>NC_047038.1:88234676-89504259 GCF_011762595.2 Tursiops truncatus | reverse complement strand
AAGCACTCACTCTGTGCAAGGCACCACTCTAAGCCCTTTCATACAAAATATTGACTCATTCATCATAAGCTTTTTTTCTTTAGGGCTTTCTACCTTTTATCCTTCTTTTTCATCCCTCGGGAGAGTATCCATATGTTCCTTTGGAGACTGGTATGGAGAAATCTCCCTTGTGAATTCTCTGTTCAAATTAGACATTTTTCTGGCTCAAGAACTTCCTCCTGGCCAAAAAGTAACATTGACAGTCCCCCACAGATATGCAACTACCTGGTTTCTTCTTCTCAGAATTATGCTGTATGTCATCAGCACTTGTGAGGTGATTTCTGTTAAAGTAGGCTGTGAAAGCCACATTATTCCAAATGAGCAGCTTCCAGATGGGATATGCGGAGCTAAGAATGAAATGGGCACTAAAGTTGGCAGCACAGCACCATAGCTGAATGCTTGGGCATTGCAGCCTGATGACCTGATTGCAAATTCTTGCTGAGCAAATAAAAAAGTACTCAACCTCTTAGCCTTCATTCCTTCATCCTTCCTTCTTTACAAGGCTGTTGATGGGATTAAGTGGAATGAGGTGAGTTCAGTACTTAGCATAAGTATCTGCACGAAGGAAGAACTCCGTTTACAGTTAGCTTTATTGATATTGATTGAAAGAGATCAAGTGGAACTAAAGATATTTCACACAAATATCATTCACTGCAGTATAACAACTAGCAGAAAACAAAACCCTGAAACCCAAAGCACTCTATCAATGTGTATGCAAGGATGGGCATCTAGGAATTTAAGTTGATATAGTCATAAGATATGTTTTTATATCATGAAACCTCTTGATAATGCCTCCAGTACTAGAGGCTTAGATTGTGATGCAGTAGTCCCAAGGGAATGCATTCCAAGACTCCCAGTGGATACCTGAAACTAAGGATAGTACTGAATTCTATATATACTATGTTTTTTCCTATACATACATACCTATGATAAAGTTTAATGTATAAATTAGGCAAAATAAGATGTTAACAACAATATCTAATAATAAGGTAGAATATTTATAAAAATATACTGTAAAAAATGTTATGTGAATGTGGTCTCTCTCTCCCTCCATCTCTCTCAAAATATCTTATTGCACTGTATTCACCTTTGTAAGGGTGTGAGATGATAAAATACCTGTGGTGTGATGAGATGAAGTGAGGTGAATAAGGAGGTATGGTGATGCAGCATTAGGCTACTCTTGACCTTCTGACAGTATGTCAGAAGGGGGATCATGTGCTTCAGATGATCCTGGACCATCAAGCCATGATGACGTCGATAGTTGGCTGTCAGGAGCAAACATTGTCAGTGGTTGGGGATCTTGGGCCAGATGGAGTAGGATGGTGCAAGATTTTATCATGCTACTCAGAATGGCACACAATTTAAAACGTATGAATTGTTTATTTCTGGAATTTTCCATTTAATTTTTTTCATCTCTCTCAGGATTCTATTTATTTTAAAATAGGAATAATGATCAAACAATGAGAAAAAATTTTATGGTTATATGTTTCTGATGATTTTTTTATGGTGCATTACTAATCCCCAAGAGAGATGTGTCAGACTTATCTGACCATAGAAATCTTTTACCAGGTATTATCTAAAAGGCAGACTCTTGATTAGAGAAACTTGCAGGAAATATTGTTCTAGATATTCAATTAGCAGCACTTTCACCTCAATCCTCAGTTGAGATATAGGCTGAACCATATGAAATTGCCAACACTGGACCATTTCTGACCAACCAAAAAGGAGTGATTTTATACAGTTCAAATTAAAACAATTTAGAACAATTATTCCCAACCAGGAGGGAATTTTGAAATCTTAAACTACACTGAAGAATGGTGTGACTATCTAGTGAAACTGTTTTGAACATTCTCAAATGATGTTTTACCTAACTTACTCTAGAAAAAATATAAAGCTGCTTAAAGGCATACATAGTACAGTATTCAACAAAAGCAAAGAAAGTAAAAATAAGAAAGCAAATTTTTAAACTGATGATCTTGGATTTTTTGTCCAAAGGAAGGCCAGGTTCAAAATATTGACTCTCGTTAGTTTGTCACATTAAGTCCTTAAAATTATATCAATCTTTTTTTTTCTCTTCTAGACATCAATTTTCACTCCAGCCTTTGGATCAGAAACTAAGGTCAGAATAAACAGTAATATGAGAACTGAAGAAGTAATAAAGCAAATTCTCCAAAAATTTAAGGTAATCTTTATCAGTGAACTGAGCTATAAATATCTTGTATATAATTTAACTGTAGGCACATAAATGGATTTTTCTGAAATTAAATGTTCAGTTCCAAAGAATTCTTTCCTATGTATGGTTGACCCTTGAACAAAATGGGTTTGAACTGCATGGGTCCATTTATAATATAAATGGACTGTGCCTGCGAAATTACATTATCCCCAGGGAGCGGAAAAGGTTTTATATCTGAAAGTGAAAAATGAAAGTGAAGAAACATATATAATTTGGGTCTGGTTGGCTTAGAAAACATTGACAACAAAGAATTCACGTCTGTTCTTTCTTTTCCATTGACAGATTGAAAATAGTGCCCAGGATTTTGCACTTTACATTATTTTTGCAACAGGAGGTAAGAAAGCTTGGTGGTTGTTCTAACATGACTCCAGTGTGTTATCGTTTTCTGCCCATAAGAAAGGCAGAAAAGCAGTTTACCTCCTTCTGTGGAAGAACGGGAGGGAGGGAAGGAAGAAGGAAGAGAGGGGGAGTGTTTTACATTATTCGTATTTCACAATTTCAGAGGAAGACACCCTAAGAATAAGGTATCCTAGAAGAGTTTATAATACAAAAGACTTTGCTTGTTGGCCAGTCATTAAATTATCTGAATGGTGATCAAAGAGCACTGGAGAATAGGTGGAAGGTTCCCAGGAATTGTTAGGCATTTAAGTTGACCTCTGTACTTCTTTCTTTTTCACTTTCCCTTATCATTCTAGCTCTTACTAGAGTCATCATTACATATCATTTCTTCCTCATCTTTCTTAGCACAGTGTCTGACACATTGTGGGAGTGTTCTCTCTTCCTCAGTAGAGAAAAATGTGCAGAACTTTGTGGTGGAGGTAAAAGTTTAGCAGCAGGACATTGGAAAGAGTCTATATGTAGGGTGCTAGGAGCAGGGAGTGAAAGATTAGAGAAACCCTAAAGCAATACTAAAATGAAATTTTTGAAAGCCTTAAAACTGAAAAATTTTAAATGTTAAATTATAAAAATAGCTCAGGTTATAATTTAAGTATCAGAATGTTTGAGCCAGAAATTGAATAGAATAAAATAATACATTTTGATCTGGAACAATTACAAGAAAATGAAAGCTGGATTTCCAAACACATACAAAATTAAAGTCCTTATAAGTCAAAAGCTTACATATAAGAAATATATTAAATGTTTGAAAATTCTAAGAGTGTGTGTGTGTGTGTGTGTGTGTGTGTAATCATTCTAGTTGTTTTAGAAAAGAACTAAAATGTAGAAACATTGAACTGTATAAAAATGTATTGATAGAAGATACAAACATTATGAAGAAGGGTCACAATGAAAGCAACTGTAGACACATAAACAAAGTTTTAAAATTGCTTCAACTATCAACTGCTATGGAAGAAAATCACAGAGATAGGCACCACTGAAGAGGACTTGGAGCAGAAGCAGAAGGCCTAGAAGCAGACCCTGTGGTGTCTTTCTACACTGCTGCCTCTGAAAAAAGCCCAGCAAATAGTTAAAGACCCAGAGTGAGGGCAGAGAGCAGAAGCAAGAAGAACTACAATCCTGCAGCCTGTGGAACAAAAACTACATTCACAGAAAGATAGACAAGATGAAAAGGCAGAGGGTTACATACCAGATGAAGGAACAAGATAAAACCCCAGAAAAACAACTAAATGAAGTGGAGATAGGCAACCTTCCAGAAAAAGAATTCAGAATAATGGTAGTGAAGATAATCCAGGACCTCAGAAAAAGAATGGAGGCAAAGATTGAAAAGGTGCAAGAAATGTTTAACGAAGATCTAGAAGAATTAAAGAACAAACAAACAGAGATGAACAATACAATAACTGAAATGAAAACTACACTAGAAGGAATCAATAGCAGAATAACTGAGGCAGAAAAACAGATAAGTGATCTGGAAGACACAATGGTGGAATTCACTGCTGTTGAACAGAATAAAGAAAAAAGAATGAAAAGAAATGAAGAAGGCCTAAGAGACCCCTGGGACAACATTAAACCCAACAACATTCACATTATAGGGGTCCCAGAAGGAGAAGAAAGAGAGACAGGACCCGAGAAAATATTTGAAGAGATTATAGTCAAAAACTTCACTAACATGGGAAAGGAAATAGCCACCCAAGTCCAGGAAATGCAGAGAGTCCCATACAGGACAAACCCAAGGAGAAACACGTTCAGACACAGTAATCAAATTGGCAAAAAGACAAAGAAAAATTACTGAAAGCTGCAAGGGAAAAACAACAAATAACATGCAAGGGAACTCCCATAAGGTTAACAGCTGATTTCTCGGCAGAAACTCTACAAGCCAGAAGGGAGTGGTATGATATACTTAAAGTGATGAAAGGGAAGAAGCTACAACCAAGATTACTCTACCCAGCAAGGATCTCATTCAGGTTTGATGAAGAAATCAAAAGCTTTACAGACAAGCAAAACCTAAGAGAATTCAGCACCACCAAACCAGCTCTACCAAATGCTAAAGGAACTTCTCTAAGTGGGAAACACAAGAGAAGAAAAGAACCTACAAAAACAAACCCAAAACAATTAAGAAAACAGTAATAAGAACATACATATTGATAATTACCTTAAATGTGAAAGGATTAAATGCTCCAACCAAAAGACACAGGCTTGCTGAATGGATACAAAAACAAGACCCATATATATGCTGTCTACAAGAGACCCACTTCAGACCTAGGGACACATACTGGCTGAAAGTGAGGGGATGGAAAAAAATATCCCATGCAAATGGAAATCAAAAGAAAGCTGGAGTAGCAATACTCATATCAGATGAAATAGACTTTAAAATAAAGAATGTTGCAAGAGACAAGGAAGGACACTACATAATGATCAAGGGATCAATCCAAGAAGAAGATATAACAATTATAAATATATATGCACCCAACATAGGCGCACCTCAATACATAAGGCAACTGATAACAGCTCTAAAAGAGGAAATCGACAGTAACACAGTAATACTGGGGGACTTTAACACCTCACACCAATGGACAGATCATCCAAACAGAAAATTAATAAGGAAACACAAGCTTTAAATGACACAATAGACCACATAGATTTAATTGATATTTATAGGACATTCCACCCAAAAGCAGCAGATTACACTTTCTTTTCCAGTGTGCATGGAACATTCTCCAGGATACATCACATCTTGGGTCACAAATCAAGCCTCTGTAAATTTAAGAAAACTGAAATCATACCAAGCATCTTTTCTGACCACAATACTATGAAATTAGAAATCAATTACAGGGGAAAAAATGTAAAAAACACAAACACATGGAGGGTAAACAATATGTTACTAAATAACCAAGAGATCACTAAAGAAATCAAACAGGAAATCAAAAAATACCTAGAGACAAATGACAATGAAAACACGACAATCCAAAACCTATGGGATGCAGCAAAAGCAGTTCTAAGAGGGAAGTTTATAGCTATACAAGCCTACCTCAAGAAACAAGAAAAATCTCAAATAAACAATCTAACGTTACACCTAAAGGAACTAGGGAAAGAAGAACAAACAAAACCCAAAGTTAGCAGAAGGAAAGAAATAAAGATCAGAGCAGAAATAAATGAAATAGAAACAAAGAAAACAGTAGCAAAGATCAATAAAACTAAAAGCTAATTCTTTGAGAAGATAAAAAAAATTGATAAACCATTAGCCAGACTCATCAAGAAAAGGAGGGAGAGGACTCAAATCAATAAAATTAGAAATGGAAACGGAGAAGTTGCAACTGACACTGCAGAAATACAAAGCATCCTAAGAGACTACTACAAGCAACTCTATGCCAATAAAATGGACAACCTGGAAGAAATAGACAAATTCTTAGAAAGGTATAACCTTCCAAGACTGAACCAGGAAGAAACAGAAAATATGAACAGACCAATCACAAGTAATGAAATTGAAACTGTGATTAAAAATCTTCCAACAAACAAAAGTCTAGGACCAGATGGTTTCACAGGCGAATTCTATCAAACATTTAGAGAAGAGCTAACACCCATCCTTCTCAAACTCTTCCAAACAATTGCAGAAGAAGGAAAACTCCTAAACTCATTCTATGAGGCCACCATCACCCTGATACCAAAACCAGACAAAGATACTATAAGAAAAGAAAATTACAGACCAATATCACTGATGAATATAGACGCAAAAATCCTCAACAAAATACTAGCAAACAGTATCTAACAACACATTAAAAGGATCATACACCGTGATCAAGTGGGATTTATCCCAGAGATGCAAGGATTCTTCAATATACGCAAATCAATCAATGTGATACACCATATTAACAAATTGAAGAATAAAAACCATATGATCATCTCAATAGATGCAGAAAAGCTTTTGACAAAATTCAACACCTATTTATGATAAAATCTCTCCAGAAAGTGGGCATAGAGGGAATCTACTTCAGCATAATAAAGGCCATATATGACAAACCCACAGCAAACATCATTCTCAATGGTGAAAAACTGAAAGCATTTCCTCTAGGATCAGGAACAAGACAAGGATGTCCACTCTCACTGTTATGCAACATAGTTTTGGAAGTCCTAGCCACGGCAATCAGAGGAGAAAAAGAAATAAAAGGAATCCAAATTGGAAAACAAGAAGTAAAACTGTCACTGTTTGCAAATGACATGATATTATACATAGATAATCTTAAAGATGCCACCAGAAAACTACTAGAGCTCATCAATGAATTTGGTAAAGTAGCAGGATACAAAATTAATGCACAGAAATCTCTTGCATTCCAATACACTAATGATGAAAAATCTGAAAGAGAAATTAAGGAAACACTCCCATTTACCATTGCAACAAAAAGAATAAAATACCTATGAATAAACTTACTTAGGGAGACAAAAGACCTGTATGCAGGAAACTATAATACACTGATGAAAGAAATTAAAGATGACACCAACAGGTGGAGAGACATACCATGCTCTTGGATTGGAAGAATCAACATTGTGAAAATGACTATACTACCCAAGGCAATCTACAGATTCATTGCAATCTCTAACAAACTACCAATGGCATTTTTTACAGACCTAGAACAAAAGAATCTTAAAATTTGTATGGAGACACAAAAGACCCCGAAAAGCCAAAGCAGTCTTGAGGGAAAAAACTGGAGCTGGAGGAATCAGACTCCCTGACTTCAGACTATACTACAAAGCTACAGTAATCAAGACAATATGGTACTGGCACAAAAACAGAAATATAGATCAATGGAACAGGATAGAAATCCGAGAGATAAACCCACACACCTATGGTCAACTAATCTATGACAAAGGTGGCAAGGATATACAATGGAGAAAAGACAGCCTCTTCAATAAGTGATGCTGGGAAAACTGGACAGCTACATGTAAAAGAATGAAAATAGAGCACTCCCTAACACCATACACAAAAATAAACCCAAAATGCATTAAAGACCTAAATGTAAGACCAGGCACTATAAAACGCTTTGAGGAAAATACAGGCAGAACACTCTTTGACATAAATCACACCAAGATTTCTTTTTTTTTTTTTTTTCAGTACGTGGGCCTCTCACTGTTCTGGCCTCTCCCGTTGTGGAGCACAGGCTCCAGACACGCAGGCTCAGCGGCCATGGCTCACAGGCCCAGCCGCTCCGCGGCATGTGGGATCTTCCCGGACCGGGCCACGAACCCATGTTCCCTGCATCGGCAGGCGGACTCTCAACCACTGCGCCACCAGGGAAGCCCCCAAGATATTTTTTGATCCATCTCCTAGAGTAATGGAAATAAAAACAAAAATAAAAGTGGGACCTAATGAAACTTCAAAGGTTTTGCACAGCAAAGGAAACCATAAACAAGATGAAAAGACAACAATCAGAATGGGAGAAAATATTTGCAAATGAATCATTGGACAAAGGATTAATCTGCAAAATATATAAACAACTCATGCAACTCAATAGTAAAAAAACAAACAACCCAATCCAAAAATGGGCAGAAGACCTAAATAGACATTTCTCCATAGAAGACATACAGGTGGCCAAGAAGCACATGAAATGCTGCTCAACATCACTAATTATTAGAGAAATGCAAATCAAAACTGCAATGAGGTATCACCTCACACCAGTTAGAATGAGTATCCTCAGAAAATCTACAAACAACAAATGCTGGAGGGGGTATGGAGAAAAGGGAACATTTTTGCACTGTTGGTGGGAATGTAAATTGATATGGCCACTATGGAGAACAGTATGGAGGTTCCTTAAAGAACTAAGAATAGAATTACCATATGACCCAGCAATCCCACTACTGGGCATATACCCAGAGAAAACCACAGTTCAAAAAGACACATGCAGGGCTTCCCTGGTGGCACAGTGGTTGAGAGTCCGCATGCCGATGCAGGGGACAGGGGTTCGTGCCCCGGTCCGGGAAGATCCCACATGCCGCAGAGCAGCTGGGCCCGTGAGCCATGGCTGCTGAGCCTGCGTGTCCAGATCTGTGATCCACAATGGGAGAGGCCACAGCAGTGAGAGGCCTGCATACCAAAAAAAAAAAAAAAAAAAAAAAGACACATGCACCCCAATGTTCATTGCAGCACTATTTACAATAGCCAGGTCATGGAAGCAACCTAAATGCCCATCGACAGACGAATGGATAAAGAAGATGTGGTAAATATATACAATGGAATATTACTCAGCCATAAAAAGGAACGAAATTGGGTCATTTATAGAGACGTGGATGCATCTAGAGACTGTCATACAGAGTGAAGTAAGTCGAAAGAGAAAAACAAATATCATATATTAACACATATATGTGGAACCTAGGAAATGGTACAGATGAACGGGTTTGCAGGGCAGAAATTGAGACACAGATGTAGAGAATAAATGTATGGACACCAAGGGGGGAAAGCAGCAGGGGGTGGGGGGTGTGATGAATTGGGAGATTGGGATTGACACATATACACTGATGTGGATAAAATGGACGACTAATAAGAAAATAAATATATTTTTAAAAAAAAGAAAGAAAAGATACAAGCATTATGAAGAATATCAGAAAAAGATTAATACCTACAATATCAAAAAGTTCTTGCAGGACTTCCCTGGTGGCGCAGTGGTTGAGAGTCCGCCTGCCGATGCAGGGGACACAGGTTCGTGCCCCGGTCCGGGAAGATTCCACATGCCGCAGAGCGGCTGGGCCCGTGAGCCATGGCCGGTGAGCCTGCGCGTCCGGAGCCTGTGCTCCGCAACGGGAGAGGCCACAACAGTGAGAGGCCAGCGTACGGTACAAAAAATAATAATAATAATTTTTTAAAAAGTTGTTGCAAAATGATAGTGAAAAGACAATCCAATAAAAATAAAGTATGATAAAGCAATTCAAAGAATAACAAAGTAACCAGTAAATATTTTTAGGAAAGTCTTAAACTCAAGGAAATACAAATATTAAAGGAAATGCAGAAGTTAAGGAAACGTAAATTCAATCCTTATATTCAATGTAATATTATCACCTATGTCTGGTGTGGATAAGGGTAAAAGCATATGTTCTTGCAATTCTGGTGAAGATCTGTCTGTCTACTTTCTTAAAATTCATTCTAGCAACATTTGTTAAAATCCACAGTATACATATCCTTTAGCCCAGCAATTCCACTGGTGAGAATGTGTTTCACAAAAATAAAAGGACTACTGCCTACAGATTTATGTGGAAGGCTATTTATAATGACAAAAAGCTAAAGGCAAAGTTACCCATCATAGAGGAATGATTTAATAAGTGATTAGTATGCAACCATTAAATGAAATGAGTTAGATCTATACCAGTTGAATGGAAGGAATTCTATAATATACATTTAATTACAAATGCAAGATGCCTATAAATGTATATAGTATGATCCCATTTTTTTTTTTTTTTTTTTTTTTTTTTTTTGCAGTACGCGGGCCCCTCACTGTTGTGGCCTCTCCCGTTGCGGAGCACAGGCTCCGGACGTGCAGGCTCGGCGGCCATGGCTCACGGGCCCAGCCGCTCCGCGGCACGTGGGATCTTCCCGGACCGGGGCACGAACCCGCGTCCCCTGCATCGGCAGGCAGACGCTCAACCACTGCGCCACCAGGGAAGCCCAGTATGATCCCATTTTTAAAAAAGAATTATAAATCCCTATTTATATATGTGGTTTATATGATCACATGATCAGGGAGAAAGGTATGGAAAGATAAATACCAAGCCATTAACATTGATTACTTGGTTAGGGGGTTGGGGAGATACAGAAAAGACAATGGGAAGGAGAAAAAGCACAAAAGGAAAAAACAAATTATGATTTTTAAAAATATATGTGTACAATAAAAATATCAAGTGTGATACGACCACCTTTATGTATTTTTTGTGTGTGTGCATAAAGAGATATGTGAAGGGATGGCCACAAAAAGTGAAAAGCTGCTTATCCTAGAGTTCTGGGATTCCAGGTGATCTTTACTTTCTGCCTTATTCTTTTCCTCATAATTACAGTAGTATGTATGTTGTTGAGGAATAATTCAGAATAACTGACAAATATAATTGTATATATTTAAAGTGTACAATGTGATGATTGGACATACATGTACGCTGTGCAGCGATTACCAAGATCAAGATAATCAACACATCCATCAGCTTACATAGTTAACTCTTTTTCTTCTTGGGCTAAGAATGCTTAAGATCTACTCTCAGCAACTTTCAAGTGTACATTAGATCCTCAGAAATTATTCTTCTAATAACTGAAAAGTTGTACTCTTTGACCTATATAACCTCCTTTCCCCTCCCCAATACGTATGTTATGTTTAAAATCAGGGGGAAATGCTTATTTTTACTGTAAAATGTAGTTATTTCAATTTTACCTGTGAAAATTATGTTTTCTTTTAAATTGTGTCAAAATTTCTTATACATGAAATCCAGAAGTGAAGATAATCATAACTAGGACCTTTTTAGGGACCAGGAATAGAGAAAAGAATGGAGCATATAGCACTGTTTGGGTAGTAATGTGGAAAACAGATAGCTGTGTTTTTTAATACCTTTTATCTACTAAGCACATGATCTATAACTGTGTTTCTCGAATTGTAGCACCCTTCAGAATCACCTGGAGAGTTCATTTAAAACACAAATTCTCAAGCCCCTCCAGATCTGAGGACAGTCTGGGAATGCATATTTCTAATAATTATCCCAGGTGACCATGAAGCAAGGAACATTGCCCTGTGATATCAAGAATGAAGCAAATCGAGGATGCAAAACCAAGTTAATACAAGATGTAAAGGTCAAAAGAGGATTCTGGTGGGTTAATGACAGGAGCTAAATTATGGGGTTCCCCATTGCTTCAGAAAAAGAAGAGGAATTAAAGCAACGAACACTGACTCTGTGGACATAGGAATGGATGTCACTTTAATTGTGGGGAAGCTGGACTTCTGTGTTCTAGATCCTCTCTTGCCCTTTTTCCTGGGGTAGGTCCAGTCCAGAGGATGAGAACAGTTCTGACACTTGGAACTTCTAAAAGCCCAAGGAAACACGTGATACTGTAGAAAGGACTCACTGGTCCACCTTTTTCCCTTCAGTCTACTTCAACAGAGCAGACAGATTATTCTTTAACCATGGAAGTCAGGCCATGTCACATCTCTTCTTAGATCCTCCAATGGTCTCTCTTCTGACAGTAAAGTCACAGTCTTTGTGCTGGTCCCATTACCTCTTCTCTTCATCATTTAACAACCCTCCCCTCATCTCCGTGCCAGCCACCCTGTTCCCTTGCTGCTCTTTGACGGCATTAGGCATGCACTGACCTCAGAGGTGCTCTATTTATTTACTTACCCTTTCGGCACACACTTCCCCTAAATAGCTTCATGGTTCCTCTCTCATCTCCTTCAGGTCTTTGCTCAAGTGTTACATCTTCAGTGAGGCCTTCCTCCACCACCCTAAAATAATTGCAAACTTCTCCCCTGCACACATGTATTTACACATATGCATGCTTTCTACCCCCTCCCTTGCTTTATTTTTTCCCCTTAATACTTCTCACTATATGTGACATGTCTTATTGATGTATCTTCCTTATCATCTTCTTCTCCACTAGAGTGTAAGGTTCATGAGGGAAGTGATTTTTGTCTGCTTTTTCCGTAGTGTACCCAGTACAGAGAACAAGGCCTGGTACATAGTTGTAACTCAAAAAATATTTGAGGAAGGAAGGAGGAAAGAAAATGAATGTAAAGGCACTGTGTCCTAAAATGAAATCACAGATGTGAAACTACTTCAGCAGAAAGCTAGAAGTATTTTGTGGTGGGAGTATTTGTGACTTTTGGAAATTTGAAGTTCTGGGACTATACCAAATAGGAAGTTATTTTTTTTCTCATCTCATTATTATGGTTGAATGGATGAAGTCCATAGTTTAATGAAATAATAAAAAATACCCCTGATGTGAATAACAATTCTGAATATATTTTTAAGAAAAGCCAAGGATTGGATGTGGGGTGAGAAAGAAATGAAGAACTGAAGATAATTACAAAGTTTTGGATCTGAACTACTAGAAAGATAGAATTACATTAATGGAACTAGGAAAGATCAATAAATATTTGTTGAATGAATGAAAAATTGTAAAAAAAATTTTTAGGAGTGTTGCATAATACAAGGCATAAATGGGACTGAAGATTTGTCTGAACATCCAAACCAAAGGCAAAGTTGGCATTCTGAGATAGAAAGTCAAACCCTGAAGGATAGCAAGAGAAAGAAGTCCATTTTTAGTTCATTTAAAGGTTTTAATTTCAATTTACTTTTTTGAGTGAGTTCCTCCTGTTGTATGTTCTTTTTAGGTCTTTCAAAGTGAGCTGAAGAAGCAAAATGAATGGACAAATTATGTTTCTTTTTTTCTCTGACTGTAGTTGATTCTTATTTTCATTTGCAGAGCAGAGACGGCTAAAGAAAACAGACATTCCGCTACTGCATAGACTCCTACAGGGACCATCCGAAAAGAATGCTCGCATTTTCCTCATGGATAAAGATGCAGAAGAAATTAACAGTGATGTATGGATGCCATTGCCCTGAATCTGTCTTTGCCCTCTCCTCACTCAGCATCTCTCACACAAATGCTCTGCTTTTGTTGTTTGTTTTTCTTTCAGGTGGCTCAGTATATTAACTTTCATTTTTCTCTCCTGGAATCCATCCTTCAAAGATTAAATGAAGAAGAGAAAAGAGAGATTCAAAGAACAATAACAAAGTAAGTTAAGAGCTTGCACACTGGGTGCTTCGTTCTTTAATAGGTTCAAGGCACAAAATGTGTCCAGTTGTTAATACTCTTTTTCTCCTTATTTCAGATTCAGTACAGAAAAGGCTATCATACTGAAATGTCTCCGAAGTAAACAGGTAATAAAAACAGAGACAACAGTTTAGCAATACAGGTCACTATTGCTAAAACACTTCAACAAACTTAGAAGGGTGTTACAACTATTTGAGTGCATAAATTCTATACTTGCATTTATACAAATATATGTGAACTTGAATCTGTAGGAAATTGAAATGTGGTAAAAGCTTGTCTCTCTTTAAACTGAAGAGGTTAAGTAAGGTTCACAGTTGGACTGAAGGAACTTGAATTTAGTTTCAGTAACTGGAATAAGCTCGGATACTATGTATTTCAAATAGTTTTCATAGTAAAACGCTCAATGAACTTGAATTTAAATGGCATCTTCAGATGCCATGCAGCTTAAACTTATTTTAGCTTCAACTGTCAAGAGAACTCTCATCAACTGACTCTCAGAAATGATTCAGAAGTAAAAGCTGCCAGCTCTTAAAATAAAAAATCAGCACATTACTACCCCACCAAGGAATCTGATGGTGATGGTGTTTCACAGCTCCTTAAACTCTAGCCTTTTCATAAAATTTAGGACAATCTTTCTATGGATACGTGGCTTTGGGCTATCTATAACATCAGAGCTATCTGTCCTTTGGGATGGAAAAGATTATGGACTCTGTTAAGAAATCCAAATTGTAATTTTCTCAACCTGAGCCCTTCTTTTTCCCCCCTCCCTTCTGTTCTACAGATGACTTTCAAAAGTGTTCTTAAGCTTTTCTTTTGTCAATTGAACTAGTTTTCTTTATTTTTCCAAACAAACATATCACAGAGATTTAGTGTATTTTGTTGGCTAGGCTAAGACTTGACCCATGATAACCATTTGTTGCTGAATAAATATAGAAGATAATGCAAAGCTGTTGTAGGTCGAAGTTGGGCAGGAAATCTGGAGCTCTGCCCTTTTTCTCCAAGACAACTCATTCTACAAAACAACACTCAGGGTCCATCAAGTACACTTAACCAATCTGAAAAAGCACTGAGAATGCCACAAGTATCATCTATGATTTTATTTATGAACTCTATATTAAAAGGGAGTTTTATGCAGCTCTTTTCCATTCCACTACTACTTCTATCTGCATTCCTCATAAGCATTGGATTAAACTGATTATATTACACACACTATGGGATAAGGTTGAATGTAATAAACCCAGTTGGAAGATCAATTATCAAAATATGAAACATGTTTAAGACAAAGATATTACTTCTCAGTGTAACCAAATCCTAAACCAGACGAAAGTAAAAGTGTGCTGTGAGCTTTTCAGTCCTAGGAAATCTCCTTTATTGAATAAGACATGGGCTTGCATCTTCATCCTATTATCTATCAGTTATTAAGAAAATCTCATCTCACAAAAGTAAAGCGAATGTAATGGTTAAAATTCAGTATACTTATTTAAAGTAGTGTCAAGTATCTGCCATAAACATGACAAAAGATTCATTTTAATATATTGAAAGTCTACAAAATGCATTAAAAAATACCATGCCTGGATAGAATAAATAAGACATATGGCTTGAAAAGTAAAATTGCAGAAGAGGAAATGCAAATGGCTAATAAGTATGTGAAAAAAGTTGTATCTTAATAGTGATCAGTTGTATTATTAGTCTGTGTCTAATCAGGAGACAGAAACCACACAGTCATTTAAACAGGGGAAATTTAATATAAAGAACTTAGCTGTGATGATAGAGTAACTATAAAAATGTGAAGAGAACTCCAAAGGGTACCCTAAGGCTGAGGAAGAATACCCCACAAAGGAAAAGCTTGGAGAGAGGAGCTGAGAATTCATTGGAGAAGGTGTGGTTGCAGCCCAGTGGATAGGGGAGACATCCTCTGGTTGCCCAGGACACAGCAGGGCCACAGTCATAGGCCAATCGGGAACAACTCTCTGGAGTGTGGATCAGGTGGACAGGTGAGCAGAGGGACTTGGGGCTTCTCTGCAGGCACAAAGCCAGATCACAGAGTGTCGGTGTCTGGAGGCCTGCAGGAAACAAAGTCTGGGGGTAAGCTGAGGCTGAAGGGTAGGCACACAAAAAAATCAGGGGCGCTGCTGCCAGTGCTGCTAGGACTGCGGGGGCTGCAGGGCCCATCTCTGCAGGAACCTAGTACAACTCTGTGTATGCCTTGGACTGTGGCATCTTTGAGGCTGCATGGGACAAAGGTGGGGCAAGTGGCTTACCAGATGATCAGCCCCACAAGGCACTCTCTGGGAGCATGCACCAAGTTGAGAAGGTATGGAGAGTAATGATCTGAGCTAGGACACAGGCCTCTACTGGGCCTCCAGACTGTGCCACCACAAACCAAATCAAAAGCTACAAAAGGGGTTGGAGGAACACAAGATAAAGAAAGCTGCACCCTACAGGCCACTAGCACTGAAGAAACCACTCTGGGTAGAGCAGTGAAGGAAGAAAGTCAGCTTCCCAGAATCCGGAAAGACCAACTTCCTCCTACAGTGTTTCTCCAGTGCCCCCTACTGACAAAGCATGACATCATGTAAGCTGCAAAGGAAGCATATAGAAAGGCTCCCATGTACATTTTCACAGACAACAGCAAAGAGTGAATTTGGAGCAGAGACGCAATAAAATAACTGGCGTGTCAACAAAATGCAAAGCAAAGAAAAGTGAAATCCATCTATTAAAGAAGATTAAGAAATGATAATATTAAATACTCAACAAATTACAATGAGATGGGCACTTAAACTACTGGTAGAATTACAAATGAATATAACTTTCCTTGAAAGCAATTTAGTAATAAGTTCATCCTATAATTCTACTTGTAGGATCTTATATGAAAATAATCATATATACAAAGATACTATGTAAAGATGATTATTATTTATTGTGATAAAAGGAAGTAAATAGCCTAATGTTCAAAAATAGGAAAAACGATTAAGGAAGGAAAGAAACATTTACCTACAGAATGTTATGCAGCTCTTAAATTGTTTTCTAATAAATTTTAATTATAAGAGTAAATTCTCCTTATGTATCTGGACAAGAATATAGATACAATATCCAAAAGTTTATTATCCATAAGATATATAGATATATGTTTATATATGTATGTATATTATTTGTACATAAACACTACAAACCAAAAACATGTTAAATGTGGTTATGTCTGGTTTGTAGAATTATGTATGGGTGATTCATGTTTTTCATATTTTTCTACACTTGTTAAATAATCTGTAATGAACATATATTGCTTTTTCTATTTAGGAAATAGAAAATTTATGATTAAAAAGTTGCCAACAAAAGAGTAGCAAGTACATGCAAGCACAGAGTTCTACTAGATGCAAAAAAATTCAAATAAATTATGCAAGTGAGATGTTAACATCACTACCGTGGTAGTTTTAAAATATATGTATGAAGTCTTTGATACTCCTCCTCTCAAGATATGGAGCCTAATCTTCCTCACCTTGCCAATGGGCTGGACTTAGTAACTCACTTCTAAGGAACAGAGGAAAGCAGAAGTGCCAGGGTGTGGCTTTGGAGACTAGGTCATAAAAGGCACTGTGGTGTCCTCCTTGCTTGTTCTCTTGGATTGCTGACTCTGGGGGGAGCCAACTGCCACATCCAGAGTAGTCCTAGGGAAAGGCCTATATAACAGGAACTGAGACCTTCTTCCAAAAGCCCAAAAGCCAACAAGGAACTGAGGCACCCTGTCCACAGCCCACAGCCGTGGGAGTGCGCCATCGGCCAGCCCCAGTTAAGCCTTCAACGACTGCAGCCCTGGCAAACAGCTTGACTACAACCTCATGAGAGACCTGAGCCAAAAATCCCAGCTAAACCACTCCTGGATTCCTGATCCTCAGAAAATGTGTGAGGTACGAAATGTTTGTTGTAGTATGCTGCTATGATTTAGGATAATTTGTTACATCACAATAGATAACATATAATTTCTGAGACAAAAATCTGTTCACTTCAGAGTCATCTTGACATAATACAAGAATATAAACTTTTGTCACAAAACCGTTCATCCTTGTTTTAGGTAGTCCAAATATTTCACTACCAGTTACATATTAGTTCAAATTCAGTTCTAGATAATGTTATACTTATTAATGGTAGAGGACCTGTCACATTCATCTTTGTATACTTTGTTGTACTTAATATGGTGTCCTGTGTATTGGGTGTGCTCAATAAAAATCAGTTGAATAAAGGACTGAATGAATTAATGAATGAATAAAAGAATGAGTGAATAAATTGTCTAAAATATTTTTTTAAATCCCCTGTATATATGCCTCCTTTTTCACAAATCTGATCTAGTAGCTAAAAACATATCGAAACTTTTCTATATAGTTTTCCCTAATATCGTGGTGTATTTTATCATCTCTTGGCAGTATGAAATATACAGTTAGGCAGTGTTACTATGGAATTTTGTTTAGGGTTGTTCAGCTTGGCTTCAAGAACTGAAGAAATCCATTTGCAAGGCAGTGGATGAGGTGGAAAAGATGGCAGATGTATTTATTATATTGAGATATCTACATGTGAAAGGAAAGGAATAGGATGCAATTCAAGAGGGCAAAACCCTCAACAGCATCCAATTTTCTTCTAAATAACAGCTGAACTATTAGACTGAGACATTTGAAATTGTCCATATTTGGCCTACAAAAGCAGCAATTTTATATTGTTGAAACTAACCACACTTAGCATTTGCCTTACATAGATCAACTCATTTAACATCCATTACACTCCTGTGAGGAAATTAATCTTTCAACCTGATTTTAAAGATGAAGAAAGTAAGCCATGAAGAGGTTGGCAGATTTGCTAAGCTCTTTAGTAGAAGACTGAGGTAGGATTTGAACTTATGGCTCCAGGACCCACACTCTTAACCACTGGAATATATGGCCTCACCCTAATTACACACCCTCAAGTGGCATCTCTCTGTCTTCATTTGTGATATAGAAATAATAGTACCTACTTCATTATACGGTTGTAGGAGTTATAGGAATAATATATTTAAAGGCTGACACGTTGCACATAAGAAGTGTGTGATAAATATTAGCTATTGTTATAGCTAAACTATAATATGTCCTCACCCAACACTGTAGCCTAGGCTTTCACTAAGTCTTACTGCCCACAACTACTTTATTCTTGACTCAAAACCCACCCATCTGAATCACTCACCATTCGCGCTCACACTCTCCACATCTATCTGTTAAAACATGCCTGTTTTCTAGTCGTTGGCCAGGGTCACTCCTTCCATGAACTTTCCTGGTCTCTGTGGCTCTGTGTGATCTCAAACTCCTGGGTTCCACATTAGTTAGCTCTGCTCTTGTGACACTGGAAACATGAAATCTGCCCATTATTATAATTCCTTATGTGTTTATATCTTGTTTAAATTCATTAGTGATCTGGCCATATCATATTCATATTATTCCCTGCAACACCTAGCACAGTGTATTGCATACAATAGATACTTAAATGTTTATTGAATTTAATTTGCTAGTATATATGAACATGCTGAAATTACTGGGGTAAGGAAAAACTGAAATCAAGAGCACTATAATGAGAATTAAACATTTTCTCTAACCAAAATCACTTATTTAGTAAGCACTAAAATATCACTGCTTATTTTTACTTCATTACACACGCAAAACTAAGTCGAAATGATAAGTTCTTTATGTCTTTTATGCCGGGATTTCCAGGGAAAAGACTACTATTACAAATCATCACTGAAAGCTCAAGTGAATATAAATATGTTAGGACCCCTTGGTGACAATGTCAACATCACATATCTCGGGTAAAGATGAAAGGGAATACAGTCATGTAAGTACCTTTATTGTAAAACACATTTCATTCAGTTCATCAATAATCATTTTCAGTAGTGGTACAGATAGAAACCGCAAATGGCACTTGGGGTCTTTTTCACTCCAGAAACCCAGCAGCCAGGTCCCAGTTCAATGTGGGAGCTCATTACATCCACCTGAGGTTTTGAAAGGCCCCTTGGTTTCATATTTCTGTTGCTGCTTCTGAGAAATAGAAAGCTTATGGGGAGAGAGAAGGGATGGAAGTGGGTTGTAGGAGAGTTACAATAAGTAGATTGCTGAGTAGGAAAGGAGAGATGTAGTGTAGACTAGTTAATGTTCCTGAGTAACATTGCTAGTAGCTGAAAAATGATGTTGATTCTTCTTTTGAATATTAGACATGCATTTCATTATTCATGAAAAACAAAAAGCAGTTCTCAGCAAAGATTGTACATTGACATATGCTGGAATCATTTAGCCTCCCAAAAGAGACTGGCACTTTTTGATCAGTTTGGACCCCTAAAAAAAAGCAAATAAGCACATCTGTGAGAAAGAGAAAACAGCTAAGCAGCTCTGATCCCCAGACAGAAAATCTTTAAGACTTCCCTTTTGCATGCCTGAGATGGGTTCTAATAAGCCTGCCTCTCAAGGTCTCAGAATTTCTCACAGGCCTAGTCCCTTAGCTTAAGGACCTAATTAACTGCAATGCCTCATCCACTTTCAGGACCCCAGATTTAGAATAAATAAAAATTTGCTTCCTCCTCACAAAAATATGGCACTCTTTTGCAGGGTAAGAATGAACAATCAACGTCAGCTTCTCGCTGCATTTTAAAACAGCTCTAGGGTAATCCCATGCTAAATCACTGCATATCCAGGTATAGAAATTCAAGAGGAACAAAACCACTAAAATTGATCAGATTATCTCTACTCCCTTCATATGTACTGGTGTAGACCTTGATATTAAGTCCAAAAGTTTTCCCCAATTTGTACCTGTATAGTCCTTATTCAAATAAAAATCATTTGTGGAAGCCCAAGTAGATAAAAGTGAAATCTTTAGCTTAGTGGAAATGGGACCCCTAGAACTCCACTGCTAAGGTATGAACACACACACATCTGAGGGATAGATGACTCACACTCCGAAGAGTCTCTAGGACCCTGTAGAAAATGGTTAGAAGTCTAGTAATTCAGTTCTTCTTCCCACCTTCAAACAGTACCACACCTAAATTGTCTAGAAAGATTAAAATCTATTTAGGCTTGTTTATAAAAATACCTCTGGAATTTATGTATCCTTACTGCCACGGTGACCCATGACTATTTTTGTTTTGTTTTGTTTGAATGTTAATTTATTTCCTTTTTTTAATTCATGTTTTAAAATTGAATAGTTAATTTACAATGTTGTATTAGATTCAGGTGTACAGCAAAGTGATTCGAGTATATACATCTATTCTTTTTCAGATTCTTTTCCATTATAGGTTATTACAAGGCATTGAATATAGTTCCCTGTGCTATATGGTAGATCCTCGTTGTTTATTTCATACACAGTAGTGTGTATATGTTAATCTCAAACTCCTAATTTATCGCCCCCCCACCCACGCCATCCCCTCTGGTAACCATTAAGTTTGTTTTCTATGTCTGTGAGTCTATTTCTGTTTTGGAAATAAGTTCATTTATATCATTTTTTAGATTCCACATAGAAGTTGTATCATATGGTATTTGTCTTTCTGTCTGACTTACTTCACTTAGTATGATTATCTCTAGGTCCATCCATGTTGCTGCAAATGGCATTACTTCACTCTTTTTTATGGCTGAGTAATATTCCATTGTGTATGTATATCACATCATCTTTATCCATTCATCTGCCGATGGACATTTAGGTTGCTTCCATGTCTTGACTATTGTAAATAGTGCTGCTATGAACATTGGAGTGCATGTATCTTTTTGAATTAGAGTTTTCGTCTTTTCTGGATATATGCTCAGAAGCAGGATTGCTGGATCATATTAGTAGCTCTATTTTTAGTTTTTTAAGGAACCTCCATACAGTTCTCCATGGTGGCTGCACCAATTTACATTCCCACCAACAGTGTAGGAGGGTTCCCTTTTCTCCATACCCTCTCCAGCATTTATTATTTGTAGACCTTTTAATGACGGCCATTCTGACTGGTATGAGGTGATACCTCATTGTAGTTTTGATTTGCATTTCTCTAATGATTAGTGATATTGAGCATCTTTTCATGTGCCTGTTGGCCATCTGTATGTCCTCTTTGGAGAAATGTCTATTTAGGTCTTCTGCCCATTTTTTGATTGGATTGTTTGGTTTCTTGGTATTAAGCTGTATGAGCTGTTTGTATGTTTTGGAAATTAATCCCTTGTCAGTAGCATTGTTTGCAAATATCTTCTTCCAGCCTGTACGTTGTCTGTATGGGAGACTGCTAACCTGTCATCCATCTGAAGACTTTGGAATAATCATCACTAGTCTATTTCTCCAAATCCTGTGACATGCTTTTCAAACCTTTTTACATTCTAGATACTGCTGGACATAACAACTGAAGACTTTGGAATAAACTACTAGTCTATTTCTCCAAATCCTGTGACATGCTTTTCAAACCTTTTTACATTCTAGATACTGCTGGACATAACAGCTTGCCAAGATCCTTTTAAAATGGGTCACCTCTCATCTCTTTTGAAATCCCAATTCAATAAGAGTAACAATATACCGGAAAGAATAAAGCCTACTGATGCTAAAAAGAAACAAAAAAAACACCATCAATGTAAGAGCTATAATGAACTTCTGAAAAATAGTCATTGGTGTGATATTAATCAACATATAAAAATGCAGAGATAGAAGCTCAGAATAGTAACATTAAAGAAGTACCAGCAGTAAAAGACCAGAAAGTCATTGATTTCTGAGCTGCTTTGGTTCTTATCTCCTGCTCAGCCCATTTTTTTAAACTTCCTAAAGATTCCTGAAGTCACTACTATCCTTTCAATATACTAATTTTTACTTAGGTTAGCCAGAATTTGATCCTATTATTTACAACTAAAGAACCCCAACTAACATACCAGCTTAAAATATAACTGTGTAAATATATGGGTGAAATAATATTTAAATATGCAAGGGTCCCTAAAGTTTATCACCCAGGTGCCCATTCTGAAAAAATACATACATACATACCTAACTTAAGAATGTAGCCCAAAAAAACTTAAAAGAATCCAAGAAAAAAACACAAAATGGGATGTTAGAAACAGTCAATTTTACCCAGAGTTACACTTAAAAAGAAACTCTTAGTGGACAGCCATAAATCAGTCCCAGAAATAACTAAATCCAAACTGAAAGATTAAGTCAGAGGACTTTTCAAATGTTATCAAACTTTAAGTTTCAAATCTTATCAAACTTTAAGATGACAGAATATTCTATTACAAAAACTGTATGATTAAGAACCTGATATAATTTAGCAGTGTGACATATTTTAGTGGTGTGATGAAAGTAGATGCTTTATTTGTCAACATGGAAAAAGAATGGTAATTAGAAACTCTCAAAAAAGAAGGATGTACTAGGAAATCATAGTCCAGATATGTAAAGCTAAATAAATGTGGCATATTTTCTGCAGTTGATAGTAAGAAAAAAGACTTCATTTAATCTTGACACTTTTTAAGTGATCCAGGATAAGTCATTGAACTATTGGTGAATCCATTCATTGTACGGCTGTAAATAATATTACAGTTAAACACACTATTGAACACTATTTAATAGCTTCCAGTTTTTGGATCAACCTATTGACAAAGCATATAAACCTTACATTTACAAAGCAGGATGAATAAACCTAGACAGTGTGGAAGTAATGGTATAGCTTTAAAAAGGAAAGCTGGCAAAGAAATCAAAAGAAGTTTAGACATGTTAATTATGTTTTGGAAAATCACTAGATGCTGATTGAAGTCAAAGGACCAAGAAATAGAGTATAACTGATAAAAGAGCTAAAACTACAAAAATACTTTACCTAAAATAAAAAATTGAGAGTCTACTGGTAGTATTGTCGAAGTTAGTGTAAGTATACTATATTCTTTAAGTGACAGCAGTATTTTAAAAAACTATTAAAGTAATAATGGTAATCACTAGGAATACTAAAAGTGAAAACTTAAATTGCTTACCTTTTGGGAATGGGAAATGTACCCTGCTCTTCTGTCTGAACTCTTGCCATGTTCGTGTATTACTTATGTAATTTTCAAAACTTGTGTAATGTATCATAAGAAACTAAATACAGTATCCCAGAGTGACCTGATCCATGTGGTTACGATATCACATTGCTTAATCTGATCCTTGTTTTTTCTCCAGAAATGCATCCCAGGATTGCAGTAGCTTTGATAGTAGACCCATCAAGTTGTAAGCATAGGCCACTTAAACCAGCAAGTCTTTCCGCATGAACTTGTGTTGAGTTACAACTAAAAGCAGAACTTTGCTTTTTTTATTGTTAAATTTCATGTATTATTTTCAAACCATCATTGCAACCTGCCCAAATTCCTGCTATTTCTCATTAACTTTCTTCTATGTTATATTCTGTTGGGTGACAGATAAGTATCTCAGG
Organism: Tursiops truncatus; assembly: GCF_011762595.2. Lineage (NCBI taxonomy): Eukaryota > Metazoa > Chordata > Mammalia > Artiodactyla > Delphinidae > Tursiops > Tursiops truncatus. Next base: position 89,480,394 of record NC_047038.1, on the reverse strand, counting down.
CTACAATTATCATTCCCCACTGACCTGGAGGAGAGAATTTCTGAGTAGTTTTCTCCTTAAAACTGCTGAAGTCTACAATTCACATCATTATTTCATGAAATATGAAATTCCTTTTCTTTGGACGATCCAAATTCACCTTGTATGGCTGAGTTTCTTATTTTATTCCTTCTTTTTGTTTCATTCTTATTCTACCAACATTCCAACATTAATCTTGGTTCCCTTTTTTCTCCTTAGAATTTTCCTGCATTCTGGTTTACTTCTCAAAATATGTCTTCCATCTTGTCTAAAAATGTTTTACCCTCCCACTAGCCACAGCTAGAAAGGCAGTCTTCAAACCTGCCCACTTTCTCTTTTAACAGGCAGAACAGATTCACATAATTGACTATTCTAATCTCAGAAAAGAAAACAAAGAAAATGCATGTAGGTCCCTGGAGCAGTTAGTCTAACTTGGAACATCTACAGACTGCTTAATTGGCTAAGCCTCTTCACTTCTGGGATTTTGGTTCCATGGAGACTCCCAAAGCCACTAGGTATTATTCCTTTGCATTACAGTCAAACCTAGATCTCTTCCACAAACACAGAGGCACAAAGACTCACCGAAATTCTTGATGATAAGATTCCAAAATATTTCGATCATATATTCCTGTATTTTTTGCTAAGCCTATTCATATAAGGTTATTGCTTTTATATTCCAGTCTTACCTTTGTATTTAATGTCCCCAAAATCTTTCACTTCCTTTCATAAATAGGTTATTTTTCAATTGTTTTATTATTTTTGTTACTGTCCTTGGTTCCAACTTCTCACTAAGTTAGATATATAAAAATATTGGGAAGGGAGGGAGGAAACAGTTTATGATTATCTACTTTCACCTTAGGAAAGTGGTTCTTAAAGTGGTCACCAAACCAGCAGCATCAGTAGCACCTGGGAACTTGTTAGAAATGCAAATAATCAGACCCCACCCTAGCGCTATTAAATCAGGAATGCTGGGGATGGAGAATATTGATTTTGTTTTAACAAGCCCTCCAAATAACTCTGATGCACACGAATATTTCAGAATCACCTCCTTAAAATAATCATACGGAGATATACTTGGTCAAACTTTATAGATGGTGCAGAATTACATATAATAATCATTTCTATCTGAAGAAGTTCATCTAGCAAATTTTAATTAACATGATATATTCTTCAGATAGCCCCTATTTTCTCCTTTAATTTGTGGAGAAATCCTAAAAGAAAGTAGAGAGGGAAGGGGAGGGAAGGGGAAAAGTTTGGGCTTTTCAACGATTAAGTTGAAGAGCACTGTCAGACAAAAAGTGTGGGGAAAAAAAGCACACAGAAATCTTCCTATCATGCTGTTGATGAAATAGTTCAAGCAAGAAGCATTCACGCTCAAGAGCAAGAACACTTCAAGAAAATTCCTTTGGGAATTTTTAGGCACAGGCCCTTCTGCAAAAGTGTTTATCTGTGTGGATATGGGGTTGTTACTCAGGTAGAGATCTGTTTTCTGAATGTTTTACAAAAAAGTGAAAGGGCTTTAAAGTAAATAAATGGGCACTTGTGACTATTTTCATTTTGTGTATCAGCTGGTCTGGGAGTCAGCAACATTTTTTTGTGAACAGCCAGATAATATTTGGAGCTTTGCAGTTCATTCAGTCTTGTCACAACTACTCAGTCTTACAACTACTCAATTCTGCTGTTGTAGAAAGTGGCCATAGACAACACGTAAATAAATGGGCAAGGCTGTGTGCCAACGCAACCTTGTTTACATAAACAGGGAGTGGAGCTGAGTTAGCCAGAGGGCTGTAGTTGGCCTACCTTTGACTACACCATAGATATATGACTTTTAACATAAGCACATGTACAGTTTAGGTGAAAAAGTAGAAAAGAGCCACTGAAGGTAATTGAGGCATTCATGAAAATTGTTACCTGTGAAAACGTTTCCCTGGGCCACTGCTAAACCTAGTCCTAACTAGGACTAATTAGCCACAGCCTGTTTTGACTGTAAAGCCTGCTATATTATATTTTATTTTTTGAATCACACGTTTGCATTCTTCTACTCGGATACTATTACCTACTATATCCTAGTTTCTGTTTCTCAAGTCATGTCCCCAGGAGAACGGTCCATCCCAGGTCCCCTCCATGAATTCACATGAATTTTCTATGCCACACAGGGATGGTAGGATTACCATGATATTCTTAGAAATTTAAGTCATACAATGTTACCATCTTATGAAAAGTCATTTGCTTGTTAACTGTATGCAATTAGATTAGTTACACAAAACAGTCTCCTGGTACTCAGTTTGGTGTGTATGCACAAAGAGACACTTTTTTCTGGTCACTGTTCTTTTCTCTCTCTATTCTTCAACCCCCTGTTCTAATGATCTGCCACTGAGAAAATGCAATCCTTTCCACCTAAACCGGTTTCCTAGTTAAGCCCCAAACTACATTTGGTGACTCTTCCTGATTATGCCCCCAGAAATTTCTAGAACGAAGCTACAGTTTGCTCTATATTTCCAAGGACACCATTTCTCTATAATGAGAAAGTCTTCAACTCATCCTTCTTCCTCCCACCCTCAGTCCTAAACATCTCAGTTCATCTGGTGTCATAACTTTGTATTTATCTTTATTCACGTCTAACATGCCTAGTTCCCTCAAATGAACACAAATATTAACATATCTTAAACCCAAATATAGTCAATTACACCGATCCACTTAAATTGTGATTTTCTCCTAATCCATTCATGATTGGCATGGAGAAAGGATTTTTTTTTTTTAAACTGTACCCTAAGAGTGCTAAGAGAATAGACAAGGAAACAGAGATACCTCTTCTTGGAGACACATTTCACTTTTCTCTGCTTGACAGCACATCTCCACCAGGTGAGCAAAACCCACAATAACTGATTGGAACTGCATCTCTGCTGCATATGGTTCCTGCTTCACAAGGTTGCTGAGAAGCCTGAATAAGAAATGAGTGGCAAAAATAAAATCACTCCCTGAGTTCTAGAAGGCCAGCTTGCAAACCTGCCTTACTTATTTAAAGCTGCACACCACCCATGCCTTTGCATAGCTCTCACTCTTAAGTTTACAGGCCCTGAAAATGCCCTGATGTCTTCATAGTTTTCACAGTATCCATCTCCATCATTTATTCAACATATTTTTCTTCAAGCACATCTCATCGATGTAACTATTATATTAAATTTAATTACCTTTATGTAATTATTACTAGGGTAAATATTATTTTCTATTTTTATTACATTGGGTGGTAAATAGGTTATACAATAAATTAGCTTTCCTATAATATTTTGTTATGAACAACATTTATTCTAAACAACTAACTTCCCAATAAATATTACAAGTATAACACACCTGAAAGTTGAGGCCCCCTTATATGTTACTAATAATAAAACCAATACACTAATTTGAAACTTCAGTAGTTTGACAATCATCTCAGATTTCCCACACAGAATGAGTTTCCCCACAACTATATAAACATCGGTGTTTCAACCACTTAGAATATTTAAAATTATAACCTGGTTTCTGTCTCTCTGTTTAATAAAGTAGTATCGGGCTTCCCTGGTGGTGCAGTGGTTGAGAGTCTGCCTGCCGATGCAGGGGACACGGGTTCATGCCCCGGTCTGGGAAGATTCCACATGCCGCGGAGCGGCTGGGCCCGTGAGCTATGGCTGCTGAGCCTGCGCGTCCGGAGCCTGTGCTCCGCAACGGGAGAGGCCACAACAGTGAGAGGCCCGCGTACCGCAAAAAAATAAAAATAAAAAAATAAAGTGTATCCCAAATCTTCCAATGTTGTCCTTTTTTTTTTTTCTTTATTGGTCAAGAGAGATTTAACTACAAAGAAAACAAGCATGAAGGGTAGGGGAAATGTACATTAATCCATATTTTATTGCTTACTCAAAAACCTTCATTTACTCTCCATTTTCAAATTCACATTGATAATACCTAGTGGCCTTATTTGTACTTGAATAGGTATAAAAGAAAATATCTCAAAGCTTTAAGTAGCTATTCCTATGACACTCTAACCCAAGGGTCCGGCAAATATTTTAGCCTTTTTCAGCCAAGAGGCAAAATTGAGGATATTATATAAGTACTTATATCACAAGACAGAGAACTCCAGGCCCGCCCCACCCCTGGGGTGGGCTGCCCCAAGTGGCTGGCGGGCACAGTTTGTGCCAGTTGCCATCAGCTGGAAATGACGGTGAAGAGGGACCAGCGGTGGAGAAGGGGGCGCGCGCCGCTTGTCTCACTCTGTGCCCCAGTGACACGCCCTTTTCTTCTCCCTGCACCCCGCTCTCAGCGCGGGCAGCCGGCCCAAGGCAAGGTGACTCTCTGAGTCGCTTCACTCCTGGACTGAGATGCCACCCACCCCTCTGCTGTCCGGCAGTCGTCAACAGTGAAGTCCCCACCATGCACGTGGCACCAGCGCAGGCACTGGGCAGAGCGAGCTCGGTCCCAGGAGGGGAAGGCAGGAGCGAAGCCGGGGACAGAGGCGAGGCAGACGCGGCACTCTGCAGCTCCCAGGCTTAGCTTGCTCAGGCGGTGCCCGCAGGACCTACAGAAACAGCCCTGGCCAGATGGCCGTAGCGTGCTGACACCATCTAAGCAATCAGATATTTAGCTTCACTTGGTAGCGCCCTGGACATGCCTCTGAACTTCCCATTTCAGCTCAACCCTCTCCCAGCCTCCCCCCAGCCCCCAGCCTTGAGGATAGACAGAGCTGAAACAGCAGCATGACTGAAGATAAGGAAGCACAAGCCAATTTTCTTTTCGGGAACTGCTACAGTGATGAGGTGGGTTTGAGAAGCATGTAATCACTGCATCCTCTAAGCACCAGTACGACACAGTCAATAGAAGCTAGGAGATTTTAATTAACTCCATGTTTGCCCCTAATCCTAAGACCTGGGAATTTAGAAAAAAATCAGAGAGGGGACAAAGACATATGTACAAAAATATTCATTGTCACAATTTATGATACTTAGAAACTGAAAACAATTTTCATGCCCAGAAACAGGGACTGGTTAAGTTCATTATTGTACCCATATACTGGAATATTAAAAAGCCATTAAAATGCTGTTTTGAAGAATAATCAGTGACAAAACTGCACACATTATCATTTTTAAAGCTACATTAAAAATGATGACAACAGCCAACATCTTTTGAGTATCTTGATATTTGTTCTGTTTCAGACAATGCGCCGAAAATTTATAAATGTTACCTCGTGTAATGCTCTCTGTCACCTCCTTAATAAGGCTCTATGCCATCTCCACTTTGCATTTGTAACACTAGTTTCAACTCCTTGGGAATAATATAGATCTGGGCATATATATATAACAAGCCAGTGAGGTGAGCCTCCCTTTCAGAAGGCATGAGGATTGAGAACTACTTTCGAGAACTCGTCCTGAGACAAGAAGTCAGGCTCACAGACTTCCGCCCATTAAGAAAGGTCTGGTCAGTGGAAGACGGGAGTAATTCAGTGGTTCCCCAGCTGGGCCTCCATTACACTCATTTCTGAGTTATATGGAATCAGGATAACTCTTTGAAAGGGGGCTGTAAGAGTGCTTTCATTAAAGTCCTGCACACCGTTAAGACACAGGCAGCACTGCCACAGCACCTGTTAAACGTGTACAATCCTGAGGTTTGGGGGAGGTATTATTTTTTTCCTTACAACAAAACATAAAGCAACTTTGTCATCAATTGAAAGGGATCCAGTCTGCTGCTGAGCAGGAGACAGCAGTACCTGGAGGGCATGACTGTTCCCAGTGGCACAGGAGTGGTGCCAAGGATGCAGGAATGCCTGGAGAATTCCTGCGGAGTGGGAGAGGCAAGGGGAGTTTAATAAGCTCTCCCCTGAGGATTCTGAGGATAATTGCTGAAACTGAAATTCTGTATAAGCAGGTAGTAGTAAGAATGTGCAAAACTTGCATTATTATGTATTCAAACCATAGACTGATGGACAGAGGGCAATTGTGGGAGTGTGCACTTGTGTACAGATATGGAATTATGTATTCCTACACTATACATATATTTATAATGGGTATCTCTGCAGTGTTGGAATAAAAGTATTATGTTTTTCTTCTCTTTTCTGTATTTTCTAAATTTTCTGCAAAGACTATGTATTACTTTAATAATAAAGTAAATCAACATTTTACAAAGAAATAGAATAGTATAAGCATTCTTTTTTCTATCCAACCATTCTGTACATATTTGATCTTTTTTTAAATTATGTTTTATTATAGTTGAGATATGTACATATTCAATTTTCCAATTAGACCTAAACTTGATCCCACTTGAAGGAAAACACTGTGCTTGTTTGTGTCTCTGTATCATTCAAGTCTGTATGGTTTTGTATGATGTATGGTCAAAACAGTTGATACTATCTTTGAATAATAATTATCAGTTTTTAACAAATTAATTATTCAAAGTGAGAAATACAGGCTATTTCCCATTGGAATTTTGGTGGTTTTTGTCTCAGAAAATATTCCCCCCCAGATAACAATGTTGTTCATGATGCTGAAATTCACTACCCAACCCATAAAAGCATAGGACAGCTTCAGTCCCATGTTACAGAAACTAAGCATCATGAGTACCTACACAGTGAGATTACCACATTTCCCAGCACCCACTGGGGCTTCTATGGTCTGGCCTAGGGGATTCAGCACCCCAAGTGGCCAAAGCTGGAATAGGAGGGGCACTGGTTTTACTGTGAGTTCATGCAAAATCTGGACTTCTTTTTCCTTCCAATGTCATAAAAAGTGCACAAACTTTGCAGTCAAACTTACTTTGGCTCAAGTTAGGTCCTCCACTCACTAGTCTGTGTGACGATGGGTAAGATACTTAACCTCTCTGACCCTACTCTATAAAATGAGAATTTGAACACCTACATTGCAAGGTTTTTGTGAGGACCAAAAATAATACTATATTAAAGGGCTGAGTACAGTAACTGGCATACTAAAGGCACTTAATAAATAGTGGCAAAGATAATATGAATAATTATTTCATCAAATTATGGCAATGATAATGAATAATTATAGTAATAGCACAACTTGCAACTTTCGTTTCAAATTATTGGTTGCTTCCAACCACAGTCTCCCTTCTCCCTGACTCCCACAATAAATGGTACATTGTCACAGCTTCTCACCTACTTATTCATTTAGTCACTCAGCAAATAACTGATGAGCAGTTTTATAATTTCCCTGAGGGTCTGAGCTGTAGATTTAACAATAATAGAGAAACCTAGCGGAGGATGTAGGAAGGCTCCTTCATATGTACCCTTCTTCTCCTTCCTCACAAGCTCTGGGATTCCAATTGTCTTCATGGTTTGAACCCTCCCAACCCCTCTAGTCTCAGCCCCAAAGGTTCCTCTCCCCTCTCTCACCTATGCCTCAGACACACCCAACTATTCTGCTCTCTCCTCTGTCCTGCTGGGTCAGCTGGTTTCTGGATGCACGTCTCCAGAGGCACCAGTAGAGGGAACACTTGTATGACCACTGAGCTTCCAGGTCAGGTGGCAGCTGCTTACCTTAAAGCACAGGGAGCTCAGCTCTGTGCTCTGTGACGACCTAGATGGGTGGGATGGGGGGGGAGGGTGGGAGGGAGGTCCAAGAGGGAGGGGATATAGGTATACATACAGCTGATTCACTTCATTGTACAACAGAAACTAACACAACCCTGTAAAACAATTATACTCCAATAAATAAACAAACAAGGAGAAACACTTTCACTGTACTGGGATAGGTAAGGGTAAAAAAGGGTCCCATTATGAGAATGCAGGTCTGGGAATGAGATTTGGAGCAGAGGTATCAGCATGTCATGGTACCTTCCCTTGACACTCCAGATATGAAGGCTGCCTTTTCTACAACTGGGGACTCTGTGCCATTTGGAAGCTAGGCCCCCCTCCCTTACAATGACTTGCCACATACCTGTGATCTGCTTGCAGTGGGTTTATCTCTCCTGTCCACTTCCTCGCACCCACCCAGCCCACCCCCCGGATCTCTCTACCTATCAACCTAACTGCTGTTTTAAAACATTTCCCTTAATTCTATTCATTCCTTTAGTTTTAAATTTTTTAATTTACCTTTTAAAATATTAGATCCTACTTTTAATCCTCAACACCATCAAGTTGTTTCCAGCTTTTCATTTCAATTATATTAATCTTTTATTTTCATTACATTTATTCACCCTTTCATTTAAAGCACATTCTAGTCTTCATATACTGTCTTAAGTCTTAACATTTCTACTCTGTATTTTTCTTAATTGGATTTTAAATTCTTTTCCTTTGAACTTCTATTCTCTTTATTTCCTGTCTTATTCCATGACCTCGTTTCTGCCTTCTTTTTATAATCCTGCTGAATTTTGTCTTTCTCCTCCAGGAGCCCCTTCGCTTTTTTTTTTTTTTCTTTTTTGTGTGTATGTGGACTTATGCTATGATGATCAGTCAGAACTATATAGGGGTGAAAGCCATGGAGAGAACCCCTACCACTTCCCAGGAAATTGGAGAGCTTTGTCCAGCCCAGCCCTTGACTCCCAATATGTATCCTCCCAGAATATTCTAGAAATCTCTACATTAGCTGTCTCTGCGTTATTGCTTTCTCCATACAGAAAACACAGTGAATTAACTAGAACACAGATGCTTCCTAATATTTCACACTTTTCATCATCTAGCCCTTACATGAAGATTTTCAAGTATTAAAAATTATCACCAGCATTATAACCCCTTGATTAGGGCACACTAACAGCTACATGTTGGTAGTTAAGTATATGTGCTTTGAGCCAGGTAGCCTGGGTACAAATTCCAGTTCAACAACTTATTTACCTGTTGCATGATCTCATACCATTTCTTCTTGCCTTCTTAGCCTCAGTTTCCTCACAATTAAAATGGGGTAATAATATTATCTACCTCCTAAATCTGTGGTAAGGATTTGGTGAGATGACATACATAAAGGGTGCCTATCTATGCCAGAGAATTTCCTCAAGAGAAAGCAAAGCCCGAACTCTAAAAATAAAGTATTATCTTCTCACATCAGCCTGGGCTAAAAAGAAATAATGGCTAACTAAGTGTTACAGTGGTTTTTGGATGCTTACTGGAAAGCTTTACAGTCTAGTTTGTGATCAGCTCACCTTGGGAACTGAAGAAAGGACCTCAAGGGTCAGTTGGCTTATAAATTTTAAGTACTGTGATAAAACAGAATAAGTGACAACCTTGCGCTTGCTGACCATGGGAATGTGTTTATCCCCAAGGCAACAAAAACTTTGCCTCATTTGGCAAGATGATATTGTTGGACTAATAATATTTAGACTCTCCAAGAGCAAGTCTTAGAGTAAATAAATTAATTAGAAGTAAGCTACCATTTCTAATGATCGGGGGGGAGAAGGAACTATGAGGACCAGGACCCGCTTTCTCCTGAGGACAGGATCAGGGGCACGTGAGGAGGGTGGGAGGAGTGGGTGGGCACTAAAGGGGAACTGCCCCACTGCCAGGAGGTGGAGGGCTTTTGATGCATTGTGTTGATTCAGGGTAACCAGCATGTATATATACACATAAACAAAGATCCTTACTTTTGCTTTTCGGTTTGTAATTCCTCCTCCTGAGCTCTGCACAAGTCCTCATTAAGGTTGACGACTTGGTCACAGGATAAATGTGGAGAAATGTAAGTTCCATCTACTTGCAGATCATCAAAGCAAGGCTTCCTGAAGGCATACGAGTCATCACAGCAGTGACCCACACCAGCATTGATAGGCTCTGCCTCGTGTCTTCTGCATAAATCTCCAAGAATTAGCTTTGCCTTCCCCAGAAAAGAATTAAAATAAGAGCCATAAGGTTTGTGGTCATTAATATATATATTTTTTTTATCCATAGAAAAGTATTCTCAAATTCTAGTTTCCTGCTAATTTGGCCTGGATTTCACTGTCTGGGAAAGAGCAAGAGTGTCAGGTGAAACCTGGTTCTCAGCCTTGTCCTCCCTCTTCCTGTCATCCTCAAAGGTCAGTTCCCTTGGACCCGACCTCCCAATTCCTCCTCAGTGTGCAGTTTATAGACCAGTGTTGACTTGAGGCAGGAGTTTCTTATGCTCCATCAAATTCAAATCAAGTCTCAGGTCAACATGACTGCTAATTTGACCCAGATGCAAGACTGATGAATGCACTTCTAAGAAAGCTCAAATCCAATGTGTTTCTGTGTTTTATAACTGGACATCTGTAACTACCACAGAACTTGGTATATGATAAATCACCTATAAACACTTGTTGAATTAATGAAAAAGTGAATAAATGAATGGTGAAAGGAATCCCTGGATCTTATTTCAGTTGTCTCCTTCCATTTTCTTGTCTCCTTCTAGAACAGTCACCTTGCCTTGCTCCCAGGGTGTGTCTGATACTTATCCTGACGCTGTCTGCAAGGCTGCCTGTATTCCACTCTGAGTATAATGACCACACAAATTCCCTGTCACTTATGTATGTGGGGATGAAGTAACTGAAACCAGTGAGCATCAATATTTAATTTATGAATTTACTGAAGTAACCAAAGAGATCACTTAAAAACAAGGTTTTAGGAATATAAATCAAGAGTTCCCCAAGGAAGGCATGATTAGATAATAAAAATTTATAATAAAATAAAAGGAAGACAGAGCTGGATAATAAAACATTTAAATCTGTAACCAAAACAACTATATTTTATCAGAGAAAAAGATTAACTTAGTATAGAGGAGATGCTCTACCAAGAATATAGGACAAAGAAAGCTGTCACCAAACAAGAATTCAGTAGCGTTAAAATATACCACTTGAGAGAGACCTGGAGACGAGCATCCAGGTCCTGGAGTGATGTTCTCCATTGCTAGGAGGGAATAATTCATATCCCTGGAAGAAATATCTCTCAAGACCATCCCTGCCCTTCCTCTGATTCCATTTGCATGAATACCCATATCCTAATTCAACTTCCCAAGTAATGTGATTCAGGGAAAAGTGTAGCCTAGTTATTAGACCCAATTATTCTTGACATTGGGAAGACATTTCTCACTGTAAATGAAATCTGGTATTCTGTCTAATGAAGGTAACACTTGTAAGTTTGATGTAAGATAACAGAAAATATAAATATTTGGTCTTTGACCCTGGTTCCTGACACAAAGCTCCTGGTATGCTTATAAATTGCTAAGTGATAAGGGCATTAGGAGCAGCTTTTGCTCTAATGAGATGACTCTGAGTGAGCTCCTGGATGGCTCCTGGATGGGGGCTGGTCTCCAGAAAGACCAAGACATGATTAGAAGCTTGGAATTTTTAGCACCACCCCCATGCTCCAGAGAGGGGAAAGAGGCTGGAAATACAGTTAATAATTGGTCATGTCTATGTGAGGAAGCCTCCATAAAATCCCAATAGTATGGGGTTCAGTGGGCTTTCAGGTGAGTGAACACATCCAAGTACTGAGAGGGTGAGACACCCCAACTCCACAGGAAGCTTCTGCACTTGGAACCCTCCCAGGTCTCACCCTATGTATCTCTTATCTGGCTGTTCTTCTGCATCTTTTTCATATCCTTCAATAAACTGGTAACTGTGTTTTCCTGAGTTCTGTGAAGTGCTCTATAAAATTAATTGAACCCAAGGAGGGAGTTGCGGAAACCTCCGATTTGTAGCTAATCAGTCAGAAGCACAGGTGACAACTTGGACTTGTGATTGGCATCTGAAGTCAGGTGGGAGCAGTCCTGTGGAACTGAGCCCTCAACCCGTAGGATCTGATGCTATCTCCAAGCAGATAGTGTTAGAATTGAGTTAAATTGTAGGATTCCCAGTGCTTGCTTTGGGGAAAAAAAAAAAACCCACACATCTGGTGTCAGAAGTGTTGTGAGTATGGTAATCGTGTGAGAGTAAAGGAGAAACACAAGAGGAAACTGGGTGGTTTTTTCCTACACTTTTGATTAGTATGAGTTAGTCTAAAATCAGCAAAATCGCTTTTGTTGACTTGAAAATCCAGGGAATAGACCTTGGGATATGATCCAGGCAAAGGTCTGGTGAATCTGACATCCCCAGTTTTTGCAAAGTGATAGTCTTATTTATCCCTGCTGCTAATCAAAGACAATTGGCATGAACTGACCAGAAATAAATTCTCTTAAGGACAGAATTATTAGGTTCCATTGACAATTCATAGACGTGTCCACCAACATGAGACTGATTGCTGGGGCTTGGAGTTCAGAACTTTTAACAACAGACAGACATGCAGTCAAGGATGCACTTACCGAGTTCTCCATGCAAACAAACTGTGGCTCATCATTCAGTGGGCAACATGTGGTGGCAGCAGCCGCCATGTTCTTCGTGAATATAACCAACTCCTGAGCAGATAGTTGTGGGGCTTTCTTAGTATAAAGGACTATGAGCCTGAAAGAATAATTTCCTCTTATTCCTGGCAATGGCTATGTGCCCAAAATGAAGAATTCTACAAAGTTTTCCTCAATATCTGACATTGTCTCTGATGTGGGATGAGCAAGTCATTAGATTGGGTTTAAGTCTATCCCTTTAGTTCTTGACCCAGTGGCTCAATGGCTTATTCAGTATACCTGGAAATTCCCTTTCCACCTCACACATTGCTCCACTCTCAACCATCTTCTTTCTACTTATGAAGGATACTGTGATAGCTAATTTGGATGGCTGCAAAATCAGACTCATAGTAAACAGCTTCTGAAATAAATATATGCACAGGCCGTTAAAGCATGTATGGTTGTCTACAACGTGTAGGAATAGAAGCTACAGCAACCAATGATCAGGAAACATGTCCTACTCTCATGGTCTCACGCCTCTAGTGGAGGAGATAGAGGAGTACACTCAGTGTAATGAGAGGAATAGAGAATGCTATAGGTGCACACAGAACGACATCTAATCCCATCCCAGGGAGGTCAGGTAGGCTTCCTAGAGGAAATGACATGTGAGCTGAGATCTGACAATAACTAAAAATGAGCCAGGTGAAGGGGAATGAAAGTAAGAAGGGAGCACTTAGAAAGTCACTGATTGTGATTTTTTTCTTAATTAGGGGAGATTGGGAATTGGAGAGAGGAGAAGGAAGAAAGCTTAACTATAGAATCAGATTTACATTGTTTTTAAGATAATTATGGTTGCTATATAAAGAATGGATTGGAGGTGGGCAAGAGGCAAAGTGAGGGAAGAAAAGTCCATGCCAGTAATTCAAGTGATGGCCTGAACTAGGAGAGTGGTAGTGGGAACTGAGGGATATGGAGAGAGATTTAATGAGAAAGACTCTGCAGAACTGAATTTGAGGACAAAATGTCAGAATCATTTATTGCATTTATATTATAATGGAGTTAGGGGAAGAATTTAGCTATAGCATCCAAGGAAATAGTCAACCTAATCCAGTGCTTCTTAAAGTGTGACCCCTGGATTGGCAGCATCCCCTGGGTACTTGTTAGAAGTACAAATTCTCATGCCCCACCCCAGATTTACTGAATCAGAAACTCTAGGGGTGGGCTGTGTTTAACAAGTCCTCCAAGTAATTTTGATGCACTCTAAAGTTTGAGAGCCACTGGTCTAATCCTTAAGCTAGATGTTAGCAATTAAATACAACAGTAAAAAAATAATAATAAGCCAAATATTCTAAAACAAGAATAATTTTTTTGGATCCATTATTCTGGACATTTAATTTAAGCTCAATATTATGGGACACTGTATCAAACTGAACTTTTCCCCAATACTCTGCTTCTTTTTCTTTTTTTTGAGTAGAGTTCCCTGTGCTATACAGCAGGTTCTTATTAGTTACCTATTTTATATCTGTTTCAATTTTAAGATCATTTTATCAAAACACACACACATACACACACACACACACACACACTAAACTGGATTTTTATTGAAATAACATCCACAAACACGTAGTGCTCTCCACCTGGTTTTCTGCATTCAGTTGTATATATATTTTTTTGAATTTTTGAATTTTATTTTATTTATTTTTTTATACAGCAGGTTCTTATTAGTTATCCATTTTATACATATTAGTGTATATATGTGTGATGAATTGGGAGATTGGGATTGACATATATATATATATATACTCTGCTTCTTAATAGACTATTACAGTAAGATCTTAAAGATAACTGAAAATTGGCTTTTTTGTTTTTTTGATATCTTAATCTTTGAAATACAATGGGATTTACCAGGCTCTCTGCACACAAAGAGTTAACGTGTGCTCCCTCTGACTAAGGTGCCTATTTATCTCTACTCTTGATGGTGAAAATACTGTATTTGCTATATTGACCTGACTTGAAACTGATGAAGAAAACCTAGATTAGATCTCTGTTGCAGCCTTGACTCCAGATTGCATGCAAAGCCCCAAACTAAATGTCCAGGTGAAGGGTAGAGGGCTCCTGTGGGATTGCGGAAGGGCAGTCAGGGTCTGCCGGCTCCCTGACCTCTGGGCATTGATTGGAATCTGGAAACTGGCCTAAAAAGCAACGTAAAAGCACCCAAGGTTATGTGGACAACTGTCTTATCAAGACAAAGATAACTAGGTTAATTCTGAACTGAGTTTTTCCTTGGCCTCTGAGATTTTCAGGTTGAATATAGACTCTTAGCAACTCTCAGCAGGAGTCAACAAAAACTCACGAACAACCACAAATTTGGACAATATTTTGGAAGCATACCTGTCATGGAAGTTACTATCTCCTAATTTCTCATGTAAATCACACTGATTTTTCACATGCTCATGGCTTTCATGAACCACTCTTTGAAACATCTCTTCCTGAAAAATAAAGATAATCAGTGTTTATCTATCATTGCAACAATCTATCTTAAGGTAAGATTGCAAAACCATCTTCTGTAATAGTTTAATGTGACTGTTTTACTAAACCCAGGGTTTTATTTACTTAGTGAGTTTGGAAATGTTGAGAAAACACATTTTGCTGAAACAGGAATGGTCATGTACTTTGTGGAGAAAAAAGTGGGACAGCAAGATTGATATTTAGTTTCCTGTGGTATGAGCTCTTTTATGGGCTTAAATGGCATATTTTACAAGCATAAAGCTAACCATTCATCAAGCCAAAAGGAGGTCCTTAAAAGTAATTTATAGATCTAAGTTTAATTGATCAGACTGTGTGTGTGTATGTGTGCATACTGGTTATTTTTAATAATACAGCATTTTTATGTAAACAGTACAGATATAGAGATATGGATGTAGATATAGAAATATAGATACATATTAAGAAGTCATGGTTTAATAAAAACAAGTACCAGACTTGAACCTAGTAAAGCGCTCCACGAATACACGTTAAAGGGAATCACATGGAATTCTCAGAGCTAAATGAAAGTTCAAAGAATTCTTGAACAGTGCAAATAAAATTCCAGTGGGAAGATACGAGTGACCTTGCAGACTTAGCTCTTTGGTAGGAGCACTGGTTATCTTCTTAAGTAATCAGACCCAGTCCACCTGATCCTAATAAACAGTATTTGTTATAGTAAAAATTTTACCTGATTGGCAAACTGTTTGCCTGGATTTAACACTTAGCCTTGTCCTTACTGCCTGTGTGACATTGGACAAGTCACCTGAACCTTCTGAAACTCAAAACTCTCATCTACAAAATGTAGCTAGTACTTATGCCATTACCTATCTTACCAAGCTGTTGTGAGAATAAAATAGGACACTTGTTGTAAAGCTACTTTGTAAATTCTAAACATCCATGCTCCTATAAGGGGCTATTATCATAATGATGATTGTGGAGTCTACAGGTGATGCTATGAAAGGGTGCTAACCTACAAAAGACTAAGTCGCCTTCATTTAGCCTTCTCTCTGGGAACAGGAAGATGCTAGGTGTACCTGCTTGAGCTCAAACAGGACAAGAAATGCCTTCGTCCTCCATCCCCACCCACTAATTAGCATAACAAAAGCCAGAACCACCTGGCTCCTGGTAAAATGTGGATAACAGATTGTCTGGTCAGAGAGTTGTAAGGCAACCGGCTTTTTCCATGTCAACTACACAACAGGAGCTGCTGACTGTGAACAGTATGATTTCTGGCCTGAGATAGGGACAGTTTCCAGGCCTGCTTGGTGGAAACCGTCAACCTTCCCTCACCCTAATAGGCTATGCTTTCATGCTACCTGCTACCATGCCAAGCAAACTTTAGAGAAGATTTCACAGAGTTGTTTTCATAAAACACAGAATCTATAAGGCAGTGACTCACACAGAAAGTTGCTGCTGTATAATGATGTGGCCTTTGGTTTAGACAGAAATCAAAGTTTTTGTGTAGTGCTTGCAATTAGAAAGAACATGCATAATCATCTTACAAAAGTACAGCACTACTAACAGCATTGGACTTTTCCCTATGTTTATAATCACTTATGAGAAACAGGTGTAAAAAAAGGAATTTACCCCATGACTATAGCATTCCAGAGGATTTTCTAATTTACAGCATTTTCCCAGTAAGTTTTGATATACTGTATCCACTCTTAAAATCACTGGAACTGCCAACTCTGGATGTCTTCTTGAATATTCATAAAGAAACCTGTAAGCACATGAAGCATATCAGAAAGTAAACACTAAATTCTGAAGCCATAGTTCTCTTTCAAAAGCCACCTATGACCATGACATTTATTCAATATTTTAACTGACTTTAGGTATTTGAAAATCTTGGGAGGCTGGCAGGGAAGTTTTATTGGCTAGATTTTGAGATAAGGAAACCAAATCAATAAAATTACGTGATTTTTCCAAAGTTACACAGTAGTGAGTGGCAGATTCAAA
The DNA here is from genome assembly GCF_011762595.2 of Tursiops truncatus. NCBI lineage: Eukaryota > Metazoa > Chordata > Mammalia > Artiodactyla > Delphinidae > Tursiops > Tursiops truncatus. The sequence continues at coordinate 89,463,658 of NC_047038.1, read as the reverse complement.
CTTGAACCTAAAACATCCTGACAAGATTTAGTTCCTGGCTCAGGGTCTCTCCTTACTTTTACTAGAAATTCATTTCAAGTGTTTGGGTGAGAACATTTTCTTGATGACCTTTGAGGCTAGATTTTATAAATATTACAATTTTTTTGTAAGACTGTGCTGACTAGGTATTAAATAACCATCTTCCCCTGTTTCCCACATAAGCCTTCAAGCATCAGTTGTCCATAATCTGCACGTTCTTCTGGGTTACAAGAAACAGAAATTTGGACTCTAGAATATTTTCAAAGGAATCATAGAATTGCAGAAGGGACATCTGAAGTGATCTTATCCAACTGCCTCAGTTTACAGTTGGAACCCAAAAGTCTGGGGAAATTAAGTGGCTTGAACTGCATTTCAAAGCTGATGCATGACCAAGCTAGACTGGAACTCAGGTCTCACAACTCATAGTCTAACGTAATTTCCACTAGGAAGTTGTGCCTATCGACTTTTTCAATACTAAATGCAAGTTTAGGGATAAGTGAGTTCAGGTAGTGACATTTACTTTTATAAGCCAGTGTCAAATGTAATTTCAGAAATATAGCTAAAGTCAATCTACAGAAAACTTTGAGGAAAATTCAAATTCTTATGTTTTGTTAGAATTTAGCTGCTCCAAATAATACTTCACAAAGTGACTTTGGAACTATTTCAATCACTCAGTAATGTTGTCTTAATATTATAATATATTGAAATCAGTTTGCTTTATGCCCCAAATAATTTGCACTTCTGATTGGAGATCTCTAACACCAGAGATGTTAGAACTCCAGATCTCTAACACCATCTCTAACACCAGAGATGTTAGAACTCCATCTCTTTAATCTTGTAATGCCACACTATGGCTTTGAGAGTAGGTATTAAATTAATTAGAAGAGCTGGCCAGGCATACCAATCTGAAACCCTTACTTAGGGATGACTCTAAGTCCCTCAGAGCAAAGCCTGCACACACTTGACGCTCACTGTGTTTTTTAAAATTCGTATATTAGTTGTCAACATTTAAAAATCAAGAGACTTCCAACTTCTCTCAAAATGCAGTTGATCCAACGACCCAAAGCCTACATTCCCATATGGTTACAAGTAGCTAGAGCCAAATAGTAGCTGCAACCTTGGACTCCACAAGGCATCTCCTCTCAGCCATTTAACCATTCACTCACATCATTGGCTCGCCTCTGTCATCATTCAAGTTTGCAATCTCTCCCAAAGAATCCATAAATACAATATACCATTACTAAGATTTTACAAAAAGCCGTATTACTCTTGTAGGAAGTCATCTTGTTTGTCAGTGAATTGTTTGCATACAAACTGGTCTTCTGTAAACCTGCTAAGTGGCAGGGATGAGAGATCAGGTTTGTCATTTTCTGAGTTGATAATGCATTCCCCTCGGAATGGTTCTGGCAGTTCACAGCATGGAGTGATCTTGCTGGATGGTGTAGCCTGTTTAGAGCAGGTATAGTTCATAAGCTGGCTCTATAAACATAAAAGAGCAGTAATTTTTGATGACTTCATTCTGAACTTATTTCTTTTTATTGTTATCAGTAGAAAACCAGAGAAAAACTTGGCATCTTATATTGCTTTTTCCATGGCAAACTGCGAGACCAAAAAAGGTCATTTATAGTGACTCATTCTACTAAGAAACCTTCTCTATTTGACTTTACTGAAGTGTCACAAGTTCTTCTAACATCTCTTACAGAACTTAAAGAGAGACAGACGGTATTATTGTTTTCAAGTTTAGCCCAACAAAATACAAATGAAGAGTTTTATTACTTGCTACTGTTGTTATCGTTCTGGGATCCCAGTTTAGAAAACATTTTGTCTCTGTCATTTTCTATATACATTACTGTAATATTACTATAAAACTTACATATTTACTTATATATACACATACAAAAATAAGTACATGTGTGTATGAACAAGCTAGTCTCTATACTTAAGGAGCTCACAATCTAGTTGGAGTCAAGTAGTTAAACAAGAATAATAATGCATTATAAAATAAATTGTTAGAGAAATGCACGTGTTATATTTTGGAAGAAAAAAGAGAGATTGGCAATCCAGACTGGATAAAGGTCAGAGTGAAGATCTTGAATGATTTGAATCTTGAAGGACAAATAGAAGTTAGTTGGAAACAAATGGAGAGGAAAAGCATACTAGAATTATCCATCTTTATATAAAAGAGTCTTAGATGTGAAGAACATGGCGTACATGGGAAATGGTATATAGGACATTTTGAGCTCATTGGGAAAATTTAGTTGAGATTAAGATTAAGGGATCAGGAGAGAAGAAGAATGTACTGAAGATCTAGATCTGAGAGTGGCAAATTGAAGCTGCATTGTGAGGTCAGGTTGAGACCGATAAGGGAGAGTGTGTACATTAGTTAAGTGACGAGCCTGCTCTCAGTGGCTTAATAGGATCCAGCCTGTTTCTTTCTCAATAAAGTCCTATTGAGAAGGGGAGGTGTATTGCCTCCGGGCAGTAGTTCTGAGAACCAGGCTGACAGAGGCCCTGTCATCTCCAACCTGTAGATTCTAACACTGACCTCAGATTGGGTGTTTTGGACAGGAGATTTTATAGGCCAGGCCTAGAAATGACATAAATCACTTCTGACTAGGCTCCACCTAGTTGTGAGACTGGAGTAAATGTCGTTTTCCAAGAACTCTGTCTTGGAAAAGAACAGTAAATTAAATAGTCTCTTTGCAAAACTAATTACTTAAAGGAGAAAACATATATACATGGGGGGGAAAGGAGGTATAACTACATAATTGATGTTTTTAGTTATCAAATAATAATATTGTCATGTAGAACTCTATATTTCTCAATGAGAAAGTGCTAATGAAGGAGATTTTTTTAAAGGAAAATGTATATTTTAAAACCTGACAAAAATAAGTACAGTTGATTCTCATTACTCACAGTAGTTATAAACACTGAATTCATGAATATTGAATCATCTACCCTAGAGGAAATACAGAACAAGTTTTCTGCAAGTCTCTGGCCACATTTTCGTCAACAGATCAAGACATAACCTTATTTTGTGTATGTTTCTGTTTAAAAACACCTTATTTAATATAGAGTAGCCCCCCCTTACCCACAGGGGTTACATTCCAAGACCCCCAGTCAATGCCTGAAACTGCAGATAGTACCAAATCTTATATATACTATGTTTTTTCCTGTACATACATACCTATGATAAAGTTTAATTTATAAGTTAGGAACAGTAAGAGGTTAACAAAAATAACTTATAATAAAATAGAGCAATTATAACAATATACTGTAATAAAAGTTATGTGAATGTGGTCTCTCTCTCTCTCTCTCAAAATACCTTATTGTACAATTTTAATGCCTTTTCCACCTTAATTAAGCACTTATCCTGCACTGTGGCCAAAACTTTGGCAGTTTGAGGTGTGACAGCAAAACTAACATGAATTTCTTTTTCCTTCTTCACAATTTCACAGATAAAAGATTTGTTCTTACCATTGATCTTAGCAACCTCAGCATATGATTTTTTTTTCTCATTCCTATTAAGTTGAGAACTTCCACCTTTCCACTTCAAGGGTACACTTTATGGCTTCTCTTTGGCAGATCCAAATTGCCAGCATCACTACTCTTGTGCACTGGGGCCATTGTTAAGTAAAGTAAGGGTGACTTGAACACAAGCACTGTGATCCCAGGACAGCCAATCTGATAACCTATATGGCTGCTAAGTCACTAATCCCCGAGAAACGCTGGACAAAGGGATGATTCACGTCCCAGATGAGATGGCACAAGATGGCACAAGATTTCATCATGCTACTCAGAATGGTGCACAATTTAAAACTTGTGAATTGTTGATTTCTGGATTTTTCTGTTTAATATTTTCAGATGAAAGTTGACTGTGATTAACTGAAACCTCAGGAAGCAAAGGGGGCAATAAGGGGGACTCCTGCATATGGGTGATTTATTCACATTGAACTCATAGCCACCAGCACTGTTCCTCATGCATGAACAAAGCTTATCTAAAATACATATTCTAAAATAGAACTACCATACGACCCAGCAATCCCACTACTGGGCATATACCCTGAGAAAACTATAATTCAAAAAGAGTCATGTACCACAATGTTCATTGCAGCTCTATTTACAATAGCCAGGACATGGAAGCAACCTAAGTGTCCATCGACAGATGAATGGATAAAGAAGATGTGGCACATATATACATGGAATATTACTCAGTCATAAAAAGAAACGAAACTGAGTTATTTGTAGTGAGGTGGATGGACCTAGAGATTGTCATACAGGGTGAAGTAAGTCAGAAAGAAAAATAAATACCGTATGCTAACACATACATATGGAATCTAAAAAAAAAAAAGGTTCTGAAGAACCTAGGGGCAGGACAAGAATAAAGATGCAGACATAGAGAATGGACTTGAGGACACAGGGAGGGGGAAAGGGTAAGCTGGGACGAGGTGAGAGAGTGGCATGGACTTATATATACTACCAAATGTAAAACAGATAGCTAGTGGGAAGCAGCCGTATAGCACAGGAAGATCAGCTCGGAGATTTGTGACCACCTAGAGGGGTGGGATAGGGAGGGTGGGAGGGAGACGCAAGAGGGAGGAGATATGGGGGTATATGTTTATGTATAGCTGATTCACTTTGTTATAAAGCAGAAACTAACACACCATTGTAAAGCAATTATACTCTAATAAAATAAAATACATATTCTTTCCACAAGGCACATCACAGCTTCTAGGAACACTAGACAACACTTCAGAACTATACTCGGGCCATTGTAAAGAGCTAACTCATCAACAAAAAGCACAGAAATGCAGAAAATGTGGCACTTAATAGACTGCAAAAAGAACACCTATTTACAGTATGAGAGCTACAACAAGAAGGCAGAGAGCATCACCTTGTTCTGTTCTAGCTGGAGCCATGCACATGTGGCAACTCAGATTTCCACTGCCCTGAGCATGCATAAATCTGGGAATGACCACAAAGTGCTGTGAGTATTGATTTGGGGGTCACAAATAAATTTTGGCATGTAGGTGAATTCTCAAGTATAGAATTCATGAATAATAAAGATTGACTAAAAAAATGTTTAAATAAATCCATAACAAAAGAAATGGAGAAGCTGTCACAACAGTTTGTATCTCCATCCCTCCTCCAGTTTCACAGACAAACCTGAAAACAGGTAAGTTACAGTGCTATTTAAGTTATTTCAGAGAATTCGAAAGGAAAAAAATTCTAATTCATCTTTTAGAAGTTATCATAACTGGATACCAAAACCTGATAAAATATGTGCCAAAAAAGAAAGTTCTAGATCCATTTCACATCTAAAGGTAAATGCAAAATTGTGACATATATATATGGAGAGAGAGAGAGACACCATAGATATAGTAAAATGATATTGACTTGAGCAATGTAAAAATGGGTAAATATTAAGAAATCTTTTAATATAATTCTTCAATGGATAAGTCAAACAATAAAAATCAAATGATCATCCCAAGAAGACAAAAGAATATTTACTAATGTTCAGAATCCATCCTATTTAAGACAAAACAAGACAACCTCTAAAACAGAGTGAAACATCTCAACACATAAAAGTATCTTTGTCAAGCTAATAACTCTAAACCTGTTTCCTTTATAGTCTAGAATAAGAAAGGAATGCCAGAACTATCTGAAGTTACTTTATATTGCTTATTAATACTACCTAATACAATTAAATAACTGGAGATTGTTCTAGCATTCCTGTCATAGTATAGACAATAACAGGAGCTGTTCTAGAGTTACCAGTTTGGCATGGGTATTGTTTATGTGTTAAAGGATTTTAGAGATTTTTCTTTTGTTTTGTTTTAATACCTATGGATAGGTCCCAAAGTTCCCTGTAATTTTCACCTAATCGTCATGCAGATAGGATCCTGAGAGCCTATCCTAAAGAGCCAGCACGACTTCTAAGTGTATAGGATAGTATCGCTTCCAGTATGCGTTGAGATTCTTGCCATACGGGAAGTAATCCAAGAAGCAACTTTATATTGTCTATCTCCAGGATGGAATTGGCAGTAGCAGCCACCATCTTTCGGTCAAGCACTGACCAAACAGTGGCCAACTGCGATGGCTGCCAAGGGAAAGCTATGGTCCGACCCCAACTCTCTGTTCCAGCAAAGTAGACATTTGAGGACTTAGAATCTTAGGGGTTCTACTGAGTGTTCGATTCAATGATTTTTCTATTTTAACTGATATTGTTACCCACATTCCTTAATCTATGTGTAATGGGGCAAAAATTGTTGGGGGTAAGGATTTCTGCCCATAAGAGTCATAGATTCCTCACTGAAATCATGATTGTAGTCTTTCTTTGTTTCTGTTTTATTTTTTATCATGATGAAAATTATTCAGTTTTCAAACTTGTAGAATGAATAGGAACATACTTGTAACTTGTGATTTACTAAAACGTTATCAGGATTTTAACAGCTACAATTTTTTTCCTTCTCTGGGATTTTGAGACTTTACATTTGGACGTGGGGCAGGTGAGTTCTATGCTGTCCATGCCCCGGCCCTTGTCCCTTGACGCCACATCTTTGCTTTTGGTGGTTTCTTCTTTCCTCCAGGCTGATAAGGCCTGAGGGTATAGTTTGCAATTCTAAGACTTTCTAGAGATTCAAAGATGAATGAAATACAATCTCAATTTGGAAGAAAATTAGCAGCCAGCTCTAAAAATTTAAGAATAAAAGAATAAAGTAGATAGAATGAGGAAGGAAGGAAGGAAAGAAGGAAAGGAGGAAGGAAGCAAGGAAGGGAGGAAAAGAAAGAAAAAAATTGTTTCATGAGAAGAGAAGAGAGACGAGGGGAGACACCATTCTGTTGGTAATATTGAGAAATGATAATTACTTTTTTAGATTCATCTATACCACCCTCACTTTTATTTAAAAAGTACAAGTATTTTAAAGAGTTTTAAGAAAAGAGAAAGTCTTACTCTGCCAAGCACACACCCTACTGTATTTCCTTCACAACAGATCTGATGCAGATTTTTAATATCCATGGCCAGTTTGGCAATTTCAGAAAAGTTAGCTTTAGGTTGTTTTTTAGTCAACAGAACCAATTCCCTGGAAAAAAAAAAAGTACATTTTAAACAGTTTTTTGAATTCAATTCTTTCTAAAATTATTTGTAGTTCATTGAGTAACCAAAAGAATAGAAACACAGTTGCAAATGTAGGATGAAGACAGTTGTATATTATAAGTGCTTTCTTTTTCTACAGTGATAGAACCCAGAGCCATACAAAGATGTAAATCACAAAATGAAAATTATTCACTTCATAATCATGTAAATACAGTCATTTTCATCATTCAAATTATTGCTTAAAGTAGTTGAGTTGCTTAGATAGGTAATTTGGGAATTTATCTGACCTGACTTTCCAAATAAAATTCTTTATCAGAAAGATAATAATTGTAAGAGGTTTGGTTCTCCCTTGTCCCTCTCTGTTGACAACTGAAAAACATCCCTGAAATTTTTCTAGAAATATGAAAAATGGGCTTGCCTTATAAGGAAAACTGAGCTTCCAGGCAGCCCACTGTTATCCTAAATTGGGGATGAAGGTGATATAAGGGAAGATGCATGTCTTCAGGGGTAAACTTGGGACAGAAACACAATCTGGGCCCAAGATACAGGCACACTGAGTAGCATCAAATTCTCCTCCCACCCCACACTCCTCTATCCCCACCTCAAAAAACACCACTCACTTTTTCTGTCCTACATGACATTAGAGCCAAAATATTTCTTATCTTCCAAGAGAAAAATACCTTTTGTCCTCCAGCCTTTACCATGAAGAACTACTAAGTGTGAGCATCTGAATGTACAGAAACTTTTGTGCACTGGAGAAGAGCCTAAAGGATTTGAGCTGATGGAAGAAGTTGATAGAGGAGATATCAACCCCACAGGAGATAGTGGGTAGAGAGGAGGACTGTGCAGTTTCAGGCACAGCCCAGTGTGCCCTATTGAACAGGCAAATAGCACACGTGTAGAGAAAGGAACCAGATTTGCACTGAGACATTAGCAAATGAAAGATAAATGATTTTTCAAATGAGTTTAATCAAAGAGGATGATACAAAGCAACAAAGTCCACAAATCTAAATAGGTAACTTACACTGCTTTTGCTACTTTGTGGTTGAATTTAATCCCAATCTCACATAAGTGGTGATGCCTCAAAGATATTTCTCTAACGTATTTTCTGATGGGTTCTAGCTGTAATTAGAAAACCGTCTCATCAAAGAACTATGGTAACAACAGAAGAAGTTTATCTCATGGTTAGTAAAGAAGACAGAAAAATAAACATCAAGTATCTCCTCAAAATTAGAAAGATTTTATTGTCTTATCTATGAGGCCAAATGTAAAAGCATAATTTGGTGAAGGTTCTGTTTTTTTGTTTTTTGTTTTTTATAAAATAGCATCTCACTTCCCCAGAGAGTGTCTGTCCCAGAACTTAGACATTTGGCATATAAATGAGAACAAGAAAGTGGACAAACAAAAATCCAGGGAGCCACTAGAATAAATTTTGATAACGTCTTACAGTTGTATTTTGGTTCTTTTAAGTTACTAGCCCTGTCATCCTGAACATGTCTCCAAATGCTTATCTATGATATATGCTCCAGTTTTGCAATATATATTAATGGAGCCCCCCCCAAGAAAACATTTATATTCTTTAACCCAGAATTTTGACTTTTGACTTCTAATAAAAAGCACATGTATTTAGGTCTCTAACCAAAACTATATATTCAATTTGATCAGAACAATGTACAAAATAAAACCTGTGAATGAAAAAAATGAATAAAAGGAAATATACCAAAATTGGTATCTCTGTGTGATGGGAGAATAAACAACATTTTAAAATTTCAGAAAAGCTCTATATATTCACTTAAAACATTATATTGACCATATATTATTTTAACTTGGGGTAACAACACCTTACAATGCTTTTTTTTAAGAACAAGTTAGATAATGTATACAGAGGCAATATTCAAACCACAAATCTGGCACAACGATAATAAATTATACTTTATAATTAATTATAATATAATTATTATTTTTATTCTTATTTTGTTGTATTATACTCATTTGAAATCAAATACAAACAAGCTTATCCACTTCTTCACAAGAGAGTCTGTGAAGGCTTAACTCATAAACTGCATTCTCTGATCATAGATACAAGTTTTACATGATTGGCTATGCAATTTTCTCTGGGCAAGGAGTAATAACTTCTTGAAACAGACACCCTGGAGGCAGCAAGACTGTAAACATCACAAAGTGAGGGAGAGGAGAAAAGAACTCTTAGCTAACTTAAAAGCATCTGCTTATGCTTAGTATGTGGATGGACCTAGAGATTGTCATACTGAGTGAAATAAGTCAGACAGAGAAAGACAAATATCATATGATATTGCTTATATGTGGAATCTAAAAAAAAATAGTACAAATGAACTTATTTATAAAACAGACATAGAGTCACAGATGTAGAAAATAAACTTATGGTTACCGGGGGAAATCGGGGTTGGGGGGTAGGGATAAATAGGGAGATTGGGATTGACATATACACACTACTATATAAAAAATCGATAACTGAGAAGAACCTACTGTATAGCACAAGGAACTCAATACTCTGCAATGACCTATGTGGGAAAAGAATCTAAACAAGGGTGGATATATGTATAACTGATTCACTTTGCTGTGCAGCAGAAACTAACACAACATTGTAAATCAACTATACTCCAATAAAAAATTTTTTTTAAAATTATAGGGGCATGTTATACATTAAGGAAAAATTTCCTCTGAAAGGGTTAAGATTAAGAAAACTTTGAAACAAGTTACCTAAAAAAAACTCACCTTCATGAAAAAGTTCATTCTTCCAAAATGCCAGGTAATGAGACCTAAGTCTACACAATCACTTGTTTTTGTTGTTTTTAATAATATGAAGCCAACAGGAGGAAAAAAATGACTGTCCTGCTTAGGAATTCAGAATTGGCTTCTGAAGGAATTGGAGATGACTAGGGAAAGAAATATATATAAGTAGCTTTAATGATAATAGCTGCGATTATTGAGTACTTAGCATATGTCAGACTCTTTAGATACGTTATTTAATTTCTTACACAAGGTAGATGATGAGGAGCTCAACAGGAGAAATAGCTTTAGAGGAATAGAGAAATGGGGGTTGAGAGGAATATGAGAGAAATTCTCACTGAGGAGATCAAAGAAAACAGCAAGGAAGAAGCAGCACTGCGCTTAGACTTGAGGAATTCATCAAAACGATTATCAAACTACTATTCATTTCAGCATGACCTTGGGGAAAATCCATCTGGTGTGCCTTCTAAGGATGGCTATTTTGTGTTGATATTTAGAACCTTTAATGAACATACATAAAAAGTACTTTTATCATGGAACCAATCACCGATTTATGTCTATTCAATGAAGGAGAAAAAGCCACACAGTTAAAATTAAGTGTGAGGCTAACTGTATTTTCCAAAGATGGCTATAATAACAACTTCTATCCCATGTTCTTCTTACAATGAGCTTTCGTTACAGTATATTTACTTTCCCCTTCAAACTGGTGACATTTTATGATATTTCAACCAATAGAGTAGAGCAGAAGTAACTTTTGAATCCTGATCATAAAAGGCCATGCAATTTCTGCTTCATCCACTAGAAAACTCATTCTTGAGACTTTGGCCATATGTCAGCAGTCCAGTTTCCCTGAGGCTGCCATTCTGTGAAGCAGCCCAAACCAGCCAAGGCAGAGAGATCACATGGAAAGGCCCTGAGATAATATGAGGAGAAAGAGATGTTGGACCAACCCCCAGGTACTACAGACCTTCAGAGCCCCAGCCATTGACTGCAACCCCATGAAAAATCAGTAGCCAGAAAAGCCCAGGTGAGCCCTTCCTGAATTCCTGACCCACTGACACCATAAGAGTAATAAACTCATTGTTATTGTTTTGAGCCACTAAATTTTGGGGTGTTTTGTTATACAGAAATAATAACTGGAATATTAAATACTTATTATGAAGTTATATTTATGCTAGATCATGCTTCTCAAAATTGAAGGACTATAAGAATTGCCTGAGTATCTTGTTAAAATGAAGTCTTCTTTAGCAGGTCTGGAGAAAAGCTTCAGACTGTATTTCTAACAAGCTTCCAGGTGATGCATATGCTACTGGTCCATAGTCCACACTTAGCATAACAAGTCCCTAAGTAAGGGTTGACATATGAATAGCTTACCTTTATCTGGAAGCATTCAGTCTTATTGTCTTCTTGGCAACAAGACCGAACAGCTGTTTCATAGCAAGCAGACATGGTCAGAATAGTGGGTCCATACAAGAATGGATGCTTCCTAGAAGTTTCATAAATGTACCTGTAATTTGACAGATACAAAGCTATATAATTTGGAATTCAAGAACATATGCTGACACTGTTTCTTAAAAACTTAGGATTCATTTAGTTTTGTTGACCTGAAATGTCTAGAATTTCATGGTGACAGAAATAGGATAGCACTGTACTTAAATGCATCAAAAGTTCACTACAGAGAGATCACTGTGAGGTTAGACAGTGCCCATGAAGTCACCAACTGTACTTTCTGGACCAGTAAGTAAAGAAAATCAGTAATTAAAACTTTTCATTTTTATCTAAGTAGTAGGAGATAGAAAGTTCAATAGTCTAAACTGATTGTAAATGGAGAATTGTACACCTGGTGAAGGGGAGTTAAATTTAGAAGCTATTGGTGGGTGTTTACACTCATTATAGAGCCTGGGCACCAGGCCTGCCTTTCACTTATAATCATATCTCCTCACACTAGTCCACAAAGCTTACTCAAATTATTTATGCCCCACCTCCCCACACACACAAATACCCCGAAAAAGTTGACATTGCAGACAAAAACCGGCTCAATGCTCACACAAATCCACTTTCTTTTCTTGTGTTCACAGGAAGACTACTTTTCCAGCCTCTCCTGCAGTTAGGTGGGAACATATAACTGAGTTCTAATCAATGAAATATGAATAAACATGCCATACACCACTCCTAGGTTTGGCTAGTAATTACTTTGCACAGTTCCCTAGTCTCTCTCTTTCTTTTTTGCAGTAACCTTGGAAACACTTGCTCCAGATGGTATAGCTCCAAGATGGAAGGATCTTGCACTCCTGAGTTACCCCTTGGAAGAGTTCCAGAGTAGCCAATGAAGACAAAAAGCCAAAATGAAAGTATAGTTAAGTCTTTAATCATTTTGGGGATAGTATAAGCAAAAGGCTAAACTAGAGGAAATGCTGACCCCCGCCCAACCTCCACCCTCACCCCCCTTACTCTTGGAAGTTCAGTCAATAGATTTGTTACATTTCAGCAAAGTTTCTCAAGCCCAACTTGTAAAAAAAGGAAAGCAAACTGATATTATCAAGATACAACTGCCACCCAAGATAAGGCAAAATTCCTGGTTGATAGGAAATTTCATTGGAGCCATTCAATATCTCTGCTCTCTGTTGGGTACTATGCTAAACTAAGAGTTCATTTTTGTGCTGCAGTAACTTAGTTCCCATAGAGGATTTGCAGTATGAACTAATCTAATTTCAAATCTCCAAAGGCAAAGCTGAACTTAGTATAAGGAAAAAGCTTTCTAATAATTAGAGCCATTTAAAAATAGAATGTCCCTATTGCAAGGTAACAAAGGGTCACACTTATCTTACAATGATCAAAACTGTTATTGAAAATTCCTTAGATAATCCAAAGATACAATAACTACTGTTTGGTGTATCTGTATTCTATGCTATCTTTTGATAAGACTGAAATAGCAGACTTTTCCTCTAGCTTTGATATGTTACTGTTTCTTTGGTTGAGAACTAAACAAAGTTGTTGACATAATTATGAAGCAAGTAGTTAGAAAATTATTTTTCCCTGAATATTTATGGTTGTATGCACATAAGTTAAATTAGCATATAAATAACTCCTTGATACTGACTTAATCGTAAATGTTCAAGAAGAGATTAGATTCACTGCCTGAGTATTGGTTAGATTTCATAATCTCTGAATGCTCAAACTTGATTTTACAATGCCCGAACATGATTTTATAAATCTCACCTAGAGTGGCTAGCACTTCATTTAATAGGTAGCCAAGTTCATATTACAGTTTCCCATTTGGTTGCCCCTAATGTCAGACCAGTTGGAACCGGCCCAATCCTTTATCTCTTAGTCCTTTCTCCCTAAGTGACTGGGGCCATTTAATTCCTTCCTGAAGGCTCAGTAACTTCTGGGGCAATTCTGCCCATGTATAGGTGAATTAAAAGTGTTTACGTTGTTCAACATCAAGTCACCCTGTCTGCTCATTCATTTCTGGTTTAGAGTTTCATGTCTAAAATCTGAAATCAAACCACCACCATGCCTTTTGCACTAGATCCAGCAATCAGATCTTCCCCTTTTTCCTAGTGTCTGAGTCTGTCTTGACCAGATGGCCAGAACTGCATTCCTTGAGAACTGAAGCTTTGTCCTTCTCTTGTCATTTCTACCTCTCTCTGGTTTTGGTTTCCTGCCTCTAACTTGCTCGTACCTCACTCTCAAAAGATAGACTTCTGTGCTAACTAGGAAACCAAAATATGAGCTCACCTACCCATGGGCTATCATGCCATCCACTCCAGGTGGAAATTACAGAATCAGAGTTCTTGAGTAGAAAACTCATCTCTGTCCGATCCACAAGTATTACTTATTCCTAGGTTCCCAATGACAGACTCTATCTCCATGCCTATCAGATACCCCTCCGGCTATCCCTTCGTGAACCTCCCAAATACTAGCCCATTGCCTGAGCTATTACCTGCCCTCTATTCCCAATACTCTGTTTAGTGTCCTTTGCCTACTAGACTGTATTTTTCAACATCATTTGCTACTGGTCTGACCAACCTAACCTTTGAGGAGATGGGTCTCTTACAGATCCTAGTCCTTTTTAATGTTTCATGGTGCAGACATTTTCATGCCCTCTTGGGTTTACTAAGACCATGTTGTCATTGTGAGGGAAAAAAATAAAGTGTAGCTCAAATTTTCATTTTACATAATCAAGCTTTGGGTACTCAGAGGCTTTTATATTAAAACAAAAGATCTGTCTTCAAAATTGGAAAACACTCTTTTTCAAAGACCTGGCAAGGAAATATGACTTACTTCTCTTTCACTGGCACATGATTCTCTTTGTCCATCTCACAGATCTGCTCAGGATTTGAAATTTGGGAGATATCACTGTAACCTGCAACATCCTTTTTGTATGACAGGAAGCACTTGTGTCTTGCTGAGTTATTTGTATTGCAACAGTCAGAAAACACATGTCTGTCAGCCAACCCTTGGTTATTGCAAATATGCTCTAGGAAGGTAGTCATCTGTAGGAGGAAATAGTAACTTAAGGGAAGGCACTTGTGGTCTACATTTCTAACCACAGGAAAGTTAAGGAATTATATAGAAAAGGCAACTGAGTGCTTAATGTTATACTCTGTATCCAACAGTCCCTGGACATAGCTCTTTTGAGTGAAAGCCTTTTAAAAGGTTCTTAAGTCTAAATTCCCACATGCTGGACATTGGCCAAATAGAATTTATCATTTTCTCCCTACCTATGTAAGTGCTTCATTTTCATACAGTTGAAGGTATTAAAATAAAGGTAAGCCAAAATGTCCAGGACCTAAAGAAATCAAGGTATTTTTAATAAGAATTACCCACCAAGAAACAGCTCTTAGTTTGCTTTCCTTGCTTCCTCATTGTTTTTAGTTGGTTTCCATGGGAGCTTATTTTAAAAGTTAAACTCTGAGGCAATGTGTATTCGGTGTCAAATATTCAAATAGAAATGTAATGATTCAGTTTTCAAGTATCTTTGAACGGCAGTAAATGTGTGGGATGCTGTAAACCTCAAATGACATATGCTTCCAGATTTGTGGGATAAGGGCAGAAAAAGGTCATCTTTGGAAATGGAAATAAGAAGAAATCGATATAAAATAAGTGAGGCTAGCCACTGGCAAAGGAACTTCATTTAAAGTGTGTCTCTAATTAGACTAATGATTTTTCTATGACTACTTAGAGTCTGGTAAGAAAAAAAAAAAGGTAGGTTTTAGCCCAAGAAGATGGAGTGAAAAAAATCTATAAATAAAAAAGAAAATTATTTATTTGTATTTAAATTGTTGATATGAGAATAACTGATATAAAAATATGTAGATTATAAGAATATGTTAGTTTTTATCAAGAATTTTTCTAATCACAAGATAGACATATTTTATGAGATGATAGTAATTTTCAAGATTTTCTACTAAGTGGGAAAAAAGCCTATAATAATATTCACTTTTTTCTTCTTTTTTATATTCTCTTAGAAACTTTTAAAATCAGTACGTTAATTTCCCAGAAACCTTTATATGAGGATGTCAGACAATAATATTCTAGTGACAGAGACAGAGCAACCGACTTAAATTAACAAATTGGCATTCTAGGGTATAATTCATTCTCTTGAGCATTTAGTTCTCAGAGTCTGATCTCCCAGATATGAAATGATAAAATGTAAGTTTATAAACCTACAAAGATTATATCTTGAGTGTGACACATGTACATATTGTTGCCTTAAAATCCCTTGCCTAATTATTCAATCATCCCACTTCATAACAACATCCTTTGTTTGCAATTTAGTTTTTAAAACAACAGAGAGAAAAAGGCAGAACATGATTCACCTACCAATTGGTGACAACATTCTGAAGGTGATTCATGTGGCTTGAGGCTCTTGCACTTCTCTGCAAGATCTAGCAATTCTTTAACTATGGTTTGTACTTTTTCATAAGTCAATTTCTGAAGAAACTGTGCAACCATAATACTAGTGCTGAAACAGAACACTTGTGTGAATGCTGACGATAGAATCAAACTCTTTTCCTCCATCAGTCTTGTTATATCACTGCCCTACTCCCCCCCCCAAAATAATTAATATGATTTTACATTTCAAACAAAAGAATACTGATAATAAAACTCACACAGCTCTTAAGTTCTCCTCTAGATAATTCTGGCTATTAGAGTGCTGCATGGCTGAAAAAAAATGAGATTTTATTTACAGAAGAGGAAATTTTCCAAACTGAAATCCCCTTTGACAATTCAAATCTATATTTATTCATTCATAAATTTCCAGATTTATTTTTGTTTATAGCATAAACCAGAACAAATTATAAGAATATATCTTTTCTTTTATTTAAACTGTATTCTGTGAATGATTTCTTTCTAGTCAAACACATCATGTAGTTGAACCGTCATTGGCTTACAAATAAGTTGCACATACCTGTATTGATACTTCTGAATTAATTAAACTTGACTCTTTGGTTATCTCTTATTAGAAGTTACTAGCACACGCAAAGAACACTAAGAAAATTAAAGCCTGGTATTAGGAACAAAAGTATAAGCATTAACACTTTGCCAGGCTTAATTTGGCAAAGACAGTAACTCATACATCTTGAATTCGCTCATCATCTTCATCATCTCCACTCACCACATACACATACACATGCTCTCTATTGAAAACAGTGTCTTCCTTCTAATATCAATAGCTTCAAAAGAGCTTAGCAGCTATCTATTTAATAAAGAAACCATTATTATTTACATATTAACAAGTAAAGGCTTTGGAGATAACTTATTCTGAGTTCAGCTTCTAGCTCTGATACTCAATATGGCCTTGAGGAAATAACTTAAGCACTCAGAGGTTCTGTTTCTCTATCAAATGTAAATAACTTCTACTACATTGGGTGGTTGTTAGGATTAAATGAAAGCCTATGTGTGAAGCATTGAGCACAGTGCCTGGCACTTAGTAGGTACTGAATAATGTAGCTCATGGGATTATTCTTGCTACTATAAACACTATTGCTCTATCTAAAATCATTTATCCAATTTTAAATACAAGTTTGAAATATGTCATTCTCTGACCTAGAGTGGAAGTAAGGTGGAAAATGGAAAATGAGATCTTCCTGTGTGTGTTGCTTCAATATATCAATTCTCTTTCTGTATCTATTCCACAGGTTAATTTCTAGCAATCTTCAATGACTCTACTGACAGTGATGAGCACTGAGAAAGATAGCCTTTCCATGTATATGTTAATAGTCATTATGTTTCATCTCCTGGCACATGGGTGTATAGATTGTAAATAGGATTCCCTACCTGCATCTAGTAAACTTCTCTGAAGAGTCTGACATTTAATGGAGCTGAAGAAAACAAGCAAAGATATGGTTCTAACAGTCTTCATTATTTCAGATGAATCTTTACAGAGTACATTCTATCATTTGAATTGAAGAATCCTTTTATATTCTTTCCAAGTAATTGCTATTAATAATTAACGTTTTTCTGGTGAATGTTTTTCCACGTTGGCCACTATGACCCTCAAACAATTACAGAAATTCATAACAATGAAGAAATATTTTTCATAGATAGTATTCATTAACGAATACTGGATTTTAAAATGAGTCATGTCGGGGAGGAGCTTCAAGATGGCGGAAGAGCGAGACGCGGAGATCACCTTCCTCCCCACAGATACACCAGAAATACATCTACACGAGGAACAATTCCTACAGAACACCTACTGAATGCTGGCAGAAGACCTCAGACCTCCCAAAAGGCAAGAAAACCCCCACGTACCTGGGTAGGGCAAAAGAAAAAAGAATAAACAGAGACAAAAGGATAGGGACGGTACCTGCACCAGTGGGAGGGAGCTGTGAAGGAGGAAAGCTTTCCACACACTAGGAAGCCCCTTCACGGGCGGAGACTGCGGGTGGCGGAGGGGGGAAGCTTCGGCGCCTCGGAGGAGAGCACAGCCACAGGCGTGCGGAGGGGGGGCGGGGAAAGCGGAGAGATTCCCGCTCAGAGGGTCGGTGCCGACCGGCACTTACCAGCCCGAGAGGCTTGTCTGCTCACCCGCCCGGGCGGGCGGGGCTGGGAGCTGAGGCTCGGGCTTCAGAGGTTGGAGCGCAGGGAGAGGACTGGGGTTGGCGGCGTGAACACAGCCTGAAGGGGGCTGGTGCGCCACGGCTAGCCGGGAGGGAGTCCGGGAAAAAGTCTGGAGCTGCCGAAGAGGCAAAAGACGTTTTCTTGCCTCTTTGTTTCCTGGTGCGCGAGGAGAGGAGATTAACAGTGCCGCTTAAAGGAGCTCCAGAGGCGGGTGCGAGCCGCGGCTATCAGCGCGGACCCCAGAGACGGTCATGAGACGCTAAGGCTGCTGCCGCCACCAAGAAGCCTGTGTGCGAGCACAGCTCACTCTCCACACCTCCCCTCCCGGGAGCCTGTACAGCCCGCCACCGCCAGGGTCCCGTGATCCAGGGACAACCTTCCCGCGAGAACGCACGGTGCGCCTCAGGCTGGTGCAATGTCACGCCGGCCTCTGCCGATGCAGGCTTGCCCCGAACTCTGTACCCCTCCCTCCCCACCGGCCTAAGTGAGTCAGAGCCCCTGAAGCAGCTGCTCCTTTAACCCCGTCCTGTCTGAGCGAAGAACAGATGCCCTCAGGCGACCTACATGCAGAGGCAGAGCCAAACCCAGAGCTGAACCCCGGGAGCTGTGCGAAGAAAGAAGAGAAAGGGAAATCTCTCCCAGCAGCCTCAGGAAAAGCGGATTAAATCTCCACAATCAACTTGATGCACCCTGCGTCTGTGGAGTACCTGAACAGACAAGGAATTATCCCAAATTGAGGAGGTGGACTTTGGGAGCAATGATATATTTATTTTTTCCCCTTTTTCTCTTTTTGTGAGCACGCATGTGTATGCTTCTGTGTGTGATTTTGTCTGTATAGCTTTGCTTTTACCATTTGTCCTAGGGTTCTTTCTAAAATTTTTTTTATTATTTTAAAAAATTTTTTCTACAAAAAGAAATTTTTTTCTTAATATAATTATATTTTCTTTTACTAACTTTATTTTATTTAATTTTATTTTGTCTTCTTCTTTCTTTCTTTCCTTTTTTTTTCTCCCTTTTATTCTGAGCCGTGTGGATGACAGGCTGTTGGTGCTCCAGCCAGGAGTCTGTGCTGTGCCTCTGAGGTGGGAGAGCCAACTTCAGGACACTGGAGCACAAGAGACCTCCCAGCTCCACGTAATATCAAACGGCAAAAATCTCCCAGGGATCTCCATCTCAACACCAAGACCCAGCTCCACTCAATGACCAACAAGCTACAGTGCTAGACACCCTATGCCAAACAACTAGCAAGACAGGAACACAACCCCATCCATTAGCACAGAGGCTGCCTAAAATAATAATACGGCCACAGACACCCCAAACCACACCACCAGATGTGTACCTTCCCACCAGAAAGACAAGATCCAGCCTCATCCACTAGAACACAGGCACTAGTCCCCTCCACCAGGAAGCCTACACAACCCACTGAACAAACCTTAGCCACTGGGAACAGACACCAAAAACAACAGGAACTACAAACCTGCAGCCTGTGAAAAGGAGACCCCAAACACAGTAAGTTAAGCAAAATGAGAAGACAGAGAAACACACAGCAGATGAAGGAGCAAAGCAAAAACCCACTAGGCCTAACAAATGAAGAGGAAATAGGCAGTCTCCCTGAAAAAGAATTCAGAATAATGATGGTAAAGACGATCCAACATCTTGGATATAGAATGGAGAAAATACAAGAAACGTTTAACAAGGACCTAGGAGAACTAAAGAGCAAACAAACAGTGATGCACAACACAATAAATGAAATTAAAAATTCTCTAGAAGGGATCAATAGCAGAATAA
The DNA here is from genome assembly GCF_011762595.2 of Tursiops truncatus. Lineage (NCBI taxonomy): Eukaryota > Metazoa > Chordata > Mammalia > Artiodactyla > Delphinidae > Tursiops > Tursiops truncatus. The sequence goes on along the minus strand of NC_047038.1, from coordinate 89,443,914 downwards.
CTGAGGCAGAAGAACGGATAAGTGACCTGGAATATAAAATAATGAAAATAACTACTGCAGAGCAGAATAAAGAAAAAGAATGAAAAGAATTGAGGACAGTCTCAGAGACTTCTGGGACAACATTAAACACACCAACATTCGAATTGTAGGGGTCTCAGAGGAAGAGAAAAAGAAGGGGACTGAGAAAATATTTGAAGAGATTATAGTTGAAAACTTCCTAAATATGGGAAAGGAAATAGTCAGTCAAGTCCAGGAAGAGCAGAGAGTCCCATACAGGATAAATCCAAGGAGAAACAGGCCAAGACACATATTAATCAAACTATCAAAAATTAAATACAAACAAAAAGTATTAAAAGCACCAAGGGAAAAACAACAAATAACACACAAGAGAATCCCCATAAGGTTAACAGCTGATCTTTCAGCAGAAACTCTGCAAGCCAGAAGGGAGTGGCAGGACATATTTAAAGTGATGAAGGAGAAAAACCTACAACCAAGATTACTCTACTCAGCAAGGATCTCATTAAGATTTGAAGTAGAAATTAAAACCTTTAGAGACAAGCAAAAGCTAAGAGAATTCAGCACCATCAAACCGGCTTTACAACAAATGCTAAAGGAACTTCTTTAGGCAGGAAACTCAAAAGAAGGAAAAGACCTACAATAACAAACCCAAAACAATTAAGAAAATGGTAATAGGAAAATACATATCGATAACAACCTTAAATGTAAATGGATTAAATGCTCCAAGCAAAAGACATAGATTGGCTGAATGGATGCAAAAACAAGACCCGTGTATATGCTGTCTACAAGAGACCCAGTTCAGACCTAGGGACACATACAGACTGAAAATGAGGGAATGGAAAAAGATATTCCATGCAAATGGAAATCAAAAGAAAGCTGCAGTAGCAATTCTCATATCAGACAAAATAGACTTTAAAATAAAGACTATTACAAGAGGCAAAGAAGGACACTACATGATGATCAAGGGATCAATCCAAGAAGAAGATATAACAATTGTAAATATTTATGCACCCAACATAGGAGCATCTCAATACATAAGGCAAATACTAACAGCCATAAGAGGGGAAATTGACAGTAACACAATCATAGTAGGGGACTTTAACACCCCACTTTCACCAATGGACAGATCATCCAAAATGAAAATAAATAAGGAAACACAAGCTTCAAATGATATATTAAACAAGATGGACTTGATTGATATTTATAGGACATTCCATCCAAAAACAGCAGAATACACATTCTTCTCAGGTGCTCATGGAACATTCTCCAGGATAGATCATATCTTGGGTCACAAATCAAGCCTTGGTAAATTTAAGAAAATTGAAATCGTATCAAGTATCTTTTCTGACCACAATGCTATGAGACTCAGTATCAATTACAGGAAATAATCTGTAAAACATACAAACACATGGAGGCTAAACAACACACTACTTAATAACCAAGAGATCACTGAAGAAATCAAAGAAGAAATCAAAAAATACCTAGAAACCAATGACAATGAAAACACGACAAGCCAAAACCTACGGGATGCAGCAAAAGCAGTTCTAAGAGGGAAGTTTATAGCAATACAATCCTACCTTAAGAAACAAGAAACATCTTAAATAAACAACCTAACCTTATACCTAAAGCAATTAGAGAAAGAAGAACAGAAAGTTCCCAAAGTTAACAGAAGGAAAGAAATCATAAAGATCAGATAAGAAATAAATGAAAAAGAAACGAAGCAAATGATAACAGATCAATAAAACTAAAAGCTGGTTCTTTGAGAAGGTAAAGTTGATGAACCATTAGCCAGACTTATTAAGAAAATAAGGGAGAAGACTCAAATCAATAGAATTAGAAATGAAAAAGAAGTAACAACTGACACTGCAGAAATACAAAGGATCATGAGAGATTACTACAAGCAACTCTATGCCAATAAAATGGACAACCTGGAAGAAATGGACAAATTCTTAGAAATGCACAACCTTCCAAGACTGAACCAGGAAGAAATAGAAAATATGATTGGACCAATCACAAGCACTGAAACTGAAACTGTGATTAAAAATCTTCCAACAAACAAAAGCCCAGGACCAGATGACTTCACAGGCGAATTCTATCAAACATTTAGAGAAGAGATAACAGCTGTCCTTCTCAAACTCTTCTAAAATATAGCAGAGGGAGAAACACTCCCAAACTCATTCTACAAGGCCACCATCACCCCAATACCAAAACCAGACAAAGATGTCACAAAGAAAGAAAGCTACAGGCCAATATCACTGATGAACATAGATGCAAACATCCTCAACAGAATACTAGCAAACAGAATCCAAGAGCACATTAAAAGGATCATACACCATGATCAAGTGGGGTTTATCCCAGGAATGCAAGGATTCTTCAGTATATTCAAATCAATCAATGTGATGCACCATATTAACAAGTTGAAGGAGAAAAACCATAGGATCATCTCAATAGATGCAGAAAAAGCTTTTGAAAAATTCAACACCCATTTATGATAAAAACCCTGCAGAAAGTAGGCATAGAGGGAATTTCCTCAACATAATAAAGGCCATATATGACAAACCCACAGCCAACGTCGTCCTCAATGGTGAAAAACTGAAACCATTTCCACTAAGATCAGGAACAAGACAAGGTTGCCCACTCTCACCACTATTATTCAACGTAGGTTTGGAAGTTTTAGCCACAGCAATGAGAGAAGAAAAAGAAATAAAAGTAATCCAAATCAGAAAAGAAGTAAAGCTGTCACTATTTGCAAACAACATGATACTCTACGTAGATAATCCTAAAGATGCTACCAGAAAACTACTAGAGCTAATCAATGAATTTGGTAAAGTAGTAGTATACAAAATTAATGCACAGAAATCTCTGGCATTCCTATACACTAATGGTGAAAAATCTGAAAGTGAAATTAAGAAAACACTCCCAATTACCATTGCAACAAAAAGAGTAAAATATCTAGGAATAAACCTACCTAAGGAGACAAAAGATCTGTATGCAGAAAATTATGACACTGATGAAAGAAATTAAAGATGATACAAATAGATGGACAGATATACCATGTTCTTGGATTGGAAGAATCAACATTGTGAAAATGACTCTACTACCCAAAGCAATCTACAGATTCAATGCAATCCCTATCAAACTACCACTGGCATTTTTCACAGAACTGGAAAAAAGTTTTGTAAAAGTCCCCGAATAGCCAAAGCAATCTTGAGAATGAAAAGTGGAGCTGGAGGAATCAGGCTCCCTGACTTCAGACTATACTGCAAAGCTACAGTAATCAAGACAGTATGGTACTGGCACAAAAACAGAAATATAGATCAATGGAACAGGATAGAAAGCCCAGAGATAAACCCACGCACATATGGCCACCTTATCTTTGATAAAGGAGGCAAGAATATACAGTGGAAAAAAGACAGCCTCTTCAATAAGTGGTGCTGGTAAAACTGGACAGCTACATGTAAAAGAATGAAATTAGAACACTCCCTAACACCATACACAAAAATAAACTCAAAATGGATTAAAGACCTAAATGTAAGGCCAGAAACTATCAAACTCTTAGGGGAAAACATAGGCAGAATACTCTATGACATAAATCACAGCAAGATCCTTTTTGAGCCACCTCCTAGAGAAATGGAAATAAAAATAAACAAATGGGACCTAATGAAACTTAAAAGCTTTTGCACAGCAAAGGAAACCATAAACAAGACCAAAAGACAACCCTCAGAATGGGAGAAAATATTTGCAAATGAAGCAACTGACAAAGGATTAATCTCCAAAATTTATGAGCAACTCATGCAGCTGAATATCAAAAAATCAAACAACCCAATCCAAAAATGGGCAGAAGACCTAAATAAACATTTCTCCAAAGAAGGTATACAGATTGCCAACAAACACATGAAAGAATGCTCAACATCATTAATCATTAGAGAAAGGCAAATCAAAACTACAATGAGATATTATCTCACACCAGTCAGAATGGCCATCATCAAAAAATCTAGAAACAATAAATGCTGGAGAGGGTGTGGAGAAAAGGGAACACTCTTGCACTATTTGTGGGAATGTAAATTGATACAGCCACTCTGGAGAACAGTATGGAGGTTCCTTAAAAAACTAAAAATAGAACTACCATACGACCCAGCAATCCCACTACTGGGCATATACCCTGAGCAAACCATAATTCAAAAAGAGTCATATACCAAAATGTTCATTGCAGCTCTATTTACAATAGCCAGGACATGGAAGCAACCTAAGTGTCCATCAATAGATGAATGGATAAAGAAGATGTGGCACATATATACAATGGAATATTACTCAGCCATAAGAAGAATTGAAATTGAGATATTTGTAGTGAGGTGGATGGACCTAGAGTCTGTCCTACAGAGTGAAGTAAGTCAGAAAGAGAAAAAAAATACCGTATGCTAACACATATATATTGAATCTAAAAAAAAAAAAAAAAGTGGTCATGAGGAACCTAGGGGCAAGACAGGAATAAAGACGCAGACCTACTAGAAAAGGGACTTGAGGACACGGGGAAGGGGAAGGGTAAGCTGGGAAGAAGTGCGAGAGTGGCATGGACATATATACACTACCAAACGTAAAATAGATAACTAGTGGGAAGCAGCCGCATAGCACAGGGAGATCAGCTCGGTGCTTTGTGACCACCTAGAGGGGTGGGATAGTGAGGGTGGAAGGGAGGGCGACGCAAGAGGGAAGAGATATGGGGACATATGTATGTGTACAACTGATTCACTTTGTTATAAAGCAGAAACTAACACACCATTGTAAAGCAATTATACTCCAATAAAGATGTTAAAAATTAAATAAATAAAATAAAACGAGTCATGTCAATCTACCTGTTTTTTCAAGATTATACCACATAGACCTTGGAATAAAGTAATCAATAAACACTTTTGGTAAATATCTCATTTCCTAGAAATGTTTGTTGATGTGTACAAAGTTCGAAAATGCCAGGAGATCAGGTAAACATGTACTCTCCCAGATTCAAATAAATGGTGAAGGCCTGAGTTCCAGTGCTGGGCACATTTTTAGGTCGCTGGAGAGAGTGGGGAGCATAGATCTTGGGAGCAAACCCAAAGGAATGTGACCTAATTTACTGAGTGCTTGCTGTGAGTCTGGCACTTTGTATGATTATATTTAGATAGCCATATTCTTATTTCTTGAACAGTAAATTAAGACTCAGGGTCATATAATTTGCTCATGGACTCACAGGTAGAACTTCAGGTCTGTCTGATGTCAGAGCCCACAACACCCAAGAGCTAGTATTAACAGCTGAGGTCCCAACATCCCTCAGCTATTTTCTGTTTTGCCAATCATCCAGTTCTTGAGTCTAGGGCAGGACACAGGTGATTACTAATTAAATTAAATGTTTAAGCTAGGGACAAAGTGAGAGACTGGCATGGACATATATACACTATCAAGTGTAAAATAGATAGCTAGTGGGAAGCAGCCGCATAGCACAGGGAGATCAGCTCGGTGCTTTGTGACCACCTAGAGGGGTGGGATAGGGAGGGTGGGAGGGAGGGAGAGGCAAGAGGGAAGAGATATGGGGATATATGTATATGTATAACTGATTCATTTTGTTATACAGCAGAAACTAACACACAATTGTAAAGCAATTATACTCCAATAAATATGTTAAAAAAAAGTTTAAGCTAAATATAAAGACTAGAAGTTTTGGAAATGGAAGATCACTGGTTAATACTTTAACCATTCCTGTCCTCAGTTTCCTCATTTATAGATGGAGGGTTTGGACCAGATAATCTTTACAGCTGGCAGTCCATTGCTTGATTCTTCTACCCACATATTCTCATTTCTGGTTTCCTAGGCGAAGAAATATCACAAGTGAGACAGATATATTTGCCTGCAAAACAACAACAACAAAAAATCTGTTATTTAGATTTGGGACACACTGGCTTATGGTAAAGAATATGGATGGCCCTGTGTGGTAGATTTTCGGGGTCCTCTAAACAGTCCTAATGCTCAGCATCTCTTTCTGTCTTGCATCTTTAGAGCTGTTCCCTTGAGATCTTACTCTAAGCCTCCTGGGACGATCAGAAATGGACCTATTGCTCTAGGGATAGAAAATCCTTTGGATGGGTGCTGCCAGACTGTCACCCATTGCAGACATTACTAATTGATCACTGTACTCTTTCTCTGAACCTAGACTAGCCTTAGAATCATTCATGGCACAATGCCTCATTACAGCCACTATTAATTGATTGTAACTGTCACTTAAAGAAAAAAAAAACTGTTGTACGTGTGCTAAACTAATTTCTCTTTTTAAAAATTTTGGACAAAATTAATTTCTCATGGTAATCCTTCTTTCACAGTAAGAGATTCTTGAAGAAATAAAAAAAAGTTAAGTTCTTTATTAGTAATTAGTAACAGAATTTTAGACCAGAGGAAAGACAAGCTGTGGAGATTATTTAAGCAAAAGCAAGGGAATGGGTTTTGTGAAAGAATTCAAAAGACAGCACAGAATTTGTTCTCTAAGAGAGGAAGATCTCCATGCTGACCTTTAAGATCAAAAATGGAAGGTGTCCAAGTACAAGACACAATGATGATTTTTAATAAATATTATTTTTACAGGAAACCTAATTCTAGTCCAAGTCATAGAAACAGAGTTAGAAAGAGCAAGGCTGGATCCCTGGATCCCACCAAAAACCTGGGTGGTGATGGCTCACGCACGTTCAGTCTTGGCCCTCATTATAGCACCCGAGGCTGATCACATTTCCAAAAATCTCTAGTACTAGAAAAGTCTTCCTGCATCGAGTGAGTCCAGGTATGTTCTATTCATTGGTATGGATTCTGTCTGAGCAATAGAGTAAGTGTGACTTGCCCTTTTTTCCAAATCCTCTCTTCTCCAGGAAAAGCACGACTTCTGAATAAAACATTCCTCTCCTTCCTTTCTTCACATCACACTGGTTACCCGCCTTCTATCAGTGTGTTCTCTGGCACATCAGTGGAGAGAGTTGCAGGGCAATTTCCTCTGTGATAATAGAGTCTTGTGATGGCAGAGTTTCCTGAGTCTCTGGTTTCATATCTGCCGCTCTTAACATAGCACTGGGCACATAGCAGAATCCACTACTAGGTACAACATTGAATTAGCAAACTATGCTCTGTTTCACTTCTGTTTGATGAACTTATTATTATTTAAGTAAAATTTTCTTCCTTATTATCCTTGTTAATAAACAAGAGTGCTTGGAAAAATGGTAAAAGGACAAAATAGCTTCATGAATTAAACACCTATTATCTGCTGGGCATTGTATTGGATACTTTATATAGTAATTTAATACATTTCTCTAAAGCCTTTGTGACGTGGGGATTATTCTTTCACCCTACACCAAGAAATGGGAGTCTTAAATCGTAGGGTTCTTTTGTCTGAGCCCATACAGCAAGTTACTGGCAGAAGGAATATAATCTCCCCACTCCCCGCCCACCTGCATCTTCAGCTTAGATTGAGTGCCGGTGCTATGTGCTCCCACAGCAGCGGCTGTTTCCATCCTGCACCTATGACACTGTATGCGATTGCTTACTATCCTTCTCCCTGCCCAGCAGGACTTAAGAACCATATCTAATTGCCTCATATTTGCATCCACAATGTCTGACACACCATAGGATCTAATAAATATTTGTTGATAAATGAATGAGAATCCCAAACACTATGCTCTAAATGTTAAACCAAAAGAACTCTGAATATTTTCATGTGTTATCTCTTCGATGGTCATAATCTTTCATTTCAGACACTGAAATACTAAAAACCTTAAAAGTTTAGAGAAGAGCCAGGATCATCAAGCCATGATCCTTTGACCAACCTTCATTTCCTGGCTTCCCAGTTCCTACCACTCCCTCTCCTTAGATGTCACTGCCAAGCTTACAGCTCCAGCATAATAGCAATTTTGGTGTGGAGTGGGGATGCAGGGAGAAAAGAGTCACTGTCACAGATGCCTTGGGCACTTTTCCCCTTCTCTGAATAACAGATTTTATAAGACACCCACAACACGGCCATACAGAGGCAGTGTGTACAGTGGCTAAGAATATTCTTCTGAAATTAGAGGGCTCAAATTCAAACCTTGGTTCTGGCAATACTAGTCATATGACATTGAACAGATTTGTTTATATCCCCAAGCCTCAGGTTCCCTATCTGTAAAATAGGAATAAAAAAGGTTTACTTGATAGAGTTGTTACAGTTAAATGAGGTAATGCATTAGAAGTACCTCCAACAATGTTTTTGCATTGAAAACATTCAATCCCAGCTAGTAATAACAGTAGTAGTAGTAATAGTAGTAGTAGTAGTAAAGGTCATGCTGCATGCCCACAACTCCCCATTTTCTTCCCAGTAGCATCAAGAACAGAATCTGTGAGGATTCTGCCCTCACAATTGCTATTTCAGAGTCCTGTCTTCCATAAAGTAGTAGATTTAACCAATGAGCCAAAGATCCTGACGGAATGAATGACTCTTGATTGTTTAATTTGGTTAACAAGTTGACACATGACAATTAGTCTTTGAGAAATAACTTTATAATGTTGTTGTTTATTGCTTGCCGCAATAACATGATCTCAGATAATGATTACAGAAGAATCTTTTTACTGTGTTCTCAGAAAATGAAAGTCACCACAGGACAGATAGGAAGCAGGTATGTTGGTCTTCCTCTCTTTTCTCTGAAACCTGGAAAGAAAAATAGAATCTTGTACAGCAAAAGAATATGAAATGTTACAACTTGAGTGATGGAAATTCACGTATATAAAAAAAACTGTTCGTGGTAACTATGTTTTGCCTTTCATAGATCCAAACCCACTCCCTTTGGAAGTCCAGGTCTCTCTTCCTGGACACTGAACATCCTTGCTATATCTACTCAACATTTTGTTCCTAAAGTTTGTGAATTCGTCTTACACAAACTGCAGGGAAGAAGAGATCCTTTATACACATTTTTGAAATCCCTAACATATCACTTTTCTTTTATGTAAATACTGAAGCAAGAGACTCTTAGAACAGCTTTACTGAGGCCTGTCTGCCCATCCCAACCCCCTGCTCTCCCTGTCAACATTCATAGATTCTGTTGCCTTTCCTTCCTGGTCCAGACGTCTGACTGTAGTAGCAGAAGGGCAGAAGAGTGGATACCTTTAGGTATTCAGAAAACTGCTGGGACAGTAAGAGTGTGCTAGCACAAATGCAGCTGTGCCATCCCGTAAGGAGTGAATGGTACTCAGAGAAACATTACAGACCAGTACTGGGGTCTGTTAGGTGTAAGGCATGGGGGATGAGCCAGAAATTGACATTGAAGCATGAGAAGGGAAAAGCCAAAACGACCAAATAAGTTACCAATACATTTAGCCTTTGATTGAGATACAAGTTATTACCTTTGGTGAATTTTACTTGATGTTTTTCAAGCAACCTGACTTTTGGCTGACAATTTTGGACCCTGAGAGAGAGAAAAAAAGAGAAATAAAAACACATAGGAAGACTTCTGAGAAACCTCCATACTGTTTTCCACTGTGGCTGCACCAATTTACATTCCCACCAACAGTGTATGAGGGTTTCCAAAAACTGAAAATAGAACTACCATACAACCCAGTGATGCTATTCCTGGATATGTGTCCAAAAAAAGAAGCACTAATTTGAAAAGATACATGCACCCCAATGTTCATTCATATCAGCATTATTTACAATTGCCAAGATATGGAAGCAACCTAAGTGTCCATCGACAGATGAATGGATAAAGAAGAGGGGCCCGTATATACAATACAATACTACTCAGAGATTAAAAAAAAGAATGAAATTTTGCCATTTGCAACAATAAGAATAGACTTGGAAGGCATTATGCTTAGTGAAATACGTCAGACAAAGACAAATCCTGTATGATATACGCATATGTGAAATCTAAAAAACACAACAAACTAGTGAATATAACAAAAAAGAAGCAGACTCACAGATATAGAGAACAAACTAGTGGTTACCTATAGGGAGAGGGAAGGGGGGAGGGGAAATACAGGGGTAGGGGATTAAGAAGTACAAACTATTAAGTATAAAATAATCTATAAGGATATATTATACAACATGGGGAATATCGTCAGTATTCCACAATAACTATAAATGGAACATAACTTTTAAAAATTGTGACTCACTATATTATAGGCCTGTAACTTATATAGTATTGTGCAGCAGCTCTACTCCAATAAAAAAAATGGAAAGAAAAATTTAAGACGTTATTATTTGAATTTAGAGAAGCATATTGTCTTGAGTTTTGTAAAGAAAAGTTAAACCACTCCTGTGTTGTACAGGAGACAATGAACAATTTCTTCTGGTGATCTTGGAAACAGACACCCCAGCCTTTTACAAACTGCCAGGGAATTCATCTCTCCCTTTATGTGGTCTCAATACATACACTCACCTGGATAAATGCTAAATGATACTAATACCCTCTAATGAAATCAAGCATGTTTTTCAAAAAACTAGTAGTTTGTGCCAAAAAAAGTTCCCAGATTAAGCACTCACTCAGAAAAACAGAGGGCTCTCAACCAGAATGAAAGCTCTGTGTGTGTGTGTGTGCCTGTGAGTGTGCATGAAGCATGTGAGTGTGAATGAAGTATGTGTGTGTGCATGAGTTGTGAGTGAGTCTGGAGGGGAGTGGGTGTCACTAGGAAAGAAACAGTAAGCAAGGTACTTCCAAGGAGCATCCACTGGGGCTGACACTCACAGGTGCCTGAGGCTCCTGGAACACGAACCAGCAGGGGACACATCTCCTCTCATCTTCTCTGCCACCTCCTCACTTCACACACAGGTATTCTCTAGCAGGGGATGTTGGGACAAAGGCCAGGAAGGTGACACAGCCACCCCCTGGAAGACCTCATCACTTCCTGATGTCCTTCCTGTTCCCCTCTCTTTGAGACTGATATGATCTCCTTTGCAAGTCAGATTAACTATTTATTAACCAACTGGATGGTATAATTCAAGGATAATTATTACCATCCACATTTAAAGAAGATGAACCTCAGTTCAGATTAAGTGACATGACCATGACTGCCAGCATAGAACCTATGATTTCCTGATGCCTTTTCTTACACCATGTCGTCACCAAGGAGATGGTGCCAAAACCCTGTCAGAGAGACGTCTGCATATTTAGTTGTGTAGCGATTGTGCTCTCAGGCCTCAGCCTGGGAGACATTGCAGGGAGGAAGGGGGGTCCTAAGGGGAGTTCTGGTTTCTTTTGTTTGACCAGGAATACCAGTTGGATTTCAGGGGGAAAAGAGCTGGAAGTACCTCTTCCTTGAAGCAGGCTTCAGGCCCCTGGGCCTGGCAGCACTTCTTCACCACATTTGTGAAATCCATCAGCAATGACTGCAGCTCCACCCTTGTAAGTTCAGGCTTCAGTTTCACTAAGTTGACAAGAAACCTGTGACCCGGTGAGTCAAACAGAATTAATTAACGATTTCTTTCTGCAGCCCTCTTCTCCAAAAGGCTAGTTATAGAATCATATGTCTTAGGAATCTCCATATGGGTGAATGTAAAATGTTAAAGTATTCCACTTTTGAAAGGGTGTCCTGAAACTTTCCTGTTAAACACATGGGATGGATTCCATTATAACAATCTTTGGAGAGCTACGTAATCATGGATGAAATTGTATAAAATATGGGAACATATAGTAAGTCTTCAATATGCACAATATTGTAGACTATGTGACTACATTTGATGTCTCTAGAAAATTCATGTCCAAAGCAACATCTATTCCCGCTTCCTCAATAACTGAATTCTGTTTCCACTCCACTTGATACAGACACTGCTTAATCTAAAAAAAAACAAAAAAGATCTGATTCCTTGGCATTTATAGCATTGCCTGAGAAAACAAAAGCAAAATTCCTTTTCCTTTTGGGCCTCTCTTATCTGCAAACATTAAGAGAGATTCTCAGAGCAAACATCTATGACATGCTCTCAAGAAAATCTGATTCATTATGACCCTTCTAGGAGCATTTTTATGGCTACTCTCACCCACCTTTTCAAATCACAGTCTTTTGGACCCTCCAAGGCTCTAGCAAAGGAAAAGACTAGCTAGGTTTTAACTTACAATTGGGCAGACTGGACAGTGTGACAGAAAGAACAGGATTCTAACACCAAACATCACATATCCATTACAATAAAACTTCTCATTAATACATGCTATGTCTTGCAGCTGAAGAAAAAGGTGAACAGTAGAGAATGTCTGTACCTGTCTTTCTTTCTCTGGAGCTCCTCATTATGAGCCTGACACAAGTCTGTGTGAAAGGTAAATAAACCTTGAGAGGTAGGTGGAGGCACATACGTCTTATCGGCTTCCAAGCCCTCAAAGCAGGACCTTCTGAAGGCAAAGTTTGTTTTACAACAGTGGTCCACAGCAGGGTTGATACTTCGATTTTCATTTATTCCACATAACTCTCCAAGAACTAAGTCCACCTATACCAATGAAAGTTGCAATGGAGTTTTGAAATACAGCTAGATGAATTGTTAGTTTGTGCTAGTATCACTGTCAACTTAGAAAAACTCATGCACTTGTAACATGAAACGACGTGCAAAGAAAAGTAGAGGCTGGTGTCCCAAATGACATTATAACAAAAATGCAAGCCATAGCAATTTAAATGTCTAGAGATTAATTCTTGTTAACATATATACAAATTTGTGATTTTGAGCAGAGAGCTGCAAACAGCCAACTGAAAATGGCATCAGGACACTGTGGCCCTTAGTTTTAGTCCCCTTCTGGGATGTCCCCCACGTACTGTCCACCCCAGACCTAAAAAGGTGCACCCAACCCGAACTGGGCTGTAAACAGCAATTCTCTTACTGACCTGGTGGGACAAGAGAGAGAATCTATCCCATTACTTAAGATTATGAAATTTTCTCTATCATTCTGAAATAATTCTATGATTCCAAGTGGTTTGCTCTAACAAATTGCTTCTAATATAAATAAGACGTAATAAAGATGATTTGGAGAACCCCAAGCAAATATTTAAGACTTCTCTTTTGCTTCTCAGGATTTTGATACAGTAAGCCAAAAATAAAACTTGACCTTCCTTGCTTAACAATCTTGAAAACAATGAAGAGAGGAAGACGGATAATCACTATAAATGAATGAGTGCAAAAGTATCCTTTTTTTTTTTTTCTTTTAGGAATAGTCAGGCACATGGGCCAGGCTCACCAAATTATCAACGCAGGCAAACTCTTCACTCAGTGTACAGCAGGTGGTCAAAGCTGTCACCATTTCCTTGCCAAGAAAGGTCAGTTCTTCAGTGGAGAGCTGGGGGGCTAGTTTTGTGAGATTGATGAGGTAGCTGAAAGAACATTTGTCTGTTTGTTCTGAACAAAAGCAGGTAACCATTTTCCCTTGTCTAGCCCCCTGAAGCCCCAACCCTGCAAGGCTAGGGACAACCAACGTAAGGGCAACATGAAGCTCAGCTCTCTCATAAAGTGGTAGAGAACAGTCTCTTCACTCCCTGTTTTCCTGCACCCTGCCTCCTAGATCGCTGTATTTCGGTTTCCTTCTAATTTCATGATAATTCAGAAACTCTCAGATTTGCCCATCCTTCTTCACCTGTGAGTATAGGAGCTCCTTGGTAGAAAATATCTTAGCTAGTATGTAAAATCCTGCTTGAGATCCCTTGAGCAGTTAATAAATATTTCAAAGGGAAAATTTAATAGATACATGTTGGAAAAGGATAATCTGAGATGGAGGAAACAAAGATATTTAATGGGCTGAGTTTTCAGATAACAGCCCAATTGCAGAAATAGTGAAAATATATTTTTTAAACTCTGTTTTGTTGTGACTTGAAGATGTTTGGTTTCAACATGCAATACATTAGCATGGTAATTAATTAAGAAAATCCAGAACAAACTTCATATTATTCATGAATGCTCACAAGAATACTTAAAAATGAATAGTAAAGTGTTAAGTAAATCCAGAATTATTTTTTTTGCCCAATAAGAATTATTTCCTTAAATAATTCTTCCTTGGGAAATTATAACAACCTGAAGTTTTCTCCATCCCACCCCACACCCCTGAAACGGGGTAAAATCCAGAAATTCTGGGCTGGGAGTGAGAAAGACTAGTCCAAACAAAAACTAATGCATTAGAGAATCAGTTTGTCCAGAATCCTGTATGTCTTCAATTTCTAGCCTCATTTCTGGTAAAGGCTTAATATGACAGCTCAATGTGCCTTCTTGACTTTTGTGTTTTTATTCTTTCCCAGAGTTTATGAACTTGTCATAACTAAAAGACTGAGCTAAGATTTTGACACTTTGTGGCACTCTTTATGTTATCCTGGTCACCATTGTTAACCTACTTGTGCAAACAACTTACTGGTATTTCAAGTCATCCTTCCCCGAGATCTGAAAATGTTCACATTCTCGCTGTACTATCTTGAGGCTTTTCTCAGTTGTCTCATTAAATTTGTTTTCCTGAAAATATGAACAATCATGTTTATGAACATTTTATCTAAAATTTAATCATAAGCTTCAACTTGTCTAATTGCTCTTTTAATTTATATAGCATTTTCAAACTCTAATTATCATACACTAGTCATTAAATTGAGGGTAGTTTTTATATATGTAGGAATTTGAATTTTTTAAGTTATAGTTATAGTTTTTGCTAAATTTGAAAGCTCAAAATTTTCATTATCATTACCTTGTAGAGGTATCATTACCTTATAGAGCTTTCCAGTCTGCAAAGTGAAATTCAAATCTGATGTTGACAATGATCATATTTTTTTTTTTTAGAAAGAGGTGACAAGCTGTTTATTTTTTTTATGTATGTATGTATTTATTTCGTTATTTATTTTGGCAGCGTCACGGCATGTGGGATCTTAGTCCCCCGATCAGGGATCGAACCCGTGTTCCCTGCAGTGGAAGCCCAAGTCCTAACCACTGGACCACCAGGGAATTCCCAGACAATGATCATACTGATTCTCACTTTGAAGTGGCCAGAGAAGTTATCTGGCGCTATGAAGTCAAGTGGCTTGCCTAGAATCACCCAGTGAGTAAGTATTGCTACATAACATTTTTAATCACGTGTATCTTTTTTATATCTTCCTTTTCATCACTTAGAACTGGAACTTAAAACCTCCAATAATTGTCCTCAAATATTTGACAAACTCTCTCTCACGTGACATAAAATTGGACATCTACTAAGTGACCACTAGAGAGAAAACTACACACCAGTGGATGAATGCTGTGAGACGAATTGTGTCTCCATATAATAAAGAGAATTTTCTAGCACTATGATTCATTTAAGGATCAGGAACAGACCTCCTTGTTAGGGACAGTGGTAGAGCTGGATAAAACTTAAGTCTTCTTACTTCTTGCTCAAATATGAATGGGTGTAAACTGGCATTTTTGGCAAGTGGAGGTAATTTTTTAAGTAAAGCAAAATCAACACTTATCAAATGAATGAGAAACAAATCAAACATGGCAAATAATTAATTTCTATAATACACAAAAAGTGCATATGAACTGATATTAAAAAATGCTAATTTCAACAGGAAAATGGGTAAAAGACGTGAGCAAATTGTCCACAGGAAATTTATAACTACAGTAGCTAAAATCATATGGGAAAAGTTTAACTTCATTAAAAAATTAATTAAAATTTTAAAACATGCTCATTATTTAGCAAAGTTAATTTCTATGTGCAATGTTGGTGAAGGTGGAGGTAAGATGAGCATTTTCAAGCACTGTTATAGGACTATATGCTGCTAATAACTTTCTAGATAGTAACCTGGCCATTTGTATCAAATATTTTTTATTTTAAAGTCTATATAATTTGACTTAATAATTTTCCTTCTGATAATCTGTCTAAAGAAAATAACCATAAATATTAATAATGATGAATGGAATGAGATACTTAGGGTCACTTATAAATAAAATTTTTAAAAAGTTAAATCAATGTCCAAAATGTCAAACGTACAGTATGAGAGCATTTAAATCAATTATTATGATGGAATACCATCATGCAAAATAAATACATTTTTTTAAAGTCTGTTTAATAACATAAAATGTTTTTTATGCCAATAAATAAAAACAGATCCAAAAATTTCTTAAGAAAGTATTATTCCAATCTTATTTTTAAACACACATATAAATGTATTCATATATGCATAGAAAAGATGAAAAAATGTTAATTATAGCTATTTCTTGGTGACAGAATCAGAAAATTTTTATTTTTTTCTTTGTAAATTTTGATACTTTCCTAATCATCTTTAATAATCATTTATTATTTTTACTATAACAAAAAATTGAATTGGCCCAAGAAACTACAGAGTACATAAATAAAAATATAAATGTTTAATGGGAAGAATTTTTTTGCATCAACACACAGGATTTGACGTTCAAAACATTATGAGTAACCCAAATCGATGATGTTGGTCTTCCCTATGATCAACCTACACTGAATTTAAGGTAGACTCAGATTTGTCAATCACATTTTCCACCCTCCGAACCAGAGTGAAACTTTGATAGTTTTTAAATGTGTGTTGTTTTATTTTGTTTATTTAATTCTCTGAGCCTACTAGGATGGAACTTACCGCATGTCTGTAACAGTCTGGAGGGTTTTCCGTGTTGCAGCACTCTCTCAGGAGATCCTCATACACTCCAGCAATTCTTAACAACTCTGGTGTGGACAGTTCTGGATGTCTCCTTGAGTATTGATAAAGAAACCTGCGATGTGTAAAATATTTTGTATATTAGAACTTCGAGAAAGAGCAAAACACCAAATCCTGCTATCTTTTACTCTAGAGAGATCTTCTAACACTGAGTCTGTCTTCATATGCTAAGTTCCTCCTCTGGTTTGGTCAGGGAATGATTTAAGAGGACATTTTGACAACAGGAGATCATTTTACAAAGGTTCTCTTCCATATTATGTTTTAAACTAACAATCCTTTTACTTGGAGGGATAGAATGATTAAAGGTATTTAGCATTCATTGTTAGCATGATTTAACCCATAAAGCATCAGAAATAGTAGATCATGCCACCAATACTTTAGAAAATACATATCGAGTATAATTCTGTTGTAAAATGCATTCAGACCTCCATCTTGAGATGGTGGGAATATGGATTTCTCCCCACTCCCGGTGCCAACTTAGGGAGAGATTGTGGAGCAGCCTTTGCTCATTCCTCCATCCTGTCACTTGTCAAATATGGGAATAATCACTCCTGCCACCCTAAGTCATTGGTGAAGGTTTCCATGGCCTCGGTGAAGTATATGTGGGTGTGATTTGGGGAGAAAGTGAGAAAGGGAGAGAGAAGAGGCTAACACTTATTAAGCCCTTAGTAGGTGCGAGGCACTGGATCAAGCTTTGTACATAGGAGACCAAGATAGGCTTCCTACCCTTTATAAAACACTTTCTCATTTAACTTCACTTAACCCTCAAGATAAGTACTATATTATAGCTGAGGAAACTAAGTTTCAGACCAGTTAAGCACCTGGCTGTTAATGGAAGTATAAAATTTGAACCTAGGTCCCATAGGATGCCTACTTTATTCTTGTTTAAACCAAGTTGACTCTCTGCTCAAAAGAGAGGTGTTTTCTTTAACTACCTCTACTGTGCTGTTTAGAAACTTCTTCATAAAAGTATCTTCTTTATTCATTCAAATTAAGTAAAAATGGTCTATGTTTTGAAAGAGCAATACCTCACAAGAGTTCTCCAAGTCCAAGGGACGTTTTATAATCTCTTTTTGGTTTGCAACCTTTTTCTCTTGATTAATCTTGGTTTTTCTGACATCATCTCTCTTGCTTCCCCACCTGCCTTCTCAATCCCATTTGTGGGTTGCATTCCCATATCCTAAAGCAGTGGTGTTTAACCTTCAGAGAATCAAGTGTTCCCCTTAATATCTCATGTAAGCTGTGGACCTTTCTCCAGGAATAAAATTACACCTAAAAACACACCACCAAAATATTGCAAAAAAAAACCCTGGGAGCCAACCCTAGCCTGGCAGATCCACTGAGGTCTTGCATCAAATGTTTGCAACCAGAAAAACTGCACCTGAAACATTTCTGGCTCAGCATGTTCATTGCTGCTCTATCATTTCTCCCCAGGCTTCAAACACTATTTTAATTGTCATAGTGATGGTGATGGAGATGATGCAGATGAGGATGAGGACGAAAATTGCTTCCATTTAGCAAGCGTATGTCAGGTACAAGTGAAACACCTTGCATCTATCATTTAGATTAATTTGACTCATGAGAAGCAATAGAGCACAGTGGTTATAAGAGCAGGAGTCTGAAGCCACACTGGTTACATTTGAATCCTGGCTCCACCACATATTAGTTGTGTGACTTTGTAGCAAGTTACTTAACCTCTGTGCCTCAGTTTCCTTGCCTGTAAAATGAGGATAATAAAAGTGTTCTAACCTCAGAAGGTCGTTCTGAAAATTAAATTGGTTAATAGATGAGAAGCACTGAAAATTTGGTAAGTATTCAATAACCTGTATCTTCAATCCAGACCTCCTTCCAGAATTCCAGGTTCATATATTAAATTATCTCGTGACATTCCCAGTTAATTACCTCACAAGCACCTCAAAGTCAAGGTGGTCAGATTCAAACATATTCTCTTTCCCACAAAACATTCCCCCATACTTCCCATCTCATTGAGTCTGAAAACTACTTACCAACCACCTAAGCCCCAAACTGGGATTCATTCCAGATGAAGTTTCTAAAAAACAAAAGTGATTTTGTCCTTCCTTATTCTTCAGTGAAAACCCTTCAGTGGCATCTCGTTACTTAGCATGCCTGTATGATCTGACCCATCTACCTCTCACTACCCTCCTCTCTCACTGCAGAAACCCTATTCACAACCACATATACACCAAGCAGTTTTACACTTCTATCCATGCTCTACTCCTTCTGTCCAGATTACTAAAATTTCTTCCAGTACCTCCTTCCCATCAAGCCTTTCCAGGGTCCCCAGGGACTTCCTCCCCTGTCCCCACATTACCTATCATCTAGTGCTATCAGAAATTAAAGAGCATTTCTTGCACTCATTTATTTATGAGGCTATGTCTTCTCACATCACACTTCTTATTGATGAAAGTTTACTGGGGATAAGAACCCTGTCTAACCTAGTAAAGTCCCTGGATTATATTTTATAACCAAAATATTTGGAATGAACAAATATTCTTATATGAATTTTATATATGATTACCTACAATACAGAGAGGTTAACTTTTGTCCCACTGACTCAACCAGGACTCAAATCTAGTCCTTTTGGCTCCAAGTCAACTAGTCTTCCCCTGAACAGCTGGGCAGCTGTGTAGGGGGTGGGATGGCAAGGGAGGGCAGAGCATGGCAGGTAAGCCTGCAACTTCTCAGGCCCGACCTCTTAGGGTCTAATCCTTACTCTGCCATATTTTAGCTGTGAAAGTTGAACAAGTTACTTAACTTCTCTGTACCTCAATTTGCTCATCTGAAAATTGGGAGAAATCACACTTATTTTACATGACTGTATGAGAATTAAAATAAATAATCCATATAAAGTACTTAGCCCATTGTCTGGCACATATCAAGTACTCAATAAATGTTAGCCATCACATCATAACACAGTTGCATTTTCTTAAAATCATGTAAAAAGACTATAATCGATAGCCGTGACTCTTAAAATTAGGTGAGACCCAATACTTATGTGATTTAAATGATCCCTATTCCTTCCACCCAAGTTAGCCAAAATAGGTCAAATCCAAAGTTTCTGTTTTCCTGATAAACGTCAATATAGAGTTATGTTACTCAGCCATGAAGTTCTCTTGGTCAGCATCTCGTTCCTCACACACATTTTCGCTTTCAGTAAACTTTGCTTCTCTTAGGGGTAAGTTGTTTGGTCTATCATCTTTATTTGAGTAAATTATGCACTCGCCGCGCTCTGGTATTTTCTTTTCACAGCACTCTTTGATTTTGCTGGAGATGGAATCTTGCTTTGAACAAATATGGCTCATAACCTTGCTCTGTATCAAATAAGAATGGGAAATGACTTTATTTTCACAATATCGTCAGGGCTGGATTTTCCTTCCAAAATCAACGCAAAATCAACCATGTGCATAACGTCTGGACTTGTTTCATCAGCTAATTTGATAGATAATTAAATTTTGTATTGATTTAATACAATGAACTTTCATATTAAGGCAAGCTTTATTTCTCAGGATTTTAGATGATATAATTATGAAAAATAGACTCATAAGTTTACATTCATTGTTAAGTATTAACCTTTTAAATACTTTACCCCTACTCCACTGGTGTATCAGCATTTTAAATTCTAAATGCTGTTTCTTTCCCATGAGAGTTTATCTGTACTTTAATGAGGGCCACCAAAGACATGTTACTGTAATATCTATGATCCTAGATTTCTTCTCTTATGGCCTGAAACCACATTGCCAGGTATATAGTAGAAACTCAAGAAATATTTGATAAGTGAATGAAAGAATGGCAAACTAATGAACCACTACAGCAACTACCAGATGAAGGCTTCTCAAACATAAGGAGATATTCTGCTCATTGTTGTCATTTTCCTGTAGACATTATTAATCTGAAGCTGTTCAAATGATCAAATAATGTACAAAATAGTAAACCCTACTATCTCCCCTCTCCCCACTCTCCCTACCCAATTCTGACCTCCATATAAAGTTACGGGAACAAGGGAGAGGGTGAAGCTCTCTTGGTTACACATTAGTTGGATAATTTTTTAAAAGCTAGTCTAGCCTCTAGTCCTCTCTCCAGACGCTCCAGAATTAGGCTGTACATTCCTCCTACTCTCTGTCCTAGCGTCTCATGAACTACATTGAGTTCTGTCAAAGCACGAGGCTATTCCAGACTCTCTGACTTTGCTCAAGCTGTTCCCCGGCCTGGAATCTTCTTCTGGGGAACACTGAGGATAAGGAATGAGATGAAGCTCTAGGCTGAGGTGAGAAATGGAAAGGAGGCTGGCACCATGTTTCCAGCAAACCGCCTAGAACCAGGGAGCCCGTCTTTGCAAACATATATACATTTCCCCTAAGGCCATCATCGTTCTAGGCAACACATCTCTTATTGTCTGAGAATTAATTTCTATTTTGAATAAATTACGATTCTATTCCTCTTATTTCTACATAAAACCATCAAAGAAAAGGATATTAAGAATATAATATGATCCCTTAGTCTCAGCTCCAAACTTCAGGGAAAAATCTTCAATTATATCCTTTCAGTACATTAAATTTAATATTATAAAACCAACATTCCCATAAACAAACAAACAAAAGTAAATAGCGAGTGAGATTGCTTTTCATTGAAATACAGTTAAGGACAAAATAATTCTTGGTGATATCTACTGTCCACTACTTGAAATAAAATGTACATATCTTCATATTCTAAAATTCAAGTTGTCTAATTAACATGATGTTTCCTTGTGAATTTAAAACAGTAAGACTAATTAAAAGTCACTAAGAAAAAGCCTAATTTCAACTAAGAAGTCGGGATATTTTTAATGAAATTGTGTTACCCTCATATGCATAAACAACTTCAACTAGGTCAACAATATATTTACCAGTATATGTCATTAGAGAATCACATTAAAGACTAGAGTAAGAGTTATTTTAAATTAACATATTTACTTATCTGGAAAGACTGTTCCTAAATAGCCTGAAGAAACTCAGACAAAACAGCTCTTAAAAACATAAAGATGAATCATTTTCTGAGCTTTACTGTTAATTTCTAATATAGCTAAAGAGTATTTACAATATTAAAGAAAACTTTAGTCTGGCCTAAATTAATGTCCACAAATTCTAAATTCCTGGAGTTTATGTCATGTGCATTTAGCCATATAAAATAGAATCTGCTGAGTAGCCTAAAAACAATCCCATGTATGAAAAGCTCCAAAGTTTTATTTGGTCTTATTTGTTAACATTTTTTATTTTATTTATTTTATGTTATTATTTAACAATTTATTTTTTGTTGAAGTATAGGTGATTTACAATGTTGTATTAGTTTCAGGTGTACAGCAAAGTGATTCAGTTATATATATAACTGAATATATATGTATATAAAAGAATATATATATATTCTTTTTTCAGATTCTTTTCCATCATAGGCTATTACAAGATATTGAATATAGTTCCCTGTGCTATACAGGAGGTCCTTGTTGTTTATCTAGTTTATATATAGTAGTGTTATCTGTTAATCCCAACCAATTTATCAACATTCTGATTTTATTGTGGTGAGTAGCCACATATTAGGGCAACTTCGAAATAAAAAATAGCCACCCCAAAAATCACTATTTTTACTTGGTTTTATAGAATACTTACCCTGCCATGGATGCATTGCACAACATCCCCTTCACAGCATCCATCATATTTGGAAGAAACATCTTCTAGGAGGGAGATAAGTTCCTTAAATTCAATCTTGGGGAATTTTTGACTAAGTACAGCAATGTTTCTGGAAATAGAATTGATAAACCACTAAAACAACTTGAACAACAAGTAAGGCAAGAGGGAGCTCTTTGCTAATACAGTACAAATAGCTGCAGTAAGCATGTGGTACCCTTGTTTTTTTCACTGATGGCTTTACCAATGTTTATACATTGCATGGCCCACATGATCATTTTGAAAATCCTAGGTTGATATTTTGAGTCCTAGATCAGGACTGGGGAAAAAAGGGCCTGAGAGATGTGCCCTCTTCCATAATTGTTATAGCAAAACACTTCTTTTAAGGACCACCATTTCTTGTTGTAAGCCCATGGCTGGCATAGGTTATTCATCACAGAATCCTTTCCTGCTGATGTATTTGAAATCTCAGAATTTTTCACAAAACATTGCACTAGCATCATTGCTAGTTGGCTAGGGTAAGCATGTTAAATAAAATTTATCCCTAGAGTGTAGTCTCCTAGTCATTAAAGTCAAAGATGGATGGATAAGTCATGTCTAAATCACTTGAAGGTTTTAAAACTCAGGTTCAGAACTCCTGGACCGACTCAGATTCCCAACTAACCAAAAACTAACTCAGAAGTAGTCCTTTTTCTCTCTGGGGTCTCCCCACCTTGCAGGTCTTCTCTCATCCGGACCTACTGTCCTGGTCTGAGTAATCCACCCAGACTGAGCCCCACCTCAAAACCCTTGAGGAACTAGGAAGAGTATAAATAAAAAGTCATCAATGATTTAACAAAAATGGGACTTAGACAAGAAAATACAAGTAGAAACAAAATACTCATTATAAAACTCACATAGATTTTAAGATTTGCGGTCCAAACTTCATAAGTGCCCCACAGACATTTTTTTGATAAGAAGATAATGCTTTTAAATATTGTATGAAAGTTTCTGCCTGAAGGATAGAGAGAAATTCTGTTGAAGCAAGAGCAAAATCCCACTATTCTCTTATTTCTTAACCACATGTCAACCAAACAATTCCAAACTTTGCCAGAAAAAGAAAATTATGGGGTTTTTATCTCAGGAAATGTACATATCAAAATATAAATTTGTGGCTTATTATAAAGGTGGGACCAGTCTTCCCAATGACTGAATTATACTTGATGGGAAGATGAGTGGTGAAGAGTGCTGTGAGCTTGTCCATCTCTACCAGGATGATTCAGTTTTATGGGTAGTCAAAAGAGGACTTGTCCAAGATAGAAGATAAAATGTCATTTTTACCCTGGTTATTTACTCACTAGCATTTCCTTCCAATTCACAAGGAAGACAAAGCCAGAAGAGAAACCCTAGAAACGGGCAATTGTCTTTCAAGGGTCTCAAGTAATAAGAAATTTAGGTCAGTAGCAGGTGGCCAATGGGTTGAAAAACCAGTGAAAGTGGCAAGAGAATAGTTTTTAAATGGTAAACAACTCTTTTGCTATAATTTAATTTTAAGTAAAGATCTACAGTTTGGGATGAATCCTTGTCCTTTTAAGAAAACAAATGTAGTACCCACCTTTGTTCGAAAGCAGTTAGCTTTTTCTTGTTCTTCACAGCATGTTTTAGTCATCTCCTCAAAACGAGCAGCAGCAGTAAGAAGTGTAGGGGCAAAAACAAAGGGGTTCCTTCTGGAAACTTCGTAGATATAACTATAAAAGAAAAAAAGGAAGGAAGGAGGGAAAGAAAAAAACAGGAAGGTAATGAAGAAATGGTAGACAAGGGAAGGAAAAGAGAAGATTTAAAAAGACAAGAAGAACAAGTTGTGAAAGTAAAGGTGAGAGGAAGAAGGATTTCCCATTATTGAAGGCTTCAATGGAAGGCAGCGTTATCGAGTCTCCAATAAAAGTTGTATCACTGAAGTTGCCAGCTCCCAAAGAAGAATGATGATTGCCATTCTAATCATGAACACGGGGCTCTGGCTATTCTTTTTCTTCCCCTATCATGCCAGATGGTCAGCATCTCTCCTTTTCAGGTTCAAAGAACAGCTACCTATACACACTCCATCCAAGATTCAGAGATCATAATCACTTATGTTCAAACAAGCTTTGTGGTTTAAGCTTTCCAGAAAATGTCTCTGCTTCTACAACTACTACCCTACTGAAAACAGATTTTTGCTAAACATCCATTGATGTAATGTTTACCCTTAGTAAAAGCTATAACTCTCCATTGAAAGACTATATTATTTCCTCCAGTAGAACTTTGGTGCCATGCACACCCTTCAGTTCTGGGGCTCATCCCATTAGAAAATACACATCACAATGAAAGGATCTTGAAATCAGGTTTCATATCTTATTCATCTCCTCAGCAATGACCACAGAATCTGACACACAAATGCATGTTGAATGATCTAAATGATCAAGAAACCCAGCTATGTTCTTTTGGAAGAGATATTGGATTTAGCCTAAGAATACTGTTTCAATTAAATCATTTTTCTACTAAAATTAAACTTACTTGTTTAGAAAAGATTCTCTGTTATTTTTATAAGTCTGGCATTTCTCTTCAGGATCCAGAGTAGGGAGAGGAGGCAAAAATCCTACATCAGCTTTCTTATTATGGAGGAAACAATGTTTTCTTTCAAAGTCAGCCTTATGGCAGCAGTGTGAAAAATTATGCTTTTGTGGCAGTCCCTCCATAGTACATATATTTTCCAGTAAAACATCATTCTGGACAACAGAAAAATAAAAGACGTTTTTTTTCATTATGACATTTTTCAACCTTCTGAGATGACACAATGGAGACAATTAGTGGTGAGTGTCACCCTTTGCAAAAGAGATTCCCAAATTTTCCCAATATTACCAGCAGAGCATCTTTACCCACACCCTTGACAACCATCCCATACTTTGGGAAGTTTTCTCTATCCTATCCTGAGGCCCTTCAACCTCTTCCTATTTCTCTACTGCCTACATTTCTCTTACATAATGGCTTTTTTCCTTCTCTTCCAAGGTCACATGGCCAGAGTGTAATGTGTTGGTGAAGTATTTAGTGGTAATGTTTAGCAATAGTCTTCTAGAGATGCAGATGGTGACTCTATTGGGAGGAGGTCAAGAAAAGGGGGTGTGACAGTAGAGTACATATTGAGAGAGGCAGGTAAGGAAAGTACCTCTACTTTGCCAGGCTATTTCCTGTCTTCCTGCCTGTATACTTACGGTGTGGACTGCAAGCTCATAACCAAGTACTCCTGTGCATCATTACACAGAATTGCATCTCCTAGGAAAGTACCTTACCCTAAATACTTAAAGTCAGGCAAAATAAAAATGAGGGGCCCAGGGACTTCCCTGGTGGCACAGTGGTTAAGAATCTGCCTGCCAATGCAGGGGACACAGGTTCCATCCCTGGTCTGGGAAGATCCCACATGCCACGGAGCAACTAAGTCCGTGTGCCACAACTACTGAAGACCACGCGCCTAGAGCCCATGCTCTGCAACAAGAGAAGCCACAGCAATGAGAAGCCCGCGCGCCACAATGAAGAGTAACCCCCGCTCGCTGCAACTAGAGAAAGGCCACGTGCAGCAACGAAGACCCAACACAGCCAAAATAATTAATTAATTAATTAATTAATTATTTTAAAAATGAGGGGCCCAGATTTCTCCTTCCTGACACCGAGAGATGATGCTTTTAGGAATCTAAGATCTGTATTACTCACCTCCCTCACCATGATTTCTGCTATGAGCAGTTCCTATATTAATTGTTTCTCTGGGTTATAGATAAAATTAAAATACATATTTTGAACAGAGACTCTCATTCTGCCCCAAAACCACATTTGAGTGGCGATTTAGTAGAGATGGCAGAAAATAGCACTCCTCAGGCCCCTGTACGTTTCAGCTTTTTTAGTGTCCTTCTGGAGACATAAGCTTTTGGCCACTATGTTGGTACATGGAACTAACTCTTCCTTATTCCCAAGTTGGCTTCAAGGTCCAAATTCATTCAGGTGGAGGAAGAATTCATTATTGGAATCTTGTAATGAGACTAGCCAGATACTCATTGTTGTGGGTTGAAAAATGTCCCCCCAAAAGTTATGTTCAATTCCTAATCCCCATACCTGTGTAAGGGACCTTATTTGGAAATAGGGTCTCAGCAGATGGAACCAAGTTATTGAGAGGGTCTTATCCAATGTGACTGCTGTCCTTATAAGGCGAGGAGAAGAGACTCAGAGAGAAGATGGCCATGTGATGACAGGGGCAGAGATTGGAGTGAGGTAATTATAAGTCAAATAATGCCGAGGATTGCTGGTTATCACAAGAAGTTAAGAGAAAAGCATTCAACAGATTCTTCCCTAGAGCCTCTGCAGGGAGCGCACCCTACAACACCTTGATTTTAGGCATCTGGCCTCCAGAATTGTAAGAGGATAAATTTCTGTTGTTTTTTTTTAAAAAAGTTTTTTTTAATCAAAAAATAAAAGTGAGGGCTATAGAGCATCTCTCTTTTTATATTTCCAAGGCAAAAATTCTCTCAGTGTTGACAAATAAGCTTGTTTGTTTAGGAAATGCAAACAATTTACTTACAGCTAATTTTGAACACTCTGGGAGTGTCATGTCAGCCAAGCATTTATCTCTGTATTCTGTCATGGCTTTTACCAACATTTCTACTTCTTCAAAGGATGCCTCCTGAATATATTGAGCAAATGCAATGATGGTGCTGCAACAGTCCACACAGAGTACACAATGATGACCTGCAGAATTTCGATTTATGTCCAACCAAAAACTCATAGGAACACCCACTTGCAGACTAACCTCAGGAAATTATCAAAGTGTGAAGGCTATAACTTTTACAACTTCTTGACAATTCAATTGCCTCATCTAAATTTTATGATTAACACTGTATTTATTTTTTGATATGGTTTATATTTATTTACATTACTTTTGAGAAGCGTTAATATTTCTGGGAGATACCAGATAAGCTTATAGTAAACACCATCGTCATCAAAATGAGTTTAGAGAAACTCACATATATCCAATATTATCCTCTATAAATTTCTGGGTGATACTGACATCATCTGAAAAGCAAAGATATTCAGGTTATTATATATCCTGGTATTTTAACATTTTCCCAATAAATAACTATATGTGATAAATTTATAAAGTATAAAATAGATAACTGATGGTAGAAAATAATTTTGGCATATTTAACATGAAGAAGAGACATCATATGAACCAAATATTAGATCTTAATCACAGTTGATTACGTGCTCAAAAAATATTCATTAAGTTGAATTGACTTGAATTAATCTCACACTGACCAAACTTTAAATTTACTATTGATGGCTCCCCAGCCACAAATGTCAGATACAAGCATCATTTCCCCACTAAGTGTCATGTATGACTAGAAAAGTAGTATGTGGGTTCATTGTTAAGTGATATAATGCTACAACTGTGCCCAACAAGAGATACCAGAGCTTGCTGGTAGTAGTAGTAGATTGTAGTGCTAGTCAGACACAGATATTTAAGTGATCTCTGAACTAGTCTAAAATCATTGATTCCCTCCCAGTGAGCATATACTTATCAGAGCACATTTATATTTGTTCACATAGACTATTTTCATGGAGTCCTTACTTTTGCAAGTATTGTGCTGGATACTATGAGACAATCAATGATGACTAAAACATCTCCCCCTGGACCTTGGGTTCCTAAATACTTTCATAGTGCAGGTGACTCATGAACATGACTATAATACAATGTACAATCTATATGACATTCTAAAGTAATGTGGGTAAGTATATGACAGGAAAGCTTTATGATCTCTGGGTGAGGAACCAGAAAAGGAATATAGGAGGAGGTGCATATGAGTTGAGTCTGAAAAAAAATGTACAAGATTTCAGCTAGCTGAGAAATAAGGAAACTCATATTTCTTTGTGGAGAGAATGATGTGAGTAAAAGAACAAAGGTAAGAAATCCTGGGATGTCTTTGGGGAAAGTCAATTAATCCACTCTGATGAAAAAGTGGGTCATAAAGAAGAATAATGGAACCTAAGATAGAAAGAAACTGGGTCCAGATTATGTATATCTTTCATATAAAGCTGAGGAGTTTGGGCTCCAAATGGAAGCCATGAAGAGCCACTGAAAATGTTTATATAGAATAGTAATATCATCATTTCTATATGCTAAAAAATACCAGGCAGGTAGTGGTATGTCTGATATGTTGGGATCTCCCACAGCGCCTGACAAATAGAAAGTGACGAGGACTATTTTTCAACTAGATGGATGGAAGAATGAATGGATGGGGTGGAAAAAAGGCAAGAAGCCCATTAGGAGACTTTTGCAATTATCCTACTGAGAAATCAGCAGGACATGAATTTTGGTAGGAGTAATGGAAGTGCAAAGGAAAACATGAATGCAAAAGATATTGGAGACAAAAATCAACAGGATTTTTTAATAAGTTGTTACAGGGGCAAAGGATAAGGAAAACTCAAGAATGACTACCCTTCTTCAAGCCTGGTGACTGGGCTCACTAGCAGACACTGTAGGGGGTACCAAATTAAGACACAATCCACGTCTTCAGGGCCATGGCAACACTTACAGCACCTTGGTGCGAGGTACAAAAATATGATCCTTTCAGGCCAGAGAGATTACAAAAAGACACCTCTGAACAGATGAAGTTCAAAATGCTCCCCCTTTGAGCAGAAGAAATATAAAAGTCACCTTTTCCTCCAGGCTGACACTGCATCAGCCAGGCTTGGGGAATGTACCGGCTTGGGGAGATTTACAAACTGTACAGTTGGAAGAAGCAAGGTCCTGCATACTCTTATGGTGTTTACCACCTAGTTGGGAGATACATTGAACAACCAAAGTTTCCAGAAAAATCTTAACTCATATCTAATGTTCCACTATTACCATACACTATACACATCTGCAAGAAATACTAATATTTTCAAATCCAAATTATGCCTCCCAGCAACATTTCCTATACTACCATAAGGCCGGTGACCATTTGCTGGGTGTGATAACTGTCTCTGTCTATAGATAGGGTAATATGATCACCAAAATACAATATCTGGGAAGGTTAATTCACAATATCTGATAAGTATATGTAAACGAGGGAGAAGAAGAAAAAAGCAAGCAAAAAATTAAATTGAAAGAAAACAAAGTTAAAAAAATAGAAATTATCCCAACTTAGTCATTCCTTAGGTGATATACAAGTAAATTTCTTACCTACATCTTGAGGCTTTGTGGGCAGGGTTAAGGATTCAGTCAAAAAGAAAAAGAAAAGAAAACCTGTAAGTTTTAACTGTTTCATTTTTTAAGAAATCACATTCACAAAAGAAAGTAACGTGACTGAGGAAAATCAAGTTTTTATATTATTCTTTGACACTATTAGTAAAAAAGTAACTTGTTTAACCAATTTCTCATATACCTCATATTTGATTTTTATTTGATCACTCTGCAGAATTTTTTGCTAATTATTAACTAGGAAAAAATTTTCTCAGTGTTTCACTGGAAAAATCTATTGAGTTAGAAAAAAAGTCCACAGGTTAAGTATGCACAATGCCTAGCCAAATAGACAACCAAAAGAGAAAAAAATCTTGAAATATTGCAAATGCTAAAAGAGAAAGGGCAAGAATAAATAATTCACCAAAGAGAAACATAACTAGAAAGTCGCTAAATTTTGCTGGTAATCAAAGGAAGTTAAATTTAAAATATATAATTTTTATATACTTGATAGAATTAGAAAAAAGAAAAAATTAAGATCTAATTCTGGTAAACATATAGCAAAACAAGTACCCACAAAATCAAAGCTTCTGAGAAACAAGTTTATAATAAGAATCAATACACTAAAATGTTCATGTTATTTCAACCAATCACTCAAATTCTGGGAATCTATATTAAGAACATGATTCTAAATATGGAAATATTTTTTAGTACAGGATATAAAAGAAGAAATCTATTTCTTAATTATGTCTACTAAAAGGACCTGAAAGCAGTAGCAACCAAGTAACTATTTGGTGTCCTTGGAGCACATTTTGTGTCCACACCTTGGGTATTAAACACTCTTCTCTACTATAAGAATCCTGAGCTTCTTAAAGAAATGACTAATTCCAGGGCTGATCCATAAAAACTATAAAATAAGCTGAGAGCACCATGCCGGAAACTAAGGAAAATTTTCAAAAACATGTCAAAAGAAGATAGAAACCAATGGGACAATTTGACAGTGAAGTAAATAATGACAAGAATGCATTATAACTCATTAAATTTAGGGGGAAAAAGAATTCATGAATCTATACCAATGCTAAATTAAAATAAAAGTCGAGGGAGGAAAAGCTCTTCTCTATAAAAGAATGCCAACTGACAAATGTCAATAATCATTTGTAACTCTCAGAGTAAAAACTGATTTAAGCCAGTATCATGAATGGATGCTAAAGTCACTGGTGAGAAATTATCAGGCTATGGCATATTTACAGTTTCAAAGTATAACTCCATAGATTACTTATTAATTACCAAGGAGAAAAGACATCTTTACAGATGGATAAGTAAACAGCGGTATAGAGAAAGAGAAGAGGTGGGGAGAGAAAGAGAGAGATACAGGTAGAGATAAAGGTGGAGAGAGGGGGAGAGAGATAGAGACTGAGATTTATGCAGCTGGTTTGGTCAGCATCTTTGGTTGCAGCCAGTGAATGTTACTGATCTTGCTGACCTCTAATTGGCCTTTTGTCAGGGTATAAAACCTGTTTCTGGGTATATTTCAACTATTAGATCAGCTTGCTTTTAATTTTCTTCTCAGATATGTTACTTATTACTTCTGATATCCATTTCATGCCTGACAATTGTGGGAGGACAGCTCCAATTCATCCATTTCACAAATCTCATCCCATATCACTGATAAGAATGTGATTTTTTGTGATTATACGAAATAAAATAGCAGTCTGTGCCTAGTTAAAAACTTAATGTATTTAAACCAGTTTTCTTCCTGTCATTTTGAATTTGCCTGGAATTATCTAACTGCTAATCCCTCATTAATGAGTAATAAACTTTGAAACTTACTCACATAAATATGCCTAAGAAGTTTTGCTTCAAGAATACAGACATATACATATACATAAGAACACTGGGGGAAAAAAGAGGGAGACAGCCAGAACATTCAAAATCTTGAGAAAATCCTAGAAACTAACACAGATGGGATCAAGCTGATGGAGAAAATAAATAAGTGGGAAGCAGCCGCATAGCACAGGGAGATCAGCTCGGTGCTTTGTGACCACCTAGAGGGGTGGGATAGGGAGGGTGGGAGGGAGACACAAGAGGGACGGGATATGGAGATATATGTATACTTATAGCTGATTCACTTTGTGCTACAGCAGAGACTAACACACCATTGTAAAGCAATGACCCTCCAATAAAGATGTTAAAAAAAAAAAAAGGAACTTGAGTTCAAAATATGGAAGATGAGACCAACACTTCCCAAGGGCATTTCAGAGAAGCTCTAAGTCTAAAGATCAGATATAGGCTACAGGGCAATAATCCAGAGAACAAGCTACAAAGCAACATTCTGAACAGTTAAATTAGAAGGCACCACTTCTCCCTCCCCTTCTGTACCACCACACACACCTATATAGCATACTCAGGACTCCGTGGTTGGTATCTTTTACATCTAGGTCAAAATCTAAAAATGATTCTTTCTTAATTTGGGTTCCTCAAATGCAGAACTCCAGGCAAAGACTTTTAATTTATTTGGAAGGTGATTCGAGGAGGCACAAGTGAGGAAGTGAGACCAAGAAGAGAAAAAACTAATAAAGGAGGTGTTAATGAGAAGAGTAACAGTGTAGGCAACTGGATGTAATCCTATCTGAGAAGTGGAAGATGATTTCCTAGAATTGTCCTGCCAGAGACTGGGAAGCTGGGGCATTTATGTGCTGACTGAGGTATATGTGACCAAGAAGAATAATCATGAAAACCCTAAGGAGAAAAAAAATCTACTGGGGTGAGGGGTTGTGCAAAGCAGCACTACCAGATAATAAAACACATTCTAAAACAGTGTGGTAATGGCAATCAAGAGAAAGACACATACAACTAAAAATCTAAAATTAGATTCAAATGCCTATCCGTGCACAAGGAAAATTCCAAATAGATCAGAGGGCCCAATGTAAGAAGGGGGAAAAAACGGTAAATGTACTGGATGAAACCCAAGTGAAGTGGGGAACTTTTTCCTATGATGCAAAATTCAGAGGTAGTAATAAAT
This sequence comes from Tursiops truncatus, assembly GCF_011762595.2. Taxonomy (NCBI): domain Eukaryota; kingdom Metazoa; phylum Chordata; class Mammalia; order Artiodactyla; family Delphinidae; genus Tursiops; species Tursiops truncatus. The sequence continues at coordinate 89,411,339 of NC_047038.1, read as the reverse complement.
TCAACTACACACAAAGAAATTTTGAGGCTCTACATCGAAAAATACTGTAAGCAAAGGAAAAAATGCAGAGGAAAAATGAGAAAAGATAGCTGGAATCTATACCAGAATATACAAAGAGCTCCTGGAAATCTGAAGAGGAAAAAAGACCAACAGGGCTTCCCTGGTGGCGCTGTGGTTGGGAGTCCGCCTGCCAATGCCGGGGACACAGGCTTGTGTCCCGGTCTGGGAGGATCCCATGTGCCGCGGAGCGGCTGGGCCCGTGAGCCATGGCCACTGAGCCTGCGCGTCCGGAGCCTGTGCTCCGCAACGGGAGAGGCCGCAACAGTGAGAGGCCCGCGTACCGAAAAAAAAAAAAAAAAAAACCAACAATCTGATAGAAAAATAGTAAAATGGTATAAACAGATATTACACAAAAAGAAAAAACATAAAAAAGGGCCTTAAACCTAAAAAAGATGCTCATAACAGGAGAAACAAACATCTATAAAACACCACAGCACCATTCCTCACCTATCTGACTGGCAAAACTCTAAGTTTGACAAAATACTTTGAGGATAAAACTGTGGGAAATACGTCCTCTCATCCACTGCTGGTGGGAATGCAAAATGGTGTTGTAATACCTACTGAGGAGAATTTGGCAATATCTAAAAAAATTATGTATTTGTCTTTCGAGCCAACAAATTTCTAATAGGTACCTATGCTAAAAATACACTACCAATATTACTAAATGATTAAAGCACTAGGTTATTCATTGTGGCATTATTTGCAATAGCAAAGGATTAGAAATGATCCAAATGTCAATAAAAGGTCAATTAATAAGCTATAACATAATCACACAAAGAAATTCTGTGAAGCTGTTAAAAAAAATTGAGGAAAAAACTTGTGCATAATATGGACTAATCACCAAGATTGAATTTTTAAGTGTAAAAAGGTATAGAACAATATATGTAAGTATGTAACCCCTTGTGTAATATAGGTAGAATGGTGCAATAGAAATATATATATATATATATATATATTTGCTTAGCTGTTAAAAATAAAGGGGAGAATGGGTAACCAAGAATTGAGATAAGCTGTTATCTATAGAAGAAAGGGAGAACAGAACAGAAGGAATAGTGTCTAAGTCAGTTCAGGCTGTTATAACAAAATGCCATTAAGTGGGGAGCTTATCAACAACAGAAATTCATTGCTCACAGTTCTGGGAGCCAAGGGTCTGAGATCAGGGTGCCAGCCTGGTCAGGTTCTGGTGAGAGCCCTCCTCTGGGTTGCAGACTGCCAATTTCTGGTCGTGTCCTCACATGGCAGAAAGAGGGTATCAGGGTAATGCTGGCCTCACAGAATGAACTGGACAATATTCCCTTCTCTTCAATTTTTTGGAAGAATTTGTGTAGAGTTAGTATAATTTCTTCCTTAAATGTTCATTTTGTAGAATTCACCAGTTTTCTGGAGTTTTCTTTATGGTAATGATCTTAACTAAATGTTCCATTTCTTTAATGGATATAGAAATCATCATATTATCTATTTTTTTCTTGATGAGCTTTGGTAGTTTGTGTCTTTCAAGGCATTTGCCCATTTCATCTAAGTTGTCAAATTTATTGGCAAAATATTTTTCAAAATATTCCCTTATCATTTTGATACCTGAGGTGATGTCACCTCTCTCATTCCTGATACTAATAATTTGTTTTTTTCTTTTTTTTTTTCCCTAAAATCCAGCTAGAGGTTTATCAATAGTATTGATCTTCTCAAAGAACCAGGATTTGGTTTCATTGACTTTTATCTATGTTTCTTCTCTTTTCTATTTTATTAATTTCTATTAGTTCCTTTCTTTAGCTTGCTTTGTTTTAATTTGCTCTTTTCCCCTTAAGGTGAAAGCTGAGTTCATTGTTTTGAGAACTTCCTTCTTTTCTAATCTATGTTAAGTGAAGATAACAGAGTGTTATAAATTATAAAACAGAGTGACTTTGGTGCTATAAATTTTCTTTAAGTACTGTTTTAATGGTACCCCACAAATTCTGATATGCTGTGTTTTCATTTTAATTCAATTTAAAATATTTTTTAAGTGTCCTTTTAATTTCTCCTTTGATTCATGAGTTCTTTAGAAGTGTGTTATTTAGTTCATGAACATTTGGGGATTTCCAGATATCTTACTATTATGTATTACCAATTTAATATTATACCATCAAGCAATTCTCTGGACTCTCCCTTAACTCTTCGAAAGTAGCATCATTGGGAGGAGACAAATTCTTTCTATGGTAATCTACCAGTCTGGGGGCAGTAGGGCATGGCAAGGGAGAGGTTGGAAGAGTAATTTTCAAGAGTGGCTGGACTATATTCACCTGCTTTCAACAGTTTGTTACCGCAGCAGGAGTTTAGTCCTGTCCTAATACTATCCTGTAGACACCAGGCTTTTTGGGTTTTGCAGATGTAATTAAGGATCTTGAGATGAGGATTATCCAGGCGGGCCCTTAATCCAATGACAAATGGATTTAAGAGAAGGGCAGGGGGAGATTTGAGACAGAGAAGAGGGAGGAGAAGATGCAGACACACAGAGAGAAGATGATGTGAATATGGAAGCAGAGACCAGAGTAAAGCAGCTCCAGGCCCAGGAATGCTGGGACAGCCACCAGAAACTGGAAGAGGCAGGGAATGGACTCTGCTAGAGCCCCAAGGGGAGCGATACCCTGGTAGATTTCAGACAGCTGGCCTTCAGAACTGTGAAAGAGAGAGAAAACTGTTGTTTTAAGCAACCAAGTTTGCAGTAGTTCGTTACAGTAGCCACAAGACCACAAGACACCAACACATACTCATTACACACACACATACACACACACACACACACACACAGCAAACCTGAAGTCTTGAACTTCCTCAGTGGTTTCTTACGTTTTTGATGTTAATTTCTCAGACCCATGCTTCTTCTCCCCAGTGTGGCTTTTAGAAGATGAAGCTAACAACCCCTCTAGATCACCAGCTTATAATAAAACACAGCCTGTGGCATGTGTATTCATTTACTTATCCGTCAAATATTCATATAATGCCTATTATGTTCCAGACACTGTTCTTATGTTGAGGATAACAGAAGTGAACAAAACAGAAAAAAAAATCCCTCTCCTCATGGGTTTTACAGTAGTGGAGGTAGACAGAAAATAAACAAAATCTACTATATAAGAGATGGTGATAACTGGTGGGGGGATAAGGATAGGTGTACGATTTAAAATAGGACAGTCGGGGCTTCCCTGGTGGCACTGTGGTTGAAAGTCTGCCTGCCAGTGCAGGAGACGCGAGTTCGAGCCCTGGTCTGGGAGGATCCCACATGCCGCGGAGCAACTGGGCCCATGAGCCACAACTACTGAGCCTGCGCGTCTGGAGCCTGTCCTCCGCAACAAGAGAGGCCGCGACAGTGAGAGGCCCGCGCACCGCGATGAAGAGTGGCCCCTGCTCGCCGCAACTAGAGAAAGCCCTCGCACAGAAACAAAGACCCAACACAGCCATAAATAAATTTAAAAAATAAAATAAAATAAGACAGTCAAGGAAGACTTTTCATTTAGCAAGTGATAACAAGTAGAAGCCTGAGGAGGTGATGGAGTGAGCCCCACACGTATCTGAGGGCACAATTTCCAAGCAAGAAGAATTGCAAAGGCAAAACTCTGAGCAGGAAATTAATTGGCAACTTGAAGAACATCAAGGAGGCCACTGTGCCTAAGCAAAGAGACCCAGTGGAAAAGAAGAAAGAGAAAAGGGCGGAAAGCTATCATCATGTAGAGTCAGTGTAGAGACTTTACTCTGAGTGAGATGTGGAAAAAGTAGTATAATGTACTTAGATGCAAAGGAGTGTCTCAATTACTGTGTTGAGCCTAGAGCAGGGGGTGAGGCAAGGGTACCTGTAAGGAGACCAGTTAAGCTATTGCAATAATCCCTATGTTGTATGATTGTGGCTTGTACTAGTGGTATTGGGAAAGAGTCAAATTCTGGATGTACACTGAAGGTAGAGCCAACAGGTTTTGCTCATAGATTGAAAGTAGGGGTGATATGGAAGAGAGGAACCATAGATGACTCTAAGGTTTCTGGCTTGAGTAAGCAGAAGGAAGAACAAGACAGAGGGAGACACAAATTTGGGATGGGGTGGAGTTCAGTTTAAAATTTGCTAAGTTTGGATTGTCTCTGCATTATCAACATGGAGACGTCAGGGAGGAAGCTGACCCGAGAGCCTGGAAATTAAAGGGAAAAACATCCAGGCTGGAAATATAAATACGTGTTTTCAACATCTAGATGGTATTACTGCATCAAGTCTATATGAGATCACCTAGAGGTAAGTTTAGATTCAGGAAGAGCAGCTCTGGGACACTGCAACATTTAGTGGTCAAAGAATTGCAGAAAATGCAGTGAAGAAGATTGAGGAGATTCAGCCAATAAGGTTGGAGGAAAATCCAGAAGCCAAGTAGAAAAATACTTCAAGGAAAAGGGAGTGATCAATTGTGTCAAGTTCTCCCGAGAGAAATCAGGTAAACTAAACATTGAGAATTGACTACTGGATTTTGCAGCATAGAAGCCACTGGTAACTTTGAATAGAGAAGTTTCTACCTTGAGTTTTTATTTATTGTTTGCTTAACTTATTTTTTCTGAGAAGTAGAAATGTTCTAAAATCTCCAATTTACTATTGTATTTGTGTCAATTTGTCCTAGTGTTTCCAATCATTTTTTCTTTATATATGTCAATGAAATATCATTTGGCTCATAAATTTTCCAAACAGTTTTATCTTACTTGAACTCTCCTCTTAACAGTAAAAGATTATTTTTCCTGTTAAATGCTTTATGTTGAATTCTACTTTATCTTACTGTGATCTCTAAGTTAATACTTCTTAGCATTATACCACAATCAGGCAAAGTCCACAGATGTTCCATCAAAATTGAAAGAAAAATATAAAGGACAAAGTAACTGAGTTAGAACTGAAAGCCCATTTTATTGCTCTGAGCAAATGTTTTCTCCTGCAGCAGACGCCAAAGCATGAATGTGATTTTTAGATTTCTGTTCAAAGCTAATACAATAAACAGCCTCCCTACTGGTGGACTGATCTTTTTGTCACCACTTACTGACCTTGTCCCTCTCTATTCTTTCCCCTGCCCCTACTTCCCATCCTCCATATCTCATGAGTTATCTCCTTAAAAGCTAATCACTCTGCTTAGATATTACTCTGGTCCCCTGTTACCTATAAGACATCATCCAAACCCTTTGGAATAAAACCCATGAGAATCCACTCAATCCTATATAGCTTGAACGTCTTGCTTGATCTTCCATGTCTATAGCCTTCTTCCCCACTCTATACTCCCCTAAAATCATTCATCATCATTTGTCATAGGCCATGTTTTCCTCTTTCATGTGTTTGCCTTCTCCTTTACTTGAATGGATGAATGCCCACTCATCTTCTAAGATGCTTCTTAAATGTTTGTCTCTGCCAATGTGACTTTCCCCAGTCACAATTGGTCTCACCCACCCTTTGATTCTCTCAACATGTTGTTGCCTCTATAATGGCCATAATCTTGTTGCATTGCTCTTAGTTTCTTCCTTCTTTACTGGAGCAACTAGAGGACAGTGACTGCACCCAGAACAGGACCTGGGACACAGTGAATGCTCAATAAATACTTGCAGAACAAAAAATAATAATAATTGATGAAAATGTTAATTATATTCAATCAAAACAACTACAGTACAGTTAACATTTATGTTTTAAAAGGTTTATGAACAAGACTAAGAAAAAAGTAGATGTTAAATTTTGAGTAATATCATTCTTGATGGATCCTATAAAAACAATAATTTCTTTTCTCATCTCCAACTTATGTGTTAGAATACTTAAATGATCATTTAATGAACAGTGTGCCCTAGAAGCACCAAAAAGTGCTTCACTTGGGAACATGTTTTTAGTTCACCACGTCATATAGCCTTCAAGGTCGTAAATCCATCCTTGAGGGGCTTTAATCTCCTACAATGACCAATATTCAGTACTTTGTGACCAGAATCTGCTTCAGACAATGGTATACAGAACTCTTTGAAGAAATTATTTATAAGTGTTCATAAATAAGCAGGCTAGGAAAAAAGAAACATTTGGAGATACTTTATTTTTATGATAAGGAAATTTCACATAAAAGTCTTCATCGTTTCTTTAATTCACAAAAAGCACAAATCAGTTAGAATTAAAGGGAAAAGTTCACACCAAACAATAAAGACTTTTGGTCTTTTCTCTTCCCCCTGTAACAAGAACAAAAATATAAGTACTAATTAAATTAATAGATGCAGGATGTAACTGGTTTTATTATTTTATATTATATATATACATATATTGGATCTATATCAGATAAACTGATAGGAAGGCCTTCTAATGACATTCTCTGAAGCCTTTGAAATAACCTTAAAGAATTTTGAGTTAGCTGAATCACTAATATAACATTGAGGGCATTATTTTGTTCCAGGGTTTTTAAAGAAGTTTTTTTTTTTTTTTACTGAATTGCATTTATTTTTAAGAAAAGTATTTAATGTTAGCTCTTAGGATGTATTTAACTATGGATCAATATTTGGGGAGAATCAACATTATAGTTAGCCTTATCTGAATTTTTTGTTACCTGAAGTAATTTAAACTCCCAAAGCAGCACGAGTTTTTGAAATCAGTGCTGGACCCTGCAAATTAAAAAGAATCATCAACAAACTAGTGAATATATAAAAAAAAAAGAAGCAGACTCACAGATATAGAGAACAAACTAGTGGCTACCAGTGGGGAGAGGGAAGGGGGGAGGGGTAATATAGAGGTAAGGGAGCAAGAGGTACAAACTATTAGGTATAAAATAAGCTACAAGGATATATTGTACAACAGAGAATGCAGGCCATATTTTATAATAACTATAAATGGAGTATAATCTTTAAAAATTTGTGAATCACTATATTATAGAGCTGTAACATATAATATTGTACACCCACTCTACTTCAATTAAAAAAAGAAATAAATAAAAATAAAATAAATCAGTCAATAAAAATCATCAGATAAAAAAGTAGACCACTGTGCCAGTTGCACAGTTAACTCTCCACTACCTATGGGTGAATGCATTGGTTTATAGATTAACCAAGTTAAAAATAAAGATATACAACTCTGATGTCAACAAGCTAGGACAATAGAAGGCAGAAGGAAAACAACTCCACTCTTATCAACAGGAGGTATTGTTTTTCCTATACCAATCTCCCAACTTTTACAAAGCCTCATCCCATCTCTCCCCTTTCTCTACAAATCAGTCACAGAAATTAAAAGGTTTGCAGAGAAAATACTGCTATGCTACTATTTGTTAATGTTCTCTGCATGTAAATGAACGTGTTCTCAAAACAGAGGACATTAATCTTTTTGTATCATATTTATCAGAAATGGTTTACGTAAAGTCTATTTTATCAGTTTTGTTTTATCTTATTTCATTATCTGTGTCCCACCCCCTCCTACCAAAAACAGACACATACTAATAAGTACACACACTCAAACCCATGTAATTACATTATCTATTGAAAAACTCAACATTTCTAAATATTATCAAATAACAAAATATCTAAACTTCTACATCATGAGCTAGTCAAATAAAATTGGCAAAAAGGCTGAATTATAGAATATCTTTTTAAAATATAGTGATGCTGTATTCAAATATATTTAGTAATACAAGCTAGAGGCTTACAAAATGTAGTCAATTTACAAATCCAGCTAAAATTGCTAAATAATTATATTAAGATAATACCTAATTACTACTCTGTTAATATTCAAAGGCTTGCTCCTGAGTTCAATATATTTCCTATAAATATTCCCCCAATATCCTATGTGCACAATTAATTTGCTATTAAATCCTTTTAATTCATTTAGCTCAATTGATAAATTTTAAGCCAGAAACTGTCTAAATTATCAGCAGTTAATTATATATTCACTTTACAGTTTTCTCCACTAGAAAATAAATCAAAATTACTAATCCTCATAATACACTCTAAAATTACACTTCTCCTAATATTTAGTGAGAAAACTGTGATTATTTTTAAATATTATAAAGTCCTTCAATCTATTTCTAAATTAAATATTTCTGGCATTATTTTAAAATTATCAATTAGTGGAATACTCTTTTCATTATTCGTTACAAAAAATTCCATACCAAGTATTCTGAGTGTAAACATGAGCTGCACATACCTCTTCCTCAAAGCAGACTTCCTGCCCTTGGCCTTGGCAGCACCTTTCCAGGAGGCCAGAGAAATCTGCAATGACGGCCTCAAGTTGTTCCTCTGTGATTTGTGGCTTTTGCTTCACAAGGTTAATGAGAAACCTATGATTTAAAACAAAACAATATAAAAGAGAAGTCTGCTATGCAATGGTCTTTTTCTAAAGCCTTCCTAGGAGAGAACTTTCAGAGCTCTGGCAACCCTTACCCTAAACCCTCATTCCATTAACCCATCACCAGACCCACCACATATATCTTGGCTAATACTTTATTAGAAAGACTGAGGCGAGAAACATGCTAAATGTTCCATTGGTCTGGACCTGTGCAGGTTATAGATGAAACATTATTTCACAGTTCCACCTTACTTATATGTAGTGAAGTAGTCTTTTCCTTATTTGCCTAAAAAATTCTTTCCAGTTCTCCCTTCTAAAATATGTCTTATCCATACTCAAAGGCTCCAACTTCCAAACCCTTGTCATTCACATTATCACATCCCTAACCTGAGCACTGTCTGTCCTAATTGCATGTAATACTCATTTGGTAATACATTCAGGCTGGAATTAATGTTGGCCCAGGGAATAGGGGAGGCTTGCCAGGCGGCATTCTTACTGTACCTAGAAACATGCCTCAGATTGTGACAGAGAAAAAAGGGATGAACAAGTTTTCCAAAATGAAGGAAGACCTTTTACAAAGTATGGGAGTATGAAAATGCATGGGAATTTGGAGAACATGAGTTACATTGACTTGCATTACTATCATCATTACAGAATGCCTCCCACAATGAACTGAAATGTGTATTCCACTTCATAACACCCATATTGCATGGTTGAATCAAATGTTATGATTATTCTCTTCAAAGAGTAAATAGTATGGAAAAAAATTCAGAAGTGTTTACTCAGTGCTTGGAATGGAAGTACCCAAGACTTACTGCAAAGATATATCCTAATTACCTGAAATAGATTGCCCCTTTTCCCTCGATCCCAAGATGCATCACAACAATAGTTTAAAAGGAGACTATTGTTACAAACAGGAAATTATCTGCCCCAGTGAATTTTTCCAGACTAGAGGCTATGAAGACTCTGAGACAAGACTATTCTGAAAGTCACTTTAAGTGCTTTGGCGTAATAATTTTCTCCTGGTGAGCCCAAGGGCGTTGGGTGTGTGAAGTAGAAATCTCCACCACTATTTAGTGTTGTCAGTCTTCTCCATGCTGGCAAATACCCATTTCTTACTGTTGCTTCATTGTTTGCAGTGCTACACCCTGAGCTTGGCACAGATCCTTATGGAAGATGAACTTGTCATCAGAGAATGGCGGAGAAACGTATGTCTCATCCACCACCAAGCTGCTGAAACATGGCCTCCTGTTGGCGTATGAAGAGGTGCAGCACTGGCCAACCCCAGGGTTTACAGGAGTCTCTTCATGTCTGATACATAAAAGTCCAATAATAAGGTCAGCCTAATTAGGAGAATGAGAAAGAAGAAAGCAAGGAGAGGGAACATCAGCCATAGAATTGATTCAGGAAAATTGTTGCAATAGTGTTTAATGTCCAGTAACTTATAATTAATTTATAGGAAAATTTGCTGTCTGTGTAGGGATCATGTGCTGTCATATTGTAGATTCTTATTTACCCATTTGTTTGGGATAAACTTCAGCATTTAGTGACCAATGTTCCACAAGTGATGTCGAAGAGAGCCACTTCAGCTATTTGTGTCAGCGATTTAAAACACATTTTCAGTTACATACAGACTTCTGAAGGGGAAAAGTCTCTGAAATCAATACATGGCCTACATTTTCCATGTATATTTAGTTGAGCTTTCCATTTTATTTTTGGGATTCAGAGAATCACTTTCTGAAGTAAGAATAGCACAAACCTAACCCTTTCACATATGTACATACATACATACATACATACATACATACAGCTAATATGTAGTTCTAATTGTAAAGAAATAAGATGTGTGTGTGTGTGTGTGTGTGTGTGTGTGTGTGTGTGTGTGTGAGTCTGTGTGTCCTTACGGCTTTCCTAATGTAGAATTGGCCTACCTTCCACACTTCAGAGATATTTCTTAAACACCTAACAATAACTTGTAACAAGGGCCAACGTATTTTGTGGGCATACTATGTATCAGGCTAGTACTGAGTGAGTCACACAGATTACCTCGTTTAAGACGGCCATCCTAACTTTATTCTCAAATGTCAGATGAAAATTCTCAAGCTTAGTGAGATAACTAGCTTTCCCAGAGTGACAAGACTCACTCACAAGTGGTGACAGTGGGATGGGAATGTAGGCAGGAGGCCGCCAGAACCTATACTCCTGAGCCATTACACCATCCTGTGCCCCTGCATCCTCCCAACATGTGGGATTCAATAAATGACAAAGATGATGCTTAATCACAGGAAAGTTTCTTTTCACTTCTAACCTTTGACAAAAAATTCCAGGACATGAAGACTGACTAGCAAATGACTCCTCATCATCAAAAAGAGGAAAAGTGAAAAAAAAAATGATACACAATTTTATTCACAATTGTGACTTCAAGGGAAAAAATAATAAAAAAAAATTCAACCTGTAATCGTATGTATGACATTAAGAAGTAAAGATTATTGGCATTACCAACTGGAAAGTCATTTTACTATTCAGAACGTGGGACCTACCTGTTCTGTACGCTGCACCCTGTCAAGGGGAATAAATTGTCCCTAATATCATCATAAAAAATTAAACTATAAAAGACAAAAACATAGGTATGGCTAAAAACAAAATAGCATATTTTAATCTGTCAAAGTTGAAGCTTTTTCTGTTTTAACATTAAAGTAGGTATTTGGTGAAATTATGAACTGAGTGACGTGTCAGTCTTTCTGTCTCCCCTGTACATAAAGCTTGCTTGTTTGTTGAATAGACTCACTGCACTTCTACCAGCCATTCTAGAAGGACAGGAAGGTTGCCCACATGCCAACCATTCAGAGCCGGGTTCTTACACCCCTTCAACTGCAACTAATCCAACAAGTCCAGGAAAGCCATCTCCACATTGGTTTTTCCCATTTCCCCTAAATGGGAATTATAAAGCTATTTCAAGCCCAACAGGGCAGAAACAGGATGGGACTAAACAAAACACTCACCGATCCCTCACCACAGGCCAATTGTTTGTCCTCACTGAGATGGCAACAAGTGGCTCCCGTGGTCGCCATTTTCCTGGTCAAGGTCATCAGCTCAGCTGAGGTCAGCTGAGGGGCCTTCTTGGTGTAAGCAACAAGAAACCTGAAAGAAGTATTTTTCACCAAATCTTGCTGAGTCCTTCAGGAGTCTCTGGACTCTCATTCCTCCTCAGAGACCCTCTTTTGGCATCAGGGGACATGAAATTAGCTCATTTGTTTCACCCACATGGTACCTGGACCGACGCTGGAGGTGCATTTACTCTGATAAGCATTCCCTACCCTCTTCTTACACCAACAGAGCACAACGGGAAAATAAACGCTGGGCAGCAGGCTGACTCCTATTCCCAACCTCAGAAGTTTCCTCCATATGCACTTTGATCTTTTGGTGCTTTACCTACGACAGGCTATGATACAATGGGTATCTTTACTGCAAAAATCTGCACGGTTTGGGGAACCCAAAGCCAGTACCACAGATCAGGATTCACAGGCCATCTGTTGCTCCTAAAGAGAGAGAACTGGGGAAGGCCACCTTCTGGAACTGGAAACTGGGTGATCAGATTACAAGACCTCCAGTCCAACATAGGGGCTGGAATTAGGGTAGCCATGGGTGATTAATTTAGATGGGTCTTTCCCTCACTAGTTAATGATCTTAAATCACTCAAAATACTGTTTAAAAAAGCATACGCATTTTGTAAGTAATATTCTCCTAATTTCTGGAAGAGGCCGCAGCTTCGCTTTGCCAGCGCTTGGCTCTCCTGGATATATTTCTCTAACTCTTCTTCCTGAAAATACAAGCGTTATTACACACATTTTTTTCTCTTTCTTCACACATAACTTTGTATGTAAAAATTGGCCAGTAATAATTTATTCTATTTTGATACCAATCTTAGAGAAACCACTTTTAGAGGGTTTTTTAATATTAAAGATGAATTGCGAGAATTAAGGCAAATGAACTTTAGGGAGAATAAGTTTAAAACTTTGTGAATCACCAAGTTATTTGATGGCAGAACTCAAACTTTGGGTAAAAAGTTACAATTCTTTCTGTACAAGATTCTTGCCTTTCTGGAGTGGAGCTATTCAAAAATGAATATTATTTTTATTCTGTGCATCAAAGAACTTTTGGTTAAAACATTCTTATTTCTAAAATAAGCCAATAGCTGTTGACTACTAGTTAATCACTACTTAACAGCTAGATAGCTAGTTAGTAGATATAACTAACTGCTCATTAGTAATTAGATGCTTTCAAACAAACAGCACTTTTAATGCATGATATCCATCTAGTTTTCCAGATTTTCCTTAAAAAGCTAGAGCATTTTACCCCTTTATCCTGGCATTCAGGAGGGTTTCCAGACTGTGAACATTTCTCCAATAACTCCTGATATCCTCTAGCAACTCTTAGAATTATTGGGACAGCAAGCTTAGTATGTCTTCTTGAATATTCATAAGTAAATCTGAAATATGGGTGAAAAAAATCATGTTATGGGAATTAAGAGACAAATTATTCCTGTGTTATATGGCATGCAGAAGTTAAAATGCAAATAAATAAACCTAGAAATCAAATATTATTTCAACTATACGCATGGCAAAGCTATTAATAAAAATTATAATCCCTCAAATTGTTCTAAAACGGTATTTTGTTTTCTTTTGCACTATTCACTTTCAATAATGGACGTGAAATCTATCCATACAACAAATATTTTTCCACTGCCAAGTCTGTGCAAACAATTTCTTTAAGCAGTATGGATTCAATAATGTATAAGATAAAATGTCTGACCTCTCAAAAGCAGGCATTATAGGGAGACAGAAACCAATAAGAAATAAGTCATCCAATCTTAGGTAGTGATAAATCAATGAAGAGAAATAAACCAAGGTAGACAAGAAGGAAAGGGGTGACAATTTAGAGTGTGTGGTCAAGAAAAGTCTCTTTGAGTAGCTCTTTCAGGAGAAAAACCTGGGTGAAGGAAGACACACAAAGTGTCTGGGGGAAGATCATTCTCGGCTGAGAAAATTTCTACTGCAAAGAACCTTTCCAATTGAAGAACTGCTTCTATTAAATAAACAATTAGCTTCAGAATGTATGAATGGGTAAATTTAAAGAGAATTCTTGAATTTACTAATTGTATTCCTAGGTTGTAGAAATAGGTCATATTAGTTCTTCCTCCAATAATGTCAGTACGGGTTTCTGAAATCTGGATTTTGTTCTTGTTTGCATAATTTAATTTAGCGGTGCAAACAATGTGTGCATGTCTAATTTTAATCAACAATAGAGTAATATCCTCCAGGAATATTAAAAAGAAAATTGCACCATTCTTTTCATTACTACATTAAAAGCAGACTCAGATTTAGAAAGACCTTTGGAGATCACTAAGTATAGTGTCCTAAGAGCTGCACAAATCCCTCCTCTAATAGTGTCCACTGATACACACTGTACAATAAAGGAAAATGTGTGAACTGCTTGCTCCCCTTAAAGGCAAATAGAATGAGAACATGTCTTGTCAGTTATAACTACCATACTGCAAATGTCTCTAAATGTGTTTTCACTTCCTTAAAAAAATAAAACATGTATTCAATAAATAGCAAATAAGCTGCTACAATGAAAGCCCTTCTATCTACCATTATCTATTAAGTTATATTTGGGGGAAAAAGTTTTTAAAATATGCACAGTGAAAAAGCACATTCTTAATTATGAGCCCTTCTTATTACAAAAATATCCATATCCTATTCGGAAGTCCAATGGTGGTCTTTACATGAGTAATTCATACAGGGATGACAATGCCTCTGATGCCAGAGAAACTGATACAAAACAAAATGCATCCTCATAAGCAAGCCAGTTAATAACAGCAGTGGTGAAAGTCTCATCAGTATAAGATAGACCCTATTCCTTATTTCCTAGTTATTTCCTCCTAACTATATTTTGGCTTAGAACATTCTAACATTATCCTCATATACTGAGTTCAGAAACCATTTCAACAACACAAAGCTGTCAGTCACATCATAATTTTTACTTGTGTGAACAGACATGTACAGAGTGTGTTACCTTGCCATGTAGAGATCTTTTTCCCTTGAAGAAAGTTGGTTGAAATCTGTCTCTCCTAAAAACCTATTTAGAGTTGGAGATAAGCCTTCAGGTTTGTCATCATTTTCTGCATGAATTATGCAATGACCAAGTTCAAGTGCGGTGGGTAATTTGCAGCATTCTGCTATTTTGCTTGACAGAATATCTTGCTGAGAACATATGTAGGACATAATTTTTTCCTGTAATAGAACAATAAAGTCTAAGTTTTAAACATTTATTCTTTAATTCAGGACCTCGTGGCCAGTCCTAGGAAGGAAAGAAGGAAGGAAGAAGACATTTACCTTGTCTCCCATTTTAGTGCTTTCTCCCTACTCTACCTTTCCTCACTCCTTTCCACCTAGCCTTGTTTGTTCAATTCTTCTTTTCATAGTTGTCAGCTAAAATCTACTATTTTATTCTAATAGCAAGCTTTTAAAAACAAAAGACAAATGTACTCCTCAAACGAAATGACATGCACGTTGATGCATATCTTTCTATTAGTACTGAAATTTGGTAGTAAACATTTGTTTATATAACCCTGCAGTAACCGATTATGACCTCCAGAGGGCAGTCTATAGATAATGAAATGCACGTAAGTGGCCAGAAAGCCGAGCTTACACGTAACTGTCAAAGGACTGAAAATTCTGTGCATTCTCACCAGAAACAATTAGAACCCATTATTCAGCCATTAAAATCCAACTTAGATACCATACTTTTAATTTTTTTTTTCACTTTAATGGAAAAGGGTGGTTTGAAGTCCAAAAATTGAAAAAACTAAACTTTAAAAAATGAGTATACGAATTAGTAAAATAGTCAACTAAAACTGATACAACTCACATCAAAGAAAAATAAAATCATTCTTATTACCATTCCTAATATGAAGGTAAATGCTTCTAAAAGGAAAAATAAACGATATAGGAAAATTTGTCTTGGAGGCAGCCCCAACTACTGACAACAAGATTCTCTGCCTGGGCCCAAAGACTCACCCTCAGGTCTCCCCTACAGCCTTGGCTTCTTGCTGGTTTTCAAGGGTATCTCAGCCAAAGTGCCGTGGACTGGCTGAAAGGAGCATTCTATCCTCACTTTCAACCTTCTGGAACCATATTTCAGCCCTGGTTTCAAGCCACCGAAATATCTAGGAAACCATATTCCAGCCCTGGTTTCAAGCCACCGAAATATCTAGGAGCAATGATTCTAAGCCTCCTTGAAGAAGAAGGTGTATCACAGGGAACCAGAGAGGGAATAATTTGGGGATAGACAGGCCTCCAACATCTAGGAAGCCTAGGGTGGCCTGAAATAGACCAATGCCACACTGCTTAAATCGCAACTGACTATGGCATGCTTGAGGATTCTGTTTTGGGGGTATTTGGTTTTGGTTTTTAATTCCCCTAGAGCCCTTATTCACACCTCTCCATGATGGCTAGCTTTTTACCGTATAGAACAATATCTTGTGTTATTTTTTATGTTTCTTTTGTTATTTTGTTGTATTCGTGTAATAGCTCTATGTATATGATATAGAGTGCCTTCCATGTGCCGGGCATGGTGCTGATGGCCTATGGAAATAACAGTAAACCAATGACAGTATCTAACCCCAATGAGGTCACATGTCTTATCTCTCTTATCAAACTATACATTTCTTAAAACCAGCTTGTGCCTTCCTAACAGGTATGCCCCACAGTGGCTAGCACATAGAAAGTATTCAATATATATTTATCAAATGAAAGCACAAATGGGTGAAAAAACAAATATATTAAAAATAGAGTTTTCCCCAAAAAATTCAGTGTGGAGACCTCCAGAGAGGTTACCATCTCCTTTAGAAGTAAGAATGAATGGGCACTGGTCTAGGAAGAGGGGCGCATCCCTTAAGTGAAAAGCAGAGTCAACAAAAGAGATTCAAGTTTTACTGTTAAGAAGTCTGTAACTTCACTCAGTCAGCTAGTTTCCACATTCTATGACCAACTCATGGCAGACACCCTTCTCCCATTTAGAATGAGAGCAAAAGAAAGAAAAGGGAGTGGGAATATCTCTTTTATAGGAGGCAAGACTCTTCACCCCATCCTGCAGACACTCCAGCACATTTCCTTTGCAGCATTCCTCGTGTACGTGGGCCACATCCACGACCAGTCTCTGAATTTCAGTAAAATTAGCTTTGGGAAACTTTTGACTCAGTTTAGTAACAGTTCTAAGGGGAAAAAAAGAATTAGAATCAATCTTGGTTATCTATCAAAATTAAATAACGACAGGAATAAAGACGCAGACACAGGGAATGGACTTGTGGACGTGGGAGGGGGAAGGGTAAGCTGGGACGAAGTGAGAGAGTGGCATGGACATATATACACTACCAAATGTAAAATAGATAGCTAGTGGGAAGCAGCCGCATAGCACAGGGAGATAAGTTCTGTGCTTTGTGACCACCTAGAGGGGTGGGATAGGGAGAGTGGGAGGGAAACGCAAGAGGGAGGAAATATGGGGATATATGTATATGTATAGCTGATTCATTTTGTTATACAGCAGAAGCTAACACAACATTGTAAAGCAATTATACTCCACAATAAAGATGTTAAAAAAACTTAAATAACATTTATAGAGTATTAGTATAGTTACAGCTCCAAGGATAAAAGACCAATATGTTCTCGTTTAAAAAGAAAAGGAAAAGTGTTATGTCTTGTTAATTCTAGCCCAGTCTTTCAAGGCAGTGGCTCTATAAACTGTGATCTGGCCCTACAAAAGGTTTAGAAGTGATTTATCTTTTCCTAAAACCTTTCCTGTGAATTTTAATGATATCTATCTTTTTGCTGTTCAACCATGATGCTGAGTATTGGGGATCATTGCTGTGAGAGGGTGGGAAAAAATTAAAAAGGATAAACAATTAAGAAATGGAAAATTCTATGAGAATGATAATCATTCTTTTATTTGGGAGAAAAAATTACTTCTTAGAATATAGGGAAGGATGCATATGTGCATATCAACGGGACAGGAAAGTGGAGCAGACTAAGCACTCAAATGTGTCATCATGCCAAGACATGTAGTGTGACCCAAAAAGGAGGTAAGAAACAAAAATTCTTATTTCTTCTGCATAGTTCATATAAATTTTAAGAGATGTCTTGGTGAGACCACTGTGGCCTAGAGCAACTGGTATTTTTGCTGCTACTGATAAAGATGGATTTTCTTTTTAAATTGAGAACATTTAAATTTAACTACTTATGGATAGCAAATGATAAATAATGTCATTATAATAAAATCTTAACTTACATTGTATTACTAAGGTAAATTTAACTAAAGCAAATCAAGAATCAATCTTTAAGTTTCTAATAGAGTTGGAGGGTGATTAAAGCATAATCTGACCTCTTCCAAGAAGAATCAGTCAGTCTTGGAACTAAATCCACGACTAAAAACTTTAATCTGTCTTCACTATGTACAATATTTTTAAATGTGTCATTTAACAAGCAAACAAATAAATAAACTTTAAATGCATGCACTTAATATTCTTCAATTAGCAGGTCAGATGTTTTTCTAGGCTAGAAATGTCTCAGCATAAAAGTTGAAGAGTACTTTAATTACAGTTATGTAATTTAAAATTTCCTAGTAACCATATTAAAATGTAAAAAGGAACAGGTTAAATTTACTTTAATAATATGTTTTTTAACCCAATATATCAAAAATAATATCATTTCAATATGTAATCAACATTAAAACTTTTTTTAACCATTTTTTATTGAAGTATAGTTAATTTACAGTGTTGTGTTAGTTTCAGGTGTGCAGCAAAGTGATTCAGTTATATATATATATATATATATATATATATCTGAATATATATATTCTTTTTCAGATTCTTTTCCATTATAGGTTATTACAAGGTACTGAATATAGTTTCCTGTGTTATACAGCAGGTCCTTGTTTATAACATTCAAACCTATTAATGAGATATTGTACATTTTCTTTTTCATACTAAGTCTTTGAAATCAGGTTTTACACTTAGAACACAGTTCCTCATTTGCACTAGCCACATTTCAAATGCTCAGGAGCTTCGTGTGGCTAGTGGCTGCCATACTGGCTAGTGGGGCTCTAAACCACTGGTAATTCTGATTCCTATACTTGACCTCAAATTCTCAGTTGTCAGGACACAGACAATTAGAGATCACTGACATAGCAGACAAGTAGGTGTAATGTAAATAAATGATGACAAGGATCACCAGCTGTATAAAAATAAATAAATAAAATAAAATGAAAAAAAAAAAAGAAAGAAAAATCATGAAAAGGATCTAGAAAAACTTTGTTCTGATGACCAGTAGTGTGGTCTTGGGTAAACTGTTTTAATCTGTCTGGACCTCGGGTTACTCCTGTGTAAAAATGAAGAGGTTGAACTACCTGATTCAATTGTTTGGGCTTTTTTTTTAATATTCCTCTCATCCTAACAACAAAGATAGATAGATGAGATAGGGATAAATTAGATAGATGAAAGATAGAAAGATGATAGATTAGATAGATAGATAGATAGATAGATAGAATCAAGGGAAAAGAGAAAAGGCAAATATGCTAAGTGTAAGAGTTAATGCAGTCAGCTGAAAAACTCCAAATTTGCCTCTGAGCGTTTTAGCAGCTGGGACAAGAAAACAGACTTCAGTGAGTTACATGCTTTCATCAGTTAGGAAAATACATGCCAGTTCTTCAGAAATGACTATTTTGTTTTCCTCTGGACAATGGATTCTAATATTATTGCCTCAAGTGAATATTTTCATAAAAAGCAACAATTGACACAATGGACTTTTATAGGAAGATTAGGAAGCAGAGTTAATGTAAAGAATTTCTTGTTAAGCCAGAAATTTTAAATGATACTTAGAGAAGGCTAATCTACCTTGTAGAGAATCTAGGAAAATGTGGTATATCTGCTTAAGATCATTCCATCAACTTAAAAAAAAAAACAGTTTAATAACATCTGGAGATCATAGATCAAAACCATTGTGTCGGGTACTGGGAAGAAAGCAAACCTGTTACCACAAGAACCTTAAAATCTCTTACAGATATAAAGCATACAAACAAGCACAAATGAAAAGAGAAACAACTGGAATTTTTGAGCACTTCTTTTAGACTATAACACACATCAAAAAGCACATATCTCAATGAACTAATGCATAAAAAATAATAAACGGTAATACTTCTCTAAAAAAAAAAAAGTGTAGTATAATTATGAGGTGTAAATTGATTGCAGTCCAGAACTTGAGTATCTAGAAGAATAGGTAAAAAGCATAAATCTCCAAAGTCTTCTCAAGTGTTATCTCATGTAGACTTTAATAAGTGTTAAACAGCAGACTGATCTGTTCCTCCCAATCCTAGGATTTCATGATTCTAATCACATTACCTGTCATCAAAGGAGACTTCATTCTCTACAACAGTAACAATGTGAAAAATGGACTCAAACTGCAAAATGGGAGTTTTGCAGATCTCACCTTCTTCCCTAGATAGAGCTTAAACTTACATGGCTCGGAAGGTTCGGGGTCCAAACTTTCTCATTACTGCACAGATATGTTGATTTAACAAGCTGCTTTCTCTTAATTCTTTTGTAATTGATGCTGCCTAGATAGAAAAATGAGGTGTCAAGAAAGGATGTATTTTCCCTTATAGGCTCTAATAATTAGAAAAACAACAGATACAACTAAAACATGAAACTCTAAAAATTTTTGCTAAAACTTATAAATGCAATATATCTTTGCAGAACTTTATTCATTCTTTCTTTTAGATGGGTTTATATACATCTATGCCAGGTAGAATTATTAAAAATATCTTGAGGGCTTCCCTGGTGGCGCAGTGGTTGAGAGTCCACCTGCCGATGCAGGGGACATGGGTTCGTGCCCTGGTCTGGGAAGATCCCACATGCCGCGGAGCGGCTAGGCCCGTGAGCCATGGCCGCTGAGCTTGCGCGTCCGGAGCCTGTGCTCCGCAACGGGAGAGGCCACAACAGTGAGAGGCCCGCGTACCGCAAAAAAAAAAAAAAAAAAAAAATCTTTAAACAGAAACACTTGTAACTTTCATACTTGAGATAATGAATAAACAACTGTAATTTTGAACAAATCGAAGCCTGATAATTTCTTAAATGTCTTCTCAGTAACAAAACGTAAGATTGCATCACAGCCTGACATTCTGGGAATAGTCACAGTTCTTAGGAATTTTGTTATAGGACTTCAGGCAGCAAGTAATTCATCGTGGATGTTGTCCTAGCTCTCCAAAACCTAAGAAAACTATTTGCATCTCTAAACCTAAGTTTCCTTGTTTGTTAAATGACAATAACACTTACACCTCAAATTTGTTCTAAGGTTTAAAAGAAATAATAAATATAAAGCACTTATCATACTTCTCGTTCACCTTTTTTCTCTTCTGCTCTTTTTCCTTCTGCCCCATCTTCTTTCACTTGCTTCCTTCACCTCTTACTCTGTTCTCTTTCATTTATGTTATCACCTCTACCTCTGTCTTTATCGCACCAAACTCATTTCCTTAATAATAAAATGATTGTTGGCTGAATGAATGGATAAAGGAATGAATAAAAAAAGAGCAAACCCAGGGTTTTTACCCAAAGAATAACAGAGTGCTGAAATATGCTCTATTCTGAAAATGATACTCTGCCCACAAAGCATATTTCCATTTTTAACTTTGTTTGGTTTTAGTAAGTCATAGCCAGATTGAAGTTATTAGTTCAGATAGCCACACAAATACAACACCTTTGTTTGGAAGCATTCAACTGCATTTTCGGCTTTGCAGCAAGGTGGAATTACTTTGTCATATTGAGCAGCCAAAGAAAGAATTGTAGGTGCATATAGGAAGGGGTGCCTTCTTGCTATCTCATAGACGTATCTGTGAAATGAAAAGGATCAGTAAGATTTACAAACACATTAAAATAGGACTGCTACTGCTTGGAACTGGACTCTGGAATTGTTTAAAGATTCAGAAAATAGTCATATTTTTTTCCACTTGCTGTCAAAATTTTCCTCACTAAAGATCCTCCAAGAAAAGGAAAAATCTATTATGAGATTATAAGAGTAAACTAGGCAAAAACACTGACTATGATTCTTATGAAAGTATCCTTTTCAATAAGCCTACACAGATATGTTTCGGAGGTCAACAAGGCCAGACCTCCACTAAGTAAAAGAGAAAGGTGGAGTCTTTTTTCTCATCAGTGCAGAACGAGATTATCCACCCTGGCAGTCAACATAGCAGAGATGTTCTAAGGGCAACCTCTATATTTCTCTGGATTAGGCAGCAACGTGGAAGGTAGAAGTGATTAAGAGTTAAACACAGGCTTCCCCAACAGAGAACCTGGGTTCAAATCCCAGCTTGGGAATGTACTAGTGGTCTGCCCTCATCCAATTGTCTTAGCCATCTAAGCTTCAATTTCTTCATCTGCAAAGTAGGAAGAAGAAAGGGAATGAAGAGAAAGACGACAAGGAGATGATAGGCTGTTTGTGAGCATTAATATGCTCATACGTGCCAGGCACACATGTTCCTAAAACATCCTAAATGCTCAATAAATGTTAGACATGCTTATGTACCTTAAACATTCCTGGATCGCTAACATTTTCTATTTTCAGGCAATTTGGTGAACACAAAACACCAAATATTTGGCTCTAGAAGGAGTCATTTTGTGCCACACTGATATATGCTTGGGCAAGCTAAAATTAGAGAGAAAAAACAAGGTGTATCTAAGAGACTAAAGGAAAAACTGGTGGGTCTCCTGTGTGGTCTATACCCATCTATCTACGTGCTGTGGAGACAAAGTTACACTTAATGTTTCTCACCTAATCTCGTAGGTCAGGAGCTCAGCAGATGCCACATCAAACATTATTTCTCCATGTTTTAGAATACAGCCACAAATTGCAGAATTTGTAGACTCTGCTCGGTACTGCACTCTTTCTGGGGTCTTATCTACCTTTAAAATCGGATCCTTACCGGTTCATAAATAGCTCCCTGTCTTCTTCATATGCTTTACAACTTGTGACAGGTTCTGGAACTTGGAAAGGTGGGATGGATGCTGGAACGGCCTTTTTGTGTGCTAGGAAACAGTCATGTCTTTCCTCTCCACTTTGGCTGCAGCAGTCTGAAAGCCCATACTTTCCAGGAATTTCCTTTTCATGGCAAATTTCTTCCAGAAAGGCAGATACCTATAAGATTTATTTTTAATGAAAGACAACTAACTTTACCTAAAAATGCTGTAAAACACATGAAAAGTTTTCTAATATTTAAAGTCAGAACGGTAGATTAGGAAAATAATTCCCCCTACAAATTCCAATATATTTAGTTTCAGCCTGATGGGATAGCTTTCTTTTATGTGTTTGGAAAACGGAATTTAGTTTTCAACCTTAAATAATACACACGCCTATTAGACAAAATTATTTTCTCTTAAAAGGAGGACATAGATGCTCCATCTGGCATTCTTATTATGAGACACTAATATAAAATTGGATATTATTTTCACATAGAAATCAAAATATATTGAAACTGAATAAAAATAGCTTCAAATACTTTTAATGGGTCTAATTATAGATTTAGCTAAAATGTTTTAGGGAATTCCCTGGCAGTCCAGTTGTTAGGACTTGGAGTTTTCACTGCTGTGGCCTGGGTTCAATCCCTGGTTGGGGAACTAAGATCAAAAAAAAAGAGAGAGTTTTAAAATGTACATTGTAAATGCTTAAAATCTTTCTTGTTTGCCTTAGCTTTACCAAAATCAGGTGATGACACCACTAGTCTGATGAAAGCCTCTGAGGAATACGTGTGTTTCATTCATCTCAGGAAACTTTTAATTTAGCTTTTATAACTGCTAATATTTAGAGAATCCTGGAAATCTTAACTAAGACTTCCAGTTCCCAATCCACCTAAAAAATCATGCCTTTAAGTTTACAATGGTAAATCACTAATCTGTAACATCACCTTGGATGTCTCATTGGATGTAAAGTTGCAATATAAAATATATTTTGCTTATTTCACATGTCAAGCTAAAAAATAGAGATGCCTATAAGGGATTTTTATTTAAGTCATCAATTTCAGAGTTGTAAAGTACTTTATATCTTTAAAAGGGCGTCTCCTTTGCAATATTGCAGATACATCATTTTTTGGCTACTTCACGAGCTCCATCATGACAGAGGATTCTCTGGGCATTTTGTCCCAGAACTGGTAGCTCTAATCATTTTAAAGTTCTTAATTCTTTTCTATATTGAGATAATAATAAACACTAATAACTGTTATTTATTAATCTGTTACATTAGGATATCCTATAATAAAAAAAGTAGTCACTGTTTATCTGAAATTCAAATTTAAGAGGGCTTCATATTTTGTTGTCGTTTGTTTGTTAAATCTGTCAACCCTAATCTATGCTATGCACCTCACATTCACTAGTGTATAGTATAATGAAGTCACTAAGGGTGTTAATTCTGGAGCCAGATGACATAATTTAAATCCTGGTTCTGGACTCCCTTAAGAAAGTTGTTTAACCTCTCTGTGTCTCATCTTCTCCAACTGGAATATTAGCATCTATCTCCTAGGATTATGATAAAGATTTAATAAATTAATATTTGCAAGCAAAGCTGATATTCTACCAATGAGCCCAAGCCAGGGTCTCTTGGCTCACTGGACATTGATTCTGATTCATCAATGCTATGCTCCATGTCACAAAGTATTTTGATTATCAATGGATATGTAACACTCCTGAGAATAATGCCTGTCACATTGTGTGCTTAATAAAAATTAACCCCTGCTACCATTATCATATCAATCTCCATGACAACCCAGAAATGGAAGCTATTATTATTCGTCACTTTATATATAAGGAAACTAAAGCTCAATGAAGTTAGGTAATACGCCCATGGTCACCCAGATACTCTGATTTCAGAACCTTAGCTCTTAGTCACCATGCTTATATTGTCTCTTTACAATAGACACCCATTGTTTTCTCCTCTGCTCTCTCCAGCAAATCAGAATTAACCTAAACCTCCTTTCATAAAACAGGTCTTGAGATATTTAAATATATTTATTTCTTTTGCAGTCCCTGCATCTTCTCTTCTGCATGCTGAGTTTTGGTCAAATATCACAGTGCTTTTTAAAAAAATTATTATTATTCACTCACCTGGTTTTCTAAACACCCTGCAGGCTGCTCACTGCCAGTGGATTTCTCTATTACAGTCAATACATCTTTCACCATTTGACTTACTTCCTTGTAAGTGGCCTCTTGAACAAACTGGGCAAAAAATATGGTAGCTCTGAAACAAAAATACATATGAATGCTTAAGGAGCAGACATATCAATCTTTTTCTCAAGGTTAGTTTTTGTTTGTTTTTATTGTCTGTTATGTTGTGACCTGTTTAGGGGATGACTTTTGCTAAAAAAGTATGTGAAATTTTAGCCATCCAGGAAGAAATGTCTGTCTTCTTGTCCCCTTCCCCCATAAATATACATATATCTGTTAACAATGAAAATAAGTGGATTTCCCCTAAGAGTGGTTCCTACTTTTGTGGTCATCCACCCACTGCAATGTCTCCATAATTGAAGGTAATTATATCCTTTGTAGTTTTTTGTTTTTTGTTTTTTTTAAGCAAAGAATTGGTCATTAGACCTCTACCTGTGTCTACTACCAGCGTGATCAAGGTCTGATCATGGATTGACCCAAAGCAATGCTTCTGCAGGTTTCTGTGTGCAACCAGTATCTGTAACACACGACTTTAAATTCCTTATTAGAAACTTCAGAAGTGTGGGACAGAAAGATATCATTCAAGATAATAACATACCTTCTACAAATAACCAAAAATAGAACATTTTACTTCCAACTACTTGCTACTAGGATTAAATAGTATTCAGAATAGAGAACATGGTAATGTCATCCTATTGATATTGATGAGAAAAATTCCTGAATTCATACATAGTTGCCATCAATCAGACATTATTCTTCAGTTTCTAAAATCTGATTTTGTTTATCCCATCTCTTTACAAGGAATCTAGAGTTTGGGGTTAACATCTAAGGCATGGAGTAACAGTCCAACTTCTTCAATATCAATTTGATATTCAACATAAATAACTTTTCTTAGCATTGTCTAGTTTGCTTTCACACTTTTAAAACCTCATAGGGCTATCCAACTTTATTCAATTACCTAACTAAAATTTTCATTGCTTTGCATATTTAAAGTGCATTTATACAAGCAAAACTTACAGGTCAACTACATTCATCTCTGCAGAGCATGGGGAAGAATCCAATATGGAAGCTGGAAAGCAAGATAAACTTCATGAGAAATGATATGTTCAACTGCAATCAGGAAAGTAATCGTTGTTAGATGTAAATGTTTGTGTCTAAGTTAAAACTATACAACTTTAGAACTGAGAGGACATTAGGAATCATGTATCCAAGCATCTTAATTTTGTACTTGAGAAAACTAAGAAACTAAGGAATAAAGTTAATGAGAATGATTTATAATAGACTTAACACTAAAATTCAGATTTTATATCTTCCAATTTCTTGGAACCATTGAACCGTTCACAGGTAACTTTAAGCACTGCCATGATTTTGTAAAACTCTTGTACTCTTATAAATATACAAGTTTATCATTCATTTAATGATATTCACCAATTAAATATTTTTCCTCTGTGTCGAACAGTAAGTATGATAAATAAATCAAGGCAAATGAATAAAAGCAAATTTAAGAATTTTCATATAGGAAAAAGACAAAAGAAAAGCACAAAATATCTTACCTATTCCATATGCATTTTTTTGCATTGTTCTGGATTCAGTAAAATTTAGTAGAAAAATTAAAAAAATTGATACCTCCCACTTCATGGTTGCTAGCTATTTCGTTGTTGGTGATGATGATGGGGGCAGAATATTGAAAATCATGCTGAAATTCTTTTATAGTCTTCTCTAGCAATGCCTGTTAACTAGTAATCTTCTGTTGGTATATCTGTTACTTTATTTCCTTATGTTCCAAATGGGATGACTTGCTAATAATTAACAGCACAGGGATTATTTGTGTTTTATGTTCAAGGACACAGACCTCTTTTGGGTGGAAAAAGGGGGAAAAACTTGCAAATTCATTCTATTTTGCAAATATAACAAATATTCTTCTCAAACTACAGAGTATTCAAGGAGGTGACTTTTCCCTAAATTGCACAACAGAAGTTAACAGGCCGTAGACAAAAGACGTCAGACTTTGTATGAAATTCAACTAAATGCACTAACTCATTACTGCCATATTATCAGTAGGGCAGTACAGTGTCATGGTGCAACATGAGGGCTTGGGGACCAGGGTTGAATTTTTGCCCTACCACTTATTAGCTACATAACTTTGGATGAGTTGTTTAATTTTTCTGAACTTTATTTTCATCATCTATAAAATAATGAGAGTGAAAGAATTCTTTCATGATTAAATAAATTAATGAGCTGAAATGGCTAAGAATAGGGCTTTTTGCAGAATGGCACTTAATAGATGGGAGTTTTATTTATTCACTCAGCAAAAAGAGGAAGTCTGCATACCAGGCACTGTTCTTTGATGGAAATAATCAGCAACAAGAAACAGGCACCACCCCTGTTCTCACTGAGTTTACGATATAACAGGAGAGACAGACAGTTATTATCAGCAATCACAACACGGTGTGATAGATGCAGTGATAAGTAGAGTAAGAAGAGGAACACCTGACATCTTTGGAGGGAGTCAGGGTAGGCTTCCTGGAGGAAGCAACCTCTTAGTAGGGACCAGTAGAAAAACTGAAGGTGGTCCAAACAAAGAGGGAGGAAAGTGTCCAAAGCAAATTTAGAAAGCCGTGGAAAGGCCCACTAGTGAGTGCCAGCACAGTGTATTTAAGGAACTGGAAGAAATGCAACTGCAATGAGATACAAAGTTTAAAGATGAGGAAACTTACTCTATAAAGGGAATTTCTGGCAAAGTGAGCGGGGCCACATCTCAAAGACCTTTTAAATCAAGTTTACACTTCATCCTAAAACAACAGAGACTACAAAAGGGCGCTAATAAAAATCACATTTGTGCTTTGAAACCATCTCTTTGTTATAAAAGGAGACAAGATTGTGATAAGGAGAACTGTTAGGAAGTTTTTAGAATAATATGGTCCAGTAAGTGCCCTGGATAAGGGTAGTGCTAACAGGAATGAGAGTTGTGGATGAATGTAAGTGATATGAATGAGTTAAAACCAAAAGGACGTACTTACTGAATGTGTGTTTAGTTTTGCATATATCGAAGCTTAAGGCAGAGTGACCAGTCCACTCTGGTTTATGCCTGTTAACTTAGTGTAATTATTAAGCAGAACACCCTGGTTTGCAAGTTTGAAGTAAGACCTCCACTAGAGAAGCTGATGGGCCGTTGAATAGTACTTCTTAACCTCTGCAACAAGATCAAAGCTGGAGATGGAGATTCAGGAATCATCAGCTTTTAGATAGTTATTATAGCCATGTGATGGGATGAGAAAGAGAGATGGTAGTGAAAAGAGGTACCCTGAGGAACACCCAGTTTTAAAAGACAAGCAATAAAGAGGAGCTGTGAACCAGGGTTTGTCTACTAACTGCAAACAACCCATGATGTATATGTGTCATTGCTCAAAGTGTTGTGCAAAGTGCACAGTTTACATCAAATGTGTTTCCATTGCTCTAATTCTGATGGTTTACTTTTTAATAAATCTATGAAACTGCTCAGAAACAGCTTAGCATGGTAAACTGGACTTTTGTATCAGGCAGATGCTAATCTTGGCTGTAACAATTATTAGCCATATGACTTTGGGCAAATAATTTAATCTCTTTGATTCTTAATTTTCTCATGTATATAATGAAAATGATAATATTCACCTGAAGTTTTTTGTGTATAGATGGAGTAATGCATTTAAAACGTTTGATACCTAGCATTTTTAAAAGATAATAATTTTTATTATCATGTTAGCATTGCTATTAGTGTTAAATATTAGAGATACTTTTCTTCAAAGCAATTAAGCTATACATGTGGTTGCTAGAAAATGCCTTCTCTTCAGACGATACTGGACTACTTATTCCTTCTGGGCTCTATTTTGTTCTTTGTTGGATTGAGTGGTTGGTTCTTTGAAAGCTTGGCAGGGAGGGGGACTGTGGTGAATCCCTCTTCCCCTTTCTCAACAATGCTTGTAAAACTTTTATCCATCCTTTAAGGTCTATATCAAATAATTTTCCATGACTGTATCTCTGATTACTCCCTAATTAGAGAAGAATGCTCTCACTTTTGGCGACCTATAACACCTTTTAGATTTTTTTCTCTTGGTACTTTTCATTTGACCTTACATCACAGTCATTTGCAAGCTTAGGCAGTTCTTCCTGAATAGTTGAATTCAAGGACTCACCTTCACGACTCCCGCAGTGCCTAGTACAATGTCTGGCACAAGGCAGAACCTTTATAAGTAGAAATTGAGTGGCACTGAATCAGATTTTTGCAGTCAGGATTTATGCACTCACCGTCCTCACTCGCTCATTTGACGTATATGAATGACACATCTCTCATACCCTTCTATCCAGAGATCACTGCTGAAATGTGTACATTCATATTTTCTCTGATAATCAGGGTCTAGAGGCCCTGAGATAGATATGAGAAGAGGACAGTACCTAGGATCATGGTTAGGTGAAGATCCTCATGGAAGATGACGAGTCTGTTTGCAAGCCATAACGCTTAAAAACACACTCCATAGAGCGAGCACATATAAGCCAAATTCTAGCAGGAAGAATGTTTCCAAAGTCCTCCAGTCCAACAGAGTCTTCTTGTCACCTAAGATTTAATTACATTTAGCCCAATACTGATGCCACCTACAGAAAGCCACCAGAATTACCACCATCACCCTCTCCAGATTTCTAAGAATTAAGGAGTAGGGAAGGACAACTTGCATTTATCCTGGGCACCTCTAGCTCTTATTTTCTTGTCCTGCTGGGTTCTCTTTACCTGTGCTTTATCTTCTCTCCTACATATGCTATCTCTTGTCCTGAACCTTATGTTGGATACCACTCCGTCGCTTTTGTAAAGAACCCCCCAACACAAGTGTGTATCAAGATATTTGAAATCAAACATGAAAAGTCCTTTTCAGGTTGTCGCAATACCACCTGACATCTCATGTAGAGTGCTGACCAACCCCTTCCTTTCCTGGTTTCTCTTCCCTCTTCCTTTCTTATCTTTTCTCAGCTGGCCTCAGCCCCTCCCCTCCTCTTCCTATTACTGTTTTCAGGCAGAGAAAACCATCTCTCCCTTTGTTTAACGTGAGCCTATCTAAATCATACTCCAGGGCAGAAGTCACTTTTCACATTTGCTGGCCTCCAAAAGTTATCGACGTATTTTGCAAAGGAAGGAAGGAAGTAAAGAAGAAAGGAAGGGAGGGAGGGAGGGAGGAAGGAAGAGGGAACAGTTTTCCTTCATCAAAGGGATTTTGCCTCTTTGGGCAGGGGGAGGCATTTTTTCCTCTCATCCACACCAGGAACAGAATGAGAGGGATCAGAGTCAGAGAAGACAACAACCTGCCTGCCAAACTTGAAAAGACAGAGTGCCTCAAAGTCAACAAGGTGAAGTAAAACATCAATATAAGTCAAGCAGAGATACAGCAAAGTAAGTCAGGGGCCAATCGTAAATTAATGTCACAAAAATCTATGTTCTGTTTACATCATCTCTCCTTATATGGGTGGACTGCTCCTGCTAGCTTAAGCAAGGGTCCTTAAAACAGCAGAACTGGTCCACATACCCAAATAGATTATAAACTATTTCAGGGAAACATACTTTGAGAGCATCTCCCAAAAGTCCTAGAACAATAAATTACACAGAAAAAAAAGCACTTTCTAAATACTTTGTTGTAATGACATATACTTTCTCTGATGAGGAAATACTTACACGACTCCCCTCTTCCCAGGTGCTATAGTCAAGGCAGAATATGAGAAATAACAAAGGGGTTCTCTGGCCTTATGCCATCATCAGCATAACTGCTGGACACTCCCTTTCCTTAGCAAGGTCGAGAGATGGCTGATCCTCATAGGAGATTCAGAAAAATCCCCTACATGGTCCAGAGGTTTCACACACTCTTATGGACTGAATGTTTGTGTCCATATGTTGAAGGCCTAACCCCCAGTGTGATGGTATTTGGAGACTGGGCCTTTGGCAAGTAATTAGGCATAGATGAGGTCATGAGCAAGGGGCCCCAGGATGGAATTAGTGTCCTTATAAGAAGAGACACCAGAGAGCACTCTTGCGTTTGTGTTCTCTCTCTCTCTCTCTCTCTCTCTCTCTCTCATCTGTGAGGACACAGTGAGAAGGTGGCCATCTGCAAGCCACCTAGTGAACACTCGCCTGAAACTGAACCCTACTAGATACTTATCTTGGACTTTCCAGCATCCAGAACTAAGAGAAAAATAAATTTCTGTTGTTTAAGCCACCGAGTCTACAGTATTTTGTTATGGCAGCCCAAGCTCACTAAAGCACACACACACACTCGCACACCTGTAAACATGCATTATTTTCATGAGAAATATATAGAATAAAAAATAGAATTATTATCTATTGCTCTTAATAGATAATTATGTTCTGCACCCCAGAACATAAACTACCTCATTCTAAACAGGTTCTGTTTATTTAGAGAAATGTGGCTTGCTTTTGATGTTCCTGAAAAAGAATGAGAACATAT
Organism: Tursiops truncatus; assembly: GCF_011762595.2. Classification (NCBI taxonomy): domain Eukaryota; kingdom Metazoa; phylum Chordata; class Mammalia; order Artiodactyla; family Delphinidae; genus Tursiops; species Tursiops truncatus. The sequence goes on along the minus strand of NC_047038.1, from coordinate 89,380,261 downwards.
GTGCTCTCCAGTATTCTGTGGGAGGAAAGAAATTTGTGAGTGGATTGTGCTGTGGCCTCACAATTTCTGTCATGAGAAAGGTAATAAAATGGGTCAGAGCACATCTCCATTCCCATCCTCAATACCTCATAATCATTCTTGCACTGAATCAGTTTTACCTCAAGCAATGCGTCTGTCGTTCACCCCATCACAAAGTTAGGGAGGCCAGCTCTCTTGTCCAAGACGGTTCTGAACGTCGTTCTGAACGTAGAAGAGCCGATCCTTCAGCACTGGGAAGAAGCAGTGGAGTGAATATCTGAATATGGCTGCAGAGTTCTACATTTTTTTCCTTGTTGCAATTTACAATAAAAAAGAAATCAAGGGACCATCTTTCCCACAGTGCAGAGGCATTCTTAGCTTGGGCACACATTCTTCTTACCAGCTGCTGGAGCTAACTCTGCACTCTGCTCCCTTACTACTTCTGCTTCAGTGCCCTAGAGCTGAGCCCAATGACATGGGCTAAACTTATCTGAAATTTTAGGGTGTTCATCTGCCTTGTTGATGCCCCTTCCATCACTGGAAGATGTTTGTGACTCCTGATACTCAACTGTGTGGCTTCTCAAATCATCAACCGAATTATTCCATCTGAGGTGGGTGAGGATCCAGCCCACCCAAAGAGGATGGACTTCCTCTGTCTGTCACTTACAACACCCTCAGTGGTCCTACTCTTTATTCTCCATTCATAGTGCTCCTTAATTCAATTCTTCTCTTGAGATTCTTTTTTTTTTTTTGAGGTACGCGGGCCTCTCACTCTTGTGGCCTCTCCCGTTGTGGAGCACAGGCTCCGGACGCTCAGGCTCAGTGGCCATGGCTCACGGGCCCAGCCGTTCCGTGGCATGTGGGATCCTCCCAGACCAGGGCACGAACCCGTGTCCCCTGCATTGGCAGGCGGACTCTCAACCATTGCGCCACCAGGGAAGCCCTTCTCTTGAGATTCTTAAGTTCAGCTTTTTTAAGAAACCAGTTCCTAGAGTCCAGGTATCAACTGAATGAATGAAGAAATTTGCAACAAACTGAACTGAGTGAGACCTGGGAGGAGATAAAGAATAAATATTCTAAAAGTGATCTGTTCATTTGATGCAGCATTTTTCAGAAATTGTCCAAGTAATTGCTTATAGTCTAGTGCTGAAGAAATTACACAAGTTTCACACGAATTAAATAAAATGGAAAAAAATGGTTATTAATCCACATATATATCAACCATCATATGTAACATTTTATGGATATAAAATTTTTCATTAGTCAGAAAAAGATCTTACCCTTCCCAAAAGATAGATCTCAAAGTGCTAAAGCACTTTGTTTGGTGTCATGCAAATATTCATGTATTTATTCAACAGTTACTCACATAAGAGAGATAATTAGGGTACTTTTGGATTAGTTGGACTGATGCAAAAGTGACACCATCATATGGAACATTACCAGGTCTATCAGTTTTAAATATGCAGTTCTTGATTATTTTAATTTGAGGGAATTTTCATTATTTAACATTTTACAAATAAAATGTATCACTATTATTATATTAAAACATAAACTTTCATGATTCAAATTAACATAAAGTTCAATTTACTATATCTACTATTTTGGAAGCCCAGGAAATTGCTGTAAGTCAGGATTCTGTGATTTGTAGCTTAGAATATTTACACCCCATAGTATGTCAATTTATTCATGTAATTTTTATTGAATATCCATTATATATCAGGTTATGCTTAGTGCCAAGGGAGATGCATGGACTTCTAATTCATGGTCCCCTCTGGTGAGAAACAATATCTAGTTGAAGAGAGAGACATATAAATGAATTGATACTATTAAATGGGCCTGCTCCCCGGAGTCAGAACCATGTGTGTTTAAATTCCAGCTCTAGGACTCAGATTTCACATATTTAAAATGGATATAAAATCTACTGTGATTATAATAAAATATAAATCCTGTAATAAGTCAAGTTCAAAGAATGAATGGGGCATCAGAGAAGGAAATAACTAACTCTATGCAGGGAAATTTCCTCAAAGAAGGTGACCTTTGAGTTGAATTAAGTGGATAAACAAGAGAGGGAAAGACATACCAGGTAAAAGGGAAAAGCATGCATGAAAAAGCATGGTGTGTTCATGAATACTATGAAGTGGAAACTGATTAGAGTATCAAAGGAAAGGTGAAAAAAATATTGAAACGATAGTGAGTCACTTAATAAAGTGACTAAGAGGAACAAGAAGAGTTGTTAGATGAGACGATAAGGTAGAAATGATGTGATTCATGTGTAATTCCCATATATCCAACACATCAGTTATAAAACAGCAGTCTTATCACACTCTCAGCTGCCCCTTCATAAACCAAATCTCTAAAATGTTAACAATAGTAATAAAAATAACTGAGCTCATGTTGTTCAACTCTGGAAGGCACCCTTCACATTTTATTCTATGGTAATGATGTCCTCTGGACTTATGCAGTACCAGCATGTGTCTATGTGAAGTATACTAATTTATTAATTAAGATTTAGAATAATGAGTAGAGAAGTGATACTTACATACTTCCTCATTGTCTGCTCAGTGAACATGAAGATTCTTCCTAATGTCCTGGCACCATATCTTCCTGTTCAGGTCCAGGTACCACCTCTGTTTTGGTACTATCTTCTGTATCGTCAAAGGCATCTCCTTCCTGGCTAATTTTACATCTACCATCTCAACAAAAAAGGTAAAAATGTTGTTATTTCTCATGATGTGATGGCTCCTTGGAGCTTATTTGCATTGAAACAAATAAATCCTCTTGCCACTATAGTTCTCGATTCATTTCTTTAATTTAATCTGGTTACATCGTTATTCATGATGATTTAGCATCCAGCATATCACCATGAATTCTGGCTTCCAATGACTCTCTTAAATGTTATTATTGTGCTTCACTGCCGATAACCACAAAGGCAAGTCTCTGGTTATCTTAAACTCACCATTACAACTTTCTTAGCGTACATATAGATCAACACATCTTCCAACCATGTTTTTTCGTGAACTCTTAGATCATAATCACTGCATTTTTAGAATGTGATCTCTTTCAATGTTAACTGCACTCCTGGCCTCCACACACAACTATCAACTGGGAGGATGGGTGAGAGACCTGGCGTGAAGCAAGGAGAGTGATCCTATCCTTGCAAGGGGTGTTTGGCAGGGCTCAAGACCAACCCAGGGGAGCACAATGTAACCACGGTGATGAAGGCAAGAGAGGATGTTGACTGGCAGGGTCCAGGGGCATTATGGAGGAATGATCTCCAAAGCCCTTGGAAGAGATAAATATATCCACCCCTAAAGACTATAGGAGGCTTTATGTGGAGATTGTGGAGGAATTGGAGTGACCACCCTGGGTGCCAGCATCAGGGAGCACATTGAATAAAGGACACCTGCCAGACCCCTGCCACCTTTGTGTACTGTAAACAGAGGCTGCCCTATGGGGACACAAACAACAAAGAGCTGCTGGATGGGCCCACACATGTAGCTCAAGCCTAAGGGTCAGTTAACAGCCCAGACCCCAAACTCCTCTTGTGTCCAATGTGAGTCACACAAAACTCATCAGTCATAACCTTACTTAAGTGGGTAGAGGGGGAATGGAGTTGACCTAAGTAACGCTGGCAAATGATATTTTGACTGGAAATTGCGCTTGCCCGGCCAACCTCTCAGAACCAGAGAGGGCCTTGGGCACCTGGATCACTCTTAGACTCAAGTGTCTGAATTCCCCTCAGGAATCTGATTGACCCTGTGTGCAGCGGGGAAGCAAGGCTCTTGGAGTTCTGCATTCTGGAGAGTCTTTCTCCAAAATTTTCAAGTCCGCTTTCAGTGCCTGGGCTGCAATGCCATCCAGACAGGGCATGTAGATCCTGGTCCCATGTGGATCCAGTTCTGTGGAAATGTCTTAATCAAAATTTTCAAGGTCTGACTCCAGGATTTTCCAGGAGCCCACCATCTCCATTTCTCCCCTTAAAGGCTCTCTTTGAGCTTTTTGATGATAGCAACAGATGTGGAAAAACATTTGATACAATCAACATCAGGTCAAAACAGGGGTTGAGGGCCAATAGGGAGGGAGTGTGGAGCCTTTTTTAACTTGGTACAAAAATCTTTGTAAGCATCATACTTAAAACTGTAAAGCATTATTATTAGGGACAAAATAAGCAAGTTGTGAATAATGCACAGTATGAAACCAACTTTATAAAAATTTTAAAAACACACAAACCAATAAGGTTATAAATGATTTTTAAGTATGTAATTGATAGACAATGATCTAATATCAGTGGCAACCTCTAGGAACAGGGAAAACAGGCTCAGTGTTGAGTATAACATCTTAATTTTTTATAAGAAAATTTCACCTTCTAACTGTTGCACTTCCTCAGTTCAAGATATCTTAATTATCCATTAGTGTACCTTTGTCCAGACTTCTTAATCCTCTCTTCCAATAATGCTTCTCCAAACTTCTTAAACTTCTTATATTCTTCTTGTATTGTCATCCTAAACTGTCTTAAATTTCTTCTAGGATCATTTTTTTTCCTAATTCAGTTAACTACCCTAGTCCTCCTTATCCATGGCTTCACTTTCTGCCATTTCAGTTTCTCAGGTCAACACGGTCCAAAAACATTTAATAGAAAATTCCAGAAATAAATTATTCATAAGTTTTAAATTGCACACTGTTCCAAATAGCATGATGGGATCTCATGCTGTCTGCCCTGGACATGAATTATCTCTGTGTCCAGCATATCCCACCTGTTAGTCACTTAGTAACCCTCTCAGTTATCAGGTCAACTGTCATGGGATCACAGTGCTTGTGTTCAAGTCGCCCTTATTTTACTTAATAATCGCCCCAAAGTACAAGGGTAATGATGCTGGCAATTCACGTCTGCCAAAGAGAAGCCATAAAGTGCTCCTTTTAAGTGAAAAGGTGAAAATTCTCAACTTAATATGGAAAGAAAAAGAATTGTATACCGAGCGTGTTAAGATCTATGTTAAGGACATATCTTTTATCTGTGAAATTGTGAAGAAGGAAAAAGATATTCATACTAGTCTTGCTCTCACACTGCAAACTGCAAAAGTTATGGCCACAGTGCGTGATAAGTGCTTAGTTAAGATGGAAAAGGCATTAAAATTGTACGATAAGGTATTTTGAGAGAGTGACGACACCACATTCACATAACTTTTATTACAGTATATTGTAATCATTGTTCTATCTTATTATTAGTTGTTGTTAATCTCTTATTGTGCCTAATTTATAAATTAAGCTTTATCATAGGTAGGTATGTACCGGAAAAAAACATAGTATATATAAGATTTGGTACTCTCTGCAGTTTCAGGCATCCACTGGGAGTCTTGGGACTTATACCCTGCAGATAAGGGAGGACTACTATATCCTTACAATCCTCTCTATCTTTTTGGTCCCCCACCTTTATAGTTGAGTCTTAGTAGTAAGAAGAAGCCATGTTTTGTATGCCTTACCTATATCACAGTTTCTATTCTTTTATCCAGAATTATCATAATGTTAAAATATTACATTGAATGCTTATAATCCATAACTCAGAACAGTATTAATGTTTCTTTTACATAATTAACCCATAAGGAACTAGAAGTCCTCCACTGAAATGGGGAGAGAACAGTGGAACTTTCATAGCACCTACAAAATTTTCAGGATGGCAACACATCTTTGAAAAATAACAGTCATGGACAATTATGTTAGATTCTTTTCATTTTTTTATTAATTGTAGCACAGAGAAAAGAGGCAAAATATTTAAAGAAATTTGTGTTCTTAAGACAGGGTGTTGGTTAACACCAACAGAAAAGAAAAACAGATGAATAAGCTCTGAGTTTTCATTTCTCTTTTTTTCCTCTTACTCTCAGGGTAGGCTGAAAAACAAAAAGATAAATATAATTACTGTTTATAAAATGGCATGTGTTTTTTCAAATCTCTTCAAATGAATGCCAAATTGCTTAGATTGCCTTTCCACAATTTCCACCAATGAAAACAATTCAAGCCTGTCCTAGACTCATGGCAGTTGAATTCTTCTGTTGGACTAGGGGAGAGGACACAGCAATAAGGATTGTAAAGTCCTCTCTTCGTCACACAGGCTTTTCATCATTAACTCTCAGGGTCATTTACTTAACTCCTACTTTTTTTTTTTTTTTTTTTTTGCCACAACACACAGTGCGGCTTGTGGGATCTTCGTTCCCAGACCAGGAATCAAACTCGTGTCCCCTGCAGTGGAAGCATGGAGTCCTAACCCTGGACTGCCAGGGAATTCCCGACACCTACTTCTTACTTAAGTTAATTACAAACAAAAAAGTTGTCTTCTCAAAGTTAGACCTCTAGGAAGAAAATCTTGCCATTTAGGACTAAAACAAATCACATTTTGAAATGCCCAAATTTGCAAAGATATGAAGCTGGTTCCTTTCCTGAATGCACAATATGAAGGTTTTACCATATAGGCAAAGAGTAAGTTAAAATCTAATAGTGGAATAAACATCACAGTTTAAAAAATATGAAAATAATTCATGTTAAAAAAAGTTGGACAAATTGTTTCAAAAAGGAAGTTCATTCTATTTTTTATTATAATTTCCCGCAAAATACTACACCAAAATGGGTAAAACATGTTTATGTTCAAACACCTAAATTTTAAAGTGGGCCTTTTTGTCATAAGAAGAGAAATTCTCTTAAAGCTCAGCATGTTGACACATTGGAAACTTAGTAGCAAATTATTTACTTGTAATAAAAGTTCACATAAGGTAGACCTATCATATTCTCCAATGAAATGAATTTGTTCTTGAGCTATATGGTTGAACCATATGAAATCATTGATATTGAACTGTTTTTGTACATACAAAAATGCACTTTCATATGGTCCAGCCTATTGCCTAAAGTTTCCCACTCCTGAGCCAGTATGTAGTAGAATGACTCTGTCTTCTGTGTCACATTGGGTCAGAACAGGCCAGTGGCTAACTCTCAAGCCCTGGTTTGAATCTTTAATTTTGGCTCCGTGGTTGGGTAGTACTTGGGTAAATTATTTAACCTATTTCTTGATCTATGCCTTCATTTTCTCATCTGCAAAATGGGAATAATAATGGTACTCAACTCAGGCAACTATTTTGAGAAGTAAAGAAGTTAATATATATAATCAGTTTAGAACAGTGGTTAGCACTGGTCAGTTGATCTTTGCTATTTTAATAATAACTATTAAAATTAGTTTTTTAAAAAAATCTAAAGTGTAGTTACCTGAGATGCTTGTGGTTGTGTTCTTTTTAGGCTATGGCTTCTCGAGTTTTAACAACAAGTTTTGGACCCTAAATACAAAGAAACGACAGATGTGGGGAAAATATTAGCACCACTATTAGGGTAAAAAAGTAACATTTATACAGCCATTGGTGATTACAAAGTAATTTTATGTACATCACATCCCTTAATAACAGTTTAGTACTAGAATCTCTAGAAGGAAGCTCACCAGCATCATTGCCCCCAAAGGAATAAAAAAATTACTGTCAAGTCATAGGGGGAATAGTAAATGATTCAGACATCTAAATATAAATTTCCACACTAACCTGTAAAATAAACATTCAGATTCAACCAAATCACAAACAAGCATTTTCAAGAAAATGTTTAAATAAATTAATGCTTTGGTTTGATGATGTCTCTACCAAAACATCTCAGGCTTTATAAATATTTCTATCTATATTCATAAACATCACAACTTTGGGAACAGAACAAACATTACAAACACTTAGTAATAAACTACAGTGCAGCAGGAGATTTAAAAGAAAAAAGAGCTATTTCAGTCATTTGGTAAGACAATTGTATGAAGAATAAGATTCCTGTTCTACATGCACATAATGTCTTTCAGATACTTCAACCACTAACCCCTAGCTTGATCAAATGCAACAGCAAAGGAAATTAGACATGTGAAAATGAAGGCAAACAACTCCAGTACCTCCAGAGCAAAGCAAGCCTCTTTGTCATCGGCTGCACAGCACTTGTCTACAAAAGCTGCAAAATCCCCCATAACAGTTTTCAGTTGTTCCTCTGTTACCTTGGGTTTGTGTTTTACCAGCTCAACGAGTGCACTGCATTTGAATGAAAACAAAAAACAAACAAACAAAAAAAACCGGAAAAAAAGTTTACTCTCTACAGAAAAATGGAGATGGTAAAAATGGTATCGCTGCTACTTAAGATGCTAAGTCTTAGAGCCAGACAACTCTGGACCTGAGGCCCAGGCTTACCATTATAAGCTTCAATATTCTTATTTGCATAATGAGGATAATAAAATCCACCTTCGCAGGGTCAGTGGAAGGATCAAATTAAGTAATCAATGTAAATTGCTCAACATTTGTAGTGTCAGTAAATCTCAACAAATCATTCTTCAGTAAATCACTGGAAAGGATGATGTCATTGCATTTATATGGTTATTCAGATTTTGGAAGTAATGCCATATGGAAGTTTTAAAATTTGAGAGTTAGAAATGATCCTGAAAAACTTACTTATCTTGGGCTCCATTTAAAAAGTTTCTAATCTGAGAATCTTTTTATTTGGTTATTGTAATCTGCCCGTTCAAAGTTAATAATGGAGCGGCCATAGGAAATAAAACTATCCAATTCATGGGAGTGGGTGGTTCTCTTTCACTGACATCTACAGAGACAATAGTGCTAGAGAAAGAGTCATATGGGCATGACAGGTTTTGCAATATGACTTTTAAGTCTATGTCCATGATCAGAATCCACCAGAGATAGTAGCAAATTTATGTTGCTAAATTTCATGCAATTATAACCCCTTGTGACAGCAATAGGGAGTCATGCCTCAGGACTTTAAATCCCAGATATTTTTAATCCAAGTTCCATTCTCAAAAGTCAGGTCTTGAGGGGTTGCCTTGTCTGTGCGTTGCCATAGAACAAACTGAAAATAACCATTCATGCCTAGAATTAAATTTTCATATGATTTCTACTAACTAATTTGCTATCTGCAAAAATGCATCAGTTCAGTTTTTTCTGCTGGACCTAGCCTAAGCTGTTATTCTACTGCAGCTTTTATCCACAAGATTATTCTGAATAGTACTGTTTTTTTTTTCTTTTGCTAAGAAAACAAAATGCTATCCATTTTATTCTTGACACTTTTATCTGCTTAATAAGGTCAATATTTAAGTATCTAAGGTATATAATCACTACTTAAGGAAAAGTTGCTCATTTTAATTTACAATTCTCACTATCAAGACTACAAACACATGCAGTAATGAAGTACTCCTCACATTTGTTTCTTGATTTGTTTCTCATTCTCGGGAAGTGTGCATAAATCTGCATGGAAGGTGAATGTTTTCTCATCAAAGGCTTTGGGTTCATATGTTTCATCAACTGTCAGAGCAGAAAAGCATGGCCGTCTGTTCACCAAGGACTCCGTGCAGCATTTGGTAACTCTTTCGCTAACTGGTGTCTTCTCGTGCAACACGCACAACCGGTTCAGGACCAAGGACAGCTAAAATCAGGCAGGAGAGCAGAAGTTCAAAGGAAGCATAATGAAAAGTTTTCCATGAAATTCCTACCTTCCAAAGGACCAAAACAAATGTTATATTTTAACTAGCAACATTGAATCCTAGGTTGATTTGAGAAAACGATTTGCTTATTTTTAGAACTACAAATAATAAGGGACTTTGAAGTCTTCTCTTTTAATTAAATTGTCTACATTTTAAGAATAATTTATTGAGAAAATAATTGATTAAATAATTTGAGGTGAATCCTGATATATGTCTTGGAGTAGGGAAGAAATAGTGTTATACTGATACATTAAAGATCCAATGATGCAAAGCAAAAATAGAGGGTAGGGCTTCCCTGGTGGCGCAGTGGTTAAGAGTCCGCCTGCCGATGCAGGGGACATGGGTTCGTGCCCCAGTCCGAGAAGATCCCACATGCCGCGGAGCGCCTGGGCCCGTGAGCCATGGCCGCTGAGCCTGCACGTCCGGAGCCTGTGCTCCGCAACGGGAGAGGCCACAACAGTGAGAGGCCCGCGTACCGCAAAAAAAAAAAATTTTTTAAAAGATCCAAAGAAAGTAAAAATTTAGAAAATTCCAGGATGGAACATTAAAAGTTCACAGAATTTTTTCAAAACAGTTTATCATTTTTGGAATCTTATCTAAAACCTCTTTCTGACGGTCAGGATAATACAGGTGACCAAATCCTGGCTGCCATTACCATATACACAAAACACACAGACACACACACACACACACACACACACACACAAACACACACACATTAGCCCACCCTTGCTTCTGAAAGTTAGCTTTGTCAATATCTAAAAGCAAAAGTTCATCATTATTAACTTTATTATGTTCTAAAAGACTCACATAGTCTTCAGCACAGGACATTCTTTCTGATTCAGGATTCTTACAACACTTAGAGCCCACTCTTCCTAGGTTTCTTGAGACCTCCACGAGAGTTGGAGTTGACACTTGGGGTACTTTCTTGGTGTAACGAACTATGAGCCTATAACAACATAATCCATGTGTTTTCAGCCAGGCAAGAAACTGTCTTTTTCTAACACGTCAGGTCAAGCAGAGATCACTTAGCCAAAATCCACTAAGACGGTTTTCCATTCATAAAATTATCATCTCCAGGTTGGCGGGGTAATGTGGGAGAAGACCTTGTCCTGAGCAACTAATTAAGCCTAGCTTTGAATCCACCTGTGCTGTATAATCTTAGGAAAGTGGCTTACCTTATTGTAATTCAGTGACATTAAGATATTTATTAATTGCTTCTTTCTTTCAATAAAACCTACTGAGAGCTTAACATACATCAGCACTGTACTAAATTTGAAAGACATGGATGAAATTTCTCACCCATGAAATGGAAGGAAATATACCTGACTCAAAAGGGATAGTGCAAGGATTAAATTAAAAGGAACAAAGCATGCAATCAACCTGATGTGGTATCTAGCATGTAATAATCATTTACTAAGAATGCTAACCACCATTGAAAGCCAATGTATGACCATAATCTACTCAAGGGAAGAGACTATGTCTTGTTCATTGTTGTTATTCCTAGCACCTATAGGTAGAAGAGTGTTAACATGTGTAAGCTGAACAATAAATAACTAAATGATGTGTCCCTTCCTGTCTTAACTTCCACAGATAAGGCTCTATTTAACTGGGACATTAATCCATCATCTTATTAAGCTACTGCTACTGAAGATCTACTATTTTCTGCTCTGTGAAGCATTGCTATATTTTGTTTGCTCATAAACTATTTCTTAACTTTCAAATGGCATGCTCAGTTCCTATATCCCAAGATTTGATATTTTTCCTCCCAGACTTAAGAGCCCAATTTTTTAAAGTGCACTCAAATATAGGCCTCTTCATCCCATCAACTATTTTATTTCATTTTCTCTGGTCTTTCTTGATGGAGAGTGATTAGAAATGATACTTTATTTTCAAGATTAAAAGTTCTATGATAGGGCTTCCCTGGTGGTGCAGTGGTTAAGAGTCCACCTGCCAGTGCAGGGGACATGGGTTCGAGCCCTGGTCTGGGAGATCCCACACGCCGCGGAACAACTAAGCTCATGCACCACAACTACTGAGCCTGCGCTCTAGAGCCTGCAAGCCATAACTACTGAAGCCTGCATGCCTAGAGTTCATGCTCTGCAACAAGAGAAGCCACCACAATGAGAAGCCCGCACACTGCAACGAAGAGTAGCCCCTGCTCTCCGCAACTAGAGAAAGCCCATGTGCAGCAAGGAAGACCCAAAGCAGCCAAAAATAAATAAATAAAATAAATAAATTTATTTTAAAAAAAAGTTCTGATAGGTGGTCTATAAATTGGCTTAAATATTTATTAAATGAACATGAAAAATTTAGTCAATAAGCAAAAATACTTACGCATTTTGGAATTGATACTCTCCAAGTTTTTCAAAAAGTTCACAGTTTTGTTTAATTAAATTCTTAGGCTCCTCCACAAGAGGCCGAAGTTTCTCAAACTGAAAAATAAAAGAATAGTGTTTACAACATTCTCCCTGAGGACCAGATGCAGGTTGTGTTTCATCCTTCTAGGCATAATGAGATCCTTCCTCCTTTCTGCCCAAAGCCATGAAAATAGATTTTTGATGTCAAATCTATTATAATATGTCCAAACTGTTTATTTGATGAGACCGTATGAGATAAGTGATTAAGAACATTCAGACTCTGGAGTGCAACTGCGGATGTTTGAGCCAGGTCAACCTGACTCATGTTCTAGTTGTGCAACTTTACTTCCCATCTCAAAGCTTTAGAACCCTCATTTCTAAGATGGAGATGAACATGGTACTCACCTCAGAGAATTGCTCTTGTAGACTACCTGAGCTAATGAAATTAAAACATAGCCTGGAATATAGTAAAAACTCAGTAAATGATGGCTATGATTGTAAGTATCATCATTATTAAGCCATCTCTCCAGTTGGACCCTGAGCTTTCTGAGATAAGAGATTTTACCTTGGTCATCAGTTCCTGTGTGGCACTTGGCATATAACCAGTTTCTTGGTAGAGGAAAAAAATGACTTTCCTCTAATTCTTAAGTTTGAGCACAACTATATGTGCTAGGAGTACTAAATATCTCAAACATGATAAAATTCTATTTTAGCATAGCTAAATATGCTAAATATTCTCAAAACAGATTTCCTCTCCGCACTTAATTTCTTGTAAAACCATTCTTAAACTGTCTCAAAAAAGGATTTGAAAATATTCTAAAGTACTAGATTTCACAATCTTTCTTATGATACTAATTCTTGATACTTAATAAAATTGGAATCAGGTTAACTTTCTTTATATCTAAGTTAAATCTCTTAACATTTAAATTTACTTTATTTTGTTCTCAGGAGTGTAAAAAGGAGAAAAAGCATGGTCAAGATTTTGTGAAATTAGGGCTTCCCTGATGGCGTAGTGGTTGAGAGTCCGCCTGCCGATGCAGGGCACACGGGTTCGTGCCCCGAAGAAAGATCCCACATGCCGCGGAGCGGCTGGGCCCGTGAGCCATGGCCGCTGAGCCTGCGCGTCCGGAGCCTGTGCTCCGCAATGGGAGAGGCCACAACAGTTAGAGGCCAGCGTACCGCAAAAAAAAAAAAAAAAAAAAAAAAAAAAAAAGATTTTGTGGAATTAGAGATTGCTCTCTTTGATCTTTCTATTTAAGGCTATTATTCCTATAATGTTTAAAAGCACAGAGTTGAAACCATCTTAAGAAAAAATCTAAATTGCACTACGTAACATTCTTGCGTTATTTTTCTTTCCTGTTATTAGAATCATCAGTTAAAGAGCTATATATTTTTTTCCTTCCAGAAACCTACCACTGTGGCATAGCATGCAGGAGGATCATCTTTGGCGCAGCAATCCTCCAGTGTGGCTTCATATCCCTTGGCAATTCTCAGCAGCAATGAGACAGAGTACTCAGGATGCCTTCTCGCATAGTCATACAAAAACCTAATTAAGATGACAATAAAATAGATTTAGTTGGACAAATGAGCAAGACAAGCTACATAATTGGGACTTCCCTGGTGGCCCAGTGGCTAAGTCTCCGCACTCCCAATGCAGGGGGCCTGGGTTCGATCCCTGGTCAGGGAACTAGATCCCATATGCATGCTGCAACTAAGAGCCAGTGCAGACAAATAAATAAGTAAATAAAACATCAAAAAAAACCACCCCATAATTAACCACAAAATTAACTCATATCATAAAGGTCTGAATTTGACTAAACGCCATGCAGTAAAGCTTAGTGGCTAAGGACTTGGGAGTTCAGAGTTAAAGCTATCAAATCCTGGCTCTGCCACTTATTTTATTATATCACCTTAGGCAACTTATTAAAACTATCAAGACTTTGTTTCCTCCTCTGTGGAATGGGGATAATAATAGTACCTATCTCATAAGGTAAACTGTAGGAAATAGATGATGTAATCTATGTGAAACACATGTGGTCTGGCACATATTAAATGTCTGAGGAATGACACCCGTTACTATTAGGTATAATTTGTTTGATTCGGACTATACCTCAAAAAGGTTCTGATAGATTAATAGAGATATTTTCTTAATTTTTTTCCTCTCTGTATGAGTAAATTCTTAATGGTTACATAATTTTATGAAATATTATTTAATGCACAGAATACTATAATAATTGAGCAATAAAAATGCAAAGTTTATCACTACACTTACTGACTTTATATAATCATCGATTTTGTCATTTAATTGCTGTCATTTAACGCTGCCTTGCCATGCTACCAGACTTCTGGTCTTTTTAACCAAATATAAAGCACCTGGTAACATTCTACTTCTCTTTATAGTTCTTTGCTGACATCAGATATATCAATAGATAGGTAGATAGATAGATATAGAGACATAAAGATGTATTACATATATTCACAGATATATAAGTTTAAGAAATATTCTTTGAATGAATGCATGAATGGATAATATGTATATAATTTATGTATACACAAAATATTTCTACAGGTATTTCCAGAAATATTCCTAAGGACTAAGGAATGAAATGGGGGTGTAAAAATGAACTTTTATTATTACTTTGTACTCTTCTCTATTAATTGAGCATCTGCTATATGCATGTATAATTTTACAACAATTTTTAAAATTAATTTTTTCCAAAAATGTTTAAAGACTGGGAGAAGAAAGAATAAAGAAACATTGTAGGCAACATGAAGATTGTAGCAATTCCAAAGGAAAGCCTAGAATAATTTCCTAAATTCTGAGACCATATAAAACTATGAAAGATCATTCCTTATCCACTTACGTGCCCAGGAAGACATCTTTTGCTTCATTATAGTTTTTGCAAACTTCCTTATCTTCAGCAAAATCAGCAGCTAATAGGGACAGGTTTTCAGGCAACTCATCTTTTTCCACCTCTGAAATGCAGTGGGATTTTTCCAACAGAGGCTTATGACAGCACTTCTGCAGTTTACTGGAGATTGTAGCTTGATTTTCACATATATACTTGGCAAGATCCGCCTACAAGCAAGTTGATGGAAACTGTTCAACGTAAATTGACTTTGCTGTGCTTCCTCCCTAGACTTTTACTATGTTGGCAGAACAAGTTCATTTTATTCTAAGACCATACATATACCAACCTGCGTTCTGTGAATATTTTCAGTCTGTGCTGCTAAGTCTAGAGACACAGATAGAACTACTAAAACATTTCCACTTGATTTGAAAAAAACTAGTCAGTAATAAGGTCTCATATCTGTTATTTATTAATTTTATATTTCTACTGTTAAAGCATTTAAATTTTAAACTAAAACTCAGTACTGTTTTGCCAAATACTCCCCACAAATTAAGTGCAGGCATCTTGAAACCAAAAAACTAAAGTGTTACAGATTTTTGAAAAATTAGTCAAGATCACAGTCACAGACCCTACTTACACATGTAAAATATCTGCCTTAAATTTTCCAGAAAGTGTACTAAGAGATTTGTATTCTGGTATTTGGTCATATTTTTCAGTTTGAGAAAAAGATATGCTAAATATTTGTATTTTTAACACGGACAGTTGAGAGAATATAGAGCAAAAAGTTACATAATTTCCAAAGGTCTCTTCAGATTCTAGCCTTTCTCCACCTCCTTAAAAAATCTTCTTACAAATCTACCTTTGTAACTGTCTTACTTCAGTTTTAAGCTTTTGTTCTCAGAATATGAATGAAAGGGATTACAAATTACTGAGTGAGTTTATCAGATCACTTACTGAGTAGGAGAAAGAAAGAGAGAGAGAGAGGGGAAAGAAAGAAAGAAAGAAAGAAAGAGGAGAGAGAGAGAGAAGGAAAGGAAGGAAGGAAGGAAGGAAGGAAGGAAGGAAGGAAGGAAGGAAGGAAGGAAGGAGAGAGAAACAAAGAAGGAAAGAACCGCAAGGCAAGGCAAGTATTGAGCAGATTAGAGCATAGAAAACTATCTCAAACCACTCTCAGTTGTTCTGATGCTAAACAAATTGATTCTACCAACTTAAGCAAGTAAGTTACCAAAAGGTATACTGAGGATTCTTTACCCTGTCATCTGCACATTCAAGCAGGTCACCATGGCAGCATTCCTTGTGGACTTTCGTAAGATCTGTCACTATCTTGGAAACCTCTGCAAAATCAGCCTTGGGAAATTTTTGGCTCAGGCGAGCTACTGACCTAAAGAAGAAAATTCTCCCATCAGAATATTAACAGGCAACATTTTATATCAAAGTACTAGGAAAATACTACGTATAACAAGAAAATTTAGGATAAAATAACATAGAGAAATAATTTGTAAGATTTATTAGTTCTTATTTTAATGCTAATTCTGAACCAAATTGTTCTCTTAGGGCAAAATGTTTCCTTAGGGCCTACTTATCCATTGTAGGAGTGTGTATGGTTGTTAGAAGTCCAGCAATTCATGAAAGCAGAAATCAAAGAGGGATTCTAAAAATGGCAACATGCTGAGAGGCATCAGGTTTGGAGCCCAGAGCTGACTTCCAGATCTGGCTTTATAGCTTATTGACAGTGTGACCCTAGGCAAGTTACTTAGCCTTTCTGAACTTCAGTCTCTACAGAGTCACAACAACATGCTAAACCAAAGGATCGTTGTGAGGATTAAATTAGATAATACATATGAAAGCATTTTATGAACTGGGAAGTGCCATACAAATTCCAGTTATCCTTTTTTTTATTAACTAAAACACATTCTTCCTGACTTCCACAGGTCTCTGAGAAAAGAAATTTCATAACTTTTACAAAATTAGAGAGTTTTGATTCAGCATATTCTTACCAAGAAATTGATTCAGCATAATCTCTCAGCTCACTGACAAGATGTAAAAGGCTAACATCCACAAGCTTTCCCAAATCATTTCGGAGTTGCCTAAATCTGATAAAAGACACTTCTTCCCCCAAACTAATCATAGCCTGTTTAACTATGTATCATTTCATGTTGAGGTTGTTTCGTTTATTGATTTGGTTGCTTTTGGTGGTATAGATGGTAGGGATGACAGGCAAAGATAGTTCGTTCAAGTGCCAGTTTCTAGAGAGTTTGCAAAATATCTATTTTCATTTTATTTCCTGTTCGTGTTGACTAGAAGGGAGGGATTGGTGACGGGGGTGTGAGAGATGGAGAAGGGGAGTTCCTTGGCTCAGATACTGAAGGATGATGCTTCTAGAGCTAGCTAATAATATAAAAACAGAGGCCCAGGAAAAAACAAGACATTAAGCGCAGAACTGGTGCTACAAGAAAGTGAGAAGAAAACCTGATGGCTGAAATTAATTATCAGAACATAAAAAGACAAGCAGACACTTCAGATAATTGGGTGGAGGGGAGATAAAATTAAATAAAAGACCCTGACTACAGCTTTATAAAAACAGTGGACCATTATACTAAGATCACAGTCATTATAAATACATGGGAGTTTAAACACCTGTCCTAGAAGAACAAAAAAGTCCTCTAGATTCTTTGACTACTTAGAAAAGATATGATAAAAAAATAATGACAAATTGTTACTGATGCTCTGGTTTTCACCTCTGTCAAATTTCTACCTTTTAGACAACCAAAAAGATATATGCAAAAGCACTGCGTAAAATGACATGCAAGTGTACAGTTTTGTCAACTGAACCATCATCATTTATATCATTATAAAAATGCAAACTAAGTTTAACATACCATGCTTTTAGAGCTCTTTCTCCGAATTTTTGGATACTGGTACACTTGAGTCTCTGTCTGGCAGACGAAGCCAGTACTTCTTCTCTCAAAGTTTCAATCTGCAAAAACAAACAATTTTGGAAAAATTAGAAAAGAAAAATTTTACGCAGACCACCCCTTCATAAGCTCAGATGAGACTATGCCAAATTGAATTTTAAAGAGAGAATTTACTCCTAAATTCCCAAGTATCGCTATTGGCAAATAACTATTTTGTTCTGTAGGAAGAGGAAAAGTCAGTCTGCTCATAGTGGAAACTTCCAGGTAGTTAAGAACCAGCATGGAGCCATTGTTAGGGAAAAGGGAACGGAAAGGAAAAGTGGAAGGACAGAGTACGCTAATATCCCAGGGAACAGAACTTTGCTGACTTCTTAATTTTGCATATAACCCCTTTCAATGCCTCCTCCACCAACTCTCATAACATCAATAAACTCCCTATAAAAGAGAATGCAGTGTAAATATTCATGGAATGAATGAATAAACCCAGGCTTCTAGATGCAGTTAAATTCTCCCCTACTTTCAGTTCCCTTCCGAATAAAAAAGTCTCATGAAAAGAGAAACAAAAACTGTGTTCCCTTGCTGTGTAATTTTAAACATGATTTTCCGTATTTCACTACAGCAACTTGCACTATTAAAAGAGGCAGGATATTTAGACACATACACAGCGATTCCCTCTACCAGATCCACTTAGGCAAATCTTAGAAGGAGGAAGGTGGAAGACATAGGCCTTCAAAAAAGGTGAAAGATCTTTGAGGGGGAAAAGACGGAGGAAGGCTTTTCTGACCACGTAAAGAAGTTTCTATTGGAGGATTAGGTTTCCGAAATCTAACCATAAGATGTCCCCAAACTGAGATTTGATTATGAATTGATTCTTCTATTCTTCTTCTGGGGAATACCTTTGGTATCAGGCAGGCACCTTTATCAGCAGCTTGGCAGCATTCTCCAAAAACTCCTTTATATTGATGAGCAAAGTAAAGGAGTTCTGGGGCATAAAAGTAGGGGTGTCTTCTGGCAATTTCATATAGGTATCTAAATTTTTAAACAAAAAACAGACAGCCATTTTTCTATAGCAGACAGTATTGCAGGAAGACTTGTAATCTACATTCTCCCCAGAACCTCCAAAATCTGAAGACATCTAATTTACCAGTTAAGCTCAATTTGCACATAATGAACTTGCTTTTGTCACTCTTTGAGTCAGTGAAAATGTTAAACTCATACATATATATACATATAAATATACACACATGCATAAATTAGTTAAATATCAGTGATATGTTATTGACTAAAATGAACTAAATTCTGAGAATACTAAATATATATATATCTTTATAATATTTTAATACATGTCATCTTCAAATATTTTCATACAGATCGTATCCTGTTTTGATGAACTCCAAAAGATCTTTGATCGACTTTTTCAACGTGTAGAATTTTGTAGTATCATATATTATTTCTTTGAAAATTGTCATTAGAACAGAAGCTTCAAGTCTTAATGTTGATAATATTTTTCAAAATAGTAATTGTTATAATGAGTCTTGACCTATTCCATAATTTTTAATTTTGAAGCTTAAAAATCTGATTACTTACTTTCCCCAAAACTTCTGTTCGTTTTCCTTAAACTCGGTACAGAAAGTCTCAGGGTCTGGTTTCAACTTAGGGAGGTCTGGATTATCATCTTTGTGTTTCAGGAGGCATTCATTTCTCTCAGGATCTTGTTTCCCACAGCAGTCGGCCATTTCACCATAGGTTTCACGAAGGGATGCAACTGCACACAGTTTATCTCCAAAGAGAGTGTGCTAAGTGAAAGAGAGCAGGTGTCAAATTGCTGGGCAGACTTTTGTTTTCCTTATACCCAAAGAATAGTATAACGAATTAATATCTTGGTAAGCCTTGGTTAGTAAATCATATAAAAATCCACATTTTTCTCAGATTTAGAGACCTTCCCTTGATTTGACCATCTAGGGTCAAATCTAGGGAAATCATGTATGATTTCCATAAGAATTAACTGTCACACTATCACTTATAGTGGATAAAACAGAAGGGCAAAAAGGCAATGACCTTAATGAATGAGCATAACTCCTATTTCCACCTGAGGCTAAAGGCTAGGAGAACAATCATTATAATAAAAACTCAAGGAAAAATATCCTCTAAGTAGCAAGTGAATTCACATTAGGGAGGGAAGTGTTCATATAGTTTCTCATTTGATCTGCTCCTTTTTGAGAGGTTCAACTTTTTAGTAGATACCATTCAAAACTGAGGAGTAACATAATCCACCATGCATTAGTTGTTATTGTATTAAAATATAGATTTTTTTTGTTCTAGAAATATTTGCCTCAATGCATATTCCATTAAATGAATCCTTTCTGTCCCCATTAATTTTTATTATGAAAGTAATTAAAACTTTAGGGAAAATATGCTGCTCAAGACAGAATTTATTAATTTTTTAAAAAAGACATGTTTTTAAAATTCATATTTAGAGCAATATTATTGTGTGTAGCTAAAGAACTGATTCTGCCTTGAGGCAGAAGTACATATAGAGAAAAATAAGAGGAAGAAAGGCTTTAGTGATAAATAAAAAACTGCCTTGTCCCCAGAAAGGTATATATAGATTAAGTGGTGAGAGAAACATAAAGCTATCCTTATATTAAAGACCTATCTGAAAATATCACAAGTTCAAAGTTCTGATTTTTTATTGTATGTAAAAATATGAATATCCCTAAAATGAGGAATACATAGCTGTACTATTATTTCACCCGGGTAACAAAGTTAGCACAGAGATCAGGTGAGTACTTTCTGAAGATAAAAACTATACTATCATTATTAGCCTCTATGAAAAGAAATCTAACTTCAAATTTTAAAAAGAAACTTCTACAAATAAAAAATTTCCATTTAAAAACACTATGACTCTTGTGTGTGGTTTCAACAAAGAAATGTTTTTAAAATTGTGGGTATACTAGAATATATCTATCATTGAAGAAACAGTGGCTATACCCACTTTTGAGCGTTGCTTACAAATACGGTCGTTTAGTAATAATTGAGAAAACTAAAGTGGTATTTGTTTTCTTTGTAAACATTCAAGATTACGTAAAGGAAGAAGAAATACTATTCAAAATCAGAATATACTTACAAGTGACTTGTCACAATTTGCAGCTGACTCATCAGCAACGCATGTTTTTGCAAAGTCAGTTATTTCATTCACTAATTTTACATGCTCATCAAACGGGCTCTGCTGAAGATACTGAGAAAAGGCGATCAGCACCCTGAAACGAAGGACATAGAAAAATGTAGCATAATAAAATTTTAATATACAGTAGGTTGCTATGCTAGAAAACAAAGTGTGTCTGTATATGTTCTATATTTTACACATCTTTCTTACTATTATCCAGAAAGCCTGTTCACATCAGCTATTATCTGAGGCCTAACCAGGTATGTGTGGCTTTCTAAGCAAAGATGATTATATTTCCACCACGTATAAAAATATCTGTGTGCATGTCAGTAGATGCATACACATAGAGCAAGCAAGCAAAATGTATTCTAAATAGACCTAATTGTTAAGACTGGGGCATTACATAGGCCTTTTGACTATTTAAAACAAAAAACAAAAACCTCACACATATCTCATTTAATCAGGCTGTAGAATAAGGTAGACCTTGAAAAATAAACTATTTTCTCAACTTTTACTAGATTAAAAAATATTAAAATCATCTCAAGAAACCACAGAACGATTTGCTAGGTAAAAGAATTTAGTAAGCAAGTTGTGAAAGGAACTTTCCACCATGCAGGTTATATAAGAGTTCCAGGGCTACACTGTCCAAATAGTTGCCATTAGCCATAAGTGACGATATATATTTAAATAAATTAAAATTAAATACTGTTTAAATTTTTGATCCACAGATGCACTTGTCATATTTAAAGTACTCAATAGCCACATGTGGCCAATGGCAGCTATATTGGACTACACTGATATAGAATATTTGCATTAATGCAGAAATCCTGTTGGACAGTACTGTTCTAGAATCTTTGATGACAGTGGAATATAAGGACTTCAAAATTATAACCAGTACCATTAGAAACGTTAAATGTTCATTCTTAAATATTTTAACTTACAGGCCTTTGAAATTTTCTTCTCCCAAATCATTAAACCGATGAGCAATCTCACTCTTGTCTGGAGGAAAAAAAGGGAAAAAAAGATTTGCTTTAACTTCTAAAGAAACAACTGGTTAAGATATTATTTTTTATGTTTCTCTCCATTTGACTTAGGTATTCATTTGCTCCAAGATATTGAGCTCTGACTCCCAACAGAAAATCTTAGGATGATGGTGAACTATTTCTTCTGCATTTAAGCAGAAGAGTTATTTAATCTCAAATGATACTATTTGAAAAATCATTAAATATTTATAGCTTTATATTCAAACCTGGATAAGATCTAATGCCTCTGCAGTGTCTATTAACAGCCACTGAGAGGACAGTCTGAAATGAAAAATATAAATACAAGTTCTATTTATAAGATTAAAAACACAGGTTTTATATTTTTCTGTATAAATTAAGGTACAGTGGATAGACCTTTGGGAATCTGGAGTTTTGAATTCTATCTTCAACTATATTCTGTGAAGTTTAATTCACTCTGCCTAAGTTCCCTCATGTGCAATAGCAAATAACAGTTACTAAACAATTCTCACTATTCGTTTCACCTAGGATGTTAGAAATGTAAGATAACTTCTTAAGGGTTCACAAATACAAAATATCATAACAGTCTAGAAAATAAATGCTAAAGGAAAACTTACTTCATTAAAGATTCAAGGTTTACTGAAACCTTCTTTTACTAGGAAAATAAAATAAAAGTTGAACAGTAGAAAAATAGAATTCTTACGTGTATCTCGACGAAACACACCCCTGGAATAAGCAGAGCTGAAGAGAAAGATAAGGGAAATAAAAGTCACCCACTTCATTGTGCCAAAGCCTTGTGGGGTTGATAGAAGAGAAAAGGTAGGATGAATAGAGGGAGATCAGCGCTAATATACTTCTTTAGCCAATAATTGTAGATTATTAACTAGACTCATCTTTGTATTTCATTGGCTCACAACTGATTACAAAAGTAATAGTATTCTTGCCAAAAAAATTGTTTGACTAAATCCGTTGCGTATGTTTGCGATCTGGAACTGTTTTCTCCACAAGACCTTGTCAATTCATTAGTTATGTAAAACACCTTATCAAATTTTACATAAGAGTTTAAACAATTTGTACGATTACCGTGTTCTCTGTGATTTACCATTTGAACATTTGAGTTTTCAGTATTTGCAAAAATTTAACCAAACCAATAACTTAGCTTGGAAATAACATATACTAAAAGAGCTAAGCTCTGCATTGATTCTATTACTAATTCAAACTGTACTTTTATTGATAAATAATGAAAAATGTACACATACACACACACATTTGAGAACTAAGGAAAAGCCATAGCAACAATAATAACTGAAATGGATACTCAAAAGTCCTACATTTTCATCTCAGCTCTGGCCCACATGTGGTTCAGGCCCTAGAGCAAAGTATTAGAGGCAATGTGGGTGTCTCTCATGAAATAGACATGGGGAAGAAAATGGACACAATGGCAGTAATGATGATCTTTGCCATCATAACATACACAGGACAGGCTGAGCCTGATTACACCTTTAGTGGTTATAAGAATACTAGATCTTCTTTACTAGGCATCATATTTTTTCCATCCCTATTTCACGCTTTTTTCCTTTCTCTCTTTTAATAAAAAGAGAAGTCACATGCTCTTTTTTAATGTTATTTTAAATTTCAAAATAAATTTAACTTCATGTCTAAAAACAAAGCAAAACAAAGATAAGTTTTTTAAAATGTTTTTTCAAACTTCCTTTCTTATTCTCCCCACCCAAGATTCTGATCTCTACCTCTGAATGACTATTCTCTCTCTGCCCTTTTGCTCTAAAAGATGAACCATGCATTTCAATCAGTGGGAAAATTGACCCTCTCTGATACTACAGAACAATAATTAGTACCAAGCCAGTCATTTCATTTAATTAAATAACCGAGTCAATTAAAACTGTCAGTCATTTTGCCCTATGGCACATATAGACTCAGAGACTAGTAAATACTCGAGAAGAATTATTTTTCCTATTCAGTTATATGGTGAAAGAAACACACTTTCTATGATCTTATTTTATTTTATTTCATTTTCAGGGTACTAATTAAATAATCAAGCACAGAAGAGGAGATAATAGAAAAACAGGTGATAGATTTTTAGATAGGTGACCGAGATAGGTAATATACATACAGATGATAGCTAGCTAGCTAGAGCTGATAAGAGTTTTTTTAATGGCTCGAGGGAGTCCGAATAAGGGAGCCAGACTTGTCTTTCCAGGCATAGATGAACAGAAGTAAACGAATATCTGCCTATGGAATTATTTCCATTGGAGAAAACCATTTCTTTGAAGCCTGATATTGTATACTGTAAAAGAATGAAGGAAACTGTGCTGATTTTCTGAATAAAAAAATAATTCCTTTTTGGGTAAATGAAGTCAACTTTTCTTTTAGCCTCCAAGAAAAAGTAGGCACTTTTATTTGAAGTCAGTATTCAACCCTGGCCTTTTCCTTAAAATGAGTCTTCTGGGAAAGCTTGATCAAACACACAATCCTTATCATTGGACTTAATTGTATGACTAATTCACAAAATCAGGCCTTTAGCATTCACACATATACTTTGTGCATATTTTTTTATTTAAAAAATGAAGAGAATAATATTAGTTTTTCCACCTATTTTGCACTGTAATATTATACAGTACTATAATAGTAATATAGAAAACCAAAGGAAATCAAATTCATTATGATTCTAGAAACCTAAAATTGATATTCCTATATTTAATGAAGATTGCATAATTTTCAAATATAAAACTGAAACACCTGAAAGAACCTTACTAAGAGTATCAGTAATGCATTTTCCATATGTGTATCCTTTTTAAAGTCTAGCAGATGGTTGAGAAATTAAAATATTTAATTCTTAACACTATCTGTTCAAAATTTATCTTAATTAATAAGTATCCCTTGAATATTTGCATTTTGGGGGTTCCCAAAGTAAGGATACCTACAGTTTTCTTCGATTAATTCTGCATGCACATTATAAACTGAAAGAAAAATGAAACTACATAATTGTTGGTTATTTCTAAATATTCTCTTCTTCAAGCTTTTAAAGTCATATTTAGTTAATCATCAAAGGAGTCTGGCATGGGAGTAAATGCAAATATTTAAACCAAGAGTTAAAAATACATCTTACAGATTCTAGTTTCTTTTTATGGAAAAAGTTTAAAGAGAGAGTGGTTAAGATGATTACTTCATATGCAAAGGTTAATAACGTACTGATCATTTAGAAGAGAAAAAAAATACCTCAGTTGAAATATAACTGGGAATTAAACCTGAGCCTTTATCCCTTTCGTCCTTTATTTGTGCATTCATTTTGACAGGATAGAAAAGGCACAGTTTTGAAGCAAATGAAATCTTTCTTGAGACCAGTCCCCTACTTCTTTGCCCTGCTAATCATAACCTTAAACCTACAGCCTCCTACCACACTCTGAATTCCTGAAGTTTCTCACCAAGTCATCCAAACCAGCTTTCCTTCCAACTGTCCATCTTCTTGGTCCAGCCCTTATGCCATCTCTTTCTGTGATAGATTATTACTTCTGGGTTGTCTTCTCTTAGAAAAAAAGTGAAACATATGCATTAAAATGTGACAACAATGTCGGATAATAGCCTCAGTATTTTAATAGAGACTTTCTAGAAACACTTAACCCAAAGTCATTCCAAAATAAGGGAAATTTGGATCTTTTTGGAGAGAAATTCAAGAACAAAAAAATCTCTTCTTAGCATTTTTCCTATGATACTATGGACATATGTGTGGATAGGTAGGGTAGATCCTACCTATCATGAAGGCTCTGGACTGCTTTCTAAAAAATACGAAGGGTAGAAAAGTAAAAGACCATTAAGCATCAAACTAACTAATTGAAACATGGTAAGCAATTTAATTTCTTGTTCACTTGTGAAGATATATTTCCCATTAATAAATAAGAAAATAAATTGTCCAAATTGTATGAACTTATATAGGCATCTAATGCAAACAAAAAATTGTAATGTAATCCAAATATCAATTGTCCCCTCATGTCCCTCCATAAACAGTTGCATTAGTGAGAAAATTCTTTGCTGAAAATTTCATAGGAAACAAAGAAAAGAAAGTTCACATTATGAAAACCACACTAGATCACCATTGTTGGCTTGTCCCATCCCTTAAGTCCTCTCTCCAAAGCTCCCATGGCAGGAGGGTCCCTTTTCCACCTTTCTTCATGTTACTCTGGGCCTCTAGAAATTACATGTACCTTCTCTCAGATTTCCTAACCATTTACTTCAAACTTCTCAACTCTTTACTATGCAGTTTAATTCAGCTCAGTGTCAATTTCTAGCTCCAAACTTGAACACGCAGATCTAGTTATATCTTTATGCTATATGGGTCAAGTTGAATTAAATCATCTTTAAGGACCCTTCTACCTTGAACATTCTGTGATTTCATATTCCCAATGAAACAGTCATAGCATGAGAAAAGGGTCTGACTGTTAGAATGAATATAACAAATTAGGAAATTGGGATACAAATCTGAGAATTGGTCCATTGCTAAGCTGCCCAGTGGCTCATCAGGCATTACTCTCTATCCAATTCAGGTTAACATTTTTAAGAAATGAAAAGATCATTTAACTTGTCTAAATTATGGAAATAAAATGACACTTTCTCATATCTTTCTAGCATTTTTCCAATCCAAGAAAAATATAGCTAATGCTTGAAATCCATGTTTATCCATTCTTTGTATAAGTTAACAACAAATAGTCTATAAACATAGAAATTGAAATTAATACTAGTGACTCCTATCTCATGATAGTAGCTACAGATGGACATCAAACAGAAATTAATACATTGCTGAGAGCTTAATAGTGCTTAGTCTCTTCATATTCTATATATTTTTTCAAATATAATTCAAGAGACTTACTACCTAAAAAGGAGATTAGTTTAAAGGTACAAAATGGAACTATTTTTAACCTCTTGTAAAACAATAAAGGTTGTGTAGCTAAAATATTCTTATGTTAAAATGTCAGTGGATCAAGTTCAGGAAGTTTTCATTAAAGGATAAAAATTGTTTTTCCTTCATGTCTTCTAAAGCTTAAAATTAATCAAATGTTTTGTAATCTTACAGTGCTGGACTTTAGCTGAAACTTCTCTGGCTGGCCACCCAACTGAGCCATGAAATTTAAGTCTTGAAATTCTCGTTACCTTTTTAAGCATCCGTATATTGGTTAACATCAAGAAATGAATTATTTGATCCAAAAAAACTTGTAACTTTTAAGAAATATATCAAATAAATAATTGGCCTAATCTCTTTTAAAGAGAAATTCATCTCTAGCCTAATTATAATAAACTATACAATGTAAATATTTTGAAAATGATTTTAAATATAATTATTGCACATATAAGCAATGAATTGTTCAAAATTAGTTTTTCGTGATATAGACATTGAAAAGAACAAAATTCTTTTATTAGAATAGTATTTATAGGTTTGAAGTTTCTGTTTGCAAAAATAGCTATTTGATAATAATATGTTGCTATAAAAATATGCATTCAAATAGCATAAAGAAGTAATTTCAGTAACGTATGATGTTGACAATGGCAATTTCTTTCCAAAATACTTTTGATTCACAGTTGTGAGATGCAGTATATTTAATACGTGTAGCTTAATTATTAGATTAAATATATACAATTACTATTTTAATTTTTATATTTATATTAGATATTCATTCATTCATTAAAATTATATAAATTGGCCTCTCAGCATTTAATGTCTTGAAGGCAAATGCTGTTATTGATGAGTTCAAATTTCTCTTTGTTATTACATGGAAAATTGGCAAAAATTGCACATCGAGAAGCATGGTATCTAAAAGCAAACATTGTCCTAGCATCAACAAACCCATTATTTATTTAGGAACACCAGTGTTCTTGCTGACAGGGCACAATTCTGAAAATAATGTTTCAGACTTATTTTATTACTTATTATTTTAAGCAGTACCACCTAGTCTTTCATTCATGTGAAAGAAATGTATCAAATGCTCACTAAATGCTCAAAATGTATTGAATGCTCACTAAATGCCACGCATTTCCTAGGCTATGAGGATACAAAAGATTAATAAGATACAGTCCCTGACTTTGAAGTTCTTGAAGACCTCCCTAGGTCTTGAAGCCCACAGTTTAATAGGGAAGATAGAACCAAAGAAAGATAATTACACTGCAACATGCTGTGCATGTAGAACACAAAGTACTCCTGAGGTACTAAAGAAGTATCAGAGGAGAAGCTCTAAATTTAAGGGCAATCCTGTCCATAAATAAGAGGTGTGGGCTCTAACCTCTTCAGGTAACTATGCAACTCAACAGATTGCAAAGCTTCAAATTTGCATTCTCTGGGTTCAATTTTGTCATGAAGGAACTTTGCCTGAAGAAATGGAATGAGTAGGTAGAGGGCTGAGGGAAGTAAGGAGGGTAAGAATATGTGTAATTTCTAAATGTTTGATAAAATACCAAAATGCAGAAAGCAAAGAGTTAGACCTGAATTTAAAAGACAATGAAATTTCCCGTAGGAGTAAGAAAGAAAAGAAAGGCAGGCTGGCAATCAGAAAAATAAAGCAGAATTTTCAATTATTTGGATTTGCAGGCAAAGCTAAGGATGAGATTGGTCATTTTAATATTATAAACCCCAAAGAAATGTATTGTTCTGGTAGAAAGCTACAAAACTTCTATGGGGAAATAATTCATCTAAGATGACTGACAAAGTCAGTAGACCACCCAAATATTTAGTGATAAAACAGTGTTCTTGATTCAAGCCATATTTATTTAATAATACCATGTGCCTGGAAGTCTGAGAGAGCTTTCCCAGGGATGTGAGTTTTAAACTGAGAGTTTTTTAAATGGGCATAAAGAAAGATGAAAGAAAATAGCCTTCCAGGCACAGGGGACAAAATATGCTTGAGAAAAGAAAGAGCATGAAAGAAACTGAGAAAGGCTAGAGTTGAGGGGAAGCACAATGTGAGATGAGATATGAGAGTAGATGGTTTGTATGTCATCTTAGCTACAGTAGTATATTTGGTTTTCATCCTAAAAGCATTGAGAAGTTGAGTGATTTTATTAGCCCAATGATATAATCTGATTTATGCTTCAGAAAATTACCCTGGTTGCAGTGTAGGGAAGAGACTAGAGAAGGCAAGAGTATATCTATGAAGACTAGTCAGGGGATTAATGCAATAGTCCCAGCAACAGATGGTGAGATCTTGGCCTATAGCAGTGGTATAGAAATGGAGAGAAACGGACAGATTGAAGAGATATTTAGGAGCAGTACTTGTCTTGGACCCAAAAAAGAGACCGCCTTCTATAAAATCCATGCTTTAGAAGGCCTCCTCCGGCTTCTTCCAGCTATGTTCTGCCCCAGCTATGTTCTGCTTCCAGCTATGCTCTGCTCACAAAACCGAGGGTATGTCTTCCTCCTATTCTAGACCATGATTCAGGCACCCTAACCCTGGAACTCCCAGTCCAAACAGCTCTGAACCTCTTCTAGGGCCAGAGAGTTCCCTTACATGAGTATATCTTTCCACGGGCAGACCATATTACTGATGTATTTACTCCTAGGTCTGAGAAATGGCCAAGAGGCAGCTTTTGAAGGTGGTATATAATAAGTTGGGATATAATAAGTGGAATTTCCACATGTACATAAATAACGTCCCTTCACAGTATAGGATAAAGCCAGGGATAGGCAGAAAAGAGAGGTGGGCGAGGGGTGGGGGGTGGTTCTCTCCAGCACAAAACTCCAAGGAGAAAAAATCAGCAGGACTGGATGGATTGAAAATGGTTGGTAAGAAAAGTAGAGGTGTCATGATGATTTCTAGCTTTCTGCCTTGTACAATTCAATGGTTGTGGCATGACTCACAGGTCTAAGGAGCACTGGACAAACACCAGAACTATGTAGGAGTATCATTAGTATGATTTGGACATGTTTGATTTCAGGTATGTTTGAGACATCTAAGAAGAGATGTCAGGGGCTTCCCTGGTGGTGCAGTGGTTGAGAGCCCGCCTGCCGATGCAGGGGACACGGGTTCATGCCCCGGTCCGGGAAGATCCCACATGCCGCGGAGCGGCTGGGCCCGTGAGCCATGGCCGCTGAGCCTGCGCATCTGGAGCCTCTGCTCCGCAACGGGAGAGGCCACAACAGCGAGAGGCCCGCGTACCGCAAAAAAAAAAAAAAAAAAAGAAGAGATGTCAAAGACAAGAAAAAGAAATATAAGGAATCCAAATTGGAAAGTAAGAAGTAAAGCTGTCATGGTTTGCAGACAACAGGATACTATACATAGAAAATCCTTAAAATGCTACCAAAAAAACTACTAGAGCTCAACAATCAATTTGGTAAAGTTGCAGAATACAAGATTAATATACAGATATCTGTTGCATTTCTATAAACTAACAATGAACTACCAGAAAGAGAAATTAAGGAAACAATCACATTTACAATTGCATCAAAAAGAATAAAATACTTAGGAATAAAGTTACCTAAGGAGGTGAAAGACCTGTGCTTGGAAAACTGTAAGACACTGATGAAAGAAATTGAAGATGACACAAACAGATGGAAACATATACCACGTTCACAGATTGGAAGACTTAATATTGTTAAAATGATCATACTACTCAATGCAATCTACAGACAATGCAATCCTTACCAAAATACCAATGGCATTTTTCACAAAACTGGAACAAATAATTTTAAAATTCGTATGGAACCACAAAAGACCCCGAATAGCCAAAACAATCTTGAGAAAGATGAACAGAGCTGGAAGAATCACACTCCTAGACTTCAGACTATACTACAAAGCTACAGTAATCAAAACAGCATGGTACTGGCACAAAAACAGACACACAGATCAATGAAACAGAGTAGAGAGCGCAGGAATAAACCCATGCACTCATGGTCAATTAATCTATGACAAAGGAGGCAAGAATATACAGTGGAGAAAAGACAGTCTCTTCAATAAGTGGTATTGGGAAAACTGAACAGCTGCATGTAAAAGAATGAAATAAGAACATCATCTAACATCATATACAAAAATAAACTCAAAATTGATTAAAACCTAAATGTAAGACCAGATACTATAAAACTCTTAGAGGAAAACATAGGCAGAACACCCTTTGACATAAATTTTAGCAATATTTTTTGAATCTGTCTCCTAAGGCAAAGAAAACAGAATCAAAAATAAAGAAGTGGGGCCTAATTAAGCTTAAAAGCTTTTGCACAGCAAAGGAAATTATCAATAAAACAAAAAGACAACCTACTGAGCGGGAGAAAATACTTGCAAGTGATATGACCAATGAGGGATTAATATCCAAAGTATATAAATAGCTCATACAACTCAATATCAAAAAAAAACCCAATTAAAAATGGGCAAAATATCTGAATAGACATTTTTCCAAAGAATACATACAGATGGGCAATAGGCACATGAAAAGATGCTCAACATCATCAATCATCAGGGAAATGCAAATCAAAACCACAGTGAGATATTACGTCACACCTGTCAGAACAGATGTCATCAAAAAGACCACAAAAAACAAATGTTGGCAAGAATGTGGAGAAAAGGGAATACTTGTACATTGTTGGCTACACATTGTTGGGTGCAGCTACTGAAAAACATTATGGAAGTTTTTCAAAAAACTAAAAATAGAACTACGATGATCCAGCAATTCCACTCCTGTGTGTCTATCCAATAAAAAAAAAAAAATTAAAGAAAACCACTAATGTGAAAAGGTACATGCACCTCAATGTTCAGAGCAGCATTATTTACAATTGCCAAGATATGGAAGCAACCTAAGAGTCCATCAACAGATGAATTAATAAAGAAGATATGGTATACATATACAATGTAATATTACTCAGCCATAAAAAAAATTTTGCCATTTGCAGCAACATGGATAGACCTGGAGGGTATTATGCTTAGTGAAATAAGTCAGACAGAGAAAGACAAATACTGTATGCTATCACTTATATGTGTAATCTAAAAAATAAAACAAACTAGTGAATATAACAAAAAAAGAAACTGACAAATATAGAGAACAAACTAATGGTTACCAGTGGCAGGAGGGAAGAGAGGAGGGACAAGATAGGGATAGGGAATTAAGAGGTACAAACTACTATGTAATAAAATAAATAAGCTATAAGGACATATTGTACAGCACAGGGAATATAGTCAATATTTTATAGTAACTATAAATGGAGTACAACTTTTTAAAATTGTGAATCACTATGTTGTACACCTGAAACTTGTATAATATTGTAAATCAACTATACCTCAATAAATAAAAATATATTAAAAATTAAAAGAACACAGAAAAAAAAAAAAGAGATGTCAAGCAATAGTTATAGAGTTTAGAGGGCAGAGGCAAGGCCTAAGCTTGGAATATTATTTGTGAGTCACAAAGCAGTACAAGATTGAGATAGGCTAGGAAGAGAGTAACATGAGACAAGGAGAGGCCCATTATGGAGTGGAAAGATCAAAGATCAAATAACAGGTGGCCAGAGAAGAGGAAACAAGTCAAGGCATTGCTATACCAGGGAATGTAAGGGAACAGAATGTTTACTAAAGAGTTACAAATGTTACTGACAGGGATAGTAAACAAGAATTGAAATAATATCTATTGCAAGAGCATTACCAATGTCCTTAATAGAGCTGTTTGATGGAATGATGAGCCCCAAAACCACACTGGAGTGGCTGGAAAGGTAGATGGGAGGAGAGGAATAAATAACTACAGTATAGATAACTCTTCCAAGAAATCTGGATGTTAAGGGGGGCAATTGGAGAAGGTTGAGGGTGAAAGAAAATTTTCACTGATGAGCATTTGGAAGCCAATGACAAGGGTTTTACTGATTGTGGCTTTTATTTACTCTGTAAGGAAGGGATTGCTAAGAATGAATGGCTTGGAATTGAATATTTGAGGGAAATTGAGAAGTTGAAGTAGTCATTAAAAAAAGAGGGCATGCACTAAACAGAGAGACGTATTACATGGGGCTAAATTGAAAAGTAAGAAAGTGTATTTGTGGCACTCATCTCCCTCTGCAACCCCTCACTAGGGCTCATGATAAACCCTCTCTCCCATTCCACAGCCCTCTGCACATCTCAAATGCATGTCTTAGATGCACCCCAGCATTACTGTTCTCTTAGGTTCACCAAGCCCCCCACTGGCACCCCACCTCTACTCTGTGTGCCTTCTCTCTAATGGACACCCCGTGCCAAAACTATCATTTCTGATTTTGTAGGCAAATTCAGGTGGGTGTTAAAGATCAACAATCTTAGTAAACTATAACTCCACAAAATCTAGAAGTCTCTCCTTTATCTCAACCCCATGCTCCCAATTTCCTCAGCACTCTATTTCCTCCACAAAACCACCCCTAAACTTCTTTGAAACAAAGGCATTTTAGAAGTACTGCTGTTCTGTTGGTTAATTCCTGAGTGGAATCTCAGATAGGCAACCAAGTGAAGAGCAGAACCTGAGGCAGAGGTTCCATGGTTCTTCAACTCTCACCATGTAGGTCCTATCCCACTAGGACAGAGGTTAATTGACCCTTGTAAATAGCCTGTAAGGCCTGAACTTTGGTGCTTGAACTTTGGAATATCTATTTGGTTGTTCAGAAACTTATTTTTCCCTTTTTCTTTTTTGGATCATTAAGGTTGTTAGATCAGTGTTTCCTTACAATTGAAATGCTGCAATTTATATCCTACATGCCCAGTATAATATATAATAAGGTCTTTGAAGGGACACCCCATGTATTATTATGTTCACTATATCTAACACCTGATCCAGTGCATACTTTGGATATGGAAGCCATTCAAAACTTTCACTGACTGTCAGTTTAACTTGACTGAGCAAGAGTCAATTGCACTCCTGTGGTAAGAGGCCATGAACAACTTGATATTGATACCGTATGTCCTCCCACATTTTGTGTTTCTCATTGGAATGCAATCCGGGAATTAGTTTGGTTACAGGGATAAAATGGAGGCAAACATGTTAGCAAATGCTGACTTACTTCAATCCTGGCCAACTAGAAAAGCTAACACATTCTTGCCATTAGGCATATGGAGATGTATTTACATAGCCTGATGATATATCCCATTGGTCCAGCAGCCACATTCACTGTCCAGAGTGTTGCTCAATTCTTAACCTGTTGCCGTATGGCTGACACTTCTTTGTACTCCCCACCCAAATCCAAGTCCCAAGCCAATACTAATTCCCATTTATAATCTTTTGTGTGCAGTTTAGGTGAGTAAACAAAAGGGGTGCTAGAAAAGTTCAAATATGAAACTCTTTCCAATTATTCAACCACCTTGTTACGCAAGACCACCTGTAGAGAACTTGCTCAAGGCTACTTACTACACTGGTGCTATTGCTTCTTCATTAGCCATATTAAACTGATAGCTACAATAACCTAAATCAGTCCATTCAGAGGTTGTTCTTTGGTTCATTTTGACTATACCTTAAAATTGTGAGCACATTTCTGGGAAATATCAAATATGGAATGTGTCTGCAAGGATGAGGAGAAGAAGGTATGAGTAATATTCCTTTACTCAGTAGGAAAAATCTGGTGTAGTCAGACATTAATACAGATATCCTTTTTTTAAATTAAAAAATATTTTTATAGCAAAAAAAAGATTAGATTGCATGGTATTTCTAATATTCTTTGCTATCCACACACTGGGGTACATCTAACCAACTTGTGCATATGTTGGAGTCTCTCCATCTGTAGCCATGATCATCTAAGAAGGATTTCTATACCCTGTGAACTTGAAATTATTTTCTAATGCCTGACGGCACAATCCAAAATCTATATTAGCTTCCTCCTTATTGCCAAAAGGCTCTACAACCCATCAACTAAAATAAGATTCTTATTTTCAACTATCTTTAGAACAGTTTTTCAAACAGGGTCACAAAATAAATTTCGTGCCATGACCAATATTTTTTAGTAAAATAAAATGAACAGAAATGATCAGGGTGAATTACATAGAGTAGGATAAATATCATTTTGTGAAATGTTTGCTATATATGTCATTAGTTCATTATGTAAAATGCATTTCTTACTACAGTCACTGTAAAAACACTTGAAGATCTATTCCTCTCCTTAAAATCCACTTGACATAAGCTCAGTGTGTATGTTCAAAATCAATTTGTCATCTTCCCACCACAACCCTCATTTAATTTTCTTCCAAATTTACCCACTTGACTTATTATTCCCTAATTCTCCATGTCACTCATTTTTATAACTTTATAGTAATTTTAATGCCTCCTTCTCCTTAACCTCAAATATCCAATCTGTCCCTAAATAGTTCTGATCCATTCTTTAAAATCTCACATTTATCCTTATCCCCCAAACACTGACACAACTCTGGTTCAGGCTTTCACCAAACATGCCAGAGTTATTATAATAAACTCTTAATTAATGTTCATACCTGGAGTCCTTATATGCTCTGATTAATCCTAAAACTTTTCTCTCCTTAAAGTCTTTTTACATTACATTGCATTTTAAATAAATTCCAGGCTCCTTACCCTGGTAGTTAAAATGTTCAGGAATCTGATTCCACTAGTTTATAACATCTGTGAAAGCAGAGGCTTTATCTTTCTCCATCACTGCAGTATCCCTAGTGGATAGCACATGATTGGCATATAACATGTGTTCAATAATATTTGTTAAATGGATGAGTAAATGAGTGAACAAATAAAAGAAGGAGCTCTGTAGCATAATCTTGTATTTCTCTTGCACATATAAGTTCCCCTATTAAGACAGTGATATTCAGTGTAGTATTTTTGGCAACCCTATAAAATATATAACACCATAATGGGTGAGAAGATTGTGCAAGGTGCTGCAAGGTCATCTTCATCTTACCCAGCATACCAAGCTCATTTCCAGACCAGGTCTCTGTTTATTAGGCAGTCTCCCACCATGATGACTTTCCTCTGCTTTCTATTTATATAAATCCTCCTCTTCAGAGCACACCTCAGAACTTTCTCTCCCCCAGTCTTACAGTCTTCTCACTCTCTTCTGATAATTTCTATTACTTTTATTAGTTCTTAGTCATACCTCTTGAATTTATGGTTTTACTAAATTGTAATTATTTTATAAGAGTAAAGATTTGCCCTATTTATTGTATTCTC
Source organism: Tursiops truncatus (assembly GCF_011762595.2). Classification (NCBI taxonomy): domain Eukaryota; kingdom Metazoa; phylum Chordata; class Mammalia; order Artiodactyla; family Delphinidae; genus Tursiops; species Tursiops truncatus. Next base: position 89,344,284 of record NC_047038.1, on the reverse strand, counting down.
CACAAAATCTCGGTCCAGTACTAGACGAGAGTTGTTAAACCCATTAATTAAATTTAATTAGTAAAAAATGTGCAACATGATTGTATTGTGGAAAAAAACTAAGGAATGTTATTAAATATCCATCTCTAGCAAATTTAAGAGACACACAAGAAATCACATACATTCCTGGCATGTAGTATTTATGAGTATTCATTCACAAATGTTTGTTGAGTGAATGAATGAGTAAAAAAACAAATAAACAGTTTCTAGTCTAGTGTCCATAAACTCTTTGATATCCATGAAAGCATAATGAAAGTCCATGGGCTTATTGTCAATATTGCAAATAATAATAATAGAAATTTTGTGTTTACTCACGATGAGACTGCAAATACTAACTAAAATCTCAAGTGCTTTTACATTAGATTAGAGGTATATCAACTGTACCGAAGCACTGATGAGTGTGTCAGGAGAAAAATGCAGCAGTTTATTTAACAAACATTTATAAAGTGCCTACAATGTGCCAATGTTGTAGCAGTGCTCAGATTAGCTCATTTCCCTCCTCAGAAGAACGCTGTAAGGGCAACACTGTTATTATCTCTATTTTTCAACTGAAGAAACTGAGATTGAGTTAAAGTAACTGAGGTTAAGTAACTTGCCCAAGGTCAACAGTTAGTGAGCAACAGAGCAAGAATTATGAACTCATGCAGCATGGGGTCAGGAGGGTATAGATCTAATCTATGTATAGATCTAATCGATGATGCCTTTCAAAAAATTAGAGCAGTTGTTCTCCACTGATAGTCCCTAAAAGCTTTCATTATATATGCAAAGCTACATCCATTGCCATTGGCAGTAGAAATACTTTTCCTTGAGTTTGAGCTGCAGAAGCTGGCATGAGGATCTACCCTTTGTGTTTTATGCTTTATTCTTTGTTCTCCTAAAATAAGGTCTCTGTCATAGAGGCCTTGCTTTTTACCTTTCCTGTAACAATCCCAGTGGCTGCAGCAGCAAGATAGGCGGTTGGTAGAGGTGGCAGTGCAAGATAAAGAGGAAAACAGACACTGGCCACCACATTGGAAATTAGACAGTAAAGTATCCATGAATATTTCAAATTTCAGATAATCTGGCAATAAATTAAAGCTAGAATCTACTCTTTCATATTATTTTACTTTACTATGTTAAAAACAGGCATATAAATCTTTATCTTAAAATATTTTAATTCATATTCTTTTCAATCATTGCTTTTCCACTTCTAGAGGACCTGTAGAAAGAATACTCTTTCATAACTCTGAAAGCAAAGTCCTCTAAGCCACAAAGTCTTGCTCATCCTAGGAAGATTAGATTTGAGGTTGTTTTCAGTTTAGTTGTACTAACGATTGCCTTTCAAGCCCAGTAGGTTAGATAAGACATCTGTGGAATTTGTTTGGAGACAAATGGGTGCTCAGATACAAAACTGCTGGATTAAGCAGAGGCAGTGTGGAATGGAATGATAAATACAAATGCAAGCCATGTAAAGGTGGCAACCAGAAAAAACAAGGTATTCATGGTAATGCGCATCCTTTCAGTAATAATTATTTGGGAGGTTTCTGGATGAGATAATACAGCCACTGCATAGAACTGTTATTGCACATTTCTTTCTCTTTGTTATTCATTCATTCAGTTCATTCGAATGAATATCTAGTGTCTGCTATATTTCCCACATATTTCTAGTGTCTATGCCAGGTACTGTATGAGGCATTATCATGTGTTGATTAAGAGCAGACTTGGGAACAGACTTCCCAAGTTTAAATGCCAGCCCCACTACTGGCTATGAAGAATTGGGCAAGTTACTCCAACTCTCTGTGCCTTGATTTTTTCTCTTCCAAATTGGGATAATGTTAATTCATGGGATCACTATGAGGATTAAATTAGTTAATGCATGTCAAGTGTAAACAGTGCCTGGCACATATAGGCACTCAGTGAATTTTAGGAAAAGCAGGTTGGAACCAGCACAGGCTCTTACCTTGAGCGTGTTCAAATGAAATTGCACCTATAGATGTACATGCAAGAGCACTTTAGCTAAGAAGGCAAAACAGCATATGGCTAACTGTAGACTGGCCTTTAGAGACTCTGAAATTGTCCACATAGGGAAGGTCGCAGAAAGTTCTGTAGGGCAGTGTGGTCAGAGGTGTGACTTAATGTAGGTCTTAGAGTATGGGTTCAACCTGGACATTTTGCTATCCTCATTATTCAGACCAATACAGTTTTAAGAGACTAAAGCAAAATCTTAGGACTAGAAAAGTCCTTATAGATAATTGGTTCCATGTCTTTTGTTTTACAGAAAAGAATATAAAGGCCAGTTAGCCAGCTCATCAACAAATTTGTTGATGACCTACTATGTGCCAGCCTCTACTCTAGGTGCTGGAGATTCACCATTGAGCAAAACATACATATTCCTTGACCTCAAGGAGCTTACATTCCAGTAGAAAAGACAGCAAGTAAACAAGTAAATAAATAAATAGCTAATTTTATGTACTGATAAGTTGAAGATAATAAAATCAGGTACTGAGAAAGAATGTGATTAGTGAAGGGCTATGGTTTTTCCAAAGGATGTCAGAGAAGACCTGTCTGAGGAGGTGACATTTCAGTTGAGATCTGAATGATGACAATGAGACGGGCATGGTGAGATTAGGGCTGGGGGCAGGGGGCATTCAAAGTAAAAGACACCGTAAGTGAAAAGGCTCTAAGAGGGGACAAAAAGTAGGCCAGGATAGCTATCGTGCAGTGAACAAGGAGAGAGTAGGAGATGAGGTCCAGAAAGAGGCAGAAGCTGATGCTCTAGACCTCAGTAAGGAGCCTGAACTTTATTCTGGAGGTTGTTCAAAGTCATAGGTCAATTCTTAAGCAGCAGCATGACAAGATCTAATCTAAGCTTTATAAAGATCACTGTCTAGATGTAATAGACCACACTGGGCAAGAGTGGAGGTAGGGAAACCAGCAGGCCTGGTAGTAGCCCAGCAAGAGATGATGGTGGTTTAGGTTAGGATTATAGCAAAGGAAATGGTGACCAGTGGTCAGATTCTGAATACATTTGGGGAGTAGAGCTACCAGTTCTTACTGATAAATTGGATGTGCGGTGAAAAAAAGACCCAATGACTCGTAGGTTTTGACCTCAAGAACTGAAGAATGCTGGAGCCATTTGTGGAGATGGGGAGGGTTTGGGGGACAGATGGGGGAGAAGAAGGTGGGAGAAGACATACAGGTTTAAGGAAGGTAATTGATAGTTCTGTTTGGCCTTAAGTTTGAAATATCTGTTAGACATCCTGGTAGAAATGTCACCAACAGTACTTAATAGAGCTAAATATATGGTGAGAATTCATTAATTGTTGATAGATTATACATATATGTGACAATCAAAACCAGGCTTACCTTGATAGAAAAGATAATAAATTTCTACTTTTACTTATCTGCAGTCCCACTGAGTTGCAAATGGATATTTCTAAGCAATATCACTTGGTTATTCTCATGAACAATTATTGGTTAGTCACATACACTCTCTGATTTAATGATACAATATCTACCTTGGTGACCATACCGATATATCTTGACCCTACAATTTGAATATTCTTGTGCAAATAATGAGATAGATTTATAGTTGTATTTAATTTGGACAAATAATTAATTCAAAATCTTTCTTGAGAATATACATTGTATTAGAAACAATATTGGTACTTTATGATATGCACAAAAATATCAATATGCACAGTAATTTCTCCCAAGGATTTTACAAATTAAAAAGCCAAGGCAAGCCAAAAAAAAAAACTATAATATAAGGCATTCAGCCATGAATGCTAAATAAAGATACAAGCAAAAAGCACTTCTATTCAATCACAGTACTTTAAAATTTTAATATATAGAACTATCCGACCCCTTAAACTTTAGAATCATCTCTGACTGTAGTGAATTTCTTTTGCATACAAAAATCAACCTGTAGAAATCCTTCAATATAGTAAAGAATGAATTCATTTAAAGATTTTTTAAATTATAACATCAGGCCATTCATCACGTTGAAGGCCAACGACCTGACGTTTATACTTTAATCCTTTGCCACAGATAATTTGCAAAACCTAGGCAGACAGCAAATACTTTACAACTCTGATCAACAAAGAGTGAACTATGTCCATTGAAAAGTATACTCTGGGCAAATGAATTACAGAAAGTCCACACAAAGAAATGACCTCCAGGGAGTAGCCTAGCTTTGGGGAGAAGGAGAAATGCTGAGTCCAGCATCTGTGTTATCAGTCAGGGAAATCTTACCTGGTAGAGATTCAACAAACAAGTCCCATTATTCTATAATGTGGGTGACAGCTAACAGCTCTGAAAAGCTCCAATGGTAAATACAATAAAACAATCACTAACTTAGATATGACAGTGATCTAATTTGGGGAAATTTTTTTTTTTTTACATCTTTATTGGAGTATAATTGCTTTACAATGGCGTGTTAGTTTCTGCTTTATAACAAAGTGAATCAGTTATACATATACATATGTTCCCATATCTCCTCCCTCCTGCGTCTCCCTCCCTCCCACCCTCCCCATCCCACCCATCCAGGTGGTCACAAAGCACCAAGCTGATCTCCCTGTGCTATGCGGCTGCTTCCCACTAGCTATCTACCTTACGTTTGGTAGTGTATATATGTCCATGCCACTCTCTCACTTTGTCACAGCTTACCCTTCCCCCTCCCCCATCCTCAAGTCCATTCTCTAGTAGGTCCGCGTCTCCATGCCCATCTTACCCCTAGGTTCTTCATGACATTTTTTTTTCTTATATTCCATATATATGTGTCAGCATACGGTATTTTAAAATATTTGTTATGTCTCACATGTTCTGCCAAGCCCCCTTAACACATAAGTGAAGAGGCATTTGTAAGGGACTACATGATGAAGTAAAACTAGGGATTATAATATCAGTTTTCTACAATACCTCACATCACTTTACCTCTTCCAATATGAAAAGTCTTAAAAATATGGCAGTGGGTGCCATACTACACACAAATTAGCAAAATGATCCCAGAGACATTAAACTTAGTTTGTAGAAGTTCTTTCTCCCTCTGACCTGCTGTCAAAACCTCATGATGTACAAGGAGAACACACAACTCTTATATGACACTCCCATGTTCAGAGAGAAGCGACTAAGCCCACAGACTGCCTGGGTGTGATCATCCCTCGGCCATTTACTAGTTTTTGCCATTGGACAAGTTACTTCTTTATGCCTCAATCTCCTCAACTATAAATTGGGGATGTGAATTTGTTTTAAAGGATTCAGTGATTTAATACGTGTAAAGTGCCTAGAAAGTACCAGGCACATAGCAAGTGCTCAATAAATGTTGGCTATTATTACTATAGCTTTTATTATCGCTATTATATGTTGTAAATACACAAGTACATGTATATGTGGAAATTATGGTGTCCAAAAAAAAAAAAAACAAGCAAACAAATGGGAGTGAACAGTCCAAGATATTTAGCAAACAGGATATGCTTTAGGTGGAGAGACAGAAAGAATACACACAGCTACTCACATATATCTTATTCATTACTGATGTCTGCCGAGGTGATTCTAGGAAATATTTGTAAGGCTAACCTACACAATCCTTGTAAAGAACATTTACATTTTCCCTGTTTCAAAGTCTTAATACAGTTAAAAGCAGCCAAGGTTAATCTGGAATCCCTAAGGGGAAAAAAATTAAAAACCGCTAGAAAATGTTTATTTTATTTCATTTTAGGTATGCATGTTACATGCCTAGAATAGTACCAGGCACCTAGCAGAATCCTGATATAAGATGAGTGTTAAAACAGGAGTCAGAGTCAGTTCTGAACTCTGCCACTAACAGGCTGTGACCTTGAAGTGAATTACTTTCCTGTCTCAATTTTACAGCTACAAATGCAAGAGATAATAGTTACTATGTATATTCATAAGTTTCCTCTGGTCTTCAGCACTTAAAAACTTCCCATTTAAAAAATTTTTAAATGAATTAAGTCTCACTATTAAATAGTCCTACTTTATCATTCTCCAAAACATCACAGGAGAGATTTCTCTAAAGATCCTTACCTTCTATCTTAATTTGACAAACAAACAAACAAAAAATGCCTCAGGATGCCCTTATTTTATATGAAAATTCCCAAAATTTGGGGTGTTGGCACTACTATCACTGGATATTTACCAAATACTCACACACTGAAGATGACATGTCCCCATAAAATAAAATATCAGTACCTATGTGGTGGGATAGCATTTGATCTAGTAAATTCTCCTCCTTTTTTCAGAAAATGTTGATTTTTGTCATAAGTAGTTAGGATATTCTGTGCTAAATGCTTTAGAGGAGGATGTAAAAGGATGAAAAGCATGGACAAAGAGTTCTCTTTAATGTTGGCTTCTAAAACTTAAGCTCTTAGAGGAGCTGAAAGTATTACTGAAGTAGACAAAATGTTTGGGGGAAGTACTTGGGGAAGAGCAAAGGACATGAGAAGAGACAAGAAATAATCTATCAGGCTGGGGAGAGGAGACAGACGTGGAGGGAAGTAATAAGAATATGGTCCCTGGTAAATATCATATGATATCACTTATATGTGGAACCTAAAATATGATACAAATGAACTTATTTACAAAACAGAAACAGGCTCACAGACATAGACTTATGGTTATCAAAGGGGAAGGGGAGAGGGGATAAATTAAGAGTTTGGGATTAACAGATAAAAACTACTAGGTATAAAATAGATAAACAACAAGGTCCTACTGTATAGCACAGGAAACTATATTCAATATCCTGTAATAAACCGTAATGGAGAAGAATATGAAAAGGAATATATATACGCATATATATGTACATATATCACTGAATCACTTTGCTGTACACCAGAAACTAACACAACATTGTAAATCAGCTATACTTCAATTAAAAAAGAAAAAAAAGAATATGGTCCCTCAAAGTCAGAGAGAAAGGCTTGTCTTAAAGGCTCTCTTTTTCTCCAAGAGTATAGGAAAGCTTTAGAAAAATTAGTATCTTGAGAGAAAGACAGACCCTGTATTCTATTCAGAAAGGGTTTGGGAGGGAGTAAGACCCCAGAGAGGAAATAACTGTGAGACGTGTCTTAAGCAACCCCAAAGTGATGGAGATGAAAAGTACTCTACTTGAGCAGGTTCAAAACTGAAATACATTTGACTTAGAAAAAATACAGGAAAGTTACATTCTTACACAGCTGCTTTACTTACAAACACACACATGTATTAAGTAAATTAAAACTAATTTTTCTTTGAAAATTGATCTATATCTCCCCAAATTTTTAGCAAATGTCAGGGATATCACAAGTGCATTATAAACCTAAGAAACTAAAGTAACATGTATAATTTTAAAAATCACTTAAATAGATTAATTATTCAGGTTCATTTTTGCTGTTATTTATAAATCATATAATTTTATGAAAATAAGTTATATTACAAAGATTTTCAGAAGAAACTGGATGTAAGTGCCATGTTCAAAAGGTCATTCATTTTGGTTAAATTATCAATATCTCTAAATACACATATTTTTCAATATATAGTGACAATATTGCATATAATTGCACATATTCAATATCTACACATACAATTTTTCAATAGTTTCTACTAGTTATTTTCTTTAAACAATGGGAGTCAGATTTCTGATTCAATCTGATGACCTGGATTTGCTACATGTCTTTCTGCTTTTATGTCGCTGTTAAGTGTCAATATATTCATAGAATTTAATCATATACCCTAGTAGGGATTTTTAGAGAAATCTTTAACTAATTTTGAAATATATTAAGCATTCATTGTTTTAGTCAATCATTCCACAAATATTTACTGCATGCCTATAGAGTACCAGGAATTATGCTAACTAAGGTATAAACAAAGCACCTTGTTCCCAATACACCACTATTGAATAAAGTCAGTAATAAATATTTTCAACATGTAGTTTTTAACACGTTTTCATAAAATCCAGTGTGAGTGGAGACTATAGTAACGTGATTACACTACTAGAATTCTGTAGTTTACAAAAATCTTGGGAAATTAGATATGTTAGTGAAATTTCATTAATTTGAAAAATCTGTAGGAATAGCTGCTTAATTTACCTTTTCAATTACATATCTTACATGAAATTGAAATGAAACAAAAACTGATCCTCTCATATTCCATTTGATTTACATTATTCATCCATTTTAATATGCCATTATTTATAGACATGATTTAACAATTTAGTAATAACTTTCCAGAGGAGAGGAAAGGAGAAAAAAAGAAAGCACCATTAAAAAACACATATCATACACTAGCAAAAGTAAAATAGATAGCTAGTGGGAAGCAGCCACATAGCACAGGGAGATCAGCTCGGTGCTTTGTGAAAACCTAGAGGGGTGGGATAGGAAGGGTGGGAGGGAGATACAAGAGGGAGGAGATATGGGGATATATGTATATGTATAGCTGATTCACTTTGTTATAAAGCAGAAATTAACACACACAAATTAAGTAAAGCAATTACACTTCAATAAAGATGTTAAAAAAAAACACATATCAGTTCCAAGATGCTCCCTAATTTTAGATATGTTACAACAATAAAACAAGTAATCATCTTAGATTAGGAAACTAAGGTATTTTAAAGGCCATTTTTGAAGTTAGAATCTTATTTCCATTCAACAGGATTTTTTGTACTACTCAGAGTGCAGAATACAAATTTAAATGGACTGTTCCTTGAAAATTAATAGACTTAACTTTTGTCAAGGAACTATCTAACAATGCAGGAAGTGTCACTGCTTCAAATAACAAATTTATTTGAACCTATGAATTGCTATCAGAGTTGGTCAGCTGATTTTAATACCTAAGAGGTCACACATACCTCCTCATACACTCTTACCAATTCTGAATATACATCAAATTCATAGATCATTGTAGTATTTGATGTTCTGGTCTCAAATTTTTAAAATTTAAGAAAATTTTATAATCAATTGTAGCAAATTTTATGTTTATAAGCACATATGATAGCAAGTTTGCTACACCAACAGAGAAATTACAGAGCTAATGAATTCACACGTTTAAACAGAATTTAATTTAATTTTATTCAAATTAACACAAAAGATGGTATTCTGGGTGCTGGGAAAAATAAACCAAGCAGTATGTGATATCAGCCAAATAATTAGAGAATCAATCAAAGTAGAAAAGTATATCAGACCTGATTCATCAAACCTAGTCACAATGACCCTTCCATGTTAAATACCCTTTTAAAGATCAAAATTATATGAGAGAACATATAGTAGATCCTTAAAACTGTCTTAACTCTGAATTTGCTAATATCACAGTAATGAGTTACTGGACAAAGAAACTAGAAACCCAAAAAGCAATATTGAAATATATATGGGGCTGGCTAGACCTTTTAGGTGATAGGCTGGCATATAGTAAATGCACAACAAATATTTGACTTATTCAGTGAATAAGAGAATAAGTGAGTGACTCACTCAACATCCCAACACCCTCAATTAAAATGTATGTCTTAGCACAAGTATAAACTTGTACATGCAAAGGACCTTCAGAGTTGTTTGAAAGTAATCAAAACTGTGAATGTTAAATCTGCAATTTCTAAATATCTATCATTACAGATATGTATTAAATTTAGGAGTGACATAACTGAGAACTAAAATATTGCCTGCCAAATCAGTAAACAAAGGATGTTGCAGCCATCAAGCCACTATATTACAGCCTCCTGGGGGGTGAGCCCTGAAGGAATTCAGGATGGAGACAAACAGGGCAGTCCACTGCCAAGCCCATCTAGCAGTCAGCTGCTACAGCCACCACCAATGATGCACCTGAGGAAACCCAGGATACTGGCCCAGATAGCTGAGGGGCCTATCAAAGGAATTATTTCAATGAGCCGAGACTCTTGCATCTTCCCATACATAGAAAAGCACTAAATTCTTTAACTCGAGATATCTGGTTTTCTTTTATTAACAGTAATATTTTGATGTTCCACCTACCTGGTCCTTGTTGCAAAAACTCCTATTTATCCTGGCTCCCCCCTTGTCTCTTCGGAGCAGTCTCTCAGAGCTATCTGAGATACTGTGTCCCAGGCTTAAGACCTCAGATTTGTTCACCGAATAAAATATAACTCTAAACTTTAAGTTGTGCATTATGTTTTAAGTCGACATAATAGTAAATTCATTATCTGAGGGTCAACAAGAGACTCAATTGGCTCCAAAAAAGAACTATCATAAATCAAAATCTCAGGGAAAAAAATACTTTTATAGAAATGCTCCTTATAAGTAATAGCTCTCCCTTAATACAACACAACACAACCGTTGCTGCCTATCCCCCAGTGTGGCACACAAGATTTTGCATGGTAAATTGAATTATACTGAATTAGTTAATTTACACACTTAGAAGTTTTCATGGTGAAGCAAGCATTGCAATAAAATTACTTTTCTAATGTTTTATCTAATAGAGTGAGATATTCTTTTTTATAGATATTGCTATAAATTGAGACTTTGATAACATGTATTCCTGTTGCAAAATGCCTTGGACTGCTCCTGCTCTATCCCCAGTATTCTGTGTTTTCCATAATCCACCAATCTTTTTCTTTTCTTTTTGTCAAAGAGAGTAGAAACATTTCATTTAGTTGGATCCATCTTAAGCATCTGTAGCTTTACACTGTTCTCCCTCTTAACAAGAATTCTCATTTTGGCGCTCAGACAACTCACACACAATACCAGAAAGCAAAATTCAAAGTAAGCCTAAGGCAGCATCACAAAGCTAGAGGCTTTGAAATCTGGAATTTTGAAACTGCACATTAATAAGATTTTCTGCATACATAAAAATCTAAATGCATAAAAATAGAGCACCTTGAATCAGAGAAAGACAATAAATGCAAATCAGGGAACTCGAGCTTTACTTAGGTTTTCTTTTTTTTTCCTTTATTTTTATTTTTTGTAATTGAAGTATAGTTGATTTACAATGTTGTGGCAATCTCTGCTATACAGTAAAGTGACTCAATTATACACATATAGACATTCTTTTTTTATATTCTTTTCCATTATGGTTTATCACAGGGTATTGAATATAGTTCCCTGTGCTATACATTAGGACCTTGTCGTTTATCCATTCTAAATATAATAGTTTGCATCTACCAACCCCAAACTCCCACTCCATCCCTCTCCCTTCCTGCCTCTGCCTTGGCAACCACAAGTCTGTTCTCTATGTCTATGAGTCTGTTTATGTTTTGTAGATAGGTTCATTTGTGCCATATTTTAGAGTCCACATACCAGCGATATGATATGATATTTGTCTTTCTCTTTCTGACTTACTTCACTTAGTATGATAATCTCTAGTTGCATCCATGTTGCTGCAAATGGCATTATTTTGTTCTTTTTTATGGCTGAGTAGTATTTCATTGCATGTATGTACCACATCTTCTTTATCCATTCATCTGTCGATAGACATTTAGGTTGTTTCCATGTTTTGGCTATTGTGAATAGTGCTGCTATACATGAACATAGGGGTGCATGTATCGTTTTGAATTATAGTTTTGTCTGAGTATATTCCCAGGAGTGGGATTGCTGGATCATATGGTAATTCTATTTTTAGTTTTCTGAGGAAACTCCATACTGTTTTCCATAGTGTCTGTACCAACTTACATTCCCACCAACAGTGTAAGAGGGTTCACTTTTCTCTACACCCTCTCCAGCATTTATTTAAATAATAGACTTTTTAATGATGGCCATTCTGACTGGTGTGAGGTGTTACCTCACTGTAGTTTTGATTTACGTTTCTCTAATAATTAGTGATGTTGAGCATCTTTTCATGTGCCTACTGGCCATCTGTATGTCTTCTTTGGAGAAATGTCTATTAAGGTGTTCACCTTGGGTCAGTTGAAGCTCTTAGATCTCAGTTCAACTTGGTGGGTCTTTGTAATCCAAGGGACTCAAGCAATCTGGATATTTCATGATCCCAGCTAGATGAGAGTATACCCATCAGTAACAAATCTGTAATGGGTTTACCTGCCTAATAGGAGTTTACTTAAAGTGATGTTGGACAAGTAATTCAACTTCTTTGGGTCTCAATTTCCTCATCTATAAAATGGAGCAATGGGGCTGGATGATTTATAAAGTTCCTTCTACAATTTCAATTCCTCTGAAACCACTATAAAGTGCAGATTTTTCTCTCTATGTCTAAAAATGAACAAGTCCCTAAGAGTAAGTCTGTGTAGCATCAGGCACGGGAAATGAGTGTTTACTCCCAAAAAGAAACACTTAAATAGCACTTATGATGGACCTTGCTCCGATCATTTTACACATAAGCACTCATTTAATCCTCACAACTGAGGCAGGTATTATTTTTATGCCCAGTTAACAGGTAAGGAGCATGGAGCATCAGGTTAAGTAGTTCACCTTGTTCCAGAGTGCACAGCTAGTAAGTAGTGGGGTCAGGATGCAAACCCAGGCATTTTGACTTCAGAATCAGTGCTCTTTGCCATTCACTCTGCTGCATGCCTGAGACTCACAGAGCCCACAAACTTTATCCATATACTTAACACTGATTATTACAGAATTCTTCCAGATTCCCTACACATTAACTAAGGTCAGGGGACAGGGCTGACCACATGTGTGTTGTAGGAGCTCTGGAAGGAAATGTGACTTAAAACTCCTGATGTTGCAAATTTAATTTAACAGTGGTTAAAAGTAACCTATTCTTGAAAAAAAATATTATAACCCTGAAGTTCCACTCAACATTATAATGACATTTGCTATTAATTCCATTCAATATTATCTTTAGTTAGAAGCATAAATGAATATGGTTTAATTTTATATACTTTAAGCCTTGCTATTTAAACTCACAAATAAAAAAAATTACTTGTTAGACCATGAGTATTTATTTTTAGTTTGAAATATGATCCACACAACTTAATTGAACAGGCACTAGTCTTTTATTCCAGGACCTTATAATAGTAATAATGCTATATATCAATGCAACATAATTTCTTGTATAATGTTAAACATAACTATTTCAGTAGCTCTGGGAGACCATGAAAATAGTACAGAGAGAAGAACAAACATGTCTAAGGTGCAAATTCGAGTAAGTGGTACCAAGACACAAAGCCTCGTTCTTCTAAGTTGAGGTCTAGTAGCTTTCCATTATCCTAGTCCTCATTTAAAATACCTAAAATAGATAATCAATGAAAGAATAGAAAGATTTACCAACTACTACCCAAACATCTAAGAAATACATATGTCAAAAAAAATATTTTCAGGGCTTCCCTGGTGGCGCAGTGGTTGAGGGTCCGCCTGCCGATGCGGACACGGGTTCGTGCCCCGGGCCGGGAGGATCCTGCGCGCCGCGGAGCAGCTGGGCCCGTGAGCCATGGCCGCTGACCCTGCGCGTCTGGAGCCTGTGCTCCGCAACGGGAGAGGCCACAACAGTGAGAGACACGCGCACCCAAAAAAAAAAAAAAAAAAAAAAAAAAATTTCAGAGCAACATTTCCCAAAGAAAACAAACAAACAAAAAAAACATGTTTTATTTTTGTGGCAGGTGAAAGAATAAAATCAGAAAATAACAATAACAATTATGGTTTGGTTATGCATTGTAAAGTAGAAAGGCAAGTCTGTCCTTTTAGAAACTTTAAAAGAAAACTGAGAACCTATCACAATAAAACTGGGAAAGGGGAACCTGAATGAGCTTTAGGAGTTACTTACTAAGTTAATGTGCTTGCACACTAAGCATCTATTAAATGAGTTTTCATGAAGTTCAATCTCAACCAATTATTGTTTATATGGTCTCATTGAAAGAGCAGTCATTGCTAGCCAGTGCATAAAAGATCTCTTCAATTAAAAGCAAGATATCTGATTTATAGATATTTCCACTTCAGCAACTAAAACACTAAACAGGAAAAAGTCTAAAGTTGAGTTTAGCAATCAAGTTGCAAGCCTAATCCTGTTGTTTGGACAGAGACCTTTGAAGACCCTTAATAACTGTGTTAGGCCACCTGACATTGAGTTGAATAAACTGAATTAAAATTAAACTCCAAAAAGAGCAATTTAAAATTGCGGGGCATGGGAAAAAGCAAACATAAAATACAGTCACCCATCTGTAGAACCAAGTTATCTATAGTGGAATATGATTACCTGAATCTTGAGATAAACATTAATGATTAAAATGTGGATGATGGGTCTCAGATTTATAAACTCTTGTTTCCACTGAAAGAGAGTCAAGGTTATCGCTGCGTCTCTCTAAACAAATTCTAAAGCCCACGCATGGTAACCTTTGAAATTTTAACAGAGCATCACCAGGCTTGCACTGATTGCTTCAGTTTACATGCCACTGGTCATAGAACTTTGAACTGGCCATTTTTGTTTGGAAAACTTGAAGATACTGTATCTCTTTAAGTTAAACAAACCCTTGGACATACACACATGCTGTTTAATGAGCGCTGTCCCTTACAAATGGAAAATTGCCCTGGTAAGGAATTGAATGGAATAGTACAAACCAAATGGAATAGTCCCCAAGCTGCAAAAATACTCAAATTTTCTATCTTCTCTCTCACCTACACTCTATATGAAAAAAATCTTTGCCTTTCTTTTTTATTTTTCAAGAGAATGGTCCTATATGATCTGGAGTTACACCTATTTGAATTTAACCTTAAAGGAGCTTATTATATCATAGATATTATAAAACTTCATTCTTTTTGCTTTACAATATCCTTTATTCAGATACAGAGGTGTTTCTAAGCAAATTGCTGGTAGTGTAATTCTATTTTTCTGTTGAATTTCACAAAAATATCATAAGCATATTTTTAGAGGAAAAGATATAACCCCACGGTAAACTAAAGCTACATTTAATTCTTTAGCAAAGAAAGTTTAAATTATTTAATTAAATAAATGAAATTAATTTCCCACAGTGACAAAAATGTTCAGAATATTAATAATATTATTGCTACGTAATTACTACACCTCAGAATAAAAATATCAAACAGAAAATAAACAGCTGTGTTAAACTCTGACAGTATTCATTTATTTTTCTTTTATTGAGGTTTTAAACACATTGGCTTTTGCTTTTTGTCTAGATTTTTCTACTGCTTCAGACTAGGCTAGAAGTTGGTAGAGGTTAGAATATGTTCAAGTACTGTCAATGCAAAAATCACCCAATCCAAGCCCTACAATGACACTGTGGCCAATCATAGTGACAATTCAATGGATTACACTTATTGCCTTTTCGTTTCCTAAACTTTTAACTCAATCATGAGCAAAGATAATATATGAAATCTGAAGTTCAGCCTATGCATCCATTTGATATAGGGCAAGTTGTGTGACTAGCCCATAATGCGAAAGGAGCAGAAACTCAGTGGGAGATCTTTCTCTCTATACCTCAATCTAACAGAAGCATTCTCAAAACATGTTGTTCAAATGATATATACTCACGTTGCTTATCCTGCAGTAAAGAGCTTTTTAAAGGCATTTCAATTTGCATGCCATTGGGTGGAGCACACCCTATCTAGTGTACTACAGGAACTTCACTCCCAATAGTCTTATACCTAGCCTAATTCATATGTTTGTGTTATACCTGCCTGGTCTTTGTTGACAGTTGATTTTCTAACCCTCTTTTAAGCTGGTTCGTACTCCATTAGAGCAAAGAGAACTTCAGGAAGATCCTTTTTTATCATAACAACTAAGGAGAAAATGATTGCTTTAAAATCTAGGAATATTTAAAATTTCATAATTCCCCCAATTAAAAAAAAATAAGTATAGTCAAGCTGATCAGGGAGTGTCAGGAAGCCTGGAGCTCTGCAAGCCTCATTCCTACTCTGGCAAAGGAGTCCTTGGAGTACAGGATGCCTGGATAGTAGCAGAGGCAGGCCTCCCTGTGGGTAACAGAAAGATAAAAAATAATGGAAGTCCTGAGGCCTCCCACCCCTGTAAGTCACATGAATTATCATGTAGAGCTCAGTTCTTAACAGGAATTTTCAGCACATCTTGTAGTCAGATCCAACCTAAAGAAAAGTGTGTCATAGCCATGGTTCTCCCATGCACAGTTACCTGATAATGACTCCTGTGTGAAAACTACTCATTTCCTCTTCGGTTTCCTCCAAATGCTTTCTACCTCCACCACTGCTCTGAACTGCCTCTCAAGTAGAGTATTCAACCTCAGTAGGAAAATATTCGCTACATGTTTCATGCATATGAAAGGGCCCAGTCAATGGCACTTGACTCACCTCTTTCACATTGACTTCCATAAAATTACATTATTTTAGTTCCTCATCTTCTTCTTGAGCCAATTGTTCTTTCTTATTTGCTTACAACTCTTCTTTTATCATCTAACAAAGGGCTCCTTCGCCTTCTATTGAATCAGTCGGAAGTCATTTAGTTCTTTCTTTTTTGGTCTCTATTTACTCTCTCTCTCTCAGTTTTATTGTAGTAAGTATTAATGGACACACATACTTCAAACCACAAACAATCCTGCACATTACTCCCACAAATATCGTCCTAGAATATCACGTGCAATCATTGCTCTCCTTCCACTCAAAGATTTGTAATGATTCTCTATTGCTGAAAAACTTAAATCCAAACTAATACTGTGCTGGACCCTGTGCTTGGTACACAAAGGGGAGTGGGGACAAAGAATGTCACCTGCAATATCAGTAAACAAAGGATGTCATGGCCATTAAGCTATCAGCCAGTGCAGCCACAAACCCATCCCAAAGGTGCACCCTAAGGGGATTCATGATGGAGAAAACAGGATACTGGCCCTAGACATTTAAGGTACATATGAAAAGAATGATTTCAATGAGCCCAGACTTTGCATTTTCCGTACATAGAAAAGTGTTAACTTCAGATGTCCTGTTTTTCTTTAATTAACAGCATTTTTTTGATGTTCTGACTACCTGGTTTTTGTTGCAAAAACTCCTAAATATCCTGGTTCCTCCCTTACCTCTTCAGAACAGTCCCAGAGCCTGTCTCCCAGGCTCAAGTCCTCAGAATGTACACTGAATAAAACATAATTATCAACTTTTAGGTTGTGCTTTTTTTTTTTCAGTCGACAGAAGCAGCAACTCTTCAGCCTAGAAATGAGAGCCTCTCAGAATCTGAATCACTCCACCAATTTGGGATGAAAAATGCAGGCTCTCTTAGGGCAGTGAAAATTCAATGGATTGGTGAAATACAAGGTGCCAAAAAAAGAAGATTGTACATAACTGGTGTTCAGTAAATGCTTGTCAATGAACTAGAGAGCCAGGTTTCAATTAGGGGAAGGAAGTATATAGAAGAGAAAAGAAATAGGATTAAAAGATTGGAGATCCAAATATGCCAAATGGATAAAAGGGGTCGATAAGAGGAAATAGTGAACTTAGAGAGGGCGTGAGCTAGACCAAGGTAAAAGAAGTAATATCCATAAACAGCTGGATACCAGTAGTGATCCACAAGGATCTCCTACAGGCAAGGAGAGGAGAACCTTAGAATGAGAGAATACAATTATTTCTGAAGCAAATGTTAAAAAATAAAGCCAATTTACTAAAGGCAAGAAGGTAGAAGCAGATAAATGACATAGACATGAAAATACAGACATATTTAATGACAATTTAAAAAAATACTTTCTTTCTGGCTTCTTTGTATATGATCTTCTCCCTATTTAATGTCTTGAGAAGGATTAAAACTGTTATATCAGGAATGCAAAGAAAAGCAGTGTTAATATTCACCTATCATTATAGGATTTTCAGGAGACACAATAATCTTGAGAAATTTTTTCCAGAGAGAAGGATTTACTCTTTAAGCTTGTTCATCCACATATTAAAAACAAAACTTGTATGATTTCAATCTACATTGTCTTCCCCCCCACCCCTTTTATAAGCTTTAGATAGAGAGAACTCTGAATGTGAATAAGGGACAGTCCATTCTACCCAGGAATGAAATGGAGAGTCTTTCCAGAGAAAGAATAGGAAAAGCAAAAGGGAAATTCATGGCTAATGTCACTCTGATACCTGTAACAGAGAAGTGATGTAAATTCAGATACATTGAGGAGTAAGCCAAAAGCAGTTTGTACTGCTTCCCATTTGGAACTCTTAAAAAAAAATTTCCCTCACAAAGTATCTATGGAGCAAACATGAGGGGACCCTCACAGAGCAGAAATTAACATAATTGCATAATGATAGAGTTCTTTAATATGATCTACAACATTGTTTCTTACTAATTTTTAATCATATGTTACATGGATAAAGGAGAGATAGTGCACTAAGCTCATGGGTTTGAAGTCGGGGTAGGACAACCATCTGCTTTGTATCCGAGTGTAGCCAAACATGGTCCTCGCAGAGCTCTATCATAGTTAGGTGCAGACAGCTGAATTTTAGCATTTTCTCCACTGTATAGATAGTATGCTGTAGAATCTTGTGGAATAGGAGAGTTAAATGCAGGAATATTGGAAAGAGGATTAACAGCACTCCAGAGCAGTAAAATTTAAACACATATACGTGGCAGATTTGGAAAGCTAAATCTTAATCATTTCTTTAGGTCAGCTTTAAATCAGAAAAGAAATGAAGTGCGGAACAGTGACCATCACACTGACTTCCTTGGTCTGTCTAGTGATAAGAACATGGTGTTCTAGACAGGTCTCAAGCAGAGGGGCCCAAAACATTAGTGGTAACAGTCCCTTTGGCAACTGTTTAATCAGTAAGTTCAATGTCACATGGAAAAGTTATCTAGAACATTCACAGTGTGTCTTATTCCAGAGAACCCACCCACACATGTTTGTCTACTATGTGCTCTGCCACAAAATTTTACCACTCCTACCAAGAGCCTGTTGACCCAGCCATGAAGTACTAAGCACGGGATTAGAGGTCACACATTACCAAGATAGAGCTCACTTCCACTACAAAAAATAACCTAGGATAAACATCCCTTCCTTCTACTTTTTCCATTCTTATTCCTAATATTTTCTCATCACTCTGAACAAAACACCATGTCTCCTTTATTTCAAACAGACCATTGGCATTTACTTACAGACAAGATACAAAATTTACTAACTTCCTTTTTTTCTGATATGAGCCTCTTTCTCACTTGCATGGAGAGAATTTCCTCTCTCTGACCCTTTAGTTACTGCTAAGTTCGATGTTCAATGGGATTTAAAAATATCTGGCCTTGCAGGAAAGAGCATAAATGGGGAATAACCAGTATCATTTGCCATTCTGAAGCCACCAGGTAAATGTGAACCCAAGTAACACATGTGTGATCCCACTACCATTCTAGGGGAGTAGGTCTCAATCTTTCATGTGTTTAAAATCATCAGTGGGGTAGTAGGATGTCTCTTACTAAATCATATTCTTCCAACAACATTCCACACTAAGAATGATTTAATCCCAATTTTCAAATGATCTTCCAAAATGTACAACTGTCATTCTATGCAGATGATATGATACTATATAAAGAAAAACCTAAAGACTCCACACAAAAACTACTAGAACTGATAAACAAATTCAGTAAGGTAGCAGGATACAAGATTATACAACATACAAAAATTATACAAGATTATACAACATACAAAAATCAGCTGCATTTCTTTACACTAACAACAAAATACCAGAAAGGGAATGTAAACAACTAATCCCCTTTACAATTACATAAAAAAAATAAAATATTTACTTAGGAATAAACCTCACCAAGGAGGTGAAAAGCTTATATGCTGAGAACTAAAAAACATTAATAAAGGGAACTGAAGACGATTCAAAGAAATGGAAAGATATCCCATGCTCGTGGATTGGAAGAATTAATATTGTTAAAATCTCCATACTACCCAAAGCAATCTACAGATTTAATGTGATCCCTCTCAAATTACCCATGACATATTTCACAGAACTAGAACAAATAATCTAAAATTTATATGGAACCATAAAGGAACCAGAATTGCCAAAGCAATCCTGAGGAAAAAGAACAAAGCAGGAGGACTAACCCTCCAGACTTCAGACAATACTAAAAAAGCTACAGTAATCAAAACAGATTTGGGTTTTGGCACAAAAACAGACATATGGATCAATGGAACAGAACAGAGAGTCCAGAAGTAAACCCACACACCTATGGTCAATTAATCTGCAGCAAAGGAGGCAAGAATATACAATGGGGAAAGGACAGTCTCTTCAACAAGTGGTGTTGGGAAAGTTGGACAGCCGCATGCAAATCAATGAAGTTAGACAACTCCCTCACACCACACACAAAAATCAACTCAAAATGGTTTAAAGATTTAAATATAAGACATGACACCATAAAACTCCTACAGGAGAACATAGGTATAACATTCTCTGACATAAATCAAACCAATGTTTTCTTAGGTCAGTCTCCCAAGGCAATAGAAATAAAAGCAAAAATAAACAAATGGGACCTAATCAAACATATAAACTTTTGCACAGCAAAGGAAACCATAAACAAAATGAAAAGACAACGTACAGACTGGAAAAAAATATTTGCAACCGACAAGGGCTAATTTCCAAAATATACAAACAGCTCATACAATTCAATAACAAAAAAAACCCAACAAGCCAATTGAAAAAATGGGCAGAAGACCTAAATAGACATTTCTCCAAAGAAAACATACAGATGGCCAATAGGCACATGAAAAGATGCTCAGCATCTCTAATTATTAGAGAAAAGGAAATCAAAGCTACAATGAGGCACCACCTCACACTAGTCAGAATGGCCATCATTAAAAATTCTACAGGGACTTCTCTGGTGGCGCAATGGTTAAGAATCTGCCTGCCAATGCAGGGGACACAGGTTCGAGCCCTGGTCTGGGAAGATCCCACATGCCGCGGAGTAACTAAGCCTATGTGCCACAACTACTGAAGCCTGTGCGCCTAGAGCCTGTGCTCCACAACAAGAGAAGCCACCTCAATGAGAAGCCCACACACTGCAACGAAGAGTAGCCCCTGCTCGCCGCAACTAGAGAAAGCCCGTGTGCAGCAACAAAGACCAAACACAGCCAAAAATAAATAAATAAGAAAAGAGTCTACAACTAGTAAATGTTGGTGTGGAGAAAAGGGAACCCTCCTACACTGTTGGTGGGAATGTAAATTGGTGCAGCCACTATGGAAAACAGTATGGATGTTCCTCAAAAAACTAAAAACAGAGCTACCATATGATCCAGCAATCCCACTCCCAGGCATATATCCAGACAAGACTATAATTTGAAAAGATACCTTCTCCCCTATGTTCACTGCAGCACTATTTACAATAGCCAGGACATGGGAGCAACCTAAATGTCCATCAGCAGATGAATGGATAAAGATGTGGTACATATATATAATGGAATATTATTCAGCCATAAAAAGAAATGAAATTGGGTCACTTGTAGAGATGTGGATGGACCTAGAGAGTGTCATACAGAGTGAAGTAAGCCAGAAAGAGAAAAAAATATATCATATATTAACACATATATGTGAAATCTAGAAAAATGATATAGATGACCTTATTTGCCAAACAGAAATAGAGACATAGACGTGGAGAACAAATGTATGGATACCACGGGGGAAAGAGGTGGGGTGGGAGGAATTGGGAGATTGGGATTGACACATATACACTACTGATACTGTGTATAAAATAGACAACTGATGGGAATATACTGTATAGCACAGGAGACTCTACTAATGCACTGTGGTGTCCTAAGTGGGAGGGAAATCCAAAAGGGAGGAGATATATGTATATGTATGGCTGATTCATTTTGATGTGCAGTAGAAGCTAATACAACATTGTAAAGCAACTATACTCCAATAAAAGTTAATTTAAAAATAAAATAAAATAGAAAAATTAAAAGTCTACAACTAGTAAATGTTGGCATGGAGAAAAGGGAACACTCTTACACTGTTGGTGGGAATGTTAATTGGTGCAACCACTATGGAAAACAGTATGGAAATTCCTCAAAAAACTAAAAATAGAACTACCATATGATCCAGCAATCCCACTCCTGGGCATATATCCAGACAAAACTATAATTCGAAAAGATACATGCACCCCTATGTTCATAGCAGCACTATTCACAACAGCCACGAAATGGAAACAACCTAAATGTCCATCAACAGATGAATGGATAAAGAAGATGTGGTGTATATATATATAATGGAATATTAGTCAGCCATAAAAAAGAATGAAATAATGCCATTTGCAGCAACATAGATGGACCGAGAGGTTATCATACTAAGCTAAGCAAGTCAGAAAGACAAATACCATGTGATATCACTTAGTGGAATCGAAAATATGACACAAATTTGAAACAGAAACAGATTCACAGACATAGAGAACAGACTTGTGGTTGCCAAGGGAGAGTGGGTGTGGGGGAGGGATGTATTGGGAGTTTGGGATTAGCAGATGCAAACTACTATATACAGAATGGATAAACAACAAGGTCCTATTGTGTAGCATAGGGAACTATATTCAATATCCTGTGACAAACCATAATGGAAAAGAATATTAAAAAGAATATATATATATATATATATATATATATATATATATATACAACTGAATCACTTTGCTGTACAGCAGAAATTGACACAACAATGTAAATCATCTATATTTCAATAAACTTTTTAAAAAAACGATCTTCCACATCTAAATGCAATATTGCATCAATTCAATGGGATACCATGCCCTATACAAAGAAAGAAAAAACTCTTATAAATGCATATAAAATTATCTCTAAGGTGTACTGTTTAGGAAAAATCACAGTGTATAATAAAATAAAATAAGAACAACAGTTTTTAAAAGTAGTGTGTCAGGAGGGACATACAGGTATTGACTCGTTCATTGTAAAAACCATGTGGCTTGACTCAAATGATCTGGAAGGATATGCAAGAAAATGGTAACACTAGTTAATTCCTGGGATGCTGGAGCTGGATGACTATGGAATGGTTATAGAATGGATACTTTTCACTGAACATTTGCTTATGCCTTTGTAAAAATGTGAATCATGTTAGTGAATTATTCATTCAAAAATAATTGAAACTAAAACTGAATAAATATTTAAGACTTGAAGTAGTCTTGTGAATCTTAGTACTGGTATATTTTATTGTATCATCATAGTAATCCTAGGAAAGTATAGACGACATTCGAAATCACATATTTCATAGACCTTCTCATATAGTTGTCACAACTGACTATAGCAGCTGAGTAGAAGGCGAAACTGCAGGAGCATCCTTCAGAAATTACATCTAGCTTTAAAGTTTTAAAATCCAACATTAACTCTCAATCATTGCACATAATATTTTTCATTCTATAAGCACTGGAGAAAGGTAGAATTGATATTAAAGAAATTAAAGAAAAACAAACAGAAAATTTACCCTTTGCAAAAGCAATCATTTTCATTCTAGTTGGAAACTAGACAATAAGCTATATTAATGTACATTTTATTGGACAGCCCCTCTAAGATTATGTGGTTCTCTCAAGCACACACCATCTCTTACTTATCCTTGTAGCACCCAGTAACTAGAAGAGTGATTTTTAAGTTATGGTCTATGGGCCCTGCGGTGCTTCAGATATTCTGCAAATATTTGATTTTATTTACTTCTTTTTAAATACATATATAGCTTAAACTATGTGTGTGTATACACACACACACATATATATGTGTGTGTGTTATATACATAATATATAAAATATATATTATATATATAAACACATTTTATTTAATGTTTTATATCCAAATTGGAGACTTTGGAGACAATGAAAATATTAACTTCTGGGGACTTGTCTGGTGGTCCAGTGGTTAAGACTCCATGCTTCCACTGCTCGGGGCATGGATTCGATCCCTGGTCTGGGAGCTAAGATGCCACATGCTGCACGGTGCAGCCAAAAAAAAAAGAAAAAGAAAGAAAATATTAACTTCTATGGCTAGGCCAGCTTATTTTTATATAAATCTAGGAAAAAATCTTCTCTATGCATATATTAGAACTTTTTGAAAATGTCAATGCTTAGGAAGGTCAAAACTTTACAACTGGTGTTTTTCTAAAATTCAGAACTGGACATATCCATGGTATGTAAAATTCTATGGAAGATTCATTCTGTTCTGCTGCTCTCCAAGCTGGATGGGCAATTTCAAACTGATTCTATCTAGTCGCTCTTGGGTCAAGGAAAATATTTAACTTCAAGTCACTTCAACCCTTAAAGTGGCTAAAGTCTTCACCCTTTGGGGAGTGTGTGCATTACAGGTATCCTGGGTCACTGTCAGGCAGAAGATTATCTGATGGGGGGCTAAGCAGAACTTCAAGGTACAGAGGATGTTACTCCAAAGTGGGTAAATGTTGGAGAACTGACTGTTTTGGCGGCTGGTTTTGACCAGCGACAACAATAGAACAACATGGAACTCATCCAGGTTCCATGAAGCTTCCTGATGCTAGAACATATGAGGGAGACCTGCTTTGGCTGGTTGGTGTGAGGGGGTGGAGCATGACATTCCTTCTCTTACCTCTTCCCTAGTTATGAATAATTACCTCCTAAAGGTAGGGAAATTTGCTCTTCAGCTATGCATCCATGTCTTTACATACTTTTGTACCTCTCCTCCCCCTCAAAACTAGCATACAGGCAAAAAAGCAAAATATCCTTGAGTTACAAGTTAAATAAGGCTGTGAGCCCTAATTGAGGAATTTCAGGGGAAGGAAGATATAATTAATACTCAGAAATGCATGTGCCATGCTCAGATAAATGTCAATAAAGCTTTAGGATATCTGCCTACTTTTCTCAAATCATAATAATCACATGTGTGGAGACCAGTGAACTTCCAACAGGAAGCATCATGAGAGTATCATAGTTTTATCACTTACTGTAAACGTGGTATGTTTCTTGTCTGTTATATTCATGATAAATAAGGTAAGTAATTGTTAGATATTGTTAGTGATGTAGTTATAAAATGAAGTTATTCTCTTATTCCTATTAACCACAGTTATTTTGAGGTTGCAAATCATGCTGTTTCTCTTTTTGCTTTATTTTTAACTATTACCATTTGCAACTATTTTTCCTTTTTCCCCAGCTTTACTGAAGTACAATTGACAAATAAAACTGCAATATATTTAAAGTGTACAATGTGATGATGTGATGTATGTATACATTGTGGAAGGATTCCCGCAAAAAGTTAATTAACACAACACTTCACATAGTTACCTTTATTCTGATAAGAATGCTTAAGATCTACTCTCTGCAAATTTCAATTATATAATAGAGTGTTATCAGCTGTTACCAGTATTATACCCACTGTGCTGTACATTAGATTCTCAGAACTTATTCATCTTATAATTGAAAGTTTGTATCTTTGAACAACCTCTCCCCATTTCCCCACCGCACCCCAACACTGACAACCACCATTGTATTCTCTCTATGAATTTGACATTTGTTTTTTTTTTAGTTTTCACCTCTAAGTGATACCAGGAAGTATATCTTTCTCGGTGTGGCTTATTTCACTTAGCCTAAGGCTCACCAGGTTTATCCCTGTCATTGCAAATGGCAGGATTTCCTTTTTTATTAAGGCTGAATAATATTCCATTTTATATATATACATATATATATATATATGTATATATATACACACCACATCTTTATCCATTTATCTTTCAGTAGGCACTTAGGTTGTTTCCATGTTTTGGCTATTGTAAACAATGCTGCAATGAACGTAGAAGTACAGACATCTCTTCAAGATAGTGATTTCCTTTCCTTTGGATATATAGCCAGAAGTAGGATTGCTGAGTCATATGGTAGTTCTATTTTTAATTTCTTGTAGAACCTCCATATTGTTTTCCATACTGACTGTACTAGTTTACATTCTCACCAGTAGTGTACAAGGGTTCCTTTTTGCCACATTCTCACCAGCATTAATCTCTTGTCCTTTTGATAACAGATATCCTAACAGGTATTAGTTGATATCCGACTGTTGTTTTGATTTGCATTTCCCTGATGATTAGTGATGTTGAGCACTTTTCATGTACTCGGTGGTTATTTGTATGTATTATTGAAAAAATGTACATTCAGGTCATTTGCTCATTTTTTAATTGGGTTGTTCGGTTTTTTGCTATGTAGTTGTATGAGTTCCTTGGATATTTCGGGTGTTAACCTCTTATCAGATATGTGCTTTGAAAATATTTTCTCCCATTCAATAGGTCACCTTTTCATTTTGTTGATGGTTTCTTTTGCTGTACAGGAGTGTTTAAGTTTGAGGTAGTCCAACTTGTTTATTTTTGCTTTTAGTGTCAACTCCAAAAAATTATTGCCGAGACCAATGTCAAGAAGCTTATTCCATATGTTTTCTTCTAAGAGTTTTAAGGTTTCTGGTGTTACATTCAAGTCTTTAATCCATTTTGAGTTGATTTTTGTGTGTGGTGTAAGATAGGGGTCTAATTTAATTCTTTTGCATGTGGCTATCCAGTTTTCCCAACACCATTTGTTGAAAAGATTATCCTTTCCCCATGGTTGTATACTTGGTGGCTTTGTGGTAAATTAATTGATTATATACATGTGGCTTTATTTCTGGGCTCTCTATTCTGTGCCATTGATCTATGTTCCTGTTTTTAATGCCAATACCATACTGTTTTGATTACTATAGCTTTGTAATATACTTTGAAAACAGGAACTGTTTGTCTTGCTCAAGATTGCTTTAAGTATTCAGAATCTTTTGTGGTTCCATACCAATTTTAGGATTTTTTTTTCTATTTCTGTGAAAAAATGTCATTGGAATTTTGATACAGATTGCATTGAATCTGTATGTAGATCATTTTAGGTCATATGGCAATTTTAACAATATTAATTCTTCCCATCCATGAACATGCCTCCACAGAGAATGCTTGCTCTTCCACTTAACAACTGCTTCTTTGTTTGTTATGGTTCTGTGGGACTCACAAATGCAAACCCTATTGGCTCTCAGGGCTAGGTGGTTTGGGGGCATATCTCTTGGGTGGCAACCTTAAAAGTTGAGGCACTAGATATGTGACCTAGACCCTCAGCTCCTCAGGGAGAGGCTGAGAATTAGGGGTCCGCTCCTGATTGTTGTGCCAGGTGGGGTTTATGGTGAAAATGTGTCTTAGCCTTTCCTACTCCTGTGTGTAGCTGTATATTCAGTGTATCCATGGGAAAGTCAGATCTTGCCATCTTGGTGATGTCACTCCAGATACTTGTAACTATTTTTCTTGAAACCTTGCAACAAAAGCCCTTCTAGACATAAATCAAGGACGAAGCTAAAAAAGACTGCAACTGGGCTTCCCTGGTGGCGCAGGGGTTGAGAATCTGCCTGCTAATGCAGGGGACACGGGTTCGAGTCCTGGTCTGGGAGGATCCCACATGGCGCAGAGCAACTAGGCCCGTGAGCCACAACTACTGAGCTTGCGCTTCTGGAGCCTGTGCTCCGCAACAAGAGAGGCCGCCATAGTGAGAAGCCCGCACACCGCGATGAAGACTGGCCCCCGCTTGCCACAACTAGAGAAAACCCTCGCACAGAAACGAAGATGCAACACAACAAAAATAAAATAAATTAATTAATAAACTCCTACCCCCAACATAAAAAAATTAAAAAAAAAGACTGCAACTGACATTCATGAGCTCCATTACCCAGGCTTATGTTGGATCAAAACAGCCTTATTGCTCTCATCAATTGACTTTATATTATTAAATATTTTAATGTGAATCTGCAAAACAAATTTATACTAGGAGAAAACTGCTTTTGTCTGTGTGTAAATTGGGGTTTCAATATACAAAGTACATTATATTCATATATTGTTGTCAAAAACATTTGAAAAACACTGGCCTAGGTCAATAACCATGACAAAAAACAGGTTCAAAATAAATTTAAAATTCCCTTCTTATCTAAGACCAGTTTAGCCTCAACAAAATTCACAGTCATGCAGTATGGTTAAAAAACAAAATCTGAGAATTTATAGGTTGAAGAGTAGTCTTGCAAATATTGTTACTTCTACCTTTAAGTAAGGAGATAATATAAGAATTACAAGAGTCCTTGTGAAATAATTTGATTTCAAGAACTTGATTTTAATAACCATGGATGTACAGAAAGAACTTATCTTGTTCATGTACGGGTTAGCTGTGATAATCAAGTCATAAATAATAGTCTTAGTTATATTCAGTAGCCCTTAATGTTACTGCAAATTTGGTAGAACATATTTTACCATTTTTAAATATATGGCACTTACCTATAAATGAGAAAATGTTGACATATGGTATTAATAAACTGGGCTCTATAAATATAAATTCTTATAAAGGAAATAACTTTCTCAGGTTACTTCACAACTGTCATTCATTCATTCAATGAATATTATTGCTGCATATTAATTAAAAAAACACTCCTACTGTCATGAAATTTACAGTCTAGCACAGGTAGACAGACAATATTAATGTAATAAATAAGTAAATTACATAATATTTTAGAGGGTGCATAGTACTATGGAAAAATTAAAATTAGAGCAGGTAAAGGGAGATTGGGAGTGCAGGCAACATAAGATTGCTTGCAATTTTAAACAAGACAGTCAGAGTAGACTTCACTGAGAATGTGTTATCTGAGAAAACACCTGAAAGAGATAAGGTAGGTGCCACATACGTATGTGGGGAATGAGTGTTCAAGACGAAGGGAACAACTAGTGCAAAGGCTCTTGAGACAGGAGCACCCCTGATGTGTGGGAGGAATATTAAGACAGTTAGTGTGTCTGAAACAGGGTGACCAAAGAGACAGGGACTAGAAGGAGAGGAAGTCAGACAGGTAATGACAGCAGATAATATAGCATCCCACTGGCCATTGAAAGGATTTCAAGTTTCACCCTGAGTGAAATGGAAAGGCAATGTAAGGTTTTGAGCAGAAAATATAGCAAACAATATTACTCCTTCACAATAAATATTACATAATAGTATATGTACTAGCAAATTATGAGGTTCTATATGAATAAAATGCCTTAGAAAATTCTTCCTCTAAAATCTTAAATTCTGGGGAGCTTTTATTCTAGACACTATTATAAAAACTATTGAGTAGTCACTGTGTTCTAGGTGATGTTCATTAATTAATTCAACAAATATTTATTACGTGCCTACTGTGTGTCAGGTGCTACTCAGGCCCAAAGATAGGCATCATGGACATAAACACAAAAGCGTATAAGCGCACAGGGGTGGGGAGAGGGAAGGATGCTCCAGAAAAGCATCAAGGTTTAAATTCTAGTTTCACCATTTACTGGCTGTGTGACCTTGGCTAAGTTCCTTAACCATTTTCAGATCCAGTTTTCTCATATGTAAAAGAGAGTAATAAAAATATTTCTTACACTATAGGGTTTTGTCAACATTATTCTGGTTGCTATACAGAAAGCAGCTATTAGGGAGAGTTGTTAGGAGATATTGCAGTTGTCTAAGGGAGAGTCCAGGGTAGTGGTAGAAGTGGTGAGAAATCATCAAATTCAGGACATATTTTGGAATTAAAACCAACATGACTTGATTGATGGATTTGATGTGGCATGTAAGGGAAAGCAATGAATCAAGGATAATTGCTATGTTTTGGCCAAAGCTACTGAGTAAATGATGGGTCCATTTCATTGGGTTGTTGAGACTGGAGATTTGGGAGAAGGAACTGAGTTCTATTTTGGATATGTTATATCTCAGTTACCTGTTAGGCATCCAAGAAGATTTCAAGTAGGCATTTGGATATATAAATTTAAACTCAAAGGAGAAGCCAAGGCTGAAGATTTAAATATGGGATATGCCAGATGGTAATTATACCATGAGATAAAATTAATTGCTTAGATAGAGAAAAAGAAGAAGACCAAGGACTGAGCTCTGCGTTACACCAATAATCCAAGCTCAGATATAAGGGGGGAGTCAGCAGAGGAAAGAGAAGTGGTCGATGAAGTAGGAGGAAAACTAGAAGAGTGTGATGTCCCATAAAAAACATTAAGGATAAAGAAATGAACAGTTATCTCAAATCCCCCTGAAATTTTCAGGAAAATGAGGCCCGAGATTTGACCATTAGTTTTGAAAAGATGGGGTCATTGTTGATTAGTAGTACTTCCAGTGGAGTCATGTGGCTATCAGCCTGACTGAAGAGAGAACTGGAGCGGGAGTTAAGAAGTAAATGTGGAATAATAAGTAAAGACAACTCTTTTTTCCTGAATTTTGCTATAAAGGGGAGCCAAGAAATGACGCTGTAGCTAGAAGTCTTGGGCCAAGTGAGACTTTTTAAAGATAGTGGTGATATTTATATTCTGATGCGAATGATCCAAAAGAAAGGCAAAAACGAATGGTGCAGGAGAAAGGATCTAAATGAAGGAGAAAATCCTTGAATAGGCCAGATGTTATGGGATCCAGCACACAAGCTGAAGAATAGTCTTTAGACAGGAGCTAGGATAGTTCAGCCACTGAATAAGAGAATGCAAAGTTTAAGAACAGGTGAAGACAAGATGGTAATTTTGGGGTTGGAAAGATGAGGTAGTTGTCTTCTGATTGCTTCTATATCCTGAGTGAAGTAAGAATCACGGCCATAGCTTAGAATGATGGGGAAGAGGGAAGTATTTGTTCTGATTCCCTGATATTTTTTTCTTCTTGGAATCTTTGGCCACTTCATATGCATGTGGCCTGAGCAATCATACAGGACCCTGCACCCAGAAGGAATCCACACTTGGTTTAATGCTCTGCTGCTGCAGTCTTGAAATTCTTAATAATTTTTTAACAAGGAGCCCCATAAGTATTTTGATTTTTCACTGAGCTGCAGAAATTAAATAGCTATCCTTGCTGGGAGCTTTTGAATCTTTGTCACCAGTGTTCTAGAATTTCATGAAGTATCATGGTATGAGTTTTTTTCAGCCATTGAACTGGATCATAATTTGGCCTTTTCAAAACAGTAATTACAGTTGACTCTTCAAGAACACAGGGGTAAGGGATGCTGACCTTTGGCAAAAATCTGTGTATAACTTTACAGTCGTTTCTTTTTATCCGTGGTTCCTCATCTGCACATGAACATCAACCAACCATGGATCGTGTAGTATTGTACCATCACTACTGAAAAAAATCATATGTAAGTGGACCTGCACAGTTCTAACCTGTATTCTTCGAGGGTCAGTTATAATGTCCTTCAGGTCTAAGGAACTTCCTTGCATTGCTTCAGTGACAATTTCCTCTTTTCCTTTTTCCCTTTATGCAAATCTTATAGTTTCAATATTGAACCTCTTGTACAAATGCTCTAGTTTTCTCATCATTTCCCTCCCATTTTGTATGTCCTTGTAGTTTTGTTCTACTTTATGGGCTACTTCCTCAACTTTGTTTTCCAATCCAAATTCTGGCTTTTCTTTTTCCTTCTATCATATTTTAAATTTATTTCTAGTTTTTCAGTTCATGTTTTGATAGTCTCTTGTCTCATAGTCTCTGTGTTATCTTTTCTAACTATAGATTTTTGCTTTGTTTTGTTTTCTTCTGCTACTAGTATTTTCTGTATCCTCTCATTGTGTTTGTTTGTTTGTTTTCTCATCTCCCATGTAAGAGACTCCTCTCAAATGTCTAGTGAATTTTGGTTTTCCATACATATTTTAAAATTAGACAATAAATATTATTTGGAGATTTTGTAGTCTTTGTGGAAAGTATTGACTCTGCGCTTTGCTTCAGGGTGATCACATAATCCAGACATTTTGTTGTCCTTAACTCTTGGGTCTGTTTGCTTCTTCAGAGAGAAATTTTCCTAATTTCCTGCTTAGATATAGAAGTTTGGCAACCAGTCTTCTAGCCATCAGTGGAGAAAAGGGAGTTGGGATCTCACTACTTAAAATGCTGACTTTCATTTATGTTCCCTATTTTCAATACGGCATCTCATCCTTGCTTCTATCTGAGTTCAGAGATTTTCTGGTTCAGCAACTTTATTGACTAAATATTCAGTAATTTAGTATAATAAGGGAAGGTTTGTCACCTGGATGCATAGAGAGAAGGGGGATCTGAAGAGATAAGTGCTCTCTAATTTCATTTAATTCTTCAGTTAAACCAACCATCTTTCATATCTACCTTTAAAGTTACTAGTTTCTTCCATTTATGATGATAGCCTAAATTCTGTGGCATATATCAGCTTGATTTTTATTGGCCTGTATACAAGTTTGCTGGGGCTGCTGTAACAAAATGCCAAAAAGTGGGTAACTTAAAGCAAGTAAAATTTATTGTCTCACAGTTCTGGAGGAGGACAGAAGTCCAAAATTAATGTATCAGCAGGGTCATGCTCTCCAAGAAGGCCCTAGGAAAAGATCTGTTCCAGGCTTCTCTCCTAGCTTCTGGTAGCCTCAGCAATTCCTTGGCTTGTACATATATTACTCCAGTTCTCTACATTCCCCAAGACATTCTCCCTATGTGTTTTCCCTCTGTATGTGTATGCCTTTGTGTTCAAATTTCTCTTTTTTATAAAGACACCAGTCATGTCGGATTAGGGTCCATACTAATGAACTCCTCCTAATTTGGTTAAATCTGCAAAGATCCTATTTCAAAATATGATCACATTCTGAGGTATTAGGGGTTAGGACTTCAAGATGTCATTTATTTATTTATTTATTTATGGCAGCATTGGGTCTTTGTTGTTGCGTGCAGGCTTTTCTCTAAGTGGCGAGCGGGGGCTACTCCTCCTTGTGGTGCGTGGGCTTCTCATTGCGGTGGCTTCTCTTGTTGCAGAGCATGGGCTCTAGGTGCAAGGGCTTCAGTAGTTGTGGCATGCAGGCTCAGTAGTTGTGGTGCACGGGCTTAGTTGCTCTGCGGCATGTGGGATCTTCCCAGACCAGTGATCGAACCCGTATCTCCTGCATTGGCAGGCGGATTCTTAACCACTGAGCCACCAGGGAAGCCCCAATATGTCATTTTTTTAACAGACACAGTTCAACCCTTAACAGCCTCTCTCCCCATTTTTCTTAAATTTCAGCTTTTGCCCGTCTGTTAAATGTTACATCTTTTCTATCCACTTTCCAGATCTCAAAATTTTGTTGCCTATTTCTTATGCACTGTTACTTACTTCCCAGTTCTCTTTGTCCTTATGAATTTATGTTTTTGTTACTTCTTTACTGTTTTGATAGAGTAGAGATAAATGTGTGTGCTCAATATTCTACATGTAACCAGAATCTCCAGAATAATCTTTTTGAAACTTAAATCATATTATATTGTTAGCCAGCTTACACCACCCAAAGGCTTCTTGTGACACTGTGACTTATCATACTCCACAAGGATCAGCCCCAGATAATCCTCCCAAGGCATCTCCTACCACTCTCCCCTCACATGCTCCACTCCAGCCATACAGTGTCCTTGCTATTCTTCAAAATGGCCAAGAATGTTCCCACCTCCAGCTCATTCCCACCTCCCACCTCCTTTAGATTTGCTCATTTCTCTTCTGTCAGATATTCACAAGGCTTGCTCCATCACAGGACATTTCTATTATTCAAGTCTCTTTCTGAGAAATAAACCCTCCTGGACCACTGTCTCAGTTTGGTTTCTCCCAAAACAGATTCTGAGACCAAGACCGGATGCACAGAGTTTATTTGGAAGGTGATCCCTGAAGGCAGAGTGAGGAAATCAGAAAGTAGACAGGGAAGAGAGAAAAACCAGTGAAGGACATGTTGATGGGTAGGTTACTACTGTGGGCACTTGGGGCTCAGTCCCACTGGAGCCCCCTTGAGGGCCTGAGTGGAGCACACTTCAGAATTGTCACCAGCTCTATCCCTCATTAAATGATGATTGTCTCTGGGGACGTTAACCTCTAGTCTGTCCCCATGTACTCTCACAGCATGTACTTGAGGGTGCAGCACTTATTAGGTTCCCAATAAACACTGACTGAATGAATAAATGAGATGTGTATAATTTTATGGAGAACCTGGATAGAGTAAGAACAGAAAAGAGATCTAAAAAGATTTTAAAAGCATATTAATAATTTTTAAAACAAGATACAAACTAGTGTTAGAGTGTGCTTCTGTTTGTTTTTCTTTAGAAAAGATAATACATATACTATTATTTAGGGCACTAATCTTCTATAAGAAAGAGACCTCAAAATACAGTGGCTCAGCTAAAATATAAACTTAATTCCTCTAAAGTAACATTCAGATATAAGCAGTCTGGGACTGATAAGGT
Source organism: Tursiops truncatus (assembly GCF_011762595.2). Taxonomy (NCBI): domain Eukaryota; kingdom Metazoa; phylum Chordata; class Mammalia; order Artiodactyla; family Delphinidae; genus Tursiops; species Tursiops truncatus. The sequence goes on along the minus strand of NC_047038.1, from coordinate 89,310,210 downwards.
AGCCATCCTTGACATGATACCACCCATCTCTGGACTCAAAGCAATTGTTCTACTCTCCATCCTCCAACTAGTGGAACATGGGGAAAGAGCTGGGGGAAATAGGCTCATCCCTTTGAAAGATGTACCTAGAAAAGGCACACTTTATCTTTTACTCACATCCTGCTGACATATAGTCACATGGACAAACCTAGTCCCTAGGAAGGATGGAAATGCAGTCATTAGCTAGGTGCTCTCAGCTAAACTTGAGAGTCTATTATTACAGGAAGAAAGGATAATGGGTACTGATGTACAATTGGCAGTTTCTCACAAAGAAAAATATATTTACATATGAACAGAATGTTTCTGGAAGAATAATAATTTCTGGGATGGTGAAATGGAATCCCAGAAGCTAGGTTAGAGACAAGCTTACTTGTTTGGTAAACAATTTTACGTGATTTGGAATAATTACCATATATGTATATTTCTGTAGCAGCATGAAAACTTTATTTTCACTATACTCAGATGTGTGATAAAAATATAGCTTTTTTGTTTTCTGTAAGTATCATGAGTTCTTTGCCCAATGAGTAGTAGGAAAAGGGATAAATTTTTAATTTTTGAATTACAGTATCTGTATTAGTCAGACCAGGCTGCCATAACAAAATACCATAGACGAGGAGGCTTAAAGAACATAAATCTGTTTCCCCACAGTTCTGGAGGCTGCAAGTCCTAGATCAGAGTTCCAACATGATCAGGGGCTTGTGAGAGCTCTTTGTGGCTTGCCAGTGGTCATCTCCCTGTGTTCTCACATGGCAGAGAGAGGGAGGCACTAAGTGTACTGATGTCATTATGAGGATCCCTCCTTCATAACCTCATCTAAACCAAATTACCTCCCAAATGTCCCATCTGTAAATATAAGCACATTGACGGTTAGGGCTTCAAGAAATGAATTTTGGTGGGGGACACAATTCAGTCCATAGCAGTGTTTTTATTTCTCCTACTTTAAATAATCTGCTTCAGAACTCAGTCTGTTTTGTTTTGTTTAAATGGCTAGTCTTTCAAGTTGCCCTCACCCCAGCATTTTCCCTAAATGGCATCAAGCTATATGAATGAAGAGGTTCATGTGCCCTTGTGGCATTGAGGAAAGTGGGAGGTCTGCACATGTACTGTAGACGTGCACTGCCCCTGAGGTGTGGTCGGTAAGAACCCATCTCTGGACCCCTTGCTGTCTGTTCCTGAGTCTACAGCTATGGAGAGGGAGGATTAGAATTGTGCAGCATACCACATTTTGGCCCGTCCATACTGTTCCACCCATTTACTCTGTTAGGGCTGCCCCATGTGGAGCAGGGCCTCCCTGCAGACCAGTGGACACCCAGCTGACCAGAGGAATGGAGCAAAAACCCCTCTGCTCTCAACACCCACGCACCAGAATAAATGTCCCTATGCCCTCAAATGATCTAACACATCTCCCCTCCAGGATTTCAGCCTGGAGAGGGGAGGTCAGGACAAATGTTATCTCGTGGCTCTCTTGATATCTACTTCTCACAATCTCCTGGGGACTGAATAGGCAGATTCAGGCTTTCCTCTTTCTTCAAATCCCTCTTTGACTCTAGAATAGTAAGCCTCATGGCATAGCCATCATCATTAGAGGCAGTATCATTTCAAAGCTGGGAAGAACCTCTATGATCAGAGTCCGTCAGATCTGGTTCTTGATATTCATGGGGACTAAGAACTTGGAAAACTCTTTTTTCTTTCTCAGCCAAACCTAGATTTCAAACCATTCTAAGAATTCTTCCTGGTAGAAAAAAGTTGTACCACTCTATTTTGTTTTTACATGTTATTTAAAATGTGCAAAATTACATAACAGTAAAGAAAATAATAAAATGTATGCATCACCCAGGTTCAGAAATTATCAATATTTTTGGTGTTGTTTAATCTGTAACTCACCTTTTTCTAATGAATTATTTTAAAACAAATTTTACATATCATATCATATCATTTTTTCTTTCCCTTTACATTCTTTCCATAAGTCCAAATTCCACCAACCCCCTAAAAATAGTAGTTAGGTGTTTTAGGCTAACTAGGAAAAAATGTTTGCATGTGGAAATGCACAAGAAAAAACTTTCCTGGCAAATTAGAGAATTGCCAAATTAAAAGACACATGGTTTACATTGTTAAGTTCTTTACATTAAAAATATGTTTCATTTCATTTTTAATAGTAAGCCCTATTTTATAATTATCTTCTCACTTTGGTTTAATAACTTTCACTTAAAAGGCTTTCATGTTTAAAACTTAATCCTTTCAGTGACCAATTTATAACTGACTCACAGTTAAAGTATTTGAAAATTTAACTTTTCCTTTTGGATTTTCTCACTTGAAAGTATAACGCATGTTATGACATTAAGTAAAGTCAGAATGGAAATTATATGTGTACTGTGAGTATAATTATTTTTTTTAAGTAGATATATGGGGGGAGAGAGTGTAAACTAGAAAGCAAAGGAGTGATGTGATTACATTTCTAGAACTGAACCATAATTTTTCTCCCACTGAAGTATCCAGATATTCTATAATGTAGTTATAGCACTTCTATAGAAAAATTATACATTCTAAGGATTTTCTTTATATAAATTCCTAATATCTTGTTTTTCATTTTATCTGTTGTCTCATCAATTTACAAATTATTTCCAATGTTTACCCAGTTACACTGTGTATACCAAGAGCTCCAGATGGCTTCTTACAACAAAGTTAAAGCAATCTTGTTTCTATTAAACACACTCCATGAAAATTTTCAAAAGATAAATGATGCAAATGCATTTTGACAGGGCGACCAAACACTAGAATACTTAAATCTCTCATTTGCTCTTTGGGGTAGGTGGGAAGGCTCTGCAACATTATTTAAATGGTGACAAAATTCTGTTGAATATACAAAGGGGATTGAACAGGGAGTTAGGGAGCCTGAGTTCTAATCTCTGGTCTGCTTTAAACTGCTCTGCAATTTGATGGTTTTCTAACCTATCTGATCCTCAGTCATCATCTGTAAAACCTGAAGATTACCAGCCTCTCCCACATCACAGTGCTGGTAGGCAGACAAAGTTAGAGTACATTAATGTTACTTTAACTTAATTGGTTGTGAATCACAATCCAAAGGCAACTGAAATTATAATTGTGGCAAGTGTCTGATTAGCAGCAGTATTAAACAGGCCTAATTTAATTCTACAAGCTTAATGCAAATCAGAGTTTGAGAGGAAAAAGAACAAGTTTAGCAAGAAAGCAATAAAAAGAAGAAAATAAGTTGGAAAATACCAGAGTACTCAAAAGAAAGGCATGGAATTTTCAGAAACATTATCTTTAATTAACCAAAAAGTTCTACATTAATTACTATTAGTAAATTATGTTTCCCCAGATGTCTGGTCCTTTAGTAAATGGTTGCCTCTAATGGTGGTTTCAATTTGTGTGCTCTGCTATCTTCTTCCAGCAATACATGCACATGTAGCCTTTTGGTTCATGGATAACAGTCCTGTTTGCAAACCCCTTTGGCCTATTTCAGGTGCTCAGATCAAGTTTGTGGAACAGAACTGAATTAATTACACAGGTCTTTGACTGCTACTTAGCATATAGGCTTGTGCAAAGAAAGCTACCCAGTTTCAATAGGGGCCAGGAGTCCAACAGAATTACTGCTGCTTCTTGCAGAGTTACTTAAATGCCTAATGCATTTTAAATGATCCATAAATTATAAGGCAAGAAATTTACAAGTAATGTATTCATATAAAAGAAAAAATAACCCTGTAAAAATTTTTTTTTCTTTGACTTCTAGGAATCAAAAATCTCTCAAGGTGAGTATAACTCATGCACTTATAATATAAAAATATCTTATTTCCCTAATTCTTAGATACCTTAGAAAGAACTTAAAGGTAAAAATATTACACATCTAAAGAGTATTTTTGCATTGCCTTTGTACACCATTAAGCAACTTGAATTATTTTGTCAGCCAGCTAATATTTTAACCACCTGTGGCTTTCTTGGTGTTTATCCAAATATTTGTTTTTTCACGTAATGTTCACTCCATGGCCATGGTAGCTTTTAAACATTAAGTTCTTCTACCTTTGGACTTCAGGGCATTAATAGATGATAGGCATTTCTGCTGTGTTTTCTATGAGGGGAAAATTATTCCACAGTGGTTGGTATGTATAATTATAATAAAAAACTAGCATTTACTGAGCCCTTATCATGTGCCAAGAACTGACTTTTACAAGTATTATTTCACTTAACCCTCACAGCAAAGAAAGGAAATTGAGGCTTAGAGGAGTTAGGTAAATTACCCAAGGCCATAGCCCCTGCTAGTAAGTTAGTCAGAATTCAAATGGAGATCTGACTTAAGCACCATGCTGTTAGTTCAAGAGCAGTTCACTAAATCTTGCAGCAAATTCAGTTTTAAGAATATAATATATACTAAGAAAGACTTGAATAGTATAGCCTTTCTAATCCTTCTATATATAATTATTATTTTACCTGTGCCTAGAGCTATAACAAAAGAAGGAAGAGGAAGAGGCGGAGGAGAGAAAAGTGGGGAGGGCCTGTGGCGGGGAATAATTTTTTAATTTTTCTCCACTGGAAAATAAAAGTTAAATTCCAAAAATGGATGATTTGGATCATATTAGTTGGTTCTCAAACGATTAGCTCTCAACTCCAAATCCATTCTTCTTTCCTGTATTTTGTAAAGCTGGGACTGAGACTCTGAAAATTGCATTTCTCTCTCGTCAGCTAATTCCTGCTAAAATCTGCCAAAGGGAGCATTAGAAGGAAATTAGAAAGCAGAAGGAGGTCTAATATATGTAATGTGGATAAGAGCAGAAGTTGCTGGAATATGAAAGATGCAACAGATAAATTCATTAAACACAAAACATGGTTCTTTAACAATATTAACAAAATGTCCGAATCTCTGACATAATTGATCAAGAAAAAAGAGAGAGAAAGTGAATGTCAAATTTTTATGTAGCATACCTTAAACTAAACTAATATTGTATGTCAACTATATTTCAATTAAAGAGAGAGACAGAGAGAGCAAAAAAATATGAATTTAAAAAAGAACACATAACCAAAGTTAAAACAGAGATTAAAATAATAATAATGGAGATTTCTGACTCTGGGCATGACAGACCAGGTGATTTAGCTCTTAATCAACAAAAACTCTAACGTCAGTGGAAAATGGACAAAGGGAAAATATGAGATCATCAGAACATATGATAGAAAACTTCAAACATACACAGAATAGAAGAATAGTATGGGACCTAGACTTCTGAGCAGTGGGTAGCGCTACAGCTTCTCATATTTCTGAAGCAGCACAATAATGTTACTTCTGGGAATATATAAAGAAAGTGGGAACCGGAACGGATTGCTGTTGTCAGGATAAAAGGCCACTGCTATAGCAAAGCTGCCACGAACAGCCAGCTAACAAGAAGGAGCAAGCAAAATTATAAAATATCAAAAATATATCATTCACAGTGATAGTGAAAGCATGTGACATTTGTGTACAATAGTGTACAAACTTTCTGAATACAATATGGCAATATGAATCAAGAAACATAAAAATATTCACACCGGGGGCTTCCCTGGTGGCGCAGTGGTTGAGAGTTCGCCTGCCGATGCAGAGGACACGGGTTCGTGCCCTGGTCTGGGAAGATCCCACATGCCGCGGAGCGGCTGGGCCCGTGAGCCATGGCCGCTGAGCCTGCGCGTCCAGAGCCTGTGCTCCGCAACGGGAGAGGCCACAACAGTGAGAGGCCCGCGTACCGCAAAAAAAAAAAAAAAAAAAAAAATTCACACCATTTGACGTGGTAATCCATACTTTGCAGTTTATCTAAAGACAGGATTCAGAGATGTACCCCAAAATTTATGTTCATGGTGGTTCAAAACAGTATTAAAACTTAACTACATGAACATACATGTCCTATGCAGATAGGGTCCTCCTTTTCACCAGAGTTACACGAATACTTGCATAAGTAAATTACATTTACATAGAATGTCTTTAGCCCAGCTTTTAATTAAGAAATCCAAAAACACTAAAATTCCCTGCTCCCTTCCAAAATCAGTCAAATAAAATGGTATCACAATGGTCATTCCAAATGCAAGATGATAAAAATAGTTCCAGAGATTGGTCCAGCAATTTGTATTTCACAAAATATTCATTTTAAGCAGCCTAATAAAGTATAATTAAGAATTAGAAGGTGATAACTGGTCAGAATAGCCATCGTTAAAAAGTCCACAAACAATAAATGCTAGAGAGGATGTGGAGAAAAGGGAACCCTCCTACACTGTTGGTGGGAATGTAAATTGGTACAGCCACTATGGAGAACAGTATGGAGGTTCCTTAAGAAAATAAAAATAGAATTACCATATGATCCAGCAATCCCACTCCTGGGCATATATCTGGAAAAGGCAAAAACTCTAAATCAAAAATATACATGCACCCCAATGTTCACTGCAGCAGTACTTACAAAAGCCAAGACATGGAAGCAACCTAAATACCCATCAACAAATGAATGAATCAGGAAGATGTGGCATATGCAACGGAACATTACTCACCCATAAAAAAGAATGAAATAATGCCATTTGCAACAACATGGATGGACCTAGAGATTATCATTCTAAGTGAAGTAAGTCAGACAGAGAAAGACAAATATCATATGATATCACTTATATGTGGAATCTAAAATATGATACAAATGGACTTATTTACAAAACAGAAACAGACTCACAGTCACAGAGAACAAACTTAGAGTTACCAAAGAGGAAAGGGGGGGTATAAATTAGGAGTTTGGGATTAGCAGATACATACCACTGTACATACAACAGATGAACAACAAGGTTCTATTGTATGGCACAGGGTACTATACTCAATATCTTGTAATAACATATAATGAAAAAGAATATATATATATATATATATATATATATACACACACACATATATGTGTGTGTGTAACTGAATCACTTTGCTGTATACCAGAAACTAACACAACATTGTAAATTAACTATACTTCAATTAAAAAACTAAAAATTTAAATGAATAAATAAAAACAATGGGAAATATTCAAGTAGTTGCTCCTAGTAAACAGGATCATGACTTAATATGGTTCTGCTTTATATTTTTCTGTACTTAATAATAATCTATTATGTTTTCTTTTTTATTGTACTAAAATGCACATAACATAAAATTTATCATCTTAACCATTAAAAAAAATAATTAGGAAGGTGAAATTGGAAAAGCAGCAAGAAAAGAAAACGCATAGTCACATAATCAACCATAGATCTTAGACTAAAGATCTAAGAATTAAATAAATACAGGGAAAAAAGAGAAACTAAATAATTAAACTTGACCAAGGAGTCTGCCTAAATCACCTCCTCCAGGAAACCTTCCCAGACAATTTGTAATTTGAGGTAGTGACCTTGTGAGTTCCCATTGCCCTTGTGCTTTCCCCTAATTCATCATGCTTACAGTGCTCATAAGGTGATGGTTTATTTATTTCTCTTAACCCCCATCCAATGGTGTGACCCTGAGATTGAACACTGTTTCTTTATTTCTGTGCTACCAATACCTGCCCAAAGAAGAATTTGATAAATGTTGACTGAATGAACTGGGGATAGAAAAAGTAGGGAGAGAGGATACTTTTTCATGAAAAGAGGACTGATTTACAGAAATGATAACAAAGTTTAGGGATAAATTCATATTTCTTTTAATAAAAAATATGAATTGCTAGGTTTCTCGGTTTATGAACAAGTTAAGGCCTGTGCTGAGTTTCTTCCGCTTGCTTCTCCAGATCCACACTATGCCCTTCTCCACCCTCATCTGTGTCACACGAGACTGACGTGCATGAACTGCAGCAGCTGAATTGCTTGTCCTGTAGATTCCAGGGGATTCTGTCAATAGAAAGCCCTGGTGGCAGATTGGGGTTGGTAAGAGAATGAGGTGAGGATATTAATTTCCCAGGCTCCCTGCCTGCTGGTCACCATGAATGGGCTGTATCTCTCTGTAGAAGCTTTAGCCCTGGTCAGGCAGTCCTCTCCCTATAGCTGCCCTCTCTCATTCCTGGTATCTGCTCCCTCTTCTTGCTTCTTGAAGCCTAGGAGAAGTACCATCCCCCCATTTTGCTAAACCAGGGATAGTTTGCTTTTCTAAACTCTCCCCACACCTTTGTAAGCAGTCCTATTCTCAATTGCCTACTTTGAGGTGTCTGCTGATTCTTGCCAGGACCGTGACTATTCAAAGGCCTTAGTTCACAATTCTCCACAAGATCTCAAAAAAGGGACAAACTTTATGGTTGACATTAAGATCGTCTAATGAGTTTGGGGACTTTTTTTAATCCAAAGATATAATAATAAATATCAAGAGGATTTTTTGAGGCAGTGTTAATTAGCAGAGGAGTTTTACTGTGGGCAATAGTTAATCCATCTGGGAATTACTAATATAAACTATAGTTAGAAAATAGCAGAAAACAATCTATCGGTTATAATCCAGGAAAATCATCATTATTACCAAGATACCATTATAAAAATGATGCAATTTAATCTTGAAATTTTGAAGAATAACTAAGAATCACTATACAATAAATTCTCCATTATGCTATCCATTTTTATATCTTATACTCTCAGTGCTTAGAAACAGCACCTTGTACATAGAAACTGAGAAATCATTTATTGGATGAATTAATCAGAAACAACACTGAAAACAAAGCAGGAAATGTCATCTTACACTTGCATAAAGGGGAAAATTCCACACTGGAAATATTGAGGCATTCTGGTAATTACCTAACAATAAAAACATAATGGACCTGAAAATGGACCCTGAAAATAGTAAATACTCATGAACAAATAAATGAAAATGATTGACTGGATTTGTACGATGACAATAGATGCCATTTGTTAGACATCTATACCCTGTTAAGTAATTCACGTATGTTAGCTTCAATTGTCACATTACTGCCCAGTGGAGGTGGTCAAGGAAGCCTTCTAGGAGGTAAAATTTGTGTTGACTCAGAAAGGTGGAGCAGGAATCATCCATGAAGATGAAAGGACAAAGAATGTTCTAGGTAGAATGCCATCATACACAAAATCACAGAGACAAAGAGAGTAGGATGCATTTCAGGAACTTCATATATTTCAGTAATGAAGAAAGGGTGAAGACTGGAGACAAAGTGGGATTTTATCATGAGGACCACAGGGATCCATTATTTTTACATAGCAGTGTCATTATCTAATGTTTGTTTTAGGCTTGTGTTTGGAGCAGCAGTGAAAAGATGATTGTTATAAAGATTAAATAAATAGTAAAGGTAACTAATCAGTGTACTATAAAGCACTGTCCAGACACTAGTTATTTTTCTCAGGTGGTTGCTATACTACTTTCTGCCCTCTGCCCAACTGTACCAGCGTACTTTCTCAATCTCACCTATGGCTCTGTGCCCCATTAGCTGTTCAGTCTGTCAGGCAGTCACCCAAGGCGTTGGGTGGTAGGCGTTCAGACCTACCACAGTCTCCTGAAGCTGTGTATCCTTTATCTGACATGTTGCTCTACAACACTCACTGGGATGAGAGTGCCACCTCGTGTTGCATCGCTGACTGTTCAAAATCCCCAACAGGCTTTCTTTTCACTTGAACTTCTTGTGGGTAAGGCTACTGAAGCTTCCTCCCAGGAGTAATTTGGAAAACAAAATTGCTAACAAATAGTTTCCCAAAAATAACAGAAAAAGAGCCCAAGACCTTTTCAATACAGTAATAGTGTTAATGCCTGAATTTAGTAGATTTGTCCCTACATGCTGGAAAATGCTTAACCTATGTCCTTTGAACTCTTGCTATATATGTTTTTTAAAGATTTATGGGTTTTTAAAAAAATTATGTTTTAAAATACAGCTGAAATTATGATCTGAGAGCTGACATAGGTTAAGTAGAAACCTACCCTGCTCTCTCATACTCATTAATAAGTTCTGAGAAGGGATTCCAAGAGGTTGTTTGAAAGTACATTCCTTGATGCCCGCAAAAGAGGCTACAAGCCTTTGCAGGCAGACCAACTATTTAAACTATTTTAAAAGAATTATTAGAGAAAAAAATTTTCTTAAATTCCTGGAGAATGACCATGCCTAGATTCTTTTTGCCTTCTCCTCCCCACAGTTCTCCACAGGCACTTTTGCTTTACTTTTCTCCTCTTCTGGAGAAATGAGCTCCCATTTTTTTCTCATATTTGTTGAAAAATGAGCTCCCAACATCTGGGAGCTTATTTCTATTTTCTTAATCAAAGTATAAACCAATATACTGTCACTGTACACACATGATAAACATGTAATGCAAATTGACATTCTGTCCAAGAAAATAAAGCCTATATTTACTGAGCATTTTCTATATATTAACTCATTTAATCCTCACAAAAATCTACTAATGTAAGTATTATTGTTCCCATCTTAAGATTGAAAACTGAAGCTCAGAGAGGATTATACAAGTTTCCACATCGGGAAGTGGTACAATCATTTCAAATTCGGGTCTCTCTGATTCTAAACTCCTATGTCCATAATCATTATGCTTTATTGCCTCTAACCATAAAACTCCATAATTATAAGGATATACTAGTGCTGACTACCTCTTAAGTACAACCCAAGATAAACAAATTATGTGTAAATGTCAAAACTAATATAAATTTGGAAGTAAGATGATCATTCCAAACTTACCACAGGACTTCCCTGGTGACGCAGTGATTAAGAATCCGCCTGCCAATGCAGAGGACACAGTTTCGAGCCCTGGTCCGGGAAGATCCCACATGCCACGGAATAACTAAGCCTGCGAGCCACAACTACCGAGCCTGCGCTCTAGAGCCCGTGAGCCACAACTCTGAAGCCTGTGCGCCTAGAGCCCGTGCTCTGCAACAAGAGAAGCCACCGCAATGAGAAGCCCACGCACTGCAACGAAGAGCGGCCCCCGCTAGCCAAAACTAGAGAAATCCTGTGCACAGCAAAGAGGACTCAACACAGCCAAAATTTAATTAATTAATTAATTAAAAAAAAAACTTACCACAAAGTTTCAGTATCAGGACTATGTGGTACTGGCATAAAGGTAAACATATAAATTAAGGTAATAGAAATGAGAGTCCAGAAATGAAGTCACACAGCCATGATCAACAGATTTTAGGCAAGGGTGCCAAGACCACTAATAGGGAAAGAACAATATTATAAACAAATAGTGCTGGGACAAATGAATAGCTGTATACAAAACAATGAGGTTGGACCCTTACCTCACACTAAACACAAAAACTAACTCAAAATATATCAAGGACCTAAATGTGAAAATTTAGGTCTTTAACCTAAAACTGTTAACCTAAAACTGTTAAATTTTTAGAAGAAAATAGGCATAATCGTTTTTGTGCTTTTTTTCTTAAACATCTTTATTAGAGTATAATTTCTTTACAATGGTGTGTTAGTTTCTGCTTTATAACAAAGTGAATCAGTTATACATATACATATGTCCCCATATCTCTTCCCTCTTGCGTCTCCATCCCTCCCACCCTCCCTATCCCACCCCTCTAGGTGGTCACAAAGCACGGAGCTGATCTCCCTGTGCTATGCGGCTGCTTCCCACTAGCTATCTATTTTACGTTTGGTAGTGTATATATGTCCAAAAAAATAGGCAAAATCTTCATGACCTTGGATTAGGCCATGGTTTCTTCAATACGACACTAAAAGCATAAGTGACAAAAGAAAAAATAGATAAACTGGACTTTATCAAATTAAAAACATTTGTGCTCCAATGGACACCCTTAAGAAAGTAAAAAGTCAACCCACAGAATGAGATAAAATTTTGTAAATCGCATATCTGAGTTGTACTGAAATATAAAAGGAACTATTACAACTTAATAGTAAGAAGATAAATAACCCAATTTTAAAAGAAGCAAAGGATCCAAATAGATGGTTCTCCGAAAAAGATATACAAATGGTCAATAAGCATATGAAAAGCTGCTCAATATCAATAGCCAATTGAATTCAGTTATTAGTTCTAATAGTTTTTTGGTGGAGACTTTAAGGTTTTCTACGTATAGTATCATGTCATCTTAATTTTTCAAATTCTTGATTGCAGCACTGGCAGTATCTACTTTGATGACCCAGTTCTGCAATATGGATTTGGGTGTAGTTCCTGGAAATTCAGATAAAATCTCTTTTTCAGCACTAGCAATGTATCTCTAAGTAAGCCATTAATATCCTATAGGATAATTCTCTTTTTACATAGTGTGTATTCTGTTGCCTCAAACTGAACCCTGACTGATATACTACCTAATTTACCTTCAAAATCAAACCGGACAAGGACAATACAAGAATGGAAAATTGTATTAGGATGCCATTTATAAGTATAGATGCAAAATCCTAAATAGAAAATTAACAAATCAAATTCAGCACTGAAGAGCTAGAGCTAGAGGTGACCAAGTAGGGTTTATTCCAGGAATTCCAGAATGGTTCAAGCTCAGAAAACCAATTGGTGTGATTTACCACATTAATAGATTAAAAGAATAACATGACTATTTCCATTGAGGAAAAACTGCATTGAAAAAGTCAATATGCATTCATGATTTTTTTTTAAATAGCAAACAAACAATAGAAGACAATGGGCTTAACTGAAGGTCATTTAATAAAAACCTTCCATAAGCATCATACTTCATGACCAAAAAACTAGAAATATTCTCTTTAGGGTCACAATACACAGATACCCACTAAAGCCCCTGCTTTTCAATAATGTACCAGAGCTCTCAGATAATGAAATCAGAAAAGAAAAATAAAGAAGAATTATAAAAATTGTGAAGAAAGGATTTCATCAATATTCTTCTTTACTCTCATTGTGCAGCAACAAGCCTATTACCCTTCAAAAATAGAATAAATCATCTCTGCCACATCCAACCACCTTTTTTCCTTCTTTTGTCAAGTGGAATGAATTGTGGCCAGTTAACTCTTTCCACCTTCAGTTCAATTAAACTTTACTTTTTCCCCTGGTATAGCCATTTATTTTAGATATTAAGACCTCTAAACCATTAAAAATTAGTGTTCTGAAGACAGGATGCAAAAAATGTATAAGTAGGGCATTAGGTATCTTTTTGTGAACCATCACTTATAGGCATTGATTCTCAGACCCATGCATTCTGGCTCTCAGGAAAACTGTACCACGTATTTTTTGCTGGTGTCAAGCATACAATACATTATGCAAAACAACATTCTGACCTCTCAAGATATTGCATTCCCACCTAGCACCATAAGTTAGGCTTCAGTAGTAATTTCTAACAACCTATAAGGCAGGTGGTAAGGAATAAACTGTAAACTATAAAATCAATTCCTTGGAGGCAATGCTGTGTGGGATAAAATGACAGTAAATAAGATAGTCAGAAACTCCACGCAATCAGGGTGCTACCAAAATCATGGCAGAGAGAAATACAATCTATATCCTTTCTAGCTACCTGCTCTCCACCTACTCTACTCATTTATGGTACTATTGCAGGAAGACCCTAAGTGGAGGGCTCTCGGGATTCCTACCTCCTGGTATTCATGCTGTTGTATAATCCTCTCCTCTTGAGTGTGGGCAGAGTCTGTGACTTGGCTCTAGCCAGTAGATTATGGCAAAGGTAATGGAACGGCACTCCTGTGACTACATTATATTATATGGCAAAAGATATCATTTTCATGATTACATCATGTTATAAAAATCTCTACCTTAACACACTGGAGCAATGGACTCTCCTTGCAGGTAGGACTGGCTACATAATTTGTGGGGTCCAGTGCAAAAGCAAAATGTGAGACCCCTTGTTTAAAAATTATTAAGGATTTCAAAACAGCTACAGAAGAGCATTAAACCAAGTGTGGGCCTTCTAAGCACAGGACCTTATGTGACAGCATACAACACATGCCCAAAAAAGCCAGTTTTGTTTGTGGATTTGATGAAGTAAGTGGCCATGTTCATGAAGACTACATGCCAAGGAAATGTGGATAGCCTCCAGACAATAACCAGCAAAAAGCCAGGGCCTTCAGTCATACAGCCAACAACCCGAATAAGCTTAGAATTGGATTCTTCCCCAGTCAAGCCTCCAAATAAAAATGTAGTCTGGCCAACACCTTGATTGCTGCCTTGTGAGACGCTGAGTAAAGGACTCAGCTAAGCCATGTGTAAAATTCTGACCTATGGAAACTGTGAAATAATAACTATGTTGTTATAAGCTGCTAATTTTGTGATAATTTTTATGTGGCAATAAAAAACTAATGGATTTATCACATAAAACGTTGAGAATAAGTGCTTCTGTTGGCAAGTTAGGCATTCAGCAATGGTAACAAAATCAGCCTTCAGAAGTAAACATTGATGTTGCTACATCCATGCATAGCCTCTTTTCCTGAAGGATTGGGTCCATTAGAAGAGGTCTATCCATGCATTTTTCTTCTCAAACCTCCTTGTCTCTAAGATTCCTATATTCCTCCTTCCAGGTCCATTAGCCAATGATGTTGAATGAGCATAGATTCATTACCCAGGCCACACCTGCCATGAAGTCTGGAGATTTACCTGAAATACTCAACATTCCACCCATTAGGAGGAATTCCTTCTTATGTTCCTTTAGTGTCAACTTTGAGTGGAGTTGTAAGACAGTAGCAGTTTACTTCCACTTGGTGCCAGAAAATCATGTAGACTAATCTGTTAACCAGAGTCAAATATTTAGGTATTAAGAAACTCCCCACAAGAACTTAAATGAGATTGAGGGGAAAATGACAGTGTGGCAGATAGCTGGCTCAGAATGTGGGTTATCCGCTTGTGCAACTTACTTGTGTCTTGGATATTCTCAGGCTTGGTTCCTTTTATATCACTTCCATTTGATGATAGAATACTTCTGGACATGACCAACTGTTGGGTTACTTTGATTTGATAACACATGGTTCATAATGGGAAGCTCTGATCAAGTAGTCACTTTGTCTTATGATCAAGGATTTACTATTTACCTTTATGGTAATCATGCCCATTTGCCTCTATTGATTAAGTGCTTCTAATTAACTTTTGCTAACCTAGAATCTTTTCATCCTCACTGAAATGCAGGGAGTATATAAGATGCTGGCATTCTCCTGTCTCATGTATTTCTCAAGGATTTGGTAAAGAAATTGTCTCTGGACCCACTTTAGGACTACAGTTAGGAGTGAGGAGAGTAAGAGGCATATAACAAATTAATCCAACACGCCTACCTCCCAAATCTTTAATTCTTTTTTCTTTTGTTCTTTATGGTATGTCAATCTATTTTAATATGAACTATAGTCTAGATTTAAGTCAACTAAAACAGAAAACAGTTAAAACCACTCCCAGACGTTTAAGCTAGTGAATTAGAAATCAAATTTCTGAATAGGGTACCCTTATAGGTAAATTGCTAAATCTTAAATTATATTCTTCCTTTTTATTGGTCTAGCATGCTCAGATTCCATTATCATATGTACTGGTCAGATTTCTTTTAGCTAATTTTCAGTCTATGCCCTAAGTTAAAAATTTGAGAATGTCATTTCTTTTTTTTTAAACTCTTTAGCATATTTAGAAACAACACTCCCTGCCCACTCCTGGTGCTCATCTATAACAGTCAGCATTTTTAGTTGGAAACTAAAAATAACCAAGTTCAACTGATTTATGCAAAATAGGAAACTATTAAAAGGATTTGTGGTAGCTCATAGAATCATTAGGAAGCCTAGACAATTAGAGACAGGGCTTTGCACCAAAAACAGTGCCAAAAATCACATCATACAACTGGTTTAATGAGAACCCCACTGTGATTTCACCAAACAACAGTTGTTGAAGCCTACATAGTAAACAGAGCTATCTTTGTATACTAAATGCCACCCAATAGCATGGGTGCCACTACTGCTATAAAATTTAATCTTGTGCAATGACCTACACAGTGATCCAGAGTTCCTCTCACCTGATTCATTAACTCCCAATTCCAAGTACCCGGGCAAGATCATGTGTCCACACCCTAGGTGCAAGGGAAGCTGAGATAGCAAGTATTTGACATTTTTAGTGTTTATAGTGGAAAGTAGGCTCTGCCTCCCACCATATTAACAAAATAGGAAGTTCCCAAAGTATAGGAGGGTATGAGTACCAAATGTCAACTATGATTGAAATTACACATATTATATGTACTCTGTGATCCACAAATTCTGCCCCTAGAACTCCTAAAGAAATTCTCACGCACATACAAGACAGGAACAAGGATGTTTTCTGAAGCATTGTATGTAATAACAAAAAAGTGTGTGGGGGGACACAAATGCCATTGGTAGAGGATTAGATAAATAGGTTGTGATATGTTAAAATATTATGTCATTTTTTTAAAAATTCAGGTATTGTAAAACTACCGTGTCAGATACAATACTAAGCACTATGGATGGAGACTGGGGTGGGATGGGGAGAGGTTTACAAATATGAATTTCAAAAGACTGCTTATGAGATGTTCCCAATGAAGTGGAAGTATAGACACATCAGTATATCACTGGTACATATGTAATGCATCAAAGGATCAAATGGATCATGCTGTGATGATGCAGTTAGAAGAATCTGTCTGCATTAGTAGGAGAGGCATCACAGAAGAAGAAGATACATATATAAGTTAGGCCTTAAAATATGTACAAGAGTGTATGATGTAAAGGAGGAGAGTTCCATTCCAGGCAGTACAAATTTTACTTGTAAAGTCACTAAAGTTTGTTTTTCTGAAAAGTGCTTTTAAAGTACTTGACACTGTTCAGGAGATCTAAATAGACATTTCTCCAAAGAAGATATACAGATGGCCAACAAGCACATGAAAAGATGCTAAATATTGCTAATTATTAGAGAAATGCAAGTCAAAGCTACAATGAGGTATCACTTCACACCATTCAGAATGGCCATCATCAAAAAGTCTATTATTTAAATAAATGCTGGAGAGGATGTGGAGAAAAGAGAACCCTCCTACACTGTTGGTAGGAATGTAAATTGGTATGAGCCATTATGGAAAACAGTATGGAGCTTCCTTTATAAACTAAAAATAGAGTTAACATATGATCTAACAATCCCACTTCTAGGCATATATCCAGACAAAACTCAATCCTAAAAGATACATGCACCCCAATGCTCATAGTAGCACTATTTACAGTAGCCAAGACATGGAACCAACCTAAATGTCCATCAACAGATGAATGGATAAAGGTGATGTGGTATTTATATATATATAATGGAATATTACTCACCCATAAAAAAGAATGAAATAATGCCATTTGCAGCAACATGGATGGACCTAGAGATAATCATATTAAGGGGAGTAAGTCAGACAAAGAGAAATATCATATGATATCACTTATACGTGGAATCTAAAAAAATGATACAAATGAACTTATTTATAGAATAGGAAGAGACTCACAGACATAGAAAGCAATCTTCTGCTTACCAAAGGGGAAGGAGGGGGGTGTATATCTTAGGAGTATGGGATTAGCAGATACAAACTACTATATATAAAATAAATAGACAACAAGGTCCTACTGTCAAGCACAGGAAATTATATTCAATATCTTGTAATAAACTATAAGGGAAAGGATCTGAAAAAGAATAAAGATATATATAACCCCTCCCAGCTACTCACCAGCTTCACCCAGCTACTTTCCTACCTTGCCCAGCTACCCGCCTACATCACCAAGCAGCTACTCACCAGCTTCCCGAAGCTACTTGCCCACCAGCCCTAACTATTCTCCAACCAGTGCTAATTACACCCAGATGTCACCCAGCTATAGCCCAACATCCCTCAGTTACTCACCTACTAGTCCCAACTACACACTGAGGAGCCCCAACTACAGCCCAACTGCTCCAAGCTACTCTCCGACTTCACCCAGCTTCTCCCCGGCCTCGCCAAGCTACTCCCCTTTGAGCCCACGATACACATTACAGTCTCCCATCTATACCCCAAGTTCGCCCAGCTACAGCCCCAGCCCTCCCAGCTACAGCCCGACCTCTGGCAAAGTACACCCCAACCAGTCCTTCCTACAGCCACAGCTCACCAGAGTACACCCGACCTCTCCCAAGTACTCACCTACAAACCCAAAATATTTGTCCACCTCCCCCAAGTACTCTCCTACCCCCCAAGTACTCACCCACCAGCCCCACCTACTCTCCTGCTTCCCCCAAAGGCTCGACCTACTTGCCCACCTCCCCTAGCTACTCGCCCACCAGCCCCCCCATAGCCTCACCAGCCCAGCCATCAGCCCAGATGACAATGATGAGGAGAACTGAGGGTGAGCAGTGGGCAGTGGCACCTGGCAAGGGCAGTGGCACCTGGCAAGGTAAAAGCAGTGGGCAGTGGCACCTGGCAGTGGCACCTGGCACTTCAGGATGCTCTGCATTCCTCCTCTTCCCCACGGGGTGCAGGCCCCAGTCCGGCTCCTTTGTACATAGCTCCTTGTGACAGAGTTTCCTGTTGAAGTTCTGGTTCCATTTCTGCCAGGGCTTTTGTCTTGCTCTCCACTTGTGCTGTCTCAGAACCCACTCACGCGCTGTGGTGTTTTCCTTCCTGCCCCACCTACACCAGACCTGTTCCCAAATCCAGGATCCTTCTTGCATGTGGCTTGATTTGGGGTAAAGGGTATTTTAACTTCTTAGGGGTAGTTCCTACTGTGGGTTGTTACATCTGATCCTCCCGAAGAGCAAAGCAAAAGCTACTCTTTTTATTATTTTATTTTTTGAAGTTTAAGTAAAGTTTACTAATTTTGACCAAAAAAACCCACACAAACACTACACATAACACTCCAATTTTTGTCCACTTAAATCTCTGCCATTTTATATTACACCACTGAAAATGTTTCCTACAAGTAAAGCAATTATAATTTGGCCAATCAAAGATAAATAATTCATTCATAGAAAACCAATCAATAATAAAATTGATGCCAAAAAATTAAACAACCTATAAAAAAATGGATAAAGTCCTAGAAATATACAGTGTACCAAAACTGAGACATGAAGAAATGGAAAATCTGAACAGACCAATTACTAGTTAGGAAATTGAATCAGTAATCAAAAGCCTCCCAACAAAGAAAAAGTTCAGGACAAAATGGCTTCACTGGTGAGTTCTACCAAACATTTAAAGGAGAACTAATAGACTTCCCTGGTGGCAGAGTGGTTAAGAATCTGCCTGCCAATGCAGGGGACATGGGTTCGATCCCTGGTCCGGAAAGATCCCACATGCTGCGGAGCAACTAATTCTGTGTGACACAACTACTGAGCCTGCGCTCTAGAGCCCGTGAGCCACAACTACTGAAGCCTGCACGCCTAGAGCCTGAGCTCTGCAACGAGAAGCCACTGCAATGAGAAGCCCACGCACCACAACAAAGAGTAGCCCCCCCCTTGCCGAAATTAAAGAAAGCCCGCACGCAGCAATGAAGACCCAATGCAGCAAAAAATTAATAAATAAATTTATTTTTTAAAAAAAGAAGAACTGGGCTTCCCTGGTGGGGCAGTGTTTGAGAGTCTGCCTGCCGATGCAGGGGACACGGGTTCGTGCCCCGGTCTGGGAAGATCCCACATGCCGTGGAGCGGCTGGGCCCGTGAGCCATGGCCGCTGAGCCTGCGCGTCCGGAGCCTGTGCTCCGCAACGGGAGAGGCCACAACAGTGACAGGCCCGCGTACTGCAAAAAAAAAAAAAAAAAAAAAAGAAGAACTAATACCAATTCTTCTCAAACTCTTTCAAAAAATAGAAAGTGAGGGGACACTTCCAAACTCATTTTATAAGGCCAGCATCACCCTGATATCAAAACCAGACAAGGATATTATAAGAAAAGAAAATTGACCAATATCACTGATGAATATAGATGCAAAAATCCTCAACAAAATATTAGCAAATTTAATTCAACAGAACAGTTAAAGGATCATACACCATGATCAGATGGCATTTTTTCCTGGGATTCAAGGATGGTTCAACATACACAAATCAATCAGTGTAATACATCACATTAATAAAATGAAGAATGAAAATCATAATGATCATCTCAATAGACGCTGAAAAAGTATTTGACAAAATTCAACATCTATTTATGATAAAAACTCTCAACAAAGTAGCTATAGAGGGAATGTACCTCAAAATAATAAGGGCCATATATGACAAGCCACAGTTAACACCATATTCAACAGTGAAAAGCTGAAAGCTTTTCCTCTAAGATCAGGAAAAGGACAAGGATTCTCACTCTCACTACTCTTATTCCGCATAGTACTGGGAGTCCTAGCCATAGCAGTTAGGCACAAAAAAGAAATAAAAGGGAACCAGGGAAAAAATAAAATTGTCTCTATTTGCAAATGACACGATAGTATATATAGAAAAGAATATATATATATATATGTATATATACACACACACACATATATAAAGAACAAAGCTGGAGACATCATGCATCCTGCTTTCAAACTATATTACAAAACTAGAGTAATCCAAACAGTATGGTATTGGCATAAAAACAGACACATGGATCAGTGGAACAGAATAGAGAGCCCAGAAATAAACCCATGCATATATGGTCATTTAATTTATGACAAAGGGAGCCAAGAATATACAAGGGGGAAAGGCTAATCTCATCAATAAATGTTGGGAAAACTGGACAGACTAATGCAAAAAAAAAAAAAAAGAACCTATATTTCTATCTTACACCATTCACAAAAATTAACTCAAAATGAATTAAAGATTTGAATTTAAAACCTGAAACCATAAAATTCCTAGGCAAAAGCATAGGGGGTAATTTCCTTGACACTGGTCTTGGTAATAATTTTTTAGATTTGACATCAAAAGGAAAGACAATGATAGCAAAAATAAACAAGTGGGATACATCAAACTAAAAAACTTCTGCACAGCAAAAGAAAACATCAACAATATAAAAAGACAACCTATGGAATGGGAGAAAATATTTGCAAATCACACATCTGATAAAGCATTAATGTCCAAAATATATATAAAGTCACACAACTTAATAGCTTAAAACCAAACAATCCAATTTAAAAACAAGCAGAGGAACTGAGTAGACATTTTTCCAAAGAAGATATATAAATGGCCAACAGGAACATGAAAAGGTACTCAACATCACTAATTATCATAAAAGTACAAATCAAAGCTACAATGAAGTACCACCTCACACCTGTTAGAATGGCTATCATCAAAGAAATCAAGAGATGGACAGTATTGGTGATGATATGGAGAAAAGAGAACATTTGTACACTGTTTATGGGAATGTAAATTGGTACAGCCACTATGGAAAACAGTAGAGAAGCTCCATAAAAGATGAAAAATAGAACTACCATATGATCCAACAATCCCACTTTTGGGTGTATATTGAAAAGAAATGAAAACAGAATATTGAAGTGATGCCTGCACTCTCATGTTCATTGTAGCATTACTCACAATAGCCAAAATATGGAAACAACCTAAGTGTCCATCAACAAATAAACGGATAAAGAAAATGTAATATATATAGAATATATGCATTGTTTTTATGTATACACACACACACACACACACACACACACACACACACACACACACACACAATGGAATACTATTCAGCCATGAGAAAGGAAATCTCTCCACTTGTGATAACATAGCTAGAACTTAAAGGTCTTATACTAAGTGAAATAAGCTAGACAAAGACAGACAAATAACTGCATGACTGCATGGCATCACTCATGTGGATCATGTGGAATCTTTTTTTTTAATAAAGTCAAATTCATAGAAACAGAAAGTAGAAAAGTGGTTGCCAGGAGCTGGGGGGTGGGGTAAATGAGGAGAAGTTGGTAAAAAGGTACAGAATTTCAGCTATAAGATGAGTAAAGCCTGAGGATCTAATGTAAAACATGGTGACTATATAGTTGATAACACTGGATTGTATAAATGAAATTTGCTAAGGGAGTAGAAATGAAATATTCCAGAAAAAATATTAAAAATAAATCTGTGAGGTGAGGGCTAGATTAATTAACTAAAAGGGGGGGAATCCTTTCACAATGTATATGTATATCAATTCATCACAATATACAATTTAGATATCTTACAATTTTATTTGTCAATTATACTTCAATAAAGCTGAATTTTTAAATGGTAATAAAGTTGAGTTACTTTTCCACCTTAAGCAATAAAAACTTTTGAAAATGTTGCCATCTAGTGGTGTCAAACAAAAAAAATAATTAATAACTAGTAAATCGTTCAACCACGTTTCCTAGGAAAACTTTCCTTAGCAGTTTTCAAATAAGCAAATGCTACTCTTGTGCCTCTGCTTTAAGAAGTACTCTGGACTTAGGCTATTGGACTTTAAAATTTGGCTTCATCATTTACCAGCAGAATGGTAAATGCCACAGGCAAGATGCTTAATTTCTCTGTAAAATGCACATAATAGTAGTACCTACCTCCCAGAATTAAGAAAAATTAATAAGAAAATCCATATAAACTTGTTTAGCACTCTGTTTGGCTCATAGTATGCACCCAGTAAGTAGTCATTATTATATTACTTGATGGGGAAAGAGTCGCGAACTATTTGGGTTGTCGGTGAGAATGAAGTTTGAGTGATACAGCACTTAAAACTATGGCACTTTATATTGTCAAATCTGGTTAGAGTATTATACTTCTTTCTTGAAGCAGTAGAAACATTGGTATATCGTTGCTATCTAGATGGCAGGTGTTAATGACTGGTATTCTCTAATTTTAAAAGGTCCCTGGGGTTTCCCTGGTGGCTCAGTGGTTAAGAATCTGCCTGCCAATGCAGGGGACACGGGTTCGAGCCCTGGTCTGGAAAGATCCCACATGCCACGGAGCAGCTAAGCTTGTGAACCACAACTACTGAGCCCATGTGCCACAACTACTGAAGCCCACGCGCATAGAGCCCATGCTCCACAAGAGAAGCCACTGCAATGAGAAGCCCGTGCACCGCAATGAACAGTAGCCCTGCTCGTCACAACTAGAGAAAGCCCGCGCAGCAACGAAGACCCAACACAGCCAAAAATAAATAAATTAAATAAATTAATTTTAAAAAAAAAGAAAAAAAGGTCCCTGAATCTGACCATAATTGTGACTTACTGTCAAAATATTTATAAACTATAATTTATCCCTGATTTGGTCTGTTGGCTATTTTTTTTAAAAATGTAAATCTTTCTAGGAGAGCACAAATGGAAGTGGAAGAAAGGCAGCTTCACTAGTTGGTTAAAAAAATCGAGGCTCGGACTTCCCTGGTGGCGCAGTGGTTGAGAGTCTGCCTGCCGATGCAGGGGACATGGGTTCGTGCCCCAGTCCGGGAAGATCCCACATGCCGCGGAGTGGCTGGGCCCGTGAGCCATGGCCGCTGAGCCTGCGCGTCCGGAGCCTGTGCTCCGCAGTGGGAGAGGCCACAACAGTGAGAGGCCCGCGTACCGCAAAAAACAAAACAAAAAAAATCGAGGCTCATATAAGATGCAATCATCTCTAAACCTGCCTGTCATGAAGGTAAGGCTGATGGAACTGGTCCTCTCTTTATTATATCCTTTGAGCTATAGTATTGCAATGACTTATTTTATTCTTCAAGACAGTCCTTACAGCTTATTTTAACTTAATTTCACCTCTCCAGTAATGCATAGTGTGATTTTTAAAATATATTTGACTAAAATGTCCCCTGAGATCTCCAAGGATATGACGACAAAATAGTTAGATCACACCACAATTGAGAATTTACAGGTATGCAACCAACAATATTCATAGTATTAGTTAGTGGATTGGAGTCAATCTGAGAGGTAAAAATCATGCCACGAGACTCTGTCATGAACACTTTTTTCTCAATATTTTTATCAAAATCCTGATGAATAAAGCATGCTTTGTTTAAGTTGCAGAAAACTCTGGGTGGATAGATGTGGCAGGCAGCCTCTAAGGTGACCCCAATTATTCCTGCCTCCTGGTAGTCACACCTTTGTGGGATCCCCTGCCCTTGTGTGCAAACTGGTCCTAATAACTCACTTCTAATGAATATAATACAGCAAAAGTGATGGGAGTTGCTTCTGAAATTAGGTTACGAAGAGATTATGGCCTCCATTTTGCATGCTTTTTTCTTGCTCTCTCTTGCTAACTCGCTATGATAGAATCCAGCTGCCCTATGAAGAGGCCTCCCTGACGAGGAACTGAGAGAGACCTCTGACCAACAGCCCTGGAGGAAATGAATTCTGCCAAAAACCACACGAGTGAGCTCAGAAACATATCTTCTCTTAGTTGAGGTTTCACATGTGACTGCACCCCAGACACCTTCATTACAGCCTGTTAAGGGACTTCTAGTCAGAGGTAACCAGATAAGCCATGCCCTGGATTCCTGACCCACAGAAACTCTGAGATAATATTGTTTTGTATTTTAAGACATTAAATTGTGGGAATAATTTGTTATACAGCAATAGATAACCAATTCACTTGATCAGGCGTCAGCAAACTACAGCCTGCAGGCCAAATCTGGTCGACGCCTGCCATTGTATGGCCCTTGGGCTAAGAATGGTCTTTACATTTAGAAGAGTTTGGTTTTTTGTTAATGAAAGAAAAAAATGATATGTAACAAAGACCCATGGCCCACAAAGCCTAAAATATTCACTAGGTTTTTCAGAAAAAGCTTGCCAACAGTAAATAATATGACCCATAGCAGAATCAAGATTCCAAATGATTACCTTAACTCACTAAAATAAAGAAGTGAAGGTAATGAGATAAAATTTAGCAGTCATTAATAAAAAGTTCTGTCCTTAAATTCAAAAGCTCAATCTCAGAAATATAGGATAGTGATCACGTGAATAGAATTAGAATATTTTAGTGGATCCCGGTCTCACAAAGAGCAAAAATATGGTGTGGATACTTCAAGTTAATATAATCCAAGATTGCATTAACATAAATACAAATCTAGGTCACAGAGAAATATAACCTCAAGACTACTCAACTCAACACATGTGGTGTATTTTAACATGGATCATTTTTAAATTGATTAGAGACAGTGGAGAAGGCATTTGTATTTATTTTGGTGGAAAAGCCTTTTAAATTTACTTTCTTAAATAATTGCAAGATTTTTTTTTCATCAACATGATAGGTGGAACTACTAGTATCCAAATTTATGTATTTTATCTGTATTAATCTCTCTCCATATTTTTTTTTACTTGAATCTTCCTTTGATGCCTATTTGTAGTTTATGTTGAATAACATGTTTATAATTTTCATGGATGTCTTTCCCTTCCTCTTACATACTTGTGTTTGACTATGGAGGTGGCAGATGTTTGGTGTATTTAAGAGTATTATGTCTATAACCGCTTAAAATTGGTCTATCACTGTCTATCTGTTTTCATATCCTGTATACATCTGTGCCCACAAATGTATCCCAGAGCTTTGAGGTAAGAGTCACTGCAGAATAAAATCCATCTAGAAACAAACAAAAAGCAGATCATTCATTTAAAACTAACTCTAAATTCACATTTATACTCATCATGAATGAGAAACATAGAGACAAACCAAATATGTTTCAACTTACTTGAATTCAGTTTTGAAGACTGACTGGAGATATGACGTACCCAGAGTCACAATTAACTCCACTCATTCCATTTTTACAGTAAAATCTACTCTCTCCTGGTTTTTCTACCAGTGTGGTTTATTTTAACATCATAGTCCACGATTCCTTGTTTCCTGTTATTCCTGAGAAATTGCTCTGAACTGACAGGGAGTCACTGACTCAGATCCAATGGCTCCTTCAGCTTCCATACCAGCCAGTGGTAGGAAAATCAAGGAGGACTGGGGATTAGAGCCTTTGACGCTGAACCCTGGAAAGCAGAATGTGGAGGCACTACGAGAGTTCCTCTTTATTTTTTATTTTATTTTATTTTTAGCTGCTTTGGGTCTTTGTTGCTGCAAGCGGTCTTTTCTCTAGTTGCGGTGAGCGGGGGCTACTCTCCGTTGTGGTGTGCGGGCTTCTCATTGAGGTGGCTTCTCTTGTTGCGGTGGCTTCTCTTGTTGTGGAGCAGGGCTCTAGCCTCGTGGGCTTCAGTAGTTGTGGCTTGTGGGCTCTAGAGCACAGGCTCAGTAGTTGTGGTGCACGAGCTTAGTTGCTCTGCGGCATGGGGGATCTTCCCGGACCAGGGCTCGAACCAGTGTCCCCTGCATTGGCGGGTGGATTCTTAACCACTGAGCTACCAGGGAAGCCTGAGGGTTCCTCTTGAGAAGAGTATTTCTCCCTCAGAATGAGTGAAAAGTGACTGCCATTTTCATATTCTAGAGGGAGGTGCAGACTTTCACTAAGCTGACTCAATGATGAAAAGACAGAGATTAAAAGAAAGAAAACACAGAAGAGAGAATTTTAGTGATAACACTTCTGCTTATACTGAATCACTATTTGAATAAAATTTTACTTAAGTACTTAAGGTTAAAATTTAAATCTCAAACATATATTTGGGTAATGCTCATATTTGACTCTATTTTGTTCTACAAGTGCATAACTGGTAGCCTTCCACAATAAACTTCACTTAATATTTAAGTCATAGATCATGATAATCTATAAAAACTTCTCACTGTTAAGGAGGTGGATGGAAATCATTGTGTTAAGCCTCTTAATAATGAGTGTCTCCATAAAAAATTTATTTCTTATAAATTTTAACTTGACTATGAGAAACTAGGAGATGCAAAAAAATTTATTTTAAGTTGTTTCAATAACTTGGGAAAAAGAAAGGGAAAATCAAGAATGAAGTAAACCAGCAGAATAACTTGCTTGTTAAAAAGGAAATTACAAGCATATATAACCAGACTTTCTATTTGTATATTAGTTACCAAGTAATTTACCAGAGATTATTCAAAGTCTTTAGTATGGTTTAGAAGGTGACTTTCAATGAGCAATATGTTTTCACTTGTCTGAGGATTAGAAAGTCACACGTCCAGAAAAGACTCTTTTTGGTATGCGATATATAGTTATGTGGTTATTGCATTTTTATTTTGTTTTTTGTTTCTTTTAATATTTATTTATTTGGCTGCTCCAGGCCTTAGTTGCAGCATGTGGGATCTTCATGGCCTCATGTGGGATCTTTAGTTGCGGCATATGAGCTCTTAGTTGCGGCATGTGGGATCTAGTGGGAGTGTGGAGTCTCAACCCCCGGACCACCAGGGAAGTCCCTGCACCTTTATTTTGAATTACAATTTTCTCTGTTACCGTGTATTGGCCTTAACAGATTCATAGGTCAATTAGAAATGAAAATGACTCTAAAATTAGTATTGCTTAATATACATTTTATCATTTAATTATTATTAAATATGCTATTATTTGTATTACGAATATCATTATTATTATAACATTTTATATTTATATAATGCAGAAATTTTTCTCCTGATTTTTATTAAGTAAACAAACAAAATGGCAGTAGAAAAAAAATGTATATTATTGGCATGTCCCTCTAACACAGTCACTGTTTCTTTTTCCTTGTTCCCTTATTATTGTGCCCATATTCATCTATATTTTAAATTGTTGCTTTTGTGATAGACAAAATGTTACGCTTTAACTTTTTATTTAAAATTATAGCAAAACAGCTTTTCTCCCTGCTGCATGGATTCATAATGATCTTCTTAATGTGGTGATGTTCAAAGATTTCATAAAATGAAATAGGGTGTCACTTGTGGAACTCCAGGTGATTAGTCATGTCCACAAGGTGCCACTTACCTTGGTAAATTCTTCACTATCCCCTCATTTTACAGACTGGGACACCCAATTTGTTCCCTGTCCCAGAAATTGATTGAGTATGGGGCCTCATTCATTCTAACAAACATTAAAGAGACTGACATATGAGGAAACTAGAATAGCCATTTATTAATTTACAATGAGAAGTAAAGAAGTAAAGATGCAAGCCTACCTTCCTGTGTTTGCTTTGACCTGCCTGTCACATTCTATCCGTCTAGGCAAACTCCATGAGATGTCTAATGATAGGGAGGTAGTCTGATTAGAATGGACTACAGACAGAAAAAGAATCCCTGAGTAATTTGAATGCCTGTCCCCATAACTGCTTTAAGTACTTCTAAGCAAGATAATAATGTCCTAATCAGTGCTGAATGGGCATGCTCCTGTTTTGTCTTCAAGACCTCTCCTTTTTTGTTGTTGTTTCCATTGCTGAACAACCTTATCCTCAGTTGGCACATTCTTTCATTAAATGTGCCAGTAAGTTCATTCAGGTTACAATTATATACTTTGGACTTGAAAGCCATTCTCCTTCTTCTGCCCTGATCTATTATGCTTTGATTTTACTGCCTACCTCTTGCAAACAAATTATTTTTCTTTAATATTAGTTATTGAGAAACACCTATTGTTCCCATATACCCCAAATATCCCTTATAAATGGCAACATAGTATTCCATTGAGTTCCTGCACCATAATTTATTTAAGCAATTTTCTATCAATGGCCATTTTGTATTTTTCCCTTCCCCACCCTATGAAATCATAATGCACATCCCTTTTTCTTCTTTGGCATTGTTCACAAGAATAAATTCCTATGAGAATTAGAGAATCAAAGGGAGAATACATTGCATACCTTTTTACATTTATTGCCTAATAACTTCACAAAATGGTTTGAGCAATTTATGCTGATACCAGCAAAATATAACAATTTCAAAATAATCTCACCATTTTTATTTCTCTGAAATTAAAAATAGGAATAAAATTATAATATGTTGCTATTTCAAATCGCATTTTAATTACTACTGAAACTGGTCATTTTTCATGTCTCATTATTAATCTTTTCTTGTTAACTGAGTCAAATTATACTTTTTGTTCTTTTTTTGAGAAGTTGGTATTTAGCTTATCACTTTGTATAAACAGTTTATATGACATATTGTTTCTGTCAATATAGAGCCTAATATTTTCCCAATTATTATTTTAATTTAAGATGTCCAGATATGCTTTTCTGTGTTTTATAAATCTCTTCAAATTGTGTTCAGCCCATTTAATGTATTTTGATATTTATTTTTTGATAAAATCTTCCTCATTCACTTCCCTATTGTTTCAAAATACCTCATTTGTCATATGTTAAAATAAATGATTACATATAGCTAGTTTTGCTTTTCAACATTGCTTACAAGATTTATCAACTATCTTTAATAATGAATAAATCCCAGGAGCCTCACATTTCACCCTGCACTACATAGAGTTGCCCATGAAAGAAACAGCTCAATCGCAAATCAATGCCAAAAATCAAAACTTCTTCCTTTGTGAATTTTGATTGAGGCTCATATTAAAAACTCCTGTCTGTTTTCTTTATTCATTATGTTTTAATATTTATGACTTGTTTCTCACAATTGAAGTAGTATGGGCCTCAATTTCAGTTGTTCCAATGAATTACTGCCTATCTTTTCGAAGTGCTCTCCACAAGACCTCTAAAGTGATTTACTTAGATTGAGTGCTCCTGGGTTTCTTTTTCTGACTACATATCATATCATAATATATTATTATATCACATTATAGTATATATTACATTACATTTCCAGTCACTTAAATTCTTTTGCATTTTGATTTGCAACTCAGTAGTCTAAGTGTGTCCTGATAGTTACACATATTGAAATAAGTTAAAGATAATATTCTTCAAAGTATGGTAAATTCTCTCTGTTACTTACATCAGCTATCAAACTCTACAGATAGAAAAATGAAGGGAAGGAGGGAAGAAGAGAGGGAGCAAAAGAGAATGAGAATAGAATTTACAGTTATAGTCATATAATTTTTTACAGCATATAAATGGAAACATTCCTCTATTATTTGTAAATGACTGCAGTTTTCACTTCCAAGATGCAAGGCTCTCTACCATTCTTGATAATAAATACTATGCTATGTTCTGATCCCACTTAGACATTCTGTGATGTAAGGTATGACTATATATCTTCCAACCTTTGTATTCCCAAATTCTAAAAACAGGAATGTACAGATTTAGATATATGCTGCCAAAGGCAAAAAAGAGAGACTTTCAACTATGCAAAGACAAGTCCTCTCCTGTTAGTCTAGTCATGTCTGTTTCACTAAAACTCTAATGTGTATCTCTAGATTGTCACAATGTACATCGGTAACATAGTACATGTATGGGGAAACAAAATAAAAATTTAGAACAGAAGACCCTGGATTAACAACTTTGAAATAATCAAGGCATTTTGGAGGGAGAATAACTAGAATTATAAGAGGGAAATATTGTTACAATTTCTCACTCTGTAATATGAATAAAAATGAGGGGTGGGGTAATGGGGATGGGGTGGAGAAAAAGTGGAATGTTATGATACTTACACTATTCCTGGGTAAGCCCCATGACTATGTTTAAATGATCACTGGTATTCATCCAATGTAGTCAGATCACTTTGGAGGACAATGATATTTAAGTCTTTATCACCCTAAACAAACATACTTGAGGGTGGAATTTCACACTTAGAGATTAACAGCAAAGTTTTCTAGTTAAGACACTTGGTCCAATAGTTGCCTTTGTTTGCAACAAAAAGTATTATTTAACATGTGAACATGGAACGAACAGAAAGTATTAAAAGTTATAGATTGTCACAGTTGATTTTAATATTTTGGGTTTAACATGAACCCTAAAATCCTAACTGGAAAAAAAACTTTTAAAAAAAAAAGGAATCTGTCAAAAAATATACATATATATGTATATAATACGAGCTTTGGTAAAGACATATAACTTAATTCTCAAAAAAATATGGTTTTCCCCTAAACATCCTATAGAAAGTAACTGATTTTTCAAAAATCTATTCATGTTTTTAAAATATAAAATCCTAATAGTCATGCCATAAAATTATCTGAAAAAGATACTTTCTGCTTCTTTAAATATATATGACCTTCAGTTAAAGAAAACAGAAAATTCAGCCTTTAGATCTTATGCACTATTGAATTTTTTCATTAATGCTTCATCATACCCCTTTCTACTTGTTCTAATTTCAAGTTGAAGGTTGAGGTAGAAGGCAGAGAGTAGAAGTTGCATAAACTGTTGCCAACTGAATCTCCTTTTTAAAGTGATTTCAACAGTAAGTCCTTATTCCCAACCACCTAAGATCTAAACTATATCTCAGGGTCCTAGAGCTTCCATAATCTGGACCTAACTTTCCTGCTTTATTCCCAATAATCCTGAGTATTCTTCTTCTTTTCTGGTTGGGCCTATTAAACTCATTCATTCAATAAATATTTGTTTAGTGTTTACCATGTAGTAGACACCAAACCACAATGTAGTGGTGGCACAGGCTCCAGAACCAGACAGATCAAGTTAAAACACAGGTTAAAATACCACTTACTGTGAGGTTTCTTACTGTGTGAGGTTCCTTAACCTCCATTTGCCTCTATTTCCTTATCTGTCAAAAAGGGGTAATATAGTATCATAATTTTATTGTAAAGATTAAAGGAAATAATACATATCAAGTGCATAGAACAGTTCCTGACACATAGTAAGCCCTCAAAAAACATTACGTGTTATTAGGTAGTGTAGAGTGTTTAAGGAAAACAAAAATTAAAACAAAATTTTCTAAGTGTTATTCCCGGGGAAGTACAGGGTGTTGGGGGCGGGGCGCAAAAAAGGCAACTGCATTGACAGGAAAGGTTTCCCAGGGAAGTGACATTGAAGTTGAAATATAAGTTGGAGTCAGCTTGGTAATAGAAGAAAGCAGTAGTCTAAGCAAGAAGAACTATATGTGAAAAGGCCCAGGAACGCATTAACATGGTACTTTGGTGAAACTAAATGAAATTCAGTAGGACTGAGGAATGAGAGATGAGGTCAGAGAAATGAGGGAGGATCCAGGTCACAGATTCTTTGAGTTTCAACTCCATACCAACAATAATAAAAGGAATTTGGGGATTTTAAGAAGAAAGGCAATATGACCCTATTTGTGCATCAAAATAGGTAGCAGCAGAGTGAAGAATAAATTGGAGAGGAAAAGGAGAACAGGATAGTCCCTTGTGTCTTACTGTCATGACATGCTCTATCGTCTTTCATAGGCCATATGAACACCATAGTCTTTGGAAAGCCTTTCTTCACTTCTTGAACTCTCACTGATCATTTTCTTCCTTCTAAACTCCAGTAGCACTTTTTTTTACTGTGACGATGCACCTTTAATCCATAACCTAACTACAAGGCTATTATCTGAGGGGAGGAAGGCAAAGGGGAGGATTAGTCATCTGTCTTTTCAAGCACAGCTCCAAGAAAGACTCACAAGCTCTTAAGGTCTTGCAGTTTGGATTCCTAGAAAGCAGATTCTGAGATTGAGTTTAGTGTACAGTGAGTACTCGTGGGACTAAGGAGTACCCATGGGGTTGACACCTGTGGAAGGGAGAAGAGGAAGCAGGAGAGGGGAGAGGGAGAAGCGAGAAAAGCTCCACCCAACCCCGTTGGAAGCTTTGGAGCTAGAATGGTCTTTCAGATGGCAAGGCCTTTATACTCAATCCACTATTGGATATAGGACTTCCCAGGTGGGTCTCTGGAACTGAGGCAATCTCTGAAGGTGCTGAAACATGATGGTTATCTGTAGATAGCCCCTTCAGTAGCTGAGGCATCAGGCCTTCACTGAAGGGATATAGGTGGTGTATCACAATGTCACCACACTGGGATAAGATAGCCTGGACTGCTTATCCAAGAAACTTGACCAAAAATCTTCACCAGACTTCCATACATAGTTGCCTAATTATACCTCCTTGTAGCTATGCCCTCCTTCCCAGAAGAAGGATGAGTTTTCAGTGTAGACAGACAAGTGGAGAGGAAGACTGTGGAAGAGAAGAAAAAGACAAAGAAGAAGCTAGAACATTAGGGGGAACATGCCCAGGCATATATGTTAGCTAGGTATATGCTGTTAGAGGGCTATTATCATCAACTAACTAGAGACACACAATGCTGTGAATTCCTGGAGCACTTAGACACTGAACTTCACTTGAGTGTAGCATTCCCACAGGCCATTGAACAGTTTTACCTGATGCTCTCATTCTTGAGGATATATATAAATACAAAATATTTGGCCTATTGAATGGTGCGCTTTAAACAGGGAGCAGATAATAACTGTGAATTTACAGTTGACTGCATGATCTATTTTGCATCTGTGGCTCAAATCCAAAAGAGTAAAGGGAATGTACTTCACTCTTAGAAGATTTCTGCCCTTTAGAATTCCATAGATGAAATCTTTATGGCAATCTCTCAACCCTCTTTATTCCTTTGTTGGGGCCCTGGTACTCTTTAAAGAGAATAATGAGAAACCCCAATTCTGCCAGGATCTATTGCAACTCCAAAGCTGTGCCGGTATGAGGCTGTCCACCCCCAAGGCTTTAGACCAACTCAGAAGGAGCATGAAATCTAATCCACATTCAAGGGAGCATTATTAGGGAAATGGTCTTTTGTATACACTTGGAGGAATTTAAGTATTTGGTGATACTCTTTAGCCATTAGAATACTCTGGTGTTTTATTTTGTTTTGATTCTCCATGATCTAGATATGTCAAAAAATATGGCCTTATATGATTGCCTGGGTTTTGTGGCCCTAGGACCACTATACCATCTTCACCTCTGAGGAAACGCCAGTAAATGTATCTCTGAGACCTTTGGGTTTGAATGTCTATGTTGGATTGTGTGAATTTAGCTAATGCTGAAAACTACATTACTCAAAATTCTTTTCTGTCTGTGTTAGTAGGTTAGAGTTGACCAAAAGAGGAACTGCATGCGATTTAAAAGGCAAAAGCGAAGCAGAGACCATCGCTGTCAGAAAGTCATTGTTGCCAGACATGGTGACAACAGACACAGAATATTAGCAAGTCCCATCTTATCCTCCCCTGTATTTGGTTCATCCTCACAGCTGCTGGCCCTGCTGGCCAACAGTGACCCCAGGCTCTCCACCAGATATTTGACTGTGGACCCACAGAGGCAGTAGGTACATGAAGGCAATAACTTCCCAAAGGCAGCAATTTCCATAGATCCCACCTAAAGTTTCCCCTTCACTGCTGCACTTTGGCAGCCTGAAGTACTTGGCTTCTTGCTTTTCCCTGCAAACTTCAACTTGTCTACCAGACAGATATTTAGAAGGTTCTGACTGCTGATGATTTCTCTGGGTCTCTGACTCCCCTCTTCCGAAATTTCATTTCCACAGCTCCTTTCACTTTTAATAAATCCCTTATTCCCCCAAATTTATAGCGATTCTATTATCCTGAAAGAACCCTGAATGATACCCTTTCTAGCCATGTAAGTTAGAGGAAAGAGAGATGTCAGTGATGTACAAATGGTAATTACCTTTCAAGAGTGGAAGATCCTCTTCACCTCAGTCTCAATCACACCCTACCATCCGTCTCCTCCTCTCATCATAAAGAGAGGCCTCCATCATCTCCATGGAGGAATCCCTGCCTTAAGGGTACCTCAGGCTGAGATGAACTCTGCCTGTTCTTAACTTTCTAGAGAAAGTTATCTGTGACAATAATTAATTACTCAATATATGAAACTGATTCGCTCACTGTAAACACTGTCTTTAAGATGTGAATACACTTATTGAGAGGGCATAAAATTGCTCCATAACCTGATGTTCTTAACAAAGAACAGCACAAATGAAAAGAGAGCTAAGCATATGTCAGGTGCTGTGTGTGATATTCTTCTGGGAAGTCAAACTTTATATCATGTATATATCAGGTACATATAAGGCAAAAGAAATCTATGAATTTATTGATGGACAAGTTTAATCATGTCTGAGACTCTTTGCTCAAAGGTTGACATGGCCCTAGAACCACAGCTAGAAGAGAAAGACTTTATCAGAGGGCAGCAAGAGGCAGACATTTGGGCCAAACAGCATCCGAGGGATCTCCAGAATGACTGGAAGCAGCCTTGAAGAATCAAGGTGTTGTTTTTACAAAAGTGAATCAAAGACAAATGTTGACCTGGCTAGATGCTGGGGTCCATTCAAGACCCCAAACATGACCCATAAGTATATATGGTAATCCTCTTTTCTGACAAAATGTTCTGATGCGTACCACTGCTTATAAGATTTGCATCTAGAATCAAAGCAGGCTCAAAATACCCTAGGAAAAATTACACCTGATCCTCAGAGCTCATTAAAAAACTGTTACCATGGTTCATCATAACCCTTCCCCTTCATATAGATTTAGTATAATTCTTAGTGCTTCCACCAAGATGGGGCACAAAGTATCCTTTACATTAATCACATTCTTCTTCAGAGCCTGTGGCCTTGCTAATTAAGGAGGTGTTCCAAATCCATAAACTACCTGACAATTTAGAGGGATACCATGTATTGCAATTATCGTGTTTCTAGGGTGCAACGTCTGAATTCATCCCTCTCCTACTCATTATCCACAGATGAAGATGAAAAAGA
The DNA here is from genome assembly GCF_011762595.2 of Tursiops truncatus. Classification (NCBI taxonomy): domain Eukaryota; kingdom Metazoa; phylum Chordata; class Mammalia; order Artiodactyla; family Delphinidae; genus Tursiops; species Tursiops truncatus. The sequence continues at coordinate 89,274,879 of NC_047038.1, read as the reverse complement.
ATGATCCACCAGATACAGAAAGAAAGAAAATTTCCATGGCTACATATCAAATAAGCAATATGACTAGGCCACTCATCTCATAACAGAGAAGTTGGCCTTTGACAGTTTTTATATCCTTTCTTCAACAAATATGGGTTTCATGCCCACTGCTTTCCTTTAGGCCTAGCATCACCATAACCTTTGCTGCAAGTCAATTCCTGGAAGAAATCCAAAATACCCAAATGAGTTATGGACATCTCCTGACACAAGAGAGATGGTTTTAATACCCACCATTACCCAGTCACTAAGCATGTGAATCTTCAGTTTCTACAGCCAGCATTGTCCAGACCTAACATGTGGGTTGGCAATTGCTATGTTTATGACAACCCTGGTCAAATCCTCTGGTCCACTTCCCACTGTCCATCTGCCTCAAAGAAATTCACCATGCCTTGCATTATAAGACAAATTGTACGGTCATCCATCCTCTATTTCACCATCATAACCATAACACTTTTCACCTCCTTTCTTCAGATCAGTCCTCACCTTTTACTCCAATTCCAAACTTTAGTAAAGAGCCCAATACAATAACCAGGACTTATCCAGAAAACTCCTCTGTATCCTTAGAAGCTTCTCTGGAGCTCTCACTTTATTCCCTTTCTTTAATTGAAATTTGTCCCCTGAAGATACCCCTTCCTCTAAGACCCTCTCTAGTACATGTTTGTTGGCAGGTATAAGAGAGAGTTCTTGTTTAATGGCTTCTATTTTCTTCGTAAAATAGGAGATGAGATCATCAAATAGATGATCTTCTAAAAGATCAAGGAACAATTGGAGGGGTCAGAGATTGGACCAATTCATCAGCAAGTCCTATTGGCTCTGACTTCAAAATCTATCTTAAATCCAACTCCTTCCAGTTACCTCCACCACTAACATGGCAGTCTAAGCAGTATTGTATCTTGCTGAACCTACCAAATCAGCATTCTGACCAGTCTCCCTATATCTTTTTGGTCTCCTCCACATAAGCAAGTAGGATGATCTTTTCAAAACACAAATCATCGCACTCTCTGGCTTAACACACTTCAATGGCAACCCATCTTTCTTTGGTTAAAGACAAATTCTTACCATAGCCCTCCTTTACTTCCTTGGACGTTACCTGCTTCTTAGACTCATCTGGCAAAATGTTTTTCATAGCTTTCTGACACAATGGTAACAATAGCCTTCTTTCAACTACTTAAAGCCACAATAATTCCTTTTACCACAGGGACTAAGATTGGATGTACTTCATCCTTCCTTTAACTGGTTAATTCCTCTTTTCCCTTAAGATCTCAGATCAGCCATAATTTCTCAGGGAAGCACTTTTATACTCTCTTATAGTGTTATGTACTTCATCCTCATAGCACTAAACATAGTTATAGCTTTCCATTAATTATAGTTATATTATTATATTTATATTTGTTTAAATGGGATAGTTGTATTATTATGTTATATCTAGCATTAATTTCCATTATTTAATTTTTGGGTTAATGTATGATGTCTTTCTCCCACTTAGCTTGTAAGCTTAATAACAATAGGGACTATGTCTGTTTTTGTTCACTATTGTATCCTCAAGCTCTAGCCTGCTGCCTAATACATATATGGTAGGTGCTCAATGATTCTCTTTTAAATAAATGAAAGCTTAAATTGACAGTCTTGAACACTAAGGGAGGCAGTACAAAGAGAAGACTCTGTGGCTCTTCTCATAACAGATGTGTGCCACCTATTACTCCTATTACTACTTTCTAACCTACACAAGAACAAGCTTCCTGACCCATAAAATGGGGGTCTTCCACTTCCAGGTTTTCCACCCCTGCATCCCAAATTCATTTTCACTAATCCCTGTGCACATGTCCCTAGAACTTCACTCAGAACCCAATTCCTTTGCAACCTATCCCAATTGCCAGAGATAAGGAGCCAAAATACACAGTAGGGAATGATCTGGACTTTGCCATTATTATAGCTAGTCCTGGTACTTTGTTTGGTATATAGTAGAGGAAAACACAAATGAACAACCACTGATGTGAATCCCTCATGTAAGGTCCAGTGATTTGGGTTGAGGCATTACTCCATGATCAAAACTGGGGGGTATGGTCCCTACAGAAATGGGGATTGAATCCTTACAGAAAAATTAAAGTGAAGCAGTTTGAAGTGGGAATGATTATTAGAACACTCTTTTGAGAGCAGGCCAAGAATCAAAAAGAAGAAACCAAACACCAAAGTCTAGTTCAAAGGACAGGAGCAGAACTATAAATTGGGAATGGAGCCACAGTCAAAGGCCAGATGGACTATGGAATGAATGATTGCACATCAGGAACCTGGGAGGTGTCTACACAATAATTATAGTGAACAGATCAGAGCAGGCAAATGCCTGGGGCCATAAGGCACAGAGATGGAATAGAACCTCCTACTAAAGAAAATTGACTCCTTCAAAGGCAATCCTTGGAAAGTCTTCCCTTCCTTGAAAGGCCAAGCCTGGGTGTTTGTGTAGTAGTCAGAAGGAAAGTCACCTCGTAATCAGTTTCCTTTAATTCAGGCCCCCTCACATATTCAGCATGTGACCCACACCCAATAACAATTAAGCTTCAGAAATAGGTAAACTTCTCTGGTAACTAACAGGGAGCTTCAAGTAATCCAGCCCTTCTCACACTGAGAGTGACAAATCCATTAACCTCATTGCCATGTTACTCCTTTCTCCCACTGTTTTCTTGTGTTGACAAAATCATGACCTCTGATTTGTCTTCTGGCTTTTAGCTAAACATTCATTCCTTGCATCTGACAACAGATTCAGTTTCAGTAACTTTTCTCCAGGTTTTTGACTTAGACAATGCTTTATACTTATTTTTTATTTTTTATCTCTTATTTCTTCTAGCTACTCCAGATAATTAATTAACCTACTTGATACTGTCTCTGGAGTCCTTTATCTGGCTTAAAATTTAATGGCTGATGTCTCTATCAAACCTGTCCTAAACCTTCCCACTCTCAGAGTAGCAAGAACAAGATTTATAGAATATACAACTTAATGTGCATTTAGTTATTATCTTATAAATAATTGTGCAATTCCTTGCTGTTTCCTGTATATAGGCCATATCTCACTAAATAAATTTCTTGAGGAATAGGATTGATTTTATACTACCTCTCTAGTGCTTATAATGCTGAGCACCTAATCAATATACTGAGGTTGCAAATAAAAACTAAGTGTCCATCATCGGATGAATGGATAAAGAAGATGTGGCACATATATACAATGGAATATTACTCAGCCATAAAAAGAAATGAAATTGAGCTATTTGTAATGAGGTGGATGGACCTGGAGTCTGTCATACAGGGTGAAGTAAGTCAGAAAGAGAAAGACAAATACCGTATGCTAACACATATATATGGAATTGAAGGAAAAAAAATGTCATAAAGAACCTAGGGGTAAGACAGGAATAAAGACACAGACCTATGAGAGAATGGACTTGAGGATATCGGGAGGGGGAAGGGTAAGCTGTGACAAAGTGAGAGAGTGGCATGGACATATATACACTATCAAACGTAAAATAGATAGCTAGTGGGAAGCAGCCACATAGCACAGGGAGATCAGCTCGGTGCTTTGTGACCACCTAGAGGGGTGGGATAGGGAGGGTGGGAGGGAGGGAGACGCAAGGGGGAAGAGATATGGGAACATATGTATATGTATAACTGATTCACTTTGTCATAGAGCAGAAACTGACACACCATTGTAAACCAATTATACTCCAATAAAGATATAAAAAAAAGAAATTAAGATTTCAAAAAAAAACAACAAAAACAAATTGTAGATGAGGTACAATGGGTATGGCAATGTTGAGCCTCATTCAAAGAAGCCATCCTGAGAAGTTAAATGTTACCAGATCCCATTTAACATTTCTACAAACAAACTTGATAAAATACTAATAGTCTTAATAAGTAAGATAGTTTTAAAAATAATGTGTTCATTTGTTTTTAAAGAATGTGTGTTATATTCGGGAGTGGTCAAGATGGTAGAGTAGGAAGACCCTGAGCTCACCTCCTCCTATGGGCACACCAAAATTACAACTAATTACAGAGAAACTATCAATAAGAATGACCTAAAGTTTAGCACACACACATAAAAAAGATTTTTCACAATAAAAATGTAAAGAAGGAACCACAATGAGACAGGTAGGAGGGGTGGAGATACTATATAGTAAAGACCCACATTCCTGGGTAGGTGAGCCACAAATGGGAGGATAATAACAGTTGCAGAGTTTCTCCCCAAGGAGTGAGGGGACTGAGCCCCACATTGGGATGCTCAGAAGGGGTCCTAGATCAAGAACATGAGCCACCAGAACATCTGGTTTTGAAGGCCAGCAGGGCTTTCATACAGGAGAGCCAGAGGGCTGTAGGAAACAGACTCTGCTTTTAAAGGGCTCATACAAATTCTCACATGCTCTGAGACCTAGTGTAGAGACAGTAATTTGAAAGTATCCTGAGTTAGATCCACTTGCTGATCTTGGAGAGCCTCCCAGAGAGGCAACAGGAAACTGGGACTACACCTGGGGACACAGACACTGGTGACATCCATTTGGGGATGCTCATTCTACCATGAGGACTGGTGCTAGCAAGTGCCATTTTTGAGTCTTCCCTCTAGGCTATTAGTGACAGGTGCTTACCCACTTACCAGTGGGCTGGCAAGAGTCATGGGACAGCCAGGTATGCCATGGGTTTGCCCACCAGTAGCTGGCAGCCTCCACATGAGGCAGGCCTGGCAACCAACAGAGCCAAGGACCAGCCTTGCCTACCAGCCTGCCCACAATAGGCAGCCTCACCACAACAGAAGGACCCACTTAACTCACATAGGAGGCACCCCTACAGCATATAGCTCTGGTGACAAGAAGGGAGTATGTTGTTGGGCCCCATAAGATGTCTCCTATATAAGGCCACTTCCACAAGATTGGGAAATGTAACTGACTTACCTAATATACACAAATAAACACAGAGAATTAGGCTAAACGAGGTGACAAAGGAATATGTAACAAATGAAAGAACAAGATAAAACCACAGAGGAAGAACTAAGTGAAGTGGAGATAATCTACCCAATAAACAATTCAAGGTAATGATAATAAAGACACTCGTCAAACTTGGGAGAAGAATGGATGAACACAGTGAGAAGTTTAACAAAGAGTTAGAAAATGTAAAGAAGAACCAAACAGAACTGAAGAGTACAATAACTGAAATTAAAAATATGCTAGAAGGAATCACAGTAGATTAGATGATACAAAGGAACAAATCAGTGAACTGGATGATGGAACAGTGAAAATCAGCCAAGCTGAAGAGAGAAAAGAAAATAATAATTTTTAAAAATGAAGGCAGTTTAAGAGACCTCTTGAGAACATCAAGTGTACTAACATTCACATTATAGGGTTCCCAGAAGGAGAAGAGAGAGAGGAAGGGGCAGAGAACATATCTGAAGAGATAATACCTGAAAAATTCCCTTACCTGCAAAATGAAACAGACATTCAGGTACAGGAAGCAAATAAGATCAGAGAGTCCCAGATAAGATCAACTCAAAGAGGTCCACACCAAGACACATTGTAATTAAAATAGCAAAAATTAAAGAGAGAATCCCAAAAGCATCAAAGGCAAAGCAACTAGTAATGTACAAGGGAATTCCCATAAGATTGTCATCTGACTTTTCAGCAGAAATTTTGCAGTCCAAAAGGGAGTTGCACGATATATTTAAAGTAATAAAAGGAAAAACTACAACCAAGAATATCTACCCAGCAAGGCTATCATTCAGATTTGAAGGAAAGATAAAGAGTTTTACAGACAGCAAAAGCTAAAAGAGTCCAGCACTACCAAACTAGCTTTACAAGAAAAGTTAAAAGTACTTCTCTAAGTGGAAAAGATCATAACTAGAAATATAAAAATTATGAAATAAAAAATCTCATTAGTAAAAGCAAATATGCAGTAAAGGTAGTGGATCAACCACGTACAAATCTAGTAGGAAGGTTAAAGACAAAAGTAGTAAAATCATCTGTATCCACAGTAAGTAGTTAAGGTATTAAAAAAATAAAAATATGTAAAATATGATGTCAAAAACATTAAACATGTGGGGGGCAAAAAAATTCAGGGTTGTTAGAATGTGTTTGAACTTAAGTGATCATCAACTTAAGTTTGATCATCATCATCATCAAAATAATCACGTATATATATAGACTGCTATATATCAACCTCATAGCAACTACAAATCAAAAATCTGTAACAGATTCACACACACAAAAGAGAAAGAAATCCAAACACAGCATTAAAGATAGTCATCAAATAACAAGGCAAGATATCAAAAGAAGACAGGAGCAGAAAAGAACTACAAAAACAACCCCAAAACAATTAACAAGATGATAACAAGTTCATACCTATCTATAATTATTATAAATGTAAATGGACTAAATGCTCCAGTCAAAAGACATAGAGTGGGGGCTTCCCTGGTGGCGCAGTGGTTGGGAGTCTGCCTGCCAATGCGGGGGACACGGGTTCGTGCCCCGATCCGGGAAGATCCCACGTGCCGCGGAGCGGCTGGGCCTGTGAGCCATGGCCGCTGAGCCTGCGCATCCGGAGCCTGTGCTCCGCAATGGGAGAGGCCACAGCAGTGAGAGGCTCGCGTACTGCAAAAAAAAAAAAAAAAAAAAAAAAAAAAAAAGACATAGAGTGGCTGAATGTATTAAAAAAACAAACAAACAAAAAACAAGACCCACATATATGCTGCTTTCAAGTCTAAACACACACACAGGCTAAAACTGAGGGGAAACAAAAGGAAAAGAAAGCTTGAGTAGCAATACTTACATCAGATGAAACTGATTTTAAAACAAAGAGTATAAGTGTAACACGAGACAAAGAAAAAAATTACATAATGATAAAGAGATCTATCCAACAAGAACATATAACAATTATGAATGTAAATGAACCCCACATAGGAGCACCTAAATACATACAGCAAATATTAACAAATATAAAGGGAAAAATTGAGAGTAATCTAATAATAGTAGGGGACTTTACTACTCCACTTACCTCAATGGACAGACCATCCAGACAGAAAATCAATAAGGAAACACTGGCCTTAAATGACCCATTAGACCAGATGGACTTCATAGATATATATAGAACATTCTATCCAAAATCAGTGAGACAGACATTCTTTCCAAGTGCACAGGGCATATTCACCAGGATAGATCACGTCCTAGACCACAAAACAAGTCTCAGTAAATGTAAGGAGACTGAAATAATATGAAACAACTCTTCTGACCACAAAGATATGAGACTAGAAATCACTACAAGAAAATGCAAAAACAAAAAAACAACAAAAAAATGGGGAGGCTAAACAATACACTGCTGAACAACAAATAGGTCACTAAATAAATCAAAGAAGAGATTAAGTAATACCTAGAGACAAATGAAAATGAAAATACAACAGTCTAAAATCTATGGAATGCAACAAAAGCAGCTCTAAGAGGGAAGTTTATAGTGACACAAGCCTACTTTGGGAAATAAGAAAAATCTCAAACACACAACCTAGGCTTACACTTAAACCAGTAAAAAAACAAACAAAAACATAGAAAAGGCCAAAAAACTAAGAGTTGGTTCTTTAAAAAGATACAAACATTGATAAACCTTTACCCAGACTGATCAAGAAAAAGAGAGGACCCAAATTAATAAAATCAGAATTTAAAAGAAGTTACCACAGCCTGCCATGTCCTGCCCACTGCCTGCTGCAAACAGTGGAGTGTTGCTCTGTGGCAGGAGAGGGAGATGCCATGTCCTGAGACCTGCAAGAGTCCTTAGGATGGACTGACTGCCAAGTGAGGGTTCTTGGCTTCACGATGCAGGAAAGAATCCAAGAGCTGGCCAAAGAAAAGTGAAGGTACCATTTTAAGCACTAAGATGTCATTTGATCTTCATAAAATCAACTTTGAGATCTTCTTTTGTGAAATGTCAGTTCAAGTCATTTGACCCATTTTTTCCATCTCACCACATTTGGAAAAGCAGAGCTCTGGAGACTCTCTCTTGTGAGAGCACCAGAATCACAACTAACTGCTGAACAATCAACGACAGGAAGACACTGGAATTCACCAAAAAACATACCCCACATCCAAAGACAAAGGAGAAGCCACAATGAGATGGTAGGAGGGAGTCAATCACAATAAAATCAAATCCCATAACCGCTGGGTGGCTAGCTCACAAACTGGAGAACAATTATACCACAGAAGTCCACCCACTGGAGTGAAGGTTCTGAGTCCCACTTCAGGCTTCCCAACCTGGGGGTCCGGCAACAGGAGGAGGAATTCCGAGAGAATAAGACTTTGAAGGCTAGTGGGATTTGATTGCAGGACTTCAACAGGACTGGGGGAAACAGAGACTCCACTCTTGGAGGGCACACACAAAGTAGTGTGTTTATCAGAACTCAGGGGGAAGGAGCAGTGACCCCATAGGAGACTGAACCAGACCTACCACCTAGTGTTGGAGGGTCTCCTGCAGAGGTGGGGGGTGGCTGTGGCTCACTGCAGGGACAAGGACACTGGCAGCAGAAGCTCTGGGAAGTATCCTTGCCATGAGCCCTCCCAGAATTTGCCATTAGCTCCACCAAAGAGCCTGTAGCCTCCAGTGCTGAGTCACCTCAGGCCAAACAACCAACAGGGAGGGAACTCAGCCCCACCTATCAGCAGACAAGCAGATTAAAGTTTAACTGAGCTCTACCCACCAGAGTAACTTCCAGCTCTACCCACCACCAGTCCCTCCAATCAGGAAGCTTGCACAAGCCTCTTAGATAGCCTCATCCAGCAGAGGGCAGACAGCAGAATCAAGAAGAACTACAGTACTGCAGCCTGTGGAATGAAAACCACATTCACAGAAAGACAGACAAAATAAAAAGGCAGAGGACTACATACCAGATGAAGGAACAAGATAAAACCCCAGAAAAACAACTAAATCAAGTGGAGATAGGCAACTTTCCAGAAAAAGAATTCAGAATAATGACAGTGAAGATGATCCAGGACCTCGGAAAAACAATGAGGGAAAGATCAAGAAGATGCAAGAAATGTTTAAGAAAAACCAAGAAGAATTAAAGAACAAACACCTCAAAGACTTAAAGAACAAACAAAAAGAGATGAACAATACAATAACTGAAATGAAAAATACACTAGAAGGAATCAATAGAATAACTGAGGCACTCCATAAGTGACCCGGAGCACAGAATGGTGGAATTCACTGCTGTGGAACAGAATAAAGAAAAAAGAATGAAAAGAAATGAAGACAGCCTAAGAGACCTCTGGGATAACATTAAATGCACCAACATTTGCATTATAGGTGTCCCAGAAGGAGAAGACAGAGAGAGAAATGACCCGAGAAAATTTTGAAGAGATTATAGTTGAAAACTTCCCTAACATGGGAAAGGAAATAGCCACCCAACTCCAGGAATCACAGAGAGTCCCAGGCAGGATAAACCCAAGGAGAAACACACCAAGACACATAGTAATCCAATTGACAAAAATTAAAGACAAAGAAAAATTATTAAAAGCAGCAAAGGAAAAAATGACAAATAACATACAAGGGAACTCCCATAAGGTTAACAGCTGATTTCTCAGCAGAAACTCTACAAGCCAGATGGAAGTGGCACAATATATTTAAAGTGATGAAAGGGAAGAAACTACAGCCAAGATTATTCCACCCAGCAAGGGTCTCATTCAGATTTGACGGAGAAATCAAAACTTTAAAGATAAGCAAAAGCTAAGAGAATTCAGCACAATCAAACCAGCTCTGCAACAAATGCTAAAGGAACTTCTCTAAGCAGGAAACACAAGAGAAGAAAAGGACCTACAAAAACAAACCCAAAACAATAGAGAAAATGGTAATAGGAGCATACATATTGATAATTACCTTAAATGTGAATGGATTAAATACCCCAACCAAAAGATACAGGCTTGCTGAATGGATACAAAAACAAGACCCATATATATGCTATCTACAAGAAACCCTCTTCAGACCTAGGACACATACAGACTGAAAGTGAGGGGATAGAAAAAGATATTCCATGCAAATGGAAATCAAAAGAAAGCTCAAGTAGCAATACTCATATCAGATAAAATAGATTTTAAAATAAAGAATGTTACAAGAGACAAGGAAGGACACTACATAATGATCAAGGGATCAATCCAAGAAGAGGATATAACAATTATAAATATATATGCATCCAACATATGAGCACCTCAATACATAAGGTAAATGCTACCAGTTATAAAAGAGGAAATCAATGGTAACACAGTAATAATGGGGGACTTTAACACCTCACTTACACCAATGGACAGATCATCCAGACAGTAATTTAATAAGGAAACACAAGCTTTAAATGACACAAGAGACCAGATAGATTTAATTGATATTTATAGGACATTCCATCTGAAAACACCAGATTACACTTAATTCTCCAGTGCACACAGAACATTCTCCAGGATAGATCACATCTTGGGTCACAGATCAAGCCTCAGTAAATTTCAGAAAACTGAAATCATATCAAGCATCTTTTATGACCACAACGCTATGAGATTAGAAATAATTCACAGGGAAAAAATGTAAAAAACACAAACACATGGAGGCTAAACATACATTACTAAATTACTAAGAGATCATTGAAGGAAATCAAAAAATACCTAGAGACAAATGACAATGGAAACATGATGATCCAAAACTATGGGATGCAGCAAAAGGAGTTCTAAAAGGGAAGTTTATAGCAATACAATCCTACCTCAAGAAACAAGAAAAATCTCAAATAAACAATCTAACCTTACACCTAAAGGAACTAGAGAAAGAAAAATAAACAAAACACAAAGTTAGTAGAAAGAAAGAAATCATAAAGATCAGAGCACAAGTAAATGAAATAGAAACAAACAATAGCAAAGATCAATAAAACTAAAAGCTGGTTCTTTGAGAAAATAAACAAAACTGATAAACCTTTAGCCAGACTCATGAAGAAAAAGAGGGAGAGGACTCAAATCAATAAAATTAGAAATGAAAATGGAGAAGTCACAATGGACACTGCAGAAATACAAAGCACCATAAGAGACTACTACAACTCTATGCCAATAAAATGGACAACCTGGAAGAAATGGACAAATTCTTAGAAAGGTATAACCTTCCAAGACTGAACCAGGAAGAAATAGAAAATATGAAGAGACAAATCACAAGTAATGAACTTGAAACTGTGATTAAAAATCTTCTAACAAACAAGAGTCCAGGACTAGATGGCTTCACAGGTGAATTCTAACAAACATTTAGAGAAGAGCTAACACCCATCCTTCTCAAACTCTTCCAAAAAATTTCAGAGGAAGGAACACTCCCAATCTCATTTTATAAGAACATCATCACCCTTATACCAAAACCAGACAAAGATACTACAGAAAGAGAAGATTACAGACCAATATCCCTGATGAATATAGATGCAAAAATCCTCAACAAAATACTAGCAAACAGAATCCAACAACACATTAAAAGGATCATACACCATGATCAAGTGAGATTTATCCCAGGGATGCAAGGATTCTTCAGTATACACAAATCAATCAATGTGATACACCATATTAATAAATTGAAGAATAAAAACCAAAAGATCATCTCAATAGATGCAGGAAAAGCTTTTGACAAAATTCAACACCGATTTATGATAAAAACTCTCCAGAAAGTGGGCATAGAGGGAACCTACCTTAACATAATAAATACCCACGGCAAACATCATTCTCAATGGCGAAAAACTGAAAGCATTTCCTCTAAGATCAGGAATAAGACAAGGATGTCTACTCTCACTACTATTATTCAACATAGTTTTGGAAGTCCTAGCCATGGCAATCAGAGAAGAAAAAGAAATAAAAGGAATACAAATTGGAAAAGAAGAAGTAAAACTGTCACTATTAACAGATGACATGACACTATACATAGACAATCCTAAAGATGCCACCAGAAAACTACTAGAGCTAATCAATGAATTTGGTAAAGTTGCAGGATACAGAATTAATGCACAGAAATCTCTTGCATTCCTATACACTAACAATGAAAGACCAGAAACAGAAATTAAGAAAACAATCCCATTCACCATTGCAACAAAAAGAATAATATACCTAGGAATAAACCTACCTAAGGAAGTAAAAGAACTGTACTCTGAAAACTGTAAGACACCGATGAAAGAAATCAAAGATGACACAAACAGATGGAGAGACATACCATGTTCTTGGATTGGAAGAATAAATATTGTGAGAATGACTATGCTCCCCAAAGCAATCTACAGATTCAATGCAATCCCTATCAAATTACCAGTGGCATTTTTTACAGAACTAGAACAAAAAAATCTTAAAATTTGTATGGAGACACAAAAGACCCCAAATAGCCAAAGCAATGTTGAGGGGAAAAAATGGAGCTGGAAGAATAAGCCTCCCTGACATCAGACTATACTACAAAGCTACAGTAATCAAGACAATATGCTACAGGCACAAAAACAGAAATATAAATCAATGGAATAGGATAGAAAGCCCAGAGATAAACCCACACACCTATGGTCAACTAAACTATGACAAAGGAAGCAAGGATATACAATGGAGAAAAGACAGTCTCTTCAATAAGTGGTACCGGGAACACTGGACAACTACATGTAAAAGAATGAAATTAGAACACTCTCTAACAACATACTCAAAAATAAACTCAAAATGGATTAAAGACCTAAATGTAAGACCGGACACTATAAAACTCTTAGATGAAAACATAGGAAGAACACTCTTTGACATAAATCACAGCAAGATCTTTTTTGACTCACCTCCTAGGGTAATGGAAATAAAAACAAAAATAAACAAATGGGACCTAATGAAACTTAAAAGCTTTTGCACAGCAAAGGAAACTATACAAAGATGAAAAGACAGCCCTCAGAATGGGATAAAACATTTGCAAACAAATCAACAGACAAAGGATTAATCTCCAAAATATATAAACAGCTCATGCAGCTCAATATTAAAAAAAAAACAACCCAATCAAAAAAATGGGCAGAAGACCTAAACAGACATTTCTCCAAAGACATACAGATAGCCAAAAGGCACAAGAATAGCTGCTCAACATCACTAATTATTAGAGAAATGCAAATCAAAACTATAATGAGGTATCACCTCACACCGGGTAGAATGGGCATCATCAGAAAATCTACAAACAACAAGTGCTTGAGAGGGTGTGGAGAAAAGGGAACCCTCTTGCACTGTTGGCGGGAATGTAAATTGATACAGCCACTATGGAGAACAGTATGGATGTTCCTTAAAAAACTAAAAATAGAATTATCATATGACCCAGCAATCCCACTACTGGGCCTATACCCAGAGAAAACCATAATTCAAAAAGACACATGCACCCCAATGTTCATTGCATCACTCTTTACAATTGCCAGGTCATGGAAACAACCTAAATGCCCACTGACAGATGAATGGATAAAGAAGATATGGTACATATATACAATGGAATATTACTCAGCCATAAAAAGGAACGAAAGTGGGTCATTTGTAGAGACGTAGATGGACCTAGAGACTGTCATACAGAGTGAAGTAAGTGGAAAGAGAAAAACAAATACTGTATATTAACACATATTGTGGAATGTAGAAAAATGGTACAAATGAACCGGTTTGCAAGGCAGAAATAGAGACACAAATGTAGAGAACAAACATATGGACACCAAAGGGGGAGAGAGGGGGGCGGGGGGCAGTGGTGGTGGTGGTGGGATGAATTGGGAGATTGGGATTGACATATATACACTAATATGTATAAAATAGATAACTTATAAGAACATGCTGTGTAAAAAAGAAAAAATTAATTAAAAAAAAATAAAAGAAGTTACAGCACAGAAATACAAAGGCTCATAAGAGATTACTATGAACAATTACAAGCCATTAAAATGGATAACCTAGAGAAAAATGGATGAATTCCTAGCAACATAAAATCTCCCAAGACTGAATCAGAAAGAAATACAAGATACAAACAAATTACCAGTAATGATATTGAATCAGTAATCAAAAAACTGCCAACAAACATAAGTCCAGAATGAGATGGCTCTACAGGTGAGTTTTACCAATTTTTAAAAAAATAAATTTATCTATTTTATTTATTTATTTATTTATTTATTTATTTATTTATTTATTTATTTATTTATTTATGGCTGCATTGGGTCTTTGTTGCTGTGCACGGCCTTTCTCTAGTTGTGTCGAGCAGGGGTTACTCTTCATTGCGGTGCATGGGCTTCTTTTTGTGGTGGCTTTTTTTTTGTTGGAGCACAGGCTTTAAGGTGCGTGGGCTTCAGTAGTTGTGGCTCATGGGCTTTAGAGCACAGGCTCAGTAGTTGTGGTGCACGGGCTTAGTTGCTCCACAGCATGTGGGATCTTCCCGGACCAGGGTTAGAACCCATGTCCCCTGCATTGGGAGGCGAATTCTTAACCACTGTTCCACCAGGGCAGTCCGAGTTCTACCAAATATTTACAAAAGATTTCACACCTATTTTTCCAAACTATTCCAAAAAAATCGAAGAGAAAGGAACACTTCCAAACTTATTCTATAAAGCCAGCATCACCCTGACACCAAAACCAAAGTCACCACAAAAAATAAAATTACAGCCCAATGACACTGATGAACATAGATTCAAAAATCCTAAACAAAATATTAGCAAATCGAATTCAACCATACATTGAAAGTATTACACACAATGATCAATATCCAAAAATCAGTCAATGTGATAAAGCACATTAACAAATTGAGGAATAAAAATCATATGATCACCTCAATAAATGTAGGAAAACCTTTTGACAAAATTCAATGTCCGTTTATGATAAAAACTCCCATAAAAGTTGGTATAGAGGGAATATAACATAATAAAGGCCATATTTGACAAACCTACAGCCAACATCATACTCAGTGGTGAAAAAGAAAGAATTTCCTCTAAGATCAGGCACAAGACAAGGATGCCTACTCTTGCCATTTTCATTCAACATAGTATTGGAAGTCCTAGCCACAGCAATTGGACAAGAAAAAACAAACAAACAAACGAAAGGAATCCAAATTGGAAAGGAAGAATGTAGACTGTCACTGTTTGCAGGTGACATGATACTGTATATAGAAAATCCTAAACCAACTCCAAAAAACTATTAGAACTAATAAATGAATTCAGTAAAGTTACAGGATACAAAATTTACATATTCAAAAATCTGTTGCCTTTCTGTACACTAACAATGAACGGTCAGAAAGAGAAATTAAGAAAAGAATCACATTTACTATTGCATCAAAAAGAATAAAATATCTTGGGATAAACTTAACAAAGGAGTCAGAAGACCTATATTCTGAAAATTGTAAGATACTAATGAAAGAAATTATAGACAACACAAACAAATGGAAAGATATACCATGAACATGGATTGGAAGAATTAATATTGTCAAAATGACCATAATACTCAAGGCAATCTACAGATTCAGTGCAATCTCTACCAAAATGCTAATGACGTTTTTCACAGAACTAGAACAAGTAATTCTAAAATTTGTAGAGAACAACAAAAGGCCTCCAGATAGACAAAACAATCTTGAGAAAGAACAAAGCTGGAGGTAATCATGCACCCTGATTTCAAACCATACAACAAAGCCACAGTAATCAAAACAGTATGATACTGGCACAAAAACAGACACATAGATGAATAGAGAGGCCAGAAATAAACCCACAGTTATATGGGTGATTAATCTATGACAAAGGAAGCAAGAATATGCAATGGGGAATAGAAAGCCTCTTCAGTAAGTGGTGTTGGGAAAACTGCACAGCTACATGCAAAAGAATCAAACTGGACTACTTTCTCACATCATATAGAAAAATAAATTCAAAACAAATTAAAGTCTTAAATTTAAGACCGGAAACTATAAAACTCCTAAAGGAAAACATAGGCATTACATACTCTGACATGAAGTTTAGGGATACATTTTTTTTGGATTTGTTTCCTCAGGCAAGGGACACAAAACAAATGGTACTACATCAAACTAAAACACTTTTGCACAACAAAGGAAAATATCAACAAAATGAAAAGGTCACCTACTGAATAGGACAAGATATTTGCAAACAGTGCTGTCTAGTAAGGAGTTAATATCCAAGATATAAAAGAACTCATTCAACTCAACATCAAAACAACAAACAATTTGATTAAAAAATAAGCAGAGGACCTGATAGCCATTTTTCCAAAGAAGACAAACAGTTGGCCAACAGACATGTGAAAAAATGCTCAACATTGCTAATCATTAGGGAAATGCAAATCAAACCACAATAAGATATCACCTCACACCTGTCAGAATGGGTATTATCAAAAAGACAACAAATTACAAGTGTTGGCATGGATGTTGAAAAAAGGGAACCCTTGTACGCTGTTGGTGGGAATGTAAATTGGTACATTCACTATGGAAAACAGTATATAGCTTCCTCAAAAAATTAAAAATAGAACTAACATACAATACAGCAATTCCCCTTCTGGGTATTTTTTTGAAGAAAACAAAAATACTAATTCAAAAAGATATATGCATCCCTATGTTCATTGCATTATTTTCAATAGCCAAGATATGGAAGAAATCTAAGTGCCCACTGATAGATGAATGGATAAAGAAGATGTGGTATCTATACACAATGGAATATTACTCAGACATTAAAAAATGAATTATGCCATTCGCAACAAGATGGATGGACCTGGAGGGTATTTTGCTTAGTGGAATAAGTCAGTCAAATAAAGGCAAATATGGTATGTTATTGCTTATATGTGGAATCTAAAAAACAAAATAAATGGACCAATAACCAAAAAGAAACAGAGTCATAGATACAGAGGACAGAGGGGCTGAGGGGATGAGTGAAATAAGTGAGGGAGATTGAATGGTACAAACTTCCACTTATAAAATAAATGAGTGATGGGGCTGAAATGGGCAGTGTGGGGAATATAGTCAATTATAATACAATATTTTTGTATGGTAACTCGGCTTATCATGGTGATCATGTTGTAATGTATAGAAATACTGAATCACTATGTGTGCATCAGGAGCTAACACAGTGTCAATTATACTTCACAAAGAAAACAAACAAACAAGCCCAGAAAAAGTGATTAGATTTATAGTTACTAGGGGCAGAGGGGGAGGGGAAATTGAATGAAGATGGTCAAAGTTACAAGCTCCCAGTCATAAGACAGACAAGTACCAGGGATGCAATGTCAACATGATTAATATAATTAACACTGCTGTATGTGATATATGAAAAGTTGTCAAGAGAGTAAATCCTAAGAATTCTTATCACAAGGAAAATTTTTTTCTTTATCTTTTATTTTGTATCTATGTGAGATAATGGATGTTCACTAGACTTAACTGTGGTAATCATTTCATGATGTATGCAAGTCAAATCATTGTGCTGAACACCTTAAATGTATACAGTGTTGTATGTTAATTATATATCAATAAAACTGGAAGAAATAAAGAACATGTGTTATATCCAATCATAGAAACTTACAATTAGAAACACCCTCAGAAGTAATTTAACATACACCTTGATGAATTACAGAGTATCTCCTTGATATTAATCTTGATCTCTAAGCCTATGGGGACAACAATAAAAACATAACTAACTGATAGAAGCCAAGAACAGTTTCCCTGAAAAAAATGACATTCAAAGCAAATTTTGAACTACACATATGAATTAGCTAGGTGAAAAAGGGGTGCACAAAATATAGGGTAAAGCCTGGGGGAGGAGAGACAGAAGCAGCTGCTGAGTTTCCACAACGGAAAGAAGGCTTGTGTGGTTGAAACAGAAAGAGTAAGGAGATGGCACAAGATGAGCTAGAAGCAGCCAGATTTTGAAGACCTTGCCAAGGATTGTGGACTTTATCCTATGAACAGAGAGAAGTTATTGACAGATTTTGTGAGGAACATAATATGAAAGCTTTCTGCTTTTTAAAAAAGTCACTTTGGACTTTTGCTCCTTGGCAAGACAAGTAACCAGTATTAGATTTACCCTTCTGCCTGAAGTAAGCATAGAAATTGCATTGTAATAACATGGATGAACCTGGAGGACATTATGCTAAGTGAAATAAGCCAGACACAGATAGACCAATATTGCATGATCTCACTTATAGAAGGAATCTAAAAAAATGTTGAACTCATAGTAATAAAGAGTAGAATGGTAGTTAGCAGGTGTTGAGGGAAAAGGGAAGATGTTTGTCAAAGGATACAAACTTTTAGTTATAAGACAAATAAGTCCTGGAGACCTAATGTTCAGCATGGTGACTAGAGTTAATGTATTACATACTTAAAATTTGCTAATAGAGTAGTTCTTTTTTTTAACATCTTTATTGGAGTATAATTGCTTTACAACAGTGTGTTAGTTTCTGCTTTATAACAAAGTGAATCAGTTATACATATACATACGTTCCCATATCTCTTCCCTCTTGCATCTCCCTCCCTCCCATCCTCCCTATCCCACCCCTCTAGGTGGTCACAGATTAGCACAGCTAATCTCCCTGTGCTATGCGGCTGCTTCCGACTAGCTATCTATTTTACGTTTGGTAGTGTATATATGTCCATGCCACTCTCTCACTTAGTCACAGCTTACCCTACCCCCTCCCCAAATCCTCAAGTCCATTCTCTAGTAGCTCTGTGTCTTCATTCCCATCTTACCCCTAGGGTCTTCATGACCTTTTTTTTTTTTTCTTAGATTCCATACATATGTGTTAGCATACAGTATTTGTTTCTCTCCTTCTGACTTACTTCACTCTGTATGACAGACTCTAGGTCCATCCAACTCACTACAAATAACTCAACTTCGTTTCTTCTCATGGCTGAGTAATATTCCATTGTATATATGTGCCACATCTTCTTTATCCATTCATCTGTTGATGGACACTTAGGTTGCTTCCATGTCCTGGCTATTGTAAATAGAGCTGCAATTAACATATTGGTACATGACTCTTTTTGAATTATGGTTTGCTCAGGGTCTAAGCCCAGTAGTGGGATTGCTGGGTCATATGGTAGTTCTATTTGTAGTTTTTTAAGGAAGCTCCATACTGTTCTCCATAGTGGCTGTATCAATTTACATTCCCACCAACAGTGCAAGAGTGTTCCCTTTTCTACACACTCTCTCCAGCATTTATTGTTTCTAGATTTTTTGATGATGGCCATTCTGACTGGTGTGAGATGATATCTCATTGCAGTTTTGATTTGCATTTCTCTAATGATTAATGATGTTGAGAATTCTTTCATGCATTTGTTGGCAATCTGTACATCTTCTTTGGCGAAATGTCTATTGAGGTCTTCTGCCCATTTTTGGATTGGGTTGTTTGTTTTTTTGTTATTAAGCTGCATGAGCTGCTTGTAAATTTTGGAGATTAATCCTTTGTCAGTTGCTTCATTTGCAAATATTTTCTTCCATTCTGAGGGTTCTCTTTTGGTTTTGTTTATGGTTTCCTTTGCTGTGCAGAAGCTTTTAAGTTTCATTAGGTCCCATTTGTTTATTTTTGTTTTTATTTCCATTACCCTAGGAGGTGGATCAAAAAGGATCTTGCTGTGATTTATGTCATAGAGTGTTCTGCCTATGTTTTCCTCTAAGAGTTTGATAGTTTCTGGCTTTACATTTAGGTCTTTAATCCATTTTGAGCTTATTTTTGTGTATGGTGTTAGGGAGTGTTCTAATCTCACACTTTTACATGTACCTGTCCAGTTTTCCCAGCACCATTTATTGAAGAGGCTGTCTTTTCTCCACTGTATATTCTGGCCTCCTTTATCAAAGATAAGGTGACCATATGTGCATGGGTTTATCTCTGGGCTTTCTATCCTGTTCCACTGATCTATATTTCTGTTTTTGTGCCAGTACCATACTGTCTTAATTACTGTAGCTTTCTAGTATAGTCCGAAGTCAGGGAGCCTGATTCCTCCAGCTCCATATTTTGTTCTCAAGATTACTTTGGCTATTCGGGGTCTTTTGTGTTTCCATACAAATTGTGAAATTATTTGTTCTAGTTCTGTGAAAAATGCCAGTGGTAGTTTGATAGGGATTGCATTGAACCTGTAGATTGCTTTCGGTAGTAGAGTCATTTTCACAATGTTGATTCTTCCAATCCAAGAACATGGTATATCTCTCCATCTGTTTGTATCATCTTTAATTTCTTTCATCAGTGTCTTATAATTTTCTGCATACAGGTCTTTTGTCTCCTTAGGTAGGTTTATTCCTAGATATTTTATTCTTATTCTTGCAATGGTAAATGGGAGTGTTTTCTTTTTTTTTGCGATACGCGGGCCTCTCACTGTTGTGGCCTCTCCCACTGCAGAGCACAGGCTCCGGACGCGCAGGCTCAGCAGCTATGGCTCACAGGCCCAGCCGCTCCGTGGCATATGGGATCCTCCCTGACCGGGGCACAAACCCGTGTCCCCTGCATCGGCAGGCGGACTCTCAACCACTGCACCACCAGGGAAGCCTGGGAGTGTTTTCTTAATTTCACTTTCAGATTTTTCATCATTAGTGTATAGGAATGCCAGAGATTTCTGTGCATTAATTTTGTATCCTGCTACTTTACCAAATTCATTGATTAGCTCTAGTAGTTTTCTGGTAGCATCTTTAGGATTCTCTATGTAGAGTATCATGTCATCTGCAAACAGTGGCAGCTTTACTTCTTCTTTTCCAATTTGGATTCCTTTTATCTTTTCTGACCACAGTGCTATGAGACTAGATATCAATTACAGGAAAAGATCTGTAAAAAAGTACAAACACAGGGAGGCTAAACAATACACTACTTAATAACCAAGTGATCACTGAAGAAATCAAAGAGGAAATCAAAAAATACCTGGAAACAACTGACAATGGAGACACGGTGACCCAAAACCTATGGGATGCAGCAAAAGCAGTTCTAAGAGGGAAGTTTATAGCAATACAATCCTACCTTAAGAAACAGGAAACATCTCAAATAAACAACCTAACCTTGCACCTAAAGCAATTAGAGAAAGAAGAACAAAAAAACCCCAAAGTTAGCAGACGGAAAGAAATCATAAAGATCAGATCAGAAATAAATGAAAAAGAAATGAAGGAAACGATAGCGAAGATCAATAAAACTAAAAGCTGGTTCTTTGAGAAGATAAACAAAATTGATAAACCATTAGCCAGACTCATCAAGACAAAAAGGGAGAAGATTCAAATCAATAGAATTAGAAATGAAAAAGGAGAAGTAACAACTGACACTGCAGAAATACAGAGGATCATGAGAGATTACTACAAGCAACCCTATGCCAATAAAATGGACAACCTGGGAAGAAATGGACAAATTCTTAGAAATGCACAACCTGCTGATACTGAACCAGGAAGAAATAGAAAATATGAACAGACCAATCATAAGCACTGAAATTGAAACGGTGATTAAAAATCTTCCAACAAACAAAAGTCCAGGACCAGATGGCTTCACAGGCAAATTCTATCACACATTTAGAGAAGAGCTAACACCTATCCTTCTCAAACTCTTCCAAAATATAGCAGAGGGAGGAACACTCCCAAATTCATTCTACGAGGCCACCATCACCCTGATACCAAAACCAGACAAAGATGTCACAAAGAAGAAAACTACAGGCCAATATCACTGATAAACATAGATGCAAAAATCCTCAACAAAATACTAGCAAACAGAATCCAACAGCACAATAAAATGATCATACACCATGATCAAGTGGGGTTTATTCCAGGAATGCAAGATTCTTCAATATATGCAAATCAATCAACGTGATACACCATATTAACAAACTGAAGGAGAAAAACCACAGGATCTTCTCAATAGATGCAGAGAAAGCTTTCAACAAAATTCAACACCCATTTATGATAAAAACCCTGCAGAAAGTAGGCATAGGGGGAATTTTTCTCAACATAATAAAGGCCATATATGACAAACCCACAGCGAACATCGTCCTCAATGGTGAAAAACTGAAACCATTTCCACTAAGATCAGGAACAAGACAAGGTTGCCCACTCTCACCACTATTATTCAACATAGTTTTGGAAGGCTTAGCCACAGCAATCAGAGAAGAAAAAGAAATAGAGTAGTTCTTAAGTGTTCTCAGCACACACAAAAAAAGATACCTGTGTGAGTTAATTGATATGTTAATTAGCTTGATTGTGGTAATCATCTTTCAATGTAAGTGTTTATAAAAACATATTGTACATCTTAAGGATATTAAATTTTTGTTAATCATACTTCAGTAAAGCTGAAAAAAAGAAAACAAGAATTTTCTTATTTAAATGCCTTTAATAGATAACTGACTCCTTAAAAAGACATATTGTGAGGTTTATTTGTTTATTTATTTATTTACTTATTTTTGGCCACACCGTATGATATGCGGGATCTTTGTTCCCCGACCAGGGATTGAACCCATGCCCCGTACAGTGGAAGTGTGGAGTCTTAACCAGTGGACTGCTAGGGAAGTCCCTGTGAGGTTTATAAAATATGTAGAAGTAAAATGTAAGGCAAAAATTGTAAAAAGGCCAGAAAGGGAAAATACAACTATACTTCTATTACACCTATTATCTATTACTTCTATTAAAGATTTTTACACTATACATTAAAGAATATAATAACATTTGAAGGTACAATGTGTTAAGTTAAAGACGTATAATATAAACCCTATATCAACAACTAAAACTCTGTATCTCTTTATTGTGAATAATAAAGAGTTACAGCTAATAAGCTGACAAAGGATATAAAATGAAATAAAAATTGTATAATTGCTCTAAAAAAGTAGAAAAATAGGAAAATGGGAAGAAAGAACAGATGGACTAACAGAAAACAAATACCCAGACCATATATTTAAATTCAAACATTCCAATGATCACATTAAATGTAAATGGTCTAAATAGTCTCATTTAAAAACTGGAGATTGTAAGGTTGGGTAAAAAGCAAGATTCAGCTATGTTAACATATAGGTTTAAAAAAAAAGGATGAAAAAACCACACCATGCTAAGACTAATCAAAAGAAAGCTGGGATGGTTATATAAATATCAAACAAAATAGATTTCAGAGCAAATATTACCAGAGTTGAAGAAGGACAAAAAATGAACAAATTCCTTGAAATACATAAACTACCAAAGCTCATTCAAGAGGAAACAGATAGGGGGCTCTCTGGTGGTGCAGTGGTTAGGGATCTGCCTGCCAATGCAGGGGACACAGGTTCGAGCTCTGGTCTGGGAAGATCCCACACGCCACGGAGCAACTAAGCCCGTGTGCTACAACTACTGAGCCTGTGCTCTAGAGCCTGAGAGCCACAACTACTGAGCCAGCATGCCACAACTGCTGAAGCCTGTGCGTCTAGAGCCTGTACTCCACAACAAGAGAAGCCACTACAATGAGAAGCCCGCGCACTGCAACGAAGAGTAGCCCGCTTGCCTCAACTAGAGAAAGCCCACATGCAGCAATGAAGACCCAGCGCAGCCAAAAATAAATAAACAAAAATAAATTTAAAAAAAAAACAGATAATCTAAATAACTCTATAGCTATTAAAGACATTGAATTTTTAGTTAAAAACCTCCCCACAAAGAAAACCCTAGGGTCATATAGCTTCACTGGCAAATTCTACCAAATATTTAAACAAGAAATAATACCAATTCTACGAAACTCTTCCAGAAAATTGATGAGGGAATACTTCCCAAATCATTCTGTGAGGACCACATTACTCAATACCAAAACCATAAAATTACATTATAAGAAAAGAAAACTACAGACCAATATATCTCATGCTTATATGTGCAAAGCTTCTTAACAAAATGTTATCAAATAAAATACAATAATATACAAACGGATAATACATCATAAATGGGGTTTATCCCAGGAATGTAAAATTGTTTTAATATTCAAAAACCAACCTATGTAATTCTGGGTAATAACTGACTAAGAAAGAAAAACTACATGATCATTTCAATAAATACAGAAAAAAACATTTGAGAAATACAAAATACATGCCTGGTAAAAACTCTCGTAAAACCAGAAACAGAAGGGAACTTCCTTAAACTCATAGACAAAATATATGAGAAACCTACAGTTAACATTATACTTATAGTGAAAGACTGAATACTTTCTTTCTAAAATCAGGAACAGGGAAAGGATGTTTATCTTACCACTTTTAATCAACATTGTACTGCTGGTTCTAGCCAGTGAATTAGGAAAGAAAAAGAATTTTAAAACATCTAGACTGGAAAAGAAGTATAACTCCCTTTATTCACAGACAACATGATTTCTGTGAAGTAAATCCTATGATGTGTACAAATAAGTTACTAGAATTAATAAGGAAGTTTAGCAATGTTTCAGGATATCAGATTCATATACAAAAATCAATTATATTTCTATATAGAGCACAGCATCATTTCATGCACTTATTTGCCACTCATGTATCTTACTTAGTGAATTGTTTATTCAATTATTTCACCCATTATTAGAAGGTAAACATACACCTACAATATGATCCAGCCATTTCCGCATCCTATGAAAATATTCCTGGTCATGCCCTAATCTCAGGAAACTGTACATGGCAATACGTAACCTTACATGGCAAAGGGGACTTGACAGGTGTGATTAAGTTAAGGCTCTTGAGATGGAGAGACAATCCTGCCTTATCCAGGTGAGCCCAATGTAATCTAAGGGTTATTTTTTATTTTATTTATTTATTTTTTTGCGGTACGCGGGCCTCTCACTGTTGTGGCCTCTCCTGTTGCGAAGCATAGGCTCCGGACGCGCAGGCTCAGTGGCCATGGCTCACGGGCCCAGCCACTCCGCGGCATGTGGGATCTTCCCGGACCGGGGCACGAACCCATGTCCCCTACATCGGCAGGCGGACTCTCAACCACTGCGCCACCAGGGAAGCCCAATCTAAGGGTTCTTAAAAGATGAAAGAGGAAGGCAGAACAGTCCCAGAAGATGTGATGATGGAAACAGAAGTTGGAGGAATGCACTTTAAGGTGGAGGAAGAGGCCACATGCCAAAGAATGTAGGCAAACTCTAGAAGCTAGAAAAGCCAAATAAACAGAATTTCTCCTAGAGCATGCAAAAAGAATGCAATCCTGACATCATCTTCACATTTTAGCCCAGAGAAATCCATTTCAGATTTCTGACCCCCAGAATTATAAGATGATAAATCTGTGTTGTTTTAAGCCACCATGTTTGTGGTAATTTAATACAATAGCAGTAAGAAACAAATACCCTTGACTTACGAGGAGATGCTTTCGTGGAGCTTCTATTTTTACTTGAATAAATTTATATACTGTAGAAGAACAGAATGAAATTAAGAATTTACCTATTATTGTGCAACATCTATATTTGATATTACATTCAAAGAATCATGAATAGAGATCATTTATTTGATGAGATTTGTCTTAAAAAGGATACAATGAGTGGAAGCAGGGAAGACAGTATCTGAAAACATTTGGGCTGAAATATTTACACATATAATAAAACAAAATCCAACTCGAGAATATAGTCCATTTGGCATAATTTGCTCTGAGTTTATCAGATACTTATATTAACCTATATAAAGAGCATATAAAATACTGAGAGCATCCCAAATAAAAATAGTGAGGTGAACAGAAGAGTCAAATAAAAATACTGAGGTCAACAGAAGAATCAACTGAGAGCATCAATAATTTAAAATTCATTAACTGTAAAATACAATGTTGAAGAAGTTTAGAGATATTTTTATTAAAAATTACAAACATAATGCCATGTTAAAATAAATTCTTCACTAGGGCTGGGTGCCAGGGGAAATCGGCAGATGTTGGTTTAAGGATACAAACGTCCAGTTATAAGATGAATAATTTATTTGAATCTAAGGTACAGTATGGTGACTATAATTAACAATAGTGTGTTCTATACTTGAAAGTTGCTAAAGAGAGTAGATCTTAAATGCTATCACCACAAAAGGGAAGGTAATTATGTGAGGTGACAGAAGTGTTAACTAACTTTATTGTGGCAATCATTTCACAGTATAAATGTGCATCAAATCATTCCATTGTACACCTTAAATTCACAAAATATTATATGTCAATTATATCTCAGTGAATCTGGAAAAAAATACATTTTTCAGAAGTGAAAAAATACATGGTATGAGACAGATATAGTTGAGAAACTGATTAAAATACATAAATATTATAGAATAATTATTGGTTGCTATTATTATTATTATTTTTTTTGCAGTACGCGGGCCTCTCACTGTTGTGGCCTCTCCTGTTGTGGAGCACAGGCTCTGGACGCGTGGGCTCAGTGGCCACGGCTCACGGGCCCAGCCGCTCCGCGGCATGTGGGATCTTCCCGGACCGGGCCACGAACCCGTGTCCCCTGCATCAGCAAGCGGATGGTTTTTATTTTTAATGCACTAATAATCAGTATTAAGCAGTTTTTAATTTTCTCTAGTGTATCCAGATTTATTTTTGAAAATAGTTTTCAAACAGACTATTTTATAGGCCCAACAATATAACAAAATCAATTTGTTGTTTAATACATATTTTTAAATATTATGTAAGTTTAATTGTTTAATGCTCTACTTCAATTTTTTTAAAAGATTTTTTTGATGTGGACAATTTTAAAGTCTTTATTGAATTTGTTACAATATTGTTTCTGTTTTATGTTTTGGTTTTTTGGTCGTGAGGCATGCAGGATCTCATCTCCCCGACCAGGGATTGAATCGGCACCCCCTGCATTGGAAGGCGAAGTCTTAACCACTGGACCACGGGGGAAGTCCCTCTATTTCAATTATTAAAAGTGTCTCAGTCTGGACAACATAAATTTGTTGTCGTTAGGTCTAAGAGTGACTTGTGCCATTCCACTGCAACCACTTTGTTCTCAGACCAATGTGTTCTGTTATTAGAATGAGTATCTGAATCCTTTAAGACAGTACTTCCCAACTTGCTTCTTACATCATAACTGAGTTCTTCAATAGACCATCCCACCATCCTATAAAGTCATTGCTTTATAGTTCAGTAATCACATGGATTTATAAACCATTTAAAAACAGTGGCCACATGGTTGTTAATGGTTGTTATTCTTTTGCTTTAGTTCATCTACATTAAAATTAGTTCTTTGGACAGATGCAATGTTGTATGAGATTCTCTAATGCTGAATAAGCCATTCTATCATTTTATAAATAGCATTGCTACAGGAAGTATGGCAGGCAAGAAAAACAAATATAGCTGCACAATAGTGATCCATTCTATGAAGACAAATTGATTCCACCTATATATAGACAAAGTCTAATATAATCAACCTGCCACCAGGTGGCTGACTGGTCCCCCTGGTGTATGGTGTTGTTTCAAGTGCTCAGCATTGGCTTTCTGCTGCTGGAAGATTAGGCTCTCAACTATAGCAGTAGATAGATCAGCCCTCTGGAAGAGAAGTCCATGTTTTTCTGAGATCATAAATGACTTCTATCTCTGTCATCATACTTTGTTCAGGGAACCATTGACCAAGCAATGACTAGCTGGAGAAAGAGGCTAACTAGTAGCCACGTAAGAGGTCACATTGGCTACCTGATTAATGATAAGCCTCCCCTGCAGAGGTGACCTCTTTTGCTGCTGCTGCTGCTACTGTTGTTAGCATTTACATGAGATATAAATATGCTCACACTCTGTTAACATTACAGGAGGTCCATCTACGTACTTACCATCTACGTACGTACAAATGTACTTATCCCTTAATCCTTCGGTCTTATTTTTCCCATGTCCCTGTATGTCCAGCCAGACCACTAACCACTACCCATAAATAGAAAAAGTACACTGCTTTTCCAGATTGAAAATGACACACACTGATTAAAGTTCTTCCCCCTTGGAGTTACCTTTGAGTGAGATTGTAATGCTATAGCAATCTGCTTCTGGCAGGGGCCAGCTAATTTTCCAGAACCATCTGCAAACCAGGACTGAATTTGTTCTTCCTGAGTCAACTAGTCATAGAGAATTCCCTATGTGGTCACAAGTGTGGGTTGATAGAATGGTGGCAATGTAGACAGAGTAGGCATCTGGTAATGTGAGGCACCTACTTGGTCATGTCATTTACCAGTGGCTTCAGTGACTCCAATCTTCTATATGTCATTTCCAGTTGATGTTAAAGTGATTCTGGTTATATACAGCTTTATGGTTTGGGTTTGTTAGGTTAGATAAAACCCAGTTGGTGATGGTCATCCCAGACTTCACGGGCTTAAATTCTCATGGTAAGGTGTTTAGTCTCTACTAAGGCTCACAGGACAAGCCCAGGAATATTCCAAAAGAGAATAGTTGATTATATGGCACTGATTCAAAGCCCTAGTAGGCTACACCATGATTCTTCTCCTGGCTCCAAACAGCATCTTGATCTGTTATAGACTCTAAATCTGTTATAGAACCTTAATCTACAGCCTAGACCAGCTAGAAAGTTCTCTTGCTTTGAGGATATTTCAAAGTTGGTAACTCATTAAATAGATTGGAGTAGCACATCCAAATGTAGTATACTCTACTTATAAAACTCAAAGAGGCTCATCAAGTGCTTTCTTAGTTATATGGGGAAAAGGTGCACCACTCTTCCTATTGTGCTGGAGGGAATATCCTGAGATGCTGAGACCACCTGACTCTCAGAAATTTCAGTGAGGTCACAGTTACCTGTATTTTCACTGGAGTTTACCTCCCACTCCCTGAAATCCAGTCACCCATTACTATGAGTATATCATCAAAGTAGTTGGCCAGTGTGTTGTTATGTAGGATTATGAGATAGTGAGATAGTAAAGGTCTGTGCAGGCTAGAATGTAACCCAGAGCTAGAGAGCTGAAACAGATCAATGAAAGTATATTTGTGCTCCTTCAAGGTAAAAACAAACACTCTTTTGGAGTCCTCTTCTTACTGAGATAGAAGGAAAAAAACAATTGCCAGATTAATAGTTATATTATAACTGATAGAGGCTATGTTGATTTGCTTTATTAAATAGAGCATGTCTGGGGCTTCCCTGGTGGCGCAGTGGTCGAGAGTCCGCCTGCCGATTCAGGGGACGCAGGTTTGTGCCCTGGTCCGGGAAGATCCCACATGCCGTGGAGTGCCTGGGCCCGTGAGCCATGGCCACTGAGCCTGCGTGTCCAGAGCCTGGGCTCCGCAACAGGAGAGGTCACAACAGTGAGAAGCCCGCGTACCGCAAAAAAAAAAAACAAAAACAAAAACAAAACAAAACAAACAAAGAGAGCATGTCTGGAACAGCAGCTGTAACTAGAGTCACTACCTGATTATATTTACAGTAATCCACTGCTATTCTCCAAGACTCATCTGTTCTACATAGGCAAAAGAGGACACATAAAAGTGAATAGAAAGAAATCATTGCCACTACATCTTTCAAGTCTTTTATGGTGGCACTAATCATGCAATTTTCCCAGGAATGCAGCTTTACCTTACTTCCATAAGTAACAATTCTAATTGGTGGATCACAGTGGCACTCCAAGTCCTGGGGATTCAAGTATGCTAAGAGTCAGTGTCCAGTAATTCCTGGGTATTCCCTTTTCTCAATGAATAGCTTCCAAGTATTGATCAGCTATTGCTACATAACAAAATTTCCCCAAAGTCAGTGGTTAACAACAATTATTTGTTCTTGTTCACATTGGTGGGTCAGCTACCCTAGACTGGATTAGATACGTTAAAGAAGTATACACAAATGCCATTATGTTATCCTTAAAAACCCAAAGAGGCCCCCTGGGTGTTGCTCTTCATTTTTACTGGTAGCTCTGTTCATCGCAGCTGGGCTTATTCACATATCTTAAGTTTAGCTGAGGTGCAAGTTTGCTGGTGTGGGTCTGTTCCACTATCTCTTTTTCCTTGAATATGTGAACTAGCTAGGATGTGTTCTCATGACAGCAATAGAGAGGCAAGAAGTCAAGCAGACATGTACAAATGACACAACGTTACTTCCATCTATATGACCTGGCTAAAACAAATCATATTGCTGGGCCCAAAGTGAGGAAGCAGGAAAATACACTCTGGCTATGGTAAGGACATAGCAAGGATGTGGCTAGAGATAGGGTTAAAGAAATGGGGCCAAGCATCAGCAAATATCCATGGGTCCCTTAAAGAAAGTAAGGAGAAACATTTGCAGCATGTACCTGTGATGCGTTTATCTTCTTCATGTGACCATTTTTTGGGGTTCTTAGGGACTGTATAATGACTCAGGTTTGGAGATTAGGTAAGAAGCTTCAATTTTCAGTATGTTTTAAGTTATATCCAGGCCACCATTTTGCACAATTCAAGGGTGCACAATTCTCACTGTAGTAGGTCTTGTACTCCAGGAGATACCATCTATATAGACTACAATGTAAATGTTGCTAAGAGCTACGTGCGATGTGGTAACCCTGACTATTCTTGTAAGCTGCCTATCTATTTAAGTCCTAAGGAGCTTCATGGTCAATTTGCCATTACCAAAGGCCTTTCATTCTGAATTCTACTGTAGTCTTACAGTTACGGCAATCACACCTACCTTGCCTCTGTTGCTTAAATGCAATAAATTGGTCTGTACTACTATAGGATTACACCATTTCTATTAAAATCAGAGAGCCTTTTTCAATAGTATTTGTAACCCCCCACTTTTCCCCAGACTTTAGATGATGGAAACTAGAGTGTTGAGCTTTTCAAGAGTACTGACACTTCTGTCACTACCTTCTCAATATCTTGATGAAGGGAGTATCCTCTGGGCTCTTCTGGGAGACAATGGAAAGTAGGAGAAAGAGTGAACATGATAAATCACTCAAGTTTTCCTTTCTCCTTAAATCTTTCTATCCCTTACTCTACGTTTTGCTAAGGAACTTCTGATATCTCAAATCCACTTAACATTGTCCACCAGCAAAAATACATTTCAGTCAGTCAAGCAAACAAATGATTATAATCACTCCAAAGTGACTACATCTAAAATAGTTATAACCACATGGAATTGAGAATCCTATATCAATAAGTTTGACTCTATCTAAACTTGTATTCTTTTTTCATCTTTATATGTATTTCCAGTTTTCTGGAGCATATCAAAAGCTTGCCACTGTTACACATAGACCTCTTAATGGATTATGACTCTAGTTATAGATCTGGTCTGGATCCAAGAAGTGGTAGAGATATGGCATGTGGTAGCTCCCTCAAGTGGGGTTGCTACAGAGATTTCAGGCACGGAGAGGACGCTCTTAACATAAAGGGAAGAGGGCATGCTGGTAAAGAATACATGGTGAGGTTTGATGTTTTATGAACCTCAGGGTTATCTCAGTTCACCCAAATGTTCTCAGGGTCTCACTGTATCCCAAATAGTCCCTGATTTTTATATATAAGCCCCGGAAATACTGTAAATCCAACCTTCATTTTAATCCTGCAATTTGGAAGATGAGACTCTACATCTTATTTTCAGATATGATTGCTCTGGACCTAAAGATGCAAGTTTCTTTTAGGGCAATTATAGAAGCTCCCTAAAACTCTAATCATGCCTGGAGCCTGGAATTTAAAATCCTGGATTTGTCACAGTCTTCATTTAAGCTTTGTTTGGTATAGTTAAAAGCAGACAATCCACTCCACAAACCTGTATTCCTCATTCTCATTATATTCACATGGTTTGCCAAAGTCTTGACATCAGTAGGCACTACATTCCAGGCAATCACAAGTGAGCATCTAAGCAACAGATTTCCTGAGTCCCACTTACTGACGCCAAAAGGATTCTTGCTTGTTTAAAACCCACTCAGGTCAGATAACCAATCACAAGTTCACATTTTCTTGAGGATGTTGTCTATAGCCACTCTGGTACTACTCTATTGGTCAGAGTTAAGTTGAAGAGAGTAGAATATACTGTGCTTTAAGCAGAAAGGGATATATTATAGGACATTAAATAGCTTATAGAATTATTTTGATGGACAGATGAAATGGATTTTAGGTGAGCTTCCAGAATTACAACCTAAAGCCACACCTCAGAATAAGGCCACCAGAGGAGCTACTGGTCCTCCCAAAACCAGAAAGGTGCCTGCCTGTCAAGTTGAAGTCACCTATATTATTAACATATTATTTTCCTTCTCTCTGAAGAACTTTTTAAAACAATTCTTACAAGGCAGGTCTACTGGCCACAAATTCCCTCAATTTTTGTTTGTCTAAGAAAGTGTTTCTCCTTCACTTGAATGATAATTTTGTGGGGTACAGAAATCTAGGTTGGTGTTTTTTTCCTCTCAATGCTTTAAATATTTAACTTCACTCTCCTTTTGCTTGCATGGTTTCTGAGGAGAAGTTAAATGCAATTCTTATCTTTGCTCCTCTATGGGTAAGCTATTTTTTCCCTCTGGCTTCTTTCAAGATTTTTTCTTTAACCTCTGATTTTCTTAAGTTTGAATATGATATGCCTAAGTGTAATTTTTTTGTTTTGTTTTTGGTTTTGTGTGTGTGTGTATGTGTGTGTGTACGTTTTGTTTTGGCATTTATCTGCTTAGTGTTCTCTGAATGTTTCGGATCTGTAGTTTGGTGTCTGACATTAATTTGGGGGAAGTCCTCAGTCATTATTGCTTCAAATATTGTTTCTATTGCCTGCTTTCTTTTCCTTCTGGTATTCCCATTACATTCATATTACTCTTTTGTAGTTCTCCCACAGTTCTTGGATAGTCTGGGATGGTTTTTTTTTTTTCAGTTTTTTTCTCTTTGCTTTTCAGTTTTGGGAGTTTCTATTGTTATATCCTCAGGTTCAGAGATTCTCTCCTCAGCTGTGTCCAGTCTCCTACTGAGTCCAACAAAGACATTCTTTATTTCTGTTAGTTTCTGATCTCTTCTGTTTCTTTTTGATTCTTTCATAGAATTTTCATCTCTCTGCTTACATTATCCATCTGTTCTCATGTGTTGTCTACTTTGCCCAAGAAAGCCTTTAGCACATTCATCATAGATTTTTATTTTTATTTATTTTTAATTAATTTTTATTGGAATATAGTCGCTTTACAAAGTTGTGTTAGTTTCTACTGTACAGCAAAATGAATCAGCTACACAAATACATATATCCCCTCTTTTTTGGATTTTCTTTCCATTTAGGTCACCACAGTACATTAAGTTCCCTGTGCTATACAGTATGTTCTTATTAGTTGTGTATTTTATATGTAGTATCGATAGTGTATATGTGTCAATCCCAATCTCCCAATTCCTCCCACCCCACCGTTTCCACCTTGGTATCCATACATTTATGCTCTACGTCTGTGTCTGTATTTCTGCTTTGCAAATAAGATCATCTATACCATTTTTCTAGATTCCACATATATGTGTTAATATACAATATTTGTTTTTCTCTGATTTACTTCACTCTGTATGACACTCTGTAGGTCCATCCACATCTCTACAAATGACCCAATTTCGTTCCTTTTTATGGCTGAGTAATATTCCATTGTATATATGTGCCACATCTTCTTTATCCATTCATCTGCTGATGGACATCTAGGCTGCTTCTGTGTCCTGGCTATTGTAAATAGTGCTGCAATGAACATTGGGGTGCATGTGTCTTTTTGAATTATGGTTTTCTCAGGGTATATGCCCAGTAGTGGGACTGCTGGGTGATATGGTAGTTCTATTTTTAGTTTTTGAAGGAACATCCATACTGTTTTCCATAGTGGCTGTATCAATTTCTTCATAGATTTTTTAAATTCCTGGTCTGATAATTTCAACATTCCTGCAAGGACTATAGTTCTGATAACTGTTTAGTCTCTTCAAACTATGTTTTTTGCCTTTTAGTACGCCTTGTAATTTTTCATTGAAAGGTGGACATGATGTACCAGGTAAAAGGAATTTTACTTCCTCAGGAAAGCTCTGCCCTCCCAAACAAAACACAAGTCCCTAGGTCAGGTTTCCCTTGTAGCAGTTATTTTATTTGTATATCTCTCACACCACACTAGACTATATTTTTCAAGGTATAAGGGCCCATGTTTGTGTTGCTCACCATTTTCTTGCCTAACATAGTGCATGGTGCATAGTGGGTAGGCAACAAATACTTGGTGAATGAATGAAAATCCATTCTAATTTTGCATAAATTGTCCGTTTTCAACTCAAATTCAAAAAAAAAACACACAGAAACAATAGCAACAACAAAATAAAAACAGGTTAGGGACAAGTATAACGGAATAATACTGTGCATAAGAGAAAAAAAATTGTGGAAACTATGAGGAATTGGAAGACAGCATTATCTTGTGTAAAGGCATTCAAAATTCAAATAACTTTGTAATGCTGTGAGGACAAAAAAAAGTATGTCCATATACCAGTTTTGATTATAGGCTGTCAGTTTGCAGTGCTTGCCTTAAATAAATTGATATATCCATTATATATTCACTATTGGTTATAGGCTGCCAGTTTGCAATGCTTAAGTTGATATATCCATTATATATTCAATACAAATGGCATTTAATGCCCTGAGAATATGCTCACATATACTAAGTAAAACAAAAACAAAAGCACGCTAAACAAGCAGCAGCAGCATTCTCGTTTTATTTAAAAATACACCTAGGGCTTCCCTGGTGGCGCAGTGGTTGAGAATCTGCCTGCTAATGCAGGGGACACGGGTTCGAGCCCTGGTCTGGGAGGATCCCACATGCCACAGAGCAACTGGGCCCGTGAGCCACAACTACTGAGCCTGCGTGTCTGGAGCCTGTGCTCCTCAACAGGAGAGGCCACGATAGTGAGAGGCCCCCGCTTGCCACAACTAGAGAAAGCCCTCGTGCAGAAACGAAGACCCAACACAGCAAAAATAAATAAATTAATAAACTCCTACCCCCAACATCTAAAAAAAAAAAAAATACACCTAAAAAACACTGAGAAGAGTTGGATTAAAATGTCATCAGTGGCTATCTCTAGCTGATGGAATTAAATGTTCCTGTGTGTGTGCTTTTCTATATTTTGTTAACGCTCTACAATGAATATGTATTGTTTTTGTATCCAGAATTAAATTGTTTTTACAAGGTAGAGAATTAACTTGGGTGGCAATGTAGAGGATAAAATGGAGTAGAGTAGGATCAGAGGCAGAGAGATTAATAGACTTTTGCAATAGAATGGATGAAAGATGGTAGAAGCCAAATTAAGGCAGTGGTTGTGAGGCAAAGAAAGTAATTAGGTAGTAAGAACATAGAACATAGAACGAATGAATAGGATTTGGTAACCTTGGATCCATTTAGGTTGGAGATAAAGGCTAAGGAAACATTAGTTTAAACACTGTAATTCCATTGGTAACCCTGGATCTATATGGGTTGGGGTGGAGATAAGGGATATGAATTCATTAGTCTTATATATGGTAAATGAAATTGTGAACTTAAATGAGATTCCTTAGGGACAGTATATAAAATAGAAATAGGGCAATGGCCAGAATCATGGGGAACTCTTAATATTTAAGAACCAGATAGAGGAAGAAAGTCCTATAAAGAATAAGCAGGATTGATTAAAAAGGTAAAGCAACTAGGTTATCATGGAAACTAAAGGAAGGAAGGAAGGAAGGAAGGTTCAAGCTGGAATTGGTCAATGATGCTAGTGGAGAAAGCAACGTGCTTGCTTCTGAAGTTTGCTCCCTGTGAAAGGACCTCAATTAGTTCTGGGTCTTCCTCTACACTTGGGGAGATTGAGTGACTTATAAAATTAGTAAATTTGTGAAGAATGTCTGATTTAGCTTTGTCTTCCAACCTCAAAGAACAAGGTTGTCCAGAGACCAAATTCCCATTTGATCCTCCATGCTGTCCCTGTCAAGTGTTGTTGCTAGGAATTGGAGGTATAAATCTGCCTAATTCTGGGGATCAGTTGGCAGGCCGATTTGGTTTTCCCACTACGCAACATCAAACAACTTAACTTTATCTGTAATAAAGTGATATTTTGGCCCCCATTTCTATCCTTTGCTTTATTTCCCAAATTGTTCAGAACCTAGGCAAGAAGAGGGGGATTAGTTTACTGGGACCCACTTGGAAACTGCAACAATTGATGCCAAATTCCACACCAGGTAAGGTAGGGACTGGGAGAGGCTAATGTCTTTGGCAATTAGGAAGTAATCATAAATCACTATCTTCTTAATAAAGTCAAACAATTTTTCAAGGAAGGCAATTGAGGAAATGTCTCCATGGAGATTTTGGTGGGACAATGTTAACTACTGCCCCAATCCTTGTTTTGTAAGATTCTCTAAGAATGGGACTATGCCACCCAGGGGACTATATTAGTCAGGGATATTTTAGTTGCACATGTATAAAACGTACCTTGAAATAGCTTAAATGAGAGCAGCAGGTGTGGGAGGGAAAAAAGACAGAACTTAGTGGCCACTTAATTAATGGACAATGGGTTAGTCTACGATCCTGGATTTCAAATGCTATCTGGACTCTAGTCTTTATTGCTTATAATGCCTTGGTCTGTTTTTTCTACAGGCATACATTGCTTTGTTACATTTCACTTTACTGCATTTTGCAGATACTGCATTTTTTAAATAAAAGGTTTGTGGCAACTCTGCACTGAGCATACCTATTGGCACCACTTTTCCAATAGCATTTGTTCCCTTTGTATCTCTGTGTCACATTTTGTAATTCTCACATTTCAAACTTTTTCATTATTACTATATATGATTTGGTTATCTGTGAAACTACTTTGATGTTACTACTATGACTTGCTGAAGACTCAGATGATGGTAGCATTTTTTAGCAGTATTTTTATTTAAGGTATAATGCTTAAACATGCTTAAGACATAATGCTTTAATATGTTTAACACATAATGCTATTGCATACTTAATAGACTAGAGTATGGTGTAAAAATAACTTTTGTAAACACTGGGAAATCAACAAATTCGTGACTCACTTTATTGATATTTGCTTTCTTGTGGTAGTCTGGAACCGAACCTGCAATACCTCCAAGGAACACCTGTATGTGGTTAGGTAGGTTTGCTCCCTGTTGTGCCAAAGACGGTAAGTGGCAGCTCTAGCCTCAGTAAAATTGTCATATATTACTCTGGAGATTGGCTTGGCTCATGTACCTATCTTTATGACAGGGGAAGTCATATAACTGACAGCTTTATTACATAAAGGATAGGAATCTCCTGAAAAGATGGACATACAAAAGTGTTGTTCACTACGTTCTACCCTTGGCTACCCGGCACCTATACTTGTGCTTTCTTCAGTACACAGAATTTTAAAAATGCCCTAGTCTAAGATAATATAATTATACCATGGACAACTGAAATACTCTCTTCTCCAACAGGAGACATGCCAAACTCTCATCCAATTTTTCCATCTTGCTCTTGGAAACCAAGAGTTCTAGGTGATATGCATTTCTTAAACCAGGTTTGAATGTAGCACATCATGGTACAGCATGATAAAGATAACTTTATTAGATATTGGTATACACTTAAGGAAAGTAAGGGCACTCTAATTAGCTAGTAGATGAGGTTCTTGGTTAGTTAATACGTCCTTTTTTTTTTGGCTGTGTTGGGTCTTTGTTGCTGCGTGCAGGCTGTCTCTAGTTGAGGTGAGTGGGGGCTACTTTTTATTGCGGTGCACAGGCTTCTCATTGTGGTGGCTTCCCTTGTTGCAGAGCAGGGGCTCTAGGTGCACAGGCTTCAGTATTTGCGGCATGTGGGCTCAGTAGCTGTGGCTTGTGGGCTCTAGAGCGCAGGCTCAGTAGTTGTGGCGCATGGGCTTAGTTGCTCCGCGGCATGTGGGATTTTCCCGGACCAGGGCTCGAACCTGTGCCCCATGCATTGGCAGGCGGATTCTTAACTACTGCGCCACCAGGGAAGTCCAGTTAATGTGTCTTGAGTTTGTGCTCTGGAAGGTGCTCCCTGATCCCTTGCCCATACATAAGAGGGTACTGGAATTAAGCAATCATAGGCCTTTGTTTGCAAGACTTGGTATTTTTTGTCTATACAAGTCTCTTACAATCTTAGTTGGTTGCTGGCCACCTTGCTTTTTGGTAACTCTGGTTTAGAAACCAAAAACAGAGATGGTGTGTTAATCTGTTTTCTGTCCCTTAGCAATGTGTTACAAGTTTGGAATGCAATGTCTATCCTCCAGTCAACTAAATTAACTATGTATTTCTAATTTGGCCTTTGCATCCAAAATCATAAGCTGAGCAATGAGTTTAGGGATAATGCAGCTAGGATTTATCTCTGTCCACTTGCCTCCAAGTTGCATCTCAGGGAATGGTTCCTCACAATGGGACTAATTT
This sequence comes from Tursiops truncatus, assembly GCF_011762595.2. NCBI lineage: Eukaryota > Metazoa > Chordata > Mammalia > Artiodactyla > Delphinidae > Tursiops > Tursiops truncatus. Next base: position 89,236,648 of record NC_047038.1, on the reverse strand, counting down.
GTCAAACTTTGTCAGATAGGATATACACAGCAAGAGATGCATGAGGTGATCAAGAATCAGGCTTTTTTCAGGGTTCCAATTATATCTTTTACTGAGTTTTCAACTCCTTAGCTGTTTGCACTAGCTTTAGCTCAGGACAGAGAATATGGGTTTTCCAAACCTGTACATTGCAGGTTTAGTTGATTCTCAGTCACATGGATTACTGAGTACATGCAGAAAGGGGGTGTCTTAGAAATATACAGTTGTTCCTCAGTACTCAAAGGTGACTGGTTCCAGGACCTGCCACAGATAGCAAAATCTGCAGATGCTTGGGTCCAGTAGTCAACCCTCCAGATCTGTGGATTCTGCATTTGCAGATTTAACCATGTATGTGGAGTCCCCCAATACTGAGGGCCACTGTATTTATTTTTAAAAATTCGCACAGTTTAAGGGTTAACTGTATTCTTTCTTCTGCATTCATATAGGCAGCTTGAACTGAAATGTATCCCTTTCTTGTAGGACCTTGCTAATGGACACACTGCAAAATCCTGACATTTTTCTACCAATTCCCCTAAAACGTTAACCTTGATATAGACACTGTCTAAGATCTAAAATTTAAAAATTTGCTTGCTTGCTACAACATAGTAAATATTAACGAACCTCCTAAGCCAAGGAATCATTATCACTGTGCATGCCACCTAGACTTACCAGTTTTACATTTCAGGGTGTGTCATTTGTTGACACTGGTATTATTTTATATACTAGTCAGGAATAAAAACCCAAACCTTGCCATTTTGAGATTTCTTACTCTTTTCCAGTTTAACAGTCCGTTTGAATTTCACATCAATTTTGGATGCAAGTTCAGGGAATTCAAAGTTTAACATATTATTAGGCTTTTCTCTCTCTCTAAGATTTTATCTGGTTGCTGGAGGTAAGTCCTTCACTACCATAGCATTGCTGGAGGGGCATCTGGCCTGCTTGCTGTCTAAATCTGTTGCTGTAAGGTCTATTGTTGATACAATTTGCAATCTATTCTCTCAAAATGTGATTGTTTTTCCTCTGCCCTTACTTTAGAATTTATGGGTGTTAGTGTCTTTTCAATAGGATCCTCTATCCAACCCATGGATTCATACCACAGCCTGTGCCATGAGTTTCAATCACCCTGTACTGCAGCAAGCCTGTGTAAAGCGATTGCGCTCTTACTGTGAATCAAATTTACATACCTCTTAAGGAATTCTGTATCTCCTTTTCAGTTCAGTGTAGTCAAGGAACATGCAGGAGTGGGAGTGGTTATCAATGCTGCCTGGCCATCTGCTTAAACATATTATGTTGCCATTTCTACTTGATTGTAGTTGCCTGTGTTGGGCAAAGTTCCAGGTGGGAAACAGGACCCAAGCCACAAGCTCCCTGTTTTTGAATTCCGAAGTCTTCCTGGCAGTGTCTATCCCTTACCCCTTAGGGTTTCAACTCTGAGGAGAGAGCCAAGAAATATGTCTCAATTCATGAGCACTTTTTTCCTCTTGCAATACCATCAAGACTGCCTCTACTGTCTTGTAATGATTTCTTTCTCAGACATGTTCGTGCCACATGGTGACCAAAGGCCACAGATAATTTAAGCTTTTGCTTAACTTCAGCCAGAGTGAGGTGCCTCTTTCTTAATAATGCTAGCCAAAATGGTGAGGTTGTCTCTGATTGGCTCCTTTTGTTAACCTGCCCATTCCTAAACCAATCCCTATGACTGAGGAATTATGGTACTTTGGTTGGCTTGATTCATGGGCCCACTCCTGTGGTATGGGAGTTAAGACCAGGAAATGGATGGTTGCACCTGGAGAAACAAGGGTAGATCTACATTAGTTAGGACAAATTCTCAAATATCAGTGGGTCACACAAAAGAATGCATAAGAGGGGCTTCCCTGGTGGCACAGTGGTTGAGAATCTGCCTGCCAATGCAGGAGACACGGGTTCGAGCCCTGGTCTGGGAAGATCCCACATGCCACGGAGCAACTAGGCCCATGAGCCACAATTACTGAGCTTGCGTGTCTGGAGCCTGTGCTCCGCAACAAGAGAGGCCATGGTAGTGAGAGGCCCACGCACTGCGATGAAGAGTGGCCCCCACTTGCCGCAACTAGAGAAAGCCCTTGCACAGAAACGAAGACCAAACACAGCCATAAAAAAATTAATTAATTAATTAATTAAAAAAAAAGAATGCATAAGAACTCTAACACAAGTTAATAGGCAGGCAGCTATCCTCCAAGTGAAGATTCAGGAAACCAGAGTCCTTCCACCTTGTGGCTTCGCCATCTTCTACACATGGCTTCCAATACAAATGCCTTAAGTTGCTGGGGAATGGGAGATGCTGGAGAACTTTTCATGTGATATCTTTTATGGACCAGAGATGCAATAGGAGCTCATCACTTATACTCACATTCCACTAGTTAGAATCTAATTGGCATATCTAACTGGGAAGCCTAATTGCAAAGGAGGCTGGGAAATGTAATCTAACTCTGTGCCCAGAAGAAGAATCTAGTGTCTGCAAGAGTCCACTATTCTGATCACTAAATATCCATTTTACCTCTCTTCCCAAACAAAGAACACATCCTACTCCAATAAAGACAACCTAGAAGTTCTATCCAGTTACTAGGTCGGGCTTAAAGTCTAGTTTTTAGGTAATGTGCAGTCCTCTTCATTAGGTCCAGATACAACCTATGAATTAAAAAACACAAGTTATCTCTAATATCACCCCAAATTCCAGGAAACATATTGTACAGTGGTAGATCAGAAACAGGTAACTACAATATGCTCTCATTAGGAAAAGAGAAAACTGTGAGACACTAGGCAATATAGATACATAACAATGATGAAATACTGAGCAGGCATTTTGTGGTCCATCTGCTGTGAGTGGAGGAAATTTTGATGAGATCGCAATTTAGTTTTGGAGGGGAATTTGTCCTCTGTCTTCTGTATGGCCCAATACTGGCCTCTGAAATGTTTTCTGCCCATTATTACCCATGGCCACGTCCTATGTGAGTATTGGGGAGTTGTAAAGCATTTATGCTCTATTTTCTACTTATTCAAGTTTGGGATGGAACAGCTGCCTCAAGGTTTTAACACTTGAACAATATTTGAATCAAGTTCATAATTTGATCAGTAATAAAATTCCTTCAAAAATTTAGTCCTATGATCTATTTGCCTCCAGTAACTACACCCAATTTATTCCTTTGCTTCCTTGCCCCCGTGTCAGTTTCTCAAGAACTTCATCCCAGCCTCCTTGAGGCCATCGAAAATAACAGCCTTGGATGGAAAGGCCAAAGCCTTGATCTGATTTTTGTTCCGGCACTAAATCTTGGGAGGACTGTACTCAAGGCCTCTTCTAGTTTCTTTTTTTTACTGTTCCAGGTCAAGAATTCCAAATATTCCTATGCACTTCCATTTCTGCAACTGTTTCCTGAGCTTATCTCTTTAGCAAAGTCTTGCTAAAAGTAAAATGCTAAAATGCAAAATACAGTATTACTTATACTCTTTTGAACTATTTCCTCTTATTATTGAGATTGTACTGAGCTACAGTCTCAATAGGTAGGTAATAGTTTTACCCCCCATTTTGCCACTGCGAAACATGGGTCTCCTTCCAGCCTCTGATGCCAGTTTCTCCAACATCTGCTGCATCATCAGTAAGCCAATACCGCATATTTTATAGCATAAAAATATGGGGTACTGCCTAAGCAGTACCCCACTTCCAGCACCAATTTCTAGGTTAGTCATAGTCATTCTAGCTCCTGTAACATATGAATTCTCAAATCTCAATTTTCTCTCTTACAGGAAGTCCAAAAAGCAGTGTTTCTAATTTGGAGGTGTCTGTCTTTCAAGTAGTAATTTAGCCATTCATGCTCCTTCTCTCTTCTGGCTCTGGCCATCTTCAAAATACAGTTTTTAAGATCACCATACTCACTAGCTTCAAGTTGATGGACAAAGAGTGAAGATGGAAGGACTTCATTAAGCCTGAAAATGAGCATGTCACTTCCTTTTACACTTCACTGGCTAAAAGTCATTCAAATGACCACAAATAACTAAAGGGAAGTTGGGATATTTAGTCTAGCTGTTTGCCCAGGAAGAAGAAATAAGTTTCATGAATGACTAATCAAGTCTCTATTACAAGGTTCTAAAAGGAAAAAAAATGCTACATAAAAAGAACAGAAAGTCACTCCAGGGTCTTTGTCCATTCTAATAGGTGTGACCTTATTCTAATAGTTCCAACAAAATAATCATTTCCCTATTATATAAAAGAGTAAGAATTCACTTTGTTGTAAATAATGGGATTACTTCAAACAGAGTATTTGTGATAGTGTGATAGGTACATAAGTCAGACTGCAGAGGGTTAATAAGTGAAATTCAGATAACAAAAAGAGACATTGAATGTAGAATACTCTTTAAAGCTTGGTTGTGAAGGAAAGGAAACACAGTGGAACCACAAATGTAGAGGATTGAAGACAGAAAAGATAATAGAAGAGAACTCAGGGATTGGAACTAGAGTACAGACGGATAATTCATCTTATATAAGAGCTGGGAGTGTCTCATTCCTCTGATATTGGAGGAAAGGAAAGATCCAGAAGTACCTAAGTTTCTAGCATTTGGAAAATTGAAGGAGTTTGTGACTAATAGCATTGATCTTCTTGTGAAGTTTGAAGTAAAGTCACATAATGAAATGTGGTTGGGATTTAAAGACTGCAAAAGTATTCTGGTGGGAAGGGAGAAAAAGGTGCTGAAGAATATATAAGTAGGAGGTTAAGACCTAAATCTGTAGCGTTAAGATACATAATGTAGTGTACTGTTCTGCACAGAACTTAGCAACCGCTGTAGGAGAGGAACAGGCAGATGATTAGCACTTCGTGTGTATATTTACTATAACACTTATTACACTGTAAAGCCCCAGGAAGCAGAGACTTAGATTTTACAAACTATGCACACAGTAGGCACATGATGAATTTTTGCTTGAATGAATTGATTCAATCATTGCCAATTCTGCCATAGTACTCTGTAGAGTACTGGCAACTGCCCACATTTCATATGGTATGCCAATGCTAAAAAGAAAAAAAAAGGCTAAAAAAATTCAGGCATACTCAGCTAAACTTAGCAGTCTTAAAACGGCAACTATGTCAGCTGAGACATACTTTTTATCTTGTGCCAGTACATCTTTCTTTGATGTTTCCTTCATTTTCCTTATGCTACTGTGTTATTGAACCTGAAAGGGATAAATCTAAGTTCAATAAGCTACGTTATTATTCCAAAAGTCCTGAAAGTTCTTCAGACACCTACAACTGAACTCACAACCCCCATCACAATATTCCTTTCAAGAGATTCACAGACAAGGATGACTACTTATGATGCTTACTTCACAGATAAAAAGCTGAGTAGGTGAGGGGTGGAAGGACAAAATCGAGGTCATTCACTGAATCGTCAGCAGAGTCTGGCACAGATTCTGCTTCCTTCTCCTGTTTTCTCCCCTTGGAAACTTCAGAGTCGTAGTGATCTCAGACTTCACTTAGTCGAACTCCTTTATGTTACACAGGTGTAAACTCAGGTTCAGGAAGTCTGACCCAAGACTTAGTCAAAGTGGGCTCTTTCCTTTACACGACGCCATCTCTCAAGATCCACAGCCCTAACTCACCATTTGGCGGTAGAAAAAAATGGCCAGAAACGAAACTACGTACAAGAGTCCAGAACCAGGCTCCACCTCCCGGATCAGGCAGTCCGGGCCTCCAGCTAACAAAGCGTCTGGTCCGTGCTTCGGTATGGGTTCCCCACCCGGCCCAGGCTGCTCCTCTCCAGCCTGCCCGCCCGCCCCCAGCACCGCAGCACTGCCCGCCCGCGGGGGCCCAAGTCCCGACCCTCGAAATCTCACTTTCGTGTTTCGGCCACCCGCGCGCCACCGCTCAGGCGACGACTGATGGCGTCATCCGTACTTCCGCCTGCGGCTGCGTTCTAGTCATCAGCGAGGAAGGAAGAAGGGAGGTCTGAAGGGCTGTGTGCGGGGGAAATAGCGAGGAAAGAGAAGCAATCCGGGTGTAGCGGGCGCTACGGCAGTAACCGCGGCCCTCCTCTGTCCCTGGCGTCCCCCCATCGGAAGTCGCCCTAGGCACACTTCCCCCGACTCTGGGTAGTCTCCCCTCCGCTTGATCTCCCGACACCCCGGTCTCCCTCTTCGCCTCTAACCACCCCCTCCTAGCTCCCTCACGCTCCCTCCCTCTCCCTCCCTCCCATCGTCAGGCTCCCCGCCCTTAGTATCGCGAGACGAGGTGAGAGCTGGCGGAGCGGCGGCGGCGGCGGCAGCAGTAGAGGTGACCGAGGCGGTGGCGGCGGAGGCGGCACCGAGCGCTGTGTTGGTCCCGGTGCGGCCGAAATCGCGGTAGAGCGTAGCCCCCACGCCCCTCCCCCGTCCGCGCCCTCCCTCTTTCCCCGGAGATGGAGAAGGCAACGGTTCCGGTGGCGGCGGCGGCAGCTGAGGGAGAAGGGAGCCCCCCGGCGGTGGCTGCTGTGGCGGGCCCCCCCGCGGCTGCACCGGCGGCGGAGGTCGGCAGCGGCGTTGGCGGCGGCGGCGGCAGCGGGGCTTGCTCGGCCTCGTCTCCTCGTGGGATGGTGCGAGTCTGCGACCTGCTCCTGAAGAAGAAGCCGCTGCCGCAGCAACACCACAAGGCCAAGCGTAACCGGACTTGCCGACCCCCCAGCAGCAGCGAAAGCAGCAGCGACAGCGACAACAGCGGCGGCGGTGGAGGCGGCGGCGGAGGCGGCGGCGGCGGCGGCACCAGCAGCAACAACAGCGAGGAAGAAGAGGACGACGACGACGAGGAAGAGGAGGTTTCTGAGGCAAGGGCCTGGTTTCAAGGGAAGGAGGGAGGAAGGGAGCGTAAAGGGTAGGGGCCAAAGGTGGGAGGGGACTTGCGGTGGGACAGATTCCTGTGGGCTTGATCTGTCTTAGGGGCCAGGCTTTCCACTGCCCCCTTTCTTTCCCCGGCCGAAATTGTGAGGTGTGGACATGTGGGGGAGGGTAGCTGACACGTGGGGGTGGGAGGACCACGGAGTGCACAGAGTTGGTGAACAGCACGTTACCCTGGCATGGTTCACTCGGTTTAGGATGGAGGGAATCGCTTAGATTCCCTCTTTGCCCAGCCGGCGGGGTCGGCCTTGGGCCAGTAGGGCCGTGTTACTCCTGGGGCGGGGGCGGGACCAAAGCTGGAGGGGTAAGATAATAGGTAGATGAGTTTCGTGAGGAACGACTAGGAGGTTGGTACATTTCTCCCACTTGTGAGGTGGAGGGGAGCAGTTTTGGGGGGAGGCAAGGTTGTAATGGACTCAGAGCTAGGTATTTGTGTACGTGAGAGACACGTGAGAAGCTGTACTTTTCCATACTGTTCTGCTGCAGGTTTTTTTTTTTTCATAACTATTGTGGCTGCTGAAGTAACCTTCACTTCCTCAATCTCTCAAGGATTTTGGATGAACTGATCTTATGTCCATATACATTTATATGTAACTCGGTGGATGAAAAATATGTTTGATCCTTACATGTACATACTCTTACATTTTCAAATGCTTCCTTGGTGAGGAAGAATTAAGCTAGGCCCTGTTGCTTTCCACATAACGTCAGGCAGCTGAAGAGTCTGCTTTGGAGCCAGGCTTTGTTGTGGTGAGTTGGAATAGGAAGGCCTCTTGGTTTGTCCTAGTGATCTGGTTTCATAATAACTGTTTATAATTTTTCCTGGGTCCACAGACAGGCGGCGTTGCAGGACCTCATTCTTCAAAGAAGACCATTTAACCAAAACTCAGTAAAACATACCAACCATACTGAGAACAAGCGAAGAAGAGTTAGCCTTACTAGTTAGCAGCTCTTTTGTAACTCTTTTGTCCACTCCCTGAAATGGAAGCTTGAAAATCTTGATCTGAAGAAAGAAGTTGTAACTTAAGGCAGCAGAAGGAAAGCAGCTTTAAAGGCTGATTATAAATTAACTTATAAGAGAGAACAACTGAATTATCTAGAAGTACCACTTGCCATTTATTCTTTTCCACAAGCACAGCTAATTTTGGTAAAAGACTGGTTTTTCGAAAATTGCATTATTGGAACTTGGGTTCCCTAATTTCAAATAGGGAAATACCTTTTAAAGAATTTGAGACTTGTCTGTTAGTAGAAGACTAGATTCTCTTTGACCTCAGACTGGATGAAGTTATATCGGTAGAGATGTAATAAATAGTTCGTGCGTGTATACCAAAAAGATGGACACTCCCTGCTATTTCATTAGCCTACTGAATTCTAAGGGTAGGTTTGTAGTGATAGATTTTGTATTGACCTAGTTGGGTGTTTCAGGATAGTGTGTTGCTCAGCCTGCATATGAAACAGTGAAGAGAAGGATGTGACAGGATCCTTATTTCCAGTAAAATCTATTATATGGTAGTTAGAATCATTCAATTGTATTATTTTTACAGAGATGAGAAACATTTTAGAGGTAATCTCATCTAACCCTTTTATTTTAAAAATGAGACTTTTTTTTTTTTTTTTAAGGAAACTGGTTGTGGTGGTAACAGCAAAAGTGGAAGTCAGAGTTTTCTAATGATTCAGACCAGTATACTTTTCATGACAATTTATTCCCTGTATCTCCCTCCTGACCTTTTTCAAAAACTAGGCGGTCAATTGCAAGGTAACACAATCATGCAGCTATGGGCAAAATACCAATATTTTATTAAGATTTTAAATTCTCGGATAAAGTATCAAGCTCTGGTTTGGAACTTAATATGAAGTTGAGTGCAGTACTTACTGAAATATTATTCTCTAAACTTCACATACCTAGATAGTTCTGTCCATTGGAATTGAGCCAAATAAGCAAAACTTTTAGTAATTCATTAAATCATGTAGAATAGGCTTAAGTTTGTAGGTGTGTTAGTTTTGTGAGTTGGGTTTGTTTTCCTTGGAAGATAGGAATGATATATGTTGACTGATCAACTAGGGGAGTGTTTTCTTTGTTTTTAATATGCTTTATTCTGTCTTCTGTACAGTGGTGTAAACAGTGGGTTTGTCATTTGTTATGGAGCTGAGTCAGGAGAAATAAGTGGAAGAAAGCACAACCATTTGTATAAATCTATACAGGTACATGATGAGGGATAAGCAGGCAGGAGGACAGTATGTCTCTGCACCTGCCTCCATCCTTGACCAGAATAGAGAAATAAATAAACGTAATTGTCACTGTACACTATAAGCTAAATGGATGAGTTGTGCAGTGTTTTTCATTTCATTACCGTTTTATTGACATGTTAGCAGAAGTTTAACTTGCTAGAGCTAGGAAATCTTGTGGCTAATACTTAATTGTACTTACTTCCTTTCTGTTATTGGCTACACAATGAAAAATATGGATAACGTCTTTGAGATTATTCTTCCAATAAAAAAATCATTGAAAGGTTAAGAAGGAGTAAGAAAGGTTATAGTTTTGGGATATTTAACTTACAAAAGTGGAGGATAATTTAACAAGAATATATATGTTTACTTCGATGAAACGCTAGCTGGATATTTTGTATATCTGCTGAAAGAGGGAACACTGGAAGGAAAGGAGATTCAATTTAAATAAAAGCTTTATATGAATGTTCAAGAAAAAGAATCTAATTTTTACTAAACGTTAGCGTAGGTTATTGAGAATTGGATTTTCTCTTCAGTATTTCAGAATAAGGATAATCATGTTTTAGATAATTTGTGTAACTTCAGATATTCCTTTACCCACCTCCCCAATCTGATGCAAAACCTTAGATCAAAAACTGAAAATTGCAGTAATTTCTCAGCTTTCAGTGGGTGACTAACCAATATGGAAAATAGAAATGTATTTCCTAACATAAAAGTTGTGATGCACATCTTTTCCGATTAGTGGATTTCCGATTAGATGGAGCTTGGATTCATATCTTTGGTCCATCACACACTACGTTTGTGATCTTGGGCAAGTTACATAACCTCTCTCCTGTTTCCTTATATGTTAATGGTGATAATAGTAGATTCTATCTTATAGCATTGTTTTGAGAATTAAATGAGTTAATACAGTTTTCATGTATTCCCATTTTCACCCTTAGGTGTTGTCATATTTGTTTCATTATTCATAAATGTTTGGAGTTTCTACTATATGGTAGGAGTTTTACTGTACTGAGTAAGCAACGGTGAGCAAAACTATTTTAAGACATTGATTTAAAAATATACCAATGATTAAATATAAGTTTGAGGAAGTATGAGAGTGAAAGCAAATGGTTAGATGTATATCCTGAATAAAGTATATGAGAAGTATACAGATGTTCGGAGGGGATATTCATACTCATTTTAAAGGCAAAGATACTGGGTTAGAAGGGTTTTATTTAGGTAACTTCATTAGGGTCACGTAGCTGATAAGTGGCAGAGTGGACTTAACCTGTGTTTGTTTGATTCAAAGCAAAGCCTGCCTATTCATTCACTCATTCACATACTCTGGTATGCCGTGTGATGTTGAGTACGACATCAGTGATGTTGGCATTTCAGATGAGTTAAAACAAATTCAGATGGCATAGGGGAAGATACTTTTTGGCAGTAGGACAACCACTGAAGACAAATTAGCTACCCTGAGCTTTGCTTTTCTTGTTCTGAAAAGCTCATTAAAAAAAAAAAATACAGAGAAGTACAGATAAATATATTCATATTTCCACCATTTAGAATTAACAGTTGCTAACAGAATGAAACTTTATAGTGAAAACCACCTTGTTTAGAGGCAATCTTTTTGCTTCTCCCTGCCTTTCAAGACTTACGCTTTTTAAGGTTATCTTAGAAAAAAAAAAATTTCCTTTTAAATAGGAGATGTTAATTTAGGGTCTGGATAGGCTGTGAATACCCTGGAGTTAAACTCAAGATTTTGTTGAAGGTGCTTATAAGTTGTTGTTGTTTTTCTTCTTTTCTTCCCTTAACCTGTAGTATGTGTGTAAAACTTTCATTAGATACCATACTCAGAAGTATATGACCACCTCCTCCCTCCTTCCTACCTTGTTATTTTGAAACATTCTCACTGCGTGGTTGTGGGAAATCAGGCGAGCATTTATATGGATTGTTTAGAATTGGGAAACTTGCTTCTAAGGTAATGTGGTAATGAAGAAAGCATATTTATGTTGTGAAGTAGGGGGTTGCAGATTTATCTTTCTGGTAAATTAGCCCTATGCCTACTCTCTCTTCTCTTAAATTCGCATATTTTGCCTTTTAATCGATGAAGCATTTTCATCTAGTCTGCTATGTTCTGTCAGATCCAAAGACAGAAAACTTGTCTTACATATCTCTCTATCTCCTACTGCACTGTACCATGTGTGTTATTAATAAGTCATAGCGTCTTACCTTTGCTAGGATTTGGTGAAGTCAGATCTCCGAAGTAAAAATAGTTTATAAATATATCTTATTTAGTTACTTTGGACATATTTGGTACCTCAAGTCTTTTTTATTTTTTTAAAGATTTCTTCTTTTTTCAAAATATTTATGTATTTATTTATTTGGTTGCATTGGGTCTTAGTTGCGGCAGGCGGGCCCCTTAGTTGTGGCTTGCGGGCTCCTTAATTGCGGCTCGCCGGCTCCTTAGTTGCAGCACGTAGGCTCCTTAGTTGTAGCATGCGAACTCTTAGTTGCAGTGTGCATGTGGGATCTAGTTCCCTGACCAGGGATCGGACCCCGGGCCCCCTGCACTGGGAGCGCAGAGTCTTATCCACTTGCGCCACCAGGGAAGTCCCTGGACCTCAAGTCTTAAGGTAACAGAACTTGCTTGCAGCTATTTATGGTGGACCCCTGTCAGATGCTTTTATGGGATTCTAATTACTCAGTTTAGTCTAGTCATTAACCTCACCAACCTAATTGGAGTTAGTATTGTGAAAGTTTTAACTGTTGAATAATCATCAAAGCAGTACATTTTGACTCCCAGAAATTCACTAGACTATTTGCTAGACTGCTTCTACTAGCATCCAGATTAGACCATCAGTTGACTAGCAGGTTGATTTTTAGGCCCTTGAGAGTATTTGCACTTATGACAGTATATTCTGTATTTTTTAAGGATAATTTAGTGGCTTAGGAAATGTGGATATAATGAGCTTCCTTATAATTTTTCCGTACTTGACCATAGACAAAAAGGAATTTTTACTTCCTAATGGTATGTGAGTTAGTGCCTGCTGATACCACTTATATTTTTGTTAGGACCGATAGGGGGCACCAACATCCATGGTAACCTATTCCAAATCTGACTAACTTCCTTCAGCTTTCGCCTTTTGAAAAAAAAAAAAGTCATTAGGGAATAGAAGGTGATGGGTAGATATGAATACTCCTTCGAGTGCTTGGAACCTTACCTTCCTGGTAGAGTTATGCCTATCCATTTGCCACCCAGAAGCAAAATACCCTTCCTGACTTAACGGTGTTTTTACTTCTTAACTTTTTTTTTCTTTTGTCTTTAGAAACTATTCTTATCCAATCATGAGGGGAAGTGGAATTGTAGAGCATTATAGGTATCATTTTATCATGATTTGTAATTTAGGGTTTTAATTATTGAAAAGGGACATGCTGGAAATTTTATCTTCCCCAAGAATGCTATGAAAAAATCAATATAGACTTAATTATTGAAAGCATAACTTAGGTTGACTTCTGTCATCCTACGAAACTCATAAACATTACCTGATCTTTTTAGAGTTGACTTTTTACGTTTACTTCAGGGTGAAACTAGAGATAAAAGAGGGTCAGGTGGAAAAACATGTAAATATCACAATACTTTAGGAATTCCTTTTGGAGCCAATATTATTAGTGTTCTTATAGATAATTTTGATATATAATAAAATCTCTCAAAGTATGTAGATAGATCATATTGAATTGTACTGATGGGAATGGACAACAAGATTATTGAGAATAGATTGAAAATTTTAAATAGGTTTATATGAGTCATGGGTAAAAAAATGTGCTTTTTTGATTAAATGGTCTGAAACAAAGCATGCTTTTTCAGTAAAAGTTCAACATAATGTTAAACAAGATTAAGTAAGGTATTAGAGATAACCAAAGTCATAATTCTAATTTTAAATAATGCTAAGATACATCTGCAAAAAATAGATTATATATATTTCTGCCTGCTGTACCGTGAAAATGATTACTAAAACTAAGGAAGTTCTAGAGAGAGAGTTTAAAAATGATTGGAGGGTGAGGGATGGAAGCCATGATCAAGGAGGACTGCTGATTATCCTTAATTATATTCTCATTGCTCTTATTATTTAATGTTCAAATTAACCAGTTACTCAAACTGAGTCACAACATGTATTAGTGTTATTTCAATTTTGAAAATAAGTAAACTCATTTCTCATTTCTTGAGATTATTTGAAAGTATAGACTAGACATGGCAAATTTATGAAACTAGTTTATAGCTGTGCATCTCCGGTAGGGTGTATTCCCCTCCCGAGCTATCATTTGGTCTCATTTAATCTTTAATTTTTTAATCCTCCCTGCCCCCCAGTAAAAAAGAAAGGAACAGAAAAGAAAAGTGGAGAAATAAAAGACCTATCCTAAAATTAATTCTTGGCTTGGTCTTTCCTCATGGAGTGTTTTTTAATTAAAGAACATTTGAATGAAAAATATTTCAGAGAGATCTGTGGAAAAATTGGTTTCATCAGTTTTGAATTTGGAATAAAAAAACATTAACATGAAGTTCTGTTTTCCTTTTCTTCTTTCCTATTGCCCTAAATCTGAAACCTGAGAAGAAAAGGAAGTCTTCCTGTTTGTGTTACACCAAATCTGTTTTCAGTTTAGTCTTTAACCCCGTTATTGTCTTTTCCCTTCTCTGTGCCACATTTCCCTCTTGTTTTTTATATGAAGTTAATAACAAAAATAGTCCTGTTGCAAAGCCTCTAGTGTAGTTCTTACTAGTGTGAGATTTGGTATAGGAGTGGATTCTTTTACTTGTGAAACATTTATTGTGTATCTACTATGTGTGGCTGTTTTTACTATATAATAATCTCAACCATTTCCTTCTCAGGGAATATGAAAAAGTTAGCTATATTTAAAATCATAGCTCTATATAGTTAGTAAAACTTTTAAACTTGCACACGTGAAAACTTAACACAGTGATGGAATTCTGTTTTTTATGATTTTTAGAAGATAAGTATCACTATTAGTATATTTTTCTAACTAAGTTTATTTAAGAGGCATTATTGAGACCTAGCATAATCACTTCGGAATTTTGAGGGTTTTGAAGAAATTGAGACATTATTCCCAGCTTCATAAAATTTAAATCTTGTTGAGACAAAATTAATAATAATTTAAAACTGTGAGGATGATTTTAATCCTGTATGATTACTTTACTTGGGAGTCTAACAGTTTTCAGTGTATCTGTGTGCCTTTAGAATTGGTCTCATTATAGGGATTGTTCTGTTTTTGCATACTGATAGTGTAGACTTTACATCTTTTATGAGTGTCTCTTGGAATACTCACTAATTTGGGGTATTTTTTTTTATTTAAAAATTATTTTTAAGATGAGGCCTGTTATGTGATACTTTTTTAGAGTGTCCTTGACTACTAAGTTACACCAAAGAAACATTCATTCTAATTTTACCCTGAAGATTTTGTAGTAAGAAAAGAGGTAGCTATACTAGTATACTTATGGTTGCTGCAGGTAGAGATGGGTTAGAATATGAAAAATTGAGTTACAGGGCAATGTCAAATATCTTTTAAATTAGATCTTAAATACAGTGTTTCTATAATTAAACATAATTAATTAAGCATACATATTTGTAGAAACTTACACATATTTGTAGAAAATTTGACAAAATCAAAAAATATCTAAGGAATACAAAAATCATCTAATCTTTTTTCCAGAATTAATCATTATTATTTGAAATCATCTTTGCATTCTTTTTTTCCTCAGATAATGATTACGTATTTATTTAACTATAAAAACTAGTGATGCTTGTTTTGTAAAAAAAAAGAGTCTTCTAATACATGAAGGTTTTATCCAACTCTTAGAGTAAATGCTGCTAACAGCTTGGTGTATATCAAATGGTCTAGTTTCTTTGTTGGTGAGAGTGAGTTGAATGAGAGAGATGGTGTGGGTGTGGGTATGTGTGTGTGTGGGGGGGTGTCTGAGAGAGTATGTTAGGATTTGGCTCATTCTCATTTACTTATGAATGTTTCACAGTATGATGTTCATAATTTATTTGATCTTTTATGTTGGTAGACAGATTGTTTTCAGGACATTGCTATCACATACACATTGCTGAAGTGAACATCCTTTTACAGTTATTTTTGAGTATAAAAGTATTTCTTTGGAATGGATTCCTGGAAATGGAATTTAAGGGCCAGAGGTTATTCACGTGTTAATTTGATAAATGCTCCCAAGTTTTACTTCCATCAGCAGTGTGTAAGAATGCCACTGGATTTGATCATCTTAGTTTTTAAAATCTGTTAAACAAAAAATAGTGTTTTGTTTTTGTTTTCCTTATTACTGTTGACATTGAGCAAATTTTCCTGTTTATTTTCTATTTGGATTTCTTTTGAAAATTTCCTGTTTTATCTATTATTACAGTTGTTACTTATTCTATTAGAGTTTTTTTTTCTTAGTGATTTGTGATGCTGTTTATATTTATGGGTATTAATCCTTCACGGTGTTGTTGCAACATATTCTCTGTTTACATTATTTTTACAACGTAGAAAATTTTTTATTTTTTTGTAGTAAGATGAATTATTCTTTTATGACTCCTTCTTTACCCCAGTATTTAAACAAAATTTCTTAGATATTTTCTTTTGATACTTCTATACTTTTTTTCCCAAAGATACATGGATATCTTTTTGGATATAGTATTTAATTGTTTATCCATTTCTTATTTACTCTTTTCATCAGCATTTGACCTTGCTGACCAATCCTTGCCTCTTAAAAAGTGCTATTCTCTTTACTAATGTAATACCCCCCTCTCCTGTTTTTACATTACTAGCTGCTTTTTTTGGTCTTCTTGCTTCCTCCCACCCCCTTCACTGTACATCCTTTGGTTATTTAGTACATCATTGCTCATTCCTGGGCCCTTTTTGGTCTTTTATCTGCTTACTTCTTAGGTGATTTTATCTAGTTTTGTGTCTTTATATATGCATTTGCTAATGACTCTCAAGTTTATATCTCCAATATAAACCTTTCTTCTTGAGTACCGGGCTAAAACTTCTGGCCACCCAACAGTTGTACAAACCTTTCTTCTAACACATAGTCTTCTTTCTTCCTCAAGAGAATCAATCCAAAGTCCCATCTGGATACTACATATAGCTCACAGTGTAGGATATCTACATAATGCTTGTCCTCTTAATTCAGTCCAGTAATCTGTAAAATAATAAAAAACGTATCTATCCTTCCTTTGCCCAACCCATTGTACAGTGGTGAATAGGAATAGGATAATCATAATGACAGCTTCTTTGGAGAAGGAAGGAGTAAGTAGACAGCAGTCATTGGTCCATAGTAACAATGAAATCCTTCTGGACAGGAGAAGACTGCCCTGGCAACTATGTAAAATCCTTGGTTAAACTCTGATTTTGCTCTCTGGGAGGAATGCCCTTTTGAATATTGTGTGTGTCCTTGGCTTTGTTCTTTGGTGATTATTCCTTGTTATCTTCCTTTGCCACATCTGAAGTAGTAGGCATTTGAGATTGCAAAACTTTTATAGCACTGTACCAGTTGGCATACATTTAGGGGCTGCGGGGTTACTTAAAGTTCAGTTATAGAGTTTTATAGGCCAGTAATGTGGTTTGATGGTAAATCTGTCTCAAACATTTAATAGATTTCTGTTCTGTTTTCTTTAAGTCAGTACCATGTGATATTAACTACAGCAGGTCTCTTTTTGTCATATTTATTTTGAAATCAACTCATTCTCTTACTTCTCTCTCCACTAGGCCTTTTCCTTTCTCCCTGTGTTACCTGGCTACCTTGAGGGCATCTGAAATAATAGGCTTCGGTGACATATCAGTCAGGATTTAACCAGAGAGGCAGAACAAGTAGGAGGTTTATATATGCTAGATAGATAGATAGATAGGTAGAAAGATAGATAGATAGGTATATATTAAGAAATTTATTACAAGGAATTGGCTTACACAATTCTGGGGGCTGGCTAACAAATCTAAAATTTGTAAGGTAAGCAGTTGAAAAGGTAAGAGCTCAGGCAGGCTGGAACACATGGGCATATGCTGAAGCTGTTCTCCATAGGCAATTAGAAAAGGAAGATCCGGTGAAGGGATAGCAGCTATAGACTCAGCTGGTGTTTGGAGTCACATTTGTCAGGAAGAATCCAGTCTCTTTTAAGAGCTCAGCTGACTAGGTCCAGCTCACTAAGGATGATCACCCTAGCTTATTAGGGACTTTAATTATATCTGCAAATCCCGCCCCCCCACCTCTAACAGCAGCACCTAGATTAGTGTCTGAATAACTGAGAGAAAGTATTTACCAAATGGCTGTTGCCCTTCTTTCCTCTTAGTTTACCCTAACCAACTTGACACATCAAAAATCATCATAGGTGGGAAAGAAACACCCTGTACCTGATCTTTGTTACTGTCTGACAAAGAATCTCTGAGGTCAGAAAGTTAACTCCTTGTGTTTGGAATGCAGAAACAACTGCCTTTCCCAAACTTGAGAGACCCCAAATTAGACTGTTATAGAGTAGGGTTTGCTACTGAGAGATCTTCTCAGAGAGATCTCTGCTTACAAACTGCCTTATTCATAGTTGAGTTGATCTTTCTAGTTATTCTTTAAACAGCTAACACATCAATATTTTGAGTTTTTCTAATTGCTTTTCTTGGAGCTCCATACCTGGTAGTCTTGTGATGTGCCCTACTCGTTATTGCAGGCAAGAGTTTTACAAGATGCTTTGCTACTGCATAAGACTTGCTGGCTTCCCAGCCTGATACGCTTCCTTGCTACCTGTCTTCTAAGCCTTATCAGAATTTTTAGGAATTTGTTATTGCAGCATTCCACTACTAACTTACTGTATTAGTTACGGTATAGGATGGGTTATTTGAACAAAGAGACTCCAAAATACATGAAGTTCAAACAGGGTAGATTATGTGATAATCTGGGGGTAGTCCTTCATGTCATTCGTAGATCTAAGTTTCTACTGTTTTGTTACACCATCCCTTAACCTGTGCTGTCTAATATGGTAGTGACTAGCCATATTATGGCTACTGAGCACTTGAAATGTGGCTCTGGATTTTTAATTTTATTTAATTTTAAATTAATGTAATTTAAATAATCATATGTGGCTAGTGGCTACCATATTGGAGAATGAAGATACAGAATGTTTCCATCATCACAGAAAGTTTTATTGAATAGCTGTGCCTTAGAGTGTTGACTTCATCTACAAGTTCTAATCTGGTTTACTAGCATTATGTCCATGTTTCACCCTATTGTGGGCTGAATTGTGTTTCCTCACAATTCATGCTGAAGCCCTAACCCCCAGTATCTCAGGATGTGACAGGTTAAATCAGGTCATGTAGGGTGTGCTCTAATCCAGTCTGACAGACATCCTTATAAGAAGAAGAAATTTGGACATAAAAAGAGACACCAGGGATGTGTACACAGAGAGAAAAGGCCATGTGAGGGCACAGTGAGAAGACGGCTATCTGTAAACCAAGGAGAGAGGCCTTAGAAGAAACCACACCTGCTGACACCTTGATCTTGGACTTCTAGCCTCAGTAACTGTGAGAAAATAAATTGCTGTTGTTTAAGCCACCCGGTCTGTGTATTTTGCAAGGCAGCCCTTGCAAACTAATACACAGCCCATGAGAAATAAGAACTAGAAAAGTGAGCACAGATAGCTTCCTTTTAAGGAGTTGACCAAGAAATTGCAAACATTACTTCCTGTTATATCCTGTTGGCCAGAACTTAGTTATATGTCCATACCTAGGACCTAGCTCTTGCTCTATGGCCATTATACCCAGATACAACTTGTGGGAGAAGTGTTTTACTAAAAGAAAAAGGGGAGTGTGGATATTGGGGGATAGTTAAAGACTTACACCAATATAATTCTAGGATTACATTGTCCTTATGGCTAGCAATATAAGAAAAAAAGTCACTTCTGGCTCCTGAAATATTCTTTTTGGCCTAGTTTGGGTCATGTGTCCATTGCTGAACCAGCAACTTCTACTACGGAAGAAGATTTCTTTGTTCAGGCCTACATCATGTCTTTCCACTCCATCTTGGAGGTGGACTAGGAGAGGTCATTCCCACCTGAGCCATCTCTCTCCATCTTTGCTGCCATTACCCTAGTGCTGGCTATTATCTTACTTAGACTTCATAGCAGCCTCCTAATTTGATCTCCTAGCTTTCTCTTCTGGTCTCACCATACTCCATTTATTATTCATGCAACAACTAAGCTAATCTTTCTGAAATGTAAATTGTTATTTGACTTCTCATCTCTCTTAGAATAAAGCCCAAACTTCTAACTTGGCCTTAGGATGTTATATTGACTCCAATAAATGATTGTCTTTTGTCTCTTTTTCAGTATTTATATCTGTCGTTTGTTTTTCTTCTCTTATTGCATCAGATTTGAACAGGCCCAAAATGTTGAATAAAAGTGGTAATATAGGCTATCCTTGTCTTTCCCTTGTTTTAATGGGAGTGCTGTTGGGTCACTATTAAGTATAATCCTTTATCAATTTAGTATATCTCTTTCTTTTACCCTACTAAATATTAGCAGAAATGTATACTGAATTTTGTCAAATGCTTTTTTGGCATCTATTGAAAAGATCATTTCTTCCTCTCCCTCCAATCTCTTCATATAATGAATTGCAATAATAAATTTCCTAATTACCTGTGTTTGAGATACTTATTATGATGTAGTTTTCTTTTAACATACTGTTGGGTTTGATTTCATTAAGCTTTTGATTTATATTTTCTATGGAGATTATTCATTTCATATTAGATTTTCAAATTTATTGGGAGAAACTATAGATAATTTCCTTCTTACATCAGTCTTATAAAATTTGTGCTTTATAGATTTAATTTATATGCATCCTTTTTCCTTTCAGTCTTTTTTTTTTTTTTTTTTTTTTTTTTTATAAATTTATTCATTTATTTATGGCTGTGTTGGGTCTTCACTGTGGTGTGTGGGCTTCTCACTGTAGTGGCCTCCCCCGCTTCAGAGCACCAGCTCTAGGCGTGCAGGCCTCAGCAGCCGTGGCACGCGGGCTCAGCTGTTGTGGCTCATGGGCTCCAGAGCGCAGGCTCAGCAGCCGTGGCACACAGGCCCGGTTGCTCCGCAGCATGCGGGATCCTCCCGGACCAGGGCCCGAACCCGCGTCCCCCGCATTGGCAGGCGGACTCCCAACCACTGTGCCACCAGGGAAGCCCCTCCTTTCAGTCTTATATGTTGTATTTTTAACTGTTTTTGCCATTGAGTTGTTAGAAGTTCGATCAAGTGCTTTATTTGATCTCTTTATAGTCAAGTAATTTTTTAAGTGGCTTAAGTAATTTAGTGTGTACTTCTTAATTGTGTATAATTTAAACAATTTAATAACAATACAACAAAAATTTTATTGTTTTAAGCACTTAAGTGTACAGTTCAGTAATGTTAAGTATATTCACATTGTTGTGTAACAGATCTTCAGAACTTTTTCATCTGGTAAAACTGAAATTCTCTACTCATTAGACAGCAACTTTACATTCTCCTTTCCGCCAACTCCTGGCAGCCAACATTCTACTTTCTGTTTCTATGAATTTGACTACTTTAGATACTTCATATAAGTAGAATCATATAGTACTTGTCTTTTTGTGACTGGCTTATTTCACTTAACATGACGTCCTGAGATTCATACATGTTGTATCATGTAACAGGATTTCCTTCCCTTCTAAGACTGAATATCCCATTGTATGTATATATACCACATTTTGTTTTATCCATATATCCATCGACGGACATTTGGGTTGCTTCCACCTCTTGGCTTATTGTGCCTGTTAATTTTTACACTCAATTCTTGTAATTCGAATTTATACTGGCTTTGGAGGAAGACATGAACTTAGTCTTATGTTTCCAAATAGTTAATCAGTTGATTTAGCTATTTCATCATCTATCCTTTCCCACTATTTGAAGTACTACCTTTATTTCATATATTTAGACAACAGAACAATAGACTGGGTTATATCTGCTCAGTATGTATATCTTTATATGTATTGTATTTGTATAACCTTAAGGCCCACGTACTAAAATTAGTTGTTTGTACTAAGCAATTTCCTGTGCTTTTTGACAAGTAGCTAACATCTGTAGGGTTTTATGGTTAACAAAGTAATGTTCCATATTTTTCATCTTACTTAGTGGTCTTTTGAAAAAAATATATATATATATATATTTTTTTACTGCCTGTTAAGCCTGTAAGCAGGGTTGGCTTCTTTCCTTCCTTTCTTCCCTCCCTCTCTTCCAGATTTCTACTAAAGAAGTAAAGGTGCCTTCAGCACCAGCATCTGTACCATGTTCTTATTGATTTGTGATGTCATTAGCCTTAACTAGGCTGCCTTTTGGACTTGAACACCTCCATAACACTATTAGAGCAGGATCTACAAACTATGAATGTGTTTTAGTTCTCTTGCATTATCATTCTGGTGTTCTTTAGTTTTGTTTCAATATTTTAAAAATATATTTCAAATAAACCAGGAATAATTTAATACTTATGCAGCTGCTATTCAGGAAATGCCAAAATAGCAGAGCTGCTATATGACCTGAGATAGATGTTTTAATTCTATTGAAGAGATGATACATCTTTTAAACTGAACCTATGCTAAAGTATGTAGCAAAGTTACTAAACTATGACTGATGTTTGTTTATTTAATGTTGGTGGAGTCTTAAAGGGAGATTGCATTATCTTTTTTTGGTTATTAAATCATGTAGTAAATGTAAATTGTGTACTTGTGTAAACAGATTTTTGTTTTGCATAAATGGGGTCATTATAAAAATATTACGAAAATTTCTTTTTAAAATTAATGGTCTTATCATAGACTTTTCCCATATAAATACACTTATCGTTTATCTTATTCTTCTTAATGGCTGTGGAGTGTTCCCTTGTCAGGTATCATGACTTCCCTGGTTTTATTGAGTGTTTTGGCTGTGTCCAGTGTTCTACTACAAACAATACTGCAGTGGACTCTTTTTGATATGTATCTCTGTGTATGTGTGTCTGTATTTTGGTAGGATGTATTCCAATGGTGAAAGTGCTAGACCAAGGGTACATGGGTCTCTTCCTGTAACTCCCATTTTGTTATGTGTATGAGCACTGTATTTTTAAAACTACAGTGGTTTTGTAGTGGTTTAGTATGTTTTAGGATGTGCTATGTCAGATGTCAGCTTTCAAGCCCCATTAATATCTATTCTCTGTGGATGTCACTCTGGTAGCTGCTTTACCCATTAAGAGCCAGATAAAATATCACCTCTTCCCTGAAAGTATTCATAACACTTAGAACATTGGGTAATTATAACCTCAATAACTAGTATTTTAATAACTAGTATTTTAATGAGTGCTTACTATATACCAGGCACAGTTCTAATTGCTTTATGTATAGTATCTCATTTAACCCTCACAACTCTAAGAGGTAGATAATAATATTATCCACAGTTTGTAGTTGAAAAAAAATCAGGGAAAAGAATAACTTGCTCAAGGTCACAGTAAATGATGGAAATAAGATACAAACATGGGCAGTCTCACATCAAAGTCTGCTTTTTTTAACTTCTATAGTTCACTGCCTCCCTACTACTCTTTCATGGTCTCCCTAGTAATTGCTCAAGAGATGTTTTGTATAAATTGTAGAACTCACTAGCTTATTTCATGTTGCATTTTGGTCATCTTTACAGATCTGTGTGAATGACATCTTTTTCTAGTTTATGACTTACCCCTGGGTCATTATACATAAGCAGTAATAGTCCTGGTATGTTTAAGAGTCGGTTAGAACACCATATTATAAAACTGCACCCCACACCCTTCAAAAAAAAGACTTTATAGGAGTGTAGTTAATGTTGCTCTGTTCTGTTACATCTTGTTGTTTCCCTAACTCCATCTTGGGAAAAATTCATGTGATTGATCTTGAGATGGATTTCATAGATTGTGAGTGAATCGTATACTATTCTTCCCCTTTTCTGGAACGTCAAGTGAAAATAGATACCTTGTAGGTGACCTCTTTTATAGTAAGTTCTTAAAATGTGAAGTGAGAAGAATGCTGTCTTAGACTCTACTACATCTCTCAATTCATGCTGTCAAGTAAGTGTGATGTGCAAGCTAAATCTCTCAGCCTCACCTAAGAGGGACATCATAATACCTTCTTTTGCTGGGGGTCAGATTAGCTAAGTGTGTGCAAACATTTGTGAACTATAACAGTCTCCGTAAATATTAGTTTTTAAAACTGAAGTTTGAGGAAGAATGGAGAGTGTTGTAAAAATGGGGTTACTGACTAGTAATATGTTTGGTTGTTTTTAAAAAATACAATTTAAAATCTGTAAGTTAGAAAAATCTGACTCTTTTATTTTCTTTCCTGACTCCATTTAATTTGATTATTTTATTGAATTCATAGACTGCCAATAAAACTCTTCAGCTGTAATTGTGCATGTGGGTTAATTTATTTTAGGTGGAGCCGGTGTTAGCATAGGAAGTGGGATTCTGTAATGAAGATTCCACAAATAATAGTTGTGTGGGTTAAATGATCTTTTAGGATTATATCCTGGATTCATTAGATCTTTAGTATTTAAATAGAATATATTCTTAAATTCCCCCAGAATTTAAAGTTTTTTTTACTACTTAATTATACTGTTAATAAAGAGGGACAGATAAGAGTAATGGGAAAGTCAACATCCTTTTCTTACTCTTTTATCTCCTTTTCTGGGAATGATGAGGCAAGCCGTATTCGGTGACTTCTCTGCTGTAGGCTTAGCAGGTGATTCAGTGGTTCTAGATAAAATGGCCAGATATCAAAGCAAAGATCTGACCATGCTGTTTTCTTAAGTCTCAGAACTTTTTTTTAAAAATAAATTTATTTATTTTATTTATTTATTTTTGGCTGCATTGGGTCTTCGTTGCTGTGCACGGGTTTTCTCTACTTGTGGCGAGTGGGGGCTACTCTTCGTTGTGGTGTGCGGGCTTCTCATTGCGGTGGCTTCTCGTTGTGGAGCATGGGCTCTAGGCGCATGGGCTTCAGTATTTGTGGCACGTGGGCTCAGTAGTTGTGGTTCGCAGGCCCTAGAGCGCAGGCTCAGTAATTGTGGCGTGCTGGCTTAGTTGCTCCACGGCATGTGGGATCTTCCCGGACCAAGGCTTGAACCCGTGTCCCCTGCATTGGCAGGCAGATTCTTAATCACTGCGCCACCAGGGAAGCCCCTTAAGTCTCAGAACTTTGAAAACATATCCCTAACTTACTTTGTGGATTGTTCTTTCACTTGTACCTTTCCTTCCTTTTTTTTTTCTTACTCTGCCCAGTATTACCACCTCTCAGTCCAAGATCCACTCCACTATTCGACCCAGTTTGCTGGCTCCAACCCAAACTCTGGTACTGGGTTCTCTTAGCCAGAGCCGTGTTCTGGAATATATTTTAAGTTGTTAATGTGTTTTAGGTATGTGGGAGGTGTTTTGATATGTAGAAGTTCTTGCCTACTTTATCCTTATCACCAGATCCTCTTATCTTGTATGCCAAGACATAAAAAACATGGGCTTGGTATTGCAGCTTTTTGTCTCCATGCATGAGCAACTTCGTTTTGTTTCCCATGGAGCCCAGAAGAATAGCAAGGGGAGCCATTCATTGGCTTAGACAGCCTTGAATGTTAAGATTCATAAATCTTAATCAAATACTAAGGGCTTCTGACCTTACTACTAGAAGCAGAAGTTTCCCTGAAAATCTTAATTGAAGGGTCAGATTCCAGTTTCATTAAACCCCAGGCATGTGAATACTTGGCAATTTCTGTGCCTGACATAAAATTACATTCCATTATAAAATAACCCATTGCCTTTGTATTTGTTTTCCAATATTTCTCCTGGAAAAAAAACATTATATGGAAAAAGTTTAAAATCAAGTTGGGAAACTTTTGCATCCTGCTTTAATACTTTGTGACTTTGGGAAAATTACTGTTTAACCTCATTTTCTTCATCCATGTTGGGACTAATAATTTTTTCTAACAGAGTTTTTCTAAAGAATGGAGATAATCTCTATATCTAGTACACTGTCTTATATGTTGGAGGTATTCATTACTTAGTTTTTTTGTATTTAATTGTTAAATGTAATTCTTGAATGAAGTTGTCATTGTTCTTTTCCAGTCAGGAGCAGTTTTCTTTACCTTTTTTAGGTCATGGATTTTAGTTAGATTCTGATGAAAACTGTGGACCCCTTCTCCCTCATATGTACTTAAATATATACATACAGCATTTTGCAAATTTCAGGAGGCTAGAACTTTTGAGGCATAGGTCTATGAACCGTGAATTATTTACCTTAGATGATGAGTACTGGATTTCATCTTTCATCTACTGAGGAGTTCAATGACCTTCTGTACTTTTTATCACCTCTAAAATTAAAAAGTAAACAACCCCTTCCATACCTCTCCTCAAATAATCATATCAAAGCTAAAGAATTTTTCTTCCAGAAGTTGACACTATATAACCTTTCAGAGAGTTTTCTTTGGATATATAATAGATTAGAACATTTTAAATCACTACCAGTCTTTCTTCCTTTGTTCTTTGTGAAACCATTGGAATCTTGACTCAGAAAAAACTAGTTAAGAGATAATTGGTTTCTATATATGCTTTTCTTTCCCTAGAGGTATGAAGGATGTCTTAGGAAATGATAGGATACACTTAATAAAGTTTATAGCTATTTCCTCATTCTGTGTTTAACACCAAACTATAAAGCTTTAATTTTATTTCTTCTGGCTTATTTTACAATTTTTGTCTTAACTTTTCTTTTAAATATGGTGCATTGAGTACATTCCTTTAACTTTCTTTCTTCCCAACATCCCACTTATATGGTTTAAAGATTGAACTAAACCACAGTTTTGAAAAGCAAGGGACAGATGTTATTACACTGGTCAAACTACCTTAAAGAGGAGTAAAAGGACTTCATTAGCTCTGTAGCTTTATATGTGCTCGGATGTGTGTGGGGAAGGAGGGAAGATCCATCTTTAGGAATGGATAAGTCCATATTTGAATAATATCATCAGTACTGGTTTTCTTTCAACATTTTAGTCTCTCTTTTCTTCTGTATTAGTTTTATTTTCAGCCAGGCAAAGATGGCTGCCAGAGGAGAGGGGGGATGGGATATTATTCTAGCCAGACCTGGGTCATATGGCCACCCCAGTGGTAGCTGGGAAGACTCACCTCCACCCAAATCACATGTAATATTTTCCCCACGGACAAGAGGGATTATATTACTAGAAAAAGGGACCGGGGAGAATGTGTGTTGAACAGTAAAATTGCAGTTGACAGTCCACTACAGGTACCATCAGAGGACAAGAAATTATGAAGAAGATAGGAAGTTCATGGGATTGGATTGACAGCAAAATCTCAAAGGAAACTGGAACTCAAGATACCAGAGGTAAGCTCAGGATTTCCTAGGGGAACCTCAGAAAGACTCCAAGCTTGGAGTCAACAAGTACAGAGAACAGTAGTGGGCAATTGGGTAATAATCAAGAATTTTAAAGAATTATTTTCCAAAGTGCTGCATTAGTTGGACCTCCTTCCTGCCCTTTCTCCAGTCTTAACAGCCCTGGTGGCAGTCATGCCTGCCCTCAGGCCAGAAGTCTAACTGTTCTCTTTTAAGAAAGTAGATTAGCAATTCAGTAGGACATCTGAGGTGTTGGAACCTGAGAGAGAAGCAGAGGCACTGAAGCATGCCTCTTCAGAGAATAGCAGTTTTGGCGGATCCCAGCAAGTTTAACTTCCTGTCTAGGTACCTTTCTGGGATACCTGCTTAAATAGTACTACCCTCCCATTTAAGGGAGACACCATTTGGGAAAACAAATTCGAACAACCTCAGAGAGAGCCAAAAATAATCTTTTTTATGCCAATATAAACAGACAGACAGTTGAGGAGAATAAAGATGGAAGAGGATTAAGATGAAAGAAAGAACAGCTGACCTCAGATAAAATTCAGAAGAAAGCTTCAAAGAAAAAAAAGTGTAATATGTATTTTACTAAGATTCAAGAACATGTTGAAATGATTAATCATAGTTTCATTGAAAAAGTGGCAGAGAACCAGGACAGATTTTGAAAATTATGAAGATAAATTTTAATGGATGGGTTAAATAACAATTTAGCATGAATCAAGACTGAGTTGTTGATTTGGAGCCAAAGAGGAGGAACTCTGTGTATGTGAAGCAAAAAAAAAAAAAGAAAGAAAAAAAATCTGGAAAAATTGAGAGAAAAAGAGTACGGAAAATACATCACAAAGTTTTCATATCTGTAAATATGAGTTCTAGAAGTAAAGAACAGGAAGGTGGAAAGGAGAAAAATATTGAAAGAAATCATTGAAGAAATATCATGAGCCAGAGAAAGATAATGAATTTCAGATTAAAGGAACCCATCTAATACCACACAGGATGAATGGAAAAAGACCTATATCTAGACACATCTGGCAAAATTTCAGAACTCTAAGGATAAAAAGAAAATCCTCAGTTACTGCCAGAGACAGGGAATAAAAAATGGAAAATCAGGTCTTCCCTGGTGGCGCAGTGGTTGAGAGTCCACCTGCCAGTGCAGGGGACACGGGTTCGTGCCCCGGTCCGGGAGGATCCCACATGCCGCGGAGCAGCTGGGCCCGTGAGCCATGGCCGCTGAGCCTGCGCGTCCGGAGGCTGTGCTCTGCAACGGGAGAAGCCACAGCAGTGAGAGGCCCGCGTACCGAAAAAAAAAAAAAAGGAAAATCAAATAACTGAGTTCTTAGCAAACGTGCTGAACGCTTGAAGATAGTGAAGCAGTATTTTCATCATTTGGGGGAAAATACTGAACTTAAATTTTTTATAGTTAACCACATTATTTATCATATGAGGACAAGTATATTTTTATATTTAGAAAAACTATGTACTTGATATGAAAATATTTGAGACACTATAATACAGTGGAAAATATAATCCAAGATAGAGGATATGGTGGTAGGGCAGTGTCGGGGGGAGGAAACTGGTAGCTACAGTGGCAGTCTTGGACCTTCAAAAAGAGCCAAAGAGAGGGCTTCCCTGGTGACGCAGTGGTTGAGAGTCCACCTGCCGATGCAGTGGACATGGGTTCGTGCCCCGGTCCGGGAAGATCCCACATGCCGTGGAGCGGCTGGGCCCGCGAGTCACGGCCGCTGAGCCTGCGCGTCCGGAGCCTGTGCTCCGCAACGGGAGAGGCCACAACAGTGAGAGGCTCACACACCACAAAAAAAAAAAAAAAAAAAGAAAAAAAGAACCAAAGAGAGCTAGAAGAAAATTCAAGTGCTGCCACTCTTAGAAAACATGGACAATTCTATTTTAACCAGTAATGTCTAAATGATATAAAATTACATTCTCTTCAGTGATTAGTATTTACTTAGTCACATTATAAATGCAGTTAATTAATTTTTAGTTTTTAGACTCAACCTAGAAAATATATAAGATAGACTTGATTATAGTTATAGAATAGTTAAGGAGTATAGTTATAAACCTTTGTAATATAAAAATAATATAACCTATAAAATTGCGAGATAGAGGGCAACAAAGGAAGGGTTAGTGCTCATTTCTTCAATGGACAGTCAATAGATAGCACATAAAAATTGGTAAATCAAGAAACAGAAGTAAAATGATGTTAAAGTTAAGCTTGTAACCGCACTGGAAGTCAGTTAACAGCGTTAACAGTGTATTGCCATTTTGTTTCAGGCCAGTAACAAAAAGATTTACTGTTCACCTTGTGCCTTTGTGGCCTTCGAATTTTTTAAAAATCGCACTTTCATGCATCATATTTATAATACTAAAAAGATTGCAGATGTGTTTCATTTATCTACCTAAATAATAATACTTTTATTTATAAAGTGCCATTCCAGGACCACATGGTTTTTAGAAATTCTGTGAGGTAGGTAGAAATGGAGGACATACAGAAATTAATTCCAAGAAATTGGAAAGTTGCATAGAATACAAATATGAATACTTTTATGTAAGATGCATAATTATTTCTTGACTGGCTTACACTCTTTATTCTGTATGTCAATTCCGGAGTCCTTTCCATGATTCTTTTTTTTTTTTTTTTAATTTTATTTATCTATGGCTGTGTTGGGTCTTCGTTTCTGTGAGAGGGCTTTCTCTAGCTGCGGCAGGTGGGGGCCACTCTTCATCACGGTGCGCGGGCCTCTCACTATCGCGGTCTCTCTTGTTGCGGAGCACAGGTTCCAGACGCGCAGGCTCAGTAATTGTGGCTCACGGGCCCAGTTGCTCCGTGGCATGTGGGATCTTCCCAGATCAGGGCTCGAACCCGTGTCCCCTGCATTGGCAGGCAGGTTCTCAACCACTGCGTCACCAGGGAAGCCCTTCCATGATTCTTTTAAAAAAAAAAGTTTGTTAAAAATTTGGATGTATGGGAAAATTCTGAGTCCTTCTTCCCACCAGTGCCTTTAAATAAGATGACATTTTCTCTGACATACTGAAGACTGGGATTAGAAGCCTGGTTTTTCCATAAGAAGAAAGTCATGTGATCAAGGAGAGCTACAGCTACTGGCGGCAGGGTATATCTTCTGGAAAAACTGGAAGAAAAGATGGGAATAGAGATGGCCTTTTTTATCTTTCTGAAGATAGAGCTTATCTTATGTCCCTAGCTGGACAATATTTGTTGAATGAAAGAATTTATTTTGATGCCACTTCAACTTAAAGATAGGTTGGCATCCTGTTCCTACTGTACATAGGTAAAATGTTTTTTGAAAGCCTAATTTTAGGAGTGTTGCATCAGAAACGTCTTTTGGGAAGCACATTTCTAATTGTATGTTTGTCATATTTGATTTTAAAAATCATGAAATATTATGCTGTTATATGCATATAAGTACTGAAAGTGTAAACTGCCAAGACCCTAAGACCTAAGTACACTATCTATAATGATTCTACTTAAATTATACAGTTTTCTAGGCAAGCTGGAGTGCTTAAAAAGAAATCAAATTATGCAAATATATACCCTTAAAATAACTTATGAGAAATACTTTAAAAACTAAGCATTTTACTGGAAATTGTGGAATTTGTGTTAGAGAGAGATGGTTTACCTGAGCGTACAAAAACGAATATTAAAGTATAAAATTATATTTGGCAATTCAGTTATGCTTTGAAACATTTTGTAAGCTATTGGTTTTTCAGTGGCTACCCTTTAAAGAATATTAACTGCCTTCACTGAGAGACATTGGCATATGTGTTCTTGAAGAGGATGGGAATTCTCAAGTAATTGTAAATATAGTTGACTCTGTTAAGAAATTGATGAAAGAGCTATTGAATGATATGAATGTGGGTTAAATTTGGTTTCATAAAACATAGTAGTGATTTCATAAAACATGCTGGTGTTTATCTGTTACACACATAAAAGTTGTTATATGTTAACTTCTGTTTTCTTATCTGGTGTTAGTTTTTATTAGATTTGGTAGTAAAACTGAATATCTGAAATTTGTGGGGGAAGTTGAAAGTAATGGTAGTAACATTGCTTCTAACATAGCTGTGTTGTGAGATATCTTCATGATGACCAAAGAGTCACAGTTACATTGACTGAAATCAGTATTTCTTTATATATATATATATATATGGGGTTTGTGTTGGGATCTCTGGTGGTCAGGATCAGATTAGTGGAAAAGGGACCCCATTTTGCAATTTTTGGCCTAGTTTTTTGAGGATATAGACAATTTAATGTAATACATTTCCTAGGAGATGGAATTATGAGTCTGAAAGAGTACTTGCAATAATTGCTTGCAGGCAAACCATTCCAGATTTGTTATGAATAGACTAGGCTAGAAACAGCAGAGTGGTAATTGGCATCATGAGAAACCAGACTGATTGGAGCTTGCTGCCAGCAACTCTAGGCCATCAAGCAACCAGAGAAGGAGTTGCGATTGCAAGGTTCCTTGCGTAGTTTTTGCATCCTGATTATTTTCCATGCCTTTGATACTGTCTTAAGTGACCTGGAGCTGTTTCTTGTGTCCCCTAGAGCAGGGGTCCCCAATTCCCGGGCTGTTAAGAACGCAGGCCGCACAGCAGGAGGTCAGTGGTGATGAAGCGGAGCTTCATCTGCCACTTCCCTTCACTCCCCATGGCTGGCATTACCGCCTGAACCATCCCCCCGCTCACCGCCAGGTCTTCGGAAAAATAGTCTTCCACGAAACCGGTCCCTGGTTCCAAAAAGATTGGGGACCGCTGCCCTAGAGTAGGACAGTCGTCCTTCCAGAAGGGTGGTAGAAATTGGTTAACTCAAAAAAATTGGCTTTGGACTTGTCTCTTGTTGTAATTTGCATTTTTATCCCCAGGCTCTCTACTCTCCCCACCACTGTGCTTGTGGGGTTGGGGTAGGGAGGTAGGCTGTGTGTGTGTGTGTGTGTGTGTGTGTGTGTGTGTGTGTGTGTGTGGTATATTTATTTTTGTTGGTAGATACTTGTTGCTTTGGAACAGAAGAAATTGAGAGCACTGTACTATCAGTAGATTTAGCCTATTTGAAACAAAACCAAAAAATGTTGAAGGAAGTTATTCCTATTATATATGTACTTGTTTATTTTTATTTGAAATGTTGTACAGACAAATTTGGGAGGTGAATGTTCTCCAAAAACAATAAAAATCTTGTCAATTTTGTATACATAGAACCTATTGTGAAATACTAGGAAAAGAATGAATTCATGGTGTGACCTAGCATCGGTAGAGACAACAAGTGCAAGTGTCCAGCAGGCACAACTGTAATTGCAGATGTGAAAGGAGGGAAAGCTGTTTTGTTTCTTACTTTGCTTAGTCTGTTACTTATATTTGGACAAGACTGTGGTTGTATTTAATTCTATACATGGGACACATCTGGATGGAATATTTGTTTAAATATAATAATACTTTCTGTACTGTTCTGAATGGAGTTTTGAGTTTTATTTATTAGTTAGATTAAAGAAAAATGGAGAGGGACTATATATCAGAGAAGATGAAAAAATCATTGAAGATTTTGATTTTAGACTTTGTTGAAAATCAGGATCAAGTTTTTCTAGATTATAGACTCTTGCAGGTGCAGTAACTATTTGTCATTCTATATCCATTGTGTAGTATAAAGCCTGTCACCTAGTAAGCACTCAGTAAATATTTGTATAAATGAATGATCAAAATAGTAATGATCTTTCAAAAGAAAGTTTACTAGGGCCTTTTTATAGCATTAGCCTTGAGAAAAATTTTATTTAAGCAATAAATATCCTTCCTCACATTTAGAATATACTAATGGATGGCCTTTTCATTATTTATATATTAGGTTATAATTTTATATATCCTTACTTAATCCTTTGTTACCTAAGCCTTTTAGGTGTTCCTCACACATCTAGAAGCCTGTCCAACTATTAACATTTATTTTGGAGGTTCTGGTGAAGTTTTAATCATTCTTATTTTTAAACATTATCATCAAAATTTGACCTGGGGGCTTCCCTGGTGGCGCAGTGGTTGAGAGTCCGCCTGCCAATGCAGGGGACGCAGGTTCGTGCCCCGGTCCGGGAAGATCCCACATGCCGCGGAGCGGCTGTGCCCCGTGAGCCATGGCCGCTGGGCCTGCGTGTCCAGAGCCTGTGCTCCGCGACGGGAGAGGCCACAACAGTGAGAGGCCTGTGTACCGCAAAAAGAAAAAAAAAAAAATTTGACCTGGGATACATGTCAAGAAACTGTGATAGAAGCTCTTTAGTGCTCTTTGTGTTAATAAAAACCTATCTTCTTCATCTTAGTTTGCGTTCGATTTTTTTTCCAAGAATGATGGAAGGATTACTTTAGAAATTTATGCTTTAGAAATGAATAGTTTGAAATAAATGTGGAAGGCAAACAAATGAATACCCAACAGTATTTTATTAATTTAGTTTAGTAAGAACATACCCAAAGAATTCTGGATCTTTATGATACTGAATTCCGGCAGAAACTTCACAACTTAAAGAGTCCATTAAACCTGGGTGGAATTTGTATTTAACCGAAGTAGATTTTCTAAAAGTGTCATTTGATTCACCATTCTTCTCTGTTCTCCAAGTACGTACATATAGACAGAATCTGCATTGTGGCTCCTTATTTTGTTTTTTGGGGTTTTTTTGTGGTAAATAAATTCTTAATCTGTCAGGGAATTAATGTATTTTTTTTGTTAAGGGAACAGAAGTTAGATGAGAGGAGATGTAATTTTCATTTGCATTTCCTTAAAAAGTGGAAATGATGAGGGAGTAAGGATAAATCTAGAATCATGTTTTAAAACATGCTTATTTCTGATCTGGGTTTCACTTAATAGACTTTGTATCATTAATACTTACTATTTGTAGGGAAGCAGGCAGTCTCATTCACTGTCAGAGTGTAAATTCAACCTTAGTGGGCAATTTGGTAACATAAAGTTTTAAATAAAGTTTTAAATACATGTACCCATCAAGAAATTTACAGTACAGTTATATTCAGGTATGTGCAGAGTATGTGTGCCCTTTTTTTGGGCATGTTCATTGCAGTATTGTGAAATGTTGAAGGAACACAAATGCCCACCAAAAGGGAACTGATTAAATAAATTATAGTACAGTTTTTTAGTGAAAATTTGAGCAACTATCACAATCAAAGAGAGAGATACATGTACTAATCTGAAACAGTTATGGAGTATTACATTTTTAAAATGGAGATGAAGAAAAGTATGTACAATATGCTTCCATTTGTATAAAAAATAATCTACACTAAGATAAGCTTTATATATGTAGGTTATTTCTGGAAGAATACACTAGTTGTGCTTTTAGGAGTTGGTGAGAGATAGGTTTACTTTTCCATATGTTCTCTTTTATATAGGAATGTTTTCCATGTACATGTATTACTTTGCAGATAAAAACCATAGTTTTTTTTAAAAAAGAAAGTAATCTGTGGTGGTAATGAAAAGAATATTACTGTGCTACATTAGACATATATCGAGGGCTTCCCTAGTGGCACAGTGGTTAAGAATCCGCCTGCCAATGCAGGGGACATGGGTTCGAGCCCTGGTCCGGGAAGATCCCACATGCCACGGAGCAACTAAGCCCGTGCACCGCAACTACTGAGTCTGCACTCTAGAGCCCGTGAGCCACAACTACTGAAGCCCACGTGCCTAGAGCCTGTGCCCATGCACCTCAACGAAGACCCAACGCAGCCAAAACTAAAAAAAATAAAATAAATAAGTTAAAAAAAAAAGACATATATCAAGAACCCCCAGTCATATTGTGGCATGATTTGGTTTAGGAGAAATATAAGGTAAATTCATGGTGATAGAGTTATTTTAATAATGTATATAGGGTATCAGAAATTTGACCATGTTTTGTTATCCTTTTAATTTAAATTCTGTTTAACTCTTTAATGTATGTATGTCACTTATGCTTGGTCCAGGCTATTTTACACTTCTGCTGAAATATAACTTACAGAGTAGAAAAGAGAAAAATAGAGATGTTATAAAGTAATGACTACATTTCACACATTTTGAGAGGTGAAGTTGGTTCAGATTTTGTTTTCCTAGTAGTTTGTTTTTATGTAGGCGGGTGAAATAATTATATTTATGCTGCAACCAATTATTTGTCCTTGTTTTGTTTGAAAATGTGGATTTTGATAAGTCTCGCCCTTCCCTAAATAGAAAAAAATATTTGATGGGAGCAGAACTTCTTTACAAGGAATATTTGATTGAAAAAAAAATGTTTTATGTGGAGGAACAAACATCAACAAAATGTTAAACCATACAAAATAGGGTTGCTTGCTTGTCAACATATTTGTGTGTGTGTGTGTGTGTGTGTGTGTGTGTGTGTTTGGTTTCTTTGCTCCTCGTTCAAAGAAATCAGTGCTGGTCCTAAATAAAATTGTAACTTTCAGAAGATTCCTTTATGCAGTCTTGGTATTTATTAAGCTTCTTCTGTCCTTTTCCCCCACTTTTTATGGGAGGCTTTTCTCTTCACTTTGGACATTTGAATCTTCTTATTGTAGTAAGTATTTTCCTTTATGATTTAAGTCACTTACATCTGTTAGTTTGTATTTGTTTGCGTAACTGTAAGTAGGTTATCATTTATGCTTTAATGCTTTTGCCATAGGTGAAAATTAAAGATTTTGAAATCCATTTTAGGCAAATGGGAAAACAGGTTTTTTTGCCTACAAATTGAGGTTGAACTAGAAGGAAAGTGGCTTACTATTAGGATGTACGGTCTTATAGCAGATGTATATGAATCTCCTTTCACACACCCTTTTGCCCAAAGTATCCTATGCTGTGGCATAGGTCCTCATATTAACAAAAGAACCAGAAAATAAAATTAAGAATAAATAATTACTTTGCTGTATAACAAAGAATTACAGGGACTTCCCTAGTGGCGCAGTGGTTAAGAATCCGCCTGCCAGTGCAGGGGATACGGGTTCAATCCCTGGTCTGTGAAGATCCCACATGCTGTGGAGCAGCGAAGCCCGTGCGCCACAACTACTGAGCCTGTGCTCTAGAGCCCGCGAGCCACAACTGCTGAGTCTGCGTGCCACAACTACTGAAGCCCGTGTGCCTAGAGCCCGTGCTCCTCCACAAGAGAAGCCACGGCAGTGAGAAGCCCACCCACCACAATGAAGAGTAGCCCCCATCACTGCAACTAGAGAAAGCCCGCGCTCAACAACGAAAACCCAATGCAGCCAAAAATAAATAAATAAATATATTAAAAAAAAAAGAATTACAGAAATTCTCAAATATAGATTCTGTTTATATTCAACATTTCTAATATCTTATTTCAGTGACCTAAAGATAATAGTCACAGAACACATGTTCTTGTCATCAGAAATAATTCCTAGTGGTAGCAATAATTTAAAAGGGATTAGGATACAAATCTGGATATCAGATGATTCCTTTATTCATGCATTTGTTATTTAATCAACAAATACTTAAGTCCTTGCTCTATGCCAGAGACTGTGCTGGCCCTGGGTATACCTTGGCAAACAGAGCATTGCCTGCTTTCATCAAGCTTGTGATCCGTAAGGGAGAGACATGATAAATGATATATAAATATCTGTAATTCTGTAAGAAAGCCATAATCACATCTTTATTACTAAAAACTTAACAGTATATGTCAGAAAACATAAGGGAAGCACCGTATAATCCTAGAACAGGAGGGAAGGAGACAGTGAATGGTTTGATTGACTTGAATCTTAGGGGGCCCGATTTCTTGTCAAAGTTGGAAAGCCTGTTCTTGGCTTATGGGAAATAAGAATGTATGAACATATGAGTTCCTTGAATTCAAATCTACCATTACTTGCTTCTGTTGGAAGAAGGTTTGAGAAACAGAAACTTCGTTGATGACTTCTCCTAATCTAAGGATGAAGCAGTTTATTTGAAGTATGGAACGGATTGAGCTGGAAGGAGGAAAATAGTAAGATCAGTTTTCTGGTTCTTCATAAGCTGTGTCTTAACAATGGACATTATTTTGTTTGAGAACCTCCAAATACCAGACACACTTATATATAAATGAAAGCGCTGTATATGGTCTGAGGGAAAACATTTTTAATATCATTTGTTTTCCATTAATTTCACACATCCTTTGAAGTCAGACCCTTCTGGGTTTGAATCTCAACTCTGCTATATAACTATGTACTGTCTGTGGCTTGATTTTCTCATTCGTAAAATGAGGGTCATATCATCTGGAGGAAGTACAGTAGATGGTTCAGAGGACAGACTCTGGAGTCAAGTACCTGGGTCCATATCTTAGCTTCTTAACTTAATTAGCTTAGTTGCCAGTAAGTTGGGGAAGTTGCTTAACTTCTGTGTACCTCAGTTTCCAGAATGGAGATAATAGTAGCTACCTTTCTTTTAGGATTATTGTGAGATTTAATGAGTTAATATATACAAGGCACTTAAAGTGGTGTATCACATATAGTAAGCACAAGGTAATTATTAATGTTATTATTTTGAATTATTATCACCTAGGGTATTGTGAGGGTTAAATAACATGTTTATTTGAAAAACAATGACTTGTATATTGCCTGACACAGTGAGGATGTCTCCTAAATATCAGAAACTGAGTAGTAGATACTTTATCTCATTTAATCTTCTCATAAACCTGTTTAGAAGAAATTTTATCTGTTTTGTTGACTGTACCCAGGACAGTTTCTGATATACAATAGAAAATCCATTGTTGAGTGAATATTATCCCTTTTTACAGATAAATAAACTAAGGCCCAAGAGAATTACAAAATCTTTCTACTAAAACATGGCATCACTTTGAGGAGACATTACTGGAAAGGCCATTCATATCATCACTGAGATTTGACCATATGTGAATGGTCTTCCCTGTCGTTTTCCTTTCCTTTAAAAAATTCACTTTCTCTAGTTAGGTTAGGAAAATTTAGACTAGAAGAACTGTTCACCTTAGAGTTATAATTAGATTGGTTAACCTAATTGAGGGATCACTTCAAGTTCAGTTTGTATGGCACTCTCACAAGTACAGGGTTATTTTGTTAATACTGCAGAGCACAAAACATTGTTCCTCTCCCATTGCATTTTGTATATTATATATTATATAAGGAAGAAATTTGACAAAGTAAAAAATTTTACTAAAGTGAGGGTCAATTACAGTGATAAATATAAAATTAGCTCTACTGTTACTCACCCACTTTATTTGCTATTAAATGATCCAGAAACAGTGTTTCTGAATTTCATTCATCTGAAATATTTTAGTCTCTTGTAGTATTTATGATAAGGTGGGGGGGAGGCCATTTCTTTGGTTAGTAAATGAGGTTAAAGACATTCCTAGAAAATGCATATAACTGTGATGTGTTATGGTTTGCTTCAGTGATTGTAAATCTGTTGAATGTTAATCTCATTTCTCTTAGATATTTCCAAACAGATTAGTTTATAGAAAACCAGTTTACCATTAAAAAACTACATTAAATTATTACTTTCGGCACCCTCAAGTCAGCACCTGTAATATATGTGTTACATAATACATATGGCTGATGTAACAAATTCCTGATTTGGTATTACCTTGCATCCTTCTTTGCGTATTTAATATAGCCATTAATCTTACTACAAGGCTTTACTAAGGATAAATTGCTACGTAAACCACTTCAACCTCTTTTGTTCAACCAGGAAGCCAGACGTGTTTAAATAGGTTTTAAAAAAATGTCATTATTTCTTTTTTGAAATTTTAGAGTTTTAAAAATTTGAAATGGTAAAATAAGAGACTTTATTTTGCCTGTTGAAATTACTTGACAGAAGTTTGCTTTGGAATAGAGCTTCTGTATCTTTAAAAAATACACAGTGAGTCACCCCCTGCTCTTTTGGTAGATGCCTGGCTAGTGAACAGCTAAGCTGCTTTAGGCA
This sequence comes from Tursiops truncatus, assembly GCF_011762595.2. Taxonomy (NCBI): domain Eukaryota; kingdom Metazoa; phylum Chordata; class Mammalia; order Artiodactyla; family Delphinidae; genus Tursiops; species Tursiops truncatus. Next base: position 89,198,191 of record NC_047038.1, on the reverse strand, counting down.
TGTAATAGAACATTCCATTTCCTGTTCCCTTGCTGACACAGAGGAGTGTTCCTGCTGGCAATGATCTAATCATAGTGCAGTAAGAAACATGGCAGTTTGATAAAACATGGTGGAGACAGCGGCTGAAATGGAAGCATATGTTCTAGAAGACATTCTTGAGGTAGGGCTAGGTTTGTAAATGAAATGAAAGTTGAAATCTGAACAAAGAAATCTTATCTGCCGGAATTATTTTACAGATGAATAGATTAGAGGAGAGAGCAAAGAGAGGCAGAGCATAAAAGCAAGATACGGTCAGACCTTATTCTGTGTGAGAATGTGCCAATCTAGTTCACATGATTACTAAAACCTTATTTTGTTTAAACCTAATGTTTTGTAAATTGTAGCTATATGTTTGATAGGGGAAAAAAGAAAAAGAAAGGAAGGGCCTCGGACTTAATAAAAAGCCTTGTGCTGGTGGTGACCTTTAGATTAACTCATTAGAAGGTGGGGTCTGCAAAGCAGCTTTGAGTAGGTTTAGTATCATATGTCTTAGAATTCATTTACATATCTAAGCCCAAAACTCTGCTTGCAGTTAACTATTAAAAACAGCTGGTTATTTTAGTTTCTAGGGTAAAATTAAGCATATATATTAATCTAATTGCTTAATTTAGCTGGTACATTCTGCTTCTAGGTTTTTCATGTGACTTCATTATAAAATAAATTATTAAATTAAAAATTAAAAGACTGTAAAATTTAACTAATGCTTGAGAGCTCACAAAAATCTGCATTTTGAGTCATGAGAATTTTAAATTATGTTTTCTTTTTTTTCCTGTTTGTGTCAGTGTTATAGAACCTATTTGCGTATAAATCCGTTCAAGAAAATACATGTCAAAGTGAAACTATAATTGGTTTTGGCCTTGGATGTAATATACCATCAAATATTTGTATTTATAGATATATAGATATTTAAATCCCATTTTCTTATTTTGGGGGTTGTAGGGTTCCCCCCCATTAAAAAAACTGTCTAATTTTCATGATGGTGAGTGGTATTCCTAATACTTAGACTGTTAAGATAATTCGTTAAATATTTTACTATCTTCAGGAAGAGAATTTGTTAGGGGGAGAGGGCTTGGGAGAATAAGCTGCAAAGGGAAGCTAGGCGGGGTTAACAAGAGAAAAAAGCCTATGCGCATTATAAAGTGCTGCATGATCAATGAGCATTTTCTGGAGTCCCTCAGTGTATGCTTGGAGCTGACATTGCAGCAAGTCTCATGGTTGTTCTGCAGAATGAAAACTGATTCCATTGTATTATCTAGCTCCTTGCAGACACCTGCCAACATACTCTTTACCCCTCTCCTAAGAGCTATTGTCTGAGTTGAATTCTCTGGTTAATTTGCATTCTTTTCATTTCTCTTTCTTTTTTATATTTTGATAGAATTAGTGAGTCTCCTTAGAAGTGGTATGGTGTATCTTATAAATAGTGATATATACTTTCATCAAGGCACTTCAATAATTAGCAGTGGTCACATGACTATTAGTGGTTCAGATTAAACAAGTCTAAAAAGTTCTAGTGGGACATATTTATTTGCTTTTTAAAAATTTTGCTTTGGATTTTAAAAGAAGCGTACCTTATAGATTTCAGTAAATTTATATATTTTCTTTGGTCATTTAAAATTTCAGCATATGACAGATTTTAGACGTCTTACTTATTTTCTGGGAAAACCCACTTGGGCATAGTTTTATGCCTTAAGTATAGGTTTTTTCTAATACTATCTTAAAAATTGGCTTTTCATTATTCCCACTAAACACAGAAGTGTTTAATGTCATGTTAAGATTTTATGTTGCCTAATTTGTTCATAGTCACTAGTTAGTTACAGAGGTTATTTTACCTCTGTAATTTTTATTGTCCTAGTTTTCAGTTTCTCTTAATTTGGTTCCTATACACCTGTCGCATTAAACCATACTAAGTGAGTTTTCTCTTTATTTAATATTATTTTATTTAACTGAGTATTTGTCAGTTACTGGCAGACTAGAAGTGAAAATTTTCCAACTAGTAATAAAATATTCTTTTCCAAAATTAAAAGTGCTCATAATGACCTAATGCTAAAAATAAAAGTTTAAAAAGAATAGACTTGCTAACTCTGAAGCTAAATATACCATATTCTAAAGTACCTCATATTGCAAGTGGATAGATATATTTTATACAGTGAACTTTCTAGAAAAAAATTTTTAATGGGTTAGCTCCTTGTGTAAATATCTAATAATGAAGTTCATCTATATGTCACATTGACAATTTTATTATTGTATCTAATATTGAGCCAAACAAACTTCTAATATGTGAAGTTTGTCACCATAATTTTCATCTTTATGACTGTTTATTGAGCATCTGGAATTTTATATAGATTTTTGATTATTTACATTAAACATTGAATTCCTGCTATGTTTTTCTTCTTTGAATGTAACTTGGTCTTTTGAATCTTACATTTTTAAAAGGTGCTTTTATTTAAGTTTTAATAAAAGGAAAACAAAATCAATATCAGTGAATTAGTGCAGATTAATTCTCATAATGCTATGGTTTACCTTTTAAATTGTGATTGTTTATTATATATACCCCTGTGTATTTAACCTCAATTTTTAGATGATCATCAAAATCTTGAGTAAAATACTGTAAGTTTCTAAAACTTATAGTAAAACTGGAAAAGCTTGATTTCAACTTATATCATTGCTTCTCGGCTCTCCAAGATAATGGATTTAATAGAATAACTTGTTTGTTTTAATTATGCAAATAATCCAGTCAGTAATTTTCTTCTCCAAACCAAAGTAGTCAAAGTGTTTCTGTTCCTTTTGCCCACCTTAACTAATACTCAGGAAAATAGCCAAATACAGATGATGGAAAAGGGCTGGGAGCCTACGTAAATATCTCTTTTTTTGTATTGCTTATGTTATTTTTGCTGATTATAATTTTAGAATTTTGATTTTCTTCCTCTAAGTCATATATAATAATGAATCTTAGTACTCAGAAAGATCAGTAAGAAGAAAAAGTCCTCCAAACTTTTTTTGGAAGGGTATATTCCAAATTTGTGTGACCAAGTGCTGTGTATATAAACCTTAAGTTTATACATAAGCTTTTTAAATATGAAAACATAAAACATATGAAAGTTCATTTCAGAAACTTGATTACTATATATTCTGGTTTCATTGTTTCTATTTGAACCATGTTTAGTGGTTTTTCTATAAGAATTGCTTTAGAAATGAGAAATTTTCACAAATCTTTTAATTGTAATCAAATTCAAAATACTTTCTTCAGGTTATAGCATTTGATGTATTTTTCCTTTAAAAAAGTAGCAAGTTTTTGAAAATAAAAATATTTACAGGGCTTCCCTGGTGGCGCAGTGGTTGAGAGTCCGCCTGCCTATGCAGGGGACATGGGTTCGTGCCCCGGTCCGGGAGGATCCCACATGCCGCGGAGCAGCTGGGCCCATGAGCCATGGCCGCTGAGCCTGCGCGTCCGGAGCCTGTGCTCCGCAACGGGAGAGGCCGCAACAGTGAGAGGCCCGTGTACCCCCCAAAAGAAAAATATTTACAGTGTTAGGTATAATAACTCTCGTGCCCAATCTTGTTCCTTTGTCAGCTAGAGCCAGTTTCTAGCTTCATCTGTACTTGATTTGACAGGTTGTAATGCATAATCTAAAAGCCTTAAATCTCTATCGTTGTTCCTTAGAGATTCAGTGGTTGAGGATTTGGCTGAACTGTTTAGGGTGTAACTAAATTAAGGGGCAGATTTAAACATATTAAGTAGGTTTATTATGGAACCATTTCTTTCTCTGTATTTATCTTGACATCAGAGGGTTTTTAATAAAATAAGCTTGAAAGAGTCACAGGGACACTATTGTTTCCTTTTGATTTGTCACCATTATGGACTAGTGGTAAATAGTGTATTTTCGTCTAAACAGGGGAAGTCCATTTGCTATTTATCATAAAAATTATTTTTAGTAATGATATAAAATCTCTGTGAAGTAGACTCTTTTGACAGTTACTTCCTATATTTCTTTTTAGTCTATAAAATAGATTGGCTTATGTAATGCACATCATTTATATATTTTATCAGTAAGTCTTCCATGGATTTCTAAAGTTCTGTATCTATATAGTTAGTATAATACTGGTGACATTTTTCACTAGGAATAGTTGGAGTTACTCTTAGGACATAAATATAATTTGATCTGGAGACAGAAAAGTTTAGCTAAATATGTAAATTATTTGAATTAATGTAAGTAACATTTTCCATTCATTAAGAGGCTTTGGAAAGATTAGACATTTGGGGCAGATTGAATCTTATAATTTCGCTCCAGCATTGAGCATCTTTAACATGCTAGGCACTTGAAATTCAATGAGCTTATTAGTCCAGCTAACTTTGCTTCATAAAAGTAAAAATTCGGAAGATAGAATGTCTGTCATTGGTATTTAAACATTCTTGGATTCAGGATGTGTATAGATTTGTATTCGAATACTAGTATTTTACTTCATTTGTTCATCTGAATAGTTTGAAACCCATGTTTTTAGCATTCTGAATTTTTTAGTACGCAAATATCTTTCTTTAAGCACCTTTACGTTATCTTTTTTGTGCTTATCTAATTGTTATGCCTATTTATGAATGTCAGGCTGTCTGGAAAGTCCCCTAGATCCCATTTTCATCTTTTTATCTGTAAAGATTTTTCTATTACCAATTCAGTCAGTATGTTGCTATACATAATGTGTATGTATATATGTGTATGTTCATGCAACACACTCACATATATGCTTACATATACTCTGTATACACACATCCATGTTCATGCTACATTATGCTTTATGAATACTCTTATGTATATATGTGTATTTTCATGCAACACACTCAGATATATGCTTACATATACTCTGCATACACACATTCATGTCCCTGCTATATTATGCTTTATGAATACTCTTATCTGAAACTCGAGTCTATCTTGAAGAGAGGGGCAGAAGTTGCAACATTGCTTTCACACACCAACTTTGGGAGAATGCATATAGGAGTAGTAGAAGATGACTAAGAGATACACTTATGTTAGTTAATAATCCCTCTAAAGAAGACTGATATTTTAGTGGAGTATAAAGGCTTCAAACAGCTTGCAAAAAGATAGTATAACTAGAGGTATGTGAATTAATCTGTTATTACTCTCACATGAGAGTAAAGGCAGGGTCATCCAAATGCCACTGGTCCCACATTAATCCAACATAGTCCAGTGGTTAATGTGGAGGATGCTGTGCAGCTTGCATTAGGAAAAGTCTACATCATGTATTACCTGCATATACATGTAGCAACATTGGCACTTTTCCTGGTTCTGAATTGTTAGGGGCCCTGTTCTGACCCTTGACTGAAGAACTCAGTCTGATGTGAAATGACTTGATCACTACAAACTTGCTGAGTATCAAAGTCCTGCTTAATCATTGGTTCGGTTTTAATATATAGCTTCCAGATTTGCCAAGACAAACGTCTTTCAGGAGGTGTTTGTAAATGTATGTGAGATAACTTTTGGTTTAATGAGTGGTTAGATTAATATTGGCCATTAATATTGGTCTTGGATGGAATCACGCTTATAACTAACTGGCTATATGTCAATAGATAGGTATATGTTGTACGTAGGATGCCCACATAATTTTATGGTGGCAATAGAAATTGACCACATTAGTTACAATTTGTTGAAAATTTAAGTTATTATACAGAGGGATTGTGTCATTACATGTTAACATAATTTTATAAAAAAAAAAACCTGTTATCCAAAAGAAAAACAACTGAGAAGAATGGCCTTATTTTACATTTTTACAAATATCTTTTAAGTCTGGCTTAATAGAAGATAACGGGACTCATATATCTGCTTTTATATTCAGTCTGTTGCAATGCATTATTTTGGAGGAAGTCTAAGAAGAAAATGTCACGTTTATATGAGGGTTAAAAAAGGGGAAGAATATTTTAATAACCCTTTTGATAATTGTGGATATTCTTCTTTGATACCACTCCTAAAACTACTCAAATGGGGGTTTCCTGGAGGTCAGTTGCAGTGTGTAATCTGAAACATTATCAATGAATTTTCTGAACTCTGTTCAATTAAAACCCACTGTTTTTTTGTGTGTTTTGAATAGATCTCTTGGTGCATGATTTTGTAGCGCCATACATTGGCAATTGGAAAATACTGATTTACTGACTTCCAAATATTTGCTGCATTTTATTCTGCAGTAATAACATTTGCTAATATCATCACCACTGTTGTCCTTAGAAAAGTAAAAAAGTGGGAAGCTGTCACATTCGATGACAGATATGTTTTCCAGAATTGTAATGTATACTTGAAAGCTTATCACTGATGACAAAGAAAGTGAGTTGTTTTCCTTGAAATGATATTGGTGTTCGTGAAAAAAACTATTGGTTTAGCTCACATTTATATGTGTTTTCTTGAGACAACTACAGTACCTTGGTATGCAGCAGAAATGTTTCCCATTTTGTTACACAGAATATTAAAAAGTAATATACTCAAGGTTGAAAATTTAAAAATTAGTACTTTTTACTGCTTCATAATGGAAACTCACCTTTTTTTTTTCTTTCATTTAATTATGAGTGCATGACAGAAGAATATGATGATTCATGATATGGCCATGATTTGTGTAAAGGAAACAGCAGTTTTACCCACCATTACTTTTGTATCATCAGTACAAGTGTCAACACAGTGAAACAGGCAAATAACATTTTAGTACTGTATTATAAAAATAGTTTTAACTTCAGAGACCCTCTGAAAGAGTCTTGAGGATCCCCATGGATCCTGTGGACCATACCTGAATAACTGCTGGTTTAGAATATTGCCCAACTTTACAGTCAGTAATGGCATAAAACTAAGATTTAGATTTAAGTCTATTTGATTAAAATGTTTTCTTTTACCATTTTATCAAACTTCTTAATTTATCACATAGTCCCAACTTCTCTAATCACTTTGTCACTCTTTCTAGGTTTCTTTTTCCTTCAACTACAATGTAGCAGATTTAAGACATGGGAAACATTTTGTGGAAAAAAATTTAAATACTGCTTTACAATTATAAGCCCTAGATTAGTCATTCAGAATTTATGAGAAAGGATTTTGAGGATTCCCGAGTGAAATAGTGAGTGAAAGAAGCTAGACGTAAGTAGAAAGTGGTTTTGCTTGAGGAATAACATTCTGTAAGTAACACTTTTGATTTTGGTAAGGATAATTAAAAACTTGAATGGGTTATAAATTTCATCAAATGTCATATGTTACAATTCTAAATGATTAGGAAAGGACTTTATCAATTATAACTATTTGAATATTCCTATCTTAGCTAGTAGAAACAAGTATATGAAGTATTTGTCAAATTTGAATATTTTTCTTTTTGAAGGTTTTAGGCTTCTTTTCTATATTCTGTCACAGGGGCCAGCTGGTTTTCATGCAATCACAGAAGTTCTTTCTTTGAGACTAGTTCTATTTTATATTGTCTATGAAAATGAAAAATGAGATTAAGATAATATATATCTTGGTTATCCAAAGACTAAGCTGTTTCAAATTCCTTTGCATAGTAGCAAATTAAGTCATTTAAAATCTACTTCATACTTTCCTCTTGTATTTATATGTACTGTGTTTTTGCCACAATTTAATTTTGAAATTGGCACTGAAATCATGTGGTCCCATAGGAAAAGATGGTCAGTTACATCTGCACATCTCTGTCTTTATGCTTCTTAAGTGCTGCAACTCTTCTCCCAAACTCCAAATTCCAAGGGACTGTTGAGATGAGGAACAATGTTGAGCCAGTGTTAAACTGCTTGTTGGTGTTTTCTGCTCTCTGAATTCCTTCTTTAGTCTCAGACCTTTTATCATTTAGCCTCTTTCTCTTAGTTTTGATACCTGCTGCCCACTTTATTTTGATTTCTTATTCCTGCTACAGATGGTCTAGATTCTGCTCTTCTACTTGATGTTTGAATAAGCCTAGCTCCTTGATTACAGACCTTCTCATTTGTTGACCTTCTCCTTTGTCTAACTAGTGTTTATCCTTAACTGGTTTTAACCTTGAATTTGTCCTGTTGCCATTTCCCTAGTCTTTGTCACATGTTCTACATTTGTAATTTATGCACTGTCATCATAAAAAGATCAACATGTATTTGTATGAACTGTTTAAGCAAGTTTGAGAAATACAGTTTCTGAGTTCTTATGTTCCATAGGAAATACTGGTTAAGATTTTCCAAAAACTTGTGCTGGTGTTTAAGTGTTCACAGACATTGGAAAGTTTTCCTTTTTATTATTTTGTCACATTTGTACAATATTTGTTATCTTCCCAAAATATCTTTCTCAGTTTCTTTTTCCTGATTTTCTTGGTTTTATCTATGAAATAAAGTAAATGGTGATAATAGTAGATGGAAAATTGCTTTCTTCTATGAAACTTTATTTATTTAAAAAACCAAAATATTAAGATTAAGCTCTATAAATGTCATTTGAAAAAAATCTTGTCAGGTGGATCATCATTCTGTAAATATTTCATGAATTACAAAGAATATATCTTTTATAAAGTGTGATAGGTAAATGAGAATGCTGAATTATATTGACATTGATTTTTAAGTATTTCTAGAATATATTTAATAGGCTTCCTTTTTCATTGTCTTGAGGTTATAGTGTTATTATATGATTTTCTGTGAATAGTTTTATTCTTGGTGTCTTCCGTGACTTAGCATTGTATCTTGAACACAGTAAATGCTTGTTTCTTTTTTTTTTTTTTAAGAAGATGCTGGGGGTAGGAGTTTATTAATTAATTTATTTATTTTTGCTGTGTTGGGTCTTCGTTTCTGTGCCAGGGCTTTCTCTAGTTGTGGCAAGCGGGGGCCACTCTTCATCTGGGTGCGTGGGCCTCTATCGCGGCCTCTCTTGTTGAGGAGCACAGGCGCCAGACGTGCAGGCTCAGTAGTTGTGGCTCACAGGCCCAGTTGCTCCGCGGCATGTGGGATCCTCCCAGACCAGGGCTCGAACCCGTGTCCCCTGCATTAGCAGGCAGATTCTCAACCACTGTACCACCAGGGAAGCCCTGTCATTTTAATTTGAGTTATACAATGAAGGAATTACCCTCCTATCTTTTTCTCTTGGGAAGTTCTTTGAACTCTTAGCTTTGGTTAGGTATATACATGGAATGAGGAAGAAGAACTAAAAGTTAATCACATTACTCAAATCAACCCAGGTGATCAGTAGGTTGGAGTTCTAAGACTTAGAGTCTTCGTATATTACTTGAAATAATTTTTTTTTTGTTCTCGCGCTTCTTAATTTCTAAAGTTAAATTGTACCATATAGTTTCTCTAAGATCCCTTCTAGATATAAAAGTCTTAACTAGAACTCTTAAGACAGTGGCTTCAGTAACGTCTAAACAAAAAGTTTGAGATGATGGTGTGTATCTCTCATGTAACTATCTTTTATTTGACATTCTTATACCCACCCAACTTTATCTTTACCATACTTAATATGAATTGTTTGCCTTTACATTGTATTCTAATATTCTGTTAGTACTTACATTGTTTACCTGCTACCCTCTTCAACATCTATTCATTATTCAAAGTCCTACTCCTTCCCTAGGGTTTTCTCTCTCTAGCTTTCCTTTCAAGTTGATTGTCTACTACCCTTTTCTGCTCTTAAAAAGTAATGGGAAACTGTGTACATTTAAAATATTTTAATGTCTCTGTAATGTCCTTGGTAAATGTTAAATTCTTTAATATGGATACCTTGGCTCTTTTTAAATTAAAAAAATTACTTCTGTATTTATGTAAAAGATGTTTCATCCCACAAAAGAATTTGAAGTAGCTTATAAAAGTATATATTATAAAAAATAAAAATACAAAAGGCAGAAATAGTAAATGAAGACCAGAGGTAAAAGCAGTACACAGAAAAGCATATACAATATATAATTACTAGACTTAGATTGAATTTACTAGCAACCAGAGCCAAATTAGAAACTTGATGAGTTTTGAGGTTTATGTTATTCATAAACTGCACAACCATACTACATGATCTGGATAACTGATATATTTCGTGCAATTTAGGTCTCAAAAAATTTTTTTCTTTGGGCCCCTGTATTGGAGGAACTGCTTGTTGTAATAAATAACTTCATCATTCCAAAAGTAAACAAGCTTTATATTGTTTCTACAGAATGTAAGCGAAGGGTTTTCTGTTAAAATTCAGTTGGGTTAAAAAAAAATAGTACTGTAGCCTGAGTACTCAGTTTTCTGGTGGTCTGGTTTGTTTCAAGGATAAAATTTAGAACATCCGGAGCAGAGGTTGCAAACTCATGGTTTCTTGGCTATATCAGATTTAGAAATGTATTTTGTATAGCTCACATAATGTTGGCCCACATGATGGCCATTTATTTACATTTTCTTTAATTATCTCATAACTTTTGTGTAGTTTTCACTGTTCAGGCCTTGCAGATGTTCTGTTAAATTTGTCCCTGTAGGGGAGGAAAAACTTCTCTACCCTCTTAGATTCAGTGACTGAGACCTGCAAATTAAACTGATAGCAGATTAGCAGGAGAGAAGATTTATTACACATGCATATGGGGGGGGGCCTCATAGAAAAGAAGTGAAAACCCAAAGAAGCAGTTAGGCTTGGGAGCTTATATGCCATTTTAACAAAGGGTGATAAATTGTGTCCTGACTAGCCAAAGGAAAAAGAATTTGGGCTTCTAGGGTGGTAAATTGTAGGAAGGTAACTATATGGGAAAACTAATTGGTAGATAAGGATTATTTATTGAAGTTTCTTATGCAGACTTAAGTTGGAGCCATCACCAGTGAAAAGAGTCATCTCCAGTGATTGAGTCTTTCTCCTCTTCCTGGTTTGGGAGAGGGCAGGAGGGTATGCTTCACAAAGGGGACATTTGTGTTCTTTTAGGCAGAAAAGGGTAGGGCATAGAGTTCTTTCTGCGTCTGCCTCTCAGTTGCCTTCAGTCAAAATAATCCTTATGCCAAAGTGGTATATTTTGGGGTGGCATATTCCAATGTCCTTTATCCCCTAAGTGTTTTATGTTTTGTTAAATTATTGTGAATGATAATTCTTTATATTTTATTTGGCAGTTGCTTATATATAGAAATGCAATGGACATTTGTATATTGACCTTGTATCCTACTGGCTTGCTAAATTCACTAGTTCTACCAGGATTGTTTGATGGTAGGATTTTCTACATACATGGTCACCACTGCAAATTAAGTCAGTTTTTTCTCCCCTATTTTTATGCCTTTAATTTTTTATTTCTTCCTTTATTGTCCTAGGTAGGACCTCCAATAAAATGCTGAATAGAATTGGTGATCTGTGGACAACACTGCCTTGTTCCTGATGTTAGGGGGAAAAGTTTAGTTTTTCCTAATTAAGTATGATGTTATCTATACTCATTTTTTGATTCTCTTATCTGGTTGAGATGTTCCCTTCTATCCCTAGTTTGCTGGGAATTTTTATTATCAAAAATAATATATATATATTTTTTTAGTTGAAGCATTTCAGTTTATTTCACTGAATAAGGTATTTTACATTTATTGATAACTCTCTGCTTTGTTCCAAGTTACTTATGTGGCTTACAAAAATACATATGAAATAAAAGAATCAATGGAGACAAAAAAAAGAGCATGTTAAAATGTAACTATAATACAGTTGACCCTTGAACAACACAGGCTTGAACTGGGCAGGTCCACTTATACATAGATTTTTTTTCAATAAATCCATACTAAAGTATTGATATTACATGATCTGCAGGCAGTTGAACAGTTGGTTCTCAGATGCAGAACTATGGATACAGAGGGCCTACTGTAAGGCTTCTGACTTTCAGCTGCATGGGAGTCAGCGCCGCTAACCGCCCCCCACCCCCACCCCCCGCCGCCCCACCGTGTTGTTCAAGGGTCAACTGTACTCAAAACATGTACTGTGAGCACCTCTAAGGTGGGTTAGTGAGAGCTGAACTTGGCACCTAGGTTCAAAAGATATTGAATTGTCGGGTGTTCTGTTTCTATTAAGATGATCCTATGATTTTCCTCTTTTATTCTGTTATTGTGTGAATTATATTAATTGACTCTTGGATTTTAAGCCAACTTTGTATTCTTGGGATAAACTTCATTTGGTCATGATGTATGACCCCTTTTGGATATGGCTGGCTTTGGTTTACTAGTATATTATTAAAGATTATTGTTCTTCACAAGGCATAGTGGTCTTTAGTTTTCTTTTCTTAAAAAACCTTTGACCATTTTTGTATTAGAGAAATGTTAGCCTCATAAAGTGATTGGAAGTATATCTTTCTCTTCTATTTTCTGAAAGCTTGTTTGAATTGACCAGTGAAGCCATCTATACCTAGTGTTTTATTTGTGGGAAAATTTTTAATGAAAAGTTCAGTTTCTTTGATAGAAATATAGCTGTTTAGCTTTTCATTGTCAGTTTTGATAGTTCTAAGTATTGTAAGGAGTTTGTCTATTTCAATCTAAGTTGTTGAATTAATTGACATAGAGTTGTTCATAACAGTCTTGTACTCTTTAAATGACGGTAAGATCTGTAATAATCTTCCCTCTTTCAATCCTGATATTGATAATTTGCATTTTTAATGTTTCTTCTTTTCTACTGTGAGTATCAAAATCTATAAATTTCCTTTTCATACACTGGTTATACCACACATTTATAACCACATACACTGGTTATACCACAGTTTTATACCACACACACAAAACACATGTGTTGTGTTTTCATTATTACTTAGTTTTAAATGTTCTATAATTTTCCTTGTGATTTCCTCTTTGACTCATTCTTTTCTCAGCTGGGGTTTCATGGGAGAATTACACTTTAATGCTTAAGACATCTCTTTTCTCCTGTGCCTGTATAATGATACTGTTTATATAACATACTTGGGAGAATTGAGAAAATAGTCATTCAAGTCATTTTTGGTCATCTGTGGTTCAGATGAGGAACTATTTTTGAGAACGGTTCTGTGGATTATGTAAAAGTGTTTTATTTCTAAAATGTTGGGGTGTTGTAGGTTTCCAGTTATCTGTGGTCAGAGAATATACTGTACTCTGATTTCAGTTCTTTTAAATGTATTGAAACTTGTTTTATGGTCCAAAATATGGTTCATTTTGGTAAATATTCCATGCATACCTAAAAAGAATATATTCTCTGCAGTTGTTGGGGTGAGTGTACCATAAATGTCAATTAGATTATGTTAATTAATAATGTTCAAGTCTTTTATATCCTGACTGATTTTCTGTCTACTTGTCTACCAACTACTAAGACATGAGTTTTAAAATTTTCAACTATAATTATGGAGAGTCTCGTGTTTTCTTTCTGATCTGTCAGTTTTTGCTCCATTATATTTTGGAGGTCGGTTATGAGGTACATAAACATTTAGGATTATTACGTCTTCTTGCTAAATTGATCCTTTTATGTAATTAAATGTTCCTCTTTATCTTTGTTAGTATCCCTTGTTTTGTCTAGATTCTACTTTGTTGGTATATCTTTCTCCATTCTTTTAACCTCTCTCTGTCTTTATATTTAAAGTGTGTTTCTTATAGACAGCATATAGTTATCTCTTGCCTTTTTATCCAGACTGTCAATTTTGCCTTTTAGTCAGTGTATTTGGTCCATTTTCACTAAATGTAATTATCAATATTTTATGTTTGAGTCTACCATCTTGCTAATTGTTTTCTACTTGTCCCATTTGTTATTGCCCCTTTTTCCATTGTTAATGTATTTTATTAGATTGAGTATTTTTAGTATTCCACTTTATTACCTCTGTTGCCTTAATACCTCTTTTTATTATTTTTAGGTGGTGGTTTTAGGGTTTGCAGTATACGTATTTTAACCCATAGCTGCCTTCACATAATAATATACCACTTAACACATAATGTTAGGAACATTATACCAGTTTATTTTATTTCTCTCCTGTGTCTCTTGTGGAATTATTGCCATATATTTTATTTCTACATATGTTGTGAATCTCCAGAATAGATTATTATTATTTAAAGATTTTTTTTAATGAGGAAAAGATACGCATTTTTGTATCACTCTGGTGTTCTTCATTACTTTGCACGAATTCAGTTTTATTGGGTATCTACTTGAATAATTTACATCCACTTGAATAATTTTCCTTAATGTTTCTTATGGTGCAGGTCTGCTGGCAACAAACTTTCTAAGGTTTTGTCTGTAAATATCTATTTCCCCTTAGGTTTGAAGGATATTTTCACTGCATGTAGCGTTGTAGGTGTTGTAAGATTTTTTCCTTTATTATTGATTTTCAGTGGGTTTATTGTTACATGCCTTGGTGCAGTTTGCTTTGTGTTTATCCTGCTTGAAATTTGTTGAGTTTATCCTGCTTGAAATTTGTTGAGCTTATTGAATTTGTGAGCTTATATTTTTCTCATTTCAAGAATTTCTCAGCAATATTTCTTTAAGTATTTTTTTTTTTCTGTCCTCTTCCTCTCTCTTCCTCGGAATTACACACTGTTACATCCTGCTAAAGGTAGCATTGCCTCTGTACATTTTTTCAGTCTTCTTCTCTTTGAGCTTTAGTTTGGATAGTTTCTATTGCTCTGTCTCAGGTTCATTGGTCCTTTACTCTGCAGTGTGATTCAGTTAATTTTCAGTAACAAATACTGTGTTTTTCAGCTATGGAAATTCTGTGTGATCTTTCAATTTTATATTTTTTATTTCTGTCTTCAATATGTTCACATTTTTCTTTGTGTCTTTGAGCATATTTTAAAGAGCTTAAGAGTCTTGTTCGCTAATTCTATGCCTGTCATTTTAAGGTCTGTTTCTGTTTATCTGTTTTTTTTTCCACCAGTTATAGGACATACTTTCTTGCTTCTTTGCAAGTCTAGTAATTTTTATTTGGTGTTGGACAGTGTGATATAACATTGTCAAATGTCTAAATATTATTGTCCTTTAAAAAGTATTGAATTTAATTTTGGCTAGCAGGTTACTTGCAAATAAGCTTCATTCTTTTGAGGCTTGTTTTGAAGCATTCTTATCTAGTATTCTATACTCTAAAGTTAGAGAAGCCCTACTCATTCGTATGTGTGACCTTTCTGGATTCTCTACCGAGTACCCCAAGTGTTCAGTGAAATCCCTCTCCTCTGTCTGGTTGAATCTTTTGTATCCCAGCTCTGTGGGAGCCCCTGTGGTTGTTAGATTACAGTTCCGTAGTGGTTCTGTTCCCGGTTCTTCTCTCCAGTTTTCTGCCTTACAAATTTTAGCTTTCTCAGCTTCTCCAACCTCTGGTCTTTGTCTCCTGAACTAAATAGGACTTACGTTCTCTGCTTTGTTTTCCTCAAATACTGCTGGATATAGCGGAAAGATGGAGAAGTAGTGTTCACTTCTTTCTTTTCAGTTATCATACCCCTCTTTGCCTGTTGTCCATTGTCTTAAAAGAGATGGGAATCTTAGTCAAGTGCCAGTTATTTTGTTGTAACTGTAAACCATATAGTCACTATATTTAAACTTCTGGGTTGTGGAGAGAATTATACTAAAATAGACTAAGTTATGGCAAATTTGCAATGAAATATCTTTCATGGCTAATAGAGTGCCACATCTTATAGTCTTTCTAGCCCTCATCTGTTTAGTTGTAAAGTCATTTCATATTTTATACATGCAATATTTACTCAATGTCGAGCAGTTCCATTGCAGATACTTGTGAAACAATTGACTGCCAATGTTAACTGTTGATAGAGTACTGTGTTTATATACCAGCATCTAATATGCTTATGTTTCATAGTACATTTTAAGGAGGCCTAAACATACTTAGTGAAAAATTCTAAAAATTGCTCTCAGCTGCATTTTGAAGCAATTTAAAATAAACTGTTTCAGGTTATTACTAATGGCAAACACTCTATTGTCAGGTCTTTAGGAATGAGGTGGAAAACTTTATTAATTATAAAATTGTATAGAAAACTTGGAAATTGTAAAATGGTTCAAAGAAAGTTAAAATGAACAATGTTATATTTTGGTATGTTTCCTTTCAGTCCATTCTTTATGCAAATACAGATATATGCACCTTTTTAACAAATTGGGACCATGTTATTTAAAAATATTATATGTCTTGATTATTTTTTTCCCCTCACACCTTATTTATATTTTGCTGTGTCCTTAAATATTTGCTGAAAATATCAAATAAATATGTCAAATTGACGTTTATTTCTTCTTTTGCTATTATAAATAATACTGCAATGAGTATTTTCCTGTGTTTTCCTTTAGATTTCGGAAAACTTATTGTACATTTCTAGATCAAGGGGTATGGATTTTGAAACTTTTTTGTTAATTACATTAATATGTATTTAGTGTAAAGATTTTGAAGCATAAAGGAAAAACATAAATATTTGAATATTTGTATCTGTCTTTTTGCTCACATCTGGTTTATTTTTACTAGACTTTAGAATTTTATGTCCTTTTAATATATATACCTTGAGCTTTATTCTATTTTATTACTTTTTCTTGAAAATAATTCTTTTGGTGATTGCATAATATTCTAGCCTGAGAATATAACTTACTGTGCATTTATATTGTTGGATATCTGGGTTAGTTTTTCTACTGGAAATACATTTTTTAAATATCCTTTGGCCATTTTGCTAAGGAAACGTGGCTTTATTTTTTGAGAGAATCTTTATGTATTGATGTGAATCTTTGTCAAATGTGATGAATTTTTTCTGAGTTATTTACATTTTTTTGGTATGGTTTTTCTTTTTTTTTGCGGTACGCGGGCCTCTCACTGTTGTGGCCTCTCCCATTGTGGAGCACAGGCTCTGGACGCACAGGCTCAGCGGCCATGGCTCAGAGGCCTAGCTGCTCCACAGCACATGGGATCTTCCCAGACCGGGGCACGAACCCGTGTCCCCTGCATCAGCAGGCGGACTCTCAACCACTGCACCACCAGGGAAGCCCTCTTTTTATTTTTTTGCAAAACTTTTATATAAGTGTATCTTTTTCTTTGAATAATTTCTCTTATTTTATATTTAAAAACATCTTTCCTCTTCTGGAGATCAGATAATATTCGTCTATATGGTTTTTAATCCAGTCTTAGTAGAATTTATTTTATATTGTGATACATGATGTGATGAGATAAGAATCTTAACTTTTTACCCTAGCACCGTTTAAACAGATGAGTAGTAAGGTCATTTTATATTCCAAGATACCTGTTCTTTACAGAATCAATTTCTTTTTTACTAGGATTGACTAAATCCTATGAGTAATCCTTGAGTAAAAACAGCTTGACATTCAACAAACCTGTAGTTAAACTTGAACACTAGTTCCCCAAAGGTATACATTTGGCATTACAGTTGTATTCCTGATACAGTCCAACCTCTGATGGAAAGGAGAGAGTGATCATGGTGTTGGTTGAGGTGGGGGCATCTGAAAGGTAGAGGTGAATGCCTGATTACAAGACTACTGTGATCCAGTTTTATTCATCAGTGCCTAGCATAGTGCTGAGTACATTAGAGGTATTTTGATGTGTTTATTTAATAACTGAGCTTCACCCTTAACATACCTCCCAGGGCACCAACTCTGCTTTCCTGAGAGTGCAACAGGGAAGAGCAAAATCTGACTCTGTGTTAGATCTGTTTCTTTTACTTTAACCCTTGCTTTTCATTGCTTTCGTTATTATAATCATACATAATGGCTTGCCTCAGAGAACCCTGCCCCTCTGCCTGAATGTTAAACAAAAGTGCCTTTGTTCAGCTCACAGGGAGACAGTCTGACCCTGCCCACCTGTGAATGGAGAGAAAGCATGAGAAAGAAAGGTTCTGATGTCTTTTATGTGATTTATAAAATGTTTGGCTGTTTTTGAATGTAAACAAAAGCTAATGGCAGTTAGAACAACTAAATGCCTTTCAATTAAGGGAAGTTATTTTTGTCTTCATATAGTAAACTACTTTCATGATGGAGTTATTAATCTTTATCTTTTAAGCAGTGGTTTAACCTTGGTCTTGCATTTGTATTTCCTAGAGAGCTTTTCAAAATTTTTATGCCCAAGCCAATACCCCCAAATGATTAAATCAGAATATCTGAGGATGTGGCCCAGGCATTAGTACTTTATCTGTTAATTCTAGTGTACAGCTAAAGTTGAGAACCACTGCTCTAAGAGTGTGGATAAAGAAAATATGAAGTGATATGCCCCCAAACTCTCCAAATGTCTTAGTCAATTCAGGCTGCTATAAGAAAGTACCATAGACTGGGTGGTTTGTAAACAGCAGAAATTTACATCTCATAGTTCTGGAGGCTGGAAGTCTGAGATCTCAGGGTACCAGTGTGGTGTCAGGTGCTAGTGAGGACCCTCTTCCAGGTTGCAGACAGCCGATTTCTTGTACTCATGTGGTGGAGAGCAAAAAGAGGAAGCAAGTTCTCTTATGACTCTTATAAGGGCACTAATCCCATTCATGAGGGCTCCATTCTCATGACATATAATCCTGATTACTTCCCAAAGGCCTCACCTCTTAATACCATTTCATAGTGAGGTAGATTTCAACATATGATTTTGTAGGGACACAAGCATTTTAGTCCATAGCATCGAGGAAGTAAAGTTGCTTCTTTATTAAATGCTGAATGGAAGCAGACCTTTGAATTGGCTGGCACTTTCTAAAAAAATTCAAGTGGGGAGATTCTGTAGTCTATTATGATAGACTTTTTCAATATTTAAATAATCTGGACAAAAATGTTCCTCCTGTCTTTATTTTATTTTATAATATAAGCCTATTTTGTTCTGTAATCAATGCAGACAAGAGACAAAAGCTCTTCTGTGTTCTTTTTTAGGATTCTGAAATTCATGATGGGTTAAAAATATAAGTAAATCTTTGTTAGCACAAGAACATTTTTAGTGTTTAATGTTTTTCTAGCTTCAAAAAAGGATATATACTAACTGTATGAGTTTTCATTACAATAATACTCCTCTAGGTGAAAAAGATAGACTTCATGGATATACTCTGTTGTCAGAAATTTTTTTAAGGCAATAAAAAAATATGAAAAGCATAGAGACATATTTCAGGGTCTCAAAATAAAGGACTTGTCAAAGTTAAATATATTTAATGATATAATAGTCATTCAACAAATATTTAGTGACTGCCTCCTAGGTGTACTGCTCTTGGCTATAGCAGTGAAAAAGACAGATGAAGGTCCTACTTTCTTGGGACTTATATAAAAGACTGGCAGTATATAATTTAACTAGAAAATAAATAATACAATTTAATATTATCATTAATACTATTAAAAAATGAAGTCAAGGTGATGGGGGTAGACGATGACAGAGAGGAGGAGGGTTCATAGGGTCAAAAAGTACTGCTCTAAGGAATGACAAATTTAAATAGAAACCTGAATGTTCAGAAGAAACTAGGCATTTGAAAATCTCAGTGAATTCCAGGCAGAGGGAACTGTAATTGTAAATTTCTGGGGTATGCCTCTACAGTTAATGGGTTTTTTTGTTTTGTTTTGTTTGTTTGTTTGTTTGTTTTGCTGTACGCGGGCCTCTCACTGTTGTGGCCTCTCCCGTTGCGGAGCACAGGCTCCGGACGCGAAGGCTCAGCGGCCATGGCTCACGGGCCTAGCCGCTCCGCGGCATCTTCCCGTCTTCCCGGACCGGGGCACAAACCCGTGTCCCCTGCATCGGCAGGCAGACTCTCAACCACTGCGCCACCAGGGAAGCCCTACAGTTAATGTTTTGAAGGGGATTAGAAGAGGTAAAATTAATGAGGATATTTATATAAGGTAATGGAAAATTGAGAAAGTGTTTTCTTAAGGTAAATAGATGACTTCTTGCTGAAAAGTGCCTGGGAGCCTATTTCTTTGTCCTGCTGGAGTTTCCCCCCCCCCTTTTCTTTTCCTCCCACTTTTCTTGTCTCCCTCTCCTTCTGTCCCCCCCTCTTCCTGCCCTACGAACATGCATGGGCACCTGCAGAGGGAGGCTACATTTTTTAGCGGCCTACGGGGAAGGGCCCAGGGCAAGTGTGGAAATAATTTCTATAGCTGTGGTATAATTGCTGATGTCCTGTTGCCATAATTTGAGGCAAATGGAGCCATGAATAGGAGGAGATGTGTTGGGAAGAGAATGGGGAATTTTTAGAATGTACTATAGCTACTTTCTCTTGGATTTGCTCACAGAAGAGTTTGTTAAGATTTTTGATAGCAGACTCTTCAAATTCTTATATATCTTTTTATGTAAGTTTTAGGTCACCTTCCTTAGCTAGTATATTTTACCTTCACAGTTTTAAAACTTTGTAATTTGTTTTGTTCCTGACTCATCTCATTTATTATGTAATTCATTGGAGAATGTATTGGGGTATCATTTTGGGAAAGGATGGCTTTGATTTTGTTGGGGGATATGTGGTGGGGGCCGGATGTCCAGTGAAAGGAATTTTATAATTTTGGTTTAATCTCCTTTGTGATTTGGGGTGAAGCTGTAGTATGCTAAAGTAAATTATCTTAATTTTTTTTCTTTCTCTGATATTAGACGATTTATACTAAGGAATTACATCTGAAGTTATTAATTATAAATCATGTGCCTTTCAACATTCAAATTGTCTTTTTTCTTTTACAAAAATATGGATTTGGGATGAGATTTTGCATATGCATATATTTCAAAGCCATTTTGCCAGCATATCTTATAGACAACTTAGACACATTTCTTAGGAAGTCTTGAGCTTTTGAGTGTCAAGTAGACATATTCTTAAATAATCTCACGTTTTATCAAATGGAACATAGTGCCCATAACTATTCAGTTAATTTGTTGGGTGTACATTTGCAGTGCAACTAATGGGATTTTCATTTGCAAAGAGAAACTAAAGTAAATGATGTGTTTGGGTAATTTAAGGAGTTCGGTGTATAGACTTAAATATTTTATTGCTAATTAAATAATAATTTATATTACTTTATTATCATGACTCTATGTAATGGATCAAAGTCAGTGATATTTTAGTAAAACTGTTCTGCTCCATTGAATGTTTATTTAAAGCAAATGAATGCTCACGTACAATTATTAAATAGATGCAGTGACCATGTTTCAGTTTGCTTGGGACAATTCTAGTCTATATTTGTTTTCCTGGGGTAATTTCAAAAATGTGTTGATTTAGATCATACATATGGATATCTAAGGTGAATGATGGCAGTAATATAAGGCTGAGGGTACTTTGGTTCATACATGGTTTTTCCAATATTTTTAGGTTTTGTACCACTGGATAATAGAAGCTGAATGTAAAGTATACTAACACACTTGAATACCCCAAGTCAAAGAGTAAATAATATATTTAATGTGATTCTCATCCACCTGAATTTCTTTGTCTTGGCTTAGTTTGGCTAAATGTTCTTTCTTGAAAGTGCTGTAACAGGGTTCTCTTTTCTTTTAAAAGTTAAGACATATTTCTTTATTTGTGGTGTTCTGATTAGAGTTGCTTAAGTTTTGAGTGGAATGTCCCTAGTCCTATTTTTTCCCTAAGTCATATTATTTTTAATGTGCTATTTTGCAGAATGTGAGGTTCGTCAGGATGCATTTATTGTGTTATAGCACAATTGTCTATGCCATAAACATTGCATAAACCTTGATTTCCATAATGTAAACGGTATTTACTATATGACTATAAGACCAGTGGTATTTGCATAATAACTGCTTTTCCATCTTCTACCACAAGAACCCTTCTTACTGTGGGTAGGATATATTAGCAACAGAAGAGCTAACTATTTCAGAGCTGCTCAGTTTAGAGTGTTTGTTGGGGAGTTGGAGGCTAAAAGGGTGCTATTCAGAATGCATCCTGAGTTCTTGATAACCAGCAGAGAAATAGAACATTTTAGTTAGAGAACGCTTACAAAGCTTTTTCTGAAAATTGAATGTATTAGTTTCTTTCAAACATTTTAAATGTAGTAAATAAAATATGCTATGTTTGTGACATTTGATGTGTGAAGTGCTATGGTAGAAATAGATTAGTAAAGACATAGATCCTATCAACCAGGAGTTACGGATCTCATTATTAATACTCACATCCAAATTAATTAGCTAAGAAAATCTAGTGAGTTGAATTGGCCGTGAAGATTCTTTTAATAATGTAAACGATAATTAATTTTTAATCTTTGTAATTTAAGATATTTAAATTTCATATTTGCGTTAACTCACCGCAAAATAGTCCTATTCCGAGGATGGAAACAAAACTTTTGTGGAAACACTATGTGACGCAAACTGGCATGCCTGCTACTTCTTGTCTGTCAGCAGACAACAAAATCAGTGAACTTAAAAAGTAAGATTTCACTGAGGAAACCAAGATAGGACAAAGTTTGAGTTTTTTTTCCTAGGCATGTATTTTCATGATTGTGATTTTATGTATGTCTAGTAAAATTATTCCAGAGTAAGAGTTACTTAATGACAGCTTGAAAAGAGCAGTATAATTTCCAGAGGCCATTTGAGTAATTTTGTGAACCTTTTATCAGGTCATGCCAAAAAATCCTCACAAACTTAGTTAGGGAGAGCTCTTAGTACATTTCAGTCCTTTGAAATGGTTCTTGAGGTCGGTGCTAAGCAAGGAATTTAGTTACTTGAAACAGCTACATAAGTATAAACTTTAGGATATAGAGGATCTACTTAAATGTCTACTTACTTTATGAAGTAATTTTGAAAAATATTGATTCTTGTCCACACTAACATTTTATGAAATAATTTTATTTATTATTCTTCACATATACCTTGACATACATGTCTTTAACACAATGTTTTGGGTCATTAGCACAGCTTGCCAAAATACATCTTTCTTTCAGTTTAAGATTAGTGAGATAAAGTACTTTCACAGCTGTCTATAATGACTGAATCTAAAGCCACAAACACCTATTCTTATAGCTTAAGACAGTTGGGGTTTTCATTTTTCCTCTATGTAGCTATGTATTCTTGATTGCTACAGTGAAATCATTTACTGAGTAGTTTAAAATGTGCTCTTTGAAAGGTTTCTTTATAATAACATCCATCCAGCATTTAGAATTGAAGACTGGGAATAAAGTTTTAACCTTGTTATATTTCTTTGCCTTAAAAAATTATCATGTGAATTTTGTATATATTTATATCTTAGTCTTGCACTGTTTTGGACTAATGTGTCTTCCCCAAACAAGGAAGCATGACAAGGTGATTGACCGTTTTTTGAAGCATTTTTTGGTGTGGGTGGAGGAGGGTCAGCATTGCTTTACCCTTTATTTGGTTGTATAGTCTATTTGGCTTCTATATATAAATTCAGATTTTTAGGACTCATTTCTATGCAAAATACAATTAATTTTAAAATTAAAAGGTATCTTTTTGTAAGTTCATTGAGGTTGATAATACAGATGTTCTAAAGCCTCACCTATGAAAGGGTTACCTTTTTTTCTAGTTTCAGGATTTTAAAATTTAGTGAAAATCACAAGCGAGCAGTAGTGGCTTTATTCTTATTACATGGCATAAAAAATGTACCTCCTTTTAAATACTACCTCGACTCAAATAAAGTAAAATTAATGGATAATGGAAAGTATTATAATAGGTAGCAGTGATCTGTTCCAGTTATTACTGAAATTTATCAAATATGGTACAGAAATATTTATGAATTTAAGTGAGCAAGTATCTAGTGTCCTAATGTTGCTGCTGCTCACCATTGTTTGATATGCCAAGAATATTCTTTTTTTTAGATCTTACCCAAGTATTGGAAATTATTCATTTAGCAATTATTTTATTGAGTACCTATTGTGTTCTTAGAGCTTTGGTTACATAAGTCAGTGAAATATAATAATTTTTCCTACCTTGGGACATTGTAAAGACTTTGGCATTGCTTTAAGTGAAATGGGAGCCATTGGCCAGTTTTTAACAAAAAAGTCATAAATCTGATTTACATTTTAAAAGGAATTGGAATACTTAGAAATCTGACTTTTAATTATTTGTGCTTGATTAAGTTTTAGGTTTTATATATAAAACCTAAAACATATATAACTTAGGTAGGGTTCAGTCATTTATTTGGATGATAGTCTGTCCCCTCCTCTGTTGCTGTCCATTGTAGAGTATTATCTCTGAGCAGTGGAGGCAGTGAGACAGTGAAGATAGTAAAGGCAAGGCTCTGTACGTTCCTCTGAGAAAAAATACAGGAGGAAGAAGAGCTTTCTTTTCTTGGAGATGGGGAATACAGAAAGATGTCAATTTAAGATATGTTTAATTGAGGTGCCTGTAGCACATCCAGATCAGTGGAAACTGATATTTGAAATTATCAGTTAAAACGTGTTTGTAGGGCTTCCCTGGTGGCACAGTGGTTGAGAGTCCGCCTGCCGATGCAGGGGACACGGGTTCGTGCCCCGGTCCGGGAAGATCCCACATGCTGTGGAGCGGCTGGGCCCGTGAGCCATGGCCGCTGAGCCTGCGCGTCTGGAGCCTGTGCTGTGCGGCGGGAGAGGCCACGGCAGTGAGAGGCCCGCGTAACGCAAAAAAAAAAAAACAACAAAAACGTGTTTATAGATGACGTTACCTTGTTAACTTACCTAATTAAACATAACTTAAACAAACAAAAAGACTCAAGATGAAACAAAGGGGACATATTAGTATTTAAATGAGTTAGTCAAGGAAGAGAAGCTCAGAAGGGCGTGATTAGAAAATACTTGAGATGGTGGGCACATTTATTTGTGAATTGGTCGGGAAAGAAATGATCCAGAAGGGAACAGATAGACTAAACGAAAGAGGAAAGGTTTAGGATCCTAGAATGCAGTTAAATACAGATTTAATAGATAATAGCAAAATGATAGAATTATAGAGGCTAGGTATTAAAATGTAAAACTTCAGAGTTAGAAAAAGGTGTAAGTGTTCAATGTATAACCATGAGAATAGGTTATCATTGATTAGGTGATGTTTAAGATCCTTTCCACCTTCAAAAATTTAGGATTCTTAGAGTGGAGCATTCTTTTTTTTGTTAAATATAAAAGAAATATTGATACTAGAAATCTTTCTTTTTAATTGACTTTTAACCTTCTCATATTTGATGTTTATTGAATAGTAAAATTTTATCATTTTTATCATTTTTAAGCATACAGCTTTGGTACAGTATGACTTTCTGTCAATTATCATTCCATTAACTTTATTTAAAATTCCTATAAAACTTCAAACTTATTTTGACTTTGATTAAAAGTTTCTGTGTTCTCTGACTAATGGAATTAAACTAAAAGTAAAAAATGGAAAGATCTCTGGAAAACCCCCAAATATCTAGAAATTAAATAACACACCTTAAAAATAATATATAGGTCAAAGAGGAAGCCACATGGAAAATTAGAAATATTTTGAATTGAATGAAATAAATCAGAATTTGTGGTATGCAGCTAAAGCAATGCTTAGAGGGAAATTTATAACATTAAATGCTTATATTAAAAAAGAGTAAAGTTAGTGACCTCAAGCTCTTCATTAAGAAATTGAAGGACTTCCCTGGTGGTGCAGTGGTTAAGAATCCACCTGCCAATGCAGGGGACATGGGTTTGAGCCCTGGTCTGGGAAGATCCCACATGCCATGGAGCAGCTAAGCCCATGCACCACAACTACTGAGCCTGCTCTCTAGAGCCTGTGAGCCAGAACTACTGAGCCCGTATGCCATAACTACTGAAACCCACGCACTTAGAGCCCATGCTCCGAAACAAGAGAAGCCATCACAATGGGAAGCCCGCACACCACAGCAAAGAACAGCCCCCACTCGATGCAACTACAGAAAGTACGCACGCAGCAATGAAGACCCAATGCAACCAGAAGTAAATAAATAAATGATTAAAAATAAATTTAAAGAAAAGAAATTGGAAAAAGAAGAGCAAATTAAACCAAAGCAGGCAGAATGCAAGCAATAATAAACATAACAGTAGAATATAAATTAACAAAAATTAATAAATAAACATAATAGTAGAAATTAATGAAATTGAAAATAAAAACAACAAAGAAAATAAAACTGAAAGTTGGAAGTAGGTTCTCTGAAAGAATCATTAAAAGTGATTGAGAGAAAGAGAGAGAGAAAAGACAAGCTATCCCATCCATATACATTAAAAGGTTAATAAGGGAGTATTATGAATTACTTTGCCAGCTAATTTAACTTAGATGAAATGAACAATTCTGTGAAAAACACAAAATATCAAATTTCACTCAAGATAAATAAATAACCAGAATAATATTATATCTAACAGAGAAATAGTATTTCTAATTAAAAACCCTCCAGCAAAGAAAACTACACATCTGAATGGCTTCATCTGTGAATTATATGAAACATTAAAGGAAGACATAGTTCAAATTCTGCAGAAACTTTTCCAGAAAATAGATGATGAGGAGTCACTTCCCAACTCATAAGACCTGCATTATTACCCTAATACCAAAACGCAAGCAAAGATATTATAAGAAAAGAAAATTATAGACCAGTATGCAATGAACCTAGATGTAAAATCCTAACAAAATATTAGCAAACAGAATCTAGCAATATATAAACAAGATTATACATCATGAACAAATGGTGTATATTCTAGGAATGCAAAGTTGATTTAACATTTGCTAATCAATCAGTGTAATTCACTACATTTATATACTCAAGAAAAATTATTTTATAATCTCACTATATATACAGAAAGAATTTGGCAAAATTCAACATGCATTGTTGAAAAAATTTTCAGCAAAAATTTTCAGCAAAATTTTCAGAGAATTCTTGTGTTTGCTGAGAATTTTTTTAACCTCATAAAGGGTATTTATGAAAAACGTGGAACTAATGTCATACTTAACGATGAGAATGAATGCTTTTCCCCCTAAGGTTGAGAACAAGGCAGAGTTGCCCATTCTCATCATTCCTACTCAACATAGTGCTAGAGATCCTAGTCGGGTAAGTTTAAAAAAACTTTTATTCAGCAATAAAAAGGAATGAACTGCTAACGCATGCTGTAGGGTAGATGAATCTTAAAGCCATTGTGCATTTGTGAAAGAAGCTGCACTCAAAACTCTGGATGATTCCATTTCATTCTGTAAAAGAGAAAATGAAAGTAACAGAAAACATGATCACTAGGGGCAGAGGGTAATGGTAAGAGATTGCCTATAAAGGAACAAGAGAAATTTTTGAATTTAAGAAATATTGTCTATCTTGTTTATGGTGGCAGTTATGTAACTCATTGTCAAACTTCACAGATTTATACAACTAAACATGGGTGAATGTATTCGAAATTATACTTCAATAAACCTGACTTTCAAAAAACTTTAATTGGGTACAGAAAGGAAAAAAATGAAGGGAAAGAATATAATATTCTCCTGATTTTTCTTCTCTTGGGAAACCAAGCAGTTGCTTTAACTGAATCTTACAATGACTGACTTTGATGCCAAGACTTTTTTCATTCATTTAAAAATAATTGGGTTGCATCTGTGTTTCAGACTGAATTACACATACCAGCAAGTTAATCCTATATACCTCAAAATAATACAAATTATTATGGTAGTTCTTTTGGAATTTTTGTTAGAAATATGGAAATAAGTTATTCCTGATATTTTTCTTTGAAGATCTAAAGGTTGTTTTTAAATTATTTGCGAACATTACATAATAGGAAACTACGTGGTCTTTTTTATTGTTGTTTTTAAAGGTAAGCAATATAGAAGGGTACAGACAAGTAAAACTGTAAAATTCTCTCATTGATTTCACTCTTTGATTACACTGTTAATCGCTTGGGTTTATATATCTTGAAATGTTTCGTTTGTGTTCTTGTACACATACATTTTGTTTTTAAAATCAACTTAAGCAGACGCATACCATGCCTGCTTTACTGAGGCATTTTTCACCTGATGTAATGTTGATATCTTTCTACATCAGCATTCATGTATTTATTCAGGAAATATTTTTATGTTTACGACTCTGTTCTAGTTGCAAAGGACAGAGCAAGGAACAAAATATGGTCCTTGCCTAAGTGAATTTATATTCAAGTAAGAAGAAGATGATAAACAAGTTGGGGGGAAAATGTCACTATATTGTTAAGTTTCATAAAGATAAATAATGAAGTGTAAAGAGATGAAAAGGGAAGGGACAGAATGAGCAGGATACGTACCTTAGATAGTCGTGGTGTAGGCTTTTATATGAGACCTACTTTATTCTTTAGATGGTTATTTATTATTTCATAGTATAATTTATTTAACTTATTCTGTTGATGGGCATATAGATTACTTAGATTTTTTTCTGTTATAATCAATACTTTAATGAACATCCTTGTACATATTTTTTTGCTTACATGTACAAGTATTTCTGTACACTAAATTCTTAGAAGGAAAACTGCATTTTAAAATGTCTATTATAGATTCTGCCAAATTATTCTCCAAAATAGGCATTATCTGTCAATGGATAAAGAATAATACCACATTTTAATTTGTATTTACCTGATTCCCAGTGAAGTTGAGCATATTTATTGGTCATTTGTTATGTCTTGTGTAAATTGCCTACTCATATCATTTTGCCCATTGCGGGATTTGCCTTTTTCTTACTGAAATTTTAGGATTTCTTTATAATTCTGTTTATAATATACTCATCATATTTTATAACATTTTCTCCTAACCTGTCAATTGTCTTACTTTATGGAATCTTTGGATTTTTCATTTTTATACTGTCAAAGTCTATCAGTCTTTTCCTTCCTAGCTTCTAGGTTTTGTGTCTTTCCAGAAAAGCCTTCTTATAGTAATTTAGTCTCTTATATTTTCTTCCACTACTTCTTTAGTTTTATTTATGTTTCTAGTAGATTTTAATTCATCTGGAATTTTTAGAATATATACTCTGTGGTTGGGACCTAACTAATTTTTTCAGTTTTGTAACCATTCTCCCAAAATAATTTATTGAACGATATGTCTTTTTTTCCACTGACTTGATATACAATCTCTATCATATTTTAAAAGTCCAAAATATATTTGTTCTGGATTTAATACTCCATTGCTTTGATGATTGTCATTTTATATTTGACATCTGTTAGGGCACCCCTCCCCATTGTCTTTTTCAAAAAAATTTTGGCAATTTCTGTGTATTTTCTCTTCCAGATGAACTTTAGAATCAACATGTCAAGTTCCATTAAAAATCCCTTTGGGATTTTGATTGGAAGTGCATTGAATTTACAGATTAATTTGGGGAGAATTGACATCTTTACACTATTGAATCTTCCCATCCAGGAACATGGTATGCCTCTCCATTTCTTCAGGTGTTCTTTTATGTCCTTTAGTAAAGTTTTATCGTTTTTTTTCATGTAGGTCTTACATTTTTCTTGTTAGGTTTACTCCTGGGTATTTTGTAGTTTTTGTTGTTATTGTGAATTACATCTTTTCTTCCATTTTGCACTTTATTTTTCAATTGGTTATTGCTACTATATAGGAAATCTATTGATTTTTGTACGTTGATCTTACCATTTACTTGATTTTCAATTGATTCTCTTGAAATTTCTAGAAGGCTTATTATGTTTTCTGCAAATGATGGCATTTTGTTGTTTCCTTTTTTCAGTATTTACTTCACTATTTTGTTTTTTTGTTCGTTTTGTTTTGTTTTCTGGTCTTATTGCATTGGTTAGGTTTCCAGATCTTTTCCCTACTAGTTCTGATTTGGGCATCTTTTCTGATTTAAATGGAATGCTTCTAATATTTAAACTTCTACATTTATATATGCCTTAGATTTCTGATAGAAAACATTGTCAAGAACAAAAGTGTCCTTCTTGGCTTACCAGGTATTTCCATGGTAATAGATACTGTGTTTTATCATGTGTTTTTGTTGAGATGATACATTATTCTTTTCACCTCTAACATTTTAATGTAGTGAATTACATTAATACATTGACCTAATATTGGTAATGGTGTTTCTCATTTTTAGTATTTATTCAGCAAGTATTTGGATACTTGCAATATCGGATATTGCATTGTGCCAGGAACTTTGCCACAAACTTGGTGATAGCACTAAGTCTGAATGGTTCCTCTCTTTTTTATATGGAGAAGAGAGATAATAAGCAAGTACCCAAGGACAAGATAATTTTAGACTGTGGTAGTACTGTGGAGGAAATAAAGAGAATGGTATGGTAGAGAGATGAGGAGAGTACCTCCTTTGATATTATCATCTGAGAAGGTAAAATATAAACTTAAGACCTGAAGAATGATGAAAGCATTGGGAAAAGCATTCCAGGTAGGGGAAGATCACACATTAATTGTATTTCTTAATGTCTCCTTGATCCCCTTTCATATATGTGTGTGCTATACTTTTTACACAACTGTTGAATTTTCTAATGGTGTTTTATTTAAGTTTTTGTTTTGTTTAGTTTTTTTTTTTTCTGTTTAGGTTTACTAATAGGGTTATTTATGCTTATGAGCTAGGGAGTTTCATCATCTGATTTCTGGACTTCGTAAATAAGATAATAATGTTCTGTTCCTTCTGAAAGGACTACCCTTAAGATTTCTTCTATGGATATATTCTATTACATTTCTACCTTTCCTTGAGGTGATTTTGATGATTTCTTTTCTTAGAAAACCATCCATTTTGTTTAGACTTTCACATTTATTGATGTATAGTTGTGCTCAGTTTTCTCCTTATATTTTTTTCTTTCTCTGATTTTCTGTAATCAGACTTGTCAAAGGCTTGTTTCTTTCTTGTTAGACTTACCCAAGAAGCAATTTTTGGGTTTATTAATTACTTTTGTATCTCTCTGAATTACTTCATTTCTATATTTATCACTATAAATTATATTGATATATTTTGATTTGTATTTTATTTTTGAAGCTTTTTATGTATTTTAAACCTTTCTTGTGCTCTTCTGAATACATTTATGCTCTAAATTTTTCTTTAAGGATTGCTATGACCAAATTCCATTGGAAATAATATGCTCACAATTTTAATTTTCTTTTCCTCCGTATTCTGAGAGTTCATGAGTAGGCTTTTTTTCTTTTCTTTTTAAATTTTCAAGTACAGTGTTATTCTTTTATTGATAATATTTAGTTTCTTTTAGCTTAATGGACCAAGAATGTAATTAATTTAAAAAATGTATTAAAAAATCTGTTGAGATTTTCCTTTGCTTAAGATATGATCAGGTCTATTTTACTATGAAATATAAGTATAGTTCATTAATTCTATTTCTGAATTGTCCATATCTTTGCATAATCTACTTGATTTCCTCATTTTCTGAGAAAGATGTGTGGAAAGTTTCCCACTAAGTTGTGTGAATTTTCAAGTTGCTTACATTTCCAGTATTTTTACTTTATATGTTTCTGTTATATTGTTAGGGTACAAAGAAGTTGAGCTATCACACACTCCTGGTGTATTGTATCTATTATCATTATGAAATGTTTTTTTTCTATATAATGCTTTTTGCCTTAAATTCTTCTTTGACTGATATTAATAATGGCACCTTTGACTGGGATTGCTTTTTCACACCTCTGTTTTCAACTTTTATGACAAAAAAATTTAGATCTCTCTCATAATAGCATATAGTTGAGTTTTTTCCTTTTTTTTTAAATCCTAATCTACGTGTCAGTTTTAAAATAAGAGGAATTTTCCCATTCACTTTTATATTAACTTGGTCTTTCGGTCTTTGTTCTTTTTCCTAACATTGAAGATTATGGCGAAGATGTATTTTCTTATTATCCCACACCCCACCCCCTTGTCTTTAACTGAATTGGAGTTTTTAAAATTCTATTTCCCTCTCAGTTTGAAAAATATGTTTTCTTCCTGTTCTTCAGCAGGCATTGGATTGCATTAAACACTGTTTGTAACTAGTTGCTCCCTTTCCCTTAACATAGGCTTTTGACATTATTTCATTCAAACTTGACTTTACTGTTTTTTAAATAATTTGAAATTTTAGTAATATATTTGTTTTAATATGCTTCTACTTTTTTAACTTTAAGGAATTATTTATTAACAACTACCTGAAATGTTAATGAAAGATTATATTCTACTAATTTATTTTCTAACTCCTTAGTCTTATGATTCCAAGGCTGTCCTTTTCTTGGATTCATTTTTGTTGTTAAGGCATACATTCTCTAAATTCAGAAATGTTTGTGGCTTTTAAATTTTCAGAGTGCTTACATCTCTAAAAAATTACCTTGTTCTACAGTTTAGACTTTTTAGAAATAATTGTGCTTCATTTCTTTTCATTGCAAATTGTCTTCTAGCATCTAGTTTTGTATTTGGAAAGTCTAATATCAATCTGAGTTTTAATTCTCTTATTAACAACACCCCCCTGGAATCTTTCTAGACTTTATATCCTTGGAATTCTCAGATTTTACCAGGTCATGACTCTGTGTGTAGGTGTGTAATCTGTATGTGTGTGTATATCTGCATGTGCATTTTAATGCCATCCTACAGGAAATTGTTTTATTTTGAGGCTCTTTTTATGATAATTGATGAATAATGATAAATAGCAGAAGTAGGCTAAATTTATAATTACATTACATTGTATTATTGATATGAACTTAAGGAAACCCTTGAAATAATCTATAACTAATTCTGTTAGCAAAAAATCTACTTAAAAACTCTAGATTTGAGAATTCCATACAATTTTTACTTATTTTAAACATTAATAATTTGTTCACTTTATAAAGTTTATAATTAATGTCAAAAATTTCATATTGTATTGATGATTAATACTGAGTTGTTGCAGGCATGTAAGTACTTTGAAGCGTAAGAAAAGACGTCATGTCTTGTATTAGCTCTGTGAGAACACTGCTGTGTTTTGCAGTATATCACTGATGCTTAGCACATTCCTAGATCTTAACTAAAATTTATTAGATGGATAGATGAGTATGAATGAAAGAATATAGGTATAAATCAGTGTTTTCTTAATGAATAGACTTCTGAAAGCTAAATTTATTTTAGTCAGGTTCACTTTAGTTTTATTTGCTTTAATCGCAGGATACTAATACCATAATGTCAGACTATTAATTGATGCTCTTTTTACAAGGACTTTAAGTGGGCTTTTATTTTATTTTCTTATTTTATTTTAATGTATACATAAATCAGTGTTCAGGGACTCCAGTAGTACAGAAAAATTACACCCCAAATGTATTAATTTTGGAGTAATTTACTCTTTATTAAGAGTTGCAGTATTTTAGCTGAATTTTACCCTATTTAAGACTATAGAGTGGGGTGAATTGGGAGACTGGGATTCACATATATACACTAATATGTATAAAATAGATAACTAGTGAGAACCTGCTGTATAACACAGGGAACTCTACTTCACTTTGCTGTGCAGTAGAAACTAATACAACATTGTAAAACAACTATACCCACCCCCCCAAAAAAAGACTATAAAAAATACAGAGCAAAGAAATTTTTATTAGATTTTAGGACCATGTACAGAAGAAAATAATTATGATGTACAGAAGAAAATAATTATGATGACTATGATGATTGTTTCTTATAATAAATACGTGTTTGTATTCAAAGAACTTGGAAGAACACATACCATATTTTTCTGGGCTTGTTTGAGAGACATAGTGTAAACTATTAAGAATTTATTCAATCAGTGTTATAAAATTATCATAGATTCAAATTAATCTCTTTTTTAATATTTACCTTTCTATATACAGCCTTTTAATATTATTATCATCTTGAAGTTTAGATTACCAGCTTGACATTCAATGATAAGTGGAGGGTGGTTTCCAGAACAACAAAAGCAGTAATAAATTGGTGGATAGTGATGAGATGGCAGGACAGGGAGTGTTAAAGGTCAAGAAATCCAAATTCTGTAGTTGCTAGCATTCTCGTTTTTTAAAGTATGTTTACTCTGGAAGACTGACCCTTTTTCCTATCCCCACCTTGCATAATCTTTCATTTGATATATTGATCAAATGATTGATAATTCCTAATTGGTTTCTTTGTCTCTGTTGTCCTGTCTATCCAAAACCATCTTTCACGTGGCCTCTATCTTTCTAGAATGCTGAGTATTTATTTTAATGCTTAAACCCTTCAGTAAGTTACCTTATAAATTCTGAACTTCTCAGCATGATACTAAAAGACCCCATCTTACTCAAGCATTATTCTTTTCACTATTTTCATTCAGAATTGTCTTTTCCTTCCTCTGTACAATCACTGTATTAGTATCTATTTTGTACTGTTTTCCAATTTTGTTTGATATAGTTAGCTATTTGTACATAGAGTTGCCTTTCTATATTTATATTTGTGGAAGGCATTGATTATTAAAAAAATCATTTTGGATTACCATTCTCCTGTGGCTGTCCTACTGCTTTGCACATAGTATGTAATTGGCAGTGAATATTTGTTAAATTGAATAGAGTTTGTATATATGATGTCTGGTTAATCAGAATATACTGTATCCTTATTCTTTGGAGTGAATACCAGTTTATTATACTACCAAATGGACTGCTCTTCTCTTATATAGCAGTGATAATACATTTGTTCTGAAGAGGAGTTAATTTGAAATGTTATGCTAATTTTCACAGTTGGTCCAAATGACACTACATTTCCACATTTTCATGTGACTTTGTGTTTTGAATATACAAGGATTGGGAATGCCATTAATAGCATAAACAAATTCATTCAGCTCTGACCATTGTTAAAAGACCTTGCTTTTTATTGTTAAGCATTTGTGTTAAGTTTATTTTGGGGAGAAAGTAAAAAATACTTTTTTGGGGGGGCTTCCCTCGTGGCTCAGTGGTTGAGAGTCCGCCTGCCGATGCAGGGGACATGGGTTCGTGCCCCGGTCCGGGAAGATCCCACATGCAGCGGAGCGGCTGGGCCCGTGAACCATGGCCGCTGAGCCTACGCGTCCAGAGCCTGTGCTCCACAGCGGGAGAGGCCACAACAGTGAGAGGCCCGCGTACCGCAAAAAAAAAGCAAAAAAAACTTTTTGAATTTTATTTTTTTTATATATACAGCAGGTTCTTATTAGTTATCTGTTTTATACATATTAGTGTATACATGTCAATCCCAATCTCCCAATTCATCCCACCACCACCCCATCCCTACTTTCCCCCCTTGGTGTCCATACGTTTGTTCTCTACATCTGTGTCTCTATTTCTGCCCTGCAAACTGGTTAAAAAATACTTTGTTAATTGAATAGTATTACCATTAAATAAGTTTTTTAAACAAAAGCAACCTCTGCAGTAAAACATCACCTTTAATCTTTAAAAACTAAAAGGATTTAATGTGCACAGAAGTATAGAGACTAGTAAAATAAAGCCTCTATAAATCTCTTTTTCAGATCACCAGTATCAAGAATTCGCCACACCACTTTGTTTTAAATTCCTGAGAATATTTCTGTATACTACAATATGCATCTCTAAAAGATAAGGGCATTTTCTTACCTAACCAGAGTAATTCCTTTATACTATTTAATGCACAGTTCATATTCAGATTTCTTCATTTTCCTTGAAAATTTCAAATAAGGTCTATATTATTTTGATGGTTATGTCTCTGGAATTTCTTTAATTTAGAACAGTTCTTCCCTTTTACTGTCTCTGTCTCTCTCTCTCTTTTAAAACATGTTCTCGATTTTAGTTTAGTCTGTGTGCTTCTGTTTAACTCAGTGGTTCCCAGTTTCCCACCCCCAGGGTTTTGTTTTTTTTTTTCCTCCAGGGGGACATTTGGCAATGTCTGGAGGTATTTTTAGTATCACAACCTGTAATAGGGTTGCTACTGGCATCTAGTGGGTACAGGCCAGGGATGCTGCTGAACATCCTGAAGTGTATGTATAGGACAGCTCCCAACAACGAAGAATTATCTGGCTCAAAATGTCAATGGTGCCAAGATTGAGGAGCCCTGATTTAAATTTTTCCTGATATTTGCCTTAATAATTTTTATAAACTGGAAGTTATTTCAGGGAGGCAAGAGTACTTCATAGGAGGTACTGTGTATTTTATGTTGCATAAATCAGGGGCATATAATGTTTAGTTGTCTCACTTTTAGTAATTAAACATTGGATTCAGGTATTAACAGCTTTATCCCTTAAATATAGAATTTAAAGTCAGCTTTTCTAGAGCAGAGTCAAACAACAGCCTCTTTTTCTGGTGGAAAGAATATTGAACTTGTTAATTGGATAACTGATCTCTTGGTGTTAGATATGTAGAAACTTGCTGTTTATATACAGATCCTGTGCTTTGTTTTTTCATCTGTAGCAATGAATTGAACGTGGTGATTTCTAAGACCCTTGCATTTTGATGGTTCTTTGTATTAGACCAGAATTTGGTGCACAAACACCATTTCATAAAATATCCAGCTAGTCAAAACAGCACATCCAAAATAGTTTAGATATAACTTAAATTGTCATGCTTTGAATATTGATAACTTTGACATTATTTCCCTTAAGGATGAATAAACTTAGTAAGGACATCCCTTTCCTTCTGTCTCTCCACTCTTCAGGAAAGTTATTTATACATTTCATTTAAGGAAAATGTTTCAGAATATTTATGTGAATTTCTTATTCAGACCATTTTTAATGTTCCGGAACT
Organism: Tursiops truncatus; assembly: GCF_011762595.2. Lineage (NCBI taxonomy): Eukaryota > Metazoa > Chordata > Mammalia > Artiodactyla > Delphinidae > Tursiops > Tursiops truncatus. Next base: position 89,161,762 of record NC_047038.1, on the reverse strand, counting down.
TGGCCATTATTCAAAATGAATTTTTTTCTATAGAAATAATATGATAAAAATGAGTTCGGTTTCAATGGGAAAATGCATTTTAGTTTTCAATCTGAATTTCCTCAACTAAGGAAATGTTAAAGAGGTATATGCCCATAACTTAGTTGACATTTGAATAAAGGATTACTTATTTTTGTATTTTTATAAGACTGCATCTCCTTATATCAGTCTCTCTACTTGTTCTGTAATGTAGCACAAGAACTTTTCCAGGTGGGAAAGGAGGAATTGGTGTTAAAGGAGGAAGTCCTCTTCTGCTACCTCTTCAGAACTCCTATGCCTCTTTTTTTTTCTCCTTTCTTCATCTTATGCACTTTCTACCTTGTATTATTGTTATTGTATAATTTTACTCTCACATTAAAGAAACAAGCTCCTAGGTAGTAGGCTTAATTTTACACATCTCATAGTAGTAAACATCAGTATCTCTTGTACAAAGACTGTTTGTAATAAAGGTTTAATAAATCAATGAAGATAGCATTTTTCCCTACCTGCTACCTAATATTTGATTTTTCTATATCTATAAAGTATACCTTTAAATTTATTTTTTGTAACTACCTCTCCCTTCTCCAAATACACTGCAACATTTTAGAATCTGAAAGGGAAGGGTCCCCAAATCATCTTTTATTTATTCAAGAGTTATTTGAGTCCTGACAATGTGATGAGCATAGTTCTAGTTGCTGTATATATATCAGTGCTCCAAAGTGCCTATTTCCATGGAGCTTAGAAAGACAGTAAATATATATAATAAGTCATGTGAAAAATTCATGAAAAAATTACGCAGAATAAGCATCTAGAGATGGCTGAGAGACTTGCTTAGGTCTCACAGGTAGCGGATGAAGCAGAAATGGTACCTAGGTCTTTAGATCCTAACAGTATCCTTGAAATTAGTTTATTCTTCATTAATCTTAAACTGGGGGGGTGGGGTGGGGGAGAATATAATAGACATCCATTCCTATTCTTTTCTTTCATCCTAACGTCTTTTTAAAAATCTATATATAGTATTTCATAGTCACTTGAATCTACTGATTTTTAAGTTATCAAGTTTTTCACATATCAAGAATAGTGGGCTTTAAAAATCAATATGAAAACTTTTATGGATGGGAATTCCCTGGCGGTCCAGTGGTTAGGACTGCGGGCTTTCACTGCTGAGAGCACGGGTTGGATCTCTGATCAGGGATCTAAGATCCCACAAGTTGTGCTGCGCGGCCAAAAAAAAAGAACTTTTATGGAGACGTTTTAAATCAATAAGAAAACATATTTCTTCTGCACTTAGTATCCCTCATGAAAAGATAGAGGTGCATTTTTCTTAGTAAATTTTCACCAAACTTAGTTAAGATACAATGTGGCATAAGGGGACCTTGTGTCAGCAAATCACTTTTGATTGAAATTTAATACCTTCTGTGATCTAATTTGTAGCTTTCCGACTTTTCCTATAGTAAACCCTGTATTCTAGCATATAGAAATTTTATGCTTGTCTACCAGTGCTACATTCCTTCTTCTCCTTTTTTCTTATATCAATTAGTTATTTTGGTCAAAATCCTTTCATATTCTTTCTGCATGCATTGTCTCCTTCAAACAGTCTTAGTACCTTTGATCTGTACTTTTGGTTTGGCACTTTGCACTGCTCTTTGATATCTTTTGTTTTCTAAAACCTTAATCTGAAACATTATTTAATTTTTCACCTGTTCATTTTAACCTGTGTTCATTTTTCCATGATTATTTCCTCTCTCTTTTTTTTTTTTTTTGTCTTCTCCCATTGGATTGAAAAATTGTAGATATTTTAACAGAGAAAATTTCATTGGGATGCAACTTTTTCTCTAGAAAGACTCATCGTCTGGACCATGGTTAAAGATAGGAGGACATAGTTTTTACCAGGCTATAATATTGAATCACATGTGTCTATGACCAAACCATGCTGAAAAGTCCCCTTCCTAATGTATAACACTTAGGCTTTCACTACTGCCTTTAAAAATAAAGTTTAAAAAACATTATTGTTTTTTTCTTAACTCCTTCCTATCATATAGATTTTTAAGGTTAATATAGAGCAAAATTCTTGAAAATTTTCAAATATTTACGGAGATTATTTTCAGAGTATTCGGTGTCTATTTATAGTTGAAATATTAGAAATCTGAAATGTTATTTCATATTAAACTGCATTAGCTTAATGGAAATTTAGAAAGAAGCATATTATTTCCCCCTAAATTTAACATTCAGTATTAAATATGTATTGATATAGGATTTATGCCTGGTTGCTAGACAGGTGACTTTTAAAGATGGAACAATAGATTTCTGATGTTATGTTGGTTAAGAATTTATTTCTGAAGTTTTTAAATCTTATTTCTGACAGCTAGATACTAGGCATGAGGGTAATTGTATTCTAGGTTATTAATAACTTTTATATCTATTTTAGTTATTACAGTGTTAGAAGTACTTTAGACTTGTGAAATAAATTTCACCTGATCATGTTAGTGATATTTTATATAATAATTACCAACTTTTTATCAGCAAACTGTAAAGAATTATATCTTTATACCTATTTGTAAGTAGCTCTATGACAAGGGATGTCAAAACAAAACTTTTCCCCATGTCTTAAGAGTTGCTATTTTCTAATTCTTTACATTTCTTTTAATTGAATCTGGTGTATGTTACTGTATCAGTGGTTCTCAGTGTGTGGTCTGCAGCCCTCTCAAGTTCCCAGAAATCATTTCAGGATGTTCAAGAGGTCAAAAATGTTTTCATCACAATACTAATATGTTACTTGCCTTTTTACTGGGTTGATATTTGCACTGATGATACAAAAGCAATGGTAGGTAAAACTGCTGGCCTCTTAAGGCCATGGCACAAAATTGTGCTAGTATCATTGTAGTTATCACTGCCATATATACTCACAGTTAAAAAAATAAAATGAAAAGCCAGTTTCACCTGAAGAATAATCTTGATAGAGCAATAAATATTAATTTTTTGAAATTTCCACTTTTGAATACATGTCCTTTTAATGTTATTGTGTGACAAAATGGGAGGAACACATAAAGCACTTATGCATATGAAAGTATGGTGGTGTTTGAGGGAAAAGCACTTGGGCTTTTTTGAGATGTGAGGTGAACAGTCCACTTTTTTTTTCATGAAATGTCTTTTTTTGCTGGAAAAATATAAAAGACAGACACACTATGCCTATCAAACTTGGGCATTTGGCAAATGTTCTCAGAAATGATCGAAGTGAGCCTTTAAGGGAAACAATCAACAGTATTTGTCACCAATGATAAAATTAAGCTTTCAAGCACAAACTAGAATTTTGGAAATTTTATTTGCCTGGGCTTGACAGCGTTCCAGTACTTAAAAACTTTTGTAATGAAACCAGTAGTGATATTAATGTTTTGATTTTTTGATATTGTAGTTTGATTTCAAATACAGTAAATATTAATAAATATAACCCTTATATGAAGTCCTTGGGAGCAGCACTATTTTATAGGTGTATAAAGGTGTCCTGAGAACAACAGATTTAAGAACAGCTAATTTAGGTCCTCTACCAAAGTCAAAAGGTTTCATGTCTAAGTATTAACCTCATAACCTCTCCCATACACTACCCTTCCCCCATGAAATTAGAATAGAAAAGAATACATATGATTTCAGTAAGAAAAGAAAATAGACTACATATGATATGAATAATATATTCTTAAATTATTCTACAAATGTAATTTTCTCTTTTAAACTGTGGGCTTATCTATCCCATTGAAATTATTCAGGATTGCATTGTATTTATCTTTGATTTTGATGTTAAAATATTTTTCTCTTCTCTTCCTTTTTCTTCTGTTTATTTCTCTTCCCACTTTCCTTTTCTCCTTTCATTCCTCCCTTTCTTCTTTTTTTGGTATTTGTTTTCTAGGTGGAGTCTTTCATTTTGGATCAGGATGATTTGGAAAATCCAATGCTGGAAACGGCTTCCAAGTTACTCTTGTCAGGTACTGCTGATGGTGCAGACCTCAGGACAGTAGATCCAGAAACACAAGCTAGACTGGAAGCTTTACTAGAAGCTGCAGGTAAGTCTGCAAACTCTACATATATAATAAGCCTAATTTTCCAAAGTTCTACATAACTCTTAAAAACTCCGGTTATTATAAATGTCTGATGTTGGATATTTAGTATAAGACTATTAATAAAGATTAATGGATTACTTTCTAGAGCATAACATGCAACATTTCATACAAGCATAGTTTCATTACCAGAATAAAATTGACAGGTTGTTGTAAACCTTATAAACAGAGACTTCTTTTTTTATTTTTTTTGGCTTCATTGGGTCTTCCTTGCTGCGCATGGGCTCTCTCTAGTTGCGGCGAGCAGGGCTACTGTGTTGCGGTGTGTGGGCTTCTCATTGCGGTGGCTTCTCTTGTTGCGGAACACGGGCTCTAGGCGCGTGGGCTTCAGTAGTTGTGGCACATGGGCTCAGTAGTTGTGGCTGATGGACTGTAGAACACAGGCTCAGTAGTTGTGGTGCACAGGCTTAGTTGCTCCGTGGCATGTGGGATCTTCCTGGACCAGGGCTCGAACCCGTGTCCCCTGCATTGGGAGGCGGATTCTTAACCACTGCGCCACCAGGGAAGTCCAAACAGAGACTTCTTATACAGTTAGTTTTCATTAGTCCTGAATTCCATCTTTGAAAATTCACCTACTTTATAAAACGTATTTATACCTCCAAATTATAGTGCTTTCTCAGTCTTTCATAGAAATGCACAGAACGGTGAAAATTTTGAGTTGTTCTGCGTGCATGTTTTCCGCTGAGGTGGTGCTCTCTGCCTTCTTGTTTCAGCTCTCATACTGTAAACAAGTGTCCTTTCCATGGTCTACTTAGTGCCACATTTTCCACATTTTTGTGCCTTTTGTTGGTGATTTCAAATGGCCCGCAAGTATAATGCTTAAGTGCTATCTAGTGTTCCTAAATGTGAAAAGGCTGTGATGTGCCTTTTGTAGAATATACGTGTATTATTAGATAAGCCTTTTCAGCATGAGTTATAGTGCTGTTGGCTGTGAGTTCAATGTTAATAAATCAAGTATAATATATTAAATAAGATTGTATTTAAATAAAAACACACATAAAACAAGCTTATGTATTGACTGGTTAATGCAAATGCTGTGGCCAGAGACTTCAGGCACCTAGCCCTGTATTTCCCCTTGGAGCAGTGGTTCAGTATTCATTAGTTCAGTGTTCCCAGTGACTTTACAGAACATAACTACCATGAATAATAAGAATTGACTGTGTATAATTCCCTCCACTTTTTTGTCACAGATTGTCTTTTAAAACCTTGTAAAGTGAATCATCATTATATTTTTGTAAAGTGGATCATCATTATATTGTCTTCATAAGAAGTGTTTTAATTAGAGTTTATATACATAACCAAGAGTAAACATCATAATATATAATATGCCTTAAATATAAGGGAATAGTAACTCTAAATCTCTATGATCATTTAAAATAACCATATTTTCTTAACTTTCCTAAAGTGGACATAAATATATGGTGAACATTAATTGTTCATGGCTTGAGCACCCTGAACCAATGCTAGATTTTGTACATTCAATGCATATAAACTGATTTTATTATAGCATAAAACTGACCTATTGCTGTTTGATAATGCTTTCAATAAATATCTCATAACACAGCATCTAAATATTTGAAGGACTCATGGTTAAGTTTGATTTCTATCCTGGGTAAAATTCTAGAATGGATTATTAAGGGAATGTTGACCAAATACAGATGAAAACATAGTAGGGGCACATGCAAGGTTCTTTCCTTGAGTATGGAAAACTGTACAGGGTAGCAGTGATATAATTTAGCATTTGCCTGAAATTTGATGTTGCTTTAGGAGTTTACCTGAGAGAAATGAGGATTGTGAAATTATTTGAAAACATGTCATAAGAGGAACAGGGAATGTTTCTCCTGAAGACGAGAAGACTCAAGTTGAATATAAGGGATATTTGTTTTCTGTGGTTCGAAGAGGCAGAACCAGGCTTAAAGATGCTACATGAAGGTAGATTTCAGCTGAAAGGAGCTACTTTTGGAAGTAGAGTTCCTTTTTATAGGATGCTAATAGTTGCTTCATTTTTCTCATTTCTGTGTTTATTCCCTTTTTTTTTTCCGTTTTCTTTATAATAGCTAACAATCAATCAAGATGTCAGCTAAGCTGAGTTCTCATCTGTAGGCTGTAGAAGAAAATCCATTTCCAAGTTTATTATTGTTGGCAGCAGAATTTAATTCCTTGGAATTGTGGGACTGAGATCCTGATATTCATACAGACTGTCAGCTGAAACTGCTCTCACCTCTTTGAGGTCGCCCACATTCCCCCCATCTTCACATCAGCATGGCATTGTGGAATCCTTGTGCTTTGAATCTCTGATTTCCTTTTCTCCAACCAGCCAAAGAAATCTCTTTGGTCTTCCTGGGGTCATGTGATAAGGTCAGGCCCACCCAGATAACCTTCTTATCTTCAGGTCAACTATGCTATATAGCATAACCTAATCATAAATGATAAATGATAATGATAAAATCTATCAAATTCACAGTCCCAAAGATTATATAGAGTGTGTACACCAGAGCTGGGTAATCTTGGGAACATTTTAGAATTCCTAGTATACCAGTGATTGGACAGAAGCCTCTCCATTTCTTTGAGAACCCCCAAATGTCAATATCTTTAAGTCTTTTCTCTGTGGCTGTTTAATTTCTTGAGAGACACATCTGCCTGTTTCTGTCTAGTGAATTATAAATGCTGGCTGCCAGCATTTTGGGAGCTGAGAGTAGAAAAGGGGCTAAGGATCTCACTGTTTATCATGTATATGTTCACTTAATCCTCATTTTCAATTTAGTGTTATCTCTTCCTCATCTATACCCAATATCTTCTAGCCCAGGGTCTTTCTGGTTTAGTCTCTTTAGAGAATAATTATCTGGCTGTGCAGTTTGGGATGGAGTCTTAAATGTCTGACTGCTCCTCACAGGTGTTCAGCCAGTCTCTCTGTTTTCCAACCCAAGCCTCACCCCTGAACCTGGAACCTATATATAACTCCTGAGTCCTATTGGGTTGATCACTTTGTTTCTCGCTTATTTCTATGTTTCTGCTTATTCTGTTCTGCTAAGTCAGTTAATCTCCTCTTTACTATGTCTTCATGAATATTAGCTTTGATTTACAAATTTCTTCTAGTTTTATCAAAGATGGAGTTCCTGTTGTATTTTAGTTCTCCTTTGAGTAAGTTCTGAGAAGAAAAAAGGGGGAAATAATTGTCTTAAAATCATCTTGAAATCAAAAATCTAGATAATCATTTAATACACCTTTTCTCTGAAATTATATGGTTCTGTTCAATTGATTAAATGTCATAACTTGGAAAGAATAATTTGGTCATCGTGTATCATTTCTGTTATTTGATCTTCACTGATTAATATCTGATAATTGAATAAGACCAGTAAAAAAGATCACCATAATCCAGAGTAGCTAGATAAATTAATTTCCAATCACTGTTTATTTATTTGAAAGGTTACTATGTATTTCTTAGGTTACTTCCTAGTTATTTTTACTAAAATAGTTATCTTTACTTATGAAGATAGGAGAAGTTCATAAAAATTTAATATGGAATATTTTATTTTAAATGTTATTTTTTTAAAAAACAGGGATTACTTTCTTCTGATCTGGACATATCCTCTTGTTTAGTTCTTTTTTGTCACTGACAAATAGTTGTTACATAGCCAATCTGAGTTGGCTAAAATATTGGAGCTAATTCTCTCATGTGAGAATGCATCTGTGATATTGGTCTCAATAATGTTAGGATACTTAACTAACCACAGATATCTTATTGAATAAATACTACTATAGCATGTTCAGACTACAGTTGGCTTTTAATATTAGTGACACAAATTATGCAGTAGGTATCAGTCTTACCAGATTAAGACTGTTTTTATCCTTTGTATGTCTTGATTGTAGCAGACACTAAATATGACTGCTCTGAACATTTGTTATATCTAAATATCTAAAATCAGAAATGCTTTTTGCAATATTTATTCCGTAAGATGTAATATTTCATATCTTGGATTTGTCAGAAGGAAAAGCAAATGCGTATAAAGTTTTTTTTAAATAAACTTCAAACACAAACTTATATGATATTATTGAGCCCTTCCACTATTAAAAGAAATCTGTACGGATATGTTTATTATCATTTGGGAGATCTTTTTGGTCTTTGTCTTAGTTAAATAGTTTGTTTTAAAACCTCTTTAAAATAGTGTTTCTTAAACATTAATTGCGTTTGAATCACTTGGGGATCTTTTTTTAAAATGCAGGTTATTGATCAGTAAATTTTAGGGTCTCAGATTCTGCATTTCTGACAAGCTCCCAAGTGACAGTAATGCTTCTATCAGTAGTTCATGAACCACATGTTGAGTAGCGGGGTTCTGTAATATCCATTATAACATTAGTTGTTTTATCTTCAAGTTAGAGCAAAGGTTCTTAATCCTGGCTGTGCATCAGAATCTCCTTAGAGCCTTTAAAGTATGTAGATCCCTAGGCCTTCCTTTTACTTACTGAATTGTATCTTTAGATATAGGAGAGTTCAGCATCTGTACTTTTGAAAGGCTCCACTGATGGGCAGCCTGGATTAAGCAGCACTAAGTTTAGAATGTTAGAGATCAGCTTGCTTTATAGTGATATGGAGAGTAGCAACAAGTTGTGTTTCATGTACATGGTAACTAACCATTTCTGCTTTTGAAATTTAAAAAAAAATTTGTCTATTCTGAATATTTTTTAGATATGGTGTTTTTAGACATGATTTTGGGTGTATGTAATAAATTGTAGTCGTAATTTGAAGCAAATAGGTACTCATAGATAGGTTATCTTTTATATAGCCTATAATGTCTTATATGGCCATTTTTTGGTCACAAGTGGTAGTAGCCCAACTAAACATTCTTAAATGAAAATGGGCATTTACCAAAGGTATAGGTATGGTGCTGGCTTCTGGCACTACTAGTGTCAATGAGTCAAATATAACTTTATCAGAACTGTCTCCTTCCTATTTCTCTGCTCTCCTCTCCTCTATGTTGACTTACTTTGGGCAGTCTTTTTCTCTTTGTGGTGATAAAAGTGACCAAATAGCTCATGACTCACGATTTAGCAACCTTTGAGCATAGGTTCTTCTTGCAAACGTATGGCAGAAGTCTGAGTGAGGACACCCGACTGTCCCAGCATAGACCAACGACCCATTTCTAGAACCAGAGAGTCACAGAGTTGAGCACTTATGGACCACATGGAAGGAATAAGACTAATAGAAAATTGGAGAACAGTGATTTCCCAGAAGATTCTGGCCAGGCAATATATATGTCCAGTGTATCATTTGGAGTTTAACATAAATAGAGTTAAGTAACTTGAATTTTGCTTTGTTTCTCCTTTTGGGTATATCTGAATTGGTGTGAAAATAATATAATAGGAATAGGCAAATTATCTACGGCTGATGGTAAAGCCTTTGCAGATCCTGAAGTGCTTCGGAGGTTGACATCATCTGTTAGTTGTGCGTTGGATGAAGCTGCTGCTGCACTTACCCGTATGAGAGCTGAAAGCACAGCAAATGCAGGGCAGTCGGACAAGTAAGTGTATTTCCACTGTGATCAGTATAAAAACATTTTCTTAAAAATAATTAAAATAGCTAACATTTACTGAGCATGTATTTTGTGCCTGGCAGTATGCTAACCACTTTACCTGTGATATCTTATTTATACTCACAAAAAGCCTTAGGCATGGATTTTGTTTTTATTCCCGTTTTACTCATGAAAAGCAGAAAAGAAGTAACTTGAGATTGAATGGGTAACAAGTAGCAGAGGTAGGACGCCAGTGTCTGTCTGACTACAAGGCTGACTTCTTAGCCAATATGTTATAAAAGACCTTTTGCTTATTTAGATTTTGTTTTCTTTTAATGTTTTGGTGACAAAGAAGTAAATAATTTCTAATTAGTCATGCCATTTTCTACTTCATGTGCATAGTTCTGACCATTTTGAAGGGCAGGGTTTTTATTTGTTTATTTGTTTTATGAATGTTCAAAAATGTCAGAGATCTAGTTTCCATAACTTGAATGTAAGTGAGTTCCAGGGATGTTATTTTTATTTGTCCTATAATTCCTTTTATATAACATTTCACGTTTAGTAAGAACTCAGTAAATATTTTCTGACTTGGCCTTTAAAGTTTTTCTGATGATGTTATGCAATAAAAAACAATTACACCATCTTGTATATAAAACAGTTATGGGTAGTATAATGAAAAATACAATGCCAAGGAAGCAGCTGGAAAAGAACCATTAATACATGTTACTACTGTCTTCACCCTTCAGAGGCTTCTTTTTTTTCCTTTAACTGAAAAGAAGCCATTAAGCCATTTTATTTACAGTTGACTCAAACAACACAGGTCTGAACTGCACAGGTCCACTTATACACAGGGTTTTTTTCTTTCTCTTCTTTCTTTCTTTTTTTTTTCTTTTGGCCATGCCACGTGGCTTGTGGATCTCAGTTTCCCGACCAGGGATTAAACCCAGGCCACAGCAATGAAAGCCAAATCCTAACCAGAGAGCTCCTAGCACAGGTTTTTCTCAGTAGTGAATACTACATTGCTGCACAGTCTGTGGTTGGTTGAATCCATGGATGCAGAAACGTGGATACAGAGATATGGAGGAACTGCATTTATGGAGGGCAGACTGATTAGTTATTTGCAGATTTTCAGCTGAGTGGAGTGTGGTTACCCCTAACCCCTGCGATGTTCAAGGGTCAACTGTATTTTAGCAGTTACCTTTAAATAGTTGAAAAAAATGAGAATACTCTTTTATATATGAGTTTAGAGAATAAAAAATAACATTCAAGAATTGTCTTATATAATAGTGTTTTTATGCAACATCTTTTAGTATTAACAAGAATGTGAATTTGCTGTTTCTCTTAACTCTGTTTGTCTTCATTCATCTAAGTTTTCTGTTTTTATTAATATATTTTACCATCCTTCTCATAGATTGACTCTCGTTCTTTAGTTAACTTCCAGTTCTATTCCTTAGCTAACGTTCAGTTTTGCTAGCCTATGATATTATTGATATTCTCCAGATATTTTTTAATGTGCCTTCTGGGACTGGCAAGACACCTTGAAGAGTATATTAAAGCTAGTTCAGCAGGAAATAGAATAGAAAAATAAAGAGTCGTAGATTCTTTGGCACTGACACTACTAAAAGTGATCAGAAAAACACTAGGCCATGTTTGTGACAGTCATGTTTGTTCAGCAAAGCTTGAGAAACAGTGGAGCGCGGTGGGTGTTTTGTGACAGTACAGTTAACAAGTAGACAAAATATATAGTATGGCATACAATGATACGATTATGGGCAGAAGAAATTGAATGCGGAAGTGCTAAGGCAGTGTTTGGGGTTAGGGATCATGTTGCATTTTTAATACGGTAGTCAGGGAAACCCTCATTTAAAAGGTGGCTTTTTAGCAAAGACCTGAAATAGATAAGGCAGTGAGCTGCGCCTGGGAGAAGCTTTTTTGTCAGAGGGATAGCAGATACATAAATCTTGGAGTTACAGCTTAATTAGCATTTTTGATGAAAAACGGGAAAGCCAATTTGGCTAAAGCGGAAAGAGTAAGTGAGAATAGTAGGTGTTGAAACCAGAGAAGTAAAAGGAGGAGTTTGAGATCCTACCACTGGACAGGTCTTATAAGGATTCTGACTTTTACTGTGGGTAAGATTAAAGGCCAGTGGAGGATTCTGAGCAGAGGAGTGACAGGTCTACTTCCTTTTAAGCAAGATCTCTCTGGCTCCTTCACTGAAAAAAGCCTGAAGGAGGAGAGCAAGGGTAAAAGCAGGGAGACTGCTTAGGAGACTTCACCTTAATCTTGGCTAAGGATGATGTTCTTAAAACTGGGTGGTAGTGATAATATAGGTATAGAAAACAGGTTATCCATGGATGATGGCTTTAGTACCTGAAGTGACAGGGCCATGTTTTAAGAGGAGGTTGTAAGAATTGAGGTATATTTGAAATAAAGAGAATATTAATGAAGAGACTCGGAATTAGTGTTTTTCTAAGAATGGATTTTAACCGCAAGTGAAGGAATCTTTAGAAATGTCCATAGTTGAAATTCTTTTGGAAGATTTACAGGGCAAATGCTTTACTCTAAGTATAATTTTCTGTTGTTCCACCACTTTTTCCACTCTCCTTTTGCTTGAATTAAGCCTTTGCCTTACCTGGATATTTTTCATACTTCCCCAAAATATGATGGCATAAGTAAATACTTCAAAAAAAGAATCTCCTTCTCAGTTATTCATAGATTAGTCAAAATTACATGCTCACAACTTTCCTATCTGATTTCCCTTTACTTGATTGAAGAACTTAGGCATTTATAATTAGTAAAAGTTTTACCCATTTCATTAAACCTTATAAAATTTTTCTAGTGACTAAACAGAAGTGTAATTATAACTTGTATTTCCTTCATGTGATTTTTCTATACAATTTTATGTTTTAAAATTTTGGATTTTTTCCCTACTTATAGTAAATTAGACTTTATCTTTCAGTTACATGATTGAAAACATTTTGTAATGGGGATAATTTTAATTCAGTGACTTTTATATGTAGATTTTAAAAACTTAGTGAACTGAATCATTTAATTTTCTTTTTGTTATGAATCATATTGAAATAATCATTCTTTTTAGCACTACTGTCCAGATTAATTTGAAAAAATCAACACTTATGCTGGGCAATTTTTTATATTCTTATATCCTGATATTACAATATTCTTCCCCCAATAGCCGCAGTTTGGCAGAAGCCTGTTCAGAAGGAGATGTAAATGCTGTGCGAAAGTTACTCATTGAAGGGCGAAGTGTAAATGAACACACTGAGGAAGGGGAGAGCCTCCTTTGTTTAGCTTGTTCTGCTGGATATTATGAGCTTGCACAGGTTTGTATTATCAAAATAAAGCTCACAGTTTTTTGATTGTTTTGTTTTAATTTGGCCTCTGTATTAAGGGAATAATAAACTAAAATCAACCATCAGGCTCATTTCAAGAAATAGTTTTGTTAGATACATTTTCTTTGTTTATTGGCTCTTTTGTTTATTGGCTCTCTAACATGACTAGGTAGGTGTTAACATAAATATATGTTCAAAAACTTTTGATGAAAATATCATTTTCTAATATCCTTTAAACTTTTTCTTTCATAAGGTTTTGTTGGCAATGCATGCCAATGTGGAAGATAGGGGGATCAAAGGTGACATTACACCTTTAATGGCTGCTGCTAATGGAGGACATGTCAAAATTGTGAAGTTGCTGCTAGCTCATAAAGCTGATGTCAATGCACAGTCTTCAACAGGTTATGCATACTTCTTTTTCAGTTTTTAAATATTAATACCCTCTGATAGTAATTAATTCACATGAAAGTGATCATTAGTGATGCTTTCACAATTATCAGTGCTGCACATTTGTATATATCTGTGCATTAGGCTTAAAGTACATAGAATGTATCTTGAATGAAATTTCTCCTGTTTTGTGTATGAGTGCTATTAACTGGCCTTGGTTCTTTTATATTAAACACTGGCTCAGTTAAAAGGACCATCCTCTTGGAAGTGGAGAGGATGGTCTCCACCTCTCAAACCCAAGTTTCCTATTTATCAGGGGAAAATGGAAGGGAAGATAGGGAGAATAAGAAGGATACGCAACAGAAGGCAGGTCTGTCATTGTCTAGTGTTAATAAATTGCGGCCTATAGAAAAAGAAAGTATTATGAAAACATTATGTTACACAAGAGACAATGTTAATCTAAGTTTTTTTTTCTTTCAAATTTGGGCATAAATGGATTTGTGTAAAAGCTCTAAAATATATGAAAATATATTTTGTGCATTTCCTTCATGCAAGATTTTTAAATTTATCAAATATTTTAAATAATTTTAAAGGTCTGCATGTTCTGGTTTGCGGGGGTTTTAGGAATTCTTATTTTACCCAGAAGTTAACTTTTTTTCCCATGTAAAATGGGAGATTTTTATCATTAAGAGGGAATGTTTTTGAAATTATTTTAACTTTGGCCACCAGTTAACTGATGTGTAAAGTTGTGGTGAAAACAGTACGTGATTAAAAGGAACGGTATGAGGTATATCTATATATGATGAATAATTATAATCCAAAGAAAAAATAAAGCTTGGGAACCATTTCTCTGATTAAAGTTAGAATCAGTGTAACTTTTTCCTCATGTGGGAGGTTAGCTTCAGAATTGCTCAGTTCTTTTATAACTCTACAATTGTGATAAGTGTATCTGATTTTCCACATGTGTTTGACCCTGATTTTTAAATGGAAAGAATAGGGAGTTGATTTCAGTAAGATAAAATGTAATGAAGAAAAGAATTATATATATAAGTGTAGTAGCTAAATTTATTAAGATTATAGTCTCTCATTTCATTTTTGTCTTTGATACTAAATAAACCTCTGTTTTATTTTGGTATTTTATGTTAATGTCTTTGTTTTTCTTCATTCAAATAGGCAATACAGCACTTACATATGCTTGTGCTGGAGGTTATGTAGATGTTGTAAAGGTGCTCTTGGAATCCGGTGCTAGTATTGAGGACCATAATGAAAATGGTCATACTCCTCTTATGGAAGCTGGAAGTGCTGGACATGTGGAAGTAGCCAGATTGCTGCTAGAAAATGGGGCTGGCATTAATACGCATTCCAATGAATTTAAAGAGAGTGCCCTTACGTTAGCTTGTTACAAAGGTACAGTAAAGAACTTTTTTTTTAAACAAAGTTTTTAAATTCATGAAATGACAGTTACTTCATATAGAATGGTTAGTCACTTAAAATAAAAAATAAAATATGGTAATAGTATATAGTACGTTATAAATAAGTGTTTAGTGTTTTAGAGTTTAAAAGTTTAATATATAAAGTTTATATATTAAACTTTTAAAATATACACTCAATATTATAAATATTGTCAGTGAAAAATAACTGTTGATCCAGTTGTTTTATTAGAAACAGTTATTTAATTTTAATATGCACTGTACTTTTTAATGATTTTGCTTCTCAGAGTATTTTGCCTGGTTTACACAAAAGAATCCTATTGAATCCGGAAGCGTTTAGCCTGTAAATTTAAAGTAAATGCAATAAAAGCTAGAATGAGGGGCTTCCCTGGGAGTCCAGTGGTTAAGACTCCACGCTTCCACTGCAGGCGGCGTGGGTTAGATCCCTGGTAGGGGAACTAAGATCCCACATGCCGTGCGATATGGCCAGTAAAGAAATAAATAGAAGCTAGAATGATTTATTAACAAGAAGGTGCTTAAGCTATTTCTCATGATACCAAGAAGAAAGGAAAAGAATTGAAGAGAAAGGAGGATATATGAAAAGGAAAATAAAAAGTGGTGTGGAGGGAGTTTGTATTCAAAAGAACAATTTTAGAGTATCATTAACACGTTTAATAAAGTTAGAGGGAAGAGCTGGTTGAAATTGAAAATATCTACCAATATATAGCTGTACAAAGGGGGTACATAGTGTTCTAAATGATGTCAATCAACCTGAAAATATTGATAATAGAGTAAAATATCTTCTTTGGGGGGAGCAAGATAATTGTCTGGAAAGATACTTGGTCCTCAGCTAGTTAATCTAGATTCTAAAAACACAGCCACAGAGCCAGACATTTTTCAGAATCAACCTTTTTGACAGATAAATTGCTATAAACTAAGAAACATTTTTTTTTTTAAAGAAGATGTTGCGGGTAGGAGTTTATTAATTTATTTTATTTATTTTTGCTGTGTTGGGTCTTCGTTTCTGTGCCAGGGCTTTCTCTAGTTATGGTAAGTGGGGGCCACTCTTCATCGCGGTGCGCGGGCCTCTCACTATCGCAGCCTCTCTTGTTGCAGAGCACAGGCTCCAGATGCTCAGGCTCAGTAGTTGTGGCTCACGGGCCCAGTTGCTCCGCGGCATGTGGGATCCTCCCAGTCCAGGGCTCAAAACCGTGTCCCCTGCATTAGCAGGCAGATTCTCAACCACTGCGCCACCAGGGAAGCCCTAAACTAAGAAACTTTTTAAAAAGAAAATTTCATGAAATTTTATACCTGCATAGCCCATTCACTTCAATGTTTTCTACCATCTGCAGCTGTGTCATGATTGTATCATAAAATAAGTGATACATTTTTGACCCAGAGGCATCAAGAAAAAGCTCTTGCAAGGCAAGGTATAAAAGTTAAGGAGAAAAAGAAAAAAAGGAGGCACTCACTCTCGATGGCTGAATCTTCACGTACACTAGCTTGTGAGTGAATGTCTCCTTAAATTTTGCACCCAGGGCTTTGATTTCTTC
Organism: Tursiops truncatus; assembly: GCF_011762595.2. Lineage (NCBI taxonomy): Eukaryota > Metazoa > Chordata > Mammalia > Artiodactyla > Delphinidae > Tursiops > Tursiops truncatus. Next base: position 89,145,405 of record NC_047038.1, on the reverse strand, counting down.
ACCCTTGTGTTGGACCTCCTGTTGTTTTGTTTCATTCTATCAGTACTTCAGAGTGGCCAGGGTTTTGTGAGGTCTTTTGGAATAACTTCACTTAAAAAACATGGCTAAAATACTCCTTAGACACATAAGTGACTAAAATTTAAGTTAAATGTAAAAATGTGCTCTAAAGGACTTTTGATTTTTTCGTGTTGCAGATAATTCAGATTAAGGGTACTTAGGAAGCACAGCTGAGGTCTCTTACTTCTCCAGTTCTGTTTAGTAGTTATGCAGAGGTTGATCTTCATTGGGAGGGGAGAAATTAAGCCTTGGGGCAGCCTCTCCAGGGCAGGCCGATTGGGTGGCTCTGTCTTACCTTTCCATCAAATACTTTTGAAACCGGAACTAGCTCCATTTTACTACTGAGACCCAGCTGGCCAATGAGCTTTGAGATGGGGCTATATATAACTACTCTTCCCTCTCTCCTATGCTTGTAGCCCCACCCTGCTGAGGTTGGGGCTTGCAGGCTTTCCTTAGAGAAACTGGATATAGAACTGAGCTGGTGGAGAACATCTCTACTACTTCCAAGGATCCATGGACACTCTTACTTTCCCCTATTTCTGGTGAGGTCTCTTAGGATACAGATTGACAAGGAGGAGATGGGGAAGGGATAGAATTCAGGCTGAGACTTAAACATTGATGTGGATCTTTGGGAAGGGAGAATGACAGAGAGGAAGGAGAGATAGTTTGTTAGCAAAAACAAGGTATGGCAGGTGCTACACTTATTCACCAGAGTTAATTTTAACTGTTCATGATTCTGCCATCCACTCCTTCCTCCATTTCCAGTTGACTGAAAATTGACTGCAGCTCATTTCCAGATGAAGTTGGAAAAAAATTAGTCACTTTTCTACTGTTTCTTACATAGTATCTGAAGTCCTTTTTAAAATATAATTTATGTTCATTGTAACTACTCACAAGGTAATCTTTATCTGAACTGAAGCATATGGTTTATTTGAAACTACATAAATATATGTGTGTGTATATATATGTGTGTGTATATATATGTATGTGTATGTATATGTTTATATCTAAATAAATGAATAAATATAAATGGTGTTGTTTCAAGAATATTTTTATATATATGGTTTCCAACTTACAAGCAGGTTGTTCCTAAAATGTCTGTGAGTTAGTTATGGAAACTTAAAGCTCATTTCCTCATAGAAATAACTTCAGTGATGATTATCATCCCAGGCTACTAGTTCACAAAAGCTAATTTAGTCTATAGTATAAATAAAATAACTATGGCATGCCTGGGCCCTAAAAAGATTGTAGAGGGGATATTCTGGGTGTTGCATTTTAGGGCCACCTTTGCTCACCTACAGCAAGGATTTTAGTAATAGCAGTTTCTAGGGTAACAGGGTAAGGAGTAGAACAGCACAGATCACTTATATAATTTGTGTTGGGCAGTTGAGGGTGGCTTGTAGCTGACTTTAGTATTATGGTAATAAATGTATTGCTGTAAGTTAAATACAACTTTTCAAAATATTGTTAATTTTATTTTTGGGGAATAATAAAATATTTTTAAGTAATCTTATAAACTTTTGGTTTAGGACATCTAGAGATGGTGCGATTTCTTTTGGAAGCAGGCGCAGATCAAGAGCATAAAACAGATGAAATGCACACTGCTTTAATGGAGGCTTGCATGGTAAGATTGGTGAAATACATACATGAAATATATTTATATATTAGGTAGAGACAGAGTCAGTGTATAGTGAGTGCCGTTTCCTTGGGTTCAGAACCTCAGCTATCTGAGTTGTAAGAGCCAGTCGTGCAGTATTAACTTCTATCAGAGGTGCTTTCTGAAGCTTTGTAGCACTACCTTCATTTTCTTAGTCTCCCATAGTTATACTGGTTTTATGTAATTGGCACAAAAAGTGACTTTTTAAAAGTTGATCAAGGATATTAAAAATGAGAACATAATCCACAGAGTATGCACATAATACTAAGTAAAACATGTTCATCAAACCCGTAATTTAAAATTTATGAAAAATTTGAAATTAGAATATTATCTGCATTACATAATTCTCCCTCTGTCATTCTCCTTTCCCAAAGATCCCTTTCCAGAGACTTTCCCTTCCCAAAGATCCTCTATCATGCTCTTTTCTCAGCTTTGAATTCCTTTTTTTAAGAACTTTTTTTTAATTTGTACTTGAGAATACGTAATAATAGTACTCTTAAACTTTTGTATCTCAGTCTATGACTTGTGGCACAGAAATGAATCAGAATAACATTATAGGCAGATTTATGAGAAAAACACACCAAAGATAAAGCAGACCCCAAATTTTAAGTTTCTTGTCTCAACTTCCCTTCAGAGAATGATTATTGAAAGGATGTTAAATTTTAATTACTAATTTTAAAAAAATTAGGTAGCCATTTAAGACGAGTTATTTTTTGTTTTTCTTATTGCCATACCAGTGTTTGCTTTAGTAAATTATTCTTTTGATTAAACAAATTTTCTGGGAGGGTTTTGAGTTCCCCATCTGTTAAAATAATATCCTTCTCTAGGGTTGTTGTGAGGATTAAATGACATAATGTGTGTAAGGAACTTAAAACATCCTTGCCACCGCCATTAGAGAAACAAACTATATGTAGATTAAAAAATTAAACTGGAATATTCTGTAGACCTACTTTGCATGCAATATAAGTAAGTGTTATAAGTAGATGAAAGATACTAGTAGGGACCATACGTTTTGGAGACTTGCTAAGAGACTGAGGTTTTAAACTGGACTTTAAAGGAAATGTAGGAGTTGACTACTTATGGAAGGAGAAAATTCTGAGCTAAAGGAACAGCAAAGTAACCACAGGGATAAGACATTAAAGTTGTGTAATATGGCAAGTACCAAGGCAAAAATGGGCATGACATGTTCAAAAGAAGATGAAATGTCTGTGAGGTAATACAGAAGGAAAAAATGTATCAAAGGAAGAAAGAATGGAAAAGTGAGCCTTGGGGTTGCCAATATTTAGGAAAACTGTGAAAGGGAGACTGGTAAAGAAGACAGAAGATATTAAGAGAGAACTTCTTTTTCTTTTTCTTAATTTTCACTGGAATTTGATTGTCAAACAACAAAGGAATTACCATGTATATATTGTGTTCCCTTTTCCATCATGCTCAATTCCCCCACTCCTGTAAAAAGTATTGGATTTTTCTTTCTCTACCTAGCCAAAACTTTGCTTATCCTTAAAGTTTCTATGAAAATCCTACTTTCCCTTTCTAAACTTTATACTTTTAGCATTTAAGCTTATACTATGCAGTGTTGATGTTATCTCACAGTAATCTCTTATGTGCTTACTGTTTTTTTTTTCTGATGGTTAATAAGCTTTTTGATTGAAGATATTTTTCTACATATTTTATATCCTCAATTGCTATTTACTACTAGAGTAAACTGTAGATATGTCTTAATTAATGCTTGCTTACTCACCTGTTAAATGTAGATTTATTCTTATTTGAATTGAGATCAGTCAACTTCATTGTATAGCAATTGAGAAGTATTTTTAAAGATTTTTTAATGGTGCTGATTCAGTTTTTTTAATTGCATTGTAATCAGGATGGCCACGTTGAAGTAGCTAGGTTACTTCTTGACAGTGGTGCCCAAGTGAACATGCCTGCTGATTCATTTGAATCACCATTGACTTTGGCTGCATGTGGTGGGCACGTGGAACTTGCGGCTTTACTTATTGAAAGAGGAGCTAGCCTGGAAGAGGTCAATGATGAAGGTTATACACCATTGATGGAAGCTGCTCGTGAAGGACATGAAGAAATGGTGGCGTTACTTTTAGGCCAAGGTAACCAATACCAATCAAGACACTAACGCATAAATGTGTAAAATGTAAGATTATGATTTTATAAAATTGAATTTATTTCATTTTTTTAGTAGATTTGTAATGAGGTGCTATCACAAAAACTAAAGATGAAATATTTTCTTTGAAAACAGCTCTCATACTGTACTAAATAAAATCAAATGGACTTCTTTACTATTTAAGAGCTTTCAGAGCCATTTTGTGCTGTGTGAATAAAAATAGAGAGAAGTGGGGGTGGGATAGGGTTGTAGGTTATGTAGGGGCATGTATGAGATTCAGCATTTCTGCAGCTAATATATTGAGAGAATGCCTCTTAGGGCAGAATACCTATTAATAAATATTTGATGTTTCTAGTGTTTCATAAAGTACACTATGGGAAATCTTGCCATAAGGACTAACTTGATGAGAATGCAACAATGCATGTATAAGAAGCTGTCAAGGAGCTCAGTACACTGTGGGCTTCTCTTTTGGGGAAAGTGAAACAGTTACTTGACTGTATTAAGATACCTTAACTTTAGAAGTAATCTCGCATCTCTATCCATATTGGTAGCCTGGTTTTATATCTCTTTTAGTAGTAAAGGTTTTGTTTGTACAAATTTAGGAGGAATGGCACATTTTTAAAAAACCTTTTACTGAGAGGTAATATTGACTAGAATTTTAAAAGCATAGTTTTTGGAGCAGACTTTTTAGTTTGAATCACAAATCCACTGCTTGCCGATTTTGTAACTTTAGGCAAGTTTCTAACCTTCTGTGCCTCACTTTTGTTGTCTGTAGGGTTGTTGTGAGAATTTATAGATGTGTTTAAAGCTTTTAGAACACTGTTTGTCATATAGTGTCTGTTAAGTGTTAACTGTGGTGATGGTGGTTGTAGTGATGATGATAATGTTGTTGTGACCTTGGGCAAGTTAGTTAATCTCAATTTCCTTAGCTGTAAAAATGGAGCTAACAATAATATGTAAAATGCTTTAAATATTACCTGACAAATAACAGCATATTGAATATTATCTATTATTATTTTCATCAACATCTTTATCATCATTATTTTGAACCTTTATAACTAGGGGATGTGGTTTATTTTCTAAGGCCTTAAATCACATGACTTGTACCTTCTAGCTGAATAAATCTTATTCCAGCAGTGTACGTCAAATATGGACTAGTGGATGTGGTTTTGATAGTTTTCTTTATTTTTAACTGCCTCCTAGAATAGGGGAGAGGTACTTCATCATTTAGTAAATTAATATAAATGTTCATTTTTGAACTATAGTTTACTAGGAAATAATAATGTTTTGCTTATCTCTGGAATAAGTTAATGACTTTCTTTAAATAATTAGAATCTTTATTTTAGGAGCAAATATCAATGCACAGACTGAAGAAACTCAAGAAACTGCCTTGACTTTGGCTTGCTGTGGAGGCTTTCTGGAAGTGGCAGACTTTCTAATTAAGGCAGGAGCTGATATAGAACTAGGGTGTTCTACCCCTTTAATGGAAGCTGCTCAAGAGGGTCATTTGGAGTTAGTTAAATACTTATTAGCTGCAGGTAGGCATTTTTGCATTTGGGAGTTTTTTTACATGATTTATTTAAGTAAAAATATTGCAATGCAAATAGCTTTTTTTTGATGTATGATGCACTGAATGTGTATAGAAAAATAATGTGATAAATTTTTTAGTGTATTTTGAATAAATAATTTACCTTATTGCTGTTTGAAATATCTGCAGTTTTAATTTTAAGCAGTAATCTATTTCTAATTTTTTTTCTTTTTTGCTTTTAAAGATGCTGACAGTATTCTCTATTTCTAGAAATGGATAAGGCTGTTTTGTCTAATTTGAGGAGATATGGCTTATCTAGAAGAAATTTCAGTATCCACATTTGTGTCTTATGATTCTTTTATTAAGGCTGTGTATCTAACACTACTGCAGGAGCTAATGTTCATGCAACAACAGCAACAGGGGATACAGCACTAACATATGCCTGTGAAAATGGTCATACCGATGTAGCTGATGTCTTACTTCAGGCAGGAGCAGATCTGGTAAGCTATGTCACTTTCTAAATCTTAATATTTAAAGCTAAGACAAGAAATTAATTGAAAGGAGATTATAGACGAAAGGTGTTTCTTTACTTCTGATTTTATGTTGGCCTTTTTGCCATTCTTTATCTCATTTAGTCATATTTTTTTCCTATGCTGTTTGGTGTCCATTCTTATTTTCCTTGTTAGCAGGACTATCCAGTCTACTACCCCTTTTCCCCTACAAAAAAGGGAAAATTTTGTGTTTGATATGTTAATAAATAATCATAATAATTAATACAGATCTTCTCTTAAGTACTTAGCTATTTTTAGAAGCTTTTCTGATCTGTCATAAAAAGGCAAATATGGCTTAGAGGCATTTCACTGTAGTTTAGGAAATAAATTGTACCTATACCATCAAAGCATTATTAAGTAAAGGAGTTAAAAAGATAAGTATTCAGTAAATAATATTTTCCCTCAAATAACTTTTTATTTAGTGAGAAGGATGAAATACTGAGGTCATTTTTTAAAATATTTATTTATTTATTTTGGGCCGCATTGGGTCTTCGTTGCTGCGCACAGGCTTTCTCTAGTTGCGGCGAGTGGGGGTTACTCTTCATTGTGGTGCGCAGTCTTCTCATTGCAGTGGCTTCTCTTGTTGCTGAGCACAGGCTCTAGGTGCGTGGGCTTCAGTAGTTGTGGCACTCAGGCTCAGTAGTTGTGGCGCACGGGCTTAGTTGCTCCATGGCATGTGGGGTCTTCCTGGACCAGGGCTCGAACCCGTGTCCCCTGCATTGGCAGGCGGATTCTTAACCACTGCGCCACCAGGGAAGTCCTTACTGAGGTCACTTTAAGGTAGATTACAAAGAGATGTCATAGGGAAAGGACAGACAGTAAAAAAGCTCAGAAGAGGTGAAGACGTCATCTGAGATGTTATGTTTGGGGCTGGGTAGGGTTTAGAAAGGTAGATACTGCGCTGTTGTTACAAAAGAGATACTCCAGTTGGAGGAAATAGTATGAGTACAGCCTGAGACGTAGGGAAGAAAAAAGCAATTGTGTGTGGGGAAAATAGTCATTCTTCCAGTTTAGCCTGTGAGGGAGTAAGAAAGGTAGGTTTTAGTTAAAACATAAGCACCCGTGTGTTCATGGGGCTGAGATTAATAAGCAAATGTGTTTTCCTGTAGAAGTTCATAGTTTATGACAGAAACTCACATGCAGGCAGAAACAGGCTCCTCAATTAACTGATTTCTTAACTTAAACTTTACTTAACTTCTCTTTCCTCATTTATGAAAGGAGAGGGTTAAATTAGATTACTATTGTGGCCTCCTTCAGCTCTGTCTGTGTTGGTACAACTCTTGGAGAACTTATGACGCACATTATATTCTAGCTAGTCATGCGTATATTCTTCTTATTAGGTTTTGAGCTTCTTCAGCTTAGGAACTAAATTTCTAGTGTTTACTACAGTGACTGTGAAACATACAGCAATGTAATCTTGCTTAGTTAATTGCAATGAAAACAACTTAGTGTATGACTTAAGAGAAGAATCATCCGATGTAAGTGTAAAAAATATTGGCATGTAAAATGCTTTATAAAAGGTGTTTTTTCTCAAACCTTTATACTGTAAGATCTGAAAATTTTTCCTATGCTGATATTCTGAATTGCAAAAATGCAGCTGGTTCTCCATCCTTTTGAAACCCAGAAATCTCTAGTAATATCTTATAATTGATGGTATTAAATATCACTAGCCTTGTTATTTTTATGTAAGGTAAAATAGAAATAATGGGAAGTCTGTAAAGACAGAGAGTGATATACTTAGAGAAATTCATACACGTAGGATACAAACTTATGAAAAGAAAATCACTTGTAGTGGATTAGGATAATGTTGATAATGTTGATTGTTTGGAGAGGGCTGTGCTAGAGTGCCATTCATTGTTCAAGTTCCACAGTCCTTTTTGTAGAGAGAAGGAAAAATTACCCAGATGGATTTAGATGAGGGTGTAACAATCACATGAATATAACCCCAGTTCTTAATTTATCTATGTTTCCATAGAACATGTTTCTAATTTGAGATTGTTTAAATTAAAGAATGTATTCCTAGATTTACTTCAAAGCATGTTATTTAATATATTTAGATTCTGAAATTAGTTCAGTTCTCTTCCTTTTGATTTTCATGAAAGGGAATAATTGTTCATTAGAAATTAAATATCAAGTAAGTCTGTGGTTTTTAAACAGGAGCATGAATCTGAAGGTGGAAGAACTCCTTTAATGAAAGCTGCAAGAGCTGGTCATGTTTGTACCGTTCAGTTCCTAATTAGTAAAGGTAGGTTTGTGTAAGGCAGTAATTTTTTTCCACAGGTATCTATCCCCTGCCCTTGGGTATTAAGAGATTTACAGGTAAAGAACATTTTGGAGGTGTCACATGGTGGAGGGATGCTACTGAGATTTTTGTGAGTGGGTAGTTGATAAACGTCCTGCAACACATAGAACCATTCCAAACTGTGAAGAGTTCTGATACCGAATACCACCCTTGTTAAAAAAATTTCAATACAGAAAAATTTCTCTGTGTAAAAAACTTTGAGGGTTTAGATACCTTGAAGTCTTTTCTGTTTATGTAATAATATATCTCGAAACCTGGATTTTTATGTTGTTTCTGCCACTGATTAATTTGAAGGCAAGTCACTTTTCTTCTTTATATTTCCTTGGGCCTAAGTTTCCTTCTTTGTAAAATATAGAGAGGTGTTCATAAATATTGCACCCCCCCCCAAAAAAAATCGAAATTGAAATGGAACAAATATGCCAAAAATGCATTTTCATTCATGGTCATTTATTCTACTTTGAATACCAAAATCCTTAATAACAAAGGTAGCCTAAAGTTTGAAATCGTTTGTAGGTAAAGAAAATAAATCAGAAATAACTTACTGGTCAAAGTATTTTAGGCAATTTGAACACTTCCTTGTGTTATATGTTTATAAATAAGACATAGTATTCTCAAGAATGAAATTATTTTCAGTTATTATCTCCTCTCTTCTTTAATTTTAATGAGTTTGATTCCAGTTTCTTCCTGGCATTTTATTTCCATTTCCCACATGCATAGCACAGTGCTCCAAATCAGGGATGAATTCATATTAAGGGGAAAATATACCTGTTTTCATTCTCAGATATTTCCCAATGAAAAAAGATTATACTACTATTACTTACTATTTTTTGTTAATTCCTTCCATATTTGGCCCATAGAGGGCAGTGTGGTTTATTTTTTATTGGTTTTTAGTCATCTTTCCCACTGAAGATATTAAAATGTAGATAAAATTTTATATTTTACTTTTTTAAAACAGTGATTATATTAGGAATAATATATACTTTTATCATTTAATGGTTCATACTGAAACATTTGTGGATGAAATTATATCATGTTTGTCTGGGATTTGTTTTAGAATAATTCAAGATGGGAGAGGAGAATGGATGTGGGTATATGTGAAATGAGATTGGCCATGTTTATAATCATTGAAGCTGGGTAATGGGTATGTGGGGCTTCATTATACTGTTCTCTCTACTCTTCGATTTTGAAGTTTACCATAATTTAAGAAACAACACTCTATTAACATGATTTTTCATGCCTTGTCTGTTTTAGGAGCAAATGTGAATAGAACCACAGCTAACAATGACCATACTGTACTGTCCCTGGCTTGTGCAGGGGGTCATCTGGCAGTGGTGGAACTACTTTTGGCTCATGGGGCAGATCCTACACACCGTTTAAAAGTATGTAACTCAAATGTTTCAGGTAGCATTGTGAATTAATTTTCACTCTTGAGCATAACAAATTATTATCTATAAGTTCCACTTGTATTGGCATTCTAAATGTGTTCATTTTCTTCTGTTTTTAGAGAAAAGTGTTCTTTACTAAACCTAAAACTTTAATGGGTCTGGGGCCTGTTGGCTATATCTTCCTTAATGTTTCTGTAAATTAATTTAAAAAAAATTTTTTTCCCCTTCCATATTCACTCTTTTAGGATGGCTCGACTATGTTGATAGAAGCAGCAAAAGGTGGTCATACAAGCGTTGTTTGCTATCTTTTGGACTATCCTAATAACTTGCTTTCAGCCCCTCCACCAGATGTCACTCAGTTAACGCCCCCATCCCACGATTTAAATAGGGTAAGCTTCTAAACTAAAACATTTTATGTTATATCATCTTTTTTCCTTTTTCGGTCATAGTTCAAGATTAAACTAGATTGTTTTTTGTTATAATATGTAGTTCTTTTTATAGATAACATACTTGATATGGTTAATGAACCTCTGATGTAATATTCAGATTCTAGATTGATATGATTTTGCTTTGCTTTCTTACTGTGGCCAGAATAATCTTTTGATTTCAAAGTTCATTAAAAAAATGTCATGGAGGGAATTCCCTGGTGTCCAGTGGTTGGGACTCAGCGCTTTCACTGCTGGGTCCCGGGTTCAGTCCTTGGTCGGGGAACTAAGATCCCATCCCGCAAGCTGTGCAGCATGGCCGGAAAAAAAAAAGTCATGGAAAATAATTTGATACCAACACATTTTAAGTAAATATGTCGCCTGAGATTGTCATATGAAAAAATATTTCGAATGGATCTTTGTAACTTATTCTTCATTTAAAGCAAATTATGTAATGGAAGGTGAGGAAAAGCAGATATATAATCAGTTTCATTTGTCTTAGGCTCCTCGTGTACCAGTTCAAGCACTGCCCATGGTTGTCCCACCTCAGGAGCCTGACAAACCACCTGCCAATGTTGCCACTACTCTTCCCATCAGGAATAAAGGTCAGTTATACTTCTAAAGACTTAACAAGTTGTCCAAGTAAAAATGATAAGATTGCAAAAAAAAACCAAAAACTGGCCATTTAAAATTATTATTCCACAAAAAATGAATTTTACTAGGTCGGCATAATTGAAGATTTTTTTTTTAACAATGAAAAAAGCATGTTATTGGGAGAGAACATAGTTAAGAACACTAATTTGTGCTGGAATCAGAAGTATTAGCAGTAGAAATTCAGATGCTCATCTTTGATGCAATTCTGATTATCCATGATTTCCTCTAATAACTAGTCATTTCTATTCATGTTAAAATGTTAGGCTGCGTATAATTGGGTGACATTTTTGTAAATTACTAAAATTTCTGTAGTGATATGAGGCATAATATTAATAAGCTAGATCAAAATTAAATTTTATTTTAGAATAGCTGGTTTTAATATAGATTTTATATCTGGAATACCTTTTCTCAACCAAGAATTCAAAGTTACTTCAGATATGGTTGTTTGTTGCTCTAGAACTCTGAGGTCCATATTTGGTTTGTGGAAGTTACAGCATGCATGTTCATAAGTTATGTCCCAAAAGATTACAGCTACCAGTTTTAATCAGTTTTTCCTTTTAGAAAGTTTTACCTGAGGAACCAATGTGGTTTTAATTTTTTGGTTTTTGGCTACCTATATTATTTTACCAACAAGAATACTAAGTATTTCCACCAGTTCTTTTCAATCACCACTACCAATCTAGAGCCTTGGCACCTTTTTCAGTTGGTATAGCAAGCAAATGATTGCTATACCGATAGCCAGATATGTTTATTCACCTGGCTGTCAGAAGATACAGTGGATGTCATAGTTCAGCATCTTTTCTTCCAGGGAAACTGAATCCCATTTCTCTACTGGCCAGGTAGCTTTGTGAATATGTGAATTTCTATCTTACCTTTATCAGTCTTGAAGATGGTAGGCCCCAACAAAGACATATATTTTAGTTGGATTTTAATTTCCTGGTACTTCTCAGTGGTTTGAGTACTCTTTGTGTGTATGTGTGTGTGTTTAAAAGGCACAGACTATTAAATGTAGAAAAACCTTGACTTAGAGGTTTAAGTTTTCCCTACATCTTAATAATTTAGCATTATTTTTCTGTTCTTATGATAAGTTTTTACATCTTTATGACCAGATGAGGTATCTATCTACACATAGCCTTAGATTTTACTTTAATTGTACCACTTAGATATCACAAACCTGCATCCCTCTATTGTCTAATTGTAACCATGTGATATTTTTAAAATTCTGAAATTAATTTCCCAAAGATTACTCTATGCACATAAAATACATACATTTTATATTTATGATAAAGAAGGTGGATTTGTTTTTAACTCCTTAACAGTGCATTTTCACCTTCTATGGATATATTAACTTGGTGCATAACTGTTGGCACTAAACCTCCCAACAGTAACTCTGTAATGAGGATGCCATTCATGTGCACTTCTGAGGGGGTTTCTTTTTCACACAGCTGCTTCTAAACAAAAGTCCAGCAGCCATTTGCCAGCAAACAGCCAGGATGTACAGGGTTACATCACCAATCAGTCTCCAGAGAGCATTGTAGAAGAGGCTCAGGGAAAGTTAACAGAACTGGAACAGAGGATAAAAGAAGCCATAGAAAAGAATGCACAGCTGCAGTCCTTGGAACTGGCTCATGCTGACCAACTTACCAAGGAGAAGATCGAGGAGCTGAACAAAACAAGGGAGGAACAAATTCAGAAGAAACAAAAGATTTTGGAGGAACTACAGAAAGTAGAACGAGAATTACAACTGAAAACTCAGCAGCAGCTAAAAAAGCAGTATCTAGAGGTTAAAGCTCAAAGAATTCAACTTCAGCAGCAGCAGCAACAGTCTTGCCAACATCTGGGACTGCTAACTCCTGTTGGGGTTGGAGAACAGCTTTCCGAGGGAGACTATGCACGGTTACAGCAAGTGGATCCCGTTTTGCTTAAAGATGAACCCCAGCAAACTGCTGCTCAGATGGGTTTTGCACCAGTCCAGCCTCTGGCCATGCCTCAAGCTTTGCCTCTGGCGGCAGGTCCCTTGCCTCCAGGGTCCATCGCAAATCTTACAGAACTGCAAGGAGTGATAGTTGGACAGCCAGTACTGGGCCAAGCACAGTTGGCAGGGCTGGGGCAAGGAATTCTGACAGAAACACAACAAGGGTTAATGGTAGCCAGCCCTGCTCAGACCCTCAATGACACGCTGGATGACATCATGGCAGGTGGGTTATATTGTTATGAGCAGGTATCAAATATGATTTGCTTAAGGCGAGTAAGAGTGTGCCAGAATTTTTTGCCGTTACCCAACTTGAGAACTATTTCTGGACTCTTGAACCATGTATATCTTTAGAAATATTAGTTCAATCTCAGACGTTCTCAGATGGATACAGGTCAAATTAAAGATTAGCTTATTCAATGCAAGTGGCTGAAACTTTCTGACTTAGGTGGGTAGGCTGGGAATCTAGGTTTTTCGGTAGTCAGGTTGATGTTTGATTTTTTTGTTTGTTTTTGGTTTTGTTTTTTCTCTTTAAGTTCAGAATACTGATAAAATTTTGGCTTTTTTGCTTCTGTATTCACACCAATAAACTGGGAAATTGGTAGAAGTTGAAGTGCAAAACTAGTAGGATATATCAGAAAGCTTATTTGTGAACAGAAATACTTTATATCCTAATGGATCAGACTTCAAACCTGATGGATATTAAAAAAAAAAAAAAGTAAATACTTTTACAACAATAATAAAGTACCAAACCAAATAAGGTTTGATTATACTGTATGTCAGTGATTTATCCCCTGTGAATGTTCATGTGTAGTTTCTTTCTAATTGTATTATGAGCAGGTGTGGTCCCTTGATAGTATCATAAATGATATATCTTTAAATGGGTAGGCAGAGAAATTTTTTTCCATTTTAATTAGATTCATTGGCAAAAAGAAATATTTTAGGGGTTGTTTTAATGGTTCTAGTTTGGGGTACTTAGTTTTTGTGAGTTCTGTAACAAAGTAGTAGTATGAGATTTTACAGGATTATAAGCCATAAGAATACTGTACTGAAAAGAATAATTTTCTTCATTTAAAAAAAAAGTAAAGAAAAAAAAATAGAAAAAGAAGGAACAGGGGAAAACAAAGGGAGTAAATAGGTGAATTTTGGTAATTTTCATCTGCTCTCTTCCTCCCTTTTAATTCTTTGGTCTATACTTAAAGGATGATTGAATTTTTTCTAATTTTGAAACTGTGTTTAAGTAGCATTATATATTATGATGAGATTATACATAATTTAACTTTAATCTTTTAAAAGAATAAAAGAAAATGAAATTGTATAGTGTTGAGATATTTAGCTAACATTCAGAAACTAAGAAACCAGCTAATGAGACAGATTTTGTACTTAGAAATTGCTCTAAAGTTTCCTAGTCTTCTTTTAGTATCACCTCAACAATAGTATGTGGAATGAAAGTCTCTGCTAATCTTAGAGGGTACAGTAACTACATCGGAAAAAATGCTATTAATTGTTAGTAAGAACTACAAAGCTTCTTATATTAAGAAGTATACATTTTTCCTATAGATTTGAAAGTTACTACTAATCACCATTAGTGGGTTATAATAATTGGGAATGTAATTTTAAAAACAGTATATATCTTATGAAAATTGAAGCACAGTAGCTCCAAATGCCAAATTTGATATTACTTTCATGGCCATTAATCTAGATCATAATGGTGTTCTTTATAATATGTCGATTCAACTACCAAAGAATGTGTAGAATTGAGTGTTATTTATTCTATTAAATGAAGAATGGACATTCCATACCAATGAATATTAAAAATTTTTTGATATGCTATCAGAATTTACCTGATGTTCTTGGGCATAGTTCAATAATGATTTGCCAGTTGTATAATTTTTATGCTGATCAGAATTATCGGAGGTTTGTAAAGTAGTTTTTCTGTTGATTTGTTTACCAAACGAAAACAATTAAATTCTCCCTATGTATTCCAGGTGTTTTCATATAAAATTATTTTTTAAAGCTTATAACTTCTTAGGAAATATGACAGATACTTGTCATATTATAAAAATACTTTACCTGTTTATTCTCATTTATATGGGGAGAGGAGAGATGGCCAGAAGAAAGAACAGGATTAAAAACATCCAGCTACCTCCCTGCAACCCATTCCTGCATCATGCATGTGCACGTGCACAAACATACACATATACACTCACTTCCACAGCCTTTAAACTTCTTCTCTAGTAATTGTTATTTCAGTTGACTAATGACCATTTCCATTTCCATTCTTTGGGTTTTTTAATATCTTACAACTTCATTAGGCTCAGTCTTCCTTCTCTCCTTCAGCATAATGTCTGTTCTTTATTCCTTAGTCCCCATTTATTAGACTGCTTTTATAAGATTCAGTCTCTTTTTCTCTAGTACTTGGCTGGTCAGAATCTTCTATCTTCCTTGGTTTCTGTACTAGCCAAACCAAAATCAGTTCCCTATTTAACCAGTCTTAACAACTTGCCTTTGCTGTGCTGTCAAGTTCCCTCTTTCCTTACCTGACGTTAAAATTTCTTTGAGCATGTGGTTTTCCCTCTCTGACCCTAAAATGAAGTTCCACACGTAAAGATCTGGTCTGTACCATGGTTCCTTCAGGTACCTACATATTTACAATTGTTACTTTTAATTTTAGAGAATGGATGAGTGACAGGCAGCTATTTAGTTTTAGTAAACCAATATCATAGGTACCCCAAGGGAATTAAATGAGAGAATTGATTTTTCCTATCTCCTTCTAGAAGAGGTGATAAGAAAAACCAGTTTGACCAAAAATAAGAAAACTAATATGTTCTTTAAAAGAACTTATTCAAATTGAAATGTAAATTATAATTTAGTCATTTAACAATAAACTTAGATTTTTTTGTTCAGTATCATGAAATAAAATTCAGTTTTTTGGACAGATTGGTGTTCATTCTGTTTAAGCTAATTTTGTGTTTAGCATTTTCATTTGTGAAAATCAGTCTAATCAGAGGAGAATATGGAACCCATTTTAAGAGCCATAGATTTTATATGGTTTTGAAATTTATATCTAGAATGTGTACATTTGAATTGTCTTGATCTTTTTCTTAACATACAAAACTATCAACGTGGAGTAACAATATCAAGGTCATTAGATGATTAACATGTTAGTGTTGAATACATGCCCTTTTCTATTGATCTGGATCCCTAAGGATTCAAATAGTGTGTTTTGTTTTGTTTTGTTTTGTTTCCTCCTTTGTTCTTCCTTTGGCTTTTAAGTGGACTTAAAAATGTATAATTTTAGAATGTGTGTTGCTATAATGTATAGTGTATGTTTGTGCCTGAACTAAGGATTTCATGTAAAATAGATTTCTTAATTGACAATTGTGTTTATAATTGTTATGATAAGGTCTATTTCAGTTTTGTTCTTGGTAGGAGCATAACCTCTTTTGCCTGGTTTCAGATCCAGTTGTGAATCATGATTGTTTTCTGTCTCATGTAGTTGATAACTACATTGGTAACATACATCCACACTACTGTTGATCATTCAAAGATTAATGCCCAGACTCTAGTGCTATAGCATTTTTAATAAGGGGGAAAAAGGATTGATGTTCACATGGCAACTCCAGAAGTGAGTTGATGAGGGAATAAAGTACCCTCAACTGCTACCACCTTTGGAATTCTCCCATCTCAAGTACTGACCTAATTAGCCCCTTCTTAATTTGCTTATTTTGATGAAAATAATATCATGGCAAAATTATACTTAGAAGAACTAACAGTAATCTATACTTGAAGGCTGATTGCATGCATACATTTTTTTCTACCCTAATATTTTAATTTTGTCTTCCTAAGTCAGTGTGATTGCTAGATTGATTGGTGAGCATTTTACGCCCTTCAGAATAATTCTGTATGTGAGAAACTGTTTCTGTGTGAGGATCAAATTTTTATATATATATATGCTGTCATACTGAGGGCCACCCCCTGTCTGCAGTTAATAAAAGAATAGGAAGTATTTTAAATATTCAATAGCGAATGTCCCCAAACAGTGATATTACTTTCATTAGTTCTAGAAAATAAGGTGTGAAATTGGCAGGTAAAAGACACATTTTCTCCTTCTTAACTTGACTATTTTAACTTTTATTCCTTTTCTGATTAAGAAGATATAATGGATAACCATTTGCATATATATTTAATTTTAATTCATAAAAATAGTTTTGTTTTCAGGGTTATTTTGAATTAAGGTTTTGTGATTACATACCATAAGAGGGGAATTTGTTTTTCATATGGTTTATTGTTTAGCAAATGGGTTACTCTCAATATATATTTAAATTTTGGTCTGTTGTCCAGTGTCAGAAATAACCAGGAAAATGAGTTATTAGTGCTATGGCAGTCTACCTGTAGATATTTTGTTTTTAAAGATATTTAAATATTTTCTGACAACTATTTCCTGCTGTTACCTAACAATGTTTCATCCTCATTAAGTACAGTTATTTTGTTCAACAGCAGTCAGTGGAAGAGCATCTGCAATGTCAAACACTCCTACCCACAGTATCGCTGCTTCCATTTCCCAACCTCAGACTCCAACTCCAAGTCCTATCATCTCTCCTTCAGCCATGCTTCCTATCTACCCTGCCATTGATATTGATGCACAGGTAAGCTCCAAACTCAGGAGTGATAGTTTTTAGCTGGAATTATATCATCATTAGAAACATTAATCAGTTATTTAAATTATCTTAGACTGCTTTGTGTCTGGGCAAAGACCTGAGCCACAGTTATAAATTAGAATCCACATTTAAAGAAATAAAATACCAAATACAGATTATTACTGATAATTATTGTGAAGATCTGGTTTCTGATATCATCAAGTAATCTTTTTTTCTTAAACTTTAGTTTAAAAAGGGATGTAAAAAGAAAGAACTTATTTAAGATTATGTATTTTCTTCTAAACTTAAATTAGAAGATGTGTCTTAAAATTCATATTGGATTCCATTTATATAGCATATATACTCAGTTATATTTATATTGTCTTTGAAAATTCTGATCTTGCTGACTGAAATATGTAGTAAGTCTATGTGTCTGTTTCTATAACACTGTTAAGTTTAAAAAACAAGTTTTTTAAAAGAATTAGTTTACCATGAAATGTCAGAGCGAAATGAGGTTGGAAAAGAGAAGGTAGCTTGTGTTGTGTCCTGAAGAAATGCCAAGCAGCCTAGCTTAGAAGACTGCTGAATGAGGTAAGGGTATGTGGCTTTCTTCAGGACTGAGAAATGTTTGAAGTTTATTTAGTTTTGTGTTTTGATTAATGCCTGATGGAGAGACTAGTGTGAGGGTGGTGGTGTATGTTATAAAACTTGCAGTTTTATAAATGATCACTTCTTTATAAGCATCAATTTTAGGGAGGGGGGATGGGGGAGGGGGGGGAGAGAGAGAGAGAGAGAGAGAGAGAGAGAGAGAGAGAGAGTGTGTGTGTGTGTGTGTGTGTGTGTGTGCGCGTGCGCGTGTGTGTGTGTGTTTGTATTATTGCATCCTTAAGGGCCTGTACTATTAAACTATTGAAATAAAGCCTCCTTTTCATTAAGATGTTTCTTGGTAATACTATGAAAAAGGAATTTCATTTCTGTTCTTACTTGCTTCCCTTATTTTATATGAGCTAACTTTTTTTTGAGCACCTGTAATAGTTAGGGGCTTTCTTTAAGGAATAACTTTATTCAGTCTTCAGATTACACATATAAGGTAGCTACTCTTAAACACCCATTTTCCTGCTGAAGAAACCTAGACTAAGAGAGAGATTAAACATTTGGCTTACAATCACTTCGTTTAACTAAGAAATGGTGGGGCTGGAGTCAAACTTAGGTTGGTTTGACTTAAAAGGCACCCTTCCAAATGCCATACTATAGGGCTTCATTTTTAGTCTCATAAAAAAAAGTAGACATTCATTTGGTGAACCACAATGGTTTACATTTCATATTGATAGCATTGTAGAATTGGATTGAACTTTTTATTGAATTTGCATTATTTTCCTCTAATCTGTTTTGCTCTGAGTCTGTTAATGTTTTAACCAGAAGTATATTTTCTAATTTTGTGAGATCAAAAATTGATCCATAAGCAAAAGTAAAACTTCACCAAAATATAAAGTGTTTCT
This sequence comes from Tursiops truncatus, assembly GCF_011762595.2. Lineage (NCBI taxonomy): Eukaryota > Metazoa > Chordata > Mammalia > Artiodactyla > Delphinidae > Tursiops > Tursiops truncatus. The sequence goes on along the minus strand of NC_047038.1, from coordinate 89,126,616 downwards.
TCTTTTTTTTTTTAGTGCTTTAAAATAAAACAGCCACAGGGACTTCCCTGGTGGTCCTGTGGTTAAGACTCTGCACTTCCACTGCAGCGGGGCAGGTTTGATCTCTGGTTGGGGAACTAAGATCCCGCGTGCTGCATGGTGCAGCCAAAATTAAATCAATTAATCAATCAGCTACAGAAAAGGTTCCATCAAGTATGATCATGATTTTATTGAATTTGAGATTATAGTGATAATGAAATTTTATCTGACTATACCACTCAACCAACCATAAATTAATTTCTGAGAAGTTACATATAAATACTTTTAAAAAGTTAATTGAACAAACGATGTACATTTTAAATGTAGTAGACATACTTATGTAAAAAGATTTGACTATGGCTCCTTAAAAATCTGCTTCTTTATCTGGTCTTTACATTGAGGCTTTTCAGTTGGGTTAGCCTAATATGAGTTACAATACTTTTCATGGAGTTTACCATAACTGCTTAGTTAGAAATTTCCTGTTTTGGAACACATAATACAAAATAATTATTTGGAAATAATTGTTCACCATTTTTTCTTTAACCTTCAGTGTTAGTTTTTTTAACTTACTAGTTTTTATGATACCAAGAAGGTACTTAAAGTGATAAATACAAAGATTCTTTTATGCTTAATCCACCTGAAGTTTTTTCTAGATTCTCAATACAAATTCCATGAGATTTTACGTAATGGATATTTTGGTTTATGTGTGACAATGCTGTGCCATTACAGACAGGTGATATGATGAAGATTCTTCCTCTATTTTGAAAGATTAAAATTCCTCTAATAATTGGATTTTCCATTTGTTTATTTAACAAAACTTAACATGTACATTCTTTTTTTTGTTTTTTTTGCGGTACGCGGGCCTCTCGCTCTTGTGGCCTCTCCCGTTGCGGAGCACAGGCTCCGGACACGCAGGCTCAGCGGCCATGGCTCACGGGCCCAGCTGCTCCGCGGCACGTGGGATCTTCCCAGACCGCGGCACGAACCCGTGTCCCCTGCATCAGCAGGCGGACCCTCAACTACTGTGCCACCAGGGAAGCCCAACATGTACATTCTTACTCTTTACAGATACTTACTTCTTTAACTTAATCTCTGTAACAATTCCATGAAGTAGGTACTGTTGCTATTACCATTTTACAGGTAAGGAAAGAGGCCTTGCCTAACAGCCAATTTTTTAGTGGAGCCAGCTTTCAAAGAAACAAAAAAAAGACTCTGGGTCTAAAATCTAGAAAATGGGTCTGCCTAGATAGCAAAGGGTCATGTGTGTTTAATCTTTACATCTGTTTAGCATATTTCCTTGTCCATACAGCATATTTACCACAAATCTTAAGGAAGAACAAAAGAAGTGTGATTTTTTTAATGCCTCAGTATATAAGTCTCTTTTTTTAAATGCTAATGATTCTTGAAAAATGGTCCTTTAGTTGATCATTATAGTAGGGAACTAATATTTTAAACAAGGATTAGCTGGAATCGTATGTGTAATTTCTGGCCCTTAAAGAATGCTGACGATAAGAGTTTGCATTCTTTATAACATTCCTCAAATCTTACGTTCTATAACTAGAAATCACCCTTGGTTTGTGTGCCACAGGCTCTCCGCCTCTCATGTAAGGGTCTTATTGAATTAAGTTTGGATACTATCAAAACTTTTAAGATTAATACTACACACTGTGCTGTTACCAAAATTTATTTTAGGAAACATCAATAAATGATAGTTTGAAGTAATTATTTGGGACTGTTTTACTATGCATTCTGATAACATAGCTCTAATCTCTTTTTATTTTGCTTGAGTGGTGTAATAAAACTTATACCTGGGTACTCTAGATATGGAAATTAGGAATCACATATAGATTTTTAAGAACTGTGGTTTTATATGAAACAATAAATCTGGTTGAAGGTAAGAGCTGAATCCCCTGAATTAATTAAATATTTTCTGTATTTTATAGTGTGAACTTTTTATTAACTCTGCTAGCCGAAAGTGAGAAAGAATTAGTTGTTCTCTTCATAGGTTCTAAAACCTGTGTTCTGGCATGAACTGAACTTGTGTTCCAGTTCTGAACTGCTTGACATTTTATTCTCAAATTTCTAAAGGCTTTCCTTAAACTTGGAATAACTTATTCTAGCACATCTCAAAAATGAGAAAAATAAATACCTCCTCATGTAATTTTGCCTTTTTTTCCTGTTTTTAATAATTAACATGTATCTATTATCTTTTAAAGAGGTAGATGTTAAATTTAACCTACATATCAAGACTGAAATTGTAGAGTATGTAAAATTATGTTTTACCTTTAATGGTATAAATGTCATTGGTATTTCTCTTTTCTTCTGTTTTTGCAACATGGAAAACAGTTTCACCACGATTTAAGGAGAAATTAAGGAGCCCAGGAAAAAACTCATTTAACTCATAATAGTAATATGAAATACTCTGCCATTAAAGCATTCTACTTTAAAATGCATGCATTCGACTTGTTTATATGAAGTGTTTTAAATAGGTTATTTACTGTCTTACTGATTTTTCTCATTTATTGAATGCCCTAAAGTGCCATCCTTTTTAATCTTATACATGACCCCTAACGTGGTTAGAGAATGAGATATTTGGGACTATGGAGGTCTAAAAAATATTCAGCCCTTTAAATCCTAATAGTTTTCAAAGTAATTTATTTAATTACTTTAAATGAAATGAATAGATATACTTTTTATAGTTCAGATTTTTTTTCACTTATATTCTAGCTCATTAAAAGCTGCCTTTTCCTTTAATATTTCATTTGTCTTATGATTCTTGCTTTTTTTTTTAATCTTATAAAATTGAATAGTCATGCTGGTAATTTACAGAATATTTTTACATTGAATATAATTTTATCATTTTTTATAAGCCTGAATCATCATAACATGTTATGATACAGAATGGTATATTTTATGATATTGTGAGCTAAATGGAAATTTTCTTTAGAATATAAACCTGGAAAGCTCTTAACAAAGCTCTGGGCATCTTTTTCCTTTCCAGGTTTCTCTTAGATATATGACCAAGAATGTGACTTGGTAACCAGTATAATAACATAACTTTAGTGTTACTTTGCCTTCTAGAAAGTCATCACCTACATTTCATTTCCTTGATTAGAAATATTCAAAACACCTGTTTTCTTTAATTCAAAACTACCTGTATCTTATCAGTAGTTAATTTTAACCCAAACTCCTACTTCAGTTAAATTGTTTCTTGATATATTGCAAATCAGGATATTTCTTACCATTTTGGGAATATGTAGTATATATTTGGGGGGGCGGTGAAAGTCTCACTTCAGAATCTTTAAATTCTTTCATTATTGTCTTAAAAAGATTGTTGTAAAATATTAATTGCTTTAATTTCACCTTAATGCAGAAATATAGTGAAGTTACCTACTTTTAAGTTGCCCAGGGAATTTGACTAACCTCCCCCTCTTCTTCAGCTTTAAATATCTTTTCCTTCAACTCTCACATTGTTCATATTTCTCTCTTAGTTTCAACCTAAATTTGCCCTGTACAGTAACCTGTAAACTCCTAGTGAGCAGAGACTGTATTTACTTACCTTTGTCAGCGCTAGAGTATCTAGCAGAGTACTTTGAATATAAAAGGTGCTTAATAAATGTCAATTGAATTGATGTTTTATAATGTGGAAAAAACCCAAATTTTACTGATCCTCTAAAATTTTCCATGCTTACCTTTTCCAAATTTTGTTTGTCTCTTCATTCTCTATTACGATTGGCACCAGTTTCCTAAATTACTCTTTAACCCCTAGAAGACTTCTAGAAACCTCATAAACTTTATCATAAAGTTGACTCTTTGTAATAAAGATTACTCTTCTACTGATTGTCTATACTAACATAGAGAACACATAATACAGATAGACTTAGCATTCTGTTCACCTCAGTCAGCTGTGCCTTAGGGCTGCTCTCTGATGTAAGAGGGTAAGCAGCATTTTGTTATCGATGATCTTGGTTTTTTTTACACCAGTCTTTACCCATTGTTAGCATGTGTGACCATCGGAAGGTTATTTCTCTGACCTTTGTCTCCTTTTCTCTGAAATCAGATTCCTTCCTTATAAACCTGAAATAAATATAATATTATATAACACAGTAAATATATATTTCATTTATGTAATCCTTCGTTTTATTAGTGATAGCTTTTATTCTATGACCCTTACAGCTACTGTCATTCATTCAACTTAACTATCTTTTATTGTTTCCTAGGCAAGACATCACTAATAGGTAGAGAATGCAAACATAAATAAGACATGTTTATTACCTTCCAGGAATTTATAGTCCCCTGAGGGTGATAGACACATAAGTAATATTAACATAAGGAAGATTGGTGATAAATGCTGTAATAGAGGTGAATATGTGAAAGCGGGAAGATGGCTTAGACAGAGCTATACAATAAAAAAATAATGCAAGATTCATATAATTTTATGTTTTCTGGTAGCCACATACCATGATAGAGTGTGACCACTGGTTAAATCTATTATTGGTCACTATCACTGGCATAAGTCAGAAGTAAACTGTATATAAACAGTGTCATGTCTCAATTATAATTGTGTTTGTCTTTCAAAATGCATTGTATATTATATTTTTTTGTTCCTTTAAATTTTTAGGGGCTTTGTTCCTCGAATGCAGTTAAGTTACTTGGAAATAATTTTTTCATTTCAAGACTTGTTTTTCAGCTTTGTTAGATGGGTCCAGAGTAGCTAATTTGGCCTAATGGCTGAGGATTTTTCTTGATATTCTGTGTGTTTTGAGGGTCTTTCTGCTCTGGCTGTGGGAACCAAACTATTCCCAGTTCTGTGTAAGCTCTAGGTGTTGTTCAGTCCCTTCTGGTAGTCTTTCCCTGGCCTCCAGTAATTTTTCTTATGCACGTATGCTGATCAGAGCTCAGCTGAAGACTCAAGAGGAGCCCTCTGCAGATCTCTGGAGTGCTCTCTGTATGTAGTGCCTTCCTCTCCAGTAGTCTACCCCATGAATTCTAGCCACCTTCACTTCTCCAAACTCTCTTTTCAATGCAGGGAGAATGCCAGGCTCTATTTGGGTACCCTCTTCCTGCACTTTAGCCTGGAAACTCTTCAGGCTATACAATAAGTTAATCATTTCTGTCCTCAGTGATCACTGTCATGTGTTGCCTGTCTAACTAACATCATTTCAAATAGTTTGTCTTTTTTTGTCGTTTGGGATGGGAAGATAAATCTTGTCTATGCTACTCCATTTATGGGTAGAAGGGAAAGTGAGTCCACTGTAGTATTTCTTAAAACATGTAGTTGAAAATAGCATATGGTTGAAAATCATACATTTTTTTCTTCTTGCTTGCTTTAAGAATTGCCCATAAAGTTCAAATATTATTTGTAGTTTAAAAAAATCACAAGTTGACCATTAGTGGGGAAAAAAAAAGAGGTTACTATCCAAATGTTTGATACAGTAGAATGGTATATATGTGTGTGTATGTGTGTGTCTGTGTATTTGGTATATGTACATATTATGTAATTGATGTTAACATTTTTAATTGTCTAATGAGCTAATCAACAATTTTTTACAGACTGAGAGTAATCATGACACAGCGCTAACGCTTGCCTGTGCTGGTGGTCATGAGGAACTGGTACAGACATTGCTAGAGAGAGGAGCTAGTATTGAGCACAGAGACAAGAAAGGTAAGGCCTACTTTTGTTAACTTTTCTTCTGATTATTTGTGTTCTGTGACGAAATACTACTTGTAGCCCTATTTTGATGGACAATAGCACTGTTTCTTTGCTTAGCTAAGAAGATCTTTATTTTACTCCAGGTTTTACTCCGCTCATCTTGGCTGCTACAGCTGGTCATGTTGGTGTTGTGGAAATATTGCTGGACAATGGTGCAGACATTGAAGCCCAGTCAGAAAGAACCAAGGACACACCGCTATCTTTGGCTTGTTCTGGGGGAAGACAGGAGGTATTGTCCCCAAGTGTAATTTTTTTTTTTTCTCTCTGTTTAACAGATGTGCACTTTAATTTATATGACTTTGTGGTAACAGTGGACAGACATTAAGATTTATCACAGTAACTGAGACTATAATCTTTTAGCAAAAGGATAAGAATTAGTGTTATAAACTGTCTTGCCAGAAAAATTATACATTGTTTATTATCCTACTCATCTGAAAGTACGAACTGCCATAGGAATCCCTCTATATTGCATTCAGGCTAAGAGAATGATTAAGACATCCCAAATCAAATCAGCAAGCTCCTGATAAGTGGGGCCTATATTCACTCATCTTTTCCTGTCCCAGAGTACTTAGTGTGAAAGGTACTTAAGCTCAGCCTCTGTTTGCTCCATTGTGTGTCTTCTTCGGACATTTAATAATCAGTTGGATAACCTCATTCTTCCGGCATTTAATAATTAGCTGGATAACCTCATTTTAAATCACTTTTTTAAATCCAATTCTATTCACCGGTCGTGCTGTCTCTATGGATTGGTAACTTCTCAGTTAGGGAGCTGTTGAATCTTATATTTGGGAAGCACTCTAGGTCATTCCAGGTGAGTTTCCTACCCTCAGCTTAAAAATCTTTTTCTTTTTTATTTCACCATTCTAATTATTTTCTGTATTCCACAGTGGAGGTGATTCTGTCAGTCGGAAATGTAAATGTTCTGTTTTTGATATATAATGAAAGTAAAATTTTGACTTAACTGAAATTTTCAATCACTGTGTGGTTTGAAATCATACTTGTCTCATAACATTTTTCAATATTGAATCAAAAAGAAATCAGTTGATTTTCTTCCTTTCAAAGCAATGTTAAAGCCTATAGTCTACTGTAATCTTTATGTATTCTTACGAAAATGTAACAGATGCGGTAATGATAATTATAGAAGTCTTTTAGGGTAATAATTTTGCCTATAACACTCTTGCTTTTATTTGGTGTCATTAGAACAGTAAAGTATTTTGCAGTAATTAATAAAATATTAGAAAGTCATTTTACTATAAAATCAAAAAATAATTCTTTTATATTGAATGTTTATTACTTTTGGGGAATAGACCATTCCCTCTGAGAGATAACTAGGGTCAGTTATCTTTGCATAAAAGAACTAAGAAAACTTTAGAAATTTGATTAGGGTTTTCTACTTTATTGCTTAAGGGACTCTTTGTAAAATAAAATAGCCTAATGCCAGTTTGGGGGCTTGTTTTTATGATGTTGTTACATAAGCCAGTTAGTCTTACTGGCTCTGAAAGCAAAAATGTGATAGAAAGTCATCTAAAATTAGTCATAGCTTCAGAGAAAGATAAGAATCATATCGCTTATACATGGAATCTTAAAAAAAAAAATACAAATGAACTTATATACAAAACAGAAATAGACCCACAGACACAGAAAACAAATTTATGGTTACCAAAGGAGAAAGGAGTGGGAGAGGGATAAATTAGGAGTTTGGGATTAACATATACACACTGCTGCGTATGGAATAGATGACCAACAAGGACCTACTGTATAGCACAGGGAACTATACTCAATATTTTATAGTAACCTCTAAGTAAAAGAATCTGGAAAAAAAAAGTATGTATATGTATGTATAATTGAATCACTTTGCTGTACACCTGAAACTAACACAACTTTGTAAATCAATTACACTTCAATAAAAAAAATTTTTTAAATGAAATTTAAAATAGAAAATGCTTATGAATGTGAACGTAAAAAAAGACAAAAATAAAATAAAATTGGTCATAGCTTTATTCAAACGAGTAAAGTTTTAGCTGGTAGTAAGGCAAAGCACTGTTCATTAACATTTATTTATTTCCCAGTTAGATATATTATTAACAGTAAGAGCAAGGATAAGTGCTATGAGCTTGAGCAATCCTTAACTTCCTTATGCCTCATTTGTAAACTGAAGATAAGATGCTAGTACCTGTGTCAAAGAGTTTTTTTGTGCATTAAATGGCATAATAGACAAAAGATCTATGAATGGCACTTAAATAAATGCTAAATATTCTCAGCAATCAGGGAATGCAAATTAAGACCCCAGTGAGATACCACCAGCTACATCCACTAGAATGGCTAAAATTATAAAGATTGACAATACCAAATTTTGCTGAGGATGTGGAGTAACCAGAACTCCTTGTTGATGAGAGTGTAAATAGTACAACCACTTTAGGAACAGGTTTGGCAATTTCTTAACTAAACATGCACCCAGAAATTCTGCTGCTAGGTGGAGCCCATGAGCAATGAAAATATATTTCCACAAGAAATGTTCATGGAAACTTTATTCAGAATTGCCCAAAACTAGAAACAGTAGAGATGTTTATCAGTAGAAGGGATAAAGCAGCACATTCACATAATGGAATGCTACGCAATACACACAGTTGACTTTCAAACACTCTGTGATTCATTTATATGAAGATCTATGGTAAATGAAACTAATCTTTGGGTAGAATTGACTGAGAAAGAACATGAGTAAATAACAGATTTAAATTAGGTTTATGCGTTTCTCGATACAAATTAGGTTTATGCGTTTCTCGATACTCAGTGAATATACACTTAAGTTTTGTGCATTTATTGAAAGTTACAAATTTCACCTAAAAAAAACCTAAAAAGCCTAAAAGCAAGTAAGAGTTTAGTTCATGGTACACATGCTGATGTGTTTAAGGGAAATTGCAGGTGTCTACAATTTACTTAGAAATGAAATGCATCAAAAAATGATGGACAGACGAATAAATGTGATAAAGTAAGCAGAGGAGAATGTTAATGGTAGAATCTAGGTGATGATTGTATGTAAATTTTTTTCAACTTTTCTGTGTGCTTAAAAATTTTTATGGTAAAATGTTGGGGGAAGATAAGTGTTAGCTTTATTCCAAAAATGTTTTTAATATTTAGTTTTTGATTTTAAGTTTAAAAAATATTTTAAGGACATTTACATGTATAAATGAAAAAATCTTATTCTGTTTTACCACTGTGTGGTGGAATAATACAGAAATACTAATTTCCAAAACAGCATTGCACAAGAACACATGAGGTCAAGATCTTTCAATGAAAACACTGTGCCATTTCAACAGATTCCAAAATGGATTTTACTTGAGAAACGATTCCTTTATCGGCCTCTAAGACCTTTTGCTTTCATTTGAGACTGATTTTGTGCAAAGGATGAATGACTTTCCCCTTCTTTTGTTATACAATAAAGCAGAAAAAAAGAGAAATCAGAAATATACACCTTGCAAGTTGTCTCACCATAAGAAGAAAACACATTTTTTCCTTTTCTTTTTCCAGGTGGTGGAGCTATTGTTAGCTCGAGGGGCAAATAAAGAGCACAGGAATGTTTCTGATTACACACCTCTAAGCCTGGCTGCTTCTGGTGGCTATGTGAACATTATCAAAATATTACTAAATGCAGGAGCTGAGATTAATTCTAGGCAAGTTTTATTCTCTCTCTCCAAGTCCCTTAAGAGTGTTATGTTAAAGATATTTGTAGCACACTTTTTAATGCCATATTTAGGAAATGCCTTCATTACAAATTTAGAATTCAAATTTAAGTGTTTAAAATTGTTGACATAGAACTTGAAAAAATTATCACTTTATTTCTTATGATAAACGTAAACACATCTGTCTTATGTTTTTATTAGCAAGCAAGTATATACTTTAGAATGGAAAGTTCATTTTAATAATGACTTAATAATTTATCACTTTCAGCCCAAGTCATTATGTTGAATGAGATACAGAAAGTATTCTAGTTCTGGGTAGTAAAAGATTTGTAGTGTAGTCTTGGTAATATCTCAAAGATTTAGTAGGGCTGAGAAGAATGATTATTTTAAATAATTCTGCAGAATAAAGAATCTTAAATCCTAAGATAGAGTTCTGTATTATCATCTAGTTTTTCTGGGACATTTAAAAAATATATTGGGCTTCCCTGGTGGCGCAGTGGTTGAGAGTCCGTCTACCGATGCAGGGGACATGGGTTCGTGCCCCGGTCCGGGAGGATCCCACATGCCGCGGAGCGGCTGGGCCCGTGAGCCATGGCCGCTGAGCCTGTGCATCCGGAGCCTGTGCTCCGCAACGGGAGAGGCCACAACAGTGAGAGGCCCGTGTACCGCAAAAAATAAAAAAAAATTTTTTTAAATAAATAAATAAAAATAAAAAATATATTTTTCCCTTTGTTCTCCCCATACTTCCACCCCCAGAACTGGTAGCAAATTGGGCATTTCTCCTCTGATGTTAGCAGCTATGAATGGGCACACAGCTGCCGTTAAGCTCCTGTTAGACATGGGCTCTGACATAAATGCTCAAATAGAAACCAATCGGAACACTGCCCTTACCTTAGCCTGCTTCCAAGGAAGAACTGAAGTGGTTAGTCTTCTGCTTGATAGAAAAGCAAATGTGGAACACAGAGCTAAGGTAAGAAAAAGTCTGAGATTTACCCATGGGTTTATTGCTTTGACATTTAAGGTGTACATTGGCAATATGCTAATTATACTTCTAGTACTTTGTAGTAACATTTATCTCTTACATATATAAACAAATCATTCTGTATGACTCAGTTAAGCATTAACTCTTGAAATACCTCAGCAATAGATTTTTATAGGTAATAATGACATTGGGGTTATCAGCTGAAAACTATGTAGTATAATGAAAGAGAAGAGAGGGAGCATTTATTAAGTGCCAGTTATATGCCAAGTACATGTGTCTTAAAATTTTTACCAACAAATGGACATTAGGTAGAATCATCTGCTTTCAGTAGACCTCACTGTAACTGAGAGAGGTTAGCAGTGTCAGTGCTGAAATTTAGTCGTGAATTTTGTAACAGCTGTACCGTATTGCTCCCCCAGATCGTTGTTCTTTAACATTTTAGTACTTTCTGGTCTCTTACGTGTTGTTTTTTATTTTTCACCAAACCTAGACTGGCCTCACACCACTAATGGAAGCTGCCTCTGGTGGATATGCAGAGGTGGGCCGAGTTCTTTTGGATAAAGGTGCTGATGTTAATGCCCCTCCAGTGCCCTCCTCGAGAGATACAGCTTTAACCATAGCAGCAGATAAAGGGCATTATAAATTCTGTGAGCTTCTCATTGGCAGGTATGATGCTACCATACCCTTCATATATGAACATGGTATTACTAGTGATTACTACTCTCTGCGCAAATTGAACTATTAAAAAATCAAATGTGATTACTTCTATAAACTGCAGTGTATTTTTTTATGTTTTAAACCTATCTCTATTATTTTCCACCCATCCAGAGCTATGCTGCATTGTTTAATATATTTCAGTGCAATCTAGAAATACTTCTTTTCTTCCTTTTTTGTCTGTGTATACACTTTTAAAGTACTATAATAAGCTATTTGAACATCCATCTATTGTCATCCATATTCACATCTCCCACACAGTTTTGCAAAGATATCACCTTAAGTCTTGTAAGTCTGGCAATAATCTAAGGCTTCATTGTTGATTTTCTTGTTCTGTAATTAGGGCTTTTAAGAGACAGTTATGGAACTGTTCAAGATATGAGATAGAGTCCAGGATATTTTTTGTTTTCAGTCACTTAGGAGTTACTTGCCAGTCTTTCAAAGTTGCTTGTCTGCTAAATTAGATTGCCTACTTTAACAGTCTGAAAGACTTTTGCATGGTGTCCTAACAGTAGTAATTAGTAGTAGCTACTATCAACTAGTTATTTACCATGAGTCTTATCTACCATGATGCCCACTGAGTGCTAAACCTTCATGTTATTTTAAGATTCATTCTTTTACGAAGCCACATAATATAAATACATGAATACAAATAATCTGAAAGATATAATCACCTCATAGGATACTGTTTGTGCTCTAGGATACTGTTTAATATATTATGATATTAACAGGATGTACCATTATTTTTCACTAAAGAAAATTTTACATTTTCTCAGCATTTTAAGCTCAGAATTATGCACAGTCATTATTTTTAAAATAAGAAAAGCAATTATTGATATATCATTAGTTTTGATTCAATGGCTTTTAATTTGATGACTGGAAATTCTTTGTAATGTAATTCTGTTAGAGAAATATATTTTAGTCCTATATATTTTAAACAATTTTTTCCTTTACAAAATATTTTCACAAAATTCATAGTTGATTTTTATTATTATCTGTGTCATTTCATTTAAAAGTGATATTTGTGTCATTCATTTAGGGGTGCTCACATTGATGTACGTAACAAGAAGGGGAACACTCCATTGTGGCTGGCAGCAAATGGTGGACACCTTGATGTGGTTCAGTTACTGGTGCAAGCAGGTGCAGATGTGGATGCAGCTGATAACCGCAAGATAACTCCTCTTATGGCAGCATTTAGAAAGGTAGAAATCTTTCATTCTCAGTCACTTGGATATTTTTCACTTAGGCTAGGAAGTGCATAATTTAATTATCACTAAAGACTCTCATTTTACGATCTAACAGTAGTGATGAAAGCAGTAAAATAATAAGCAAATAATCACTCTGATGGCAACATTGAGAGGTAGATACAGGTATGCCAGAAAAGCCATTAATAGTATCCATATTGGATGTCAAAGCTAAGTAAACTTTTAAAAAGTTGTTCGAATAGTATTTTCAAAATCTAGTTGCAATCTTAATCTTTCACAAAATATAAATCCAACTAAGTAATTAATTACTTGTTTATGAATGTTTTCTTGTATTAGCACAGCAGAGAAAAGTTTAGCTTAAATTGATTTCATTTTTAATTATTCACTTTAATTTCTAGGAAAAAAGGAAAAATGAAAATTCAGCTGCCAGTATTTGAAACCTTCAGAAGTAGAAATAAATTTTGTAAAACTGAAACTTTCTGTAATGCATAGCACAGAACTGTGTATAAGTAATTTGATTTAATATTTTGGTTGATCTCTTAAATGCAGGTCTGATTTGTTATTGGGGAAGCCAGACTACTATTCCAGGGATTATAATTTTGAGTTTTGTCATTCTGTAGGTATAATTTTGAGTTTTGTCATTCACGTAGGTAAAATCTCTTATAGATTCCAAATTACTTTGTTGTATTGAAAATTTTTAATATATAAATTGTAAAAAAATCATCTTTTCCTTTTTCTCTTATTATTCTCTCTGACTCTTGTTCTTTATACCACCTCCTCCCTGGGTGTTCTAGACTAGCTTCCCACTGACTCTGAATTTTTTTTTCCTTGCTAATCAAACTTATTCTCAATGGCTACCTACCTCTTCTCCAAGCAAGCTACCATATAAAGTTTATCATCCAAACCATTTCACTATGTTAGTATCCTCTTCAAGTACCTTTTCATGTCTCCCCAGTCTCTGTAATCCTTTGAAATCCAATCTTAGTTTGTTATTCAAAGCCCAATCTAGTGCTTTTAGAACTCATCTCCCATTGAGTCCCTAATGTGGAGTCTTCTCCTTGCTTGGTCTTTTGTCATTGTCTCCCATAGCACCTTTGTTCTCATCTTGGGAATGCCCATGTCCTTCCTCATTCTTCCAAAATTACTCATTCTTTGGGTACAGTGTAAATCTCCCCTTCTACAGAAACTCTTCCCATTCCATTTGAGCTCACATTGAGATATCTGATCTCTTAAAGGTTGTAGAAATTCTACAATTCATTATTATCTTTATCATTTATTTTGACAAATATATATTGTTATTACCTTAACATCTAACATGCATATATCTCATCTTTCCAAATAGACTTAGCTCCTTAAGAAAGGCACTTATCTTTTATACTCTTTGTATTCATTCCATTATTTTTCTTAGTACCTACCATGTACAACTGTAATTGTTGGCATATTACATTGTACAGATTCCAACTGTTGCTTTTTGTACAAAATGTAATAATCAGGGATCCACACACAAAGTCAGGTAACTGTATGAGTTGTCCCATATAAATAGTTTAAATACTGTAGAAGTGTTGGTGAGATATCAAGGAAAGGTGCAAATGGCATTTAAGCTATTCATTAAAAGATAGGGATAGTTCAAAAGGATGCAGATGAGAAGGAAGAAATAAATGCAATAGAGGAAATGTACTAAATATAAACAGATGTTTATTCATCCGTTTATATGTGTTGTGTCAGTAATAGTGTGGATTAGAGAAAGTAGAAAGCCTCTTGAAGGCTGGTCTAAAGATTTTGAACTTAGTGAACTGTGTCACAGTGAATAATATAATCATCGCTCAAGCCTTAGGAAAGTGTATGTTATTTCTTTTGCACTATCTAGTATAGTGCTATGCATTCAGTTTTTATCTCAAAGAAAGATCAAAATTGTTATTTCTACTCTTTTAATGCTTAAAATTGAAACACGATACTCAGTTCTAATGAATTAGCTAGGAAAAAAAAGATGAGGTTTTTCTTTTCTTTCACACATATCCTGCATTTCTTCATACTGACTTTATTGTTTTTTTAAATTCAGAATGGTTTAGAATTTTAGGTCAGGTTATTCTGTATTTTTTTTTTTTGGAGGGTAGGATGAAAATGAACAATGTAGATTTATCTAACTTATTAGAACCGAAGCCTGTCTCTTTTTCATTTAAAGTGCGAATAATACCCAATTTAAGTCTTTATTTTGTGGCACTAATGTTAATGGAATCTTAGTTAAGACAGACTAGATTTACTGAATCCTGATAGAGTCTGTTTTCAGTCTGACACTGATATCTATTTTTTAGGGTCATGTGAAGGTGGTGCGCTACTTAGTCAAAGAAGTCAATCAGTTTCCATCAGATTCTGAATGTATGAGATACATAGCAACGATCACTGATAAGGTAATATACTGATTAAATTCATCCCCATTATATGAGCTTGGGATCCCATTTGGCTTTTCATATATATGTATATTCCACACTAAGATAAAAAAAGTCTTAGTTTGAACAATAATGTGTGGTACATAGCACTTTTCATTTATCTAGGATTTGGGAATGAAGTATGATATTTAAGAATCTCTTCAGATGATTTACTTACCTCATGAAGTAATAAAACATTTTCTGTTTTAGAATTACTTTATCTTTTTAAATAGTACTTAAGCTAATTTAATTTTAATGTAAATACTAAACAATCTAAAGCAAATTATTGTTACTATTCATTAGTGCTGTAATCTATTCAGACAGATATCTCTTCTGAGAGGAACAAGTCAGTGGATTTTTTTTATACCTAAACAAAAATTAACACAGTACTTTTAATTATGGTCAAGAAAACTCTTAACATGTTCAACATAATATAAAAGTTGGAGTAACTGTCAGTTTAAGAATGAATTTGCTAGGATTTTTGCAGGGAAAGTAAGGAAAAATAAATCCCTTTAGAATTCTAATTGAGATCAAAATATTTGAATAAAATCCTAAGACATGCCTCTGAAAATCTAAAAATGTCTTTAATTTTCTCAGCAGTTATCACATGATAGTGAACAGCTTTTTCCCATAAGTTTTATTTAACATAGCTAATCCACTGTCTTGCCTGCCTCTAGATTCATTTATGACAATTAATGTTCCTAGATACCCCTTATGGAAGGGGGGCAGAGATTTAAAATAAAGCTTTTGTCTTAATAGGGAAATATCCCTTTCCTGTCAAAAACTGTATGTTCTAAGAATGAAATCACTGAGATGTCTATAAATACATGCTTTTTATGAATGATTCCAGCACAAGAAGTTATAGCAACAAAGCTTAAATATTTGAGAACAGTTCTTGCCAAATAAGTATTTTAAATTGTTTTAAACCTATTTTTTTTGTTGATGTTGACCTTTTCCTTTAGCCCATTAACCAGCTGACAGATTATTGCAGCTCTATTTATAGTATGATTTCTTATATTTAAATAACAGGAGTAAATAATTTTAGTACCAGTCAAATGGATATTATTTTGAAGAACAATAGATGCTCTTTGCTAATGTATTTTTAAAAATATACCATTTAAATTATGTTTTTATTTGCATTCTTTTTTTGCCTTACTACTGATCTTTATTGCTTATGTTCATTCAAGTACCTTAATTAATATTTTCATGTTTTCAGGAATCTCTCTAAATGTTAATTTTTTGAGTCTGGAAACATCTTAATTTTTCATTTTAGGAGATGCTGAAGAAGTGCCACCTTTGTATGGAGTCGATAGTACAAGCCAAAGATAGACAGGCTGCTGAAGCAAACAAAAATGCCAGCATTTTATTAGAGGAGTTAGACTTGGAAAAGGTAATGGTAACCTTTACATATGAAAAATACCTACTTTTTTCCTTTCAGCTTCTCTTCCTCCTAATTTGTAATCTGTGGTTTTTTGTTTTGGTTTGGTTTTGCTTTAAATTATGTACATGATTTTTCTCTCCAAGTTTGGCTCAGATAGTGGAGAGAATTATGAGTATTTTAAACATCATTATATCATTAAAATAGTTTTCTTTATAATCGAATTAACAAAATTATTGTAGGAATTGCATTGATCTGCAAGTCAGGGAACCTAGCCTCTAATGCTCAATTATCTCAACTAATGTTCTCTTAATCCCCATCCAACTCTGTACTTCATTGATCCTAGACCTTGTAATTTGTTGCCAACGGATTTATCAGAAGTACCAAATACACTAGGAAGGCATACACTACAAAGCCATGACCAACTAGTGAAATACGACCAGTTGATGGAATGTTTAATGCGCACCTTTTTATTTTATTTTATTTTTATAAAATTGTACGATTTAAATGCATGAAATGTATTGTATATCTATTATTTTTTTAACATCTTTATTAGAGTAGAATTGCTTTACAATAGTGTGTTAGTTTCTGCTTTATAACAAAGTGAATCAGCGATACATATACATATATCCCCATATCTCCTCCCTCTTGTATCTCCCTCCCACCCTCCCTATCCCACCCCTCTAGGTGGTCACAAAGCAACGGAGCTGATCTCCCTGTGCTATGCGACTGCTTCCCACTAGCTATCTATTTTACATTTGGTAGTATATATAAGTCCATGCCACTCTCTCACTTCGTCCCAGCTTACCTTTCCCCCTCCCCGTGTTCTCAAGTCCATTCTCTACGTCTGTGTCTTTATTCCTCTTTATTCCTTTCCTGCCCTTTAATGTGTACCTTTTTAAATGGATGATTTCTCTTGTATTTTTCTCTTTCAGGCACACTACAGTATCATTCCCATTTATTCCCATGGGGAGTAAAACACTCCAAACAATGTACAGTTTGGGCAGTCCCATAGCTGCTTCTTTACTCTCTGTTCCTATCAATAACTGTACTCTATAATGTAATAGTAGGAAAAGAATTGGTTGGTATTGAATATTATGGAATATATATTCTGCCATGTTTCATCTTTTTAAAAAAGGTTAAAAATGCTATGAAATTTAACATATACTTTTTAGATTTATAAAGGATATGCAGTGATAGTGGGGGCTGGGGCACCCCCCCCCCCCAATGCAGTTGAAAAGCAATGTGTAACTTTATACTTGGGCCCTCCATATCTTCAGTTTCAAGTCCCTGGATTTCAACCAACCACAGATTATGTAGTACTGTAGTACTTATTCATTTTAAAGAATCCGCATAAAGTGGGCCTGCACAGTGTTGTTCACAGGTCAATTGTATATATAACATTTTTCATTTGAGTCAAGTCCATTCTTTTTAATTAGACTTACTGACTTTGTTAAGCTATATATTTCATCTCACATAAAGAAAGTATGAATTATTTTAAACATTTTGTTCTAAAGTCAATGTGAAAATACAGTATTCTGAAAAATATATTTAAAATCAGAGGTTCTTTTTTTTTTTTTTTTTTTTTTCCCGGTACGCGGGCCTCTCACTGTTGTGGCCTCTCCCGTTGCGGAGCACAGGCTCCGGACACGCAGGCTCAGCAGCCATGGCCACGGGCCCAGCCACTCCGCGGCATGTGGGATCTTCCCAGACTGGGGCACGAACCAGTGTCCCCTGCATCGGCAGGCGGACTCTCAACCACTGCGCCACCAGGGAAGCCCCAGAGGTTCTTCATTTTAAAAACTTTCTAGTTTAGATTCTGACCAAATGAAAATTAGCTTTTTTGGCCACTTTGAAGTTTTAATTGAACACATTGAGAACAGATATGGTTATAATTATTGTAACTATACCTATTTTTAATATTCAGTTTCATCAAATATTTATTTAATGTTCACTAAATACCAGGCGATATAATAGGGCCAAGTTGTATGACAGAATATGTATTATTTGAGTCTTCTCTGTAAGAAATATTATTACCCTCATATTACAGATGGAGAAACTGAATCTATGGAAGTTAAGTAACTTGCCGAAGCTAGGCTAAGATTTAAATCCACTTTTTTTAATTCTAAATTCCCTGCTTTCCTCTCCTCCCTTAATTGAAGTCAACCTACATTTTAGTGCTTTCTCCTTATAATATTATAATATCCTGTTTTTGCATTACTCTCTCATTTTTATATGTTAGAATCGCTAATTTATTTCATAATATTGTTTCTTTTTGCATTTTTATAAATCTTAGAAGACATCCTTTCTATAGCTGAGACATAGATATCTGTTTTTAAATAAAATCTTTAATTGTTTCATACCTTTGTTGTTTATACGTTACATGAAATACATTTAGAGATTTACTGCATACCTGTGGATCAAAGTCAAGAAGCAGCTTTTAGGAATGTCCTATTGTGCATGTCTTCAATGATTTATTTTCTTTTTTCTTTATTACAATAATGTGTTCAGTTTAAACTGTGAACTATGCAAAGATAACTAAAAGAACAGCATACGCCATCATTGTAAGGTAACTGAAGTTCAAAACCTGGTATGGTAATTAACTAAAAGTCCTCACTTCTGACCTTTAAAACCTTTAAAGACCTTACATGTTCTGCCCACTCACACCACTTCTTACTCCTGTCTGATCTTATTTTACTACTTTCTCTTGGTCACTTTGCTCTATCCATAATGACCATCCTTTTTGCTCTTGCTATGCCTTCTGCCTTGAATGTCACTTCACTTGCCTCATATTTTAGTCTCCCTTTCACATTCTTCCTACTCTTCTTCCCTTCTTTATTTTCATGTTCTAATATTCTAAATACTGTATTTTACTTAGTTAGCTTGTTTGTCTCTCTCTACCACTAGATTGTATGAACTACAAAATGGTGCCTGGCATGTTAGTAAACATTTGTTGAACAAATAAATATCCATGTATATGAAAACTGTACTTTTTAAAAATTAGAATCATGCGAACATATTACTCTAATACTTGCTTTTCCCTCTCTCAATAAGTGAAGAATATTGTCAACTGATAGTGATTTATAACTGCATAATATACTCCATAGTAGGTTTGTTTCCAGTTTTGTCACTACAAATAATGTTGCAATAAACATCATTATACATGTTTCTTTATATTTTGGTGCTTTTATTTTTATGGAGTAAGTTTCTTCACTTAGGTCAGTATATTTTAAATTTGATACTTTCAGAATATTTTCCTACTACCATCAGCAATACATAAGTGTTTTTTCCTTGAATTCTTGCCAGTCTTTCTTAACCTAGATGGTCATGCTTTCAGAGCCTCAGATTTAAAGCAATTCAAAAGGAATTTCTTTCAATGTCATTGCATATTTTCCAGTTTTTTTTTTTTTTTCTTTTTCGGTACGTGGGCCTCTCACTGTTGTGGCCTCTCCTGTTGCGGAGCACAGGCTCTGGACGCGCAGGCTCAGCGGCCATGGCTCACAGGCCCAGCTGCTCCGCGGCATGTGGGATCCTCCCGGACCGCGGCACGAACCCGTGTCCCCTGCATCAGCAGGCAGACTCTCAACCACTGCGCCACCAGGGAAGCCCTATTTTCCAGTATTAATTGTTAATCAAAAATTAATTAGATGCAAATTCTTCTGCATGGACTGATACTTTATAAACAGTTTTGAATGGGGATGGTACATAGATAGAATTCTAGACTGTGGACGAGACTGTTCTTTCCTGAACTCCAGCCCCTTTCTATTTCTATTTGAAAAATTATCAGATTGAGATGTGTTAGGGTTTGTTTCACTATTTTTAATGTATGATTTACATCTGGAAAAATACACCGTTTTGCCTTTTGAGGCTCAGTACATTCTGGCTCCACCATTTCTGATTTAGAAATATCATTGGAGTGGTCTTGTCTGGTTTAACTTGGATGTTCTGCATGGGTAACTTGTGTAAAAATGCTCCTTTGATCAACCTTTCTAATTTGAAAATGTTGGTTAATAGGTTTATAAAAATTGCTGCTGAGAATACTGCTCATTATATTTACCAGATTCCCTTATCCTTATGCAGCAAACACTATGTGGAAGAGTCCATGCTCTAGAGCAGTTCATCTGGTCTAACTGTGGAATACTCTGGCAGTTAATTTCTTGTTCTCTTAGGACATGAACAACTAGGTTATGTTTTGGGCTGTTAGAATCCATAGTGGGTATTATTGGTCTGCATTTTTAATGTTTTACCCCTCTACTTTATCACTTACTGTTTTTTCGCTTTGTAAACTTTCATAATCTTTTAGGGAGCTATGTACAGTATATTTTTAAAATATTCCTAATAGATGTTTTCAGTTGGGTTTTTTGCCACCACTGAAGCTATTAATATGCCCACCTCACAATCTCAGTTTCATACATTTCATTCTCTGATTATCACCTCATGTCTTTTCAGCTTTACTCCCTCTAGAAATCTACCTCCAGCAAGCCTAAAAACATTCTGTCTACCAATAAATTGTAAGATCCATTTATCGTACCACCCTTCACTGGCCTTACTCTTTTCTTTCTCCTTTTTCTTTATTGAAGCCTAGTAATTAAAGGTGTCTAAGGAAAAAAAGCATTCAACCTTGATGACTAATTTTACTTTAAATGTGTGACAGTGAACCCTTTAATGCCTCCCAGTAGTCATACTATATATTTCCCTAGTTTAATTTACTCTCCCACTCTCCTAGACCATTAGTTCTTTCTCCTTTATCCTGCGACTTCTGGTACATCCTCTTCTTCAACCTCTGATGACCTTGCATGCTACTTCAGTAAGAAAACTGAAGCACCAGAAGAAAACTGCCAGAGACTTCCCCTACCCCATCTCCCCAACCCACCAAGCCCTGTACCCATATATTTCCTACCAATTACTAGATAAACTTGTTGTAACCAATCCCTCCATTTGTGAACTACATCATATTTTCTGTCTGCCATCCCTTACTCAAAAACATTGTTTTGGGGCTTCCCTGGTGGCGCAGTGGTTGAGAGTCCGCCTGCCGATGCGGGGGACACAGGTTCGTGCCCTGGTCCGGGAAGATCCCACATGCCGCGGAGTGGCTGGTCCTGTGAGCCATGGCCGCTGAGCCTGCGCGTCCGGAGCCTGTGCTCCGCAATGGGAGAGGCTGCAGCGATGAGAGGCCTGCGTACCGCAAAAAAAAAACAAAAACAAAAACATTGTTGTGGCAGTTGTCTTTTCTTCTATATCATTTTCCCCCCTCTCCTGGATCATCCTCATCATCATATAAGCTTCTTTGTCCAATCTTAAAAAAAACTTCTGATTTTTCCAACACGTACCTCCCCGCCCCCCCCCCCCCCCATTTTCAGCTACAAGCCCATTTCTGCTCCCATTTGCAGCAAAACTTGTCTATTTTGGGTATTCCAATTCTTTTTTGTCTTGAATTTACTCCTACCAGGCTCTCACTCCTACAGCTCCACCAAAACTATGCCTTTACGGTCTTTGGGGACTCTCACTAGCTAAATCCAGTGATTACTTCTCTATCCTTATCTTACTAAGCCTAATAACACCTGACATACTCTATTTATCTGGCCTTCATTACACTACACAGTCTTGGTTTTTCTCTTATCTTTCTGAATGTTCCTTCTGTATCTCTAGTTCCTCCTCTTCTCTCCTCTTAGTTGGCAAGTCATTTAGCTTATTACATGATCTTCTTTATCCACTGGTCATCTCATCCTGCTTCTTACCTTTAAATATATACTAGCTGATCCCAAATTTATATCTTTAGTCCAAACCTCTTCCCTACATTCCAGTCTCTTATATCTAGCTAGCTACTCAATATGTCCTTTTGGATACTTAATTAGACATCTCATACTTATGTTCAAATGTGAACTCCTGATCTTTGCCCACTCCAAACCCACAACTCTGTCTTGTAATTTGCTCAGGCTAAAGATATCGATATCATGCTTGATTTCTCTCTGTCCTCCATTGTGTTGGAAAATCTAGTTACCTTTGCCTTAGAACTATATCAAGGATCCTAGTCACTATTTATCACTTCTCACCCTGATTCAAGTCATTAATATCATCTTTTACCTGTATTTCCACAGTAGTCATTTAACTGGTCTCCCTGATTCCATCATTGCTCTGCCGTCTGTTCTCTATTTAACACTTAGAGTGATCCTGTATATCAGTTAAATCAAATCACTCTTTTGCTCAAAACCCTACAGTGCCATTTCCCTCAGAGTAAAAGATAAAAAGTCTTTAAAATGCCCCGTGGGACCTTAGGTGATGAAGTCTCCTGATATGTTCTCTGAAAGTCATTTTCTATTATTCTCAACCAGACTGACCTACTTAAACATTCCAGGCCTACCTGAACATACAGCTTATATACTGACTGTTCTCTTTGCCTGCTATACTTCAAATCTTTTAAATGTTTACTTAAACTTCACCTTCATGTTCCCCTATATGTCCCCATATACACACTTCTCTTCCTCTGCTCCAGTATTCCTGTTTTACATTGTACTTAACACCTTTTTAAAAAACTGTATAATGTATTACATTTGCTGTCTGTGTGCCTCCCCTAGCAACTAAACGTAAGCTTCATAAGCTTCGTGAGGGCAGGGATATTTTGTCTTCTGCTTAGTCCTAAGAGACTAGAACCATGCTTAGTACATAGTTATCAAAAAAATTTTGCTGGATCCTGCCCTTCCCTTCCCCTGTACTCCTTGACCTCTTTTTCTGTTATTGATACCACTACTGAATTCAGAAATAATTGAAATCTTGATGTAGTTTTCATTTTCTCAATTATCTTTGCTCTGCATTCTCTATATCCATCAAATAAGTTAGTGTAGTAAATTAACTTAATCCAGTATCTGGCACATATTAACCCCCTAAATATTAATGGTATCAGTATCATCATCATGACCTTTAATTGAGCTTTGGCAGTCTCTTTATGTCTTCTGTTCCATCCTCTCCTAAATTATCACTTCTCACCTGAAGTATTGCAGTAGGCTTCTTAACAGTCTGTCTATAAATAAATACCTTTGCCTCTGTCATCTTTTGCCTTCAGTTTAATCCTTCTTTATTCCAGTGTAACTTTTCCAGTTCCCATAGTTTCTGATACACAGATATGATTGCCTTTACTCCCTACTCGAAATCCTTCAGTCTTCATTGTCTGCATGGGAAATTTAAAACATTTGGCTCTTCCTGTCTTCTCTAGGCTCATCACTCACTATGGTTTTCTACTCCTCACATATCTCATTCACATAACTGTATCCAAATATGCACATGGGGGACTTCCCTGGCGGTCCAGTGGTTAAGACTCCGCACTTCCAATGCAGGGGGTGTGGGTTCTATCTCTGGTCAGGGAGCTAAGATCCCACGTGGCTCGAGGTGCAGCCAAAAAAAGAAAAAAACAGATTTGCACATGGTATTTCTTTAGTCTGGACTGCCTTTCCCTGAATCCTTAAATTCTCATCTTAAAAAGCTTAACTCTCAAACATCAATTTGTTTCCTGAATCTATAATTAGAAATCACCAGTTAGGGAATTCCCTGGCAGTCCAGTGATTAGGACTCAGTGTTGTCGCTACTGCTGGGGCCTGGGTTGGGGAACGAAGATCCTGCAGACAAAAGAAAAAATCAGTTGGACTAGTGCCCTTTCTTTCCTTTTCCACAATGAGGTTATTTATTCTGCAATTTGACTCTTTTCTTCAAAACCTCTACCCTCCCCCACATATGCTCACAAACATGTAGCAGTTCCCCGGTAAGTGAAATGAGGTCTAGGGCATGTACCTTGTGAGAAAATATAGAATGTAGGCTGAATTTCTAACCCTGTTTACCTGCACCTCCAGACTTACTCGAGTCTCATGGTTTAAATACTCTGTTTTCATCTTTTCTCCTTCGGATCTTGTATCAGTTATTACCACCTCTCCCATACTTTAGTGCCTGCTATTTCATTAACTCCTACCCTCTTTCTACAACTTCATGAAGTTAACTATCCTAATGAAACCTTACCACAAATTTAGTATTTTGTTTCCTTATCTAAATATTTTAAGGGAATAATCTATGTCTTGTTGACTCTACTTTTCTTTTTTCTTTTTTCTTTTTTTTCACTTTTCTTTGTAATTCTCCATCCAGGACCATTTGCTGCTTACTTCTCCACTAATTCAGTGAACTAACTATGGCAGAGGTCACCAATGGCATCTTATTGCCAAATCCAGAATAAGATTAAACATCTCATACTTGTGTCCTTACTGATACTTTGTGATACTTACCAGTGTTGATTTGCCTTCCTTTATGAAACTCTTCTCCCATTGAAGCTGCTTTCTCCTGATTGTCGTCTTCTGCCTGATATATGCCTTTCTAAAAGTCTCATTTGGTCTTCCTTTTTTTTTTTTTTTTTTGTGGTACGCGGGCCTCTCACTGTTGTGGCCTCTCCCGTTGCGGAGCACAGGCTCTGGACGCGCAGGCTCAGCGGCCGTGGCTCAGACCAGGACACGAACCTGTGTCCCCTGCATCAGCAGGTGGACTCTCAACCACTGTGCCACCAGGGAAGCCCTAGTTTTTCTATTTTTAAACGTTCTTCCCCCCTCTTGAATACCAATCACAATTATTTCTTACCACTGGACACATTTTAAAAATCAAGCAAAATTAATAATTCATCTGGCCGAGCCAAAAGTCTTAAACCTCACTTGTTATTTTTATCCCCCCAAATCTATTTCCTGGCTTTTTTTCCATACAGATGTAATATAGATGAAATATCAGTTTTATTATTCCTGATTCTAAATTGGAGAGGCTTAGTATCTATCTGTAGCCACAGTTGCTTTGAAAATGTTTCTTTGGCACACCCTTCACCCCCCTTTCTACTCCTTCTCTTCCCTTTACACTTAGCTATTTATTTCTTGAAAGTCAGCAAAACAGATCAACCCCAGGCCTCCCTCACT
This sequence comes from Tursiops truncatus, assembly GCF_011762595.2. Lineage (NCBI taxonomy): Eukaryota > Metazoa > Chordata > Mammalia > Artiodactyla > Delphinidae > Tursiops > Tursiops truncatus. The sequence goes on along the minus strand of NC_047038.1, from coordinate 89,101,567 downwards.
GGAGCTCAGGCAGAGATGTAGAAAGTATAGGGATCCTGAGGACAGGCAGCTTAGCTACATTAAAGCAAGGCTGAATGAGCTGAGTCATACACGCTCAGTTCCTTCTTTCAAACTCACCAGTCAGGTAGTACTCCTTCCTTGTAGTGAACTAGGGTGTGAAGGTCACCAATTACTGTTTTCTTCTCAGTCCTTTGGAAAGGTCAAAAGCTCCTCCCTTACTGGTCTTCAGAGGAAACTTGGGTACTTCTGGAAGACCAGCAAAAATTTCTAGGGGGTAGGTACTATGCAGACAATTTTTATATCTCCAGTTTCCATTTGTGTTCTTTCCTAAAATCCATCTGCTTGAGAAAGTATCTGGTGTTCTATAGATTCTCCTTAATTATTTACCTTTTCGGAAACAAAAGTCATATCTCTTACCCAAGAGAATGTAATTATGGTGCATTGCCCCAGGGTGTGAAAACTTTCAAGGTGGGCAAGACCTTTTAGTCACCCAACAAGGATTATTTCAAAAGGGAGGAGGGGTGTCTAGCAAAAGCTAGAGACTTAAAAAGTCAGACTTTTTCTCAAGAAAAGTAAGTCTGATTTGGCTTATAAGTTTGTCTTTAAGGGCTGCTTTCAGTAGTTAGGATATTGTGACATTTTCCATAAACTAAGTATCATTGTTTTGACACATATTTAAAATATACATAAAATGTATAGAAAGCTAGATTATATCAAGGAATATGTACTTTGAAAATGTCATTTAGAGAACATGCAAACAAAAGAGTTTGTAGATGATTTTACCATTTTATGAGCCAAAGAGGAAAATTTAATAGTTAAAATAGCTTATTAAGAGATGTTATTGGACTTTAAAACTTATTCCTAGTTTTTTTGACTGTGAAAGTAATATGTATCCAGTTTAACAAATAGAAACAATGTACAGTTATATAAAGTAAAATTGAAAGTCACCATCTTTCTGCTACTTCTTGTCCAAGCCCATGCTCTAGAGGTAATCACTAGTAAACCTTTGATTTGTATCCTGGATAGATTCACATAAAGCACCGCCCCCCCCCCCCCCACACCAAATGAGATCATTGGTTTGCAATTTGCCTTTTTTTTCCTAGCAAATGTAAATTGTGAACATTTTCCCAGGTATACATTTATAACTTTTAATGGCTGCCTAGTATTCTGTGAATATATACTGTTGTTAACTTCTCCCCACCCCATGGATTTACCTAGCTTCCATTTACTAGTATTGTAATCAACTTTGCAATGGAAAGTATTAAGCCTATATTTTTCCACTAGAGGTAGTCATTTTATAGAATATATTCTTAGGATAAGCACTTTGTAATTTTCATAGGAGGCTTTCAAATTACCTTTCTAAAAATGTTAATGTCAGTATAAACTGACAGCAGTGTAGGGAAGAATTCATTTTCCCAAACTTTTGCTAGCTGATATCTTTTTTAATTTTCCCAAATTAATGAACAAAACATGGTAGCTTGTTATTTTAATTTATATTTCCATAGTGATTATGAAGTTATGTATATCTTTATCATTCATCCATTTTGAAATTAGGTTGTCTTTATCATTAATTTGATCTTGACATTTAAAAATATTATTTTCTCTTTACAGTGATTTGAGTATGATCTTGATCAAACAATGAATTGAACTAAGATGACTTTGAATTGTATGGTATCCCAGTACCCTTAATGATAAAATGACATTATGTGACAACTTTTTTCCAAGGTAAATTCCAGTGTTATAATTCTGTTTTATTGATTCTTTAACAGTTAAGGGAAGAAAGCCGGAGGCTGGCTTTGGCTGCAAAAAGAGAAAAGAGAAAGGAGAAGAGAAGAAAGAAAAAAGAAGAACAAAGAAGAAAACTAGAAGAGATTGAAGCCAAAAATAAAGAAAACTTTGAACTCCAAGCTGCTCAAGAAAAAGAAAAGCATAAAGTTGAAGGTATTTTCTCTAAACCATCTAATTTGTTTCATGTAATACATTCTACTCAAAATTATATTTCCTTAAGTATCAGTAACTTAAGGTGAAAAAAGATCTCTACGTTATTAAGGCCTGAAGTATTCATATGCTATTTTCATTTTTTGACTTCTTCCCAGCTTTCTATTATAAAGAATTTCAAACCTACACACAAGTTGAAAGAATAATGAAACAAACACCTGAAATACCCTTCACCTAATTTAAAAATAAACATTTTACTATATTTGCTTTATCTTTTTCTCTAAATATACATACATAGTTTTTTCCTAAGCCGTCTGAAAGTAAATTGCAGACATCTGACATTGCACCTATAAAACATCAGCACACATCCAAGGAATGACATTTGCTTACATGATTGCAATACCATTTATAATACCTTAAAAAATTAACAGTAATTCCATAATTTCATCTACAGCCAAGGCCATATTCAGATTTTTCTTAAATGAGGGAATTATTTTTAACTAGGTTCTAAATAAAAAATTATTTGAGATGAGGATATTGTTAGAAAGGACCATTGTCATTAAACCACCAAATATTTATGCTGTGTGTGTGTGTTAATTTCCCCCTCCTCCAGCCTTTTATTTTGAAAAATTTCAAACTACAGAAAAGTTTAAGGATTAGTATAATGAACGCCTGTAAGTCACCTAGATTCATATAACATTTTGGCACATTTGTTTATCTTTTTTCCTCTCTCTTTTTTTGAATAGTCTTATATATGTTGTACACATCATACGAAATTACCCCTAAATACTTGAGCAGTGTTTCCCAGAAAAAGAACATTATTTTACATAACCACAATAACATTATTACACTTAAGAAATTTAATAATTATGTAATAATATGTAATATATGGTACATATTCATATTTCCCAAAGTGTCCCCAAAATATTTTTTATAACTGCCTACTATGCGTTGTTTAGAACTTAGGGACAGAGAGAATAGATCAATCATATCCATCTCATTACCAGTGAATGCTGGAATGACTGATAACTTTATATCTAATAGTAGTAGTAAAGTAAATTCAGCATTTATTTTTGTCGAGTGCTTAAATCTAAATATATGCGAAGAACACTAGAACTTGCTAATTCAGTATTGCTACTTCTACAGATGAACCTGAAGTCTTGACAGAGCCTCCAAGTGCCACAACCACTACTACCATAGGTATATCTGCAACCTGGACCACTTTGGCAGGTTCCCATGGTAAAAGAAACAATACCATAACTACAACCAGTTCAAAGAGGAAAAACAGGAAAAATAAAATTACTCCAGAAAATGTTCAAATTATATTTGATGATCCACTACCAATCTCATACAGTCAGCCAGAGAAGGTGAATGGAGAGTCCAAGAGCAGCAGTACCAGCGAGAGTGGAGACAGTGATAACATGAGAATTTCCAGTTGCAGTGATGAAAGTAGTAACAGCAACAGCAGCCGAAAGAGTGACAATCATTCACCTGCTATGGTCACCACCACTGTGACCAGCAAGAAGCAGCCATCAGTTCTGGTTACATTTCCAAAGGAGGAGAGAAAATCTGTTTCTGGCAAGGCTTCAATAAAGTTAGTTCCAATTTTCATTTTCATGATTTATAGTATCATTATGAAACACTGTCTTGCTGAATTGTTTAGTAAAGCAGGCAGATGAACAACTGACAAAATAAGGGTTTGTCTTTGTTCTAAAGAAGGCATGATTTCATTTGAATTAAAGAATTACTGTAGGGCTTCCCTGGTGGCACAGTGGTTGAGAGTCTGCCTGCCAATGCAGGGGACACGGGTTCGTGCCCCGGTCCGGGAAGATCCCACATGCCGCGGAGCGGCTGGGCCGGTGAGCCATGGCCGCTGAGCCTGCGCGTCCAGAGCCTGTGCTCTGCAACGGGAGAGGCCACAACAGTGAGAGGCCCGTGTACCACAAAAAAAAAAAGAATTACTGTGTAATTTCTTCATTTTGGTTGTTAAACTTAACCCATGAAAAGTATTAATTATGGTTTCTCAGGGATTATTATTGTATTTCAGTTCTGCTAAATTTGACCTCTAGATAATATCTTCTTAAAATTGGCCCTTCATATTATGCTAAGTATTGAAAAGTGAAAAATAAATTTCTCATTTATTCATCATAGTATTCTTAAAATAAAGAATATAATCATGTAGTAGATTGCCTTTATCATTAAAAATTCTACATCTCTTCTATATTTAATGTGTTTTTCCTCCCTGTTAAAGATTGTCAGAGACTATCAGTGAAGTGACCAGTAATTCTCTTTCCACTTGCACAAAATCTGGTCCATCTCCCCTTTCCTCTCCAAATGGGAAATTAACAGTAGCAAGTCCTAAGCGTGGACAAAAGAGGGAAGAAGGATGGAAAGAAGTTGTAAGAAGGTGACTGATTATTTCTTTTATTGTTTTTCTCATTTTTATATGTGCTCTATTTCACAATGAAGCATAGTTTACCTTACAGTTAAATTCCCCTAACTCTTCCAGAGGTTGCAAACAAACTGGTGGCCCAAGGCTGCATCTGGCCAACAGAGACGACCTATACTATATTTTAGATGGAAAAAAAAAGTGTATGTTAACACTTTTAAAATTGAGAAATTTTACATAAAAAGTTAGATCATTGTGGTGTCTGCTTGACCCCCATAGGTATTGGTATTTGGTAGTGAGCTAATTTATTCAAGGTGATAGATTGTCTTGTTCGGCTTTGTAACCTCAGAGCCCACTATGTAGTATCTACTGCATACTTGTAAATATTTGGAGAATGAATTAAGTATTGGTTTTAAACTGTTCTTCAAATCATAGGATACCTTTATTTCAGGGGTTTTAGGACTAAAATATTTTGCTTGGAATTTTTAAATAATATGTATTAAAAAGTAAAACAACATCCCAGAAACTAAAAGGTGGTAAGATACCACAGACCTAGAAAGGATGTGATCCATTATAAATCTTTGATAACCTATTTTAAGGAACTCTCCAGAAATTCCATCAAAAAAATTAAACTTTTGATTGTTTTAAAACAAAATCTGTAGTGAACCAAGCTTATTACTGTTAATCTCAAGATGTACTGTACACTTTTTATCTTATTTTGGGCCAACACTTCCCCTCAACCCCCATCTCTATCTTTATCTCTTTCTCTGTCTCACACACATTCTTTTGAACTAACTGAAATCACAACATCAGAATACTTTCTGTACAAAACTAAGAGAATTCAGTTTTCCTGCATGTATTTTATATTGTAGTATGCAAGCAAATTCTTAACTAACTTAAAATAATGATCACTGACTGATTATTATGTTCTTTAGGGAAAAAGGAATTATCAAGTAACTTAGTTATGTATACAAAAGGGCAGGGATCATACCTTACCATTTAAAAAACATATAATTTCATATTTAATCTATTCTAAATAAATAATTTACTTATTCATTGAAGCACAGTTGGCTCCTTCTTTTTATTGAGAGTTATACTGTTTTTCTTTTAGAAGTATTCTTTAATTTAGACTTGTCAGAAATTTATATCTACCTTTCCTGAATCTGAATGTTTAAAATTGTAATGTAATTTTGTAGGTGTTAGGTGGGTTTTGCTTTTTTGGAATTCCAGCAGGCTTTTCTCTTTCCTTACACAACTAAACGTCCCTTAGCAAGTTTCCATATTTGTGGATAATCATTTTAATGACTCTAGAAGAATGCAGGGCAACAATGAATTTTTAGTATCATCCTTTCAGTTATATATTAGGGAATAAAAACAAGAATATGAGTCAAACACCCAAAGGTACCCACAAGAAGCCTTTCTTGACTCCTTGGGGTAGATTAGATGCCCCAACCAATGTGTCTTTATGATACCCTATTAGAGCTCTTACAACATCGTGTTGTAGTTTTCTTACTTGGTTTCTACATAGTCAGTACATGTAGGCAGGAACCCCTGTCTTTTATTTGCCATTAGTATTTGCATTAACACAGCGTATATCTACATGTATGTGCGTCACAGATATTAATGAAGGACGAAAGTCAAAAAAGCAAAGTTTTTGGTAATGAGATGAGAAGCTGTGGTAAAGCTCACTCTCTCTCTTTCTCTTTTCTGTGGCTCTTAGTTGCCTTTTATCACTTAGAGTGAGAGTAGGTAGAAGAGGCTTATTCAACAATATTCTGCATTTACAGAAACATATTTTAGTAATAATTCTTATTTTAATTACAACCACTGATAATTATGATTTATCTTAATTTATTTTTGCAACTGTTAAACAGGTCAAAGAAAGTGTCTGTTCCATCAACTGTGATATCCAGAGTGATTGGAAGAGGAGGCTGTAACATTAATGCTATTCGGGAGTTCACTGGTGCACACATAGATATTGATAAGCAGAAAGACAAGACAGGAGACCGGATAATAACTATAAGGCAAAATTTTGTCTCTTACGATTTTTTTCTTTTGTATTTTATTGCACTAGAGCTTAATTATCAATATATATAAGCATTTGAGTTTTCAATGGAACTTTGTATTTAATAGCATACTTTTTTAAATGGGAATTTGATTCGTGTTTAAGATAACCTTTACAGTTTTTTTTTTCTTATTTATATGCTCTTGTGAAGTATTTCAAAGGGCTTTAAAGGAATTTTTCTTTTGTGTGTGTATGGCAAAGGTTTGAATAATCTTTTCCTTATATAAACTTGTAATACGACATTCTTAAACACTTTTTAAGAAGGAGTAGGTTTCTAACACATTCTAATCTGTAGTTTTCCATCTTTCTCTTAAATTAGCATTTGAGATTTGTTATTCTGAGATTGTATCTTTAGAATATGAGCTCAGTAATAGGTTTAAATCTGAAGTGGATATTTGTTTTAAATTGAATACTTGAACATGTCTGTGCCTGAATACCCTTAGAGTTAAGATGATATTCTAAGAAATCATAAATTTGGTTGTGAGAGACAGGTGCCCTTCCCAGTAATAGAAGGACAGATAGTTTTTTAGCCTGCCTCAAGAGGAAGGAAGCAATTAACCAGCTCTGTTTTGCACTTATCCCCTTCTCCTATCTTGTTTATCCCTCCCCTGGGATAGGTGTAGTCACAACTTGCCTTATCCAGAGAAGAGGGGAAGTAGATACCCTTTATAAGTAATTTTCCCCTTAGGGTCTCCATAAGGCTTTCCTTTCAATCAAATATTTTCCTGAACATCCAAGACTGGGGTTTGACCTTATGGCCATTGTTGTAATTATCAGGATTCTTCTCTCATTTTGAGACATCTGTCCAAAAGAGTTATAATAATCACTCTACTAATAGAGAAATCACTAATAAATATAAATGGGGTCATCTTAGCTACCAGGATTTAAAATAAAATACTATTTTCTTACTCAGTGGTATTATTTTTCTTGCTTATTTGTACTGCTTTTAATATTGATCAGCTGTTCAACTTCATGGTAACAATATGGATTACGTAGGATTTTAAGTGCAGTGCTTTTCCTGTCTAGAATGTATTTCACAGTTGGAAGATGATTGTTTAGTCTGAGGAAACAATAGTGAAATTAAATTTTTGGGAAAAGAAGTCATTTACTTTTCCTTTGAAAAGTATAGTGGTGTGTCAGGACAGTTTATTGCTTTGTTTGCATAATACCTCAAAAATAGTCAGAAAATTGCTTCTTAACTTTTATCTGTTCTCTGTATGTGTGTACATACACATACACACATGAATTAATTTAGGCTTTACATATTAAAGAGGGGAAATTAGACCTAATTTTTTTTTTTTTGGTCAACTTATAGGGGTGGCACTGAATCAACAAGACAAGCAACTCAGTTGATCAATGCTCTGATCAAGGATCCAGACAAAGAAATTGATGAACTTATTCCAAAGAATCGTTTGAAAAGCTCCTCAGCAAATTCCAAAATTGGGTCATCAGCACCTACCACCACTGCTGCTAACAGTTCCTTAATGGGAATTAAAATGACGACTGTAGCTCTGTCATCAACATCTCAAACTGCCACAGCACTCACTGTGCCTGCAATTTCTTCTGCATCTACTCACAAAACCATTAAGAACCCAGTGAATAATGTGAGGCCTGGTTTTCCAGTTTCTCTTCCATTAGCATATCCTCCTCCACAGTTTGCACATGCTTTGCTTGCTGCTCAGACTTTCCAGCAGATCCGTCCACCAAGGTTGCCCATGACACACTTTGGAGGTACTTTTCCACCAGCTCAATCCACTTGGGGTCCTTTTCCTGTCAGGCCTTTGAGCCCTGCCAGAGCTACTAACTCGCCTAAGCCTCACATGGTGCCTCGCCATAGCAATCAGAATAGCAGTGGTTCTCAGGTGAATTCAGCAGGTTCTTTAACTTCAAGTCCAACAACTACAACCAGTTCATCAGCTTCAACGGTGCCTGGTACATCTACAAATGGCAGTCCAAGTTCACCTTCTGTTAGAAGGCAGCTTTTCGTCACAGTTGTGAAGACATCCAATGCCACCACCACAACAGTCACAACCACAGCAAGTAACAACAGCACTGCACCCACAAATGCCACATATCCTATGCCTACTGCCAAAGAACACTACCCAGTATCATCCCCATCTTCCCCATCACCACCAGCCCAGCCAGGAGGGGTTTCTAGAAACAGCCCTTTGGATTGTGGAACAGCATCTCCAAATAAAGGGGCATCTTCCTCTGAACAGGAAGCAGGTAGTCCACCAGTAGTAGAAACAACAAACAGTAGACCTCCAAACAGCAGCAGTTCTTCTGGGAGTTCATCAGTTCATTCTACTCAGCAGCAACCTCCGGGATCTGTTTCTCAGGAGCCAAGACCACCTCTTCAGCAGTCTCAGGTTCCTCCCCCGGAAGTTAGAATGACTGTTCCTCCTTTAGTAACAACAAGTTCTGCTCCAGTGGCGGTGCCTTCTACTGCCCCAGTGACTTACCCTATGCCTCAGACACAAATGGGATGCTCCCAGCCTCCGCCTAAAATGGAACCCCCTGCTATTAGACCACCCTCTCATGGCACAGCTGCCCCTCACAAGAATCCAGCTCCTGTGCAAAATTCATCTGTTGCAGTCCTCAGTGTCAATCACATTAAAAGACCTCACAGTGTTCCCTCTTCTGTCCAGCTACCTTCGACCTTAAGTACACAAAGTGCTTGTCAAAATTCAATACATCCAGCAAATAAGCCTATTGCTCCCAATTTCAGTGCCCCCTTACCATTTGGGCCCTTTAGCACATTGTTTGAAAATAGCCCTACTTCTGCTCATGCCTTCTGGGGAGGATCTGTTGTTTCATCTCAGTCAACACCAGAATCTATGCTATCAGGAAAATCCTCATATTTGCCAAATTCAGATCCTTTACATCAGTCTGATACTTCCAAAGCTCCAGGTTTTAGACCACCATTACAGAGACCTGCTCCAAGTCCCTCAGGTAAGTTTGTATTTTCTGACATTCTGCAGCTGCTCGTTTATACAAATGATTTTGAAACTCTGGGTTATTTTCTAATACTTTTACTCTGTGAGTGGGTCAGATAGACAGACAGTAGTACTAATTCAAATGCTATTGTATTGACTGTGTCTAGAATGGCATTATTATTTTTTAAATCTTTTTAGAAGCTGTAATGGATTTTTATCTTAAATTTACTATAAATAAGTTTATTCATCAGGTATATTTTTCTCTCTCAAAGTAAAGAAAAGGGGACTTCCCTGGTAGTCCAGTGGTTAAGACTCTACACTCACAATGCAGGGGGGCCGGGTTCCATCCCTGGTCAGGGAAATAAATCCCACATGCCACAACTAAGACCAGGCGCAGCCAAATAAATAAATAAAAATATTTTAAAAATAAATAAATTTAAAAAGTCTCTTTTTTTTTTTTTTTTTTTTTTTTTGCGGTACGCGGGTCTCTCACTGTTGTGGCCTCTCCCATTGCGGAGCACAGGCTCCGGATGCGCAGGCTTAGCGGCCATGGCTTGAGGGCCCAGCCGCTCCATGGCATGTGGGATCTTCCCAGACCGGGGCACGAACCCGTATCCCCTGCATCAGCAGGCGGACTCTCAACCACTGCGCCACCAGGGAAGCCCCTCATATTTTAATTTAATAAGATAATGCCATCAAAAGTTTGCTTTTAGTTCAAATAAAAAATTATTACCAAAGATTTTTAAAATTTGATTTCACTTCCGACTGTCTTTTTTGTTTTAAAAATAATGAGAAAAATGTAGAGATACATAGTTCAAAAGGGTAGGCACTAACTATATGTGCTATTTAAATTTAATAAAATTAAAAATTCATCTCAGTCAAACTGCCCATTTTTAAAATTTTTTCCCAGTTTTGTTGAGATGTAATTGATGTACATCACTGTATATGAGTTTAAGGTGTAGAGCATAATGGTTTGACTTACATACATTGTGAGATAATTGCGGCAGTAAATTTAGTTAGCATTCATCATCTCCTGTAGATACAATTTTTTAAAAAAAAGAAAAAGGAAAAAATATTTTTCCTTGTGATGAGAGCTCTTAGGATTTAGTCTCTCTTAACAGCTTTCCTATGTATCATACAACAGTGTTAACTACCGTTACTATGTTGCACATTACATCCCTAATACTTACTTATCTTGTAACTGGAAGTTTGTACCTTTTGACCACCTTCCTCCAATTCCCCCACCCCACCCCACCTCCACCTCTAGTAACCACAAATCTGATCTCTTTTTCTATGAGTTTGTTTGTTTGAGATTCCACATATAAGTGAGATCATACAGTTTTTGTCTTTCTCTGTCTGACTTATTTTACTTAGCATAATGCCCTCATGGCCCATCCATTTTGTCAGAAATGGCAGGATTTCCTCGTGTTTTTTTGTGGTTTTTTTATGACTAAATAATATCCCATTGTGTGTGTGTATGTGTGTGGTATGTATACATACCACAGCTTCTTTATCCATTCATCCATGGATGGATACTTAGGTTTTTTCCATGTCTTAGCTATCGTATATAATGCTGTTACGAACATGGAAGTGTAGGTATCTTTTTGAGTTAGTGTTTGTGTTTCTTTTGGATATAGTTCCAGAAGTGGAATTGCTGGATCATGTGGTAGTTCTATTTTTAGTTTTCTGAGGATCCCCCTTATTGTTTTCCATTGTGGCTGTAGGCTGGTCATATTTCAAGTGCTTCCTTGTTAAGCACATAATGGCTGGTAGCTGCAATATTGGAGAGCCCAGATACTGAACACATCTGTTAATATAAAAAGTGCTGTTAGACAGTGCTGATATCTAAAGAGGATCTAAAGATCTGGTTTTGAGTGACTGCTTTTTCTTTTTTAACTTTTTACTTTGAAATATTTTTAGATTTATAGAAGACTTCTTCTATAATTACCCCAATTTCCCCTAAGTAAACATTCTTACACCATATATTTATTAAAACTAAGAAATTAATATTGGTACAGTACAATTAACTGGACTACAGACTTTATTCAGATTCCACAGTTTTTCCAATAATGTTCTTTTTCTGTTGCAGTGTCCAGGATACCAAGTTGCATTTTGAGCTTTGTGGTTTTGTTGTTTTTTTTGTTTTTTTTTTTTTTGCGGTACGCGGGCCTCTCACTGTTGTGGCCTCTCCCGTTGCGGAGCACAGGCTCCGGACACGCAGGCTCAGCGGCCATGGCTCACAGGCCCAGCCGCTCCGCGGCATGTGGGATCTTCCTGGACTGGGGCACGAACCCGTGTCCCCTGCATCGATAGGCGGACTCTCAACCACTGCGCCACCAGGGAAGCCCAAGCTTTGTGTTTTAATGTGAATATTTCAAATAATTAAAGATAATTTCATTGAGTTATTTGTAGTGAGGTGGATGGACCTAGAGTCTGTCCTACAGAGTGAAGAAATTAGAAAGAGAAAAACAAATACTGTATGCTAAAAACAAATACTGTATGCACGTATATATAGAATTGGGGAAAAAATGTGGTTCTGTAGAACCTAGGGGCAGGACAGGAATAGAGACGTAGATGTAGAGAATGGACTTGAGGACACGGGGAGGGGGGAAGGGTAAGCTAGGACGAAGTGAGAGAGTGGCATGGACATATATACACTACCAAATGTAAAATAGCTAGCTAGTGGGAAGCAGCCGCATAGCACAGGGAGATCAGCTCGGTGCTTTGTGACCACCTAGAGGGGTGGGATAGGGAGGGTGGGAGGGAGATGCAAGAGGAAAGAGATATGGGGAAATATGTATATGTATAGCTGATTCACTTGTTATAAAGCAGAAACTAACACACCATTGTAAAGCAGTTATACTCCGATAAAGATGTTAAGAAAAAGTCTACCATTAAAGCAGTAATAAAATAAAAATAAAGATAATTTCATGCTAGAGATAGACAAACTATGGTCCATGTGCCAAGTATGGCATACTACCTGATTTTACATTTGTGGGTTTTTTTAATTGAGTTATAACAATTATGTAATATTTAAAAAAATTTTTTTTAATTTTTAAGAAGAATAATATGTGACACAAAAAATAGTACATTCGGAACTTCCCTGGTTGTCTCGTGGTTAAGAATCCGCCTTCCAGTGCAGGGAATGTGGGTTCAGTCCCTGGTCGGGGAACTAAGATCCCACATGCCACGGGGCAACTAAGTCCTGGTGCTGCAGCTAGAGAGCCCACGCACTCTGGAGCCCGTGCGCCACAACTACAGAGAAGCCCACGTGCCACAGCTAAGACTCGATGCAGCCAAAAATAAATAAATAAATAATTTTTAAAAAATAAAATAGTGCATTCAAATTTCAGTGTTCATAAATAAAAGTTTTATTGAAATACATCTATGCCCATTCATTTACATATTGTGTTATGGCTGCTTCCATGCTCTGCTGACAGCCTAAAAATATTTATTATTTAGCCCTTTACAGAAAGGTTGCCAACTTGTTATGTGTTATTGAAGAGATGACATTCTGGGACTAAAAATTTCTAAATAGAATGGAAACTGATTGTTATTTTTACCTATTTCTGTAACACATAAATATAATGTAAAGAACATGGTCAGTAAATATTTCCTTGCTGGGGGTTGATTGAAATATTTTCATGTACTTTCAAAAACACTTTCTCTTAATACTAAATAGAATCAATATAATTTGGTTGTAAAAGCTTCATATGCTAATTAGTACATTGGAAATGCTTTTACTTTTTTCATTTTTTTATTTTTAAAAAAGTTTTATTGGAGTGTGGTTGATTTACAGTGTTATGTTAGTTTCAGGTTACAGCAAAGTGAATCAGTTATACATATATCCACTCTTTTTTGGATTCTTTTCCCATATAGGCCATAACAGAGCATTGAATAGAGTTCCCTGTGCTATATAGTAGGTTCTTATTAGTTATCTATTTTATGTCTAATAGTGTGTATATGTCAATTCCAATCTCCCAATTTGTCCCTCCCTGCCCCTTACCCCCTGGTAACTGTAAGCTTGTTCTCTACATCTGTAACTCTATTTCTGTTTCATAGATAAGTTCATTTGTACTCTTTTTTTTAGATTCCACATACAAGCAGTATATGATATTTGTCTTTCTCTGTCTGACTTCACTCAGTATGACAATCTCTAGGTTCATTGATGTTGCTGCAAATGGCATTATTTCGTTCTTTTTTATGGCTGGGTAATATTCCATTGTATATATGTACCACATCTTTGCCCATTCCTCCATTGATGGACATTTAGTTTGCTTCCATATCCTGGCTGTTGTAAACAGTGCTGCAGTGAACATTGGGGTGTGTGTATCTTTTCAAATTACGGTTTTCTCTGGATATATGCCCAGGAGTGGGATTGCTGAATCATATGGTAGCTCTGCTTTTAGTTTTTTAAGGAACCTCCATACTGTTCTCCGTAGTGGCTGTACCAATTTACATTCCCACCAACAGCATAGGCCAGTTCCATTTTCTCCACACCCTCTCCAGCATTTATTGTTCGTAGATTTTTTGATGATGACCTTGTAGTTTTGATTTACATTTCTCTAATAATTAGTGATGTTGAGCATTTTTCATGTGATTTTAGCCATCTGTATGTCTTCTTTGAAGAAATGTCTATTTAGATCTTCTGCCCATTTTCCGATTGGGTTGTTTGTTTTTTTTGATATTGAGCTGCATGAGCTGTTTGTACATTTTGGGGATTAATTGGAAATGCTTTTATATTTCATTTTTGTAGAGTTGGAATTTAGTGAAAATACTTCACTTTTCAAAAAATGTGAAATCTAGGTAATGTGTTAAGAAAGACTAAAATTAAGATTTAGAGAAAAATAAATAAATTCTTGTTTTGTGGAAAAGTATAGAAAAAAGCCGTGCTATATCGGGAGGTAAGGTTTTGGGGTGTACAGTTGATTGGAGCCAAAATTAGCAATGAAGTTTAACTTAAGAGTCTATCAGAGGGAAGTATTAGATTCAGGTCAACATAGGCATGTTTGCCTTTACAGCTATACCACTATTTCTACACCCTAGAAATTAACATTAATTCAGTAATAGCACCCAATATGTAGTACCATCATCCCAAATATACCCTTTATGCCTGTACGTTTCTTTTTTTTCTCCTTTTGATCCAACCAATCAAGATTCACACATTGCTTTTGGCTATTATGTCTCTTTGATCTCCCACAGTCTAAAACATCTCACCACCTTCTTTTGTTCTTCTTGACATTGAATCCTTTGAAGAGTCCAGTTGTACTGAAGAATGTCCTGCATTTCAGATTCACCTGTTTTCTCAGTCTGTGGTTACATTCTGGTTAAACATTTCTAGCAGGAACATCAGATAGGTAATGTTTGAATCTCACACTGCATTGTATCAGGAGGCACTCAGTGACAGATTGTCCTTCTCTTATCTATGGAAAGCATGGCCACTTAGTTAAGATGCTGATTGTCAGATCTCTCTATTATAAAAGTATAGCTACAGGGGCTTCCCTGGTGGCACAGTGGTTGAGAGCCCACCTGCCGATGCAGGGGACACGGGTTCGTGCCCTGGTCCGGGAAGATCCCACATGCCGCGGAGCGGCTGGGCCTGTGAGCCATGGCCACTGAGCCTGCACGTCCAGAGCCTGTGCTCCGCAACAGGAGAGGCCACAACAGTGAGAGGCCCGCGTACCACCAAAAAAAAAAAAAAAGTATAGCTACAACCTTTTTTTTTCTCCTATAGTGTTTTTTTTGGTTTGTTTTTAGTTTTGTGGGGTTTTTTCGGTTTTGTTTTTGTTTTTTTATTTTAGTAGCACTCTTAAGTTCACAGCAAAATTGAGAGAAAAGTACAGGGGTTTTCCATATACCCCCTGCCTTCACACAGGCACAGCCTCCTTTATTACTACATCCCACTTCAGAATGGTATTTTTGTTACAGTTGATGAACCTACAGTCACACATCCTTATCAAAGTCTGTAGTTTACATGGGGTTCATTCTTGGTGCTGTACATTCTGTGGGTTTGAACAAAAGTCTAGTATAGTAACCATTATACTATCATCCAGAGTATTTTCAGTGCCTTAAAAATCCTTTGTGGTTTGCCTACTCATCTCTCCCTTCCCCATACGTTTTTAAAGGTAAAATTTTATACAACTCCTTGGCCACTAAACCTATTTAAATTCTAGTGTTAATATTAAATCTATATGTATTCTATAATAAGTAATAAAATGTCAGAATTAAAATTAAATGTAAAATGTTTTCCTTGGTAATTTCTTTTTCATAGCTATATTTAGGAAATAAAGGGGGAAATAATGAGTGGAATAATGAGTGGAATGACTGGAAGAAGTAAGCAAGGAGAAATTTTTTTAATAATCTAAAATATTTTTGGATATATTAGGGACCTCTTGGAATTTTAGGTTTTTCTAATTATATCTCCTAGGGGTAACTATTATAAATTATGATTATCTTCTACATTATAGGTATTGTCAATATGGACTCACCATATGGTTCTGTAACACCTTCTTCTACACATTTGGGAAACTTTGCCTCAAACCTTTCAGGAGGTCAAATGTATGGACCTGGGGCACCCCTTGGAGGAGCACCCACAGCTGCTAACTTTAACAGACAACATTTTTCCCCACTTAGTTTGTTGACTCCATGTTCATCAGCATCAAATGGTGAGTAATATACACTGTAGTTCCAGAGGAAGAGTTTGTCTGTATGTTCCCTTAGAAAACAAAAGGTTTTGGGTTTCCCTAATGGCACAGTGGTTGAGAGTCCGCCTGCCGATGCAGGGGACATGGGTTCGTGCCCTGGTCCGGGAAGATCCCACATGCCGTGGAGCGGCTGGTCCCGTGAGCCGTGGCCGCTGAACCTACGCGTCCGGAGCCTGTGCTCCGCAACGGGAGAGGCCACAAGAGTGAGAGGCCCGCATACCACAAAAAAATCCCCAAAAAAACAAAAGGTTTTAAGTTTTTCAAAGTTTGGAGTCTTTAAGTTTTAAATCTCTTAATAATTTAATTTCTATAAAAATGTAATTTGTATTCATGGCAATCTGAAATCAGGAGGAATTTAAATAGAATTTCCAGGTTTTTAACGTATTAGAATCAACTTCGACTCTATCAAACCTAGCATATTATATTGAAGTTAATTTCTAAGAGGGATCATTTTTTGAGAATAAAAAATCTTGTTGTATCATCTATTGATACACATTTACTTTCAGGTTTGAGAATATAGCTTCCAAGAAGAAAGATTTGTAGCCTTAAAAGTAGTATAAATATAATGTTCTTTTGGTCTACCTTTAAATCTCATCTATTACATAAATAATACAACTGATTTCACATTACCAGATATGTGATTTTAACTGTAGTCAGACTTTGAAGCAGTGATCAGATTTTTCAGACCAAGGAAGATCATTCATCATTAGGGAATTCAACTCACATTAAGAGAATTCCATAGTGAGGCTATTATTTGTGGTTATTTATTTATTTAGCAAGGATAAAGGCATCAAATTGCTTTCACCTTGAGGAAATTTTAATAAGAATCCATTTTTTTTTAAACTACCAAATTTCTTCTAACAGTGTTAGAGCCCAGTTAATAGAGACTGGTTAACTGAATGAAAGAGTAAAAAAATATTAGTATTTGAGAGATGCGTATCAAAGTACATTGCCAGTGAAAGCATGAACTAAGGTGTAGCATATAGTGAATTTACATATTTATAGTTTTTCTTGTGTTTGTCAAATAACAAGGACTGTCACTTGGAATATTAATTATCCTTGTACAGGTGTCCCTAAGTGAAAAGAAGTGGTTTAAGAAAGAATTCAAAGTGACTGTGATAAAAACATGCCAGAAACAAAGTGAGAAGTATGAAAATAAAGTACGAATGTAAGAAGAAAGAAAGTTTACAGCAGTTCTCATTGAGGATACTTTACCCATCTTTGAAGATAAAGTGAATATACTATAACATAGCTACTTAGCCTGGCTTATCTAAACTAAGCTATTAACAGAACACTGAAACTAAATATAACTCTAAGGAATAACTGATTATGACATTTAAGTCTTAACTATCTGGCTTATAAGGAAAGGTTATAGCCTCAGTTATTTAAAGCTGTATTCAATGCAACATAAATTTCTGTGTACTAGAGGAATATGGATATTTGTTTTATTTATTTAGTTTATTATAAGGAATATTGATAGGTATATATTGAATGGAAGGTAATTCACTCTGTATTAAAAATTGGCCTGGGCCTTCCTGGTGGCACAGTGATTAAGAATCCGCCTGCCAATGCAGGGGACACGGGTTCGAGCTCTGGTCCGGGAAGATCCCACATGCTGCGGAGCAACTAAGCCCGTGCACCACAAGTACTGAGCCTGTGCTCTAGAGCCCGTGAGCCACAACTACTGAAGTCCACGTGCCTAGAGCCCATGCTCTGCAACAAGAGAAGCCAACGCAATGAGAAGCCTGCACACTGCAACCAAGAGTAGCCTTGCTTGCCGCAGCTAGAGAAATAGAGAAAGCCTGCACACAGCAATGAAGACCCAACACAGCCAAAAATAAATAAATAAATAAATTTATTTATTTATTTAAAAAGTTGGCCAAAAAAGGGGGGGGGGGAATTCCCTGGCAGTCCAGTGGCTAGGACTCCGAGCTTCCATTGCCAGGGGCACGGGTTCGATTCCTGGTCAGGGAACTGAGATCCCGCAAGCCGCGCCACGTGGTACAGCAAAAAAAAGAAAAAATTGGTACTTTATCCTAATTCAGGGTTCTCTCCCTTTAGGGAGGTGAATTTGAAGAGATTTTAGGGCAAGTTACAACAATTAAGGAAAAAAAAAAAGTAAAGTAAAATATTGAGGATTACCGATGAACTCTGTTTGTAGTATAGCTAATAACCATATGTTACATGATAATAACAATAACAACAGTTAATTTACTGAGGTTTAGATACTTTTCAAGGTAATTTCCCCCCCAGATTGCCTTTGTCAGCAAAATCCTAATATAGACAGGTAGGTGAGCTTAGACAAGTCATTTCAGTGAACCTCAATTTTCTGATCTGTTAATATCCACCACACTGGATTAGTTTAAGTAGTAAATGGGATAATCTACTATTACTATTGGTCTACTATTATCTACTATTACTACTATTATCTACTATTACTGTTGGTCTTTCTTCTTTTTGATGATAATGAACAGTAAGTGTTAGTCCTGTTTTCTAATAGTTTTAGAAATGTACTAATGGAATGGTAACAGAAGAGCAAACATATTTATAAGTAGCCAGTGATTAAAAAGTCTGAAACATAATTTTTGAATGATTTTACCTGCTTAGTTTTTTCTTTGACTCCTCTTAAAATTAGTTTTTATTCCTAAGTATAGAACAGATCTGAATCAGTGTCTTCTGAGTATGTTGAGCTGAAACTAAACCGTTATAGGAATAAAAACATCTTCCTTAAAATATCTACATATGGGTGATTCATATTCACCTATTTTTATATAAAAATAAGGATAGTCTTTGATTTTCATGTTCATAAAGAAATAGGAATTGGGAGAAAAGGTGTTAAAATGGTAACATCATTGCTATTGAAATGTGTTACCTGAAATTTTTTGGTACTTAATCCTTAAAATAGAATGGATTCTCAGAAGCAGAGAATGTTTTAATATAAAATAAAACATACTTACTGATACTAATGTTTATTACTTTAGGAAATACATTAGAAATTTTTTTTCCCCTTTTGAACCATGAACCACTCAAGGTAAACATGTTGCATTTGATTATATCTCTAGAGTCTTTAAAGAGTAGCACAAAGAACCCGTGTATATCCCCCCACCCCCACTCACTAATTGTTAACATGTTGCCACATTCCTCCCTTTCCCCACCATGTATCCCTGTGTGTATGAGTGAGTGAGTGTGTGTCTGTGTACATGTGTGTATGTAGAGTATGTGTAGGGATTGTAGGGATTTTTTTTCCTGAATCATTTTAGAGTTAGTTGCACATATCAAGCTGATTTCCCCTAAATACTCCAAATTATAATATTTTGGAAGAACAAGAACATTCTCTTCCACAACTACAATGCAGTTGTCAATTTCAGCAAATTTTACATTGATACATTATTATTATCTAATGTATAGTCCATATTCACATTTCATCACTTGTCCCAATAATGCCGTTATTACTTCCTCTCATTCAAGATTCAAATCAGTATCACAGATTGCATTTAATTCCCATGTCTTTTTAGTCTCAGAAAATCTGGAACTGTTTCCTTAGCCTTTCTGTATCTTTCAAAGAAAGCTTTTTTTTTTTTTTTTTCAGATTATAGGTTAGTTGTTTGGTAAAATGCCTGAGTTTGTTTTTCTGATATTTCTTCATGATTAAGTTTAAGTTGTATATTTTTGACACGAATATTAGTATTAGTCAACATTGCACCCTTCTCACTGACATTAGAAGGTATAAAATGTCAGTTTGTGCTATTATTGGTGCTATTAACTTTGATCTCTTGGTTTCACAGATTTCTACACTGTCATATTGTCATTTTTCCCTTTGTAATTTATAATTAATATGTGGGGAGTTGCTTTGAGACAATTCTTATTCCTCATCAGACTTTCAGGCAGAATATAAGGGAAGGGGGGTGGAGAAGTAGCACTTATCTCAGTAGAAATAATAGTTTTATTTTTGTAACCATGATAATATTTATAAATTTAAAACAAAACCAACCTTGATAAAGGGAAAAACACTAAAATTGAATGTAAATAGAAACAAGTAAACCTATCTGTATTTTAGATTATTAACATAAACCTACTAAAAGAAAAAGAAACAATCCAAAAAACTCTTAAAGACAGTAGTATTTTGTATACCCTTCAGTCTAAAGACAAATAAACTTCAGACAAATCTGCAATTCTACTTAGGACATTTGTTTTTTTATAATATTATAGATAAACAATTTTAAAACTATATGGGGTATATTGTAAGGTTGAGCAAATGAATAAGTAAAAATATTGATGATGATGTGATCCAGGATTCTCACTGTAAGAAGAGAGAAATATAGAGTAGAGTAAGGCAAGGAAAAACCCCATGGAATTGGATTGGAATTAGAGAATCAATATGAACTCATGATTTTATTTTTTCTTTTATTATTATTTTTTAAAATAAATTTATTTATTTTTGGCTGTGATGGGTCTTGCTGTGAGCGGGCTTTCTCTAGTTGCAGCAAGTACGGGCTACTTTTCGTTGAGGTGCACGGGCTTCTCATTGTAGTGGCTTCTCGTATTGCGGAGCATGGGCTCTAGAGCGCAGGCTCAGTAGTTGTGGCGCACGGGCTTAGTAGCTCTGCGGCATGTGGGATCTTCCCGGACCAGGGCTTGAACCCGTGTCCCCTGCTTTGGCAGGCGGATTCTTAACCACTGTGCCACCAGGGAAGTCCATGAACTCATAATTTTAAAATGATGTTATGTGTTGCATTGAATCATATAAAATTGCCATTTCGCCACCCCCCCAGCACTGCCTACTGAAAGGGCCTAGAAGCAATGAATTTTCAGTAGCACTAAGCGTATTCAGTGTCCAGATCTGTCTGTTAAATATTTTAGTTTACTAAAAGAAACTAGGTCTTCTTGGGGAAATAGCTGCTTGGAGAGCTGGGGCAGGGAAAGTATAAGGGGAGCCTGCAAAAGTCTTAGAGTGTCAGAAAGTAATTCAGTGCTCAGATGATTGGGACATGTCAAAAGGACACAGGAGGCGGCTTGAAAGGGGCTCCCACTAGCCAAATTCAGGACAATTTGACCATCAAAATGAATAATGTCAGCTCATTGAATAAAACAAAAACCCATGTTTACATAATGATTGTAAATAAAATTTTAAAATGCAGAAGAGGGAATGTTGCTCCTTACAGTATAATGACAACTCATAAATGTGGAGGAATTATAATTTGAGTCATCATTTTGCAACTGTTAGAATGATTGATTCAGGCAAGACTCTCAGACTTTTTTACCTTTAATACTGAGCTTTTAACTAGTTTTCATTTTCCTTACCTAATGTAAATCTTAATACTTTTTAATGACCATTTAGTTTGTTTCATCTGACTTCTAACTCTTCTTTAGGTAATCTGTTCACATGAGTGTAATTTCATGTTTTTGTTTATTTCTGGTAGTCTTTTAAAATTTTGTTTTTAGTATTTATATTTGTCTTAAAAATTGCCATTCTGGGTGCTGTTGTAGAACTAACCACAGAAGCATGACTTATTTTTCACAATATATGTATCTGGTTTATGTACTTGAACAGGTTTTATCACCACTTCTCCATACATTCCACTTTTCTTTTCCCTCCCCCTCTTTAGGACATCAGGACATGGTATTAGGACTCTGGCAAATTAAGTTGGGATGTGGGGGACATGGGTCCCTTCCTTCAAAAAAAAAAAAAGAAAGCAAAGAACCTTCCTTGAGGCCCCCAAACAGCAGATTGGTGATGCCGGAGACCCTTCTGCATACAGTCTGGGCAGAGATCACTTCAGCCCTTATTCCACTCAAACTGCTAAGGTCTATCCTACCAACATTCAACCAGTCCATGCATTGAGTACTGATCACTGGCTCTGGTCTGTGAGTTTCAGGCCTTGGCAAATTTAGTCAGTGGGCCATTTTGACATTCAGTCTTACAAAGCTGTTGTCGGATCAAAAAGCAGTAAAAAAGCATTAACAGTTTTTTAAGGAAAAAACTAATTTTACATCGTGACTTAGTACACATGTACCTCTGTGTGATTGAAATATATTTACAAAACAATACTTATCCTTACAATATATGTTGCATGCTGGTATTTTCTATTCTGTTTTCTTTAACCTTTAAAACAATTTTTTACGTTAGTCATGACCAACCACATTCATCTCATGATCTACTATAGTTTAATCAACACTGAACTGAAGCATGAAAGTACAGTGTAATTTTCCTGCAGGAGCACTTTTTCCATTTGTAAGTCACATTGCTCTTTCAATTTGAATTCAGGACCTGTTGTCATTTCATAACTGAGGTGGATTTACTGAAGCTTCAGTTTCAGGATAATCTTATTTGCAGGGGGCCCTGCCAAGGTCCTGTACCTGATTTTGTATTTGTAGTTTCACATTCTTTTTCTAAAACAGATTCCCAAGATTATATAGGATCCCACAAAACCTCTAAAACCTTTTTTTTCTCTAATATATGTTAGCATATTTAATAACATGACTCTGATTTAGATTTTGCTTCTTTTTTTCTAATGAAAGAAATTATAATAATTAGAGATGAGAAGAGAAGTTATAATTATGCTCTTTTCGTAGCAAGGAATATAGACCGACCCAAGCAATCTCAAGGAAAATGGTATTTACTTTAAGGCTGTACAGGGCGATCTTCAGAACTGTCCAGGATTTAGTACAGCAACTCTCTATCTCTTTCTATAGTGGATTTATGATCTCTCACTCATGGTCTGTTTCTTATCTTGCTTACTCTCTTTACACCTAGGCTTCTTCGTAATCTCATCTTATATACGGTCCTCAAAGATTCAATTCAGAGTTAATTAGGCCAGTTTTTCTCTGTTTACCAATTGCACCTTTCTGATTGAGAAATATGGTTGGCTCAGCTCATATGTTCAAGTAAGGTCGTAAGTCATAGATTACCAGCTAGCCTGAAGTAGATCATTGTTCAGTCAGATGCCTGCTGTTAGTCCAGTTAAGCCATCAGGAAGGAAGCAGAAAACAGTCATCTGATAAACTTTAAAAAAATAAAAAAACAACGAACTATGGCTAGTGAGGTGGCAGAATCTGTGAAAAGGGCAAATTTTTATTTTTTCAGGCTTTCTCTAGTTGTGGTGAGCAGGGGCTACTGTTTGTTGCGGTGCGCGGGCTTCTCATTGCGGTGGCTTCTCTTGTTGTGGACTACGGGCTCTAGGCGCGCGGGCTTCAGTAGTTGTGGCATGCGGGCTCAGTAGTTGTGACTTGCGGGCTCTAGAGCGCAGGTCAATAGTTGTGGTGCATGGGCTTAGGTGCTCCACGGCATGTGGGATCTTCCTGGACCAGGGAACGAACCAGTGTCCCCTGTATTATCAGGTGGATTCTTATGTACTGTGCCACCAGGGAAGTCCCAGGGCAAATTTCTTAAATGAGGTGGGTTAGCAGGCAAGCCTCGTTATTCTGCTCATTTAAACAGAATATGGAGGGTTTCTTGGGACCTCCCTAGTGGCACAGTGATTAAGAATCCACCTGCCAATGCAGGGCACACAGGTTCGATCCCTGGTCTGGGAAGATCCCACATGCCACAGAGCAACTAATCCTGTGCACCACAACTACTGAGCCCGCATGCCACAACTACTGAAGCCTGCATGCCTGGAGCCTGTGCTCCACAGCAAGAGAAGCCACCGCAATGAGAAGCCCGGGCACCGCAACAAAGAGTAGCCCTTGCTCGCTGCAACTAGAAAAAGCCCGCTTGCAGCAATGAAGACGCAAGCAGCCAAAAATAAAAAAATAAATTAAAAAAACAGAATATGGAGGGTTTCTGTTATTTTGCTTTGCTTTTGTTTTTTGAAGGATACAGTAAAAGAGTGAAAAACTAGCTCTAACGTAGAAGTTAGGGCAGGCTCCCAGAGATGAGTCTGAGGAAAGGTAGGATTCATTCGTTCTCCTTCCATCAGTCCTTCCTGCTTGCCTTCCATCTCTGCTTCCTTCCTCCCTGTCACCTTTGACTGTGTCTTCGTGTTAATTTTCTGGGTTGATTTTTCTCAGGTGTATAATTGTGCCCTTTCAATATGTAGTTTAAAAAACAAAAAATAG
Source organism: Tursiops truncatus (assembly GCF_011762595.2). Lineage (NCBI taxonomy): Eukaryota > Metazoa > Chordata > Mammalia > Artiodactyla > Delphinidae > Tursiops > Tursiops truncatus. The sequence continues at coordinate 89,077,477 of NC_047038.1, read as the reverse complement.
AACTTTGTGTATCATATTTACAACTGCTTGTGTTCCTTGCAGTTCGATTTAGTCTTTTCTGGAATATTCTTTCATTTCTAATCCTTTCCTGAGTTTTGTCATCTTGTTTCTAGTTTTACTAATTCTGAATTATGCTGTTCTTTCAAATCTTTTATTTCTTTAAGCTCACTTTGGAATTTTAGATTATAGTCTCTTTCTGATGTGCCTTTAGAATATTAGACTAAACTATAGCACTGGGTTTTTTTGGGTTTTTTTGTTTTGTTTGTTTTGTTTTGTTTTGTTTTGCGGTACGCGGGCCTCTCACCGTTGCGGCCCCTCCCGCTGCAGAACACAGGCTCCGGATGCACAGGCTCGGTGGCCATGGCTCACGGGCCCAGCCGCTCCGCGGCTTGTGGGATCTTCCCCGGACCGGGGCACGAACCCGCGTCCCCTGCATCGGCAGGCGGACTCTCAACCACTGCGCCGCCAGGGAAGCCCAGGGACTGGTTTTTTTGGCAGCAGGAACTGGTTTCGTGGAAGACAGTTTTTCTATGGACGGGGGTAATGGGAGTGATGGGGAGTGGCAGATGAAGCTTTGCTCGCTTGCCCGCCGCTCACCTCGTGCTGTGCGGCCCAGTTCCTAACAGGCCGAGGACGAGTACCGGTCTGCGGCCCAGGGGTTGGGGACCTCTGGTCTACAAGTTATTATGGGTCCATATCTCCTTTAGTTAATAGAATAGCTTTGCATGGAATTCGACTGCAGTTCTATTTTGTTTTGAATTTTTTAATGAAGTGAGTTTTCCTGAACATTTAGAAGGAGTAAGTGGATCCGGATATCTTCTCTAGCTTAAAGACTCTAGAATTTCCTCTTATAAGGAAGTGTGCAAAAATATGGTCTTATACTTTGTTAAATCTCTTGGCTTTGTTGTCCTTACCCACCCATCCAGCCTACCCACCTCTTCCACCTCTGCCCTACTCTTGACTGGATATTTTCTTCACTTTGCTTTTGTTGTCGCTTTCCTGTTCAGTTTAGAATCTGTTCCCAGAAGTTTCTTGTCAGTGTAGGACTTTATCAGCAGGTACCTTTAAGAAGTCATAGCGAGGACTTCCTTGATGGTCCAGTGGTTAAGAATCTGCCTTCCAGTGCAGGGGACGTGGGTTCGATCCCTGATCGGGGAACTAAGATCCCACATGCTGTGAGGCAACTAAGCCTGCACGCTCTAGAGCAGGGGTTCCCAGCCCCCCGTCTGCAGCCTGTTAGGAACCGGGCCTCACAGCAGGAGGTGAGTGGCAGGCGAGCGAGCAAAGCTTCATCTGCTGCTCCCCATCGCTCCACATAGCTCACATTACCACCTGAATCATCACCCCCATTACCACCTGAACCATTCCCCACCCCCCACACACATCCCCCACCCTGTGGAAAAATTGTCTTCCACAAAACTGGTCCCTGGTGCCAAAAAGGTTGGGGACCACTGCCCCGGAACCCACGTGCCACAACTAGAGAGAAGCCCATGCACCGCAATGAAAGATCCCACATGCTGCAACGAAGATCCTGTGTGCTGCAACTGAGACCCAATGCAGCCGAATAAATAAATAAATATATTTTTTAAAGTCATAGGGCCCAAGTTGCTCCAGCTTTTTCAGACCTTACTGTGAATCCCTTACAATCACCCATGCATAGGCAGAACTCTCCCACTTTCACCTGCTGTTCTCAGATTGGCCTGCCCTGCTTTCCTTTGAATACCTTTGACTGTTTTGTGGCTCTTCTGTTCTCAGGTCTAGAGAATTGCTTCCTTCCACACAGATGCTGCTACTACATGAGTCTTATAGCTGTTGGTGATTTGTCCCCATTCACTTGTATCTTTGGATTCATTTGGATATCTTGTCTGTTTTGTTATAGATGTTATCCATGGGCATGGGTTTTGGGCTTAGCTAACTTAGTGGCTTTTTTTAATGGGAAGAATCAAAACCTGTGCTACTGTTACTTCCATCATCCTAGAATTCCTTCTTATGCCACTGTAAGATGAATTTTTAAATATTTATAATTTTTTTGAAGACACATGTGGCTTTTCCATTTTCTTATCATTTGTTAAAAGTAAATGCTATCAAGTAATGCTAATGGATCCATGACCGCAGGAAATATATTTTAATTTTTCATTAGAAGGTAATAGTTTTCTTGGTTTACTTTTACAGTTAAGTCCATGTTTCATGTTTTTGTTCCCCAATGAAATCAGTATCCATACAATAAATTATAATTTATAAGGTACTTTAGCATTCATTCCTTTTAGTTAATAGTCACGACATCTCATTGAGTGGCGGTACTATCAATTTAACCAAAATAGACTTCTGCAAGTACTAATAAGATGGAATTGATCCCCACAGTACTTTCCAATTTTGTATGATTCTAAAATACATGTGAGAAGTCTTCTAAAAAACATGTTCAGGCCAATAATATTATTGAATTTTCTTTGTCTTCCAAGTTCCCTGAAAAGTACCTCAGGATATAGAAGCACTATGTTTGTGTGTACAGATTGATTGATTTTGTAAATTGATTAGCTACCTGAGTCCTTTTGGATAGATACATACACACACACACACATTCCCACGCATACACACATACATATAGAAAACTTAAATGCAAACATAAATGAAAAAATATTAAATGACTATCACTAGGGCATAGAGTCAGTTATGAATAAGTTGTATCTATGCAGGTAACTCTTTTGACTTTTTTAAAATTTATTTATTTATTTATTTTTGGCTACGTTGGGTCTTCGTTGCACACAGGCTTTCTCTAGTTGGGGCTAGCGGGGGCTACTCTGGTTGCGGTGCACAGGCTTCTCATTGCGGTGGCTTCTCTTGTTGCAGAGCACAGGCTCTAGGCTCGTGGGCTTCAGTGGTTGTGGCACACGGGCTCAGTACTTGTGGCTCGTGGGCTCTAGAGCACAGGCTTCAGTAGTTGTGGCGCATGGGCTAGTTGCTCCGTGGCATGTGGGATCTTCCCGGACCAGGGCTCTAACCCGTGTCTCCTGCACTGGCAGGTGCATTCTTAACCACTGCGCCACCAGGGAAGCCCAGCTGTTTTGACTTTTAAGCTTCAAGCTCCTCCACAATTCAGACTCTTTAAATTTGAATGTGCTTGAGATTTGAACTTTTCATAAGAAATACAGTTTTGGTTATTTTTGTTTATCCTCCTTCTCTGTAGTGTGTAAAGAGATTAAATCACTAATGAATGCTCCCAAATTGCCTATATTAAGAACTAGCTTTGTTTTGATAAGTAGAGCTTAAACCGCCATTTCTAAAAGTTTTCTGTGGAATACCCACAAGATAGAATGAAACAGTTGGGTTATGAAGCATAGCCTTCTGTTGGTATTTTATCAGCATATTAAAGTTCTGTGAAGTCCTGATTTAAAGAAACTTATTTTTTTCTTAAGCTTGATCTTCCAAATTTGTTAGATACCTGAATATCTTTGTTTTTTCATCATAACATACCAAGGGACAAATGTTCCCAAGGAAAATAGTTTGAGAATTGCCAATACAGGCAGTGGTTTTCCCCACCTCCATTTTGTTGTTGTCATTGTTATTTGTTTTTTTAATTTAAACATTGTCTTCTCATTGCTCTGGTGTTCTACCCACTGTCAAGGGTAAATTTATTTAAATATTAATTAGTGTGTAGTTGCAGCATTCACACCTTCACATTCTACTATCATGAAACTAAATGGGAAAATTGTGAGCCGAATTAAAAACTGACTGCAGAGTCATAGAACTTTAACCAAATTTTAATATACATAATTTATTATCTAAGCATTATACTCAAATTTCATTTTTTCCTCAAAGAATGCATATTTAAGATATCTTCAGAATTTAAGATTCTGTTTTACAAAAGTACAGGCTGTATAGTTGACATGTATATTATTTGAAAATATCTTTTCTTTAGATTCTCCTGCACAGTCGGTATCCTCCGGAGTTCGTGCACCTTCTCCTGCCCCATCATCAGTACCTTTAGGGTCAGAAAAGCCCAGCAACGTCTCTCAGGATAGAAAAGTTCCAGTCCCTATTGGGACGGAACGTTCTGCACGTATCAGGCAAACTGGAACTTCAGCTCCATCTGTTATTGGGAGTAATTTGTCCACATCAGTAGGGCATAGTGGCATCTGGTCCTTTGAAGGGATTGGTGGCAATCAAGGTATGATATGCTATTCTGCTTACTGGAAAGTAAGTTTATGCATTTAACTAAAATATTGTAAGCAGTATTTAATTATCATAGGCATTCTTTAAAAATCTGTATTCATGTCTTTTTGTTTTGACTAATCAATTTATTTAAGAGTTTGAAACATTTTTTTGTTCCCATGTGAGCTCTTACTGAATTTATCATTGCTTTCTGAAGATAGTTTAATGCAAGCATATTATTTTCTTCATATTAAGGAAATATTAATATTTCTTTTGGGTCTCTTAAGCTTTTATCTTAGCTTTTTTTGTTTTGTAACACAAAGTGTTTATGTTACTTTGTTAGGCTATTATGTCACTACCTACAAACATGGAAATACTGTGATAAATATATAAAAGTAGGTCATTATTCTGAAGGAATTCACAATTCAATATGGAAAATATTCAAAATATATAAATTTTTTTTGCTGCTTTCTGATTTTAAATATCACCAATTATTTTTTTCTGCCTCTTCATTTTCCCTCAGACAAAGTAGACTGGTGTAACCCTGGGATGGGAAATCCTATGATGCACAGGCCAATGTCTGATCCAGGAGTGTTTTCACAGCATCAAGCAATGGAGCGAGAGAGTACAGGAATTGTAACTCCGTCTGGTACATTCCATCAGCATGTTCCTGCAGGATACATGGACTTTCCTAAAGTTGGGGTAATGGTGATTTAAAAGCATTTTCATTATTTCGAAATGATTTTCTGATTATTAGCCTTATTTCACTTACCAGAGTATAAGCGTTTCTGAAATGATGCTGGAGTTTTGGCTTGGAATTATAGGTCAAAAGCTGGCTAAAATATAAACATTTATAAATCCTGATTTTGTCCCAGTTTAGAGAAATGTTTTTTGACAAAATATTTTATATACTAGGATTATAGTATCTTCTGTTTAGTGCTAGAAGAAATCATATTATGGAAAATAATTTTTACATCACCTAGATAACTTATACTTTTCCAAAATGAGGTGAAGTTTCAAATATCAGTTTTAAGGCTATTGATTATACTGGGAAAAGTAACCAGTGACTTGAATGTCCATAATCTTTGCTTTCTCCTCTTTTAAGGGTATGCCTTTTTCTGTGTATGGGAATGCAATGATTCCTCCAGTAGCACCTATTCCTGATGGTGCTGGAGGACCCATATTTAATGGCCCTCATGCTGCGGACCCCTCTTGGAATTCCCTGATAAAGATGGTTTCAAGCTCCACAGAAAATAATGGCCCTCAAACGGTAAGGCTGATCATTCAGTGAACTTTTATTTAGTGTTTATGAGCTGCCAAGACAAATGGGATAAAGATAAATCATTGTTGTGAGAGAGTATGGTGAATTTGAGCAGTTGAGGAAATTGAGGGAAGTTTAATGTAGCTGAAGTACAGCAGAATGATATGGAAAATGGTACCAAAGGTAGTGGTTTGGGGCTAAAATTATGAAAGGCATAATTAATATATTCTGTTGGGTGGTAAGTAAAACATTTTAAGTTGCAAAGTGTTGTAATGTAATCTTATGTATCAGAATTTACTAGTGGTGTGAAAAGGGCCATCTAGAGGTTATTTATTAAAAGTATTATAAATGTCAAAACAGTATATAACTGTGAAAATGCACAGAAATGGTTGTATATTTTAGCTTATTATGGTATATGTTTAATACCTGATTCATTTTCCTTCCACGGTCATCAACCTGTATGTACTCACATAATGGTTTTTAAAAAACAATGATAATTCAGATCCTGTTTGAGGGATAAGAGGAAAGGCAGGAAAACAACAGATAAAAGTGGTTTATCACTGCTTTTCTTCATTGTTTCCCAGCATGTTGCAAACTGATTGAGACTTAGCTATTTTAGTTCATAAATATTAGGAGCACTTCCTTAGTGTTGAAGAGTTTTGTTTTAATCAAATATACGTTCAATACATATGTAATCAAATGTGTGCTCTATATTCATAGGTGTGGACTGGACCCTGGGCACCTCACATGAACAGTGTGCATATGAACCAGCTTGGCTGATGAGGATCAGCTTGTTAGCCTGCAGATTCCTTTTCATTCAGAGGAAATCACAAGTGGCCGAAAAAAATTTATGCTCCCAAATCATTCTACTGATGTGCTTGACTGAAGTGTGTAGGCTTTTTGCAGAAGAACTTACTAACTGACCTACTTTCTGTGAACATTTGTGACTGCCCATTCCCCATCATCATCTGTTTTACCTTAGTTAGCATTTTTCTTATCATTTTTCTTTTTTTCTTTCCCTCTTCCCCTTTGGCCATAACTTTCTGTTGAAGCTGTTCTTTGGCTGGTTGGTTTTAGTACTGTAAACTGCTTCTGAGCAAACACGGAAATTTAGCAAAATTATGTAAACTTGATCCTGAAGTTTTAGAATGGCAAATAAATGTACAATTGTTTACATAACAGAAAAGGCTAAGCAGAAAGTAAATTTCAATATGTCAGTATAGAGGCTCTACTTTATGTAGACTTAAATTAATGTGAGATATGTACCTTCATATTCAGAAATCTGGATGTTTCCTTCATACATTAAACTATTAATAAGTACAACTTTTTTGCTTGTGTAATTTAAGTATAAAGTAAAACAATGGGCATTATCAGTGAATGCTTCCCGACGTTGGCTTTTAAAATACCCATGCTTCTCTCTTTTGAGTTTGTTTGCAGCAAGGCACATATAGAATAAGAAATTTATCACTTTTTCATGTCTCTTTATTACCTTGTCACACTTTTAAAACTAATACACACTTCTCTCTTCATTCTTTTTTTCTCTCTTCACCCTTACCACTAATACCGGTAAAATTTTCTTGCTGATAGTGAAATAATTCTGTAAAGATTTTTACTCTAATGGCTGCTACGAAGAGGTGGAGAATCTTCATCATCTCTTGTCGTTTCTTCTAACCATAAAACATACAGTCTTTTTGAGAATTTAAAAAGCCACCACTGGTTCCCAGTCAGCATATATAAGCCCTTAATATACTGTTTATTATTAAACAATTCAATGTACTATTTTATATTGGATAATATTGATTCTTAACATTGGCTTTCTGGTCACCAGGAGTCAACATAAAAATTCCAATTTTCAGTAATTTAGTGAAAGGTGTTTGGTTTTTTGGGGTTTTATTTTTCAATTTTAAAGGCTTCTTAATCTCTACACTTGTATATTAAAAGTGAAAGGGATCAACAGCTAACTTGGGGCAAGTAATAAAATACATTTTGCATTTTTCATTAAGACAATTTATGGTAGACATGAATACACAGGTTACAAAATGAAGTCTCCATTTAACCTGTTTATATAAGACACAGGGCCACACTAAACTACTCAGTGGAATTTATCTATTCAGTTCACTTGGAACAATAAACAGTAACATATCCAAGAAGAATATGTGTCCTACCGTCTCATGTGGAAAAATAAATTATATGGTTGAAATGTAAAAGAAACTAAGCATAAAAGTAAAGTGATGTATATATCAATCTGTCTTTTTTAAAAAAAAATTAGACCTAAATTCCTCACTGTTGAAACATAAACATTAACGAAGATTCAGATAGATCACCCACAGTTGACAATATTAATATGGTTCCTTGGCTGTTCAAGTAAATGAAATGATTTCTTTATTCTGGTAGCCTGAGTAAAGAGTAGAAAAGAGGATTTCTCAAACATATGCAGAAGTTTGTAAACAACACATTTATATCTTTTATTTTAGGAGGTGGTCTTAAAATATATAAATTTGTTTTCCTACCTGTCCTTGACTGATATGACCAAATTTAAAGGAAAAGCTAAATGAAAACCTACAAATAAATATACTTATGACATAAAATTATTGCACTTTACTAAGAAAGGGGTATAATGCTATTTAACAGACTATTTTATGTATGACTTTTGCCACCATCCTATAATTTTTTGCTTGATTTCTTTGCTGTGTTTACTAGAGTTTATTTTCTAATTAAAATAATCTTGCTAGATAACAGATACTAGCCAGTATTTATCAAAACACATGACTTGTGTTGACTCACAAAAGTGAATTTCTTAAGATAGGGTGTCTTAATAAAAAAGAAAAGGAAAAAAAAACCCTATATATATATTTTTTACTTTAAAGCTACAGGACAGGGGAGTATTGATTGGAATGTTCCTTATTTAGTTTTGGGGATCAGGCTTGTTAAATACAATACCATGGTTTTAGAAGTCTGTAGTAGGAACATTTTTCAAATACATTTTTTATATTTCAGATGTAATGCAGTGCACTTTTATTTGAACAATAAAAAACATAATCTTTTGAGACCATGCAGGTCTTTTTTTTCCCCCTTTTTGAAAGTAATGTGGTATGTATAATTGCAGACTATGTAAGGTATTTCTTTTCTCTTATTCTTTTAAGAAGCAGCTTAACTCTTGGACATAACCGTTAGGTTAGTTCACACCTTAAATCCCAAAATAGTTAATATCCCAATTATTGTGTAATCTGTTTATACCAACCATTCCATTTTAGAGATAATTTTGTTTACTTGTGCCAAGAGAATCCCCATTTCATGCCTTTTCAACATATATTTCAACATATACCAATACATTCAAAAAAAGTAATTTTAGTATTCGTGTGAAAGGTATTTTCCCCTTCTGTTCCCTGTTACTGTAAAGTTAAATCATTTTATTTTATTAATAATTGAAAATTAATTTTTTTTGGTAATTACTATACTTACAGTCATTTTTCTTCTCAGGAAAAAGAAGGAGGTAAATAGTTCACTAACTGTTCCTGTCTTGTTTTTATGAAAATATTATTCCATTTTTCTTTTGATTCAAATGACCTAATACACATTTCATAAAAACTATTTTGCACAATAGTTTGCACAATAGTGAATACATTATTCACTTTAGTTTTAAAACAATACAAAGTGTTAAACTGGAAATCTCGCATTAGAGAACAGAACATTTAAAGAATGACAAAACTTTCAAATAACAAATTTTTAAATCAGGATTATTTCAAAATGATTAAAATATCAAAGGAAAACCATTACACTGTTTTTCATTACTAATATGGAGATTCAGTATTCCAGTACTCAATGTATTTTTACTTTAGATAAATGTATTCAGATGTCTTTTAATATTAATGTTTGGGACACTTACATTATACGTTGTAAATTCTGGATGCTCCTGAATCTCTTTGGAAATATATATATCCTATTGATAAATGCTTAAACAAGTCACAACACTCAATTAACTGGTGTTATTGTGAATTAACTGGTGTTATTGTGAATCAACTGGTGTTAATTCCAGGTGACTGGAATTTAGGGTGAGCGCATCATTAGTGCTTTAATACTTAATCTACTGTGTTACACACCTTGATTGCAAAAATACCATCACTTACCATTTTGGGTAAGTGAATATAGAGAAAATGTGCCACTGTAGCTTAGAAATTCTTAGAAGTAAGAATTTCTTTACGTGACACTTGGAATGTAGGACTAATAGATGTGTTACAAGGGGTCTCATATTAGACTTCTACCTTTAAATGAATTCACACTTTTGAAAAGTAAAAGCCAATTTTGCATGCTCAATACTTAAAAATCAATGATAAGATAATACGAGAGGATTTTTTTAATGAGAGAAAAAAGCTAATTCTACATTAGGTATCTTTGGTTTTAAAAAGTAATGTATTAAATAGGAAAAAGAGAAGAAATTAAATCCGATTCCCAGGGAACACTAACAATTCCTTGTGAAAATATCCTTTAAAGTCAAACATTTCAGGAGGCATATATGGGAAATGAGAAATTTAAATGACTGTACATATATACAGTTTATGTATAATAGCCTACATTAATATTTTGACCTCCATTCCTATGTTCAGCACAGCGATGGATAAGAATTTCAGAAACTTTAGAAAGTAAATATATAGTCTTTGTTTTTAAGGAGTTTAAATAAAATTAAGAAAAAAGTGTGTTGTAGTAAGAATAAAAGACAGGAATAGGCTAATAATGTTGAACTTTAAAAAAATGTTTAGTATGTCCATTTGCAAAGTACATGATTTCAGTTGGTTGGTTTGCCCGATATTTGCATGGTCATTTTGTACTGTACTCTGCAACTCAAAAGATACAAGGTATCACAATGTTACCAGTACATACATATACATGAGTGCTGACACTTCTTTTGCATTGGGCTTTATAATTGACAAATACTTTTCCCAACATTCTCTACCAAGTAGACAGCCAGTTCTGATCATCCCCATTATCCAAATTTTAAAATGTATGTTTATGTATATGAAGTTATCAAGTTAAATATTCATAAATTTTATTTACATCACAATATTCAAGCTTAAAACAATGGAACATTTGTAAATGAGAATGTAATTTGTGACCCCAAAATGTAGCATAAAGGGTGGACCTACACTGGTTGAAGAGGTCCCAGTCCCGACTCCTGATACAGCTTAACAAAAGGAAGTCTTAGGAGTTTGAGGAATAGCTTGACAAACTTTTGTTTTAAATTATATGAACAGTGAATGCATAAATATGAATTTTTCACTTTAGGATCTTTATCCTTTAATCTCCTTTTCTCCTGGATATCAAAAGATCAGATTCCCTAAGCTTATGTGCCACTGTGGAAGGACCAACTCCTAATGTCATCAGTTCTCTGGGAGGAGAGGAATCCAGCAGCATAGAAGTTGCTTCTTTACTCACAATCTTTGGGCCAAGATATTTCCCTCTAAAATTTCTTTCCACTTTAAATCAGTAGTCAGTAGCAACAGGTTGCTTGTTTTAACTTGACAAACGGATGGGGAGATAGATTGATAGGTTTTTACCTTTAAAAAGGAAATTCTGTGTATAACAGATATTGGAATGTGTGTGTTAACATTCAAAAGTTCATGCATGGATTTATCAGCCAATTTGAAGGAAGATGACTTCCAGAATCCAGAGGAAAGGGTGTATCTGGTACCCTTGGGTAGGTGCATAATGAAGCAAGAACAGTAGCTTCAGTTTGACATTACCCCAACACTGGTTGGAGCCTTCGTTTTAATCAACGTTTTATTCCTCACAACACAATTTGGCCTCTAGGTGTAGGGGTGACCCTTCTTTTAGGAAACTCCTTCATGTTATTCCCGTGTTTGCTTTTGCCAGGAGCAAAAAACCCAAAATTAGCCCATATACATTTAGCCTATTCCTTTTAACCAGAAGACACCTAATGTTGCTGTTCAGGCTCTTGAAAGCTTATATAGGATATATGTTAAGCCCCAGTAAAGAATTCACCGCGCTGCCAGTGATAATTCCTCTTAACTCAGGAGATGGTACTTTACCCTTAACATAAGGTGTTTTGCTGCTCTTTATGATGAAAGAAAACACTTAAGTTGGGTCTGAAAATGTCTATTATGACAGATGAGCCAATTAAACATACTACAGACTAAACTAAGCCTAGTGCATAAAGGTTGTTGATTAAAACAATCCAGAAACACACGCCTGTCTCCAAACTGGCATTTCAGCAACATGTTGACTCCTGGGTAGTATAATCTATCTCAATCTCTAGCGGAAGCAATTGGGGCGCGCATAAAAAGACGTGGGGGACTACCTCCTGATCACATAAGGTAAAACTTAAACCGTGACCCGATTAGTTTAAGTGAAAAAGAACGGAAAGGCACAACCCGAACACCAACTTTACAAGGTGAGCTCTTCCCAGAAAACACCTCTCCCGGCCCAGTGCAGCAAGCCCCGCCCCGGGCAGCAAGCCCCACCTCCGACTCTGCAATTCCGGTCGAGCCTCTGAGGAGCTCCACCGCAGCACCGCGGAAGTTTCGTGTGTGCGCAGTAGGCTTGATTAGTGCCGCGTGGGAAAGGCGGGACTTCCCTACGTCTTGCGTCATCTCTAGTGCGACGCAATACGTCACTGGTGTGATTGGGAAAGTCAATTATGGCTGCCGGCGGGCTGCCGCCATCTTTACGCCCGGCGTCGCCAGCGTATGCGCGTAGCGGCCTTGGTGAGCGGTACGCGCAGTTAGCCCGTGTCGTACGCGTGTTGGATACAGTCGTGTGCAGAGATGCTGTGCCGGTTGAGCGTTAGGTGGCTGCAGCCGCGGCCTGCCCTGCAGCTCCGGGGCTTGGGCCCACCGGTCGTACCGGCCCCCACCGGCGGCGCCAAGCCCTCCGCTCTGCCATTGTGGGCGGTGGCATCAGTCTCTGCAGTTGGCCCGAGCGGCGCGGGTGGCTGGTATGAAGCCCTGGCTACGTCGGCGCCGGTGCAGGGCGCCGAGGACGTACTGCTCTTTGCGCACACCGCCTCGGGCCTGCCCTGGTGGGGCAGCATTCTTCTCACCACCGTGGCCCTGCGCGGCGCTGTCACGCTGCCCTTGGCCGCCTACCAGCACTACATCCTGGCCAAGGTGAGGGGAGCCGAGCCGCGCATGGACGCGCTTCCGTGGTGAGGACTGGCCGACGTCTACCCGGGGCTTAAGGTCCCCAGGTACTCCCGGAGTGCTTAGTGTTAGTCATCAGTACCAGTAAGGCAGTGAGCTACTTTACAAAAAGGAATTAACACAGGGCAGAAGTAAATGCAATTTTTGGTGGCTCTGTGACTGCCACAGAGTATATTAAAGATTCTTAATGGACTTCCTGTTTCCTCAGTTGACATTACTGGGAAATCCAGGAATTGAAGCATTAAAGTGCAGAGTGTAGTTCTTATATAATCCTTATAATAACCCTGTGAAGTAGGTGCTGATATACATTTTATATATGAGAGAATAGGACTTTAGAGGTTAAATAATTTGTCCAAGATCATACTGATGTACAAGCTGGAGTTTGAATTTGGTTGCAACTGAGGAAATCTTAAATTAACATCCTATACGCAGACTTAGGGTTTCTTGACATGACCAGTAAACCACATTTTTAAATGAGCTGAGGGAATAGAGAGTGAAATTATGAATGGTTATGAATAAAGATCTTTTATGTTCCCATAACAAAGCCTACTTTTTCTTTAGCTAGGTGGAAAATTTGCAGCCAGAAATAAAAAGCATTGCAAGGCACCTTAACCAAGACGTTGCAGTTCGTGCAAATCAGTTGGGGTGGTCCAAAAGAGCTGCCAGGTAAGCTAATTCTGTGCATATAACACCATGAAAATATATATACGTATATATAATGTGTAAGTGATTTTTATTATAGGTTTTGGTATTCTGTAGCTTTAGCAGCAAAGTAGTTCTTTTTTCTCTTTAATATTTTAATAAGTTTATGTGGCATGGTAGTTTTATATACTGGACCAAAAGCAAAAAAAATAGGGAAACAAGAAGAGAGAGTTCCTTGTCCTTAAGGGACTTCAGGCTACTGAAAAAGACAGACATGTAGTCAAATAATGACTGAACTAAGTACTGTACAAAAGATTATGTACAAGGAGTTGGGTCATCACGGAAAGTCAGGAAAGGCTTCACAGGATGAAGATACTGTGATAGTTGTTGGGATTTTTGTCAACAAATGATACAGGTTATTTACAAACTTGACCTTTTGACAACATACAGCAGGTAGTAGCCCAAAGGAATGGGGAGGTAGAAAGTATGAATGACATGGTAAAAGCAACTGGATAGGCAAGGTGTTGTCATTCTGCTCTGGTTACCCTATGTAGTTGTCTGCCTGGGTTCTTAGAAAGCCCTTGCCCAAGGGTGCTCGACCATGGCACAGTTCTATGCCTACAGTCATCCACTAGGAACTTCTAAGTCCACCTCCTTCTATCAGCCTAAGCTAGTTCTGCTTAGTCAATTTCCCAAATTCTGATCCTTACTTGACTGTAACAAAGTGTTCACCAGTTCACAGCAATGAGAAAAATAAGGTTTTTTTAGTATGAATATGTAATATATATATATATATATATATATAGCTTTCCATATATTTTTATCTATATAGGTGTAAATTTGCCAACTATCTTTGGTATGAAATTGTGTCCCTCTTTATATAGAGCTAAAAAGACCTGACATTTTAAAAAAATCATTTTTACAGCTTAACGTCTTTATTTGCTAAAATAGGAAGTTGGTAAACCTATAGTTTTGAAGTTTTACTCATCAGGGAAATCTGAGGACTACAGCTCTAGGCCAGAAGAACAAATTAGTAGCTGCTCACCTGGGTTATAAATGCAGCCTAGACAAGACTGTGGCACCTTGCTTATGCAGCACTGGCAGGATGATTGTCCAGACACATCCTTAGACAGATGAGTGGCTTTCTAGGAAGACATATCTGAGGTTTCCTGCATTTTCAATGGAGCTGGGTTTTGAAGCGTGACAGGGAAGTTGTCAGGTGAACAGCCAGGAAACTGGGCAGTCCACACAGATGATATAATAACTTTCAAAGGCATGCTGATGTGGAAGTCTGATTTGTTGGATGACCCCAGTCATTCAAGGGGCCAGAATATACAGAAGAGTAAAGTAAAGAGAGTAACTCTTCTAAAGAAGAGTAACAGGAAATAAAGTTGGAAAAGCAGGCAGAGGCTGAATTACAAAGAGCCTGCAATGTCTCTGTATACTGTCTTAATTCGGTACATTATAATTAGATTAAATTCAGCAAACCTATTGAAAACCAACCTTGTACAAAACATGCTGTGAGAGATTTAAAGATGAAGACCCAATACCATAGTATAGAAAGTGGGACTTAACAGAAATAACTAATATGGTTAATAGAGAAACAGAGTAGGAAAACCTTTATGAAAGAGTTGATTGAAGAGTGAAGACCATTTTGACGGGCCAAGAGCATACACAGTACAGAACCACATTGCAAGGTATATTCGGGGATCAAGTGATTGAGCTTGGCTGGAGTGGAGAGATATGAGTAAAATGGGCTTTCACCTCTAGTGTTTGTGATTTAAATTGTGGTCATACCATGTTAGTAGTGAAATTTCCCTCCTCAAAGCCTAGTTTGCCAGAGATCACCAGAATCAAAGACTGTAGTCTGACAGTGTCAGATTTATCAAATTGTTAATGTAATTTGCGTACATTGCTAAAGAACTTTGAATAAAAGGCTTTATTTGCCTTTTGTTTAGGCAGCCCCGTGGTATAGCTTACAACAACCAAAAATCCTGCATAAATCCTTTAGCCAGTAACCACAGCACGGGTGTGTTTGTGCTGTGGGGATGAAACACTGCTAGTAGTCAAATGACATTTTCTCCTTTCCCTTTTTCCCTCTTCCCTCAAACTAGGCTCACTTATCTAAAGACTATGCGGAGGCTTGTTTCAGAGCTGTATGTTCGGGATAACTGCCACCCTTTCAAAGCCACTGTGTTGGTCTGGATTCAGCTTCCAATGTGGATATTCGTGTCTGTTGCTCTCCGGAATTTTAGCACAGGGGCAACACATTCAGAAGGTAGTTATTATTGAAGTCTGTTTCCCCCAAATAAGTTTTCTAACGTTGTCTTTGTACTCTTCTTTTTTTTTTTTTGCGGTACACGGGCCTCTCACTGTTGGGGCCTCTCCCGTTGCGGAGCACAGGCTCCGGACGCGCAGGCTCAGTGGCCATGGCTCACGGGCCCAGCTGCTCTGTGGCATGTGAGATCTTCCCGGACCAGGGCACGAACCCGCGTCCCCTGCATCGGCAGGCAGACTCTCAACCACTGCGCCACCAGGGAAGCCCTGTCTTTGTACTCTTAAAAAAAAGAAAAAACCAAGCAAAAAATAAAAAACATCCATACTTCTCATAACTAGAATACACTTTTATCATCTCCCTTACAAGGGTATAGAATTTAAAATATTAAGTGTAAAGCAAACTAGCTGTGTTGAGAAAACAAATCAATCTAGGAAGGACGTCACTAGTACTGCTTCTTGGAGGTCATGGTTATAATTCCATAATACGGTTTCCTGGCCAAGAATTTTTTCTATTAATAAATTTAAGAAGCCAGAAAAGCTTTCACAGTTATAAGTGTAAACATTAATTAAGAAAGGTTATAAAGTAAAGGGCTTGTTTTTTACTTTCATTTAAAGGCATTTCTAACCAGAAAGTAATCTAAATAGACTTGAAAGAAAGTCTAATTTTTTAAATTTTTTAAATTTAAGTCTGAAAAGATTACTGCTACATATCTTTATTGTCTCTACATCTATTTACTACAGAAAGCTTCTTGCCTCTTTCTCAGTACAGGAAGAACTAACTTATGTTGTGGAGTGAAAATAACCTGAATAAAAAGTGCAAATCTTTAGTGTGAGGAACACCTTATTGCAATTACTTCCCTCTGCTATTTTAGAAATTCTTTTGTTTTACTTATAAAAATGTTTTGGCAGGTTTTTCTGTTCAGGAGCAGTTAGCTACTGGTGGGGTCCTATGGTTTCCTGACCTCACTGCCCTGGATTCCACTTGGATTCTGCCTGTCTCCATTGGTGTCATCAACTTATTAATAGTGGAGGTCAGTGGTTTTAAATGAGATTTGCTTGCCATTTAAATCATTGGGGGTTTTGTTGCTGTTCTGACCTCAAATGTAAATTGTATTTGAGTTGGTGGTGATAGCTCTGAGCTAAAATTGAGACTCCTTAGTTTTGGTCGCTGATCAGCTGTTGATAAATTGTCTTAGGCCAGTTCCTTAGCACCTCTGGGGATCAGAATGCTCATAATTAAGAGAGCTGAATTTGAACATTTCCAAAATGTCTTTTAGCTTTAAAATTATATGATTCTAATACAGACAGTTTTGTGATTTGCTTTTTGGTAAAGACAACAATTAAAATGCCTAATGAATCTGGTTTTCTTCCCACAATATATTGATGTGTTGTGTATATGTTTAATATGTCAATTTGTAGGTGGTCAGTACCTGACTGCCATTTTTAAGTTACACAACCTTAGAAAAGCCATAGAACTTCTTTATAAGATGGAATGGAGAAACATACATATAAAATATGACCCCTATTCCATAAAGAATTGTCCATAAGAACATAGACTCTTTGAGCTAGAAGAAACCTTAGAAAAGACCTAACTCAGTTGAGATTTCACAGACCTCATATCCACAGCTCTCTGTTTGGGAAATCTAATACACCCCTTATTTTTTCAGACGAGAAAAGTGAGGATGATACTCTGAGGTCTTGCGTGAAGTTTTCCTGAGGAAAGACTATGTGTAGTCTAAGTGTGTTAGCCTAAGAGCATCTACCACAGTGCTGTTAACATGGTTGGTAATTAGTGAATATTTCTTAGAAAGAAAGAATCGATAACACAGGGTCACAGTGAATAATGTCAGTCCTCTAGTCTTTCTTTTATTCCATCTAAAGACCCAGCATGCATAAGTTTAATAAAAGCCTGTTCTTACTTAACATTCACCATGTGCCAGGCACTATTGTAAGCAATGTACATGAATTAACTCATTTAATTCTTAAAATAATCGTGTGATGTCAGTGCTACTATTATCCCCATTTTAAGGTGCAGAAGGTAAGGCACAGAAAGGTTGAGTAACTTGTGCAAGGTCACATAACCACTGAATGCAGGGCTGCCTTGTGAATCTAGGTAGTTTGAGTGTAGAATCTGTGCTCGTAATCATTAAGTTATGCTGCCTCTTAAATAAGTAATTCATAAACCATAACTGCCTTTCCTAGCCTTGGTTCTTTTCTGTACTCCACGTAGCCAGGTCACAAACCTTTGAGATACCTGTTAAGTTCCTTCTTTATGCCAGGTCCTGTGTTTAGATGTTAAAAAACAAGGACAGTGATTCATACATAATACTTATCTTGAAGGGACTTCAGTTTTACAGACAATCTTTAAAAAACATTGACTTGTAAAAATTATGCTGTGATACTGTTTAGATGAATCTCTTTATTGCTGTTATTTAAAGTTCCATTTAAGAATTTTACATAAATTTATCAGTTTTATTTTAAATTTTTATTGCTTTTCTTAAAATATAGGTAGAGGCCAATCAAAAATCAGTTTGTATTTTAAAGCTTGTCTCATTTAATGTGCATTTCAATAATCAGCATATGTTATATATTCTACCCCTTCAGATTTTTGCTCTGCAAAAAGTTGGAATGTCTCGTTTCCAGACATATATAACGTACTTTGTTCGTGCATTATCGGTGTTGATGATTCCAATTGCAGCGACAGTACCTTCAGTGAGTAAGCACCAGTATTGCGTGAAGCATGTGCTAAATATAAATCTTCTGTTTCTAGCTTAGACTGGCTGAGATTCTGCCTCTTCTATTGAGCTTCCTCTGACTACTCAATCCCTTACTGGTTTCTAGGTTTCTGTAGTAACGAATCTACTGTCTCTATCACCAAGTGACATCTGAATATTTCTTGGGGGATTGGTTAATCTTCCTTTACGTGAATGTGTCTTAACCCTCCTATTAAACCAAACTCCTTTTCCTCTTTTTTTTTTCTTTTTTTTTTTTAATCTTGCTAAGTACCTGATGCAGTACTATGAACATAGTATTTGCTCTGTTTGATTAACTGATATATTGAATTCCTTCTGTCTTCATAGACTGGTCCAAGGAGTTTTAGCACTGAAAAAAGAAACAAAACTTTGTGCTAGGTTTGTATGGGTTCATATGTAATATTGTTTAATCTCATAACAGTTTTATGAGATACATATACTTGTCCCTATTTATATGTAATTAAACTTTTATAGAAATAGAAAAAGAAATGTTATATTTGCAGTTATTTCATATTTTTAGCCTTTTGCTTCCATGGATACTTTAGTGCTAAGATGGGTAAAGCTATGTCAGGTATAGAGCTGTCTTAGCTCTGAGCCAACACATAGACCGTAAAGTAGTAGTCATTTGTTGCTGGTAGTTAGAGTTATATCATTTATATAAAAGTACTTTATAGGACTTGTCTTAGGAATCTGAAATAGTATGTTTTTATCGTAAAAAATGTGAATTAAATGTTTGTTTTTTTTAAGACATATTTATTCTGCATCATGATCAGACTGTTACATTTAGCAGTCAATAGCATGGGTGCAAAAAAAAAAAAAAGTCACAGTGAAAACCTTTGTTGGAATGCTTTACACTTTCCACAGAACAGAAACTGAAATAACCTGTTATACACTTAGTCACAAATACAGTCCTCGAGTTTTTTGGCCCATACACAGGAGTATTGTCTAAAACATGTCTTCTTTGTAGCATCTAGGCCCTGCCACCACTGTGCTTGGCTGAGTTCACAAATCTGTTGTACCCTGTAGCTTCCCTGTCACTTCTCTGGCTCTCCTCTCCTGCTAAGCTTTGTTTCCTGGCAGTAATCAAAACCTTCTGCCACTGCCATAGCTCCTGCTGCTGCTGGAACCACCACAGCCACCTTGGTTTTATCGTTTGACGAAGTATTGGCCTCCACCACCATAGAGGCGAGAACTTTTGCCTCCAAAGTTTCCTCCTTTCATCAGTCCAGAATTTGAAGATTGACTGTTGTAAATGCCAAAATCATTGTAGCTTCTGCCACCTCTGAAATTGCTTCCGTCATTACCAAATCCATTATAGCCATCCCCACTGCCACCATAGCCACCACCACCATGGCTGCCACCAAAGGCATCTCGACCACTGAAGTTTCCTCCACCACCAAAGTTGTCATTCCCACCAAAACCACCGCCACGACCACCACCAAAGTTTCCAGAACCACTTCGACCTCTTTGGCTGGATGAAGCACTAGCCATCTCTTGCTGAGATAGGGCTTTCCTTACTTCACAGTTGTGGCCATTCACAGTGTGGTGTTTCTGAATGACAGTCTTGTCTGTGGGGTCATGGTCACCAAAGGTTATGAAAAGTAAAGTCTCTCTTGTTGCTGCTGCCTTAGTTAGTCATGGTTTCAATCACTTCAGTTTTCCCATACTGTTCAGAATAATCTCTTAGGTGATGTTCTTCAGTGTCTTCTTTAATGCCACCAACAAAAATCTTTTTCACAGTTAAGTGGGCACCAGGTCTTTGAGAATCTTCTCTTGAGACGGCCCTCTTTGGTTCCCCAACTCTCCCATCCACCTTGTGTGGCCTTGCCTTCATGGCTGCATCCGCCTCCTCCACAGTGGCATACGTGACAAACCCGAAGCCTCTGGAGCGCTTG
This sequence comes from Tursiops truncatus, assembly GCF_011762595.2. Classification (NCBI taxonomy): domain Eukaryota; kingdom Metazoa; phylum Chordata; class Mammalia; order Artiodactyla; family Delphinidae; genus Tursiops; species Tursiops truncatus. The sequence continues at coordinate 89,057,346 of NC_047038.1, read as the reverse complement.
GTGTTTGGATCCCTCGTTACCACACAGTCTGTGAGCGTTCCCCTTTGTTGAAAATGGCTCCCCAGACTCTAATCGGTTGTTTCAAAGCTCAAAGCTCAAACCTCCGATGAAGAGCTTCTGCAGATGTTCGGGCTCTTTGGGAGACCCCGACTTACACATGATGGCAGTAGATGGGGGAGACTTCAATGACGCTTACTTGGCGGTGTCCATGGGCTCAATTAAATGTTAAATGTTTTTAAGCTGTCACTTAGACATAGTACCATCATTAATCCTGTGTAAAATAAGTTTCCTTGTTTCTAAAATAGACACCATAATGTCTGTGAGAATTAATGAAATGACAAGTGTCTATTATAGTACTTTTCATGTAATAATAATATTATTATAAAATACTCTGTAAAAACAGAACAATACAAACTCACTACATTTCTAAGGAGAAATAATACCTGTTATAACTGAGGAAACCCCCAGATCAAGTGAAATAGGAGCAGTAAAGTTGTAGTGAGAGGTTGGATTCAAAGTGAGTAACAGATCTGAAAAACAGTGTCTTTTTTTTAAGCTTTTTTTTTTTTTTTTACTTATTTATTTTATCTTATTTATTTTTGTCTGTGTTGGGTCTTTGTTTCTGTGGGCGGGCTTTCTCTAGTTGCAGCGAGCGGGGGCTACTCTTCGTTGCGATGTGCAGACTTCTCATTGTGACTGCAGTGGCTTCTCTTGTTGTGGAGCATGGGCTGTAGGCGTGCGGGCTCAGTAGTTGTGGCTCGCGGGCTTAGTTGCTTCCCAGCATGTGGGATCTTCCCGGACCAGGGTTCGAACCCAGGTGCCCTGCACTGGCAGGTAGATTCTTAACCACTGCGCCACCAGGGAAGCCCTGAATAACAGTGTCTTAAGTACTCAAAAATCCATTCTCTCAAATACAGGAAATTCTGAATTAGGTAATTCAGTGTAGAGCTGATGGAGCATCCCTGTGAAGACTTGAGAAAGGCAGCCTGCTTCTGTCTCAGTGCTGCATCATCCACAGCCTGTAATGGTCTTGAAGGCCGCAGGATAGTCACGATGGCCACTGGAGCTTGTTACCTTGCGAGAATAGTAAAAAGGTTCCTCAAGCACAGTCAGCCCCTTTCAGGACCCTGGCCAGGTGCCCCACCAAACACTGAGCTTCCATCTTAAATATGTGACTGTACCTAACTGCAGAAGAGGTTGGGAAGGATAGTCTTCTTTTTCTTTTTTTTAGATGGCAGTATACCCTGCTGAAAATTAGTATTTTTCTTACTAAGGAAGAAGAATGATACTTAGTAGGCAGTTTTTAGTTTGACGTAGTTGAGGCTCAGGATACTGTTCGCTTCATGGATAAGTTTGATGATGATGGTAGTTAATATTTATTCAACATTAACATTGTACCAGGCCCTTTTTAAAATCATTTACATATATTAGTATACATATTTCTCCCAACAGTGCACTGAAGTAGGAGCTATTATAATCTCTACTTTACTGCTGAGAAAACTGAGGCACAGAGAGGTTAAGTAACTCATCAAGGTTACTCATCTTTTAAGTGGCAGAGTCTAACACACATCCAGGCAGTTTGGCTCTTACTCTTAACTACTGTGCTAACCTGCCTTTAAGGATGTATTGCTTACTGCCCTTAAAAACTTGCTCTGGAACAAATGCAAGTGCTTAATATGGGCGACATTACTGTGCTTACCACTCTACCTAAATTTTCTCATTTATTCCTCACAGCCTCTCTTTGAGGTGGGTACAGTTCTGTCCCCATTTTATAGAAGAGAAAACTGAAACAAGAAAAATAATGTACCCAAAGTTAGATAAATAGATTTCAAACTCAGGCAGTTTGACTCCAGGACCTGGATTCAGCCACCACGTGGTCTTGCCTCTGGGGACTGATTACCTTCTGATGCCAAAGAAAGGTTTGGGAAAGATGTATGTATGTATGTATGGGAATGTTTTGAGAGGCCGCAGAACTTAGTCTTTGACCTAAATAGTAAGTCTGAATGGTAGTAAAAAAGAAAGTTGAAGATAATGCTGAGACTCTTTGTCTCAGGAAAAGGCAAAGATAATGCAGTCCTGACTACACTTAGAAACTGGTTGGTGGGAAAAATTTGGAAGATAGGTGACTGTATATAGGTCTAGGGGGGCTAAGTTTGCCATGATAAATGGCTGTGCCCCCAGTAGCGTACCTTCAATGTAGCAGCCTGTCAAGACTCTTGGTGGGGAAAAAGTATGCTTAACTGCCAGAGATGGAGGTGAGATCTCTCTTGGACTTCTGCTTGGGAGCTGTTCTCTGTCATCCACTTTCTGTCATGAATACCTCTCCTTTTTGTTTCTTTTTGCTTTTGAGTCTTCCTTTCAACTTTCTTACCTACCTATCTGATCTGTCACAGGTATCTAATAGCTACTGAAAGTCTCGGTCAGTCCTGGTGTACTTATATTTACAGAGATTGTAATTTTTTTTTTTATTGCCTACCTATTTCTAGACCTTGGTGTCCTTGGAGAAGGGAGAGATGCTAACTTTCATGTCCTTTCTTCTCTTTACAGTCGATTGTTCTCTACTGGTTATGCTCCAGCCTCATGGGCCTTTCACAGAACTTGCTGCTGCGTTCTCCTAGATTTCGCCAACTTTGTCGAATACCGTTGACCAAGTCAGATTCAGACACTCCTTATAAAGACCTCTTTGCTGCCTTTTACGCCAAGTTCATTTCAAGAAAATGACATACTTTCCAGTAATTTTGAAACAATTACAAGTTTCACTGTTAATGTATTTAGAAGATTTAGAAATTCAGATATGGTTTAATTTGCTTTTTAAAATCATGAGCTCTGTGAAGTACTGTGGATTAAGATATAATCCAGATATATTTGATAGTACTTAAAATCTTTTAAGTGCTAAAAACGTAGTATGTTCAGTTATATAAAAGTGGGATCAAAGTGTCGGGCCCTGTTTATAAAATTACAACTTGCGAGAGGTGCTAGAACTTTGGAAAACAGGACTAGAGAAGTTTTATAAAATAAAAGAATCCAGTGAAGTGATTTTTAAAATTTTGGGGGTGTGGAGGATCATAGACCCGGTTGATCATTTAATAAAGCCATGGTTTTCTCTTCAGAAAAGTCCTGGAACTCACAACATGGAGGCCTTTATTGACCCCCCTTCTGGTAATTCCTGGTTAATAAGTATTATTCTAATGGAACATACATTGATGATGAGTTAATGTGTGATTTTAAAATGAAAAGGACTTGAGATACATGCAGTGGAGTAGTCCACGCATGTAAGAAAGTACCTAATAGGGTAGGTAGTGTTGCTTCTCAACCTTGCTCTGAAGGAATACAAAAATTGTACATTTCCTTTCTCTGTAATTTAAGGAGTCTAGAATACAGAGCATAGAACTAAGTACTGCTAGAGCCCAAAGTAGAAAATCTTAAGCTAATCATATAGAATATGAAGGAACCCAATATCTCTGATAATCCTTTAAGAAAGTGAAAAACTGGTACTAGGGTCAAGGTTATGCTAATTGGGAGACTCCTTTAGACCTGTACACCTTGGTATGATAATGCATAACATTAAATTGGTCTGAGGATCTTAATATTACAAAATTCATAATTTCATAGCTTAGAAAAAAGGATCAAAGTAAATTTTAAAAGCTCAAAAGATCAGGATAGTATTTAGCAAGTTTTAAAAATAATGACTGAATACATGAAGTTACATTAGTTACACTATTACTAGAAATTAAATAGTAGGTGAAGAATCATCTCATTCAGCCAGAGAGCATGCATATGAACATTGTGTATTCAGTCATTAGAGAATATAGGTAGATCACATAATTGTGAAGTAAGCTTGTTGTGCAGAATTCTGGAGACAGAGCTGTTTGAGTCTTTCCTGTCATCTCAAAGTACAGTAGACCCTTCTGTCTTCCTAGCCCCAAAGCCACAACCATTAAGAGCTTCAAACTGTCAGCAGCTAGAATCCCAACAAACAGCTGAAACAGACTTCATTAGATAAGGACTAACATAGCCACAGATAGGGAATGATTCTGTGACTCTTGAACATATTAACTTGACTATAGTCGTTTGTGGAATACAGTTTCAAAGTAAAAGGGACTATTAGAAAACTTTGAACTTTATTTGGTAATTGTGTTGCTCTTGTTAATATTGCATTGCTGTTTTGGAACTCTTATTGTCAGGTAAAATATATAATGATGTTTACTGGTATATTTGTTTTCTGTGGATGCTGTTAACAAAATCTTTATGCTGCTTATGCACCAGGAGGAAGATGCTATTGAATGTATTTGATATTATAAGATATATCTCTTTCAAATTTTTCTTTTAAGAGATAGATTTAGGGATTGCCCCTGAGGTCCTACAAAAGAGGGTCCTCCCCACAGTTCTCCACCAGTATACTCAGAAAGCCTAGCCTTCATATCTGTTTCACCTAAGACCTTCCACAATCTCAGTTAAGAACTGATGAAATAAAATTCATGTTTTACGGCAAGATGAGAAAAGTTTAAACATAAATTTTTTCTTTGTCCCTTTGGGCCTCCTCCCTCCCCTTTAGCAGGTATTGTGCATCTGCATTAACCAGAGCTCTTTAGGAGATGACGTTCCTTAATCTCATTAAGGGACACTGACTCTTAGGAGATAACCTTCCTTCTTGTAAGGGACCATGATGACTCATGACCCACTGTTTGCTTTGTACCTGTAGGTCTGGATTGTGTAAACTGTTAATAATATGCCGTATGACATAAACCCTTTGTCTCAAAAACGTACATAACTGTGCTTTGACCCCTAATTGGCAGAACGGTCCCCAGAGCTTTCTGAAAGTCTACCTCTCAGAGTATAATCCTCAAATTGCCTTGAAATTTTTGCATTTTTTTCCTTAAACTGTTGATGAATTTTTCTGTTGACAGAGCTGTACATAAAAGCACTTTGATCCTGGTTGATTCCTGTCCATAGGAACCACAAGGCCTGGCAGTTACCACAAAAAAAAGAAAAAAAAATACCAGCTGAGGAATGGCAGCAGAAGAGATTAAACCAAGACAGCACTTTTACACAGAAGCCTTGCCTAGTTCTTAGAGCAGTAACTTTTGCTTTGCTGTAACTTGAACATGAGAGAGATCCGACACAACTGTCCCAAAGGAATATGTAACAAGAGAACCCTGTTCCCTTGTATTCTCACTGACTACCTTCTTGACTGCCCAGTTTTTACGTAAGTTTTGCAAGATAGTCTTACCTTTAATTGCCTAGGCCTACACTGCTGATTTTCTTCTGTAAAATGAGGACTTCCGGGTGTTTGAGAACAAAAACCTTGATGGAAAGACCTTAAAATCAAAATAAATGCTTTAAGAAAGCAGCGCGGCTTCCCTGGTGGCGCAGTGGTTAAGAATCCGCCTGCCAGTGCAGGGGACACGGGTTTGAGCCCTGGTCCGGGAAGATCCCACATGCTGCGGAGCAACTAAGCCTGTGCGCCACAACTTAGGGCCCGCGAGCCACAGCTACTGAAGCCCGTGTGCCTAGAGCCTGTGCTCCACAACAAGAGAAGCCACCGCAATGAGAAGCCTGTGCACCGCAACGAACAGCCTGTGCACGCTCAACGCAGCTAGCGAAAGCCTGTGCGCAGCAACGAAGATCCAGTGCAGCCAAAAATAAATAAATAATTTTTTTTAAAAAAGCAGCCACTGTTAATGAGTTTTTCTGTCTAAGGCAACAAAAAAGAAATTTCTGTCCTTGAAAGTTCCTGCTAGACTCCAGAGGGCCAAGAATTTCTTGAAAAAGAAACCTCTGGGGAAAATGCCCCATTTCTATCTTTTCTATTTTGAGAAAATTTTACGGTCATGCTCCTCTTCCTTTGTGTCCCTGATGTGGCAGTTATATTTGTTTTTCCTTAGTTGAGAAGGCAGCATTGTATTTAATTTAGCTTTGGTTTTTGTTTTCTGGCTAAATTGTAGCTCTCCGGGAAAACTTAAAACTGGACTATGAAATATACCTAACTATATCCCTTTCATTGCAGCTGCATTTCTGCATGTTCCAACGGTAGTACAATTGATAATTTGAGGAATTTCTTCTAATTATAACCTCAAACTTCCTGGCTTTTCTGTGAGTGATGGATGCTTCTGAGGGTAAGGAGTATTAAAAATATGAATTCTGTATCTGAGAATTAACAGCTGCTTATTCCATGTTATTCATAATGTGTCCCATGTGTTGCTATAGGTAGGAAACTCTCCTTTTGTGGTTTCCTTATAGAAGCTTCAGTTGTGCTTATATGAGTTTTCAAATACAGATGTTCCATTTGGGGATGCAAGTGAAAACCAGAAATTCCCATTTAAAATTACAGTCACAACCAAGTAGAGATTTTAAAATGAAATATTTTCTTCCTTTAACTCTCACGTATCTACATCACAATGTGTTACTTTACTTTAAAATACAGTCAATCCTCATTCACAGTTTCATATTTGTGAATTCACCTACTCACTAAAATTTATTTGTAAAATGCTCATGATATTTTTTTTTTTTTGCCGTACGCGGGCCTCTCACCGCTGTGGCCTCTCCCGTTGCGGGGCACAGGCTCCGGACGCGCAGGCTCAGCGGCCATGGCTCACGGGCCCAGCCGCTCCGCGGCGTGCGGGATCCTCCCGGACCGGGGCACGAACCCGTGCCCCCTGCATCGGCAGGCGGACTCCCAACCACTGCACCACCAGGGAAGCCCGCTTGTGATATTTTTGCTGTTACTAGCAGACATGTGGCTGCATGCTCAGAGCAGCAAAAAATTTGAGACCAGTGCACACATTCCCAGCAGCAGTCAAATCAAGTGACACTGCGTTTTGTTTCAGCTCTCATACTGTAAACGTGTCCTTCTTGTGGTCTATTTAGTGCCATGTTTTTCTCATTTTTACACTTTTTGGTGATGATTTCTCTGTTTAAGATGGCCCCCGAGCACTAAGTACAAGAAGACTGTGATGTCCTCACAGAGAAAATATGTGTTAGGTAAGCCTTTTTCCAGTGTGATTTACAGTGCTACTGGCCATGAGTTCAGTGTTAATGAATCAACAATATATATTAAATAAGATGTCTTTAAACAGAAACACACATAGGACGTGATTATGTCTTGATTGGTTGATGAAATTGGTTGTTGTGACCAAAGGCTTGAAGGAGCCTAACTCTGAATTTCCTCTAGGAGTGATGGGTGGCTTTATAGAACAAAACTACCGTGAATAATGAGAATTGAATGTATTTCAGCCTATGCTGCACAGTTTTATAGTCATATGGTGGTTTAAATCAGGCATCCTTAAATTGAGGACCAATGGGCCACAAATCTAGCTCATGGCCCTTTTTTGTACAGCCTGAAAGCCAACAGTAGTTTTTACATTCTTATATGATTGAAAAAGAATGAAAAGATAATATTTTGTGACACATAAAAATTACGTGAAGTTCACATTTCAGTGTTTTGCTGGTGCACAGCCATGTTTGTTTATGTATTATCTGTGGCTTTCATGCTTCAACTGCAGAGCTGAGTGGTTGTGACAGAGATTTTATGTCACAGTGCTTCATACTGTGCTCAGCACACAGATCTTGGTGATGCGGTTATAACTCCACAGCATTTCGTGTGTACTGCCCTACTGCGATATTTTATTTTTTATTACCAGTTCATATCCAGTCAAAATAAGAAAAGTGGATTTTATATGTCATACTTTTAAAGCACAGTAGAGTATGGATTATTTTGTTATTGAATTAGATGGCAAAACATTGTGTTTATTATGCAGTGACACTATCGCTGTGCTGAAAGAACAGGATGTATGTTGACATTTCCAGACATCATGATATTCCCAACTTGCAGGAAAGCGATGGTCAGAAAAAGTAGAAAATTTAAAGTGGAATATCTCATCACAGCAGAATGGATTTGAAAGAAAAACTCACAACTAATGGAAAATTCTGTTTCCTCTATACACTACCCACAGAACCCTTCTGGCCACCAAATGTGTGTGTGTGTTCTCCATACCAAGCAGTTCTCCAGTTCTTTGCAGGCACCAACTGAGTGTCCTACAATTTAGTTCAGTTCTGATACTACCTGGAGTTTTCACCTGAAAACTGGGTTTGCCTCTTGGTGGGTTTCCAGCCAAGAGACACAAACAAGCCAAAGAACAGGAGAAGAAAGGATTTATAACTTGCAGCAAGTAAGGAGAACACGGGGGATTTTCCAAAAGGAATGTCTCCCCGAACTGCAAAATTGGGGAAGTTTTAAGCTAAGGATATGTGCACATTCAGGAAGGGGCTAGAGCAGAGGAGAATTCAGCACAGAATTGGGGCAAAAGTCAACAGAGTCCAAGTTCCCAAGGGTCAGAAAAGGTTAACATCATCATTCCTTAGGTTCTGACCTATCTGAGGTCTCAGTGTGTAGTTACCATCCTCCACCTGGGTGGGGGCCTTAGTGCTTTCAGAACTCAAAGATAATGTATCAGATTGTTATGTATATCCCTTGAGGAGGAACTAGAACTCTCATCTCTGAACTGTTGTTTCTTGACTGCATTTCCTTTGTTCCTGCATTCCCTTATGATCATTGATTATAGAGACCTATTCAAGGGCAAGCATCCTAGGCAGGCTTAGATCACAAAATGGCTTAGGGCAAAAATGGCTTCTCTCACATCAAGGAAGCCATGCCTGGTTCACCCCCTACCTTATCTGCTTACAGAGTCAGTACAGATTGCACAGTCCCACAAGACTGCCCTCTGTCCCCGCCCCCCACTTCAGACACCAATCTGAAGTATTACCTACAACCTCTGCCCGACTTGGTTGCAAATCTGGGGTTCCCATAACCCTTTCCTTGGGTTTGATAATTTGCTAGAACAGTTCACAAAACTTAGGAAGGCATTTAACTATTATCCATTTATTATAAAGGATGCAACTCAGGAACAGCTAAATGGAAGGATTGCCTGGGTCAATGTATAGGGCTGGGTACAAAGAGCTCCTATACTCTGCAGGCTTCATTACGTAGGCACGAGTGATTACAGCATTGGTCATTGGTGATTGGATTCGGTCTCCAGCCCCTTTCCCCACCTGAGAGGTCAAGGGATGGGGCTGAAAGTTTCCATTTCAACCCTCTGATCTTGTGGTTGGTTCCTCTGACAAAAAGAAGCTGGGATTGAGAGATCTCATAGACTCCACCACCTTAAGAGATGGAGCAGTTAGCCACAATTCCAAATTTTGACGTTCAAGCCACGTGTTATTATCCTGTTGCTGCTGTAGTGAATTACTACAAACTTAGTGACTTAAAACAACACACACAAAAAAACAAACAAAAAAACCCACATTTATTATCTTACAACTCTGGGGGTCAGATGTCTGAAATGGATCCACAGGGCTGCGTTCCTTCTGGAGGCTCTAGGAGAGACTCTAGTTTCACACACACCCAGTCTCTCTCTCTCTTGTCTTATCTCTTTCTTTCACTATGACTCTCCTGCCTCCCTCTTACAAGGACTCTTGTAATTATATTGGGCTGCTCTGATAATCCAGGATAATCTTCCCATCTCAAGATCCTTAATTTAGGCACATTTTTTGACCTTGTTTCTCATGTCTAAGCACTACCACTTCTTTTTTTTTTTTTTTTCATCTTTATTGGAGTATAATTGCTTTACAATGGTATGTTAGTTTCAGCTTCACAACAAAATGAATCAGTTATATATATACATATGTTCCCATATCTCTTCCCACTTGCCTCTCCCTCCCTCCGACCCTCCCTATCCCACCCCTCCAGGCGGTCACAAAGCACCGAGCTGATCTCCCTGTGCTATGCGGCTGCTTCCCACTAGCTGTCTACCTTACGTTTGGTAGTGTATATATGTCCATGCCTCTCTCTCGCTTGTCACCGTTTACCCTTCCCCCTCCCCATAGCCTCAAGTCCATTCTCTAGTAAGTCTGTGTCTTTATTCCTGTTTCACCCCTAGGTTTTTAATGACATTTTTTTCCTTAAATTCTATATATATGTGTTAGCATACGGAATTTGTCTCTCTCTTTCTGACTGACTTCACTCTGTATGACAGACTCTAGGTCTATCCACCTCATTACAAATAGCTCAATTTCGTTTCTTTTTATGGCTGAGTAATATTCCATTGTATATATGTGCCACATCTTCTTTATCCATTCATCCGATGATGGACACTTAGGTTGTTTCCATCTCTGGGCTATTGTAAATAGAGCTACAATGAACATTTTGGTACATGACTCTTTTTGAATTATGGTTTTCTCAGGGTATATGCCCAGTAGTGGGATTGCTGGGTCATATGGTAGTTCTATTTGTAGTTTTTTAAGGAACCTCCATACTGTTCTCCACAGTGGCTGTATCAATTCACATTCCCACCAACAGTGTAAGAGGGTTCCCTTTTCTCCACACCCTCTCCAGCATTTATTGTTTCTAGATTTTTTGATGATGGCCATTCTGACTGGTGTGAGATGATATCTCATTGCAGTTTTGATTTGCATTTCTCTAATGATTAGTGATGTTGAGCATTCTTTCATGTGTTTGTTGGCAGTCTGTATATCTTCTTTGGAGAAATGTCTATTTAGGTCTTCTGCCCATTTTTGGATTGGGTTGTTTGTTTTTTTGTTATTAAGCTGCATGAGCTGCTTATAAATTTTGGAGATTAATCCTTTGTCAGTTGCTTCATTTGCAAATATTTTCTCCCATTCTGAGGGTTGTCTTTTGATCTTCTTTATGGTTTCCTTTGCTGCGCAAAAGCTTTTAAGTTTCATTAGGTCCCATTTGTTTACTTTTGTTTTAATTTCCATTTCTCTAGGAGGTGGGTCAAAAAGGACCTTGCTGTGATTTATGTCATAGAGTGTCCTGCCTATATTTTCCTCTAAGAGTTTGATAGTTTCTGGCCTTACATTTAGGTCTTTAATCCATTTTGAGCTTATTTTTGTGTATGGTGTTAGGGAGTGATCTAATCTCATACTTTTACATGTAGCTGTCCAGTTTTCCCAGCACCACTTATTGAAGAGGCTGTCCTTTCTCCACTGTACATTCCTGCCTCCTTTGTCAAAGATAAGGTGACCATATGTGCGTGGGTTTATCTCTGGGCTTTCTATCCTGTTCCACTGATCTATATTTCTGTTTTTGTGCCAGTACCATACTGTCTTGATTACTGTAGCTTTGTAGTATAGTCTGAAGTCAGGACGCCTGATTCCTCCAGCTCCGTTTTTCGTTCTCAAGATTGCTTTGGCTATTCGAGGTCTTTTGTGTTTCCATACAAATTGTGAAATTTTTTGTTCTAGTTCTGTGAAAAATGCCAGTGGTAGTTTGATAGGGATTGCATTGAATCTGTAGATTGCTTTGGGTAGTAGAGTCATTTTCACAATGTTGATTCTTCCAATCCAGGAACATGGTATATCTCTCCATCTATTTGTATCATCTTTAACTTCTTTCATCAGTGTCATAATTTTCTGCATACAGATCTTTTGTCTCCTTAGGTAGGTTTATTCCTAGATATTTTATTCTTTTTGTTGCATTGGTAAATGGGAGTGTTTTCTTGATTTCACTTTCAGATTTTTCATCCTTAGTGTATAGGAATGCCAGAGATTTCTGTGCATTAATTTTGTATCCTGCTACTTTACCAAATTCATTGATTAGCTTTAGTAGCTTTCTGGTAGCATCTTTAGGATTCTCTATGTATAGTATCATGTCATCTGCAAAGAGTGACAGCTTTACTTCTTCTTTTCCGATTTGGATTCCTTTTATTTCCTTTTCTTCTCTGATTGCTGTGGCTAGGACTTCCAAAACTATGTTGAATAAGAGTGGTGAGAGTGGGCAACCTTGTCTTGTTCCTGATCTTAGTGGAAATGCTTTCAGTTTTTCACCATTGAGGACGATGTTGGCTGTGGGTTTGTCATATATGGCCTTTATTATGTTGAGGAAAGTTCCCTCTATGCCTACTTTCTGCAGGGTTTTTATCATAAATGGGTGTTGAATTTTGTCAAAAGCTTTCTCTGCATCTATTGAGATGATCATATGGTTTTTCTCCTTCAATTTGTTAATATGGTGTATCACGTTGATTGATTTGCGTATATTGAAGAATCCTTGCATTCCTGGAATAAACCCCACTTGATCATGGTGTATGATCTGTTTACTGTGCTCTTGGATTCTGTTTGCTAGTATTTTGTTGAGTATTTTTGAATCTATGTTCATCAGTGATATTGGCCTGTAATTTTCTTTCTTTGTGACATCCTTTTCTGGTTTTGGTATCAGGATGATGGTGGCCTCGTAGAATGAGTTGGGGAGTGTTCCTCCCTCTGCTATATTTTGGAAGAGTTTGAGAAGGATAGGTGATAGCTCTTCTCTAAATGTTTGATAGAATTCGCCTGTGAAGCCATCTGGTCCTGGGCTTTTGCTTGTTGGAAGATTTTTAATCACAGTTTCAATTTCAGTGCTTGTGATTGGTCTGTTCATATTTTCTATTTCTTCCTGATTCAGTCTTGGCAGGTTGTGCCTTTCTAAGAATTTGTCCATTTCTTCCAGGTTGTCCATTTTATTGGCATAGAGTTGCTTGTAGTAATCTCTCATGATCTTTTGTATTTCTGCAGTGTCAGTTGTTACTTCTCCTTTTTCATTTCTAATTCTATTGATTTGAGTCTTCTCCCTTTTTTTCTTGATGAGTCTGGCTAATGGTTTATCAATTTTGTTTATCCTTTCAAAGAACCAGCTTTTAGTTTTATTGATCTTTGCTATTGTTTCCTTCATTTCTTTTTCATTTATTTCTGATCTGATTTTTATGATTTCTTTCCTTCTGCTAACTTTGGGGTTTTTTTGTTCTTCTTTCTCTAATTGCTTTAGGTGCAAGGTTAGGTTGTTTATTCGAGATGTTTCCTGTTTCTTAAGGTAGGATTGTATTAAGCACTACCACTTCTAAATCAAGATCTGTGGAGATGAATGTACTCCTCTGTCTTCCATGTTGCCACTGCACTATCTAGATCTAAGGAGTCACTCCATCTCCCATCATCTCCCTTTTTTTTCCTATCTGTAGCCCCCTGTTTCTTTTAGATGGTGGTGGGGAGAGCAGGGTCACTTTCTGACACTATTTAGAGTAATCCCTCCAGGTTGTGTCTTGGACGTTAATGTCAGTGCCTTGGGCAGGGTGTGTTTTCTCCCTACCATCTTCCTGTGGGCAGGAGCTTACTAAAATGCCTTACCAAGATAATCCTGACCATGGTCTCTGACATCATCCACCTCAGGGAACCTAACCCGTCCACCACTACATATGATAAGCTTCCAGTAGTCAGTTGTTTATATGTCTGGAATGCACAAGTGACATTTCTGGAACCAATATCTGGCTTGCCATTCCTGTTGCTGCACATGAGTAACTTGTCTTTTCTGTATGTCATTGATGTGCTGAACTGCCCAAGGGGTAAGATGTTCATTCCCCCAAGTCAGCTCCAGCTTGACAGCTCTGACACCTTGTCACTTACCCTAAAATTGTTTAATGGAAGCAGGGCACATATTCAGAAATCAAAAAAGGTGAGTCCGTCATGCAGCTGGTAATTCCTGGTGGCCTTGTAGGCGTGGCAACCCACACATTGGCTCCATTGTTATTTTCTATATGCAGAGTGGCTCACATTCCTTGTCGATGAAGTTCTATTAAAATTCTCAGGATTGGGGGTTTTCTGAGGATAAAAGGGAATAGACGTTTTTTTAAAAAAGCCCTGCCAAATGAGACATTTCTTTAGTAACCACCTCTCAGTCTTTCCCCCTTGACCACATAGAGTAAAGCAGAGATATTTTTCCCCATAATGTCTAGGCTAGAATTTGGCCTTCTTGAGGGTAGGAAGTAAAGTGATTGATCCACCAACAAAAGTGTGTATACAGATATTACTCTCTGATTTTATGAAAAAACTTTATGGGTATGAATTCTATGAGTTTGTTCATTAAAATTATCCTGGATAGCCCACTGTGGTGGGTAATGTGCTCAAATGAATGCACTGGCCACCAGAGTCACATTTTAGTCAAGACACTCAGCTCTCTTTGTCCTGGAGAAGAAGCATTTCTACATGAGCTCTCGGGGTGCCTCTGTTCCCCAGGTGTCCAAGGTTAAGATGCATAGACCTCAGCCTCCCATGGGCAGCATTTCTGAGGAGGTGCCAGCTGCACCCACAGCCACTTTTTTCAAGAATGCTTTTATTCCCATTTCATCCTCACAACTAGGACTCAGTTCTCCCTTCACCCCATCTGAAGCTTCAGATGTTCCAGACAGACTTTCACCAGTCCTCAACCTCCATCTGAGATACAGTAGGGTTAGGTTGATATGATTTAGGGCTTTATACGTGCCCAGGTACAGAGGCGTGGGTTGTCGGGTACCTGTCTACTCGCCACTTTCTCTCTCCTCCAGTATTCCGTACTGTTCTGATGCCCTTGCTGGTGGGACACATGAATCTCCATGGTTACCCCAGACTGAAAATAGATGCTGAAATTATAGTTTGAGAATACCACCTTACAGTAGTCCTGGGAAGCATCCAGTTTACACAGAATAGGAAGATAAGGGAGTAATTATGAGCTCACACTTGAAATGGTACCTCTTCATTCTGTAAATTTATATCTAATAGCCCACTCCAGTGCTAAAGATTCTAGTTTGTACTTTTTTTTTTTTTTTTTTTTTTGGCTGTACCACGTGTCTTACAAAATCTTGATTCCCCAACTAGGGATTGAACTTGGGCCGATGGCAGTGGAAGCAAGGAGTCCTAACTACTGGACCACCAGGGAATTCCCTAAAAATTCTGGTTTGTAAGTGGAGTACAAAGCTCTGTAATTCCATAGTCCCTCAACTAGCAAAGGCAACCAGCTGTTCCTGTTCTTTTGTTCTCTGGAATCATCTTATATTGCACTGCCCCTAAGCCTTCCAAACAGATGTGAGTGTGTCATATGTAGGTCAGATGTTGGTACAGTGACACTGAGAAGTCAATCCACTTATGCATAGAATGCTTGCCTGCTGGCTTCTTCTCCCAGTGGGACCAGGATAGAATGACTCCACTCCTCTCTCAGTGCCCAAGACTGCTGGGGGTCATCAGAGGAGAGAGAAGACAAGGTGGTAACCTAGTGAAAGTGTAGCCTCAAGTCAAAATAGTGAGAGGAATTGGAAATCCAAATCCTTAAAAAACAACAACAGCCCACTGATAACTCCCAGGTATAAGGTCTCTAGTTCTCTAAAGTGCATGAGACAGGGCCAGTGTTTGAGCAAGTCTTCCAAGGGATTTTGTGTTTGCCTTTGGCTGAGATAACAGGTGCCCCACATATTTGACAGGGATACAGTAGATACAGTACAATTGACGAGTACCATGAAGTTTCAGATTCGCCTTTTTGAGATGGTCTACTGCTTTATTTTTATTTATTTATTAATAAATTATTTTTGGCTGCATTGGGTCTTCGTTGCTGTATGTGGGCTTTCTCTAGCTGCAGCGAGTGGGGGCTACTCTTCGTTGTGGGGCGTGGGCTTCTCATTGTGGTGGCTTCTTTTGTTGCAGAGCAGGGACTCTAGAGCGCAGGCTCAGTAGTTGTGGCGCACGGGCTTAGTTGCTCCGCAGCATGTGGGATCTTCCTAGACCAGGGCTCAAACCCCTGTCCCCTGCACTGGCAGGTGGATTCTTAACCATTGTGCCAGCAGGGAAACCCTGGTCTACTGCTTTAAAGTCTCTTCTCTTGTTCTTCCAAAGAGTTACCAAATATAATGAGATTGTCTAGATGCACCATTATGTCCAGGGAATTTGCGTTCCCAAGCACTTTCTCTAGATCAGCTGCTGAAAGGTAGTTGGAATCCCAGAGGTTTGGTGTTTTTGTTCCCTAAAATGTAGGATTAACTTTTTTTTTTTTCCTGAGCTAGACCTTTCCTTTGTTTCATCTAACTTTTCCTTTCTTGCCATAAGACTGCTTTTGACTCGTCTACAAGGTTTTTCTTCTCTTTTATTCCCAGGTATATTCAGATATTACGTGCACACTCGCCTCTCTCTGAGGCCAAATGGGTTTAAAGTCTTCAAATGGGTTTAAAATGGTATCAGTTCAATTGGTCTGAGGGGTCAGATTGCAGGTCTGCTGCAATCAGACAAGACTTAGCCTGCTCTGGAAGGAAGTATTCTTCTTGCTTTCTTTGGGAAAGAAATTGTGGACCTGGGGTGATATTAAATCAAAACTTTCTTATCTCATGCAGTATATTGAAGGGAAAGGGATTGTTTCCCCCTATCTTTTGTTGTAGACAGTAACCACCCAGACCACCATTAGCATAAATCTTTATTCTAAAATACTGGCCCTGAGAAGGTCCAATGGAACATTCTGACATGGGGGAGGAGGGCAAAATTGTATAGAGTTTAGCACGAAGGGTCACTTAACATTTAGATGATTTGGAAAATTAGTCAAGGGTGTTCTCCTTAGAGTGAGGAATAGTTTGTGCTGATTCATAGCCGTGGTTTGGGCATGGATTTTATCAAGAGCAGTGGAGAACAACAAGGGGCTAAGGTCATATGTAGAAGGGAGTAGAGAGGAACAGTTGCAGGGACCCAGTGGAAGGTTCTCGGGTCTCTTACACGATTTTTTTCTCTTACACTATTTTTAATGTATATATAAAGACCAAGCATGTTTTGCAGACAGAAAGAAGGCTATTTCATAATAATTTCACAAGCATTGTACATTCACTTTCTTTGTAGCATTATGTACCCTCAGAAGAGACAGACAGATAATTGCAGTACGTAGTTGGAAGAACAAGAGAGAGTTTTCACGATCTACCAATTCATCTGATTTCCATGAGAACTAAGATCATTATGTGGTAATAGCAGAGGGTCCCAGGGTTTCCCACAACAACAGGGTGAGTCCTCTGGGAAAATACCCATTTCTTAAATTTAGGAAACCTGTTACCACGGACCACCACCACTGAGCACTGGCTCAGCAGTTTCAGCATTTTGAAGTCCCAACGTGGGATATTGATGTGTTTTAGCCCATTTGTCCCATACCATACTCCACATGTCTTAATTTTGTTGCACTCCAATATCCAGGCACTCTGACATTAATATGATGCTTAAGTTAGTCATTTTCTCTAATAAACCATTTTTTTCTAGGATACTCCCTAAAAAGTAGAGGGCTTCATATTGCCAGTGTTTTTTCTGTCTAGCATATTTTACATCCCATTCAATGATAGAGAATACCTAAATCCTGATTTATAGTTTACTTTTCCATTACTTAGTTTGATTATAAGACCTCTTTTGATCACAGTAAGTGGCACCCTAATTCAATCTAACTTCAGAAAAAAGAGGTTATATTTATTCATATAACTACAAAGTTTATAGGTAATGTTGGGTTTAGGCATGGGTGGTCCTAGAAGTTTAAACAGTGTCCTCAGGACCATTTTCTTTTATTTTTCAACTTTGCTTTCCTTTGGGTTGGCCTGATTTTTGAAGCTCAAGTGGCAAATATGGCCACTAGTAGCTCTAGGCTCACAATATCTCTTCAGTTAGTGCTTCCTGTACTTCTAGAAAATGTTCTAGGGAAGACCTTGATTGGCTTGTGTGGGTGTAGTATATTGTTTGGCCGGATATGGGTTACGTTTACCACTCCCAGATCCAGTGTTGGGGTAACTCCAACCTAAACCATGTGAATGGAGTGTTGGGAAGGAATGGATTTTCAAAGGATACAGGACTTCTCCATCCAGCTCCTTGGCTGCTCAGCAGCATATGTATATATAATATAATTTATTATAATGTAATTAATATTAATATATAATTACGTAGAATTAATATCTTAATATAATTTGAACGTTACATTTGTTATATATAAATATGTAATTATATAAATATATAACTTAAAACATAATGTAACTATTTCTCCTTAACAGAAGACAGCCCAAATTTTCATATAATTCCTGCATTTGCTTTTATTTTATTTTTTAATAAATTTATTTATTTATTTAGTTTTGGCTGCGTTGGGTCTTTGTTGCTGTGCACGGGCTTTCTCTAGTTGTGGCAAGCAAGGGTTACTCTTCATTGTGGTGTGCGGGCTTCTCATTGCGGTGGCTTCTCTTGTTGCAGAGCACAGGCTCTAGGCGCACGGGCTCAGTAGCTGTGGCTCACGGGCTGTAGAGCGCAGGCTCAGTAGTTGTGGCGTGCGGGCTTAGTTCCTCCGCGGCATGTGGGATCTTCCCGGACCAGGGCTCGAACCCGTGTCCCCTTCATTGGCAGGTGTATTCTCAACCACTGCGCCACCAGGGACGCCCTGCATTTACTTTTAGATCCAAGGTCTTTGAATAATTTATATGCCTCTCAGTTAGGTTCATGAGATTCTACATGGTAAGAAATATACTTACGTGTCCAATAATAAGTAGTGGAAGGGAAAGAAAACAGGAAAAGTTCCCATTTGAGGTAGGGAAGAAGGGAAATCACCGCGTGGCTGCAGGTTCCTAGTGCATGCACACACACAGCCCCTGGGGCTCCCTGACGGGGAAGTAAAGCTGTTTTAGTTTGTCTTGCCCACAGCCGCAGGTGAGATGAGCACTGGGAGGGCTTCCCTTCTGGAGCTGCACCAGTTCCCTTTTGGTACTGCTTTTCCTGCCTGGGAGGCACCTTGGGAGTTAACAGGCTTGTGGTTCTGCTGGCAAAATATTTACTTTGAAACCGTTCCAGCCTTCCCCTTGACTTGCTTTCTCACAGTTCCATGGTCTAGCAAGCAACGCCAGAGAGCTTGTTGATGTGTGGTCTGTGAGTCCTGACCCTGTTTAGGGGCAGGCCTTACTGCACTGCCCATCTTCTGGTTCTCTGCTTACTGCTTCTTACGGACCTGTTTTTCAGAAACTATAGGCTGCGTGTCGTTCTGCAGAGCAAACCTCCTCCTCACTGCTAGGCTGCATCCCAGTGCATTGCTGTTTAGAATGGCAGTACTTATTATCATTGCTCGGCAGAAAGAGGACTGAAGGAGGTAATGCTGGGGAGAGGCAGTGCAGTGGGGAAAGATTTTCCTGTTGGGACCTGTAGGTGACACTGGGCCACACCTCTCCTATAGTGACAGGAAAACAATAGAGAGTGTCCAACTCCACCTGGCAAGCTCCTGCTTTGATTTTTACTTTCCTTTAGTTCTTCTAAGTCCTAGGGAAAAGGGCCTGGGCCAGCCAGACTGCATTGTCACAAACAGTATGGAGGACGGGCCTCTGGGGTATAACACTAAACGCTATGGCCAGTCAGTCCCAGCAATCCTGGGTCTTTTCCAATACTCAGAAGGGATTCCCCAGGAGTTTGCCATCACAGGGCCAGCTCAGCAGAAACAGAAAAATATGGCCCTGAACTCGTGAATAAGAGCCTGTTTTTAAAACACAGCTGAGCTTCTGGTAGTGCCTAATCAAATAACTAATTCGTTCTTCTTCGTGGTCCTGAACCCAGGCCATGGCAGTGAAAGTGCCAGGTCCTAACCACTGGAGCACGAGGGAACTCCCTAGCCATTTTATTTTTAAGTTGTCTGTACTGGCTATCTTCAGTCTCTCATTCTTCACTCCCTCCCACTCTCCATTACTTTGACCTTTTGCATTGTGCTCTAGTTCACTAATTTGTTCTTCATCTGTGTCTATTCTGCAGTTATGTCTACTCAGTGTTCTTAGTTTCATTTTGTTGCAGGAAGGGGGACCCCTTCCAGGGCCCAAGAGTGGGCCCTTGTCTAACACTTGGAAATGAATTGTCCAAGGAGACACACGTGCTGACAAAGCAAGAGACTTTATTGGGAAGGGGCGCCCGGGCGGAGAGCAGGAGAATAAGGGAACCCCGGATAACTGCTCTACCACATGGCTCACAGTCTCAGGTTTTATGGTGATGGGATTAGTTTCCGGGTTATCTCTGGCCAATCACTCTGACTCAGGCGCATCGCTCAGCCAAGATCAATTCCAGTGAGAAGGATTCTGGGAGGACATGTGGACTGGCTTCTCCTGCCTCCTTTTGACCTTTCCTGAATTCTTCCGGCTGGTGGTGCCTTGTTAATTTTGTGTTCCTTACCAGGACCTCCTGTTTAAGATAACTCATACTAGTAGCTACTATTGGGCCTGGCCAGGGTGGGCGGTTTCAGTCAGTGGTTCCTTTGACAATTTCAGTTACAATATTTAAAAGTTTATTTGTTCTAATCAATTCTTTTTTCACAAAAGCCGACGTTTGCTACATGGGTAAGCCTACTTTTGCTACATGGATCTGTTTAATGATTCTGAAGGTATTAATTATACTTCTTTTAAAAGAACTTTCAGTTTTATTTCCTCGGGAGTTAGTTCTTTTGCGTATTTAGGTCGATGCTTATATTTCAGGGCACGATTTTACTTAACTATTTGGTCATTCTTGGTTGTATTTTTGTCTTTGATTTAACTTTCTTCTGCTAGCATCTGTTATTGTAGCAGCCTCCAGTAATTGTGAGGAAAGGCGGCAAGGCAAAAGGTGTCAATAATGTCTTCTTCTATGAGGAGTGCTCCTTGTTCCTCTCAAGTGTAGCTGGCCACTCAGGACATTACATTGCCCCCTAATTCAAGGACTTACAGTCATTTTTCTTATAGCTGTTAGATGACTCTGCTGGCTGTTATTTGACATAAGCAAGATCAAATGGTTGAAGGGCTCTCAAAACAAGTGGACAGTTGCCCTTTCCCTTGTCTATCTTCAAATTTGCCAAATTTCCAAGCTTAGAGTACCGTCAGAACTGCGTCCACCTTTATGTAACTCCTTCCCTGCATACGTTTTCTTCATCATTTCTATTCCATTAATGATTGCCTCGTTTTTCATTGCTGCTATAGACTTTTTTTTAATATCTTTTTTTTTCCTTTGGTAATTTCTAGAGGTTTGAGCAGTCAGACAGGTATCCCCAGTCTGCTATGTGGATTCCTCCTTTCTCTTGAAATACTGTGCCACCGCAATAAACATCCACATTCCTCCTGAAACTTTTTTCAATCCTTATTTTGCTTCACTTCTTGATTTCTACCTTTTTGGCAGCATTTGGTATGCTTAACCACTTTTTTCTTCTTTAAACACCCTTTTTAATTTCCATGGCAAAGCATGCTTTGAGTCTTCCTCTCCTATTTCCGATACCTCCCTTGTGGTCTCCTGTTCCTCTTAAGTCTTGACCATTAGAGTTTTTTCTAGGCCTTATCTTCTCATGCTACATCCTCCTCTAGGAGGTTCTTTTGGCCACAGTACCATCTATGCACTTATGTATTCAAAATCTGCACCTCCAATTCTTTGGCTCTCTAGAGCTTGAGACTAATAACGTTACCTGACTATTGGACATTTCCACGTGGCTGTCTGTAGGCAGTAAATTCAATATACCTAAAGTTCAACTCATTATCACCCTCTGACCAAACCCCTTCCTTTTTCTATATTCTCTACCGAGTTGCCCGGGTTAGAGAAATAAATATCCTGAATTCACCCTCTCCTGTAACCTTCCTTTCTTGCCTCATACTCTAAGTTATAAAATTCTTTTGCATGTGTCTGCTTCTGTAAGTCCCTATTGCTGGAACCTGTGAGCCACCATTATTTCACTTGGATTTCTACAACATCTTTCTAACTGCTCTCTACCTGCAGTCTTGTCTTTTCAGCCTATTCTTCATTCTGTAGCTATAGACCTTTCTCAAAAGGAAATAGAATCTTGCCGTTTCCTGCCTAAAATGCTTTACTAAAAACTGTTTTTTAAAAATAGAATACAAAGTCTTCAACATGGTGACTCATACACTCAGCTTTAATTTATGCAGTCACTCTATTCCTAATTTTTCCCCCCAGGACTTTTCACATTCCTAGCAACACTGCTTCGTGCTTCAACCATCCTGCAGTTGAAGTGTCGTTTCTTCTGGGAACTTTCCCTTGCCTCACACATTAGTGTTGAGTGGTCCTCTTCTTTGCATCCATAGCTCTTGCCTGATTCTACATGGCCCTTATTACCCTGTATTGTAACTGACTTGAATGTGTATCCTCAATAGCACATACCCAATATGAGGGCAGAAAGAGTGTCAGGTACAGGGTTTTACCCCTTAGACCTAGCACAAGAACAGGCGCTTGATAAATTCTGAATGAACAAAATAACAACAATATTTACCACATACTTCATAGTACTTGTGTCAGACCCTGTCCTGAGTGCTTTTCATGCTTTAGCTTATTTACTCCTTGCAAGAACCTGGTAAGTTATAGACTGTTATCATTCCCAGTTGACAAATGAAGACATTAAGGTTTAAAGAGGTTAAATCTCAGGCTCAATGGTGCATAGTACATAGTAATAAGTAATTCAATCTGGATTTAAATCCAAGTCTCTACTTGGTCCTAAAATGTGAATGCAAGGAAGGAGGGTATTGGCTGGAGAGGAGTATTAACCAGATTTGTATGGGAATAGTGGATAGGGGTACATGGATCCAAGACATTTACTTTATAATTCTTTTACAGTAACTTAAACCAAAGCATCTGCTATAGGCTGAATGTTTGTGTCCCCCCACTTCCAAATTAACCCCCAAGATGATATTATTTGGAGGTGGGGCCCTTGGGAGGTGATTAGGCATGAGTGTGAAGCTCCTGCAAATGAGACTAGTACCCTTAAAAAAAAAGACCCTAGAGGGCTCCTGCCCCCTTCTGCCATGTGAGGATACAGCAAGAAAATGGCCATCTATGAACCAGGGAGTGGACCTCACCAGACCTTGAATCTTCTGGCACCCTGCTTTTGGACTTCCCAGCCTTCAGAACTATGAGAAATAAATGTTCGTTGTTTAAGCCACCCAGTCTATGTATTCTATTATAGCATCCCAAATGGACTAAGACAGTATCCGAGTTGGTAAAAATCAAGATTAGAAAACAGTTACCCCAAGCCTTCTTCAGATACCCAGGAATCTACTTAAAACAGGCTGTCTGAAATGTCTTCAAATGAAGACATCTGAACATTGAAACATCTGTAATTGTTGCCTGATTTTTTAAACCTTACGTTATGCTTAGGTATCAAAAATGTGTATAGAAATTTATCAATAAGAATATTCATTTCAGTGTTGTGAAATCAGAAAGAACCTTAAGTTTCTAAAAAGGCAGTTGACTCAGTTTTTTCCTATGACCGTGATGTAATACTGTGTAGACATTAATGAAGATGATGGGGAAGGTAATTAATGACGTAGATATTCATGACATAATTAATGGGGGATGAGCAAATTATAGAACAATATGTGTAGAGGTTCTTTCAGATGAAATTGAATCAGTAATTAAACAACAACAACAACAGAAACACCCAACAAACAAAAGCCTAGGACCGGATGGCTTCACAGGTGAATTCTACCAAACATTTAGAGAAGAGTTAACACCTCTCCTTCTCAAGCTATTCCAAAAAGTTGCAGAGGAAGGAATGGTTCTACACTCATTCTTTGAGGCCAACATCACTCTGATACCAAAACCAGACAAAGCTATCATTAAAAGAATTACAGAATAGTGTCACTTATGAATGTAGATGCAAAACTCCTCAACAAAATGTTAGCAAGCCAAATCCAACAATACATTAAAGGGATAGTATCCCATGATCAAGTGGGACTTGTCCCAGGGATGCAAGGATGGTTTGGTATCCACAAATCAATTAATGTGATACACATTAACAAGTTAAAGAATAAAAAACATATGATCATCTCAGTAGATGCAGAAAAAGCTTTTGACGAAATTCAACATCCATTTATAAAAACTTTCCAAAAAGTGGGTATAGAGGGAACACACTTCAACATAATAAAGGCCATGTATGATAAGCCCACAGCTAACATCATACTCAATGGTGAAAAACTGAAAGCATTCCCTGTAAGATCAGGAGAAAACAAGGATGCCCACTCTTGCCACTTTTATTCAACATAGTATTGGAAGTCTTAGCCACAGTAATCAGGGAAGAAAGAGAAATAAAAGGAATCCAAATTGGAAAGGAAGAAGTAAAACGGTCACACAGTTTGCAGATGGCATCATACTATACATAGAAAATCCTAAAGACACTACCAAAACCTTACTAGAGCTCATTAATGAATTCGGTAAAGTTGTAGGATACAGAATTAATGTACGGAAATCTGTTGCATTTCTATGCAGTAACAACAAACTATCAGAGAAATTAAGGAAACCATCCCATTTACAGTCACATAAAAAAGAATAAAATACCTAGGAATAAACCTACCTAAGGAGACAAAAGACCTGTACTCAGAAAACTATAAGACACTGATGAAAGGAATTGAATATGACACAAACAGATGGGAAGATATATTATGTTCTAGGATTGGAAGAATTAATATTGTTAAAATGACCATACTATCCAAGGCAATCTCCAGATTCAGTGCAATCCCTATCAAAATACCAATGACGTTTTTCTCAGAACTAGAACAAATAATTTAAAAATATGTATGAAAACATAAAAGACCCTGAATATCCAAAACAATCTTGAAAAAGAAGAACAGAGCTGGAAGAATCATGCCCCCTGACTTCAAACTATACTACAAGGCTACAGTAATCAAAACAGTATGGCACTGGCACAAAAACGGAAACATAGACCAATGGAACTGAATAGAGAGCCCAGAAATAAACCCATGCACTTATGGTCAATTAATTTAGGACAAAGGAGGCAAGAATATACAATGGAGAAAGACTCTTCTGTAAGTGGTATTGTGAAAACTGGACAGCTACATGTAAAAGAATGAAATTAGAGCATTTTTTCACACCATACACAAAACTAAACTCAAAATGTATTAAATACCTAAATGTAAGATCATAAACTATAAAACTCCTAGAAGAAAACATAGGCAGGACACTCTTTGACATAACTTGTAGCAGTATTTTTTTGGATCTGTCCCCTAAGGCAAAGGAAACAAAAGCAGACATTAAAAAATGGGACCTAATTAAACTTAAAAGCTTTTGCACAGCAAAGGAAACCATTGGCAAAATGAAAAGCAACCTATGGAATGGAATGGGAGAAAATATTTGCAAATGATATGACCAACAAAGAGTTAATTTCCAAACTATATAAATAACTCTTAGAACTCAACATCAGAAAAACACACAGCCCAATTTAAAAAATAGGCAGAAGACCTGAATAAACATTTTTCCAAAGGAGACATGCAGATGACCAAAAGGCACATGAAAAAATGCTCAGCATGGCTAAACATCAGAGAAATGCAAATCAAAGCCATGAGGAGACAGCACTTCACACCTGTCAGAATGGCTATCATCAGAAAGACCACAAATAACAAATGTTGACAAGGTTGTGGAAATAAGGGAACCCTTGTACACTGTTGGTGGGAATGTAAATTGATGCAGCCACTATGGAAAACAGTAATGGAGGTTCCTCAAAAAACTAAAAATAGAACTACCATATAATCCAGCAATTCCACTCCTAGGTATATATCCTAAGAAAACAAAAATAGTCATCTGAAAAGATACAGGCACCCCAATGTTTATAGCAGCATTGTTTACAATAGCCAAGATATGGAAGCAAGCTAAGTGTCCATCAACAGATGAATTGATAAAGATGTGTGTCTGTGTGTATATATACACACACACACACATATATACATACATATACACACAATAGAATACTAAGCCATAAAAAATGAATTTTAGCCATTTGCAACAACATGGATGAACTTGGAGAGTGTTACGCATAGTGAAATAAATCAGAGAAAGATAAATACTGTATGTTATCACTTACATGTAAAATAAAAAAAATAAACTAGTGAATATAACAAAACATAAATAGACTCACAGATACAGAGAACAAACTAGTGGTTACCAGTAGGGAGAGAGAAGAGGAAAGGGGCAATGTAAGTATAGGGGATTAAGAAGTACAAACTATTATGTATGAAACAAACTACAAGGATGTATTGTACAGCACAAGGAATATAACCAACATTTTATAATAAGTATAAATGAAGTATAATCTTTAAAAATTGTGAATCACTGTGTTGTACATCTGAAACTTATTTAGTATTATAAATCAACTATACCTCAATAAAAAGTAAATTTAAAAAAGAAGTTAAATGCTTATACAAAGGATAAGCCACAAAATATAAACAGTGATATTTTCAAAACATTAATATTTGAGGGGCTTCTTGCTTTTTTGTGATTTTTCTGAATAATTTCTGAAGTTAAAAAGTGAAACATTTCTTTTGTCATCATAAAAAATGTAGTTACATCTTTTCAGAAACATTTATTTGGATAAAGCAAAAATTTATATAATTGTTCTTATTAAATGAGATCTTAAGTCTTTTGAAAAATTATGATTTTAATGAATTAATATGGTAATTGAAGTGATTAATTAAAGATTAAACTTAAAATATCAGAGTGGGGCCTAATGATTAACTTACAGTGAAAATAAAATGAAATCTAATGTTGAGCCTTTTATTCTTCAAACTTTTCTTGATCTACTTGATTGGTGTGTCTTATAGCACAGGTGAGGTAATGATGGTAGCAATGGGCAGGTGGCCTGCTGACAGTTCTGAGAAAAGTTGCAGAGGCAGTTCTTCTGTGCTAAAGGAATCTCTTCGCCCACCCTGCATGTTGTGTCTTAACTAGATAGCCCAACACTGCCCACTAGTGGTTTGTAGAAAAAGTATCGATGCTAATAAAGGGCAGGTGTTTTTTATAGGCTTTATTACACCTAAGACTTTCAAATTATAATGAAATATTTTTCTGCCTGTAGAGCTTTATAATTCATAAGAAGCAGCCTCTTCATTTTACAGATGAGAAAACTGAGAGGTTAAATGAATAGCTATAGATCCCAAAGCTAGATAGTGATATAGATGCTAGAACATGGGACTCCAGTGTCCATAGCCAACGTAATTTCTGCCAAGCAGAGCTGCCATCTAAGTTAGATTGCTGATATCCTAAAAGTTTGAGGTATTTGTAAAACAGTGTCCTGAGTTGTGGACTCAGTTATGCATAGGAAGCTCATAGCTCCTCATTATTTTAAACTATCTCCTAACTTTGCATGATGATTTGTGGTACCTTGGGTTTAGATTAGCCTTTGAATCTTGGGGACTCTGTTTATGTATTCCAGTTAGACAAGATGTGCAGATGATTAAAACAGCACTCAGATGTCTTGTTATTGCTGATGAGGTAAAGCTGGCACATGAAAGATGAACTTTCTGGAAATGGACTCCTTGTCCCTAATAGCAACGGTAACTGGAGGATCTAATATCATTTCTTGCAGACACGTTTTCACTCCTAAAAGGGCATGTTATTTCTTGAGTTAAGGCTTGTGTGGAATTATTGTGGTTCCAGTTTCATAATCTCCTGATCCCCCAAAGGTAGAATTGTGGCCTTTGTGTTGTACATCTTTCTTTTGGAATAGGCAGCAAGTGAAACCACAAAGTGTTAACGAATGAGATGGTGAGACAGATAAGTCAACAATTTGACAGGATGTGTCTATTTGCACATCTCTTCATTTAGTCTTACTCATTTCCCCTGCCAACAGCATTTAGAAATGGGAGCACTTTACTTGATTAACTAATTTGCAAGTCTGTGACTAGAGGGAGAACTCATCTGGATTTTGAACTGACTTGTATCAGTTCACAGAAATGAGAGTCAGATTTGGGATTAATGCCTCTAGGTGGTGCCTGTGACCTACATTTGGATTTGGCAACTTTGTCAGAGGCAGAGGAAAAACACTGCAGGGGAGAAGGGGCTTTTGTGGGTGAGTGTGTGTGTGTGTGTGTGTGTGTGTGTGTGTGTGTGTGTGTGTGTGTGTGTGTCCTACTTTGCAAGCTCTGTGGGGAGGCAGTGTTAAAGACCAAAAGGAGCTTGGGGACCCTCTATAGTTATTCAGTTCTCATTTTGCCAGTTCCCTTTGTTTTCTCCGGTTTTAGAGAGAGAGTTCACAAAACTGATACAAATAAGAGTATGAAATTCAGGAAGAAAATCTGGAATTTTAAAATCTCATGACAAACAGTTTATGTTTTCAGGAGGAGTGATGAAATGACTCTTTCATGTGTATATTAGCGTATAACAGTTGTGTAACAAGCATATACAGAAGGCATTCTGTTAGAATTCTAATCTTTCTCTCTGATGTTTATGCACAGCCTGTTTTTTCCTCTTCTTTTGTATTTCAGCCCTGGAGTATATAGAATATCCACTGTTTTTGGCTTGTCAAGGTTAATTTGATCACTCAAGTGTATTTTTCCAGTTGACATCCATGTATTAGTTTAGAAAGCAGAGCTGCAAGGACCTTTAGAGATCAGCAAGGAACTGAGTTTCCAGATTTTTGGTTTTCAAGATCAATAACCTTTTCAAGCAGAGACAGTCTATTCACATCCTGGGTCACATAATCTGTAATTAACAGAGCCTGAATTGAAGCCTGGGTCAACCAGTCTCCAAACTGAACTATCTTTTTGCTATTATACACTCAGAAAAAAAATTTTTTTTCAGTGGATTTTCAATGATTTCATAGACCCCAAATTTGGAGGTCAGTTTTGGGTTGGCAATGTATTACTTAGTGAGGACATTCAAGCCACCCCTAAAATCATGTCACCACTGCTTCATAGAGGGAGGAATATTTTAACACCAGATGGGTAAGAAGATTTGATCTCAGAATCAATGGCTATCTTTTATTTTAGTAACTTAATTTCATGTAAGAAATTAAATTTCTTGGGACTTCCCTGGTGGCACACTGGTTAAGAATCCACCTGCCAATGCAGGGGACACGGGTTTGAGCCCTGGTGCAGGAAGATCCCACATGCCACAGAGCAACTAAGCCCGCGAGCCACAACTACTGAGCCCACGTGCCACAGCTACTGAAGCCTGTGTGCCTAGAGCCCGTGCTCTGCAACAAGAGAAGCCACCACAGTGAGAAGCCTGCACACCACAACAAAGAGTAGCCCCTGCTCGCAGCAACTAGAGAAAGCCTGCTCGCAGGAACAAAGACCCAACACAGCCAAGAATAAATAAAATTAAATAAATAAATTTATTAAAAAAAAGAAACTAAATTTCTTACATGATTTCTACATTGTTCATTTCGCCTAGGACAGATGAGCTCCTCTTAGTTTGTTGGTGGTCCAAGAGCTGCATTAGAGAATCACTGATCTATGACAATCTCTTCCATTTTTCAAAAGGAGAAACTGAGGCCCAAATAAATTGATATGTTTCAGGTCATATGTCCAGTGAGTAGCAGAGAACTGAGTCTTCCTTGTTAGTTTCAATAGTTAGGAACATGGATAGTTTTCTCACACTCTTCTCTTTTCAGCTGTTGCTGAGTGAAGGACACACACAAAAGCAAAGAAGCAACAGTATATGGCAGGCAGAAAGTAGGTCCCATAATGAAATTTTCAATTCTGTGTCATTATGGCACTTAGATTTTCTGTCAGATCCATTTCATTTCTTTTCTTTCCTTCGTTGTGTTTTGTTTTTATTTATTTCCCCCCAGCTTTTTTTTGTTTTTTGTTGTTTTTGGCTGTGTTGAGTCTTCGTTGCCGCGCACGGGCTTTCTCTAGTTGTGGTGAGCGGGGGCTACTCCTCGTTGCAGGGCATGGGCTTCTCATTGCAATGGCTTCTCTTGTTGTGGAGCATGGGCTCTAGGTGCGTGGACTTCAGTAGTTGCAGCGCGTGGGCTCAGTAGTTGTGGCGCATGGGCTTATTTGCTCTGCAGCATGTGGGATCTTCCCAGAACAGGGATCGAACCTGTGTTCCCTTCATTGGCAGGCAGATTCTTAACCACTGCGCCACCAGGGAAGTCCCTCGTGTATATCTTAATTATCAGATATATTCATTATTAATCAGATATATTAATTATCTGACCACAACTGTCTGCAAGGGAGATTAGAAAGTGGTCTTCTAGTTGAGTATATGGTCTTCAAGAAAGCAAGAGAAACTGAAATCAGATTGGCAACTAGCAGTTTCTCTTACATATAAGAACTACGGAATGCAACTTTTATATCTGAAGTAGGCATGCAGTAAATGAGTCAAGCTCAAATTGTGTCATGATAATAGCAGAAAATGAGATGGACATAGGGGCGTATTCACTTGACAGTTATGTTGTAACCTGCTATTAAATCTTGCCATTGGGATTACGTAATAATGATTAAAAAACAAACTTCTTATTGCATTTGTTTTTGAAACGAATACTTGAATGTCTCCTATATGCCAGGCAATGTTTAGATGCTTGAGATATACCAGTAAACCAAGATTCTTGCCTTTGTGGAGCTTATATTCTAACAGGGGTATATAGACAATGAACAATAAATAAAATACCTTCCAGAAATCTTAGAGAAATAGGTATTTAGTGCTTGGCACCCCTGTATACTCCTTCCTTTAATGAAAAGCCATCTTTTAAACTTGTTTCCAATTTACAAAATTTGCTCTTATTTTACTTTGACCTTTCAAATCCACATAGGTGAGATTTACAGCTTTTGTATTTCATTTTTTAAAATATTTATTTATTTATTTATTTTTGGCTGCACCATGTCTTAGTGTGGCATGTGGCACCTTTGTTGTGGGATGAGGGATCTTTCTTGTTTTTTGGTATTTTTAGCTGCAGCATGTGGACTTCTTAGTTGTGGCATGCGGACTCTTAATTGCAGCATGCATGCAGGATCTGTTTCCCCAACCAGGGGTAGAACCTGGGCCCCCTGCATTGGGAGCATGGAGTCTTACCCACTGGACCACCAGGGAAGTCCCCAGCTTTTGTATTTTAGACCCTCTTTGGTCACCTCTGCTATTTTCGTTATGCTAGCTTAATAAAATGAACTGAATTACCTGCCAGCAAAATTGTCTGGTTCTAAAATCTTTTATTAGAGGTAATTAGTTGATAACGTTCAATTTCTTCCAAGCTTATTGATCTTTTCATGTTTGGTATTTTTCTTGAGTTTTTGTTATATATATACTTCCTATCAACCTTTTATTTCATTGAGATTTTGGAATTTATCAGCACAGACTTGTAGATAGTAATTATTTAATTTCAGAAAAATCCCTATCTCTTTTTTCATTGTAAGGCCCTTCCTGACCCTGGGACTTAAGTATGAGACCATAGGGGCAGGATTGGAAGACAGTCTCAGAGACTGACGTTGGGCTCTACTCATATGCTCTTCTTTCATCATCTGTGAACAAATGCATGATAAAAGTAGGTTACTTTATTAGTCAGAAATTAAGTTATTATAGAAAAGAAGTGGTTTGCTTGTTCTCCTGTATTTGTAGACTATGGCTTCTATCTGCTACTGTTCCACAGCTAGTTTTTGATTAGATGAATGACTTCTTTTCCAGGAAGCTCTCCAGTTCCTCCTACAAATAATACCCTAGACCAGATCCAGGTTCCCTCTTTTCAGACAATCCCAGGTATGTCTGAGTCCTAGAATGTGATCTTTCAAGCTGAGCTCTATATGACATATATTGGAGCTCCTCAGTGTGGCTCCAGATTGAAAAATTATCAGTATGCAGAAGCTGGATTGGAATCAGTGTAAAGCAGAATTTTTAATAAATCTTGTCCCAAGTTAGAATGGGCTTCTTTGGATGGTTACACTCTCGTCACTGGAGGTATCGGAAAATTGATCAAATGTTCATTCAGTGAATGTTTAGAAGGGACTCAAGCCTTTGAGGGAAGCAGTTCAACAGGGTAGTAGTCTCATCCTGTCCTGAGAGTCTGTGATTGTATTCCTTGGAATCTCCCACAGTGCACAGTTAGGTGCCTTGTCACTGAGTGAACAGGGAGTCAAAATTAATAAACTAAAAGTAATGTCCAACAATACTTCAGTGTTACGGGAAGCAGAGAAACAAACCTGCATGATGAAATCTGGCCCAGGCTGTTTCTTGGGTATAGAGAGCCCATAGAAACTGTAAGTAAATGCTACTGCTGATGTTAATAGTGTTAAAAAATAAAATTCACCTGAGTAATTTAAAGATCAAATTGGCTTGATTCAACAATTCATGAATTGGGCAGCATCCCACCTAGCAAAGAGAAAGGAACTCCCAGGAGCTGTACAAAATGGAAGGTTTTTAAAGACAGAAAGGGGGTGGGACAAGGAAGTCATAAACAAAAGAAAGGATTTTTTCAGGTAAGATCACCTTCCTTTGGGGGAAGAGTGGGGTCTGTCATGCAGATTACCTTGTGTTGATCAGGTGATTCCAGATTGACTGCTAAAGGTCACATTCCTGGGAGAGGTTGAAACTGCAATTAAGTCTTGGTTTGCTGAAGTGGGGCTCAGCACAAGTCATCTATTTGGGACCTGTTATTTCTTTTTAAACAATACTAATCATAGTAACCATGATGATAACTGCCGTCAACTGAGCACATACATATTGATAGTCTATAGCAAGCATTTTGTCTATGATGCTTTATTTATAGTTCACAAGGGCTCTGTGAAATAGACATCATTTGCCCCATTTAATGAACCGGTGCCCCTTTTTTTTTTTTTTTTTGCGGTACGCGGGCCTCTCACTCTTGTGGCCTCTCCCGTTGCGGAGCACAGGCTCCGGACGCGCAGGCTCAGCGGCCGTGGCTCACGGGACCAGCCGCTCCGCGGCATGTGGGATCTTCCCGGACCGGGGCACGAACCCGTGTCCCCTGCATCGGCAGGTTGACTCTCAACCACTGCGCCACCAGGGAAGCCCCCCATTTTTAAAGGTAAGGAAACTGGGTAAATTAGAGCATTTCAAGAGTTGTGTATGCAAATCAATTGTAGGAGTGCCCCCCTATGATCATCTTAGCCCTAGAGGTGGGTAGGAAGAGCATGAGGCACCTGGATTTCCAGGCCAGTCACCTTTGACCAAGTGCACCTAGCCCCAGTGTGCTGTAGAAATATTATAATTCTCTATGCCTACCATGATGTGAAAATTGGGAAGCACATCAAGTTACCTATCCAAGGTGACAAGCCTCAGATAGGGCCCAATTAGAGATCGAAACCGAGGTCTGTATGACACTAGAGCTCATTTTCTTTCCACTATACCTCACTGTCTTTGAAGATCTGAGAAGCGATGGTTCAGAAATGTCAAGTCCTTCAGATGGAAGCAGAGGGAGGCAGTAGAAGATGGCTAATTCTGTAACATGGGTTTCAGACAGAAGATGTAGATTTGAACACTTCAGCACCTCTAGGGCTGGTACATGATGTACACTAGCATGAGGTTAAGATTGAGAGCTCTGTTGTCAGCCTGCCAGGATTTAAAACCAGACTCCATCACTTACTGGCTGTTTGACTTTGGGAAAATTACTCCGCTTCTCTGTGCTTCAGGCTTTTCATTTGCAAAATAAAGAGTAATTTATTGAATGATTCAACAAATATTTGCTGAGAGACTTCTATGTGTTAGGCACTGTTTTAGGGTCTGAAAATGCAGCAGTGAATAAAGTACTTGATCTTTGAGTTTATCTTACTTGGAGTTCTTCAGCTTCTTGGGTGAATAGATTAATTTTTTCCTCAACTTTATTAAGATATAATTGAATATAACATTGTGTAATTTTAAGATGTACAATACAATGTGTTGATTTGATAAACTTATATATGACAATGTGGTCACCATGGTAGCATTAGCTAACACCTCCATTACATCACATAATTACCATTTCTTTTTTGTGGTGACAACATTTAAGATCTATTCTCTTAGCAACTTTAAAGTGTATAGTACAGTATTATATTACACTTATGGTACAATATGTATAAGTGATATCCATATATGTGACATCATGCAGTATTTGTCTTTCTCTCTCTGACTTATTTCACTTAGCTAATGTCCTCAAGGACTATCCATGTGTTCACAAATGCCAGGATTTTCTTTCTCATGACTGAATAATATTTTATTGCATATATGTAAATACCATATCTTTTTTAACCATTCATCCATTGATAGACACTTAAGTTGCTTCCATAGCTTGGCTATTGTAAACAATGTTGCAATGAACATGAGGGTTCATATATCTCTTTGGAATCTTGTTTTTATTTCCTTTGGATATACTCAGAAGAGGGATTGCTAGATCGTATGGTAGTTCTTTTTTTAATTTTTTGAGGAAGCTCCATACTGTTTTCCATAGTGTCTGTGCCAATTTACATTCCTGTCAACAGTGTGTGTTTTGTTTTCTCCACATCCTCAACAATACTTGTTATCTCTTGTCTTTTTGATGATATCCATTCTAACACATGTGAGGTAATATTTTACTGTGGTTTTGATTTGCATTGCCCTGATGATTATTGATGGTGAGCATCTTTACAGGTATCTGTTAGTCATTTGTATGTGTTCTTTGGAAAAACGTCTGTTTAGTTTCTCTACTCATTTTTATCTGTTATTTATTTATTTATTTTTGGCTGTGTTGGGTCTTTGCTGTGCACAGGCTCTCTCTAATTGCAGTGAGTGGGGGCTACTCTTCATTGCGGCGCACGGGCTTCTCATTGTGGTGGCTTCTCTTGTTGCAGAGTACAGGCTCTAGGCGCGCGGGCTTCAGTAGTTGTGGCATGTGGGCTCAGTAGTCATGGCTTGTGAGCTCTAGAGCTCAGGCTCAGTAGTTGTGGTGCACGGGCTTAGTTGCTCCGTGGCATGTGGGATCTTCCTGGGCCAGGGCTCGCAGAATTGCATTGGCAGGCAGATTCTTAACCACTGCGCCACCAGGGAAGCCCCATCTACTCATTTTTAAATTGGATTTTTTTAATGTTATTGATTTGTATAAATTCTTTACATATTTTGGTTATTATCCCCTTATCTGATATATGGATTGCAAATATTTTCTCGTGTTTCATAGATTGCCTTTTCCTTTTGTTGATTGTTTCTTTTGCTGTGCAGAAGCTTTTTAGTGTGAAGTAGTCCCACATGTTTATTTTTGCTCTTGTTACTTGTGTTTTTTGTGTCGTATTAAAAAAAATCATTGCAAAGAGCTATGTCAAGGAGCTTTTCCCCTATGTTTTCTTCTAGGAGTTTTACAGTTTCAGGTCTTACATTTATGTTTTTAACCCATTTTGAGTTAATTTTGGGGTTATAAGGTAGAGGTCCAATTTCTTTTTTTTTTGTAAGTGGTTGTCCAGTTTTCCCAACAACATTTATTGGAGAAACTTTTTTTTTTCCATATGAGTGAGTGTTCTTTGGCTCCCTTGTCAAATATTAGTCGACTGTTAGATGAATTTTTTATATCATATTTGCTAAGTTGTTAAGTTGTTGTGCTAAGTTGTGCTTAGCAACAATGTGCTAAGTTGTTGGCCACTATTTATTCACACTTTTTTTCTGCCACTTTCTCTTTATTCTCTCCTTCTGTGACTTCCACTGTGCATATATTTGATAGCTTGGTGGTTTTCCACAGGTATCTGAGGCTCTGTTCATTTTCTTCATTCCTTTTTCTTTCTGTTTCTTGCCTAGTTAATCTCAATTGACCTGTTTTCTGATTCTTTCTTCTGCCAGTTCTGTTATGAAAAAGCAGCAGAGAGTAATGTTGGAGTGGGCACTACTTTAGCTAGAGTACATATGGAAGGCCTCTGAGGAGATGACATTTGAGTTGAGACTTGGTCATGGTTAAAGAACTGTTTCCTAAAGATGGTGGGCTGTTCTCAGACTGAATTGTAGACTCTGCTTCCATAAGTTGGAGCAGGGGATTGATCCTTCCCTGAGGATCTCCATAGATGAATACATTTGATGGAAATTTCTGTGTTCCTACTTGAGCTCTCCAGATATGCAATACAAATAAATGTTGTAGTTCTGAGGGCTTTATTTTTTTTAAATAACTCATTGCCAGTTGTTCTAAAACACCTTGCATTTGCAAAGGAAACTTTATTATTTAGACAGGCTTGAATTTTCTTCGTGGAGAAGTGGGAGGACTTAATTACAGTTTCAACACACATTGGCATGCTTGGAGCAATTCAGAAGGAAGTCAAAGAATTTTGAGAATTTCAGCCAAGGTGCTTATTCCATTTTAATAATGTTGTGACTTGATGTTTATTTACCCCTAAATATTCTCGTAAGTATCAGGTAATTGGGCTCTATTCTATGTCCTGAAGGCCAATATTCCTGAACTTGGTGAAACCAACTGCAAAAATGAATTCCAAAAATGGAATCTCTCCATGGAAAATGTGTTGCTTCCAGCCCTTGGTATTTTCACCTAAGGCCTGTTGGCACCTGTTCTCTGGCCAGCTGAAACAAGCATGCTGTGCTACATAAAGGCAGTTTCTATGGAAACCTGAACCCAAAAGATATTGGGGCTTTGAAGATCAAGGCAACACCCTGAATTGTTTGGAGAGCCCAGTGAAAGTTTCAGAACTTTATTGTTCTCCACAGAAAACATTACACCTAAGACTTTAAAATGTTTTCTTCTCCAGGTTCATTAGAGATATGTGTACAAGATAGAAGTTTCTAGTTTGCTTGTGAATTTATCTGTTCTAATTATTTTACCAGCTATTTTACAACATGTATCTCTGCCATAAAGAAAATTATCATCTTCCATTTTCCCTTCTTATCTTTGTTTTAATAAATATGTGAAGCCGTAAGACACAAAGAATATGCTGAGCTTGTAAATTTGGAAGCAGATAATGATTCCTCCTTTTCATAACTCATGGATAACCTATTACAGTATATCATCTTTTTCACACACCTTAAAAAATATGTACAAATGACCACATTGCCAGATGCACACACAGCTGAATTGCAGTTGTGCCTGTAAAGCTTCTTTTTTTTAATTAATTAATTTATTTTTGGCTGTGTTTGGTCTTCGTTGCTGTGTGCTGGCGGCGAGCGGGGGCCGCTCTTTGCTGCGGTGCGCGGTCCTCTCACTGCGGTGACTTCTCCTGCTGCAGAGCACGGGCTCTAGGCACGTGGGCTTCAGTAGTTGTGGCACACGGGCTCAGTAATTGTGGCTCTCGGGCTCTAGAGCTCAGGCCCAGCAGTTGTGGCGCACAGGCCTAGCTGCTCCAAGGCATGTGGGATCCTCCCAGGCCAGGGCTCCAACCCGCGTCCCCTGCATTGGCAGGCGGACTCTCAACCACTGCGCCACCAGGGAAGCCCTGAAGCTTTTGACTTACAGTAGTGTTCCCTCACATAAGTGTAATCTTTAAACTGATTCCTTGTTTAGTACTTATAACACAAACCCTGTTATCACAACCTTAGCAGAAATTAAAGTACAAGAAAATATTTTCCCATGAATGTGTTTTCCCAAGAGTACATTTTGTGTTTATTTTAGGCATGTTTAGACATGTTTCTTCAAGTTCCCATTTTATAAAAGCTCTGATGAATAACAGTGCTGCATATTCTTCCTGGTTGTTGGATATTGTCAAGAAAAAATATCTGAATTTACCACATTTATCTGTGGGCATTTGTATTCTTGATTTCAAGGGCCATTGTAGAGTTGGCTAGATATATTATGATTAGTTATTCAAATGCATCATATTCACCATGAAGTAATGAAATGAAGACTAGGTATGTTACACCAGACTTACAATTAATCTGTACACATGAAATATGGAGAAAGGGAATGGTACAATTTAACCTTTCATGACCTTTACTTCTCAGAGATGTCCAGAACCAAAGTAGTAAAGCTACCTTGACTGTATTTACTGGAGTCTAGTTTTTTCAACATTCCTGTAGGGAGAAGTTGCTTTTTTCCACCTTGCAGAAACATTCCTTCTCTGTTCCTTCTCTTTGGGACAGTTCCACTTTGTCCCAGCTCCCTTTCCAGGCAAGTTCTACATGTTTCCTTTACTTCTCGCTCTTGCTTTTATCCTTCATCTGTAGAGAATCAGTTGCCCATTTGCCAGAATCTTCTCTCATTATAGCTCTACTTTTTCCTTCCCCTACCGTGAAGTAAGGACATTTGACTCAGCATTGTGGTATACCTTTATCTGGAATTTTAACTTCTCTCTATGCAAAGCATTGTATTTCAATAGTGAGCTATAACTAGGGTTTAAATCAAACTGGCAAACAGTCTGTCATTTAATACACAGAATCATAGGATGAAAAGGTATAGAAGGGACTTTTGGAGAGTGTTTATCAGTATTTTGCCTTAATTTTCCAATAAGCGATTTCTAACACAGAGAAAAAGGACCCTATTCACCAGATGTCTGGAGGTATAGAGATAGTTCCCCTCAGAATGAGCATAGTATGTCTTTGATCCTGCAACTTTGAAACCGACTCCAAGTTATATCTTTACTTATTTTCTAATAAATGTTCTAAATTACTTACCAATGAGTACAGTGGTCCCTATTTATCTTTCCCCTTTATGTAGCACTTAGTACATGTCCAATATAAAATATGTAGACTGGACAATTATATCCTATAGTAAATGAGTGAAGTGACACCATGAAATGTAAGGAGATTTGCTTAAGATCACCGTGGTAGAATCAGCAGAGAATTCAGGGCCAGTGACTTCCAGCCCAGTGGGTTTCCCATCAATCTCTGACAGATGTTTCAGCCTGATGTCTTTTCCACATGGGTTCCTGGAAACTAGGGCTTCTGGAAGTTAGGAAAATCTGGAACATGACTGACCCCATTTAACCTGGTTTCTGTGCTATTTAAGTAAACCTAGAAAACTGCTCTAAGAGTAATGTACCTCTACATATGCCTCTGACAGCAGCCTAGCTCAAAGGGGGAGTTGTGAGGATGTGTGTGTGTGTGTGTGTGTGTGTGTGTGTGTATGAGACAGTGGATAAATGAGGGGTGAGTGGTAGTAGTGGGAGCAGTGGTGGGTAGCTTTCAACAGTAGATCGTCATATTTTCCCATTTCCTGAAACCACAGCTGTTTCCTGAAGCCCATTAGTCCGGTTTAGGCTTCAGGCGGCTGGAGGAAAGCATTATTTAGTGAGTGCTGTAGAAGTTGATTCTTGTGGAACCCATGAGAGTTAGATCTTGCTGTTGTGAAAATTTTCATAGGATTTTGAATTTTCAGAGACATTTTGTACTTTGCTTGTGAGCTTGATATAAATAGTCTCGTTCTCTGTCTCCCAGATAAAATCCATGGATAAAAAGAACTTCATCTCTTCCCTATGGAAGATACAAAATATATTTGAGTGACTGAATGGATAAATCTTTGTAAATGATCATTACTCAAATTTACATTGCCATTTTCATGAAAAAGGGGGAAATTTTGCTATTTTAAACTAAATTGAAGAGTAGAGGAAGGTAATACTATGTCCATTGAAAGACTATAACAGAAATAAAATGTACATACTCTAATCAGTCAAGCAGAAATAAGAGAAAACCTGTGTTACTTCCTCTCATTGGTGAGATTAGAAAATTCTGACTCCTCTCTTTGGTCAGGTGAACTATTCCTGGTTATTAAGTGAATGCATTCACCAAACAGTCACTTCACAGGACACCTTCTTGGTGCCAGCCACTCAGGTGAAAGTCGGGAATACAAAAATGACGAAGGTCATTTGAGTCCCAAGTTTCTTACAGTCCAGTGGAAAGACAACTGCATGAATAATTAACCAGAGTATAATTAACAAATTTTATGCTAGTGATATAAACCAGAAGAGGGATTGTGTTGATATTATCTTGGGATGTTAAGGAGGGTTTCACTGAGAAGATAAGTTGAAATGCAAGGACGTATAAACAGTTTTTTCCAGTCATAGAAGGGGAAAAGGAATTGTAGAAGGAGGAAAGCAAAGGTCAGGCAATGGATGGATGTGGGAAAGTGCCATGTGTGATCTCTTGGGAAAATGAAAGGAGACAAGGTAAGTGCAGGTCAGATTGAGAAGGGCATTCATGGCATGGCATGCCCACGTGGACATGGGAGCCAACCCAACTTTCAACCAAGAAATCGCTGACTGGCTAAGGGCTCTTTGAAATGACATCTCTGATGGGAACTCATAGAATTGATTGGGTGGTGGGTGGTATGAGAAGATGGGAGAGAAGGAGTGCCATCTAACTCTGTAAGTCCTTTCTTCATACAGATTCAAAAAAATGTTGGTAAAAATACAGCCAGGTTTCAGAAAAGCTAATTACATCTCTGATTGGTGGCCAAGGCAACAGTAAATACAGATAAAAAGAAGTTGCATGCAATGAGAAAGAGAAGGGTAGTTCCAGGAATTGTGTGAGGAAAGAATAAAAAGCTCTTTAAAAGGAGACATTCAGAAAGCAATTTGTCTGACGTTGTAGGGATGTTGGAAGCAGTTAAAATATTATCTTTAGCCCAGTAGAGAGGAATGAGAGAGCACAGAGAAGGAATATCCATATTATGTATTTATTTATTTATTCCACATGATTTAATTTAAATGAAAAAATATCTTGATAAGAAACTTAAATAAAATAGACATACCCCCTGCCCCCATACACTCACACTCCTCAACTGCCAGCATCCTGCACCAGAATGGTACATTTGTTAAACTGATGAACCTACATTGAAGTATTATTAGCACCCAAAGCCCATATTACAGTTTAGTCTTGGTGTTGTATCTTCTGTGGGTTTGGACAAATGTGTGATGTCATGTATCCACCATTATAGTGTCTTACGGAATAGTTTCACTGCCCTAAAAATCCTCTGCACTTTTTAAAACATTTTAATAATTACATTTTTAAAGAAACGTGTGATATACAT
This sequence comes from Tursiops truncatus, assembly GCF_011762595.2. Classification (NCBI taxonomy): domain Eukaryota; kingdom Metazoa; phylum Chordata; class Mammalia; order Artiodactyla; family Delphinidae; genus Tursiops; species Tursiops truncatus. The sequence continues at coordinate 89,016,926 of NC_047038.1, read as the reverse complement.
GTTACATGTATATAAAAGATTAGAATTAAATTCAACAGCATGTTTTAAGAGTGCTGACTGTGTCTTATAGATTCAGATTTCCTGCTTGCTCACAGGGTGTACTACTATCCTTTCCTGTCATCTGGCCTTTTACTAGATTACTCCAGGCCCACTGGGCATGTTTCATTTCATCATTAGGCCTAAATAATGGTGAAATAAGATTACTTGTGTCAGGAGACAGTTCCTTTTTTCATGAAAATTTACAATAAAATATGTGGGTGAAGAGGCTTCACTTAACTCCACCCAGGAGCAGTGAAATAAACATGTGAGCGACGTCTAAATAATTTCAACATGTCCATATTCCTGTTGGAAGAGGCCAGTCATTTAGAGCCCCAGGTGCTCATATCACCCATACTTCCAGACCCTGCAGCAGTAGTGTGAATAAGTTAAGAAATTGCAGCACAACCAACTGCAGCAAAGCAGCTGCAGTAGGGTGGTGTGTGTGTTTGGTTATGAATGGGAGAAAAAGTAATTTTCATAGCATTCTTTAAATAGGAGTTCTAGTTCTGTCTGAAGATAGATGGACAATTGTAGGATTATAGATAAGATAGACCAAGTTCATGGATAGTTTTGGAAAATGAAAAGCTGATGTTTTAATAAAATCCAAAATTGGAGTATTAAAAAAGAGGAAAATGATTTGTGGGATGAAAGAATAATTCTAAGGATGCTTTTTCTTTTGTCCATTACCCCCACTTTCCTGTGAATTAAATGTGAGCACAGTTTTCTTCTTAAGAACATTGGAATGCCACCTTTTGAAATAATTTCCATTTTCTTATGGCATTTAAATAACATGTTTTGGATATGCTTGAGAATGCAGGAAAGATTTGATTATATGGAAATTTATATCCAGGTATAAATCCAGTATGTTTACGTCCTTTGATTTTTGAAGCTGGTGGTGAGAGGGAGCACAGCATGTGGTGAATATGTGGATAGAGACGTCAAAAGATTTTTTTTTCTTTTAATATATTTATTTATTTATTTATTTTTGACTGCGTTGGGTCTTCGTTGCTGCGCATGGGCTTTCTCTAGTTACAGCGAGCAGGGGATACTCTCCGTTGTGGTGCACGGCTTTCTCATTGTGGTGGCTTCTCTTGTGGCGGAGCACGGGCTCTAGGCACGTGGGCTTCAGTAGTTGTGGCCCACGGGCTCAGTAGCTGTGGCTTGTGGGTTCTAGAGCACAGGCTCAGTAGTTGTGGCGCACGGGCTTAGTTGCTCCGCAGCATGTGGGATCTTCCCAAACCAGAGCTCGAACCCGTGTCCCCTGCATTGGCAGGCGGATTCTTAACCACTGCCCCACCAGGGAAGTCTCGAAAGGATTTCTTGGTCTGATGTGAGGCCAGTTTCTCCACTCCTCACCTTCCCCCACCATTTCTAGAGTTGTCTAGAATCCATCATAAATATGACTTCAGTGAAGCATGCAAATCTCTCTTCTTCAGAGTATTGTTCACGGTGTCAATATGTATTCCATCCCTGAGATGCTTTTGTGTAAATAAGAAGTACTACTTTATCAAAATCAATATATACAAGGGTGTAAACTAGATATCAAACCGTCAGATTTTCTTCATGACATATTACCAGTGCTAACTCTAGTTTATTATTTATGTAGCAAAACCATGTAGGAGTATGTGTGAGCGGCAGTAGACAAGGGTGGAGGAATCTTCCTGCTCACATCAAAGATGTTAGGATATCAGGGACTGTTATCAAAATTCCTTTTTGCAGAGGGTTCTCTAAGGCTTCTGGGAAAAGCCAACTAAGTGGCCTACTGACTAACAGCAGCGAAGAGATTCATTGAATTGGACACTTGTGCTGTGTGTATCTTTCTGAATATACGATATACTTAACAAAATTTACATTAAGAAAGAGTGGGAAGAGTATTTAGGGATTAACAAGTACCCAGGCCACTGGCATTAGGGCATTTAAACAGTAAAGAGAGACAGATACTGACTGCTGGTTTCTGGTGAAAATATCACCTCTAGGTAGGAAATTCACCTGAAGATAGCTGACAACTGGGCCTAAAACTTGGGATACGGTTTGATTGTTATGGGGGAGAAATGTTTTTGAGAATGTCAGTTAAAAAACATTCTCCAGTGTAGCTATGGGGGAATGTGTCCCACATTCCATCAGGGAGGGGACCATAAAAATTGAACTAGCAATCTGTACTTTAGTTGTCAAACAAATACTTGTACACTTGCAGGTGGGTGCTTGTGTGGTGGAAAGAGAAATTCATCAAAGGTGAGATATGAGAATTTGTTAAAAAGTGGGCCAGCAGTGGTACAAGCAAGGCTGCTGGAAGAAAGAATGGAAGTAACAGTAGCAGTAACAGAATTGGTTGGAGACTATAATCCAAGGAGAAAATGACCCCTGACCCCTCCAGGACTCAGTGAGACAGGGAAGTGTTAGGGATTTGAAATCTCAGAGCTTACTATTCAAACACAACTAAGATTCTTACCTATTCACTTGATTGTCCCTATAACTTACTCCTTCCTATGCTAGCCCTCCTCTTATAAGTGACCTGGAGAAACAGGGGTATATTCTAATTGCCATTTTAATTGTCATCATATCTTGATTGTTTCCTAAACTGGAATGATTTCAGGAAATAAGCTTTATATTTTAAATTAAAATAGCTACAGTGTGCAGGGTGGACTTTATTTAAAATATGTATATGTGTAACTGTAAATATATAAGTATATTTAATCCTATCTTGTGGCAGTACTTAATTCACACATAGATAATAAGCAACTGATTTATTTAGGGCATTGTGCTAAGTGTCGAGTAGGGTACCAAGAAGTTAAGACCCAGTCTCAGCTCTCAAATTTAGTGAGAGAACTGATAAACTATTAATCTGTTTCCAGGTTTTCAGTTCTAGGACTGAGTGGTGGTTTGTGTGATGAATTATTCAAGATAGGCTAACTGCTGTAAAAACAAAACAACTCCTACACTGAGCAGTTTACATGTCATACATTTTTGCAGTTCATTAGGGGTGAAGGGTCTAGTCCACGCAGTAATTTAGAGCCCTAGGTTCCTTCTTTTCCATGCCTCTATATCATGTAAGGTATTGGAGTCCTCCCTTGGATTCTCTGCATCTGGGCTTCAGTTAGGGGCCAGGCCTGGAAGATTTTTTTAGGCACTACATCTGGAGGTGGGTGAATGTCACTTTTGCTACATTCTAATGGCCACATAACCCACTGACTAAAAGGTGGTCTGAGAACTGAAGTCTTTCTGTGTTCACAGAGGGAAACAAAGTGGAGTCTCAATGATATATAGCATAGTCTGTGCCATTGGAAGGAATCTCTCAGGCTGACCTTTTCTAATTTCTGGGAGCTTAAATGGGATTTGCTCATCAGTCATTAAATTTCCCACCTTTTAGTAGGAAATGGAAGCATGGAAGACAATGAACACTTATCAATTGCCTACTATATGCCTATATGATCTCAATTGGCCCTCAAACAATCTACTTCAATGGGTATGATTCTAGATAACATATGTAGTTGCTGAGGCTGGGAGAGGTTAGGCAGCTTGCTCGAAGGCACTTAAGAGATTGATGGAATAAGTATAGGTCCATATGTCTGTTTCCAAGGCATTTACTCTTTCATTATCTCTGAAGTAGGAAGTTGGGCTCAGGGTGAACAAATATTTGTTGGATGAATGAAAAGATAAAAGAATTAAGTTATGCAAAAAGATAAAAGTAAGCAGTTCAGAAAATAATTCAAGAAACATTTATGGGGTTTAATAATGAAAAAAGACAGAAAAAAGTAAAATATATGTGCTTAGAATGATAAGAAATAGGTGCTCAGCACTTAGCTGTAGTCCCACTTTGAACCTAGGGAACAGTTATTTGTTCTTTTGTTTTTGAACCATTCATTCATTCAACAACCATTTACTGAAAGCCAACCACGTATACATAAGGTACAGGGATACAGAAGACATAGTTCTTTCCCTCATGAAGCAAGCTTATACACACGGGATATGAATAACCATTCGTTTTTTTTTTTAATTCATTCATTCATTCATTTACTTTTGGCTGCGTTGGGTCTTCGTTGCTGCGTGCGGTCTTTCTCTAGTTGCCGTGAGTGGGGGCTACTCTTTGTTGCAGTGCACGGGCTTCTCATTGTGGTGGCTTCTCTTGTTGCAGAGCACAGGCTCTAGGCGCGCAGGCTTCAGTAGTTGTGGCACGTGGGCTCAATAGTTGTGGCTCGCGGGCTCCAGAGCACAGGCTCAGTAGTTGTGGCTCATGGGCTTTGTTGCTCCGCAGTGTGTGGGATCTTCCCAGACCAGGGATCGAACCCGTGTATCCAGCATTGGCAGGTGGATCCTTAACCACCGCACCTCCAGGGAAGTCCCTGAATAACCACTCTTTTTTTTTTGCGGTACGGGGACCTCTCACTGTTGTGGCCTCTCCCGTTGCGGAGCACAGGCTCCAGACACGCAGGCTCAGCAGCCATGGCTCACGGGCCTAGCTGCTCCGCGGCATGTGGGATCTTCCCAGACTGGGGCACGAACCCGTGTCCACTGCATCGACAGGCGGACTCTCAACCACTGCGCCACCAGGGAAGCCCATGAATAACCACTCTTGTATAGCTTTCTTTGGATTTGGGCAGCCCTTTCTCTGCATGCTGTAGTTGAGCCTGCCGAATGATAGTTTTGTTCTCTCCAGGCAGAGGAAGAACTCCTTCTAAAGCAGGGAAGAGGAAGTACAGTAATAAGAAAATTGTTTCTTATTACTGAAGCCTTCCAACCACCAGTCTGCTTTTCTAGAAATTGTTGTATGGCTTTTCCCAGACACAGAGGGGAGCTCAACATTTAACTGTAGTATCCGAAAGCTTCTTTGGAGCAGTGTGGTTAAATAGGTTCTTAAAGGTTGAGGACCTTTTCAGCTCTGCAAAATCAGCCTCCATCATGCTTATGTGTATCCTTCTTAACTAAATGTGGTGATTTTGCACTTCCTAAATTGATCTGTCATAGAAAGATCCCAACATCTGGGGATATGAAGAGGAAATGTCAAGTGACGGGCAAGACTTTTTCACTAATTCTGCAGCTAGTGAGTCCCTAAGTGAAAACCCTGCAAGTAAAATACAGCATTATAAAAGAATCATGATTATTTCTTTAAAAAGGAGATTCTAATTATAATTTTAACACATATTGAGGTGCTAAAGTAATCTATAATGCAATTATTTTTAAGTCAGATTAAGTTAAATATATTCAAAAGCTAATGTAGATAACCTCTCTCGATATATACCATCTCTTTCTGAAGTTCTCTGATGTCAGTTTAGAAAAGCACCTTTCTCCTGTTGAAGTGTTAATCAGATGTACTTAATTTTTCTGTCACTTGAAAAAAAGTATTAAATCACATCAATATTTCTTGAATTTTTCCTTCCAGATTACTCACTTTGATCTTTTTATATGGTTAAATTAAATTTGCTTTTTCAATTATTCAACAGTATATCATCCAGTATTTTCTATGTATCAGGCCCTGTACTAGGTGATTAGGAATAATCTGTGAACCAGCTGGAAAAAGTCCCCGTCTTTGACCTTGGCTCTAGCAGAGGGAGATGGACAATAAACACTAACTAACAAATTATGTGGTAAACGCTAACTGTAACAAATTATGTGGTTTATGTTTTTAGGGTAGGTCTCCTTGAGAAGGTGACTTTAGAGCGAAAACTTGAAGATGAGGGAGCAACCCTGTGTACACCTTGAGGAAGAGGCTTCCAGACAGCAGGAGCGCTCTTTGCAAAGGCCCTGAGGCAGGAGCATGCTTGGCATATTTGAGGAACAGTGAGGAGGTGAGTTCCTGGAGCAGAGAGGAGGGGAGGGGAACTCAGAGTGGTAAAGTGGGCCAGATGGTGGGGGGGGGGGGGTGCGGTGTAGGCCACTGTAAAGATCTAGGCTTTTATTCTGAAGGAAATACGGAACAGGTTTTTGACCATAGTGGGAACATGATCTTTCCCTCTGTCTTCCTCTGTTCTAATGCTCCTTTGCTGTTGGACATTTTTGTAATATTTATAATGGTGTTATTAGTAGTCTAATCATGAATAAATTCAGATTTTTATCTGGTATCTGTTGCCTACAGAATGCAAAATCAGATACTGCTACAGCTTAGTTATGTCAACAGACAATTTTCTTTGTAGATTCCAAGTGGTCAGGAGATTTCTCCATTCTGTTGGCTGACTGCTTGTGACCCAGTCAGTCCAAATATCAGCCTGGTTGTACATTTACAGAGTGCAGATTTTAGTAACCAATCTTGCAGTGAAGCAATATTTACATATTTTATAACTTACCTGATTCTACTTCTTCTAGATGGATCTCTGAACATTTACATTTTAATAAACTTCCCCAGATGAAAGCTTTCTCCATGTACGCAATGACTCCCTTATGTGTTTGAAAATATGAGGAAGCTTATATTTTATAGTTTACACCCACTACCCTGCTGTGATTGAAGGGTGGTACCCTTCACATGCTATGACAGAGTGTTCTGTATTTTCCAGTTAGGTTCGGAGGGTGTTTTTAGGTCTTGCCCCAGGCCCATAGCCTGGAGAGGTTGTTCTCCAGGTTGCCCAGGTCACCTCAGGGTAATGGCCAGGTAGTAATGTGTGTGAACTCATGGAGTGATGTGCTTCTTATTTCAAGCACTGGGTCCACCTGAGGAGAAAAGTTGTGATTATTGAAGAGTCTTCACACAGATTTGCCAGCTTCATACTGTTTCACATAGAAACCTTGAGAGTGGAATAAGATGTATCTGAGTTTGATCATTATTGCATATAAAAAGTGTAAGCAATCTTTAAAATTCCTAGAAGATAGCATAGGATAATAAGTTTAAGATCCCCTTTTTTTTTTGGTCCCAAATATGTTTTTATTTTTAACACTCAGGCCTTTCTCCTTTGTGTCAGCTCTCTTAGAAAACAACCAGCCATTACTTTTCAGAGTCAGTAATTTAAACTGCATACTCTTCTCAAACCAATTTCTGTCAACATTAAATTGCTTCCTTCAGCCCAAGAAAAAGAATGCTTTAGTACACAAATATTTTAGGACTCAAAATAATCTTTTTGAAATGTGAAATATCATTAGCAAATGAAAGGCAGGATAACCATAATCATTAGCACTACTTTAATTAGCTATTATTTGTATTTGCTGTTTTGTACTATATTGAAGAATTACAGCTATTTCATGGTCATTATTCATTTTCATTCAAAGCTTTAATATTGAAAGAATCATTAAAATGCCTTCTTAAGGGCTTCCCTGGTGGCGCAGTGGTTGAGAGTCCGCCTGCCGATGCAGGGGACACGGGTTCATGCCCCGGTCCGGGAAGATCCCACATGCCGCGGAGCGGCTGTGCCCGTGAGCCGTGGCCGCTGAGCCTGCACGTCCGGAGCCTGTTGCTCCGCAACGGGAGAGGCCACAGCGGTGAGAGGCCCGCGTACTGCAGAAAAAAACAAAACAAAACAAAAAAATGCCTTCTTAATTTCTTTGCCAATTTATAGACATCATGACTCATATTTAAAAGTTCACTGCTTTGTTTATGAAATTTAGATTTGTTTACATATCTGAGACTTCCAAACCAGTGAAGTACCACGCTCAGCTGGAACTTAGCACTCCTCATTTTCCGTTCAATAAGTTTACGATCTTGATGTAGGGAAAGGTTTCTTAAACAACACACACACATGTTCTGGAGAATTTAATGAACACCCTGGACGTTCTTCACGAGCTTCCTAAATTTTGTTTACAATATGAGGGAGTTTATGGACGTTAAAAACTATTGAAGTAGGTGTCTCAGAATGAAGGCACTAAACAGGAGGCTCTAATGATAAGATCTTAAAAGTAAAATATATCAGTCAGGCTAGCTTAAAGTATGTCTCAGTAACAAGCAAAGCCAAAAATTTCAATGGTCTAAGACTACAAAGGTTATTTTTTACTCACACTACATTTTCATTGTGAGTCAGCTAGAGGTCTCTAATGCAAGTCACCCTCCCTCTGGGATCAAAGTTGAAATAGCAGCTAGAATGTGGAAGGTTGCTAGTTGCTCTTTGGGGTCTCAGCAGTAATTCAGCATTCTTCCTGGAAGTGACATACATCATGTCTACCCACAACTCTTTGGTTAGAACTAGTTATTTGTCCCTACCCAAGCAGAATGGGTCTGAGAAGTGCAATTGTACCACATACCTGGAAGGGGGAACTGGAGCATTTCAGGAATAACACTGCTGACTGCTATATGGGACCACTCCTACCTCAATTAGGAAGTGATTATGTACTTTCTGAAATCCTACTTCTCCTTCCTACATACAGTGCCTTTAAAATCCTTCTCTACCTTCTAACACAATATCTTTCTTCCTATGAAGGGAATATCTAAACTAATTTTTTTAAATTATCATAACTATGAATTGACATAAAAGTCACGGATGAATTTCACATCAAATTCTTATTCAGTTGTATGTGATGGTGGACAATTAGGACATTAAGTATACAGTAACTGGTCAGAGGAGAAGTCTATTTGATAGCAGGAAGGAAAGGTATCAAGTTTAGTTATAGACTGGACCAGTTGGTGGCTAGTATGCTCTGGTTCAGTTCCTGTTTACAGCTAGTATACATTCTGATTTGGTGAATACATCCATTCTGATGTATTTTTCATGCCATGTCTGCTTTAAATACTTTGAATATCATCTCTGGTTAGTAGAAATAAATGAGTTAAGTTAATGAATTCAGGAGAAGAGACAGGTCAGCAGGATCTTATGAAGATATAGATGAAACATATGTCAGAGGAATTATGAAATATTTTACCTTCTTATGTCTATAAAATTGAGATGAGTCAAGAGCATAGTTGGAATTTGATCAGTTAGAATAGAGGATCCAACTGAGACTGAACTTATGCACTACTGGTTGCCCTGGCAACAGGGCCCCCTTCCCATGCTAGCAATATCATAGGGTGAGTGAAGTAAGAATTGGAGATAGAGAAATATGTGTTCAAGTCACCTCCTACTTCTGGGAGAGTTAGGGGAGGAGTTTGCTAAAGGCAAAGACGAGGTCATGAAAGGGAAAGGATTTCAATTAAAAAAAAAAATTAAGTATCCCTGAGCTTGAAAGCTTCTGGGTATAGCACTGCACATAGCAATGTTTCTTTCCTGACTCTGGTTGAAGGCGGGCTAGGTAGTAAATCATGTGATTGCATATCTACATTATCTCTTCCATCATAGCCCAGAAAAAGCACTGGACTGGGAAATTGTGACCTGTGTAAATTGGCTTGGACTGGAGCCATTTGCTGTGTGGATTGCTCTGCCTGCTCTTACTGTTACCCAGGAAGTTCTCATTTGCCTAGAAGGGTCAAGAGGGAGTCAAGACAGGCTTGCCCATCATATACCCAGAGAAAACCATAATTCAAAAAGACACATGCACCCCAATGTTCATTGCAGCACTATTTACAATAGCCAGGTCATGGAAGCAACCTAAATGCCCATTGACAGACGAATGGATAAAGAAGATGTGGTACATATATACAATGGAATATTACTCAGCCATAAAAAGGAATGAAATTGGGTCATTTGTAGAGACGTGGATGAATCTAGAGACTGCCATACAGAGTGAAGTAAGTCAGAAAGAGAAAAACACATATCGTATATTAACGCATATATGTGGAACCTAGAAAAATGGTACAGATGAACCAGTTTGCAGGGCAGAAATAGAGACACAGATGTAGAGAACAAACATTTGGACACCAGGGGGAGAAAGTGACAGGGGTGTTGGTGTTGGTGTGATGAATTGGGAGATTGGGATTGACATATATACACTAATATGTATAAAATGGATAACTAATAAGAACCTGCTGTATAAAAAAATAAATAAAATTCAAAAACAATTTATTAAAAAAAAAAGACAGGCTTGCCCATATTTTCTGTGAATTTAGTTTACTTTGTTTTTAATGTTGCCCTTAGGTGCATTTTATTCTTGCTAAATACTTTTCACATTTTGAAAAAAGAATTTTGTGTTAAAGAGGCATATTTGGGGGCAACATATTCTAGTTTCCTTTGGTGGATTGCCTAGTCCCTGTAAAAACCTAAGAAAAAGGGTGAGAGAAACCTCAGTTGGCTCATCATACAGGTCAGAGGCACAGGAGCAATCTTTGAATCTTCCATAGGATTCAACCTTCTCACCAAGACTAAGGGCTCCATCAAGGCTCCAAGATAGTGAGATGATTTTGATTCCTAAGCCTTGTCTTCTGTGCACATATAATTTTCTAGGCACTTAGCAGGACTAAAGTTATGATTTTCATGGGTATTTGGCACTGTTGATTTAATTTACCCCCTTCCTCCATAAAAAGTATTGAAAATTATGTTTTATGTTGGTATAAAGATAAATATTATATTTTAAGATACTTTTTTGACCTATAAATTTATTTTCCTTCTGCTTCTAAAATAAATTAAAACATTTTCATGAGCTTCTAAACCTATTGTGGACCCTAGGCATGGGGTTACTGCTGGGTCTAATGGGTAAGTTGGTCCTGAACCTCTAGGGATGGCTGTGGTTATGGAAGGAGTTTGAGGATTCAGGAATTCTGGTCCAACGAACTGTGATCTTTTATCACTAACAATTTCAGCTTGAGAAGAGTCTAAAGCAAGGATCAAGCCTCCATAACTTGTTAAAAAATTATCTGAGTAGGGAAGTAAGTGTTTTTGTTGGTGGTGTTCATCTTTTATCCCACAGTTGCTTTTTATGCAGTGAAAGGCAGAAAAGGCAATGAATTTGCCTTCTGCCAAAGTATAACCACAAGGATTAAATAGGAAGACTTGGGAAGCAATGCATGAGCCAAAGACTTTTCTTACCTCCACCACTGCAGCATGGAATATTTTAATTGACTGACTGATTGAATCACTTATAATGTGCTCTCTGTGTGGTGCTAGGGTCATGGTGAGCAAAACAGACATGCTCCTTGATCTTGGGGGTATGTAGTCCTGGGTTGGGGGGCAGGTGGGGAGGATAGGAGAGAGATGAGTGACCAAGCAATTATAATATAGAATGTTGTACTCTATCGAAGGAGAAAGTGACAGTTCTGAGAAAGCTTATGGGAAGAGCACTTAACACAGATTTGCAAGGCACAGGGACAAATAAATTTTTACAGATGAAGTGAAATCACAATTGAAGACTATAGGGTAAGTAGGAGTTAGCAAATGATGAAAATAAGAAGGAAGAGGAGGAGAAAGAAGAGGAGAAGGAGGAAGACGAGGAGGAGTGGGGAAGGAGAAGAAGGAGGGGAGGATGGGAAGATCTCAAGAGGCCAGAAGAGAACTTAAAGGGTGGGTGGGAGGCAAGGAGGGGCACAGGGGAGAAACAGGGTGCATTAGAGGAACCTCAAGGAGTTTGTTATGGATGGAGCATAGAGCACGTGGAGGAAAAAGAGGAGAAGCTAGAGAGTAGGGCAGAAGCCATGGAGGCAGGGTCTTGAAAGTCATGATGAAAGTTCCAACTTTAGTATAAAAGCAGGGAGCCATGAAGAGTTTTAAGCAGTGGAGTGACATGTTTGTGTTTGCATTTAAGAAACATCATCCTGATTACAGGATAGAATGGAAAGAGAAGGGTATGTGTGGGGGGAGAGGGAGAGATAAGAGTCCATTGCCATATTAATCCAGGCAGAGAAGATGGTGATGACTTGAGCTATACTAGTGGCAGTGGCTATGCAGAAAAACAGATGTGTCTGAAAGATACCTATCTAGGAGCTCTCATTGACAAGACTTGTGATAGACTGTGGAAGCTGAGAGAGAGGCTAATTATACCCTGGTTTGGGGTGAATATGATTTATTCATGGTACCATTCAACCAAAGGGAGGGAGTAGGAAGAGAATTGAAATAAAAATCACAGGGAAGATCTTCTTTGCAGATTAATAATGAATTCAGCCTGTTCTCATCTGGGTATGATAATCCTGTAAATCTGATGCCCAATTTGACCTCTGTTATGACCACATTCATAGGAGCACCACGTTGTACAAACAGTTACTTTCTTCTTGTCTTCCACCTCTTCCCTTTACCCTATAACCATACAATTTTTTTGCCCCAACTCCCATCCCTTTCTAGAAGAAACCACCGCAGAATGCCAATCTCATGGTAGGACTGTTTCAGCAGGACTCAGGCAAGACCAGCAGACTCTGGCTGCACCTTGCTTTGGCTGCTGGGTAGAAGGCCTAGACAAGAATGTGCTGTAGTTTATTTGGGCATCACTTGATTTTTGACTTGGCTAAGGAACACCGTTGCCTTAGCAATTTGCAGAGAAAAGCAGATTGTTACTAAATTTTCACCATTCAACCCTTGAAGCTGCCAAACTTGCCTCAGCCTGGACTAGAGGTGATTCCATCTCAGGTTAAATTTGGGGGAAAGAATCCTGGAGTGGTGAGTAGGTGGGTGGAAGTTTAAGGTGCAAGTCCTATCAGACGTTTTCTCTGAAGATGGTGTTCTTCTTTGAAAAAGATTTTTGTTTCTTTTTGGTTTTTTGTTTCTCCTTCTCCCCCTCCTTCCCCCTTTCTCAACTCCCTCTCCTCTTCCTCTTTCTCCTTGTTCTTCAACCCCCATCTCCTCTAACTGTTAAGTCTTGCCGTCCACAGAGGTTAGCCTGGCAAGTGTGATGAAGGCAGTCAGAAAGATGAAACAACAGGGTGTTTGGTGTGCCAGGCACTGGGCATGAGCTTTAAAGGAAGAATACCTTCCCCGTCCACTGGTGAATAGTGAGGATGTTTTACTGTCTATTCGCCTTTTTTTTTGGCGGGGGGAGGTGGTATTAGAAAAGGTTGGGTGGGAAAGTTGGGTTGGACTGGGAAAAGGAAAGAAGAACTGCAAAAGTGTTTTTCTGTAGAACAGCCGAGGTCTTTGTACTATATCTTTTGTTTGGTTTAGTTTTCATGGGCCCATCCTTTAAATACATACAAGCTAGGTGTCAGAAGGATGGAAAAGTCATCTGGAATAACGATAGGAGCTGTACATAACTTCATGGGAAGAATATTGCTCAGGGGAGACAAGTGGGAAACTTACATAGATGTGGGAGGTTGACACGTTGTTCACTTTCCAGAGGAGGCTTGGTGGGGGACAGCAGGCCAAATGCTGGTAAAATGTTCTGAAGGGCAAACCTTACATGGCCTGAGCATTTGGAACTTTTTGGTTGGCTTCTTTCTGTTGCCTCATTTTCCAACTCCGTTTTGGGCTTAGGAAAGCTCTCTTCATTTTCTTGTAGGTTGTTAATTCCTTAATATGTAAGCCTTTGTCTCATTGACTAAATCCAAGCCAAAGGGGAGCAGATGAGAAATCTATGGTCTCACAGTTCTGTGAAAATTGGAGTTATGCTACTAAAAGCCAAAGAACTAGCAGAAGTTAGGAGAGAGGCCTGGAACAGATCCTTCTCTAGCACCTTTGGAGGGCGTGTGGTCCTGCTGACACCTTGATCTCAAACTTCTAGCCTCCAGAACTGCGGGACAATACATTTTTGTTTATTCAGCCATTCATTTTGTGGTACTTTGTTATGGCAGCCCTAGGAAACTAATACACACCATCTAAAACCCTTAACAAAGTAAGTGCCAGAATCTATGCTTCAAGTGCCTTCTCTCTCTGTCTCTTTTGCAAACTTTTTTTTTTCTATAGCATGAAGATAGCTAGCTCACAGATGGCGTCTGTTTGCAGTATTGTTACAAGTGGTTATGTTTCTATGTCCTTTCTGTATATGTGGTTGAGGTGAGCTTTGCTGATTTATGTGAATCTAAGTGTTTCAAGATAGACCTCAACATGAGCTCTGGATGAATATGTCCTTTATTTTTGATAGTTCTTAAAAATATTTGAAAAAAATACTTTTACATTTTTAGATGGATTTCAAGGACAATTAACTATTTCCTACATGTAAATAACTGTTAGAATGAGTGAAATTGGACAACCTCAGGTAAGTCATTTATTTCTCTGAGTCATGCTTATATTTTAAACAATGGTGGTAACGTTTCCTGCTTATATCAAAGGGTTGCTTTAAAAAAGCAAACTAAAGAGTGTGAAAGGCCTTTATGAACTGTAAAATACCATACAGTCTTGTTGACATTCACCAACTATATGATTTTTGCTTTATTTATAATTTTCACTATGCATTTTTTTAAATGAATTTGAGCTATCTTATAATGAAATACACAAACTCTAAGATGATTAAAATAGAAAATAAAACCATCTAGGGGAAAGGGAACACAAATGTACCCCAAATTCTAAGCTAGAATAGTGTGGTAAAGACTGCCTTAGCAAACAGCTAGACCACAATTCCCAGCCTTCGTTGCAGTTAGAGTGGCCATGTGATTTGGTTCTAGCCAGTGAGTCCTACTGAATGGAAGTGATCTGTGCCAGTTCCAGACCTGACTCATAAAGCCTCCTATAGGATGCTTCTCATGCCATAACCCATTCACAAAGGATGAAATGGTGATGTGAAGACCAGCGTGAGCTTGGAAACCATGCATTGAATATGGCAGAGTTTTGTTAGCCTAGAATGACTGTTAGGAGCAGATCCTATCTTTCCTCCGCAAGGTAGTCAAAGCACCTGCCCTCGGCTGCCATCTGAGCATGTAATGAACCTCTGCTGTCCGTACATTTTGAGTCTGCTTGTTACAGAAGTTTAGTCTATCCTAATACATACTGTTACTGTATTTGAGTATTAAATTTAGCATTCAAAATTTATGAATCGGGCTTCCCTGGTGGCGCAGTGGTTGAGAGTCCGCCTGCCGATGCAGGGGACACAGGTTCGTGCCCCGGTCCGGGAAGATCCCACATGCCGCGGGGCGGCTAGGCCCGTGAGCCATGGCTGCTGAGCCTGCGTGTCCAGAGCCTGTGCTCCGCAACGGGAGAGGCCACAACAGTGAGAGGCCCGCGTACCGCAAAAATAAATAAATAAATAAATAAATAAATAAATAAATAAATAATTCTGAATCACAGATTTCTACAGCCAGAAGACACTTTAGAGACCTAGCCCAGTCCACTCATTTTTCAAGTTACCATCTCTCTCTGTTTCAAATCCTCCAGTGTCTCCAGATTGCCTTCATAATTAAATTCAAAATCCTTAACATGGTTCACAACACATGTTCTCATTTCTCCCTACTTCTCCTTGTTTCTTGCCACTCTTTTCTTGCAGATCCTTCTCCAATTAAACAGAAAAACTTGCCTTTCCTCTTTCTCATTTCTATGCTTCTTGCTCTCCTTGGACTGCTCTTTGTCTTTTTCTTGAATATTATGAGATTATCTTAACTGTCACATCCTCTTGAAACCTTTTCCTAACTCCCCATTTCCTGACAGGTTAGATGCCCCTCTTATATTTTCCCACAGCCCTCCATGTGAACAATTCTCATAACACGTACTTTGCTCCATTATAAGCATCGGTTTGATTTAGGGAGTTGTTGACTAGATTAGAGTTCATTGATGGCAGAAGACTTTCTCTGAGACATTTTGTCTCCCAAATTTCTTAGCGTAGTACCTGGAATGTTTTCAAATAATTGAACAACTTATTTCAGCAAATATTTATCAAGTGCTTCCCATGTGCCAGGCCCTTTGTTAAGTGCTGGGGATCCAAGGACAACCAAAAACTGACAAGGCTCAATTGTAATTGGAGAATACAGTCTAGTGAGGGAGACAGATATGAATCAAATAATCACACAAACAAAAATACAACCTTGATAAGTGCTGTACATATACATATTTTAGCTACTAGTTCCTTTCCAGTCTGACTTCCCAGCACTTGAGCAGAAGAAATATATGATTTGGCACTCAAAATTATTGCAGTTTTAGAACATGCGAAATTATTGAATCCCATAAATAATAATCATAACTATTACGTTTGAGCCCTTATTGTGGGTGAGGCGCTGTGCTAAACACTTTGAAAGGATTAGCACATTAAGATCTCATTGAATCCTCATGAAAATCCTATCAGTTATAGACTACTATTGTAGAGAAATGAATTTATATTTAGGGTCTGCAGACCAAATTCAGAATTAGAACCATCCATGTAAAAGTGTAGTCAGGCATAGATTGGGGAATTGGTTTTCAGGTATGTCTCAGACCCAAGTTCTGATCGAACACCCAGGGTTATCTGGGAATTGACCTACAACACACCTTTCTTCACAGATGGAATTAAAAAGTGGGATGCTTCTTAGATCTGGTGAAACTTCACTCTAAATCAGTAGTATCATTGGCGTCTGTGTATTCCCATGATCACCTGGGGAGGCCTGGAAAAGTATCAATACCTCCACCTGAGGATTTACTGCATGCTTCCTTCTTCCCTCACTCCCCACCTCTCTCTCTCTCTTCCTTCCTTCCTTCCTTCTTCCCTCCCTCCTTCTCTCTCTCTCTCTTTCTTTCCCTTTTCCACCATTTCCTGCTTCCACACAATTATCCCCATTTTTCAGATGGGAAATTTGGGACTTAGAGGGATTGTGTTACAGGGATAATAAGTGATAAATCTAGAGATGTGATGTTATTTGCCTAAATTCAGTTAGGAAAAATAAAGCTCTGTTTTCATACATATGAAAATAGATGACTTATAGAGATAAGAAAAAATTATAGGTTTATAATTTCAGCTATCTGAAAAAAGGAAGCACTCAAGTTTTTCAGGTGGTACACTTTTGGCCTTTAATTATAGAAGGAATTGTTTGAAATTTTATTATTCACTCATTCATTCACTCACTCATTCACATATGAGAGTGAAAATGTTCCATAGAACATTGTCCTTACTCTGGAGGAAAAAGAAACAGATATACAAACAAATATAGGAAGGAGGTGGCATTTGATCTGGTCCCTTTAGTTTAGGTAAAAATCCATGGAACTGCGAGAGAGAGTGAGAGAGAGTATAAACTACGTAGAAGTACAGAGTGTAAACAAGCTTGGAAGTATAACTGGGCATGTAGGGAAAGAGCAAAGAGCTGAGTATGCTTGTTATAGAGGGTGCTGGGAGAGTGGTGTGGATGAGAGTGGCTGGGGGACCAGATCATGGAAGTCTTTATAGGCTACAACTAGAAGTTCAGATATTATCTTATATAAAATATAAAATGTGAGGTTGAGCATTCCTGGTGGCACAGTGGTTGAGAGTCCGCCTGCCAATGCAGGGGACACGGGTTCGTGCCCCGGTCCGGGAAGATCCCACATACCGCAGAGCGGCTGGGCCCGTGAGCCATGGCCACTGAGCCTGCGCGTCCGGAGCCTGCGCTCCACAATAGGAGAGGCCACAACTGTGAGAGGCCCGCATACCGCAAAAAAAAAAAAAAAAAAGTGAGGTTAGTGAAGATATTTGGGACAGGGAAAAGACATAATCAGGTTGATGTTTTCAAATGGTAGTGGTGGAGATAGAAAAGAGGGATTGCTTTGAGAAGGATCTTTTCAAGGTAAATTTAAGGGATAGAATCTACGTGTCCTGATGGCAAACGTAATTTAGGTGAGATGAAGGGCTAGAGCTGTGCTTTCCAATAGGACAACCACACATGGCTATTTAAATTAATCAACATTAAATGCAGTAAAAATTCATTTCCTCAGTCATACTAGCCACATTTCAAGTGCTCTGTAGCTACAAGTGGTTAGTATTACCATATTGGACAGCATAGACACAGAGTACTTCCATCATCACACAATGTTCTGGATAGCACCAGACTAGAGAATTACTGTTTTAAATGTGAACAGTGAATGACAGTGGTACTTATCAAAATAGGGAATATAAGAGAAAGAGAAAGTTTGAAAGAAAAAGAAAAGGACTTGGACACAGTGAGTTTGAGGTGCTATCGGGCAGTCAGCTGAAGATGTCAAACATGCTACTAGAAATTAGGTCTGTGCTCAAGATGGAGGCAAGGGTTAGAGAGAGACATTTCAGAGTCTTCACTTTATAAGTACTAGCTGAAGACATGGAAATGGGTATGAGAAGAGGACCAGGAATACCCCATAGTTCTCCTCCATTTAAAGAGGAGTAGAGGAATAGTGGTACAGTATGAAAAGTAATCCAAGGAGGAGGAATCTGAAAAGCCAGAGAAGAATTCTGAGAGAGTGATAATCCTAAAGTCAATAATGACAAATCAGGCAAAGATGTCCAAAGGCTTAGAGCATCCAAATAGGATTGGTTACAAAAAAACTTCTTTGGCTTTAGAGGTCAGGAAGTTATTAGTAGTTTTGCCTGGAGAGGTTTCAGTGAGTGGTGCTAGAAGAAGCTTAATTGCGGCAGAGCCAGGATGACATTGGTGTGTATGGGTAAGTGGGGGTGGGGCTGGGGGGTGGGAGGGTATAAGAGAGCTCTCCCTCCTTTTTGAAGTTTGGCTGTGAGGGTGACAAATAGAGGTTATTAGCTGGAGGGACAAGAAAGAATAAGGGAAAGTTTTTATTTTTTAGAAAATGTGAAACTTGAAATTTCTTTACCTGCAAAAAAATGAGTGGGTGGAATGGAAAAGACTTAAATGAGCTTGGAGTGAAGGTATAATTACTGAGCCAAGTGTCAGAGATAGTGGAAGAAAAGGTGGGTGAACCTTGGAAAGGGAAAGATTCTTCTGTTTCTCAGAGCCAGGATGGAAGGAGAGAATGATTAATATCTGAGGGTTGAGGTAGAGAAGTTTGGAACTGTTAACCTCTTAGTTTTATATATATTGTTTTCAACTCTGATTTATAGACAGTACAAAAACATTATATATATATGGATAACGTTGAACCTTGATAACATCCAAAAGCATGTAACCAGCATGTAACTTAATTCACATAATTTTGCAGTGTAGAAAGCTAATGAGGTCTAAATAGACAATATTCCAGACAGGAATGACTTGATAGTACATTCATTAGACTACCTCTTCATATGTCAGTGTTTTTTTTTTTTTTCGCGGTACGAGGGCCTGTCACGGTTGTGGCCTCTCCCGTTGCGGAGCACAAGCTCCGGATGCGCAGGCTCAGTGGCCATGGCTCACGGGCCTAGCCGCTCCGCGGCATGCGGGATCATCCTGGACCGGGGCACGAACCCGTGTCCCCTGCATCCGCAGGCGGACTCCCAACCACTGTGCCACCAGGGAAGCCCTATGTCAGTGTTTTAATTGGACTTCTGTAGAGCAGGTTAATAATCAGCTCAACCTTGAATTTTGTGGTTAACTTAGATCCAAGGAAGACTAAGTAAGTAAATAACTAAATCTACACTTGGACACATCATAATTAAACTGCATAACACTAAAGACAGAACATAAAAGAAAACCTGAAACACTAACAGGGAGGAAAAAGCATTATTTACAAAGGTAGATAATTAGGTTAGATTTGCAACAGACTTCACAGTGACAACAATGGAGGATAGAAGAAAAAAGGAAAATATTTTTCAAGAAAACAGTTGACAATCTAGTATACCCAACTAAACTATGATTTAAGGGCAAAGGTAAAATGAAGACATTTAACAATAATCTTGAAAGAATTTACTAGTTATTCATTCTCATTGAAAAAAATTACTCAAGGACACACTTCATTTTTTTTCCTGTATTTACGTTTATTGATTCAATCCTTTAATCATTTATTCAACACATAGTTACTACATGCCAGGTTCTGTTCCAAGCACTAGAAATACAGCAATGAACAAAACAAAATCCCTGCCTAAATGGAGTGTAGTTCACCTACTGTAACTACTAGTGTAGTTAACAGTACTGAGCATTTGGCCAGGTAGCAGTTTCAAAAATAAAGAAAATGGGTAACATGGGGTGTGGTCATCTACAAACAGTGGCATTAACATCCTGTCCTGGGAGAAGCAAAAGAAATGAGAGATAGGGAAGAGCAGACAATAGAGGGTCTTGGTGCTAAGCCACAGAGTTTGAATTTCATTCTGTAATAGGTAAGAGAAGGACACACTTTAAAGGAATTAAAGCACTGAGAGTAGAAGGAAGGAATGAGAAGCAAGAAGCAATGTGACAAAAAGAAATTGGTAAATATAAGAATATTTAAATAATCACTGACTCTGTAAAATAATAAAAGTAATGCTGACTACTTTGAAGGTAAAACACAAGTGGAAATAAAATACCAGACAATAATAATGTGTAAAATAGAATATGATTGGAATGAAAAATTCTGAAAACCTTTTATTATTCAGGAGGAAGAGATAAATTGTTTTAGATTTTAAGTCAAATTATGCATGTGGAAATTATAAGGGTAACCACTAAAGTTATAGCAATGGAATAAATAAATTCAAATAGTTCAAAATCTGAAAACAAAAAAAAATAAAACTTAAGCCAAGCAACAGAAAAAGAATTGCAGACAATTTTTCACATTGTGGCAACTAGCTCTTTTTTATTTTAATTAAAAAATTTCTCACTATCAATTATGAATGACTTTGAGTGTACGGGCTGAGGAAAAAGGGAGCATATTCCTCTATGCCTACTATGTGCCAATCCATATAGTGCTAAATGTTAGTGTTATGTGGTGTTCGTTTGGTGGTGAAATAATCATATGCATAGAAATTCCAACAGAGTTAACAGAAGACTATTAGCGCTATAAAGAGAACTTAGGAAAGTTTTGGGGACAAGACCAACTTGTAAAAGTCAATAGTATTTTCCTATACCAGCAACTATCAACTAGAAAATATAATTGAAATAAGATACTATGTATAATATCAATCAAAATGAATAAATTTCTAGGAACAAACCTAAAAAAGAAAGCCAATATCTTTGTGGAGAAATATTTAAAACTCTGTTAAAGACATAAGAAAAGTTTTGAATAAATAGGCCAATTTAATGTAGTAAAGATGTCAATTTTCCTCAAATGCATCTATAAATGCAATACAATTCCAGTCAAAATTCCATCTATATTTTCTGAAAAACTTGAAAAACTCTTCTAAAATTTGTTTGGGAAAATGAAAATCCATTTATAGGTAAGCCACAATTGAAAAAGAAGAGAAAAGACGAAGTTTATTATATGAGATATTAAGATATTTGACAATTATATGGTTTAAAAAACACATAATTGGTTATGGAACAGACAAATAGATCAGTGGAATAGAATAAAGACTCAGAAATTAGACTGTATATATGGGAGACTTACACAGCTGACAGATAAAGTGACATATTAGAAAATGAAAGCACAGATCATTTTTGTGGCATTGGGAAAATTTTCACTCGAAGAGAAATTTGGATCCCTACTTTACACTGTATACAGAGGCAAATCTGCATGAGTTAAAGACATCATTGTGAAAGTTAAATCTTATAAATCTAATAGAAAAATATTCATACAGAAAGGTCAACAACATCAACAAAAAAAAAGACAAGAAACCCAGGGGAAAAAATGGGTTGACAATATGTAAAAGCAATGTAGAGAGGGAAGTCTGAATGGCTAACAAGTTCATAAAGAGAGTCCTCAAATGCTGTAATCAGAGAAATTAAATTAAACACTGAGGCACCATGTTAAAGCTATCAGAGTACAAACATCAGAAATGCACATGCAAAGTGTTGGTCAGGATATGTAGTGATAAATACTATGTTCTCTTGTGGGTCTGTGAAGTGGCATGTTCATTGTTGTTACACCCTGTGGCCTAATGTATTCTTGGGTATTTGTCCCAGAGAATTCCTTGCACATATCTATGAAGTTACATATAATGTTAAAATATGAAATAATATGTGTTAGAGCTCATGAAAGTATGAAATATTTGAAGAGAGGAGAAAGTAGGGCAAGTTGGTCAAATGCTAGTAAACTTGTTATCCTCTCCTTTGGGTTTGAGTCTTGAGGGATGCCCATAAAGCCATCTGGATAGGTATGAGGGAATCACAAAGTGTCTGGCTTATTTGTACAGGTCTTTATGCAAAGCTTTGCTTTTGGCTTGAGCCACATCTAACATGGTGAGAGAAGGAAAGAAACACAAGTAGAGAATGGTGTCTAGAGAAATGAACCAGAGGTATTGTGCCTGGTTCCACAGTGCAGAAGATATGAAGGCAAAAACACAAGTGGAAATAAAATACCAGACAATAATAATGTGTAAAATAGAATATGATTGGAATGAAAAATTCTGAAAACCTTTTATTATTCAGGAGGAAGAGATAAATTGTTCTAGATTTTAAGTCAAATTATGCATGTGCAAATTATAAGGGTAACCACTAAAGTTATAACAATGGAATAAATAAATTCAAATAGTTCAAAATCTGAAAACAAAAAAAAATAAAACTTAAGTCCTTTCAAGGACTGGAGACTGGGCTCAGGACAAAGAGGCAGCAACATGTGGGGACTTGCTAAGAACAAACCAATGGCTGTGTCCACTGACTTTACTAGCAGTGACCAGCCACATTTCAGTAGACATCATCATAAAATACCCAGGGGCCAAACCATATCCAGCTACATCACAAACCCAGGTACCAAGAAAAGGCATAAAGACCTACAGGTGAGGAATGTAAGCCCGCTTTCCTCTAGGGGTTAAAATCACATGATTTCCCTTATACTTTCAGACATTGGAGAGGAGAGAGGGGAAGATGAAATATTCTAAAAAGGCAGAAAACTTACCCAAAAGAGAGTTAACCTGATAGAAATAGTTAAACAGGAAGAGATGCAGATGCCTTTAAATGGCATGGGAGATTAGATCAGTTTCAAAATAAGACAAAGCTGCATTTCTCCCCTGTATACCTGAATGTAAAGTCTGTGGCATGTCTTTGCTACACTGCCATATGCGTTTTCATTGAACCAAATTAAGTATGTGATTCAGGCAGTTCTTTTTCACACTTGATCTAAACAGATGGAAACCCTGTGGAGCAAATTACAGGATGATTCAGTGCAGGAAACACACTTTCACAAGGAAACAAGAATCATGAGGCCATGGTATTCATGTGTAATGGGTTCACCCACAACCTATTAAACAGAAGTCCTTGTGGAATAAAAGCAGCTTCCATAAATCTTAATAGTTTTGACAAGCTGAGAAGCTTGAGTCAGCCTCACTCAGATGACTTCAGGGCTCCAGAAGAGTTCCCCTTGTCCCCACTTTTAAGAAAAAAAATCTCCTGACAGATGCTATACTTTGCTTTTCAATCCTAAGTTAAAGCCTTTATTTTCCATTAAAATGCATGCAACTTGACTTAATATTGATTTAAAGCAATTTTCTCCAACTGTATTTTGAGTAATAATGTCTGCCAACGAGAGAATTTACTGTAAGATACTTGTTTCTTAATCTTAATTATTCAAAGATATGGAACCGTTCAAATTAGAACTTCCGGTTAGCATCTCGAGCTAGCTCTGACCACTTCACTGCCTTGGTATTTTCCAGGCTAAAGTTACCCCCACCACACACATTTATCACTTCCAAAGCCTCCAAAATGGAGACAGAGTGAACTAAAAAGCTAGTACCATGCAGTTCGGGGGAAAGGACACGATTAGTTATTCAATCAGGTCACAGCCTAGTGTTGTTTTTCACTTAGCCAAAACCTTAAAGTGAGTCTCATTCATGTAAAGGAGATAATAGGACTTCCTGCACTGTTGTAGGGAAATTTAGTTGGTTCAATATGTGTAAAAGTTCCCTGTATTTCATACAGTTTGTCATAGTTATTCTAATTTCAGGAATTGTTTATAGGAAAGTTATCTAATATATGGAAACACTTATGTACACAGACCTATTTGGTGCAGCATTATTTATGTATAAGTACAAATAAAATAAGAAAAAGAGAGGGGACTTCCCTGGTGACGCAGTGGTTAAGAATACACCTGTCGGGGCTTCCCTGGTGGCGCAGTGGTTGAGAGTCTGCCTGCCGATGCAGGAGACACGGGTTCGTGCCCCAGTCCGGGAAGATCCCACATGCCGTGGAGCAGCTAGGCCCGTGAGCCATGGCTGCTGAGCGTGCGCGTCCGGAGCCTGTGCTCCGCAACGGGAGAGGCCACAACAGTGAGAGGCCCACGTACCGCAAAAAAAAAAAAAAAAAAAAAAGAATACACCTGCCAATGCAGGGGACACGGGTTCGAGTCCTGGTCCGGGAAGATCCCACATGCCGAGGAGCAGCTAAGCCCGTGCGCCACAACTACTAAGCCTGCGTGCTGCAACTACTGAAGCCCGCGTGCCTAGAGCCCGTGCTCTGCAACAAGAGAAGCCACCACGATGAGAAGCCCATGCACCTCAACGAAGAGTAGCCCTCGCTCACCGCAACTAGAGAAAGGTGGCTTGCAGCAACGAAGACCCAATGCAGTCAAAAATAAATAAATACATAAATAAATTTTAAAAATACATTTATTAAAAAAAAGAGAAAGAGGAAAAGACATAGTTAGCTCTTTGTCTGGTAACTTTTTTTTTTTTTTTTTTTTTTTTTGTGGTACGTGGGCCTCTCACTGTTGTGGCCTCTCCCGCTGTGGAGCACAGGCTCCGGACGCGTAGGCTCAGCGGCCGTGGCTCACAGGCCCAGCCGCTCCGCTGCATGTGGGATCTACCCGGGCTGGGGTATGAACCCGTGTCCCCTGCATCGGCAGGCGGACTCTCAACCACTGCGCCACCAGGGAAGCCCTGTCTGGTAACTCTTGACCTTGCTTTCTAAGTATCCAGGTTTGACAATTATCAGTCCACAAAACAGAGTTCACACACAAATTTGAAAAAGTGTTTTTGGAGTAGCTATATTTTCCCTTGAGATCTTATACTTCTTCCCTGTCTACCCCCATGTGTCTTTATGTATCTGTGTCTGTCTGTATTTTCTGTGCTAAATTCTATGTGCCAGGTACTCACATGGGAAGCAACATAGAAATGCTGTTTGTTGACTGTTAAGCCTGAGAATAGAAAGATACTGAGTAATTAATTGCCCTCCTCTTTCCTCCTCCCCTCCATTTCTGTCTCTGTCTTCATCGCTTCCCTCTCAAATGCACACAATCAAGAAAGCCTCACCCGGCCCTTTACTCTTGTCCTTATGTTCCCTGTCCTCTGTCCCTACCATCCTATACTTACAGTTTTCTCCTGCTTCATGTACAAGCTAAAGGGTCTTTGAACTTCATTTCCAGTGCTCCTTATTTCTGGCACCCATATACTTGGTGTCCAAGCTTCCAAAGGGCAGAAATTAGGTCATAAATTTGTGGATTTCTTACTCAGAACAGGAATCATTGCCTTTGAACAACACATTGCCTTTTTACAACACTTAGTTCTAGAAAACTGATGGTGATTCCTGTTCAAATGCAAAGAAATTTTGGCCAGTGAAGATATGATTGATTCCACTGTATGCATCTATTAGCAAATCCATTTCAGTGTCTATTTGAATTCTCTTTTGAAGGAGTATTTTTTTTTTACATATTATTGGTGCCCTCATTAATCAGTTTAATAAAATTTTTGACGTGTGTTAACTTTATATTTGTGTGAGTCATGATATTAGTCTTTAAAAAATTATACCTTAACATAGCCGGTGGGGAGGGGAAACTAAACCATTTAATTTCTAATATTTAGGATTGGTTTTGCCCTGGTTTTTGGGGGGGTGGGGGGTGGGGGAGACAGGCTCTGTTCATCACTAGTTGTTTAACAGTAGATAAGGGCCTTGCTTCATCTGAGCCTTAGTTTCCTCATCACCTTCCCATTCTTAAAATGGGGGACTCTCCCTCAAAATGACCAGGAAAACCGTTCTGTGTCTACTCAGCTTTCTCCAGGTAAAATGTTCTTTTCAGTATTTCAGTTTTTCCCTAGTTTTATCTAACTTTAGTGCTGTAAACAAGGAGGCTCTAAGAAAGAGTAAAAGGTAAAGTTAATAGTTATTTGAGAAGTTTTGGTAAGTCTTTGTTGGAATTCCTCCCAGAAATTGAGACAGTGGATGACTCTAAAGTGGGTAACAAATGTTTTCCAAAGTGAGCTACTTTCCAATTCTTTGTTTAACTAATCAGTTGATAGATCATTAAACAAATTTTGGTTACAGAACCCTGTATTAGTTTCCTGGGTCTGCTATAACAAAGTACTACAAACTGGGTAGCTTAAAACAACAGAAATTGATTGTCTTACAGTTCTAGAGGCTAGAAATCTGGTACCAAGGTGTCAGCAGGGCTGTATTCTCTCTTAAATCTATAATGGAGAATCCTTAGCCTCTTCTAGCTTCTGTTGTTTGCCAGCAAGCCTTGGTATTCCTTGACTTGCAGATGCATCACTCCAATCTATTATCAGATGGCTATTCCTTGTGTGTGTTTACCTCATCTTCCCTCTGTCAGTCTCTCAATTTCCCCTTTTTATAAGGGCACCAGTCATATTGGAATAGAGGCCTGCCCTGTTCCAGCATGACCTCATCTTAACCTAACTAACTGCACCTGCAACAACCCTGTTTCCAAATAAGGTCACATACTAACATATTGGGAGTTAGAACTTCAACATATGAGTTTGCAGGGGTGGAGTGGGGGGCGGGAGAGGGGTGACAATTCAACCCATAACAAGGAGAAAGTTAGAATTCTAGAGGAAAGAAATTGCCAACTCCAAGCCAGATAATTGACCAAGAACCTTGATAATTCTGTATGTTCTCTGGGGTTTTTTTTTTGTTTTGTTTTTTTCAGGCTCTAAGTCAATAAAATTTGGGAGTTCAACTGAGTCCCTGGGTATTCATCTTTGGTTGGAGAACTGTTTGGAGGCTGGGTAGGTCCATCAGAAGCATAATTCTCTTCCAAGGTGGCTTGGCATATGGAGCTCACCATGGGTAAAGGTAGTGGTAATGTGTGGGTGAGCCAGCGGGAGAGGTAGGTGAGTCCAGACACAAGTTGAAAAGGACATTTCTAATCTGGATTCACTTCCCAGCACATCATAGAAAGCAATTCCTACTGGACCTGGGGAAAGTACCTGTCTTCTCAGTAGAGTGGTGACCCTCTCCTTCCAGAGTCACAGATTTATGAGTTTTCCTGTTGATTTCTTT
The DNA here is from genome assembly GCF_011762595.2 of Tursiops truncatus. Lineage (NCBI taxonomy): Eukaryota > Metazoa > Chordata > Mammalia > Artiodactyla > Delphinidae > Tursiops > Tursiops truncatus. Next base: position 88,990,102 of record NC_047038.1, on the reverse strand, counting down.
ATTTTCATCCCCCTAGTTGCTTAGAGGAAAATCAGGATAATTTTGAATGTAGAGCTTTCAATCTAAGGTCTTTTATTGCTCCTGAGTTTGTGGTTTTGGGTATTACTCATACCTTTACATGCACAAAGTAAGCTTGAGTTGTTATGTGGTCATTAATTAATCAATTAATCTAAGTAAAACCTTCCCTGTTAGGCATTTCTTGTATCATCTTTCCAGTGAGTTTGAAACCAGGTTTCCAAATAATTTCTGACCATGAAAGATCCTTTGGCTTAGGATTCATGGTAGAAAAGTTCATGGAAAGCCTAGGGGTGTTAACTTCTTTCCCGGCTGTATTCCAGCTGGTTTTAAATCCCTCTGCTTGCTTTGGCTTTCCCACATTACCTCTTTATGTGGGTGTTATAGGAACCTTCCTCTCAGTGTCCAATAAAACTCACCCCTTCCCTCCTAATCTTGCTACAAAAAGTTGGAAAAAACCCGATGGTAATCTTACCTTAAAATTAAGGCCAGAGGATAGACAGAGGCAACTAAGAGGATGAAGTTAGGAGTGGTTGTAATTTTTCACGTTGAACTGTTTGTGAGCAACAGTCAGGAAAGAGCCCTACAGAGGGGATGGCCCTTTATGAATTCCTTGGAGGAAATATGTGTCTCATGAGAATTAGAAGTTTGCCTAGAGATTTAAGAAAGGATTAGCAGTTCATATGTGCTACCAGCCAAAGGCAAAAAGGAAGTTGTTCTTGTGGGTGGTCAGAGGTCCATGGAGCCATGGGATTGTCTGACAGAGGTAAATATCAATGAGGAAAAATAAAGAAGGGATTTCTTCTAAGCAGACAGCTTGACTATTAAGTCATCCAAGCACTGAGCACTGATGGGGATGTTCAAATGTGGAGAGCACCACACTTTCCCAGCAACCCCAGAGATTAGGGTTCTTGTCTCTGTTCTGCCATTAACTAGTTGGAGGATCGAGTACAATCCCTTCATGTCTTTGAATCTCTCCTTCCAAACTTAACACTCTTTACCATTGGTTCTGGTTCAAATAACTTTTTCATGGGTCTGTCCTTTTACTTTAAAGCCCTTTTGACCAAAACTTTCTTTAAATGCATATATATGCATTTGGGAGGAATACTATTAGTGCTGTTACGAATACTGCTATTGGTGTTGTGCAATGGGGGCAACTCTGTGACAGGCACCACAATTTGAGTGATTTATATGTCACCTTCTTTAATCCTAACAGTGATCCTAAGAAGAGATATGACCATCCTTTACAGCTGGGGAACTGAATCTCACGTAGGTTATTAAAGTGTTCAAGTGGAAATGGACAGTTTAAAAGCACCCAACCAGTAAATAGGGCCAATGGAAATGGGACTCAGACAGGCTGATGAGATTTTGAAGGTGGGAAAGGCCTGTGAGGAGGGGTGAGCCAGTGGGGGCTCCCTTGTTCAGGGAAGTGGCCGAGGGAGGCATTTGGGAAACAGAGGAGGTTGCTGAGCATCTCAACGAAGAACCAAAAGACAGGGAAAAGTACAGAAAAGGAAGGTGCTAGGAGACAAGATTCTCACTAAAAATTATCTTTACTCCCCTTTATATAATTGTGAAAATAACACATGCACATTGAAGAATAATCAGACAGTACAGAAAAAATTAAGCAACAGAAGAAAAATATACTATAGACCCTTTTCCACAATTATTTTCATTACTGCATATTACCTTCTAATTTTTCTCTAATGTTCCCATTTTCCTCAGGCTGCAGTCTGCTTGATATTAAATCATAAACATTTCCCCATGTTGTAACATAGTCTTTTTTATTTTTAATTTTACTTTTTAAAAATAAATTTATTTATTTATTTTTGGCTGCATTGGGTCTTCATTGCTGTGCGTGGGCTTTCTCTAGTTGCAGTGAGCGGGGGCTACTCTTCGTTGCAGTGCGTGGGATCCTCATTGCAGAGGCTTCTCTTGTTGCAGAGCACGGGCTCTGGGCGTGCGGGCTCAGTAGCTGTGGCTCACGGGCTCTAGAGTGCAGGCTCAGTAGTTGTGGCACACGGGCTTAGTTGCTCTGTGGCATGTGGTATCCTCCCGGACCAGGGCTCGAACTCGTGTCCTCTGCATTGGCAGGCAGATTCTTAACCACTGTGCCACCAGGGAAGTCCCACATAGTCTTTATTATTATCATTTTACATGGTAACATACTATTTCATCATATTATGTATAAAAAACCATTTCTCCATGGTTGGATATTGGGAACTATGCGGTTTTATGGGTAACTTAAAATAGATTTTTCATAGGTGGTATTTCAGTTCATTACATCTGGAGGAATCTGGTTTCTAGGAACCCTCTTGGGTTCAACGGACCTATAGATTTATTAAAAATGAGAGTTACCCAGTATCTATTCCACCAGCCGTTTGTAGAAGATAAATATTAGAAAGTTGGTAACATGGAATTAGTATTCTAAAAAATAGAAAAAGATAAAAAAGGAATAAAGGAATGGAAAGTGCTCTTTGGGTGTCAAGGAGAGTCAACGAGGAATTCAAGACATCAATAGAGAGATTAGTGACTATAATAATGTATTTCTGTGTTCCGTATTAGAAGACATTCGGCATTGTCTGTGCGAAATGAAGCCAGAATTCCAAGTAGAAATGGAATAACTTTAAGAAAACTTTTCTTGGCACTGTAAGCTCACACATGTACTTTTATATGCTACAAAGTTGAAAAAAAAAAAAAGAAAATTCTGAAGTCCTGAGGCCATAGCTATAAAAAAAATTAAGGTTTTAAAGTAGATTTGTGAGAGTAAGAAAACATGTGTTACGGTACGCTGCTGTTCTATACGGTGCTTTTGCATGCTGGCAAATGTTCTGCTTCTGCTAATGTGAACAATTATTTTTGCTGGCAGAAATAGTTCAAATAAAAGTAGAAGCAAGCCACCATTTCTTAACATAGTAAAGCTGAAAATTTCAAACATTTAATGAAAATTTTTTACACATTTATTTCATCGCTATTCAAGGGAAGTAGTAGGCATTCCATGAAAGTTTGTGTTTATGACAAAAGTAAATTGCTAGTGTAAAGGTATTTGGAGGCTAAAAGTATGATAAATAGGAGATGATGTAGAAAGAAACAAGTGTATCTATTTAAAAAAATTATTATTATTAGCTTCAGCCTTCTCTGACTGTGACAAAACTAGGTGAGTCTGGAAAAGACAGGGCGAGTAGACTACCAAATATTCATTCATTTCTTCTTTGTGTTTAACGGAAACTGAATTTTGCTCAGTGCGTCCATGGGTCCAGATAAAATACTTTCCCAGACCTGCTTGCAGTTAGGGGTGACTGCATGACATTTTCAGCTGATGAAATAATTAACAAAACCTTCTAGGTTCTTTCCCTTTGCTCTTTCTTCCTTCTCATTTTTGCCTGGAAAGCGGGTAGTGAGGGTGAAGGTAATGGCCAACCTGAGAACATCTCACAGCAAGGATGAGGAATTAAGCTTCATAATGAGAATGGGGGAGTGAAAAAGAAGTAGGATCTCGGGGCACCGATGACACCATGGAACCACTGGACCACTCTTCTCTGTACTTCGTTTTATGTGAGGCAAATTATGTGAGGCTGTTTGGTTAAGCCACTGTCATCAGATTTCTGTTACATCCAGTGCACACAAATCCTAAATGATGCAAAGCCCTTGATATAGTCTCTTTTTGTAACCTATATTTTTATTTATAAAGTATCCATTATGATAATGATGTGTTTAAGGATTTTTGTTCTCAAACCCTCTCAGCTATTAATTACATTAATGAGTTAACATTTGTAAAGTATTTCCTCTTGCTCATCACTGTATTTAATGCCAAAGTGTCTGACACATTGTGTGCACTTAATAAATATATATTTACAGGCAATTTGGAAAGTTGTTTTGGCAAATTGTGTGTATATATACACACACACATTTGCACACATATCTTTACATAAATGTATATATGAGCAAACATTGTATATAGTTATAATTATAAATTATGTGTTTAAAAATACTTGTAGGACTTTAAAATACTCAGATATGAAAGAATTACTCTATGAGAATAATTGCCACTATTTATTTACTTTCCAATTAGGATTTGTATATGGCTGTGATAATGGACATTTTTGTGTTGCGTGAACTCTAAGGTTTTAGACAAACATAAGAGAACTGATTGGCTGAAAGGGAGTTAAGGAAACAGTGACTTTGGATTCCCTCCAGCAACATTTGTCAGACCACCTGAATAAGCATTCTGCACAAATCAGACAAAACAAAACACACAGGATTTTAAACTCAGGTACTTTTGGAAATACAGAGTGTTATACCATTCTTTTCCTGGTGGTTCAAGGTCCATTAAAGTTGCCTGCAGTAGAGAAATCTGTTCAACTTTGTTTAATCCAGCATTTCCCAATCTTTTGTGTGATTATGAAACCCTTCTTCCAAGTTACGTCAATTAATACCCATTGGAAATATGTGACGGATACTCTGGGAAACCCTATAATACAGGGACCAGAAACATGTAAAATTACCACTAGTATTTAGTATTGACCTAGAAAGTCTAATGCAGTTAAATAATAATCAGAAATAAGACATATGATTTTTGGAAAAGGGGAAAAAAATTAAGACTTTTTACAGAAGACAGAAATTCCTATTTTACCGTGAGAGTGGGATATTTACTTTGTTCTCTACTTTATCTCTGATGGCCAGAGTACCTGTGTAACACATAGGTGCTCAATAAATACTTGTTGGTGGAAGGAAGGCTTAATGAAGAGAGGAAATCTCATGAGAAACCAGTACGCCAGAGAAACACCCTGGGAGATCTGTCCAAGAGCCATGGCTCTATGAGCTTTCTGGAGATTTGAACATGCCTCACATACTGCTTTTTCTCCAAATTTTCATTGTTTGGAATTTTGAGATTTATAAAAATCCAGTGATAGAAAATATGTGGACTTGATAGCTATCAATCAGATTCCTTCTCAACATAGTACTCCAGGAAAAACAAAACAAAACATAGTACTCCAGGTAACTACTACCAATTGATTGGAGTAGACAAGAGACCTTATTGCCATCTATAATGTAAGACTTAATATTCTTTTTTTTTTTTTTTGCGGTACACGGGCCTCTCACTGCCGCGACCTCTCCCGTTGCAGAGCACAGGCTCCGGGACGCGCAGGCTCAGCGGCCACGGCTCACGGGCCCAGCCGCTCCGCGGCATGTGGGATCTTCCCGGACCGGGGCACGAACCCACGTCCCCTGCATCAGCAGGTGGACTCCCAACCACTGCGCCACCAGGGAAGCCCAAGACTTCATATACCTTTTTTCCTGGTCAAATAACTTCAATTATTTTATAATCAGCAGACTCACCTCCCTAGCATTGGCTGAAGACAGGTGATTTTTTTCCCCCTCAAATACTGTTGTGGTAGTTTTAAAATAATCACAATTTCTTTGACATTTCTCTCTTTGATGGAGGGAAACTAGTTCCCCTTCCATTGAGTATAGACTGGAGTGGACTTAGTGAATCTCTTCTAATAAAAAGAATATAATGGGAGTGACAGTGTGAAATTTTGAAGACTATCTATAAAAGGCACTGTGACTTACTGCTAATTCTCTTTCTCTCTCTCTCTGTTTCTGTCTCTCTCTCAGATGATTCACTGTGGGAAAGTTAGCTGCCACATGGCAAGAAACCAAGGCCTCCTGCAGATAGACATATGTGAGCCATCCAGCAGGGCTCCTCCAGCCCCAGTCAGGCCTTCAGGTGAGACTGCAGCATCTGCCAACGTTGTAACTACAACCTAATGAGGGGCTCTGAGCCAGAGCCACCCAGATAAGCCGCTTCTGAATTCCTGACCCTGAATAGAAACTGAATAATACATGTTTACTGTTTAAACCACTACGTTTCAGAGTAATGTTTAATGTGTAAAAGGATAACAATACAATTATATTAAAGTTTTTTAAAGAAATAAAACTCATTTACAGCCTCTTTTAAAACACCTTCTCCTGTATTCCCAATTTCACCACGTTGGTGTTGCCGACTTTGCTACTTATGCAGCAATACCTGCTTTTTTCTTTCTTCCAAAGCAGGGTCAGAAAACCCTTTTTATAGAGGGCCAGATAGTAAATAGTTTAGGCCTTGTAGGCCGTGTGGTCTCTGGCGCAATTACTCAACTCTGCCCTTGTAGCATGAAACAGCTGTAGACAATATTTAAATGAATGAGTGTGGCTGCGTTCTAATAAAAGTTTATTTATGGGCGTTGAAATTTGAATTTCACATAATTTTCACATCACGAAATGTCATTTTTCTTTTGGCTTTTTTCACCCACTCAAAAATGTAAAAGTCATTCTTAACTTGTAGGTCACTTAAAACCAGGCAGTGGGCCAGATTTGGCCCATGGTGTAGTTTGCCAATTCCTGTACTAAAGTAATAGAATTCTTGATACTTAGCTGGCACATGGATGCCCAAAATAAAGACAACATTTTTTTCAGACAGTAGCCATGTAACCACACTATGGTTAATGGGAATTAGGTATAAATGATATGTAAAAAATTTGAGTCATGCTCTTAAAGGGAGGTGGTGGATTCTCCCCTTTTACTCCCCCCCTTTCACTTCCCACTGGCTAGAATGAAGGTCACCTTGGACCGTGTGGATGGCAGAAATGTCCTTGATATAACAAAGAGAAAGAGCCAGAATTCCTGCCTCTGGGCCATGTGCAGTCACACTGTTATGAGAATGACAAGTCAGACTACAATTGTTTTGTACAGGGACCTCTGTTTTTAATTCCTTTTCACACTTTGCCAAATCTATATTCTAACTAATTCAGCTGGTTAGACTTTGGCTAACATCTCTAAATGTAATGACAGGTTAATGTGTAGTACTTTCAAGAAGCACTGCAGACAGTGATTAACAGCTATATGTGGAGTTAAAAAATTCATTCTTGGTTCCTTATCAAGTCAGGATAGTCTGGATATAGGACAGCTTTGACGTTTCTAAAACCAGAATTTCTAAATAATTGCAGGTGTTTGCCTTTTCTTCTGATTGTTGATTTCCTGTAGTTTGGAAGTGAATATGTCTTTGTATTCCTTTTCTCCTCCGTCTATCACACTTATGGCCAAGGCAGGAACATTATTAATTGGGAGAAACATAAACAATTTACTCCTTATAATCTCTGAGGAATAATTAATGCACATTGTCTTTTGTGGAGCTTATTTATATAAACGAATAGGTCTAAAAGTTCACCCTCCCGCCGCCCCCGTGGTCCTATGGATTTTCTCAGTTATATGATAGCTGAAAGAAATTGTAGGTATAAGAGACATACTTATCTTGTGAGCATATTATATTTTCCCCAGCAGAACTTGGGGGGTCCCAGGCTGTGAACGACAGTGGAAAAATGATCCCACAGTCTCAGAGTCTGGAAACCACTCTGAGACTCATCAGCCACCACTTGGCAGCACCAAAGGATCAGGCATTGTCCACACACAATTGTTGTGAGCTCTTGTGCTGACGTACAGTATTTCCCATTCATCTCTTTCCCCCTTTTCTCTCCTTTTTCTTCTCTCCCCGCCAGAAACCAAACTAGCTTGGACTAGTCTTCCAAGTGCTGGCTGCTGGTGTCCCCGAGAGATTTCAGGGAGAAGCAGTCTTGGCCGAGGGTTAGAGCCAGAGGCCGACCGGGGAAGGGAACAATGTCTGGGTTTTGAGAACAGCTGGAGCTTCGGAGGGAGAAAAGCAGCTTGGCAAATGAGGAAAGAATGTGCTTGTCACTTCAAGAGGCAAGAAACTTCGATTTCCCTCCTGCCTCTGCCAACAAGTGTTTATTGGAAAGGACAGAGTGGTGGTGATGGCAGGTGACTTTGGTTTGGATTTTATGGAATTTTTCGTGTTTATTTTACCTTTTCAAAGAAAAGATAAATGTACAAATCCCACAGTTAACTATTCTGAATTCTGCTTGTGTTTTTATTGGAGAAGTGAGTGTTGTTCCTCAGAGTTATTTTTAAGAATGCCACCCCTGGCCCATTTTGAAACTCTGCTTGCTTTCCTTGCATGTAAGCTAATATATGTGATAGGGATTTTGGAGAAAAGTAGCAGAGTGTATTTAAATGGAAAGTGAAGGCCCAAGGGAGAAAAGATCCTGTTCTGAGAACACGAGAGAATTTACAGTTGGAGGAATCAGATGGGCCCATTTAGACAAAATAGGAAAGTTTTAGCTGAAACCAAAGGTGAGCTTATGAGAAGTTTGACATAGTTGGGGGGAAAAATTTTTAAGATGTCATACTCTTTGGTCATGTTTTGATTTCTCTCTGATTTTCTTGGATTCTTATGGAAATGGATAGAACAACAGAGACTGTTTTCCCATTCTGAATTCCATTCGTTAGACTTGGAAAGTGTGACCTGATTTTAAGTATCCCTTTTAAAATGAACAAAAAGACAATCCAATATTAATATTTGAAAAATAATGTTACCATTTTAAAATCTCTTTCCTCCCTTTCTGAACTCTCAACATTTTTGCCTACTTTCAGAATTCTCCCTTTAATTGTACTTAACTGCTGTTTTTTTAAATTTGGCAGTGGGAATGTTGGTTAGTTGGATCTTGGGACATAAATACATCTAAAAGTTAAAATGGGGAATAAATGGGAGTATAGGGAAGGGAAAAACTATTTCTTGAGTTCTACCTGTGTGACAGACCCCTTTACTAGGTCCTTTCCTTGTTAGAATCTGTAAAGTAAGAATTATTATGACCATTTTAAAGAAGGGAGACTGAGGCTCAGTGAGGGTCTTTATAACTTGTCTAACATTACCTGATATTCTATTCATGGTAAAGTCAAGTTATCTGGATTTAAACTTAGTTTTGATTCCAAAGTCCATATTCTTTCCAGTGCCCCGATTTTGTCCACATAATAATATCTGGGTTGATTATGTTTAAACTGATTAATCATTAAAAATTTATTGATCAGAAGTAACCTGTATATATTAATTAGGATTCCCCTTTTGCTGGTGTGTTGTGATTCTAGGTAATGAGACTTTATTACAAGGATTCAAGGGACTACAGAGTCTTCAACTATATAGTTACTTTGCATCTCCAAATTTCCAAGACTGGAATTAGTACTCTCAAGAAAAAATAATCTGATGTGGTCTCTTGTCATTACCCACGATGAAGTTCCTGGCCTGGCAAGGTTCACCAAACCACTTCAGACATGGTGGCTTCCTCCACAACCAAACTGTGCAATAACTTACCTTTAACTTGGGCACTCTTTTCTGAGGCCAGAGTAGAAGTTTCACGAGGCATATCTGGTGTAAATCATTGCAAATTTTTTGGAGGAAGTGTCTCTTAGGGCTGCTGTTCTTAGAAGGAGATTATGAGCAAAGCAGGAACTTGGAATTTTGTACCTCTTTCCCAGCACGTGAAGAAACAAACTGGATGTAAAGAAGTCATGAAAAGAAGCCAGTGAGGGCTTCCCTGGTGGCGCAGTGGTTGAGAATACACCTGCCAATGCAGGGAACACGGGTTCAAGCCCTGGTCCGGGAAGATTCCACATACCACGGAGCAACTAAGCCCGTGTGCCACAACTACTGAGCCTGCCCTCTAAGGCCTGCGAGCCACAACTACTGAGCCCTCGTGCCACAACTACTGAAGCCCACGGGCCTAAAGCCCGTGCTTTGCAACAAGAGAAGCCACCACAGTGAGAAGCCCGTGCACGCAAAAAAGAGTAGCCCCTGCTCACAGCAACTAGAGAAAGCCCGTGCACAGCAACGAAGACCCAACGCAGCCAAAAAATAAATAAATAAAAAACAAAGAGCCACTCCTGTGGGTTGACACAATTTTTTTTTTTTTTGAGTATCTGCTTTACGTGAATCATGGTGAGAATATTAAGAATCATTTTAGAAACTGGAAAAATTCTTAACCCAGAGAGATCATTACTTTGCATTGCTGTGTTTCCACATACAGTAAATTCAACACAAACATGGCTTAGGGAGTATCTTAACCACTCTGGGAATGTAGAAGTATTTCTTATAATCCAGAATATTTAATTAATCAGAACTTCAATTCCCCAAGCATTCTGAGTAATCAGTATTTTCCTTTGTGAGTTTCAGATGAAGAATCATTTGCATGATGACATATCTGGGTTGTTCAATACACTTTCTTCTGAATCTTTCTTTAGCATGATGTGAGGTATACTTGGGAAATGTGCATTTAAACAGTAACAGCAGTGATTGTAGTGAATTCCAAGTGGGGATTTCATGCTCTAATTTCCATGAATTGAGGGGTAATATTTTTACGTTATTGTTTTCTATAATAAAACCTAAACCCAGCTGCACATGTCTGGCAATTTAAAAGTTTCAATAAACTAATGCTTGATAATAATACTGACCTATTTCTCCTAAGGATTAAATAAGTAGAGGTTTTATTTTACAACTACTTTTTAAAATAGTGTGTTATCATGTAGAACCAATGCTACGGGTATAATAGAACTTTGCTGTTAAGTCAATTGAGTAAAACATGTACAGAGTTTTTTCTCTTGGCCAACACTCTCCTTTATAGGGCAAAGTAGATCAGAACAGTTGACCAGGGTGTTATATCTGCATAGGCCCCACATTGCTCTTGTCTTTTTTGTAAAATCGAATATATCTTTTTTTTTAACATCTTTATTGGAGTATAATTGCTTTACAATGGTGTGTTAGCTTCTGCTTTACAACAAAATGAATCAGTTATATATATACATATGTTCCCATATCTCTTCCTTCTTGCGTCTCCCTCCCTCACACCCTCCCTATCCCACCCCTCCAGGCGATCACAAAGCGCTGAGCTGATCTCCCTGTGCTATGCGGCTGCTTCCCACTAGCTATCTACCTTACGTTTGGTAGTGTATATATGTCCATGCCTCTCTCTCGCTTTGTCACAGCTTGCCCTTCCCCCTCCCCATATCCTCAAGTCCATTCTCTAGTAGGTCTGTGTCTTTGTTCCTGTCTTACCCCTAGGTTCTTCATGACATTTTTTTCCTCTTAAATTCCATATATATGTGTTAGCATACGGTATTTGTCTCTCTCTTTCTGACTTACTTCACTCTGTATGACAGACTCTAGGTCTATCCACCTCATTACAAATAGCTCAATTTCATTTCTTTTTATGGCTGAGTGATATTCCATTGTATATATGTGCCACATCTTCTTTATCCATTCATCCGATGATGGACACTTAGGTTGTTTCCATCTCCGAGCTATTGTAAATAGAGCTGCAATGAACATTTTGGTACATGACTCTTTTTGAATTATGGTTTTCTTAGGGTATATGCCCAGTAGTGGGATTGCTGGGTCATATGGTAGTTCTATTTGTAGCTTTTTAAGGACCCTCCATACTGTTCTCCACAGTGGCTGTATCAATTTACATTCCCACCAACAGTGCAAGAGGGTTCCCTTTTCTCCACACCCTCTCCAGCATTTATTGTTTCTAGATTTTTTGATGATGGCCATTCTGACTGGTGTGAGATGATATCTCATTGCAGTTTTGATTTGCATTTCTCTAATGATTAGTGATGTTGAGCATTCTTTCATGTGTTTGTTGGCAGTCTGTGTATCTTCTTTGGAGAAATGTCTATTTAGGTCTTCTGCCCATTTTTGGATTGGGTGGTTTGTTTTTTTGATATTGAGCTGCATGAGCTGCTTGTATATTTTGGAAACTAATCCTTTGTCAGTTGCAAATATTTTCTCTCATTCTGAGGGTTGTCTTTTCGTCTTGTTTATGGTTTCCTTTGCTGTGCAAAAGCTTTGAAGTTTCATTAGGTCCCATTTGTTTATTTTTGTTTTTATTTCCATTTCTCTAGGAGATGGGTCAAAAAGGATCTTGCTGCGATTTATGTCATAGAGTGTCCTGCCTGTGTTTTCCTCTAAGAGTTTGATAGTTTCTGGCCTTACATTTAGGTTTTTAATCCATTTTGAGCTTATTTTTGTGTATGGTGTTAGGGAGTGATCTAATTTCATACTTTTACATGTACCTGTCCAGTTTTCCCAGCACCATTTATTGAAGAGGCTGTCCTTTCTTCACTGTACCTTCCTGCCTCCTTTATCAAAGATAAGGTGACCATATGTGCGTGGGTTTATCTCTGGGCTTTCTGTCCTGTTCCATTGATCTATATTTCTGTTTTTGTGCCAGTACCATACTGTCTTGATTACTGTAGCTTTGTAGTATAGTCTGAAGTCAGAGAGCCTGATTCCTCCAGCTCCATTTTTCATTCTCAAGATTGCTTTGGCTATTCAGGGTCTTTTGTGTTTCCATACAAATTGTGAAATTTTTTGTTCTAGTTCTGTGAAAAATGCCCGTGGTAGTTTGATAGGGATTGCATTGAATCTGTAGATTGCTTTGGGTAGTAGAGTCATTTTCACAATGTTGATTCTTCCAATCCAGGAACATGGTATATCTCTCCATCTATTTGTATCATCTTTAATTTCTTTCACCAGTGTCTTATAATTTTCTGCATACAGGTCTTTTGTCTCCTTAGGTAGGTTTATTCCTAGATATTTTATTCTTTTTGTTGCAATGGTAAATGGGAGTGTTTTCTTGATTTCACTTTCAGATTTTTCATCATTAGTGTATAGGAATGCTAGAGATTTCTGTGCATTAATTTTGTATCCTGCTACTTTACCAAATTCATTGATTAGCTCTAGCGGTTTTCTGGTAGCATCTTTAGGATCCTCTATGTATAGTATCATGTCATCTGCAAACAGTGACAGCTTTACTTCTTCTTTTCAGATTTGGATTCCTTTAATTTCCTTTTCTTGTCTGATTGTTGTGGCTAAAACTTCCAAACCTATGTTGAATAAGAGTGGTGAGAGTGGGCAACCTTGTCTTGTTCCTGATCTTAGTGGAAAAGGTTTCAGTTTTTCACCATTGAGGATGATGTTGGCTGTGGGTTTGTCATATATGGCCTTTATTATGTTGAGGAAAGTTCCCTCTATGCCTACTTTCTGCAGGGTTTTTATCATAAATGGGTGTTGAATTTTGTCGAAAACTTTCTCTGCATCTATTGAGATGATCATATGGTTTTTCTCCTTCAGTTTGTTAATATGGTGTATCACGTTGATTGATTTGCGTATATTGAAGAATCCTTGCATTCCTGGAATAAACCCCACTTGACCATGGTGTATGATCCGTTTAATGTCCAGTTGGATTCTGTTTGCTAGTATTTTGTTGAGTATTTTTGAATCTATGTTCATCAGTGATATTGGCTTGTAGTTTTCTTTCTTTGTGACATCCCTGTCTGGTTTTGGTATCAGGGTGATGGTGGCCTCGTAGAATGAGTTGGGGAGTATTCCTCCCTCTGCTATATTTTGGAAGAGTTTGAGAAGGATAGGTGATAGCTCTTCTCTAAATGTTTGATATAATTCGCCTGTGAAGCCATCTGGTCCTAGGCTTTTGTTTGTTGGAAGATTTTAAATCACAGTTTCAATTTCAGTGCTTTTGATTGGTCTGTTCATATTTTCTATTTTTTCCTGATTCAGTCTTGGCAGGTTATGCATTTCTAAGAATTTGTCCATTTCTTCCAGGTTGTCCATTTTATTGGCATAGAGTTGCTTGTAGTAATCTCTCATGATCTTTTGTATTTCTGCAGTGTCAGTTGTTACTTCTCCTTTTTCATTTCTAATTCTATTGATTTGAGTCTTCTCCCTTTTTTTCTTGATGAGTCTGGCTAATGGTTTATCAATTTTGTTTGTCTTCTCAAAGAACCAGCTTTTAGTTTTATTGATCTTTGCTATTGTTTCCTTCATTTCTTTTTCATTTATTTCTGATCTGATTTTTATGATTTCTTTCCTTCTGCTAACTTTGGGGTTTTTTTGTTCTTCTTTCTCTAACTGCTTTAGGTGCAAGGTTAGGTTGTTTATTCGAGATGTTTCCTGTTTCTTAAGGTAGGATTGTATTGCTATAAACTTCCCTCTTAGAACTGCTTTTGCTGCATCCCATAGATTTTGGGTCGTCGTGTCTCCATTGTCATATGTGTCTAGGTATTTTTTATGGCTGAGTAATATTCCATTGTATGTATATGCCATATTCTGTTTATCCACTCATCTGCTGATTGTCTTTGATTAATTTTTAAAATGGAAAATTACTTAATAAATACAGCCCAATAAAAAATACTTTCAACATGGGATTCAAAAGGGAAAATATTAAGATTATGAGATATAAACTCTGTATAGCAACCACTGGATCTCCAATGACTAGTATATTTTATGGCACATAGTAGATACTCAACAGATATTTATTGCATGAGTGAATGAATAAACCACTGTAATATGTTAAAAACTGACTTAAACATAGAATAAATGCTCTCTATTGCACAAACCCAAGTAAAAGACAGAGCGCAAGGGAGCTCAATAGCATCTACCGACGTCAATCATAAGGGCACAAAGCAGAACGGAGAAGGGTGGATCTGGAGGGGCGAACTGAGAACGCCAACATATGCATCAAGAGTCACTCAAGTCGTAAGTGGGCAAGTGGCTGCATCTCTTATTCAGGGCTGTGTAAGCATGAGTGTGCTTCCCCTCATTAAACCTCTTATATTCTGGCTATTAATGTAAGGAGTTAAAAATAACATATAAAAACTAATTATTTTGATTAATATACAGTTACATTTTTGGAAACTGGGGAAATTTAAGACCCACAGAGTGACAGTAATGTGAAACCTTAGAAAAATTGAAACTTACCACACAATGTACATCATATGCCCTAGATCTGATTGCAAAGAAGCAAAATGAAATTAATAGAAATTTTGCCAGTTTAAGGACTCTGGGAAAAGATCTTGTGCTGAAAGAACTCACTACACTTTTGCAAACATAAATCAACTTTAAGACATAATTTTCCTCGAATGGTTAAAGAATGAATGTCCTTGTTAACCTATTTTATGGTCATAATCAGAACACTTTCACCACCCAAAGCACTGTTTCGTTATTCTGCAGATTGTAATGAATTTGCTCTGCTTTAGAATTGCCTTATGTCCCATATGCTATAATTTTTTAAGCTGGGAGTAATTTCATGATGCTTTTATTTAGCTAGCTTAAGATTTAAACATAAATGCTTATAAATAATTTTTTGACAATACTTTTGTGATTTATGAACTTGCCAGGAAATAGATGTAGTCTATATACAGAGCAGTTTGACATATTTTATTGAGAGAGAGAAAATTAAGAGGTTGGGAGAAAGAAACATACGTGAGTAAAAAACATGTAAATCATATATGGGAAATGGCTAAAGAAATGGATGTAATTTAACTTAAATAAGGGGTGTTTGAAGACCAATTAATATGGAATTAGTATGCTGACTAGATCTTTCTCTTTACTAAGGGCACAGGATAATGAACTTAAAAAATATAAGTTAAGGATATGATTACTGGATTCAAATAGACTTGGGTAAGAGTCCCATCTCCAAACACTTGCTAGCAGATTATAACTTTGGCAGATTCCTTAATTATCTGACCTTCAGTTTTCCCATATGAAAATACAGATAATAACAATAATTACCTTATCACATTGTGGGGAGGATTGAATGGGCTCAAATCTGCCCCCTGATGCACAGCAAACATCCAATAAACGTAAGCTACTTTTATTGTTCAAAGTCAAGGACAAGTTAAATATTGGAGAGGATCATCAAAGGAGTAAGTCCTTCCCTTGAGAGCAGTTGAGGATATGAGAGGGTCATCTCTGTCTGCAAGCAACATTCTTCTCCAGGTGATCCATTTATGTATTTTTCTAGTCCACAATCCTAGAAGTAAGCTATAAATAAGGAGCAACTGTTGTAAAAATACTTTTTATACTCTTTCAGTGTTGGCTTGTTATCTCTGGGAAGGAAAATTTTGCTACTGAAATTTCATGTTTGTCACTCTGAAAGTGGGTTGGAATCAGCCTGGCTGCTGATGGGACTATACTGACGTTTCCAGTTGGGAGTCAGTGTCTGAGGCATATGGTGCTCTTCATGCCCTGCTCTTATCTCTCGGGCAAGCCTCACTATTTCAGTGAGACCAGCCATATCTGCTAGTATTTTCTCCAAAGACAAGGATGTCTACTTTGCCTGGGCATATGGCAGGTGGAAGGGCCAGGGGATTGACACTCCAGGAGTAGCCCTCACCGATGACTGTTGGAGTTGGTGGATGAGTTCTTGAACTTCTTTACTCCTTGGGTGAGAAAATATTCATTTACACTCTTTTCCCATGGGAACCATCCCAGTCACTCACATGGGACTGGCTTGATAATTCACCTTTATTGGCTGCCTTATCTTCCTTGGCTCCTTTCCCCTACTCCCCCTCCAGTGTTTGGGGTCACCTCTCAAGTAAATGGCTTGCATTAAAAATTCTTGTTTCAGAGTCTGCTTTGAGGGGAGCCAAACTGAGGCAGGGTATCAGTGACTTTCTTTTGTAATTTATTTATTTTCCAGCTTAATTGACATATAATTGACACACAACTGTGTAAGTTTAAGGTGAAAAATGTATTGATTTGATAACATATATATTGCATCTTTCACGTTTTCATCACAATACAGATCATAAGAGATTTGATGCAAATGGGAAAGGATGGGATTTATGGGGGAACTGGAAAGAATGTCCATTCATTTTAATTACAAACATGTTATTTAATACAGGCATACCTTGGAGATATGGCAGGTTTGGTTCCAGACCACCGCAATAAAGTGAATACAGCAGTAAAGCAAGTCACACGAATTTTTTGTATTCCCAGTACATATATAAAAGTTATGTTACATTGTACTGTAGTGTATTAAGTGTGCAACAGCATTATGTCTAAAAAAATAATATACAGACCTTAATTAGAAAATACCTATTGCTAAAAAATGCCAACCATATTCTGAGCCCTCAGTGAGTCCTAATCTTTTTGCTGGTGGAGGCTCTTGCCTCGATGCTGACGGCTGCTCACTGATGAGGGTGGTGGCTGCTGAAGCTTGGGGTGGCCGTGACAGCTTCATAAAATAAGACACCAGTGAAGTTTGCTGCACTGATTGACACTTCCTTCCACAGACAGTTTCTCTGCAGCATGTAATGCTGTTTGACAGCATTTTACCCACAGTAGAACTTCTTTAAAAATTAGAGTCAATCCTTTCAAACCTTGCTGCTGCTTTATCAACTAAGTTTATGTAATACTGTAAATCCTTTGTTGGCATGTCAATAATTTTCACAGCATCTTCACCAGGAGTAGATTTTAGCTCAAGAAACTACTTTCTTTGCTCATCCTCATTCATTAAAATTTTATCGTGAGATTGCAGCAATTCAGCCACATCTTCAGGCTCCACTTCTAATTCTAGTTCTCTTGCTATTTCTGCCACGTCTGCAGTTACTTCCTCCACTGAAGTCTTGAACCCCTTAAAGTCATCAATGAGGGTTGGAATCAACTTCTAAACTCTTGTTAATGTTGGTATATTGACCTCTTCCCAGGAATCACAAATGTTGTTAATGGCATCCAGAATGATGAATCCTTATCAGAAGGTTTTCAGTTGACTTTGTCCAGATCCATCAGAGGAATCACTATGGCAGCTATAGCCTTATGAAATTTACTAGTTAAATAATAAGACTTGAAGTTGAAATTACTTGTTGATCCATGGGATGCAGAGTGGATTTTTATTTGTTAATAGACATGGAAACAGCATTAATCTGTTGTAACACCTCCATCAGAGCTGTTGGGTGATCAGGTGCATTGTCATTGAGCAGTAGTATTTTGAAAGGAATTTTTTCTGAGCAGTAGATCTCAACAGTGGGCTTAAAATATTCAGTAAATCATGTTGTCAACAGATGTGCTGTCATCCAGGCTTTGTTATTCCATTTATAGAGTACAGGCAGAGTAGATTTAGCATAAATCTTTTTTTTTTCTTTAGCATAATTCTTAAGGGCAGTAAAGTTTTCAGAATGGTAAATGAACATGGGCTTCTACTTAAAGACACCAGCTGCATTAGCCCCTAATAAGAGAGTCAGCCTGTCCTTTGAAGCCAGGCATTGACTTCTCCTCTTTAGCTATGAAAGTCCTAGATGGCATCTTATTCCGATAGAATGTTTTATCTACATCGAAAATCTGTTGTTTAGTGTAGCCACCCTCATTTATGATCTTAGCTAGGTCTCCTTGATAACTTGCTGCAGCTTCTACATCAGCACCTGCTGTTTCACTTTGCACTTCTATCTTACGGAGACAGCTTCTTCCCTTAAACCTCATGAACCAACCTCTGCTAGCTTCAAACCTTTCCTCTGCAGCTTCCTCACCTCTCTCAGCCTTCACAGAATTGAAGAGAGTTAGGGCTTTGCTCTGGATCAGGCTTTGGCTTAAAGAAATGTTCATGGCACCCCAAAACAATTACAGTAGTAACATCAAAGTCACTGATCACAGATCATCATAACAAATATAATAATAATGAAAAAGTTTGAAATATTTAGAGAATTACCAAAATGTGATACAGAGACACAAAGTGAGCAAATGCTGTTTAAAAAAAATGGCACTGATAGACTTGCTTGATGCATAGTTGCCACAAACATTCAATTTGTTAAAACACGGCATCTGTGAAACAATAAAGCAAAGGGCAATAAAATGAGGCATACCTTTACTAGGTGCCGGACACTGGGCTAAACACTGGTGGCATAAGACATGGGTCCTGCCCTGGAGAGACTCACATTCTATTAGGAAACACAGACATAGCAATCCTTCATTAAAATCCAAGGTGACCCATGACTTATTTAAGCAAACTGAGTGCAAAGTGCTTATGGGAGTACAGATGGGAAAGAAGCCCAGAAGGCTGGTGGAGGTATACTTCAAATTCTGTGATATTTCTACTAAAGGATGAGTAGGACTTTGGTAGAATAAGGTTGAGAAGAGCCTTCTAAGCAGGAAAAACATCTTGCATAGAGCTTGAAGATGCGTGAAGTGTTTGGCTGGACAGTTGGAGAAAAGTTTATTGTGGGGTAGAAAAGTGGCAGGAGATAAGGCTGAGAGAGTGGAAGAGCCTGAACATGTAAGTTGTAGAACAGATGATAGCATGGGGAAGGACTTGATGCATCAGAAAAAGCAAGTGCCATCATGCCTTGTTCCAACACTGCCTTTTCTGTATGTCTCCAGGGCAAGGAGAAAAGGGAGAGAAGAAGAAAATTCACAAGAGAGGCTGTGTATTTTCAGCTACCATTCATGAATGATGATCATTTGCGAGGCCCTTCCCAAACCTTATCCCATTTTATCCTCTTGAGAAGCCTTTGAGATAAGACTATTACGACCTTTCACTGGTGAGGACATTGAGGATCAGAAGAGGTCTAGAGAATTTTAAAGTTCAGAGTTCATGATTGCCTGATTCCAAAGCCATTAACCACTGCATTATACTACTTCTCTTTTCGAAGAAGCAAATGTGGGGTGGACAGAAGTTGCTGTGATTGTTATTGTCTGGATTGGTGCAACAGCTAGTTGGAGGCCACTGAAAGGAGAGCCCCAGTTGCTGACTTCTGCTTATCTGGGGCAACAAGGAAACCAGAAGGAGTAGCCATCATTGTTGAAAGTCATTGGTTTTTATTATTTACTTTGGTGAAGTCTCCAAGAAGTATTTTGGATTTGGAGTATTTGTTTGTTCAATAAATTCATTCTTAGCAATTGCTAAAATCATCCAACGGAGGAAGAAAGAATAAAAAATTAACTTAAGTCACAACAATGGCAATGCCAGTGCTATAGAGCAAGTGAGTTTTGGCCTGTGGTTAATCATTTCCTCTAAGAGCCCTCATACAGTACCACCCTTAATTCTACAGCACTTCAAAGTTTATCTTTTCTTTTGTAAAAGCCTTAAATAAACAAAATCATAGCTTTTCTGCTATGTTCCCAGCACTTTTGAACTATTTGATTTCTTTTGAAGTTTAATGGTTGTCTTCAGAATCTAGTTACTTGAATGAAAATGTTTGCCATTAAATTGTCAGTTAACAACAGCTCAGGAGAAAGTTGACCTAATTGGCATGACTTTTAAGTTTTTTTCTATTAGCACCATTCTTAAATCGAGATAGACAAAAAGATAAAATAGACCATATCTTTTCATAAATAATGAAAAAACAGACATTTAAATGCTTTTGAAAATGCTAAGCACCATGCATTCTCATGCTACACTATAGTAGAACAGGGAAGGAGTACAGAGACAATCTAGGAAATGGGATGCTCCCTTTTAAGCATGTGATCAAAGCATTAATGAAAAAGCTCTGCAAATTCCACAATAATTGATTCTCAATCTTCTTCTAGACTAGTAAATAGTCTTATAACAACAATCTACTATAGTCAGTGCAACTTAAAAAAGTTTTTTTAACATTAAAAAAATTTTTTTAAACATTCCATTTCTATAATGTATTTTAAAATACCCACATCATCAGGGGCCCTAAAATCTACACTCCAGAGTTATAAGAACATCATGGAATGTGGGGGCTGGACGTTTTGAGCAGTAATTGTTTCAGGTAGCAATCTTATAGTCAGCTTTAAGTCATTTTCCCATCAGCCACTTGAAACCCTTTAGAACTAGGACAGTGTTCACTATATATCACAGACTCCCAGTGGTCTTTGAGAAACAACCTGGAAGTTAACTTGCTGCTTGTGATGATGGGTGATTCCTCTTTAGGCTGAAGAGGAAAAAATCTGATGCATTCATCTAAAAACTTTATTTGCTATGGGAATTGCTTTGGCTAATGCAACTTTTAAGATCTGTTGGTTCACTCAAAGGTCAAGGAACATTTATATAAGGAATCTTCAATAGCATTCTTTCAGCTTGGCAAGCCGTTAATGCCCTGATGCCAGTTTTTCCCTCTTTTGAGTATTAAATTTGCGTACGCCTTCATTTGAATTCCCACCAAATAGTGAAATTGTTTTCAAAATATGCAGATAACTTCGTGTAAAGCTAGAGCCTTTTCTTCTACTTTTATGTCCTTATGTCCTGACCCTCCTGAATAAGTCCGCAATAAGGGTCCCTCTGCCCAGTGTCGTTTGAGGCAATAGAATGAGACTGAGTTTGGTCAGAAGCAAAGGAAAGCTTTATTCTTTGGTAAGAGACTGGAGAGGTGTGAGCTTGCGCTGCACATTGCCCTCCCGCTGCTCTAGCCTACAAGCCATGGGCAGGGCTGCTTTATGTGGATCTCATCAGCGGGGAGGGGCGAGAGTGGAGTTCTCGCGCGAGCGAGGAGTTCTCGCGCGAGCGAGGCAGGCACAGCTGTGCTGCTCAGGTTCCATATTGCAGTGCCGGGTGCAGCGTCTGTGCGCACGGCTCGCCGCAGCCATCTTGGATTGTGGTGTGACGCAGCACTTTTGCGTATGGCCCGCTGAGCTGCAGTGTCGGGCACAATGGTTTTGTGCTAGGAACTCTGGTTTGAGGGGTCGGGGCAAGGCCTCTGCCCACGGCCCACTACGAGCAAGTGAAACTAGACGAAATACAAAAGAAAAGGAAAAAAAAGGTAAGATTTTATTACTCAGATTCTGTTGTTATTTCCCGGGAATTGTTAATGGGCTTTGCCGGTGACAAATCCCCCCTCTGTCTTTTGTCCTGCTCCTCATTCTTGAGTGGTGCAGGTCCGTAAGTATTTCCTGCAGGTTTGGGACATCGTCATAACCGCGGGGAGAGGAACAGAGCTTCTCCCCAGCCGCCTTTAAACGTTTGTCCCCAGGCCTCAGCCCAGACTGCCTGCATCCCTGAGCGACCACCATTTGTTTAACCTTTTGGAGACAGAGAACACCGGACTATTTAAAATTCATGGCCCAGGTCTTCCCTGGTGGCGCAGTGGTTAAGAATCCTGCCAATGCAGGAGTAACGGGTTCTGTAAGGTCGGATCTTGATAAACGGCACCGCGAAACAGAGGAAAGCTTCAAGTGAGCTTTATTAGGGAGCGCTCCCGAGCGAGGTTCACTGGTCCGAGAGAAAGGGGCCAGAGAAGTCGCACCCGGGCGAGGGTTGGGCAAGATTTTATAGGGGAAGAAGGGAAAGGGGTGTGGTGAATCTGGGAGGGCGCAAGGTATTCCTTATTTGGTGGTCTCTTCGGGTATCCTGGCAATATCTGGTGCCGGTTGCATCAGTCTTGGGACCGTTAGTCCCGCCCCTCGAAAGGCGGGAAGGCTGGGCCGTATGGAAAGTCCCCACGTCAGTTCCTGGAACTGGGTGGTCCGGCGAGTTTCGGTCTGATGCAACCTGTGAATCTGATTGCGTTCCCCTGCCTCGGGCCAGTTGGCCTTACAGGTTCAAGCCCTGGTCCGGGAAGATCTCACATGCCGCGGAGCAACTAAGCCCCTGAGCCATAACTACTGAGCCTGTGCTCTAGAGCCCGCGTGCCACAACTACTGAAACCCACACACCTATAGTCTGTGCTCTGCAGCAAGAGATGCCACTGCAGTGAGAAATCCCGTGCACTGCCACAAATAGTAGCCCCACGCTCACCACAACTAGAGAAAGCCTGTGTGCAGCAACAAAGACCCAACGCAGCCAAAAATAAATAAAATTAAATTAAAAAATACATGGCCCAAATATTAGCAAGCCAATAATGGTCAAGTGACAAATTATTCTAAAAATAAAGGTATCTAGGTCTTTTGCCTGCAGGCACAAGACCTGTGTGGCCTGATGTGAAGGCTCACTGTCATGGCCTGAATATCCCTAGTCACACTTTTGTTGTTTTTCGGAAGCAGAGAAAGGTTCATAGGGAGTAGTCCGGGGGGGGGGGGGGGGGGGTCTGTTCCTGTTTTTTTTTTTTTTTTTTTTTTTTTTTTGACAGTACATGGGTCTCTCACTGCTGTGGCCTCTCCCGTTGCAGAGCACTGGCTCCGGACGCGCAGACTCAGCGGCCATGGCTCATGGGCCTAGCCGCTCCGCGGCATGTGGGATCCTCCCAGACCGGGGCACGAACCCGCATCCCCTGCATCGGCAGGCGGACTCTCAACCACTGCGCCACTAGGGAAGCCCTCTGTTGCTGTTTTTTAACCTCTTCTGAAAGTTTGGTGGTCCGAATGGTCAGGTCCACACTACATCAATGTATATTAAAGATACTACATTGATCTAAGAAGGAACTAGCTTTGTGGAGTTATAGACGCTTGTAATTATACATACAAAAACATACTTGGGGGACATCTTGGGGCATGGTTTCAGTAATTTTTCCCCTTGTGTAAGTAAGTTACTCTGGTTTGCAGTACAACATTCTATAGAATGTTAAGTGGAAGTAGATGCTCCCTACTTTTCATGTGGAAGTGGACCAATGTCCATAAAGAGTGGCAAATAAAATGAATAATGATTCCACACACACACAAAAAAGGAGTAGTCCAGGGGGTCTTTTGCCCCAGGTTGTCTCTCTGCTGGTTGGGACTTAGGGTCTCTCTTTACTGGAGTGTGATGTACCCACAAAGTGATCTCCTGCAGCTTCAGGGCAGAATGGGTGGTTGGGATCACCAAGTGGGGTCAGTTCCCCTTAGGAGTGAGCTGATCTTGCAGGCTGCCGGTTTTCCAGGTTTTTAGGTTCACCCAGTCTCCTGACCAGAAAGAGTGGAAAGCCAGGTCAGTGGGTGTGGGCAGCACGTGGTTACCATATTCCATGAGGGCTTTCATGGTTTCTCCTACCTGGAGGGCACACTTGAGTTCCATTTTGAGGGGGTTAAGGTGTCCCTTCTCTTGGGCTTGGGGAATGGGTCTGCCATACCTGAATTCAAACACACTTTAATTTTTCCCTTAGGGCAATCAAAAGCAACTTAATCCAATTTTCTTGAGTCTCCTGATACAGTTTGTCTAAGGCCAGTTTCAAGGTCTGATTGAATCTCCCTACTTTCCCCGATGATTGGGGTCACCAGGATGAGTGCAAGGTTCATTTTATGCCTAGGGCACTTGTTATCCCCTTCATCACTTGAGACACAAATGCTGGACCATTATCGCTTTGTAGGGATCCTAAGAGCCCAGACCTGGGGATTATTTCTTTTAGCAACTTCAGCTGCCATTTCAGTTCTAGCAGGGAATGCTTCTGTCCACCCAGAAAATGTGTCTACTAGCACCAGGAGATATCTGAAATTGCCTGATACTCTCAGTATCACAGTGAAATCAGTCTGCAAACCTTCCCCAGGATATGTCCCCCTGGTCTGAATGGACCTTATCTGGGGGCTTCTAGGGGGTTTGGTGTTGGAGTGGTTTATTTTGCATATGGGGACTGTCTCAACTATGTGACCAATTATACTTTTCATGCCAGGAGTTACCATGACCACAACTAACCACTCTCTCACTTCATCCTAGCTTACCCTTCCCCCTGTTGGTGTCCTCAAGTCCATTCTCTATGTCTGTGTCTTTTCCTGTCCTGCCCGTAGGTTCATCAGAACCATTTTTTTTTTTTTAGATTTTGAGATTGTTCTAGAAAAAACATTCACTTACTGACAGAGGCTAAAAGAGAAAGGGCAGATTTTAAAAACTTGAATATATAGTGTTCTATAGTTGAGTTAGTATTTGTCTCTCCACAGGAACATTTTCTTCACCCCTGCTTCCCCAGATTTATTAAGACAAGGACTGTGTTTTATTTATTGTTGTATATCTGGAACCTCACATCTGTCTTGTAATAAGATTGGATGCTAAAGAAATATTTGTTAAATTGAGCAAACTAAACTGATTTCTTACTTTTTATATGCTATTTATTCTAGATTTGCTTATTCAACTGTATTGAGGGATCATAGAGTTACTATGATTGTTATTCTTTTAAGACTTAGAAGCAACTAAGCAGCAGTGGCATAAATAGTAACATCATCTGTTTTTATGAATCAACATGCAGAAGAAGACTTAGAGGCAAATTTCAGGCTTAAATATAGAATGTCCATTTCTATATTAAGTCTACAGAAAACTTGTCATTTTTCCAGTGTCTACCCAAAGAAGATAAAATGTTAATTTCCAGTGAGTTCAGTCCAATTATTCTTCAGAATTTCTTTCCTAAACTTTCTCTTAAAGCCAAACAATGAATAGCTATGACCCTCTGTACCTACTCATACATTAGTGTCTTCCTTTATCACCTGCATTTGGTTGTTTCTAACACTGGCCTTGTTAGGGGTTAGAACTAGAATCAGAAGTTGCAAACCGATGGTCTGCACCCAAATATGGCTCACATAGTTGGTTTTGTTTGGTATTTTTAAAATTAGTATTTGTATTTGTGGGTCCCTAAAGCCACCCTCAGGTTCAATGTGTGATTTACTAGAAGGACTTATAGAACAAAGAAAAACTGTTTTACTCATGGTTACAGTTTATTACATCAAAAGGATAAAGACTAAAATCAGCAATGAAAAAAGGTGCATAGGGCAAAGTTCAGGAGACATCAGGCAGAAGCTTCCAGTTGTCCTATCCCAGTAGTCCTGGGGACAGTGCTCATTCTTCCAGCAACAATGTATGACAGCCTGCTTGGAATATTGCCAACCAGCAAAATGATCTGAACCTTGGTGTCTAGTGTTTTTCTTGGTTGGTCACATAGGTGTGACTGACTGCCTATGTGGCTGGCCTTATTCTCCATTCTCTCCAGAGGTCAAGCTGATATCACATGACACTAGGTCCATATCATAAATCACGTTGTTAGCATAGACTATCTGATGTGGTCCAAGGCCCTTAGGTAACAAAGCAGTCTTATCAGGCGGGATATTCCAAGGGCTTAGAGGTTGCCTTCTTGGAACCAAGCAAAGGCCAATCTTTCTTAGGAATGTAAAGAGCCAATCTAGACCTGTTGAGTGAATACTCTACTGCACAGTATTAATTGTAAAACCTATGAGGTTTAAGAGATTTCACATTAAATATGGATTTTTTGGATTCTCTTGAAAATCTGTCCTACATGTTACCCTGGCTGCCACTGATGGGAGCTGAGCAACTTTTTTACTTTGAATAAGGCATGTGCTTTCTAGCTCACCAAAGTCCTTCAATATTACACCTAGTTTGTTTCACACAATTACATGACTTACTTGATTCTTATAAGTGTTAGATTATAGATGGTTTGGAAACTAAGAGATATGTTGAAGATTGAGAATAAAATAAAAAAAATCAGCCTTTTACCTACTGGATTTGTCATGTGACTCCTCACGTTGTTTTTCTATGTTACTCTGTTCACCATTTCTTTGCTTAACTCATGGGATAAATTGTTATTCTGAGAATATCATAATTATCCAAATAAAAGAATCAGAAGTTTACTCTAGAGTAATAGTTTAAATTTTTTAAAAATCTGGGGTCTAAAAAGAATTTTTTTGCAGTAAAGTAACTATATATTGTCTACTTTTTCTAAACTCATTCATCCCTTTTTCTTCCTAAACTACTTTCACCAGAAATAAAGGAATCAATATTGTTCCTTATTTTAGTCAGTATCACATAGAAGGTTTAGTTTGGGAACCAGGACATAAACGTTTTGATCGCATATGACCACTTGCACTTTTTACTGGGACCTGTTCTAAGTTACTCCCCTACAACCTGGCTACTAGGTTATAATGAAAGCAATTCGCAGAAAAAAAAATTGCCACACATTCAAGTATTTGTTAAATAGACATTCTTTAGAAAATAGGCACAAAACAATTGATAATCTTTGTTTGGTAAGCTTGTCTTCTCAGATGCTTTGGCTGCCTTATCGCAAGAATGTTCTGCTCAAAGCACACATCCATTAGTACAGAGACAGGAATAAGGCAAATGAATTCCTTCTGATCCAAGGGATCAAAGCATGTCCTTTAGGAACCAAGCCTGAGTATTACCCATAAAGGCACAGGCCAGAAGCTTCCAGGATTCTCAGTCTCTGTTCAAGTATGTTTGAAGGGTCATGAAAATATTTTAGCTAATCCACATCTTGAATACCTTGAACATATTTCTAACATTTGTATCACTAATTAACAAACCAGTAATTTCTCCAATAAAACCCATTTCTGATGCTTACTTCACTAGTTAACGAAGTCTCAGCTGTTGACTGAGATGTGGCTAACCAAATTGCCTGCAGTGGCCACCTTGGAGTGTGGCCTTTCTGAAATAATACCAGCTAACTCTCTTGTAGTCTGAATTTTATAGAGTGATTGCTTACCTTAGAGTTGAAGCTTAAACTAGCTGGCACATTCATAATACCAAATTGTCTCTGCTGAATTATTTAAAAATAAATTACAAATATCTTAACACCTTTCCAGATTTCTAGTGGTAATGATTTCCACGTTACTCCTTGAGAGAGTAGATATCATATGATCTGTTCCCTACTCCAAAGCAGGAGATGCACTTAAAAATATCCACATATATAGATATCTGTCACATTCTTAAATTCTGTGGTCATTGTGAGAAAGGAGAGACTTTGTTTGTGAGTTGATGGTTTTTATACTTTAACTCTTTTGCTGATACTTATTTTGAGAAAAAATGCCAGTTTTTTTTAAACTTAAAAGGTAATGATGAATAAAGGAATAAGATTTATATAGAGCATAAGTTTATAAAGCAATAAATCATAATAAAAACTAGCACCCAGAATGTATGGGTAAAAAAACCTCTTGGTGTGCAGCAGCTTATCTGACTGGCTTTGAGATTTGTTCTTTATAACAGTGGGCAATCAATTATAAAAGTCTAAGAAATATTGTGTTCATCTTAGTACAATAATGTTAAAGCAAGTTGGTAATTACCAAGAATCGCAAGTTCCATTTGTAGCTATGTCCTTAGAGCCATTAAAAAGTCAGCTTTATTACTGAAAGTCCTGCAGGAAAGCTAAATTTGTTATTAAGGCTCTGGAATTTTCTAGCTCCCAATCTCTTTTTCCCTCCACTAAAACAGTTGTTTTCACAGCATGGATTTGGATAACTAAAGTTTCTTAGGAGCATAAGGATCATATTATAGCAGAATAGATGGTATTTAATACAACACTAATAGTATGTATGGGACTAGAAAGAGACAGGTAAGAGGATTTGTGAATATTTGAGTCATTTCCTTTAAACCTTGTGATTTTGTCTTACAAGCAGACTTTTAGCTTATTAATGGTTCATTCTTTTGATGTTTAAGAGCAGAATAATGATTTTTCTTTCTTTAAAATTTATGTCAAACAATGGATACCTGAGCTTACTCTTTGCTATCAACACAAAATTAAATATTACATTTTGTATATTTGTATACTCAATTGTGTATAATACACATATAGTTATACCCTTGCATATACCAGTTATGAATCTAATTTTCTTCTCCAAAGAGTTTTTCCTTCACATGTTCAAACTATACCCATCTTAGAGTTTCTTCTCTTTGCCTGCTCACTCAGCAGCACTCACACTGAAAGACAAAAGTGATTGGGAACATGTATAAAATACAGTTGGTAAAGGAGCAGGGAGAAAAAGATGGAAAGAAATTCTGTGTCAGGAAAAGGGATGTTTTACGTGCAGGAACTATAGAAGGCAATAAGATGTTGGGTAGTATTTCTCCAACATTTGAAGGAATATCGTAAAATGTGTTAATCATTAAGGGAACCAAACCTTTTCAGATACCTCATTCATGTGTTATCTTGAAGTAAATCTGAAGCTGGTGCTTGTTCTGCTAGTGATTTCCTGTCCACAATGGGGGAAAGAGTTACTATTTTTAATTATAGTGAAACCCTTGTTGGTTGGGCACATTACCTTCTTTTGAGAACCACTTTACTGTTTTTATTTCAGGGATGTTAATAGCATATTTTTTCAGTTTTGAAAGGTTTCTAGTTAAATGTTTAATAAGCATGAGGAGTGTGAGCTGAGGGGTGAAAGGGACAAAATAGAATAGGTCCCAAAATTCTCTTTCTAGCGCGAGCTAGAAAGTTCTTTGAGTTCTCCCTTTAGACACAAAAATCAGAGGAACTGTGATATGTATTTTTAAAAAATATTCGTTAGCTGAATAGGAAAAAAAAATCACAGAATGCCAGTTTTTTTTTTTAATGTAAAGCAGCAAAGTCCCAGCATTTAAATTTTTTTTTATTTTTTTACTTTTGACTGCACTGGATCTTCTTTGCGGTGTGCAGGCTTCTCATTGTGATGGCTTATCTTGTTGCAGAGCACGGGCTGTAGGCATGCAGGCTTCAGTAGTTGTGGCTCGCGGGCTCCAGAGCACAGGCTCGGTAGTTGTGGTGCGCGGGCCTAGGTGCTCCGCAGTATGTGGGATCTTCCCGGGCCAAGAATCTAACCCGTGTCCCCTACATTGGAAGGCGGATTCTTAACCACTGCGCCACCAGGGAAGCCCAGTCCCAGCATTTAGAAAAAGACTCTTAAGTTCATATTTAGATTAAGCCCGATCAGTGTGTATCCACTGTTTTGTTTTGTCTTTTTTCCCCCCCGGTACGCGGGCCACTCACTACCGCAGCCTCTCCCGCTGTGGAGCACATGCTCCAGGCGCGCAGGCTCAGCTGCCATGGCCCACGGGCCCAGCCGCTCCGCGGCATGTGGGATCCTCCCGGACCGGGGCACGAACCTGCGTCCCCTGCATCGGCAGGCGGACTCTCAACCACTGTGCCACCAGGGAAGCCCCACTGTTTTTATATTAAACTTTATTACTCTCTCAAGTATGTTCCTTTATGTAACTAAATACATTTCCTGAAAACTTCTGGCACATACATATAACTGGCAGTGATTTGTAGGATGATGATGATTATTATCTGAAATTTATTTTTATAGGTGATCCACTATAGAGTCTGGTGGTTATTAAGCTACCTATCAGTATCATAGAGGTTGTGGAGAAGAGAGCAATGCTGTGAGCTCAGAGATCTGCATCTTCATCTCTGTATGATGAAGGTACCCTGGTATGGTGCCTGGGATTTATATAATAGGAATTCAATAAATGTTTTACCTTGAGTAACTGGAAAAGAGGAGTGCATAAACTGTGATTGACACAGTGCATTTTCTCCATTAATTAGCAAACCCCTCAAGTATAATAGATACCATTTTTTATCTCTGTTTTATTAATGAGGAAATGTTGACTGGTGAGTTTTTGTATCTTGCCCAGGGTCATATAACATAATAAATGGTGGATCTGAAATTTGAAGGCAAGTTCTTTAACCGCCCGTTACACTAACTTGCTTTTGCCACAGCGTTCTGAATATTTAAACTTTTTTAGAAGGAAAGGAGAAGTTCAAAGTTTTCAGTGAGAGTGCTTTTGAGACCTAGTGGTTTTGCACAGTGACTGGTGCATAAAGATTTTATTTTATTTTATTATTTTTTTTTTGCGTTACGCGGGCCTCTCACTCTTGTGGCCTCTCCCGTTGCGGAGCACAGGCTCCGGACGCGCAGGCTCAGTGGCCATGGCTCATGGGCTCAGCCGCTCCGCGGCATGTGGGATCTTCCCGAACTGGGGCACGAACCTGTGTCCCCTGCATCGGCAGGCGGACTCTCAACCACTGTGCCACCAGGGAAGCCCGGTGCATAAAGATTTTAAATGGATGTTATGAGTGCTCTGAGTTTCTGCTTTGGGCAGGAGATTTTTTTTTTTTTTTTAATGCAAACATTTCCAAATGGGAAAGGCAGAAAAAAAAGTCTTAGAAATCTTCATTCTTTCACATACATGGGGAAAAAATCCCAGCAATATGAGGTGGTGGCTTGTATGCAGATGCCAGTGACTGTTGCTAGATCCAGTTGAAGCATTTATTCTGATAAGGACATAAACTTACTGTCTTTTAATTTTCTACTCAATTTTCAGGCTCAGTTTAGATTTTTGTAATATTGAACTGTTTCTAAAGCAGCTTTTAAGGAAACCTCCCATGTGAGGCACTTTAGTTAATTATTTACCTAATTTTTTAGTTAATAATTAGAAAGTCATGATGTATAAATTAAGTGAAACAGGCTGTGTGCCTAGAGGAACAGGTGGGAAGGGGCAGTTTCAGAGATATCAGCTAGAATGGCCCCCATGTTTTATTCCTTTTCCAACAGCACCCCACCCCTGCACCCCGGGAAACAAGTTTTCCAAGGTCCCCATGGATGTTTATTGTCAAAACTTAAGAACAATTTTTCAGTTATCAAAATTTGAGTACCATGTCTGACTCCCAGTGATCTTGGAGGCTCGCACCATTCCTGATCCCTCTCTCTTTCTGCACCCTACTGTACAAGTGTGATTTCACCAATGAGAGTGGGGAAGCAGTGAGAGTGTCCATGCTTGAATATTCTCCAAGTACTCCAGCTCTCCAGGATTATTTTACCTGTTAGATTTCACTGAAATTGACACAACCCCCTTCCTCTAACCTCACATTATATTTGATGAGAATGCAAAACAATTTCTAATATTTTGGGCAAAGAAATTTTTTTTGGTGCTGGGCAGGGTGGTAGAGATTATGATTTCCCTGAACGTCTCTGGCTCTGCATTCCTGCCTCTGCCTCTCTGAACTCTCTCTCTCTGCTCTGCATTTTACTTCTCTCCTTTCTATTCTTTCCTGACTCTCCCCAGATCAAAAAATTCATCCTATTGTGTCATTCACAGCAATTCAGTTTTCTGCAGCCATGACTGCAAACTTATCTGCAGATCTACTTTTACATATTCAAAACAAATCAACAAAAAGCTTGCTAAACATGGGCTTCCCTGGTGGCACAGTGGTTAAGAGTCCGCCTGCCGATGCAGGGGACACGGGTTCGTGACCCGGTCTCGGAAGATCCTACATGCCGTGGAGCGGCTGGGTCCGTGAGCCATGGCCGCTGAGCCTGCGCGTCCAGAGCCTGTGCTCTGCAACGGGAGAGGCCACAACAGTGAGAGGCCCCTGTACCCCTAAAAAAAAAAAAAAAAGCTTGCTAAACATAACTTCTGTACTGTTAGCAGCATGAAGCACCATCAGAAGCTTTGAAATGACAGTTTTTCTTTTATCTTGGGCCAGCTCAATTTCTTGGGTAGGACTTTCTCCTCCTTACTAAAGCAAAAGGCTACAGTCAGTATTGTTTGTTTTGTTAATAGAGAATACTTATTTCCCAGGTTTCTTGTTTCCAGGAAGAGAAACATTCATTACTGCAGGGGAGGAATATCTTTTCCTCTACCCTTCTTTGCCTGATCTAATAATCATATTATCATAGGACAAAAACAAAGTTAATTACATACGTACAGGGGCCTCATAAGAATATGAGACCCACAGGCAGTCAGACAGCTGAGGCTTATATGCCATCCTGAGCTAAGGAGAAGCGGGTAGGGGTGTGGGACTTCAAAGGGGAAGAAGACAGTTCACAGGAAGATGGGAAGAGCAAATGTTTGGTAAACAAATATTGGCCATGCCATGCAGAGACAGTGGAACACAGGAATTTGGTTTCCAGACCCAGCGGAGCTCCCCTCCAGCTAACCACACCTGGCCCGTATTCTTTGTAGTTATCTCTGGTGATAGTGCTTTTCCTGGACCAGGCCTTCTATCTAAATTCTTCTTGGCAGTTAAGGGAGAGATTAAAGTTTTTCTTGAATCTGCTGGGTCTTGATTGCCTTCAGCTCAAAATAGTCTACATGCTAAAGTGGCACATTTTGGGGAGACTTGTTCTGATCCCCTTCATTGCGGTAACACATGTGACCTCTCCTTGTCCCTTTGTTCTGTTCTTTGGTGAATTTGGGACAAGAGACTGGGCATGTATGGTTCACATCTTCCCTCCGCCTGAATCTTGGTGTCTGCCTGCCTAGAAGGAGTGTACAGTCTGCATTGCTATTCTGTGATGTCAGTCTTAAGGGGCAGGTCCTTCTCTCCAGGCTGCCTGTGACTGGATGGGTAGACCTAATTCTGAGATTCTAGGTATTATGAAGCTTTTTTTTTCCATTCTACTGATCTAAGGCATATTCTTTCATAGCTCCCAAAGTAATAAAGCAAACATTTTGATCTCCATTTATTTGACTTTTACGTGTCAATTTCTCAGTTATTTTCAAACTTATATGTAGATAGGAGGGGCTCTTTGCTGGTTTCCTCAAACCCCAACTACTTTATTTTTATTTTATTTTATTTTGTGGTGAAGGAGAGTACATCTTTATTGTAAAGGCACTAATACAAGGAGTACAGGTGGCTCATGCTCTAAATCCCCGAGCTCCAAACCCCATCTGATTTAAGTAGCACACCCCCCCACACCACCGATGTCATGTTCCATTATTACCAGTATCCTAAATCCCTAATGCCTGCTCCTCTCACCCTTCAGTCTCAGAAGACAATCTAATCTCCTATTTCAAAGGGAAAATCAAGCCAGCTGTCTCTTCCTTTGCCTTAAATCATGAAGATCCTTCCCCTCTTTCCTCTAGCCTTCAAAAAAGGAGGTGTTCCACTCTTGGGGTAACCACTTTACATTGCTTTTAATCTCATGCCGTCAAGCCACATATAGGACATTACTCCATCTGTTAGCACCTTCTCTGTTGAACCTCTAGTTTCTCTCCTGCTGTCTCCTTTTTCTGCCTGTAAATATACTTAGGTGTCCTTCATCTTAGAATTCCTTCCCATTACCCTGTCTCCTCATGACGTTATCCCACTTTCTTCCCTTCACAAACAAGATAAAGAGTAGTCTATCCTCACTGATTTCTTCATTATGTCCATTTTTTTTCTTAACTCATTAAAGTCAGGCTTCAACACCACCAGTCTAATGAATTTATTCTGATAAAGGTCTCCATTGAATTCTTTTTTTTTTTTAATTTAGTATTTATTTTGTGGCTGTGTTGGGTCATTGTTGCTGCACACCCGCTTTCTCTAGTTGTGGCTAGTGGGGGCTATTCTTTCTCTAGTTGTGGTGTGTGGACTTTTCATTGCAGTGGCTTCTCTTGTTGCAGAGCACGGGCTTTAGGCATGCGGACTTCAGTAGTTGCGGCACGTGGGCTCAGTAGTTGTGGTGCGCAGGCTTAAGTAGTTGTGGCATGTGGGCTCAGTAGTTGTGGCTCGCAGGCTCTAGAGTGCATGCTCAGTAGTTGTGGCGCACGGGCTTAGTTGGTCCACGGCATGTGGGATCTTCCCGGACCAGGGCTCGAACCCATGTCCCCTGCATTGGCATGTGGGTTCTTAACCACTGTGCCACCAGGGAAGTCCTCTATTGAATTCTTAATTACTAAGTCCAGTGCTCTTTTTCATTTATCATTCAACTTTCCTTGCTGCATCACTTAACTCATTTACCGACTCTTTCTTGAAATCCCTTCTTGGGTTTCATGGCATTACTCCATCGTGCAGTCTCTGGAATCTACTAGACGGGGGTTTGCATTCTACTTCTACCACTTACTGTGAGGCTTAACCTTTCAAAACCTCAGTTTTGCCATTTGTGAAATAGTGGTAATAATAGTATCCTCCTAATAGGGTAGATGTGAGAATAAAATAGAAAACAGTACCTGCTAAGCTCTCACTCTAGTCCATGGCATTAAAAATCTTCAGTCCTACTGCCCCACTGAAGTGGCTCTCCTAGTACAATGTGAAGCTCTGTGTCATTAAATCCCACACATTTTTCATTCTCATCTTTTTGAACTCACAGCATTCAATACTCTTGCCTATCTTTAAAACATTCTCTTCTCTTCGTTTCCTGGATACCATACCCTCTTGGTTTTTCTCCTATCTCTCTGCCGCCCCCCCTTTCAATCACCTTTTCTGACTCATCCTTATTTATTAAATATTGAAGGGGTTAGAGTGTCTTGAAACCATCTTGTCTTCTCATCCTCTGTTCTTTACCATAGTCATGAATTTAGTCCTCATCTATCTACTGATGATTTTAAAATTTATTTTTGTAGCTGGAACTGTCCTCTGGGCTGCACAGTTATATATCCATCCATCTACTCCTGTATATCACAGGGAATCCACAGACTCTCTGTGCCTTAAAAACTGAAGTTGTTCTCTTCCTTCACCAAACCCTGATTTATCCAGAGTTTTCTAATATCACTTCTTTCCAGAAATGTTTCCCATACTTATTAGATTAGGTCAAGCTCCCTATTTCAGTGTTCATATCATCCTCTATTTCTCTATCATAATGTTATCACAGTTATAATTGTATAAATAGTTACTTGATACCTTCTTTCCCAGATAGTACAAGCTCCACGACAGCTAATGTGTCTGCTTGTTAACTAAGTAAACAGCATGTAGCACTTTACCTTACATAAGTAAACATTTAATAAAGAGATAAATACGTGAAATAAAGAGATAAATACGTGAAAAGTAATACGTGAAAAGAAATTTATTGTTTCCTGGCATATAGCTATTACTCAAAAATGTTAGCTATTACAGTTTTGGCCCCCAGTCTTTAACTTCTGTTTTCCTCTCTACCCCTTTAAATATTGGTGTTTTCCAAGGTTTTTCTCTCTCTTATGTCATACTTTACATATCCTTTCTAAGCAATATAATCTACTCTGTGGTTTTATCTGTCCCCACTGTGCTGACATTACGGCGAGGCGCTCAATTTATATTGAAAGACCAGAGAAAAGATCTCTGAGGAGTTACATTAAGTGCTGAGACCTACAGGATGAGTATGGGCCTGACCTCTATAGGCCAGAGGGCTGTACAACCACTATAGGGAATGAGTAGCCCTGGAAAAGGGCCTGAAGGTATCTGAAGCAGGGCATTCCAGATAAATCCCCCACTTACTGCTGCTGTTTCTTCTTGCATTAAATTCTCATCCTCTCCGCTTTGCTGAAGCAATGTCGCTGGGCTTGACTCTGGCTACATCTTCTATTGCCATTCATGCAGGTCATTCACTAAATTGCAGTAATTCTTCAAGATGTTGAGAGGAAAATTGCATCTCACCCATGCTTAGTGCTATAAACTGTTATGGTGGGACACATCCATATGGTTCTGGGCTTCCACTCTTAAATCTCTTTAATTGACAGTCATTCACACAACCACTTTTTTTTTTTTTTTTGCGGTACGCGGGCCTCTCACTGTTGTGGCCTCTCCCGTTGCAGAGCACAGGCTCCGAACGTGTAGGCTCAGCGGCCATGGCTCACGTGCCCAACCGCTCCGCAGCATGTGGGATCTTCCCGGACCGGGGCACAAACCCGTGTCCCCTGCATCGGCAGGCGGACTCTCAACCACTGCACCACCAGGGAAGCCCCACACAACCACTTTTAACAAAGCAAAAATTGTTAATACTATTCCCTTTCACTCTAAAAATGTCTAGATTTGAATGATAAATTATATGACCACCCTCCTTAAAGTCCACCCAACCTAGAGTGGTTGGGTGATTGGAGAGAGAGAAGGGTTTCTAATTTCAGCCACTTAATATGCCCAAATCTAGCCTCTCTCATGACAACTGAGGTCCCATCATTGAGCCAAGTTCATCAATCTTTGACTGTCTCTTTTGTCAACTTGAATGACTTCTTCAGAACCCTTAGTTTACATTACAGATAGATGGCCTCAGCTGGGACCTTAACGGTGCTGCTGAGATACTCTATTTGCACTGAATCCTAAAAGATGGGGAATAAATTTCAATCTCTTTCATATATGGAAGCTCTCAATCTCCTAATGTGAATTCAAGAACCTTTTCTCTGATATCCTTGAATTTTGCATACCTGGAGTATTATTTAGTCAAGCCTAGAAACTCTAGTTTTACCTTCTACTTATAAAACATGATTAAAGCAATTTACTCCAATAAAGATGTTAAAAAAATGATTAAAATAGTGCACTGATAAGATTCAGCTAAGAATGAAGATCTGTCTAAAGTTATAGATCATCATCACTGAGAGACTTAGAAGCAGCTCACAACTTTTAAATGGCAGCTTCTTGAGCTTTTATTTATGCATATATATGCACATATCATATGTGCACACATTCATGTATATAAACATAGAAAGAAGTCTAAAGGTTATTCATGAACTGATAAACTGTAAAAGCTGTTTTCAGATCAAACTAAAGAGTATAGGAACACATAGAAATCAACCTGGTTACATTTTCATCAGCAAACATTTTTTGAACACCAGCTATATGCTAGGCATTGTGTAAAGAGCTGTATTTTTAAATAGCATAAGCCATAAAATGATGTGATTTGGGGAAAAGTTGATCTTTTTTGTAGTTTGTAGTTCTCTGACCAAATTAATTACACATTTATCCTTCTCCCATAGAACATCATACTCATGTCCTGTATAGCATACATCACACTATATTACAGCTATTTGCTTCCATTTTTATTGCCTTATATTGTCTATGATCTCCTTGAGCAGAAACTCTCTCTCTTCATCTTTATAATGCCAACTACTGGCCCAGTTCCTGGACTATAATAGGTGCTATTTTTTTCTCTTGATGCTAGATTCTTAACTTTTCTTTATATAACTCAATTTAGAGCTAAAACAACTGAGTGGAGTTGAAGTCTGTGTGGAATAACTTTAGCAGCAGACTGAGAAAAAAGACAGGTACAGAAATAATTTACTAAGTTAACTGAATTGAAAATAAACTTCCAGACCTTGATGTAAAATTAGTTTAGAGGACAGTGTGTAAGTTTCAGAATGATGATAGGTTCCAGCAAATTTAGTAGAGTTGGCATATGAACTTTATTTTGAGTAAGAACCATGTTTTATCATATCTGTCTAGTCCACCTAGATAATACCTTAAGGCCGGTGCTAAAAAAATGCTCATGAAGTAAATGAGTCTACATTTGTCATAGATTTGTATTACATGTTCTAGTAGAAGTAGCATTTGTTTTAATGTTTAATACTTATCTAATAATAAGGAAAGCTAATGCTGATTATAAATGAAGCATATGCTTAGGAGTTAATATTTCCTTATGAGCAGAGCAGTTATTAAGTACTAAACAAATATTTGGCAAAATAACAAAATCAAGTGGCCACACTGCTCTTCTCTGTGACTGGTCTAGCAAAATTGGGCATTTTCCCTACTGTCATTCCTTAGTCTGTATCTGTTGTAGTTCTTATTTTTATGGCTGATATTGCTTATACAGTAGTCCCCCCCCCCCCTTATCCATGGGAGATATATTCCAAGACCTCCGCTGGATGCCTGAAACCTTGGGTAATACCAAACCCTATATATATACTTATGTTTTTTCCTATACATCCATACTTAAAGTTTAATTTATAAATTAGGCACAGTAACAGATTAACAGCTAATAATAAAATAGAAATTAGAACAATATACTATAATAAAAGTTTTGTGAATGTGGTCTTCCTCAAAATATTATACTGTACTCACCCTTCTCCTTGTGATGATGAGGTGATAAAATACCTATGTGCTAAGATGAAGTGAGGTGAATGGTATAGGCATGGTGACTAGTGTTAGGCTGCTACTGACCTTCTGAAAATGTGTCAGAAAGAGGATCATCTGCTTTGAGTAATCCTGGATCATTGAACCATGACAGTGTAGTTGGCTGGATGTCAGGAGCAGACAATGTTGATGGTGGGGGACCCTGGGAAAAAAAAGTGGGAGAGCAAGAGACTTCATCACTTGCACTTTGCTGGTGGTGCAGTGGTTAAGAATCCACCTGCCAATGCAGGGGACATGGGTTTGAGCTCTGGTCGGGGAAGATCCCACATGCTTCAGAACAGCTAAGCCCTTGAGCCACAACTACTGAGCCTGCACTCTAGAGCCTGCGAGCCACAACTACTGAGCCCACGTGCCACAACTACTAAAGCCCGTGTGCCTAGAGCCCGTGCTCCAAAGCAAAGAGAAACCACCGCAATGAGAAGCCCGCGAACCACAACAAAGAGTAGCCCCTGCTAGCTGCAACTAGAGAAAGCCCGCATGCAGCAACAAAGACCCTCCACAGCCAAAAATAAATAAATACATTTATAAAAAAAAAGAGAGAGACTTAATCACTCTACTCAGAATGGCATGCAGTTTAAAATTTATAAATTGATTATTTCTGGAATTTTCCATTTAATATTTTTGGACTGCAGTAGTTGACTACAAGTAACTGAAACCTCGGAAAGTGAAACCAGTGGATAAGGGGGGACTGCTATAGTTATTTATTTACCTGTTGATTTCACTCACTGTGGACCCTTCAAGGGGCCAGTGTGTGGCAGCCTGAGATTGTGGCACAGCTACATCCTGGCTCTATGTCCTTTGATTCATTACTCAGCCTCTGAGAATGTCAGTTTCCTTGTCTATAAAGTAGAGAAAATAATACTTTGCCTCATAGGACGATTGTGAAGATTTAATGAGATTGTGCGAATAAGCTACTTTATGTCACCTAGTATTCCAGATATGTGAAGTCATGCCTTCTATCAAAAAAAAGTCCTTAGACTCCTGTCAGATAAAGTAGGAAACCCAATGCCTTCCTAACATTTTTGTGGATTCTCAAGGAAGGTTTGGGGGGCGCTTCCATTCTCCTCCTGACACTTGAACTCTCTGCTCCAAGCTTTTTCTCCATCTTAACTTCAGTTAATGTTCCCTGTCTATCCTTTTTCTCAATGTTGCTGCCCTCTCTCCACCCATGTGAACATCTCCCTTTTTCTCCAAAGCACCATTCATATGTCAGTATTGTGAATAACAGATTTTCAGTGGTTTTGTTGGTGATTCTGGGGTAAGGCGGCTGGGGTGTTAATTTCCATGCAGAAAAGGAAACAGCAAATTCAGTATCAGTCCTCACTTCCTAGACTTTCATCACTTTAGTCAACCCTAGGGAATATCTAATAGACTCTTCATGCCTCTCCTTAGGCCCCGATCTTTCACCAAGTTGCAGAATCCACAGTTAGGTTGTGTGTGTGTCTGTGTATGTGTGTGTTGGTGTTGTGGGGTGAAGGAAGGAAAGGATGACTTGTAATCTTTTAATGACCTCAGACTTGGAATTTACCTCTGCCTTTGCATGACCTTTCAAATGCAAATTATTGTTCTTCAATGTGTAGTCTCACATACTGTTTATTCAGTCTTCCTAGGTATTCTGTGAGCTCCAGATGTCTGTTTACAAAAATACTTTATTGAGGTGTAATTTACATTCAGTACAATTTACACGTCTTAAGCTCATAGTTGATGAGTTTTGATGGCTATGTACCTGTGTGTAATCACCATCACAATTAAGCTATAGAATAGTTCTGCACTCCTAAAGATTCCCTTGTGCCCCTTTGCAGACAGCCCTCCTCCACCAGGCCCCAACTCCAGACAACCACTAATCTGCTTTCTGTCATTATAGATTAGATTTCCCTTTGCTAGACATTTATGTGAATGGATTTTTCTGGCTTCTTTCTCTCATCATATTATTTTTGAAATTAATCCACAGTGTTGTATGTATCAGGAGAGCATTCCTTTTTATTACTGCATGGCATTACACCATATGGATTTACTAAATTTGATCTATTCAATCACTCGCTGATGGACATTTGAGTTGCCAGTTTTGGACTATTATGAACAAAGCTGCTATGAACATAAACAAGTACAAGTCTTTACATAGTGGTATGTTTTTATTTCTCTTTGTTAAATATCTAGGCGTAGAATGACCGAGCTATATGGTAAGTCTATGAGAAACTGGCAGACTGTTTTCCACAATGGTGATACCATTTTAAATCCTCACTAGCAATTTATGAGAGTACTGGTTGCTCTACCTCTACCACCGATCGTTGATATTGTTAGGTTTTAAAATTTTAAATATTCCAGTGGGTGTGTAGTGGTATCTCATTTAGTGGTTTTAATTTGCATTATCCTGACAACCGAAGATGCGGAGCATTTTTTTATATAGTTATTGGTGATTCATGCATATTCTGTTGTGAAGTGGCTACAGAATCTCTGTAAATACCAGTTGGGTCCTTTTTATATCTTCTGTTTCTCTCCTCCTAATGTTTATGTTTTTCCTCTATATTCCTGAGCATATGGAACAAATTTAAAATAACTGTTATGTAACTGTTATAATGTATCTGTCTGCTAATTCCATTAACTCTCTTATTTTTGTATTTGTTTCTACTGATTTGTATTTTTCCTGCTTATGGGCTGTATTTTTCTGCTTCTTTTCATGCCTGGTAATTTTTGTTCTAATGTCAGACATTGTGCATTTTTTGTTGTTGGCTGCTGGATTTTGTTGTATTCTTTTAAATATTTTGGGGCTTTGTTCTGGAAGGCAGGTAAGTACTTGGAATCTGTTTGACCCAGTTAAGTCTTGCTTTTAAGCTTTGTTTGGACATGTCTAAGAGTAATCTTTAAACAAATAGAGTAGTCTATAGACTAAAGCTATAAAGATATACTTCTGAGGACTCTACCAATGGCCCCCATTATTATGAAATCTTTCCAGTTTGTCTTGTGAGCCAAAAATCATTCGTAGTGCCGGGTGAGATCTGGGAATTGTTTGATTGTTTGGCGCACTGCTTTTTGGTGGTTCTTCTCTTTTTTTTTAAATCTTTTTTAAAAATTAATTAATTAATTTTTGGCTGCGTTGGGTCTTCATTGCTGTGCATGGGCTTCTCTAGTTGTGGCGAGCAGGGTCTACTCTTTGCGGTGTGCGAGCTTCTCATTGTGGTGGCTTCTCTTGTTGCAGAGCACAGGCTCTAGGCATGTGGGCTTCAGTAGTTGTGGCATGGGGGCTCAGTAGTTGTGGCTTGCAGGCTCTAGAGTGCAGGCTCAGTAGTTGTGGTGCATGGGCTTAGTTGCTCTGCGGCATGTGGGATCCTTCCAGATCAGGGCTCGAACACGTGTCCTTTGCACTGGCAGGCAGACTCAACCACTGCACCACCAGAGAAGTCCCCTTTTTGGTGGTCCTTTACCCCACATTGTGGAGTGTGACTCCTTGTGGGCACAGACCTATACTCAACAAAAGATTCAAAAGGAACTCCCTCCTCTTATGTGCTGTGCCCCACACATTCTAAATACTTTTACCTTCTCATATTCTGATCTCTATTTCCTCAACTTAGTGAGATGGTGGGACTCTGTTTGTGCTTTCCTCTCCCTATGCTGAGGCAGGAAACTAGGACTTATTTAATTCATTTCTATTCTATCAGAGGCCACAGTCCTGCACTGTCTGTTGTCCAGTGTCTGAAGGCATTTGTTGATATATTTTGTCTAGTTTTCTAGTTGTTT
This sequence comes from Tursiops truncatus, assembly GCF_011762595.2. Taxonomy (NCBI): domain Eukaryota; kingdom Metazoa; phylum Chordata; class Mammalia; order Artiodactyla; family Delphinidae; genus Tursiops; species Tursiops truncatus. Next base: position 88,948,294 of record NC_047038.1, on the reverse strand, counting down.
AATGTGGGAGGGTAAATTCAGTCACTGCTATTTCTTCAGCTAGAAGCAGAGGTTCATGTATGAATATCATTTATAAAATTGAGGACTGTAATAGGATTAAGAACTTTTAATTTTCTAATTAAGAAAACAAAAGGAAAATTTATACTTACTATAGCCATCATTTCATAAAAGAAGTTTCATGGTAAAAAATTAAGAAATATATATTATCACTATGTAGGATAATCCTTTCTATTAAATAAGTTTTGTTCATGAAAAATTACATTATTAATTTTCCCCTCATTTTGTCACATGAGTAGAGTTTACTTATCAGGCACTTGTAATCTGTTGATTAGTGTTCAGAAAAGACTGATCCAGGCCATGTCATCCCTTTCTTACGCCCATACTATAGAAAAAAGTACTGAGATTCAGGTAAATTAATGCTAAAGTGATAAATGTTTAGCAATATAGCCAAGTCTAAGACTCAGATTTCCTGACTCCTAGTTTCCTTCTTTTCCTCCATCACAATGAAGTTTTCTGTGTGTGTGAAGATAGTAAAATTGAGCTACTGAACACTTTAGACATTATCTTCCCACTGAGGTATAACATTTCATAAAGTTATCTTGGCCCTTTTTTACTATTCTTTATTCTGAGTTAAGTACAATTATTATTATTATAAAAACGCTATTTACTATTTGTGTAGCACTTTATACTGTTTATACTGAGAGCATGTTAGTTTTTAGCTTCTAGAAAGTAGAAAGTATGCTCAATGAAGCAATTAAAATAAGAGCCCCGGGCCTTCCCTGGTGGCGCAGTGGTCGAGAGTCCGCCTGCCGATGCTGGGGACACGGGTTCGTGCCCTGGTCCGGGAAGATCCCACATGCTGTGGAGCGGCTGGGCCCGTGAGCCATGGCCGCTGAGCCTGCGCGTCCAGAGCGTGTGCTCCACAACGGGAGAGGCCACAACAGTGAGAGGCCTGCGTACAGCAAAAAAAAAAAAAAAAAAAGAGTCCCAAGATTTCATAGAATACTTAAACATATTCAGATAATATTTATTGAATTGATTGCATTTGAAAAATACCAAATTCAAGACCATTAATCTTAAAGAAAATAATTTACTAAACATATATTCTATTTAATAAATAAATGAGAAGTTACCTAAAGAGATGACTTTATCTTATAAAGAACTTGACACTTTTACTTGGATGTCTCCAGGCAATTAAGATTTACATTTTCTGAAACTAATTCATTTTACCCCTCAAAAATCTCTTTTCTAACACTTATCTTATTCAGTTGCTCATTTCAGGAACTTACAAGTTATACTTGGTTCTTCCCTGTCCCTCAACTTCTACAGTCAAGTCTCCAAGTTTTATCAACTTTACATCCAAAATGTATATCAAATCTTTGTATTTTTCTTCACCTTCATTACAAACCACTATCATTTCTCACTCTTTTTGGACCTCAACGATTGTCTGGTTTCCTCACATCTATGTTGGTTCCTAGTCTTTACTCAGCAGACAAGGGATCTTTAAAAAATTCAAATCTGTTCATGTGACTTGTGGGAGAGACAAGGATGCTCACCAAACCCTCCATCTTTTCCCTAACATTTATCAGCCTCCTGGAGTTAGGAAGGCTATGGGACTAGTTCTGGCCAATTGACTGTGGGCAGAAGTGACATGTCAGTTTTAGGCAAAAGAAGAGAAACTAGAGTCTAACTCACCAAATGCCTTTACTCTGCTGTGAGGTCGGTGCTGTGAGCACATTCCCCATGGTGAAGTTACAAGTCAGTCAAGTTTCCTTCAGCCTGGATTTTTGAGTGGCTTTGGGGAGAAGAGTCCCTGTCAACCCGCAATAGACATATAGCATGAATGAAAAATAAAGTTTTTTTCCTTAAGCCACTGGGATTTGGGGGTTACTACAGTATAATTCAGCCTATACTGCATTCTCATTGGTTGTAGGATACAGTCCTGAATTACTAATGAAGCTTTGAATGATTCTTAACACACCTGCCACTCTCCATCTTCATCACAGTTTGGTCATATTGGTTTTTCTCTTTTTGTTAAATGTTCTTTCCTCCTTAAACCACTGCGTATCCTGGCAACTTTGAGGGTAACTGAGTGTCATCTTTTGTGTACTGCCAGTCACTGATCGTGCTAATGGATTGGGTTAATTATAGCATGTCAGCACGTATTGGGTGGAATTTCTACTAAAGTGCATTTTTTGTAGCTGATACAGAAGTGGCCTTGTTAGGCCATGAATTGACATAAATAGTCTTTAGGGGTAAATTGGAAACACAGTATTACATTCATTTTTAATGAAAAAAGAAACTAATTTGAGGTAATTTAAAAAGTCAACAACATCAAGAAAAAGTATTTGTTGGAAAGATATTTAGGTATCTCATGGAACCCCAAAATATCTGAATTTACAGCCTGCTGGGATAGGAATTAAAAAATAAATCTCTGTCCCAGGCAACAGTTTTTTCTCTTCAGTCTCTAGTCTCTGATTTGCTCACCATACTGCTTTATTCTTTTCTATCAACTGGAATTATCTGCTTCTTTGTGTGCATGGGGGTAGATGGCTACCCCCAGTTCTCAAGCTGGAATTATCTTGGTTCTGGTCATATGGTAGAAGCTAATTAGCTGTCTCTGAACCTTTATTCCAAATTGCTAAGAAAAATATATTTAGCCTAGTCAAGGTCACTTGTGTGTGCATGGGAGGGGTGGGGTGTGTGTATGGTGAGCAGTTCTTAAAGAAATGGGATCATTGTGAAGTGAGCAGAGACCCTGAAGTTATTTCCATTTATTTGAAATCTGGGAAGCAGTGTCAAGAGCAAATCAAGGAGTTGGTAGGTGAAATTCACCAAGTTTTATCTCAAAAAAATTTTTAAAATCTTAAAACCAGGAAGTTTATCTAAGAATCAAGAGAATTATTGATTAAAGATACGAACAGAGGATGAGAAAAATGACAGATTTTGCTTAATTTATAAAGGCTTGTTTTGATTGGCCAAATGCCTATGAAATTAATGAGTTATAATACACAAAATGGACAGCATTCAGGAAGCATTGGTTAGTTCCACCTCCCCTCTCACACTTCTCCAAGTTGGGTTTTTTTAAAGGAAATGCATAAATGCTGGAAGGGTTTTGGTTATATGAATAGTAAAAATCAAGGAGAGAATTAAAAAACTAAAATGTTTCAGAGTTTCCAAAACAGGAATTCAAGGAATTTCACAGGTGGCAAGAGTGTTGTGGAGATGAAGATGGGCCAGATATCCTAGCCAGAGGACTCCAGAAGGGGTGCATGCTCCCAAGGATAAAATGATGGAGTACAGAAAGAAAATATTTAATTTCTGCTTATACTTATTCTTTATCTAAAAATTAAGAAGGAAATGAAACTTTGCTGATATTTCATATACAGATCAAAGCTGGTAGCCTAACTTGGATTATATGTTAGACTAGAGCTACCATGTGTGGTACATGATAGAAAGGGAATATGCAGTATGGCTAATATCATATACTTTGCAACCATACTCCCTGGGTTGAGTCTCATCTCTTATACAAACTATCTGTGTGACTTACATGAATTACTTAACCTCTCTGTGCCTCTTTTGCCTCACATGTGAAATAGGAATGAAAATAATTTATCTCATAGAATTGTTCTGAAGATAAATGAGCTGATAGATGTAAAGTGTTTGGAAGAGTTGTTGATATACAGAAGCATGATGTGAGTGTTAGGAACAACTATGAATCTGAGAGAAGAATGGGGTTCTAAACCATGGAGGAGCTGACAGTGGTGCCTTCCCTCTTTTGTTCAATTTCAGCCTTATGTAATGTATTACCATTCAGATGAATTTTATCCAATGGAATCATACAGATTGCATCATTTACATTTAGTGAGAGCAGAAAGGCTTCTTGGTATCATTAATATATAGAAATAAGCAACAAACTTTTTTTTTCATGTAAATGTAGAATAAGAACTCTTGATTTTGGTTCTTGGTGACTCTAAGTTCTTTTCTTTCTCAAAATGATAATTTCTAGGCTATTGTTTGTTATTCATATCCTGTTTATTTGAGACATTTAAAGGCATTTCACTTAATGCAAGAAAATTGATCAGAAAAGCACTATTAGATTAATTGTATTAGGCATCAGCACTATGGTGGAATCTTTAATTTGGGGGCAAATTAAAGAATAGATATATCTTTGACTATAAAAATAAAAACAGACCCCAAAGGTAGAATGTGTGCACATAATCGTTATAATTATTAGGAGGCCCTGAATGGATTGGATTGTTCAGATGGTTCTGCTTGGTTGGGAACAAGAGGAGATAATTGAGAGAGTCTTCATAGAGGCTGGTAAGATCAGCTCAAGGAACCAATCGTGTAATGAAACTTATGCAGGTCAAACCCTCTGGGTGCCTATGCCATTGGTGGCGTAAATGGGTAGGTGAGGAAGCATTTTATGTTCTGTAGAAAAGGCAAAAACTCAGCAGAAATGATATTGAGAATGTTTAAAAATGGTGGAAACTGTTTTCACATGGTTTCCTAAGATTAAGGACCAGGAAGACCATCCTGAGTTGTGGTTCCTGTGTGGCCCCCTTCCATTTTCCTTCCCTATGCCCGGAGAGTCAGAATTTGGAGAAGAAAAATAGCCAAACTAAAGGATATGCTCAAATTATGTTATGGTTAATTTTGTGTGTCAACTTGACTGGGCCACAAGGGTACCCAGATATTTGGTCAAACATATTCTGTTTGTATCTGTGAGGGTGTTTTTTTTGATGAGATTAACAATTGAAGTCAGTAGACTGAATAAAGCATGTTGCCCTCCCTAATGTGGGTGGCCCTCATTCAGTCTAAAGGCCTGAATAGAATAAAAAGACTGACCTTCCCAAGAATAACAGGGAACTTTTCCTGCCTGAGTGCTGAGCTGGGACATTGGTCTTTTTTCCTTTCTTAGTCTTTGTACTTGAATTGAAAGATCGGCTCCTCTTGGTCTCAAGTCTACCAGATTTCAGACTGGAACTAACACCATCAGCTCTTTTGAGTTTCCGGCTGACTGCAGATCTTGGGACTTCTTAACCTTTGTAATCATGTGAATCAATTCCTTATAATAAATCTCTTTATGCAATAAAAAGCAAATATAAATTTAAAAAATGTCTCCTGTTGGTTTTGTTTCTCTGGAAAACATTGACTAGTACAAGTTTCAATAGTATTAGGAATGATTTTTCTCATTCTAATACATTCTAATAGTATTAGAATGAAGAAAAATGACCCACATGGTGGCTCAGGCAGTACAGCCTTAAGAAATTGAATTCAATGTGGAGATCTGAAAAAAAAAAACTAAACAAAAATAGTTCTGAATTAAAGCACTCAAAAATACTACATTTTTGCTAATAGTACATCTTCTTTGGGATTAAAAGCAGTATATGGCTGCTTAAATCATTATGTAGTACAGTATATTGACAAGTAAAGGAAAGAAATGTAAGTCAGGCTTAAAAAGAATTCACATGTTTATAAAAACTGAACAACTGAATCTTAATTAAGACAGTCTACTCTTCAGAATCATCCCCTATATTTCTGATGTATTTTATGGAGTTGAACATTAACAATAATATTATTGAGGATTTTTAGTTTGTCTTTTAACCATTAATTAATATGGATTTCACCATTCACTTAACAATATGACATTGTGATTCGTCAGTGCAGGAAATAAACATTTGTAGCATGGCTTTTTTTTATTCCCTAGGCAGCCATGAAACCAAATAAAGAAGAGACCCAGTGTTTTGAATTACACTTCTTTTTCTGTGTGCAAAATGGTCCGAGTTTAGTGAGAAAATGTTCCCCTAAAACCTTAGAACATGTCTGCTTGGATTGAACTTTAAGAAAAATTAGAGTTGGAAAGAGGAGAAAGGTGCATTTTAATAATCTGAGTGAAAAAATGTATATGTATGATAAGTTCTCTAATGCATGTTTTTGATGAATTCTGTTATCTTGGCCTTTGAAATAAAATGGGTAGGTGCCTTGATAAACAGGAAGACAATGGTATTAGTGAAATTGATCAAGTGACACTAAACCTAACTCTGGCTTTACCAGTCTGTACTTGCCTAGGCTTTTCCACCCATTTCAGGTATGCTTATAATAGTTGGAGATTCTGGGATTGATTTCCCTAGGCTTCAATTAGCCAAAAATCAAATACTATTCATATTTCATTCCCAGTTTCACCACAAGTCCAAGCTTTTGCCAAATATCCCAGTACCTGAATCCAGAATATATTCCTTACAGACTTTATTTCTCATAAGGTGTTATTTATGTGACTGTCTTGGGATTGGATAACATGATTTTTGATTTAACCAAAAGGCAAAAGCAATGCACTAGGTGCTACTTGTGAGACAGTGTCTGTATGAGAACAGTAGTCTTTTGAGGTAGAATTAGACCTGCAAGTGTGGGATAGCCTGCCAATTTCTAACAATAAAATCAGACGTCTTGGCAAATGAGTTCTGGGTAGTATGTAGCTTTTACTTACAGACTGGAGGGGTCCAGCTCTTGAATACTAAGGAAAATAAATCCAGGAAGGTGGAGTACGGGGGAGATGTTGCTGTTTCCCCAGATAAGCAATTTTCGGTGCTAATGGGAACGCACAGGTCTGAGAACTGCTTTGGTTTCTTGGTGGTGGCTAAGAGAAGAAGGTTAGATAATATATTGTATGTCAAAGACGGAAGTTTAACAGAGAGTGAACCTTACGGGGAAGGGCTTTCAATTTCATATGTTACAGAATTTCAGCCCTGTCTTGAGACACATAATAATTATATGAAACCAGAAACAATAAAGTCATGGGTAAAATAATTTTCCTAAGCTTGTTTCTCTTTTGCCAAGCTCTTCTCTCCTTTCCTGTTAGCCAGAGTCTTTATTATCGTTCATCATCATAACTCCTCCTGTGTCATTTCACCTGAGGCTCTTTCAGACTCTGATGATAAAACTAAAAATTCTATTTTAGCAATAATTTCAGTGGCCAATTTTTGTTCAATGTGTTATCCCTTTTAGGTAATATTTGTAATTTAAATCATAGTTTTCTGCACCTCTATCCAAAGGAGCAACCCATGATAAGGCAGTTTAGGCTCCTTCTTGCTGTTATTCTAAATATCACCCTTTGACCCCAAAAGGCATATAGATTAAAATATTATTCTATGTCTTAAAACTAATTCAACACATATTTAATAAAACCTACTATTTGTCAGGGGCTGTTCTGGACATATGGAAACAAAGATCATAAAATACAAACTGTATTCTCAGTGAGCCACTGAAGATGTTAGTGAAAGGAGAATGTTAGAGGGGGAGGAGGTCATTCACTGTGAGTGTGAAGCACCTAAGTTAGAGGGAAGAGTTGTGAGATTCCAAGTTATATGCTAATCACTCCTCTGTTTCCCGTTGTACCCCCCATGTCTTGTCTTCCCCATTCTACTGTGAGGTCCTCACTCAGGAAACAAGTCTATCGGTACTTGCAGTCAGGGAGCCATTCTGACAGTTCAGATTTTGGCTCTACAACCTACCAACTGTGACCTCGAGCACATTTATTTACCCCCTCGAGCCCCAATTTCCTCATCTGTGAAAATGAGGGAAGAATAATCCCTAAATTGCTTATTTGGGGGAGGATTTCTTTTTTTAAGATTTAATTTTACTTATTTTTGGCTGCGTTGGGTCTTTGTTGCTGCGCGCGGGCTTTTCTCTAGTTGTGGCAAGTGGCGGCTACTCTTCGTTGAGGTGCGCGGGCTTCTCCTTGCGGTGGCTTCTCTCGTTGCGGAGCACAGGCTCTAGGCACACGGGCTTCAGTAATTGTGGCACGTGAGCTCAGTAGTTGTGGCTCGTGGGCTGTAGAGTGCAGGCTCAGTAGTTGTGGTGCACAGGCTTAGTTGCTCCACGGCATGTGGGATCTTCCCAGACCAGGGCTCAAACCCATGTCCCCTGCATTGGCAGGCGGATTCTTAACCACTGCGCCACCAGGGAAGTCCCTTGGTGGGGAGGATTTAATTGGATAATTCATGCAAAGCACATAGTACAGTTCCCAGCACATAGTAAGCCTTCAAAAGATGTTGGCAAATATAAATAAAAATGGATGTACCACGTGGCCCAATCTTTATATGGAATTAAAGGGAACAGAAATCCAATTCCAGAAGCCTTGATGAATAATGTAGAGCTTTGGTGTCATTTTCTTAAAGAAGATGGCCCAGAGATTTTATAGAGTCTAACACATAAGAAGCTTCCGAGAAACACTCTAGAGTAATTTCTAGTTATTTGTTCCACTGTCTCCACAAATTCCATGGCATTCATGACACCTGCTAAAACCTCAGTTACTTTCTTGGGTAAATTTGTCTTCCCATTAATTCCCCCCTCCCCTCTTCCCTGAATAGCCAACTCCCTGTTGAAGTTCATGCTCACACTTCCCATGTACTTCCCCACCCCTGAAGTATGACTGGCCCCACTATGTGCAGCCCCTGAGAAGCCTAGGTTTTCTCTCATTTGGATTGATTTTCTCATAAGCATTAGTTATCCTGAAATTGTGATGAATCAAAAGCTATATCTTGTTGCATAGTACTAATAACATTATCAGTAAATGAATAACCAACTCATGACTGCTGTTGTAGCATGAAAAGAGCCACAGACAATATGGAAATGGATGGGATGTGGCTGTGTACCAAGTAGAAAACAACTTTTTTTAAAAACAAAACCAGGTGGATTATAATTTGCTGATACCAGATGTAGAGGTTTGTCAACCATTGTAAGGACTTTGGCTTTTACTCTGAGGACAAATGATGCTGTTAGAGGGTTCAGGGCAGAAGATTGGCATAGTCTTACCTTTGAAAAGGATCACTCTGGATCGTTCTAGTATAGATTTTTTTATAAAAAAGCAAATGCCATGCATTTAATTTGTATATTTACTTACGTTATTTACAGGGATGACGAATTGGGTTACAACTAAGTTTAATAAAGTATGACCTTTACTTTTTTCCCATAGTGAGTATATTTATAAGTCCCACTAATGTATATAATTCTGTCAGCTTTATCCAAGGCTGCCTTACATTATGAAAATTGAATGTTCCTTCAACTTTATCCTCATACCCTTTGATTTGTGATCACCAGTGAGGATTTTCATTTTCTAGAACTCCTCGTCAGCACAATCTTTCTTCAAACTGCGGTTCGGTGTGACTTCTATATTTTCTTCCTTCTTGAGTTTTCTTCCTTGCTTCGATGTGTTGTCAGCGCTCTGGATGAACACTGCCTGGTAGTGTATTCTGCCAGCTCAGGGTTTGGAGGCTTAAGTGAGGGAGGAGCATATAGGGAGGAAGTTGGTGTAATAACTGTAAATGGAAAGTAACCTTTAAAAACTGTATAAGAATTTAAAATTAAAAGATATCCTTCTAATGTTAAAAACAAGAAAAGGATCACCCTGGTCTGTGTTGAGAATTAACTACAGGGAAACAAATATAGAAGGAGGAGAAAAGGTAGAGGGATTATTGCAACAGAGAATGATGGCATGAAAATGAGAAGTTATGGCATTCTGGAGATATTTTGAAGATAAATATTACAGGGTTTGCTGATGGATTGCATGTGGGTTAGGAGTAGTAAAAGTTAGGCAGTGGGATGGCTGGTTAGAAAGCAGTTCAGTAGTCCAGACAAGGGGTGATGCTGGTGGGAAATAAGGCAGTGGCTTATTGATTTTATGTAAAAAGCTGGCTTTGTGTAGTAGTGAAGGGGTGTGGCTGGGGCAGGGAGTTATTCCCTAATACTCTTTTCATGTGGGAAAACTATTGCTCTGCCTCATTTCATGTCAGTGTGTTTCTTCTGGGCTGCAACTTAAGAAACTTAAGAGAAAATGTGAGGGGTTGCTGATAACATCTCTCCCAGCTCTGTGCCTGAGTGGCGAGAATCCTCTTAGCCTCTAGGGGGAGATGCTTGCATGCCTAATGCAATGGCAGTAGGCTAATGTTGACTTGGCTTCTTGTCTTTATTTCACAATTTAGTATGTGAGAATCTGAACCTTAGTTATAGTCGTAAGAAGTTATATTATCAAGTTTATAATCATCTGATTATATAATGTACCTTCATTTTTATGTTTATTATTTTATATAACACCTTTATTTTTATAGTTTTATTTTGTCATACACTGTAATAGAAAAAAAAATCACTGCCAATTGAAACACCATGCTTCTTCTCACCTCAGTTGTGAGACACATCCTGAGTTTAGAGCTGTCAGCATGTTAAAAATATGTGTCTTAAAAATCAGTGAAATACAGCAAAATAGCAATGTAAGCTGAAAACCAAATGAGTTATTCTTTTGCACTTTTGAGCTTTTTTCCTGGGTGCCCGTAGTGCATCAGAATGCTCTTTGGAAACTCCAGTATTACCATACCTGAATTTTAAAAATAACTAGTGTAACTTATAAAGCCTATTTAAATTATATTTTAGTGAATATCTTTAAAAAATATTACGCATTTTAGCTAACTTAACTGCCATATCTTAAAAAGAACATACTGAATAATATTCTACCTTTTATAAATGATGTGAAGTCATGATTATAAATGCCATTTGTGTCCAAGATACCACTCTCTTTGTTTTACTCCTACTCTAGTGGCTCCTCTTGTCTCCTTTGTTGGTTCCCTCTTGTTTTCCCTAATCCCTAACTTTTCAGGTGCCCTGGGCTCAATCCTTGCATATCCAGTCTTCTCTTTCCATACGTGGTCCTCAGGTGAGCTCCCTAACTTCCTGGTTTTAAATACTTTATCACCATCATAACCTCCCTCTGGACTTCTTGCTTATATCCAATTATACACTTGTCTCTTTCACTTGGATGCCTATAGAGCATCTCAAACCTGACATCTCCAAATGAACCCCTCATTTTCCTTCTAAAAGTTCTTCCTCCTGCAGTCATTTTATTTCAGCAAGTGACATTTCCATTTTTCCATTTGCTTAGGCCAAAAAATTTGGTGTCATCTTTTACTTCTCTCTTTCTCTCATCCCACATATCCAAGCCCTCAGTAAGCTCTTTTCACTCTACCTTCAGAATATATTCAGAAACCCACCATGTCTCTCCACCTCTACCGTGACTACCATTGCCTCTCACTCCAAGTTCAACAGCCTCTCCCTGCTTCTACCCTTGCCTACCTAGCACCCATTCTCTACCTAGTGGTTATTGGTGATTGAGCCTTTAAAAATGTGATCAGACTATGTCACTTCTCTGGTCAAAACCCTCCAATGGCTTTGCAACTCCTTCAGAGTAAGATCCAAAGTCCTTACCTTGATCTATAAGGTCCCCCACGGCCTTGGCCTCTACCTCCTCTCTGACTTCATCTTCTCTTTCTCTTCTACTGACTCACTGTTTTATCACTGGTTTCCTCTGTGTGCTCCTAATACAGAGTTTCTCAGTCTCGAGGCTACTGGCGTATGTTTTGTTATGGGGGGGTTGTCCTGTACATTGTAAGATGTTTGGTAGCATCCCTGGCCTCTACTCAGTAGATGACAGTATCTTTCCTGCGTTGTGACAATAAAGAATATCCCCAGACCTTGCCAAATGTCCTCTGGGCATGGGGGAGCAAAACAGACCCTGGTCAAAAACCACTGCTGTAATGTATCAAGCATGCTTCTTCCTCAGGAACTTTTCTTCTTTTGTTCTCTCTGCCTTTTCCCAGATACCACATAGCTTGCTCCCTCACTTGGTCAGGTCTGTTTCAAATACCATCTTAAGATAAACTAGCTGTCCCAGTCTTATACCCTCTCAACCTTACACGGTTTTATTTTTCTCTGTTCCATTTACTGTTGGCTGGTTTTAGTCACTTACTATATCCAGGTGTTTCCTTCAATGTGGAGGGAGCACAGTTAGGGTAAAACTCTTGGTCTCTTTTTTCACTCCACCCCCGGAAAGTGGATTGACTTATCTGATTGGCATATTTGGTAAGAAAAAAACTGGGTGTTTTTGGCTCAGTCAGTGCTCATTGTATTTTTTTTTTTTTTTTCCCTCCTGGAGGTATGTTTCCCTCCAAGGGCAAGTGAGGGGATCTGTTCCATTTCATGCTATCTGTGACTGCATGGGTAAGTTTTCCTCAATCTGAGGTACAATGACGTTTTGGCCTTTTTAGCCAGACTCTCCTATTGAGTCTTTATCAGTAACAAAGGTGCTATTTTGTGCTCTTTATGTTATGTCATCTTATATCTCAGTTTGTTCAGAACTTAGGGAAAAGGAGTGATATTTACCAGACACCTTGAGACCCTAATGATTGATGCACTGAGAAATGAAGAAAGGACTGGATGTTGGGGAAGTATAATAATTTGTGAACAATTGAGGATTCTGGTATGGTGAGAGCATGCAGCTTTTTGGTTTGGGATTTTATTGTGAGGGTAGGGGGTACTGACTTTAGCTATTTGTAGAGGGTTATACTTGGGCAGTTTTTAATTACTGTGGCCTGGACAAGAGGCTTTAGGCCTTAGGCCATGCAGTAGTTTACCCTTGGTGATGACTACATTGTGGACAGATGTCTCCATAGTCCACTTTATTTCTACAGGGTCAAGACTGTGGATTCTGGGCCTCAGAGAACCAGGGCTACTTGGGCCTTAGCAAGGGCACGGGGGTCTCTTGGGCCTTGGCAAATGCTGACTTGTGTGGGCAGCCCTCACAAAAGCAGGAACACACAGGTGCAGGGTGAGCAGGCCTTGGCAAGTGTAAGGACCTTCAGATTGGTGGATGCAGCTTTGCCTGGGATATTGCTGAGGCAAAGATTTGACAGTAGGCTGAAGGGACTTTCCATATACAGCCCTTTGACACTAGGGGAAGGCAAGATATTCATTACCATTCAACATCAAGGCAACTAAGTCTTATGTATACTACAGAGCATTACTGGGATCTTGTTTTAATTGTTAGTGCCAGGCCTGGTAGGCAGAAGCAAATTCATGGCCCCATACTCCATTCAGAATTCCTGAGGAAGGGACTGTGGAGAGTTCAATTTGGATTTATGTGCTCTTTCCGTAGGCTCAAGAATTCCTTCTCACCACATGGTCTCAAGTTGGTTCTTGACCTGGTTAGTTTTGTAAGAGGGAGAAATTGACAGGAGGCAGGGTTTTTAGGTCTAAATACTCTCTTGATGAGTAGAAGAAACAGCCATTGTAGCCTAGAACCAAGAGATACCTGATTTCAAAGGAATGTGAACATGATGATCCTGGATAGAGACCACACTCCTTTTCGAATGGGGTGCTGTAATTTGTAGCTCAAAAGGGATACAGAATGAAGTAAGTCAGAAAGAGAAAGACAAATACCGTATGCTAACACATATATATGGAATTTAAGAAAAAAAAATGTCATGAAGAACCTAGGGGTAAGACAGGAATAAAGATACAGACCTACTAGAGAACGGACTTGAGGATATGGGGAGGGGGAAGAGTGAGCTGTGACAGGGCGAGAGAGAGGCATGGACATATATACACTACCAAACGTAAGGTAGATAGCTAGTGGGAAGCAGCTGCATAGCACAGGGAGATCAGCTCAGTGCTTTGTGACCGCCTGGAGGGGTGGGATAGGGAGGGTGGGAGGGAGGGAGACGCAAGAGGGAAGAGATATGGGAACATATGTATATGTATAACTGATTCACTTTGTTATAAAGCAGAAACTAACACACCATTGTAAAGCAATTATACCCCAATAAAGATGTTAAAAAAAATAAAATATATATCAATCATAAAAAAAAAAGGAAACAGAAATCGGATAAGCACACTGGAAATGTAAGGATCCTTGACAAAGAACTGGTGATTGGTGCTCTCACCAGTGTAAAATTTCAGTTTTGTGAGAAGACAGCAACTTAACAATGCAACATACTGAAAAGAGAGACAGAATACAGGAGGGAAGTGGATTCTTCCCTCCTCCGCATGTTAAATGTTTAATGCCAAAATTAACTTCTTACTGGAGTAATTCTCTCAATCTAAGGTAAATCCCCAGGTCTTGGGCTTCAGGCATCAGGTTAAGCTGACTGACATTCTGGCAAAACTATCTATCCTCATTTTTTAAAAAAGACAACATTGAGTCTCTGCAACACTTAAATATTTGGTTTAAGAAACATAGTTTTTCCTGAGGTAATAGTATTGGAGGGATATGTTTATTTTCTAACTTAGTGGGTACTGGCTGGTGCTGTGACATACTTATGTGTCCAATTAACTTTTTGGACTCTATAATAAGGGAAGTGCATCAAAGTCTTGGCATTGCACTTATGTAGCCCCTAGGCAACCACTCCCTTCTTGTAAGAGACAGCGCACACTGCCGCTGATTAAAAGACCCCCAACTTCACCCTGGCAACATGAACCCTTTTGGAGCAGAGTAAGAGACTTTGGTGGAAAAATTTTGGATCTGAATTTTATTGAACTTTTAACATACATAGGCAAGCGTATTTGGTTCCATTGAATTTTAATCCTTTTGGACATAAAATTGCAGAGATTTAATCTTTGAACTTCTAATTTTTCTCTGAAATTACCAAATAGAAGAGAGTTTATATCTAATTGTGGATCATCTTTTTTTTTTTAATGTCTTTATTGGAGTATAATTGCTTTACAATGTTGTGTTAATTTCTGCTGTATAACAAAGTGAATCAGCTATATGTATACATATATCCCCATTTCCCCTCCCTCTTGAGCCTCCCTCCCACCCTCCCTATCCCACCTCTTTAAGTGGTCACAAAGCACTGAGCTGATTAATTGTGGATCATCTTTATGTAGGCCTGTTATTATAGAGTGTCTTAAATTGTTTACTTTTTTTTTTTGGCCTCGCCGAGTGGCATGTGGGATGTGGGATCTTACTTCCTTGACTAGGGATTGAACCCACGCCCCTTGCAGTAGAAGTACAGAGTCTTAACCACTGGATGGCCAGGGAAGTCCTTTAAATTATTTACTTTTACTGAAGAATCTCTGATGTGCTCTTTTGGACAACGTGGCTTATCACAATTGGGCAGGAGAAATAGGTTGCCAACCTTGGCACAGTGACCTTGGAGTTGCTTTAAATATTTTAGGGTTTTCTGGCAGCAAAGTCTAAACCTCCCAAGAATATACTCCCCAAAGAAGTGACTGGTATTGGAGGAGTTGCCTCAAGAAGACAACAGCAGGATTATTCTAATAAATTGCTTTCTTCTACTCTGTGAGGGATAGCAAAACCCATAGTTAATCATAGACTTAATGGTTAAGCCCAGTGGATTAAAAGATCAAAAAGCTGGTAAATGTTTGAAGAAGCGGGTAGAAGTGCTTCTTAAATGCTGATGTCTCCTTCCAGGTCGAAGGAGTTAAGTAAGTGTAATACTAATGGTATCTCTTCAATCCTTTGCTCAGAGCACATCTAAGGAGGAGAAACTAACTTATTTAAACATTTGGGAAGAATAAATTGTGCACACTTGGTGTTCAGCTCCTTCATTTCTCTCCTGAGCAGTCAGTGACATCCTGGTTCTACATGCCATAAGTCTTAGCCCAGGCTGTTCCCATAAGAGAATGTCCTATCTTTTCTAGGCTTGCCTATGACTGGGTGGGAAAACTTGTCCAATTTGGGGGTTCAGAATTACTGGCTAACTTACTTGTTAGGCACATCCCCCAACTTAGCCTTTGTCAGTAGTAAAGTTGATATTTGATCTATTGTCAGTCTTTCACTTTTGTCTTATTTTTCAGTTTGCTTGGAACCAGAGCAGAGAGATGTTATTGTTGAACTCCCTTGTAAATACCTACTTACCACTCTCTGATATATTCTTTCTTTCTTTCTTTAATGTCCCTCTACCCTGGAATACAAGTTCCAGGGTAGGAACGTGTTTAAGTATCTGCCATATCCACAGTGCCCAGGGTTAACACGAGGTACGTGCTCAATAAATATTTATTGATGAGGACATTGATTATTATGCCATAATGAACTAGGGTGATGACCTCAGGGATGATCGAGGTTTTTCTGAATTAAATTTCTCCATGTATTTTGTGGATTATTGATTTCCTGTCTCTGCTCTTTCTTAGGAGTGCTATAAAGATACATTCTTTTGCTTGCTCTCTACCATCTTCTTACTTTCTAAACTTCTATGTAGTTAGGGCAAATAATTTTAAAATAATAGCCTAAGAGTCTTTCTTTAGTAAAGTACGTGGACCTTGTATATGAATTGAGGCTGTTCTGTAGTATTTCTCTTTCTGGTGTTTAGCTGTTTCAATAACTTCAATTTGCTGGATACATGATATCTGGATAAGTGAGTAGTTACATTTTATTATTATGAAATTGAGAATAGTGCATATACGTTTTGAAGTTGACAAGAAGGAGATTCTGTTTTGCTTCCATCAAGGCCAACAAGCAGTCATATTATCACATTTACATATTTGGCTTCAGTTCGTGTTGAGTTTTGTCTTTCAAATGTCCTCTTAAAACCCTCTTTATTCATAGGACTCATTTCTTCCTTTGTTTTCTGGATTTAGGCATGTATAAATTTGGGCACTCTCATGTTTATTCTCAGGCACTTTCATCTCTTTAGTTTCCTTTATTCCTATGTGGCCAGCCCTTAGTAATGTTAGGGTTTTGAATTAGGAATGATTATGAGGCAAACCACAGGCTTAAACTTAATTTTGTGTATGTGTGTGTATGGGTTTCAGTTCAAGTTCGGTTAAGTAAAAAGGTTTGCATTGCCTTTTTATTGTTGTTATTGTCCCTCATGTATTAAAATTCCATTTGGAACCTCAGGAAAGGGGTGGCTTTGTTAGAATTCCGGTACTCCTGCATTTCAGTGTCATAATACCAACTTAATATCATTAAAACTTCACAGCAAACTCAATTAGAACTGTTTCTGTTAAAAGCAACAGAAACCAATTTGAGGTAGGCAGCCATTGAGATAGATGGTCCCGCTGACCCCCATCTCCTGGCACTTACACCCTTCTCTGGTCTCTTCCTCTTAAGAGCAGGCTAGACCGAGTGACTTGCTCGTAATGAGTAGAATGACAAAAGTAATGGGAATCACTTCTGAGATTAGGTTATAAAAGACTGTGACTTCCATCTGACACTTTCCTACTCTCGCCTGCTCACTCTGATGAAGCCAGTTGCCATGCTAAGAGCTGTTCTGTGGAGAGGCTCACATAACAAGGAACTGAAGCAGCCTCTGGCTGACAGCCAATGAGGAACAGAGGCCTTCAGTCCAAGAGCCTGCAAGAAACTAAATCTTGCCAATAACCACTAATTGCGCATGGAAGTGGATTCTAACCCAGTTGAATTTTGAAATGACATTAGCACTGCTGATACCTTCATTGCAGCTTCTTGACATACCCCTACCTGGCGGACCTAAATAAGCCATTCTTGGACTCCTGAACCATAGAAACTATGAGCTAAGAAATGTGTGCTGTCTTAAGCTACTAAGTTTTGAGGAAATCTATTACTCAGCAATAGATAACATACACATTCTAAATCTATCATGAAAGATTATATTTAATAATTTAGTAACTTACATCTTCAATTGTAGTTAAAAGCAAAGAAAAGGAAATCATCTGACTTGTAAAAGCATTTGTTACTCAATCATTAGAATAACTTACTTTCTCAGTTTCTGGGAATCATATCCAAAATGGCTTTACCAAGACTTAACAGATAATTACAGGTAATATGTGCTTCTTTTAAACTTAGATGCTCCTTGTTTAATTCAGTATACTAAAAAAGTGGGAAATTTGGAATGGTGATTTTTTAATCTTTGCCAACCTAACATTTTTGATATATTTTAATCTTTTAATATTGCCTTAAATATATTTTTCTCAAAAATTTTGAAGTTGCAAATTTAGCTCATTCAACTTATAGAACATATTGGCCAAAAACCTAATTTCCAAAGTTATCTTTGTGTTCAAATTAATTAAGCAAATAGGATTTACGTTCTGTTGGAAAAAGCCTGACTTTATTTTAAAATTTTAAACATGATAACACACATTTTAAGAATATTATATAAACCACTGAGAAATAAATTGTGGTACACATCTTGTAATATTCAATTGAAGAACCAACTAGAGAGTGTTGGGTTTATTTTTGCCTTCAACAGCAGACAGCCTCTGATGGAAGAAGGAGAAGAAAGTGTGTGTTTGCCAGGTGTTTACCTGGGAAAATGAGTCTTGGGAAGAATTTCTCAGTCGGGTAATAGAGAATATTAAGCTTCCTTCCTTATCACCAGTGTCACAATATATGACTTTCATAGTGAAGCTCAAGTCTCATTTCTGTCTTTGGGGAAAATAAAGTTGTTGTGTGAAAAATAATGTTAACTAATCTTATTAATAAAATAATTTATTAGCGCTATTCTATGGAGAAAAATATCCTCCATAGAATAGAAAGACGTTCTCCAAAGAACACATATAATAACATTTTTTTCACCTTAGGTTGGGATTAGGTGGGATGCTCAAGGTTAAGATGCGTCATGTAAGTCTTAACACTTTGTAGGTACCAGTTTTGTTTTGTTTTTAATGTGTTGATTTAAAGGCCATTAGTCTGTGTTCTGCAGGTGAAGGTGATGACAGCAAGTGGTTAGGATATCTAGAGATCAAGGGTTTTGAGCACAGCTTTGAAGTTGCTGAGGATATTTCAACTTTCATAATATATATATATATGTTTATGTTTATGTTTATATATAAACATAAAAATATATGTATAAATATATATAAACATTCTCTATCTATCTATCCATCTATCTATCTATCGGTCTATATGATGTCAGGAGCCTAGAATTTCCTTTTCTAGAAAGAACAAAATATCAGCCCTTAAGGCAACGTGGGGGACTTCCCTGGTGGTCCAGTGGTGAAGAATCTGCCTCATAATGCAGGGGACGCAGGTTCCATCTCTGGTCAGTGAACTAAGATCCCACGTGGCATGAGGCAAATAAGCCTGCGTGCCACAACTACTGAGCTTGTGCACCTCAACTAGAGAGCTTGCGTGCCAAAACTACAAAGCCCATGTGCCCTGGAGCCTGCGTGCCACAACAAGAGAGAGAAAACCCACATGCCACAACTAGAGAGAAGCCTGCGCGCTGCAACAAAAAGATCCTGCATGCTTCAACGAAGATCCTGCGTGCCGCAACTAAGACCCGATGCAGCCAAAAATAAGTAAAATAAATAAATAAAAATAAATAAATCTTAAAAAAAAAAGACAACATGGAAGGGAAAGCTGGCTGACTGCTATACGGGACTGCTTAACTTCGGAATGGGCTACTGAGCGAGACTGTGAAATCCCATCCTCTGGCTGCCTACAGAAGTAGTGTTTTCTCATCTGTCTGGTGTGTTAAGACAAAGATGGGATATGGTTGCAGGAGAATGGAGATGACCTCTCAAGGTCCATCCAGTCCTAAAAGTGACTAATTTTTGCAAAGGAATGCATAGTGTCGGGTAATAGGGAAATAAAACCGTCTATCTAGAAGGCATGTTACGAATTAGAATTTGTAATTCTTGGGAATTTTCTCAAGAACTGATCAGTAACATATTTTTTTGTAATCTTAATTTTAAAATGATGGTGCCTAATGAGAACCTACTGTATAACAGGGAACTCTACTCAATGCTCTGTGGTGACCTAAATTAGAAGGAAATCCAAAAAAAGAGGGGATATATGTATATGCATAGATGATTCACTTTGCTGTACAGTATAAACTAACACAATATTGTAAAGCAACTATACTCCAATAAAAATAAAATAAAATGATGGTGCCTACTTTTACACGTTGCACATTCTGTATTTGTATATGATTTGTGTAATGCATGCTTTTGTAAGTAGTATATACACAGATCCCTTTTCTCTACTAGCTTGTGTGCTCTTCTAGGCAGGTACCACCATATCTTCTTGATCTTCATATGCCTAGAACCTGGCACAGTGCTGAAACTTAGCAGGGGCTAAATGAACTTTTGATGGACCAAACTACCCTGATTCTGCCCCTGTAACACACTGTACCTTTCCTTGTAGCATTTATTTCACTCATGTTGGGGCATTGTCATTTC
Source organism: Tursiops truncatus (assembly GCF_011762595.2). NCBI lineage: Eukaryota > Metazoa > Chordata > Mammalia > Artiodactyla > Delphinidae > Tursiops > Tursiops truncatus. The sequence goes on along the minus strand of NC_047038.1, from coordinate 88,928,344 downwards.
TATTTACTTTACCTTCAACATTAAGTTTTGCTCTTTCGCTTTTCTTTGTTTTAGAGAAACAGTGTATTTTAGTGGCAAAGTCGCATACTCTGCCAGAGTAAAAATCTGTTCAGGTAACCTGCTGTGTAACCATATGCAAATGCCTTAATCTCTCTATGCCTCAGTGTCTTCGTCTGTAAAACGAGTGTATTGACAATATCCATTTCATAGGGTTTCTTTTTCTTCTTCCAGTTTTATTGTGATATAATTTACATAGAGCACTGTATAAGATTATGGTGTACATTATAATAATTTGACTTACATATGTCATGAAATGATTCCTACAATAAGTTCAGTAAGCATCAATCATATCATATAGATATAACATTAAAGAAATCGAAAAAATTTGTTTTCCTAGTAATGAGAACTCTAAGGATTTACTCTCTTAACAATTTTTGTATATAACATAGAGCAGTGTTAATTATAGTTATCATGTTGTACATTACATCCATAGTACTTACTTACCTTGTAACTGGAAGTTTGTATCTTTTGACTGCCTTCATCCAGTGCCCCCTCCCCTTAATCCTCACCTCTGGTAACCACCAACCTGATCTCTTTTTTCTGTGAGTTTTTGCTTGCTTGTTTGTTTTTGTAGTATAACTGACCTATAACACTGTTAGTTCCTGGTATACAATGTAGTGATTCAATATTTCTATACGTTTCAAAATGATCCTCATGATAAGTCTAGTCATCTGTCACACTACAAGGATATTACATTATTATTGACTATATTCCCACATGGTACACTTCACACCTGTGACTCATTTATTCTGTAACTGAATCATAGGATTTTGTGGAGGACTAAATGCGATGCAGTATGTAATGTGTTTAGCACAATACCTGCAGATGGTATCAACAAATGATACCTAATTTTACCTTACTGTGTAGACTCATAAGCATCTAATTCTCTGTGGGTGAGAGACATGCAATCCAGGTTGAGTTGAAGTAAGTCAGGATTTGGGGGAGAAATGGTCAAAGGCTGTAGTGGGTGGAGATTGTAAGAGATGATTAGTAAGTTAACGTTTGACTTAGTCAATATATTTTAATTAAATATATTTTAATTATTATCATCATAGTTATTATTTTTTTAAAAGATGCTCTTACCTAAATCCTCATCAATCCTCTCTACATTCTACAAGTTATGTGCAACCTTACTTTAATGCCATGTGAGTTTCCATGTGAGTTTTATGAAGTTAGTACCATATGCTTTCATAGGGAACCCATTCTCAAAGGCTGTCATGGGATGCAAGGATTTCATTTCAGAGAAGCATAATTGCTGTAACATGTGGGATACATTTATGATGCTATATAAATAAAAAGTGCTAGTGTATATGTTCTCATGGCTGCACTCTGGGAACAGCTTTAAAACAGTTTTTGTTTCTAAGTTAGAAATAGTTCACGTAGAAGAACTGCTACTATTCATTCATTAATCTTCAAAAGTTAAACAGTGACAGCTCTATATGTCTCATTGCATTTTATTGTCCCAATAAGCATTAAAAACAAAAACTAGGATGGTAGGTGAGATGATTTATACCATGGGAATGTTATCAATAATGAGCTACTCAGAGTGGCCTATTTGCTCTCAGATCTGTTTCCTAACTCCCCTCCACCCACTCTGTTTTTTTAAAAAATAAATTTATTTATTTTTGGTGGTGTTGGGTCTTTGTTGCTGTGTGCAGGCTTCTCACTACAGTGGCTTCTCTTGTTGTGGAGCACATGCTCTAGGCGTGCAGGCTTCAGTAGTTGTGGCACACTGGCTCAGTAGTTGTGGCTCACGGGCTGTAGAGCACAGGCTCAGTAGTTGTGGCACACGGGCTTAGTTGCTCCGTGGCATGTGGGATCCTTCCAGACCAGTGATCGAACCCATGTCCCCTGCATTGGCAGGTGGATTCTCAACCACTGTGCCACCAGGGAAGCCCTTTTGTATCCTCTTAAAAATGCTTTCTGGCTAGGTTTGGCTAATGAAAGATCTTGGTGGGAGATCAGGGGACAAGACGCCCTTCATTTGCTTGGGTTGGGAAGAGTCCTCTTTGGCACTGGCTGTGTGTCTCATCAGGGTTATAGCTTTTGCGGGACTGGCCCTCTATCATTGTTCCTACTAACCCTGATAGTCCAGCTCTTGCTGCACAGCTTGGTTTTTGGGATTGGCCCCCTCGTCTCCTCCTCTTGTTCTGAATCTTTTTTTTCTTTTTTTTCTGCGGTGCGCGGGCCTCTCACCGTTGTGGCCTCTTCCGTTGCAGAGCACAGGCTCCGGACGCGCAGGCTCAGCGGCCATGGCTCATGGGCCCAGCCGCTCCGCAGCATGTGGGATCTTCCCGGACCGGGGCACGAACCCGTGTCCCCTGCATCGGCAGGCGGATTCTCAACCACTGGGCCACCAGGAAAGCCCTCCTCCTCATTTAGTCAGTTCAGACCTAAATGTGGTTAAAGATTTTGTTACTAATTTCTGGGTTGCCTCAAGGACCCACCTTCAGTTTCTCAGCTCTTCCAGACACCTTTCAAGTCTTTCTGTTGCATTATCTGACATGGACCTTGGTGCTTACAGTAGGCTATTTAGGGATTTTAGCAATTTGGATAGATAAACAGAGACCTTTGAGTTTTTATCTATATGTAGCAGATCTATTAACATACATAGTAGATGTCATAGTCCATTTGAGCTACTCTAACAAAATACCACAGCTTGGGTGGTTTATAAACAGCAGAAATTTATTTCTCACAGTTTTGGAATCTGGAAAGTCTGAGATCAGGATGCCTGCATAGTCATGTTCTGGTCAGGGCATTTTTCTTGTTTCTAGATAACAGCTTCTCACTGTGTCCTCATGTGGTGGAAGGGGCTAGGGAGCTCTGTGGCGTCTCTTTTATATGAATACTAATCCCATTCATGAGGGTTCCACCTTCATGACCCCAGCACTTCCCAAAGGTCCCACATCCTAATACCATTGGGCATTAGGATTTCAACATATGAATTTTGGGGGTACACAAACATTTATACCATAGCGGTAGGCAATGCAGAGGTTTCTGGAATCTTGTTCGTTTGATTGCAGGGAGTAAAACTTTGTTTCTTAATCCCTTCTAAGGACTTGAATGCTTTAGACAAAGATTTATTAGTCTGTAGCTCTTCTCTTATCAAAATTCCTGTATTATTTCTCTGTAGCTGAAATTTGCATGACCATTTTTTTTTTTAGTTGATAAGCAGAAAGACAGAGGAAGGAGAACGTGGAGGCTCTGTACATCCCTCTTGCCAGCTCAGAAAGTTTACCTCAACCTCAGGTGCTTCTGTGTTGATATTTAACTTTCATGGAACAAAGAGTAGCTCTTTTCATAAAGGGATAGGAAGTGTTGATGGATTGGTTGGTGCTGGTGGGTATAATACATTCTAGAGAGGAGGCTCATCATAGGTATGAAAGACCTTTCTCCTCCTGCTCTGATCTTCTCTTTCAGGGCGGAATATTAAAAGTGTTGATTTATACCAGGGGAATGTTATCAGTAATGAACTGCTCATAGTATTCTGGATATATGTACTAGTCTTAAGCAAAGAAAGTGCCAGAAGCAGTGTTCAAGAATGCTAGGTTATTACTTGGTCAAATAATTCCCTTATTTACTATTACTTGGTTAATGTAATACCAGGGATTGAATTGAGAGCATTTGCTGCTTTCAGGCTCGCAAGAGGGAGGAGATATGGGGATATATGTATATGTATAGATGATTCACTTTGTTATAAAGCAGAAACTAACACACCATTGTAAAGCAATTATACTCCAATAAAGATGTTAAAAAAATTAAAAAAAAAGTTTTTTATTAAAAATTTTTTGTTGTTGAAATTTATTTTTTTCCTTCCAGTTTTATTGAGATATAATTGATCTTCAGCACTGTTTAAGGTGTACAGAATAATAATTTGACTTACATACATCATGAAATGATTACCGCAATAAGTTTAGTGAACATCCATTATCTCATATAAATACAAAATAAAAGAAAAAGAAAAAATATTTTTTCCTTGTGATGAGAACTCAGGATTACTCTCTTAATAACTTTCATATGTCACATACAGCAGTGTTAATTATGTTAATCATCTTGTGCCTTACATCCGTAGTACTTATTTGTCTTATAACTGGGAGTTTGTACCTTTTGCACCTTCATACAATCCACTCCCTGCCTGCCCTCCCTGCCCTGCACCCACCTCTGGTAATCACAAATCTATGTCTTTTTCTAGGAGTTTGTTTGTTTCTTTTTGAAGTATAAGACTATGTTAGTTCCTGGTGCACAATGTAGTGATGCGATATTTCTGTGCATTTCAAAATGATCACCGTAAGTCTAGTTACCATCTGTCCCCATATAAAGATAGTACATTCTTATTGACTATGTTCCCCATGCTGTACATTTCATCTCTGTGACTCGTTTGTTTTGTAACTGGAAGTTTGTACCTCTTAATCTCCCTCACCTATTTCACTTATCCCCCACCCCCTTTGGCAACTACCTGTTGTTCTCTGTGTCTATGGCTGTTTCTGTTTTGTTATTTTGGTTCATTCCAGGCTCTACTTTTGATTGCTTCTAATTCCTTTAGGCTCCTTTGGAAAAACACAATGTCAGATAACTAGGCAATGGTGATTTCAACCAGAAGAGAATTAATTTCTTTCATTTAATAGTATCATTCTTGTTAGAATAGGATGCTATTTGGAGGTAAATGGCGAGAGACACAGCATTTCTTAATTCCCTAGATGCCTAAGATTCATAGCTCAGCACATAATTTCTTGTGGTAAAGAGAAACTCACAACAACTACTACAACAACCAAATTCTATGTTTCAATGAGAGACTATTCCTGCCAACAACTTCATGACCCTCACATAACTTAAATTTATGGTTAGAGACAATTTTTTTAAAGGAAAAAATAAATTGGCACTAAATTCTGTCATTGGTCCCATGTTTTTTGGACATATTCTGTAAACATTCTTATAAAGATCATTTGGAAAAGGTCATCACAACTTGATATATGTATATATTTTTTACTAGTTTCATTGCCAAAATAAATTAGTTCAGGGTCAATAATTATCTTTCAAATCTCTCTTTTTTTTTTTTAAAACATTTGAGAATCTTATCTGAGGAAGTCATCCAGAAGACTAGTGATGTTTGTACTAAATTAAAGGCTTAGAAGCTAAAGTTCAGCTCAATAAACATTTGCTTATTATCTACTTTGTGCTATGAGTAAGGATATGAATAAGGCAAGTCCTTAGGACAGTAGGTTCTCAAATTTTATCGGAATCATCTGAAGAGCTTGCTTAACCTCCCCCACCCGCAAATTTTCTGATTCAGCAGCTCTGAGGTGGGAACCCAAAATTTAAACAGTTCTCAAGTGATGCTGATACTGTTGGTCTATGGATCACAAAAAGAACATAAAAATGTATGATTAAAGTGTGATTTATGTGCTAAAGAATTCGGAAGGATACACAAAGTGGGATTAATTAGAGAATAATTAAACCCATTGTAGGATGGAGGTAGTGATCAGGAAAAGCTTCAGCAAAGGATGACACTTGAGCAGGATTTGGTAGCATGAATGAGAATTCAAAGAGAAACAATAGGCACTAGAGTGAGAATTTCTGTTAAGTACCAACATAATAGAAATGTACAGAGGTAGGTCAGAACATAAGTTATTCATTCATTTAACACATTCTAGTAATATCCATTACATCCTGAGAATAAAACGGTAAAAAATAGTGTGCTTACAGAAACACTCATTGGTATATCATTTTGCTAGAGCATGAGTACCAGAGTGCCATGACAGGAAATGGGCCTGGAAAAATAGTTGAAGACCATTAGGGATTCATGGATAACATGTGCCATGCTAAGGAGTTTGGATTTCACCCTCTCGGTAGTAGGGAGTATTAGGGGGAAGATCACTCTGGCAACAGTGTAGGGAATGGATTGGAGGGAGACAGAACAAGATTGGAGTAAAAGAGACCAGTAAGAAGGCTATTGGGATAATCTGGTTAAGAGATGATGAAAAATCCAGCAAAGTTTTATTTCAGTTATGAATCATGTGACATTTAAACATAAATTTGTGCATTTTCCCCTCCATAAGCCCACCACCAGTCACCCTCTCCCATTAGCGTGTTAATTGTTTAGAGCCTACGTGATTAGTTTTTTATCAAATGTGGTATACACATGGGCTCAGTCAAGTATGCATGAAAGTATATTCTTGTGTAACCACCTCAGCAAGTAACAGGGAGTAATTTAGACAATTGGGAAAATGAAATTGGGTATTTTTTGAATATCTGAAAAACCATCTTTAAATTGTTATTTCTTGTTACGTTCTTGGCTCTAAGTTTAGCCAGTGGCTCTATTGCTGTTCCAAATTTAAACTGTCTTCAGATATTATGGACTAGCTTAGAGCATTGGTAAAATTCTATGTAGAGTACAGAACACAGAGCTTGTTTTTCCATCTGCTAACTTCAAGGAATATCCAATGAAGGTGATGAGAATCACACAGGAGAACTTCCTCATACCCACATTCTTTTAGGCCAGTTCATGTCTTTCATTATATATTTAATTCTTGCCATGCCAAAATGACCCATTTGTTGAAAATGTAACTTCAATATTTGTGGTAAGCAGAATTTCTAATATGGCCTTCCAAAGATGTCCTGCGCTAATCCCTGGAACCTGTGAGTTTGAGTTGTCTCTGCCACAATTATATTATTCGGCACAGTTGACCTTAAAATAGGGAGGTTTTCTTTCTGGACCTAATCTAATCACATGAGCCCTTAAAAGCAGAGAGTTTTCTCCAGCTGATAGCAGAAGGGAACGTCAGGGAGATTTGAGGTATAAATATTCAAGGACCGGAGGCTGGTTTGAGGACTAAGGGAATCAGGTGAAAAGGAACATGGGTGGCCTCGAGAGCCATGAGTTGTCCCCTGTTGACAGCCATTTAAAAAAAAGGGGGCCTCAGACCTACAACTGCAAAGAACTGAATTCTATCAGCAACCTGATTTAGCTTTGTTATAGACTAAATAGTGTGCCATAAAATTATATGCTGAAGCCCTAACAGCCAGTACCTCAGAATGTGACTGTATTTAGAGATAGGGTGATTAAAGAAGTAATTTAATTAGAATGAGAGGTCATTAGGGTGGGCCCTAATCTGATACAGTAAGAAAAGGAAATTAGGACACAAACATGCACAGAAGGAAGACAAATTGAAGACAAAGATGGCTATCTGCAAGCCAAAGAGAGAAGCCTCAGAAGAAATCACGGCTCCTGGCAGCAAATCTTGACTTCTGGCTTCCAGAACTGTGAGAAAATAAATTTCCATTGTTTAAAGACACTTAGTCTTTATTATTGCAGCCCTAATAAACTTGGAAATGGATTTTTTTCCCTAGCCAGGCTGACACCATGATTTTGGTTTTGGGATACTATAAGCAGAGATCCTAGGGGAGCCCATCTGAACTTCTGACTTATGGAACTGTGAGATAATACATGGATATTTTAAACCACTGAATTTGTGGTAAACTGTTACACAGCAATAGAAAACTAATGTAATATCCTAAATTATTCATGAATACGTCATTTAAATATTTTTATTTTTTTAAGTCTTGAAAATGTCAATAAAAGTATTTACTTCAAGTGGAAACTTAGCTGGTTTTAGATTAATGGACTTTATCAAATTCAAAATTATGTTGACATTTTTCTCTTTGGTGAGAACAAAGGGGATATATCATGCAACCTTTGTTGCTATAAACCAAGCTTGTTCAGGCTTCTTATGGAAGGTGGTGATGAACCTGAATCCAGGTTGAATTGAAATAAGTCAGGATTTGAGGGAGAAAGAGTCAATGGCTATGGTTGGTAGAGATTTGTACTACATGATTGCTAAACTAATATTTAACACTCCATAATTCAACATATTTTAATTACTCTTATCATCTAATTATTACTTTTTAAAAATGGAACTCAGAAAATCACAAACTGCTGGATAAATTTAAAACATGTAATTGATACCCTGGAGTGAACATCTTTCCCAGGGCCCATGAACCCTAGGAATAGTTCAGTAAAGTCATACAATGAAATGTATCACCAGTGACCTATAGCTTTCTGAGAATTTCCTTCCGTAATGTATCACAGCCATGAGGGCTAAGTTGGTCCCTCCTAAGTGATTGACCGACCACACCAAGTTAAAGATAAATTTGTAGTTTTAGAAATGAAAATCAACAATCAAGGCATACTTTTATTTCCAGCATAAATCACCACTGCAGAGAAGATAAATGAGGTCAAGTACAGAGTTTGTAGGACTGTGGGGAATATTTGAGTGTTTGTCACATACTGCAATTTCCTCTGAATAATTTTGGAGTCTGAGTAAGCAAGTCATAGACATAAATTAAAATAGCATGTCTGCCTCATTTTTTTCCTAGAAAATGACTTACTTTTTGACTTATATTTGGGAGTAACTAATTTTTTCACCTCCTGACCATGGTTCGCTTACTCATTAGGTTGATAAATTTCATGTAACTATTCCCATATGTTTATCCGCTTTGTAGATTATTATGTATAATTGCTCATTTCTCATTCTCTGCCTTTTGAGTACTTTCCTGATCATTAAATTTTCTCACCAGATTTTAGGCAAGAAAAAAAGTAAGAGTGAAAAATACAACTGGCTATTGTGATGATTAATGACAACCCTAGAGGAGGTTTGAGGTGATAGCAGAACAGTATCACTGACTTATCTTTGGTCACTGATGTGTTATTGTCACTTAAAATAGCACACAGAAGGCACATGGTATTTGTTGCACAAATGAATGGGAATTCTGGGTTACTTGTGGGTTTTTATCATTATTGAGTGAGCTTGAATAGTTTCTCCTATGTATATTGGCTCATATTTTTTCTTTTGTTAGTTTTCTATTCATATCCTTTGTCATTTTACTGATTGATGTTTATATTCTTAACTTGTAAAACATTATATATATATAATATGATAGTACAACTGTACCATAAAGGTTGCATATGTTTCTTTTAGCTTATTTATATAATTACTCTTTAAATTATAAAACTCTTTTATTCATGCAAAATTTTTTTACTTGAAATGCCACAAAGAACTTTCCCATTCAGATATATTCACCTACATTTTCTTCATTTTAGATATATTATTTTTTAAACAGTTAATCCGTTCATTCATTTGGCATTTATTTTGGTGTATACTTTGACATTAGGATCTAAATTGATTCTCTTTTGGTAAATCAGCTAATGTTTTTAGTTAGCAAGAAATTCACTGTGGCTGTATGAGCAGAAAAGACACTTATTAAATGGGTATTGTGTAAGTCACAGAATCACCAAGAGGTTTAGGGAAACAGTGTGGAGGCTATGTAGACAGCATAATCTAATATCATGCTTCATATTTGCTCTTGAGGACCCACTGCTACTCTGACTGAGCACTGAAGCCTGCAGTTTACACATTTGAAACCAATGGCTTTGGACATTGGACAAGGCACATGCAGCCCAGGACACTCAACCTTGCTGCAAAAACCACTGCCACCAGGGAGAATTGTTCACGTTCCTTGCTTCTTTGGTCTACTGGTCCTCAATTCCATATCTGGGGCAAATGTGTTATATGCTAGAGTGTAGGGCATAGCTCAAGCCCTAGCTCAAGGGAAATTGAGGAAGTAAACACTTGCATTTTTAATCACGATAGTGGAAAGCAGTTTTTTTCTCCCTCCAAAACTCATAAAGTAGAGAGATTCAGATGCTGAGATTGTATACTTTTCTTTCTTGAAACTATAGAGGAGTACATCATTATGTATTTACATTAACGATGCTTGCAATAAACTCTTTGTGGTTTTGTGGGAAATACTGGGTTGTGGGGAATGGGGTCATGGATGTGAGTACAGACTGCCCCTGGTGTAGAATTAAAAATATGATCTTTGTGGTGTAAGTGCTGGGTTTGAATTCCGTATTCTAGCTCTGTGATCTTAATCAAAATAATTAACATCTTTCTTAGCCTTAGTTGATCTTTAAACTGAAGATATCAATATTCACTATGTTGTGATGATCATAATTGAAATGAGGTAAAGTACATAGCACAGTGCCCAGCACAGAATATGCACTTAATAAATGTTACCATTATTGGTAACAGTCATTATGGGTTCAATTTATTTCTGCTGTAGCTGGGCTGTTGTCTCTGGTCATTTACTTTGGCCCCTTAAATTTCAGTGAAAAATGCAATTCTTATTGTTGGCTGGTGCCAACTCCAATAAATATCAGATTAAAAAATCATCCCTCTCATAATGTTTTAGGGTCTGGTTAGCCTCTGTATACCACTAAGGGGCAATATTTTGGGGGTTTAAGATATATAAGAATGTAACATCCTAATTCTGTTAAATGGTTATTTTCAATTATAAAGGTTTTAAATATACACAAAATTAGGAAAAATAGATCATTGACTCCCTCTGTACTTTACACCCAGATTCAGTAATTATCATGATTTTGCTACATTTGCTTCATCCAAGTTAAGTTAACGTATTACATTTGATTGGAAGTTAGCTCTGGGAGTTTTAATAGATGACTGTTTAACTTTATTGGTAAAAGTATTTCAAAGGTAGAATTGGATGCTTCATATTATATCACAGCAGGAAGCATACAACATCTGGTTGTCCCACTTTTATGATGCTAGGATTGATCATTGAGTTCCGGTGGCGACAAGCTGATGCCTCCATTATAAAATTCCTCATAAACCCTTTCATCTAATGCTTTCATCCACTAATGATCTTTTCCTGGCCCAAATATTACATTAGGAGTTACAAAATGATGATTTTTCTAATGCTATGATTTCTTGCACTTTTTTTTTTTTTTTCCGGTACACGGGCCTGTCACTGTTGTGACCTCTCCCGTTGTGGAGCACAGGCTCCAGACGCGCAGGCTCAGCGGCCATGGCTCACGGGCCTAGCTGCTCCGCGGCATGTGGGATCTTCCCAGACCGGGGCATGAACCCATGTCCCCTGCATCGGCAGGTGGACTCTCAGCCACTGCACCACCAGGGAAGCCCTTCTTGCACATTTAATAGTCAGAATTTTCTTATCTTTTACGGCTATTTGTCTGCTCTGATGTAAAGGAAAGCCAGGAATAAGGCAAAATAAATGCTCAATATTTTATTTTAATAGCTAATATTCAGAATAAGGAGTTGGGTTGGCATCCTTGTTACTTTTTTTTCTTTGAGCTGGGATCTTTATTATTTATTTATCTTTGACTGTGTTGGGTCTTCATTGTGGTGCGCGGGCTTCTCATTGCAGTGGCTTCTTTTGTGGCGGAGCACCGACTCTAGTTGTGCAGGCTTCAGTAGTTGCAGCACGCTGGCTCAGTAGTTGTGGCTTGCGGACTCTAGAGGGCAGGCTCAGCAGTTGTGGCACATGGGCTTAGTTGCTCCGTGGCATGTGGGATCTTCCTGGATCAGGGCTTGAACCCGTGTCCCCTGTACTGGCAGGTGGATTCTTAACTGCTGCGCCACCAGGGAAGTCCCCTGATTACTTTCAGTGGTGTCTGGTATGTTTTTTTTTTTTTTTAATTTTAGTAGAATACAAAAAGGAATCTATTTGCAAACCAAATAAAAACACTGATACACTACGAAATGTAATGTGGATGGCTAGTGGCAAGCTGCTGCATAGCACAGGGAGATCAGCTCAATGCTTTGTGACCACCTAGAGGGGTGGGATAGGGAAGGTAGGAGGGAGGCCCAAGAGGGAGGGGATATGGGGATATATGTATACGTATAGCTGATTCACTTTGCTGTACAACAGAAACTAACACAACATTGTAAAGCAATTATACTCCAATAAATATATAAAAAATAATAAAAACACTGAACAAATTATTTTATTTTTCCTTTTCCTGGTTTTTGTGTTACTTCCAATCTTATGTTTATTCATATACTTATATACATACATATTCATATACATACTATAAATCTTTTTTATTGAGACACAATTAACATATTAGTTTCAGGTGTACAACTTAATGATTCAATATATGTGTATATTGTGAAATGATCACCATAGTAAATCTAGTTAACATCCATCATCACACGTATTTGCAAATTCTTTTTCCTTGTGATAAGAACTTTAAAAAATCTACTCTTTTAGCAACTTTCAAACATAAAATACAGTATCATTAACTATAGTTACCATGGTGTACATTACATCCTCAGGACTTATTTTATAAATCGAAGTTCGTACATTTTGCCTACCTTCACCCATTTTGCCAACCCTCCACACACGCGCTTTCACCCCACTCCCACCCCCAGCAACCACCAATCTGTTCTCTGTATCTGTGAGTTTGGTTGTTGTTTTTTTTTAATTCCACATATAAGTGAGATCATATGGTATTTGTCTTTGTCTGACTTATTTCACTAAGCATAATATCCTCAAGGTCCTTCCATGTTGTTGAAACTGGCAGGATTTTCTTCTTTTTATGGCTGAATAATATTCCATTGTATGTATGTGTATATATATATATACACATATATATATATACGTATATATATATACATATATATATGTGTATATATATATATACACACACACACCACATTTTCTCTATCCATTCATCCATCTGTAGTCACTTAGGTTGTTTCCATGTCTTGGCTGTTGTACATAATGCCACAATGAACAAGGGGGAGCAGATATTTTTTCAAATTAGTGTTTTGATTTCCTTTGGATAAATACCCAGAAGTAAAATTGTTGGATCATATGGTAGTTCTATTTTCAATTTTTTGAGGAGTCTTCATACTGTTTTCCATAGTGGCTACATCAATTTACATTTCCACCAACAGTGCACGAGGGTTCCTTTATTTCCACATCCTTGCCAACACTTGTTATTTGTGTTCTTTTTGGTAATAGCCATTCTAACAGTAATTTGCATTTCCTTGATGATTAGTGATGTTGAGCACCTTTTTATGTACCTGTTGGCCATCTGTATGTCCTCTTTGAAAAAATGACTGTTCAGATCCTCTGCACATTTTAAAATCAGATTGTGTTTTTTTTTCCTGTTGAGTTATATGAGTTCTTTATATATTTTGGATAATAACCCTTTATCAGATATATGATTTGCAAATATTTTCTCCCATTCTATAGGTTGCCTTTTTATTTGGTTGATGGTTTCCTTTGCTATGCAGAAGCTTTTTAGTTTGATATAGTCCCACTTGTTTATTTTTGCTTTTATTGCCTTTGCTTTTGTTGTCAAATCCAAAAAATCATCATCAAGACCAATATCAAGGAGCTTACCTCATATATTTTCTTCTAGGTAGTAGTTTTATGGTTTCAGCTCTTCTTATGTTCAAGTCTTTAATCCATTTTGAGTTGATTTTTATGTATGGTCTAAGATAGTGGTCCAGTTTCATTCTTTTGCATCTGGCTGTCCACTTTTCCCAGCACCATTTATTGAAGAGATTGTCCTTTCTCCATTGTATATTTTTTGGCTCTTTCGTTGTAAATTAATTGACCATATATGTTTAGACCATGTATGTGTGGGCTTATTTCTGAGCTCTCTATTCTGTTCCATTCATCTATGTGTCTGTTTTTAATGCCAATGTCCTACTGTTCTGATTACTATAGCTTTGTAATATAGTTTGAACTTAGGAAGTGTGATGCCTCCAGCTGTGTCCTTTTCCTCAAGAACTGCTTTGGCTAATTGGGGTCTTTTGTGGTTCCATACAAATCTGGGGACTGTTCTGTTTTTTGAGGGGAGAAGGAGAGAGGGAGTAGCTTTCTCTCCTTTACATGAGTTTTATATAGTTGATATGTTTAGTCATTAGCATTCAAAAATTTTTTTGTGCTCAGATTGTTTCATCTTTAGTTGATGGGAGCCTCTTCATACTGGCTCTGTGTTCTTTTGATGTTCTTTTGGTCATAAGCCACATTGTGCAGTATACCAGAACTCAGTAGGAAGTTGTAAATTCTGAGTATACAGTAATTTTCAATAAATTATACAAAAGTATAAAATCATATAGCTGAAAAGAAATATATTCATAGTGACACATAACAGCCAATAAAATATAATAAATTTACTGGTAAATTGAATTCCATACCACATATAGAACACATACTAGCACTGTATCTCAACGAATATTGGGGACTAAAAAGCAATCCACAGGATAAAATAAATGTGGAAAAATTTACACAGAACATGCAGGGGAGAAAATATCTCAGTAAACATTGGTAGAAATTAAAATAGTAAAGTAAAATTAATTTACATGAATTCCTACACAGGTAACAAAACTATGTGAAAATAAATCATTTGATGAAATAACTGGTACAAAATATAAAGCAAAAACTAATATTGAAGGAATTACAATGCCATTCTTATGCATACACTAAAGACAGATTTTCCAAGATATATCAGAATATTTCATTGAGTATTAGTATGCAGCCAAAAGAGAAAAAACATAAGAATTCTAATGGAAATTTATGTTCAATGAAGACCATACTGTGTAACAAACACAAACAATAAAGATTTTAATTATCTTCAAAACCTAGAACACAATAATCTTCAAAACTGTATATAATATCAATCATAAAGCTTGATAATCCATCATCTTTATAGAAATTCAGCATTTATTTTATTAGACACTAAGTCATTACTATCTTCAAACTACTGTTTTGTAAGTACTCTTACTGTGTTCATTTGAAAACTCTATTACCAATAAACTTGAACCTAATTTTATACTAATATCTCATTGCTTTTGAGAGATGGATTATAGGGTTAATAAATAATAACCCTAAATACAGGGGAATAAACCAAAATCTAATTTTGGTGAGTTGTTTGGTTTGTGGCATGCCACTTTTGATGAAAACAGTAATACAAACCTGTTAAAGAGTGTGAATTTCTTTCTTTGCTGTGATGTTTTCCATTGCTCTGCTCCACTTCTAGTGGTAACATTATTACTACTGTTATTTTGGAATTAGTGGATTAATAGTCTTAAATAACCATCCTAGACCTGTCAGCAATGTATGGCCATCCGACCATAATACAGAATTTTCATATGCAGGTAAATTTGCAATTTTTGTTGTTGAAAAAGCTGTGTATGTAAGCTGGAAGATAGAATTTTCTTCATAGTATCCAGATATACATTATGTCAGGTGTAGTCATATATACCCTAGGAGCATACAGATTAGCTCCGTATGCTGCAGTGAGTTCAAAAGTCAATGTGCCCCCAGAAGAGTTTTTAAAACACCTTTTTTTTTTTTTTTTTTTTTTGGCGTACGCGGGCCTCTTACTGTTGTGGCCTCTCCCGTTGCGGAGCACAGGCTCTGGACGCGCAGGCTCAGTGGCCATGGCTCATGGG
The DNA here is from genome assembly GCF_011762595.2 of Tursiops truncatus. Taxonomy (NCBI): domain Eukaryota; kingdom Metazoa; phylum Chordata; class Mammalia; order Artiodactyla; family Delphinidae; genus Tursiops; species Tursiops truncatus. Next base: position 88,912,997 of record NC_047038.1, on the reverse strand, counting down.
CCTAGCCGCTCCACGGCATGTGGGATCCTCCCGGACTGGGGCACGAACCCGTGTCCACTGCATTGGCAGGCGGACTCTCAACCACTGCTCCACCAGAGAAGCCCTAAAACACCTTCTTTAAACTTATGAAGAAGGTTTAAAAAATATTATTACACAATCAGGGCACTGATGAGACTCAGCTTTAAACCATTTTTGATACTTCAGTGAATGCCTATTCACTTTGGTTTAGGATAGTTAATGTATTAGTAAGGATTCTCCAGAGAAATAGACCAATGGGGTACATTTATTAAAAGATTTATTATGGGGAATTGGCTCACAGGATTATGGAGGCTAAGAAGTTCCATGCTCTGCCATCAGCAAGCTAGAAACCCAGAAAAGTCAGTAGTGTAGTTCCAGACCAAGTCTGAAGGCTTGAGAACCAGGAGGTGCTGATGATGTAAGTTCCAGTTCAAGGTCAGGCGACTTACCCATCGTAAGTCCCAGCTTATGCAGTGAGGCTCAGAGTGAATTCTTTCTTCCTCTGCTTTTTTGTTTTATTCAGGCCCTCAATGGATTGGATGATGCCTACCCACATTGGGGATAGCAATCTGCTTTACTTAGTCTACCATTTCAAATGCTGATCTTATTTAGAAATACCTTCAAACCCAAAATATTGTTTAACCAAATATTTGAGTACTCTGTGACCCAGTCAGGTTGACACATAAAATTAATCATCAGAATTAGGTTTGTTAAGTTAAAGATAGTAATATGTATGTGTTCTTCACATGATATTTTCCATGTCCAGGCTATCCTGAGGATTTTTAAGCTCTGGGATATTTGCTAATAGATTCTGAAACTGCAACATGTCCTAACATTCAGGACTTCTTTGTTCTCTGTGTATCTTTGAAAACATGGTATTCTAGGGAAATATGGTGATTCATCAACTTTGATGCAAGTTGACTGTTCTCAAATTACCAGTCTATATAGTGGTAATTTTTATATATGTATCAGAAATAGTGGATTAAGGCATTTCATCAATTTAATCTTCATGAAGCTTACATCACTTTGGTTCTCTATTTTATTTTGCATTCCAGACACAGAATCTAAAAAGATATAACTTTTTTCCTAGAGATTATTTTCGTATATGTATAAAGTCAAGTTACAAAGCAATTCAATAGCTTTGTGGGAGTATATGTTCATATGCATTCTTCTGGGGATGGGGGGACATCATGTAAAAATTGACGACTTCTGAGGGGAAAAAATGGAAAGAAGTTCAAATTTTGCAAATAAAACCAAAATAAATTTTCATTCTTAGTAGTACATTTCCAAAATTAGGCTGATACTGTTTTGGTTTAGTGGAATGGACTTTGACATACAACATATAAGTCATCTTTGGCCTTGAATTGATTATGAATATTTGTGTTAAAGCCAACATTTCTGAAAATCCTGACTCACAGATACATATAAAAGCAAAATGAATCAAAGCTCCTCAGAATTGCTTTGCTTGATTAGAGTGAGCTAGCGTTGGAGCATGCAAACTGAATAAGGTACTTCACGTTGAATTTGGGTCACTTTATTTCCTTAGTTCTCAAGGCAATGGGATCATCTTTGATAAAATTTTCACTACCAATGCCCCCTGTCAGCAAGGAATGGATTTCAAATGCCTATTTTATTATTAAGGTCCAAGAAGCTGAGGAAACCCTCAGAAAATGTCTGTAGGATTTCCAACTCTGCCAGCTGAGAAATCGACAGTGATTTGTCAGTCTCAACCTTATCCTGTGAAGCACTTCCTTTGGCATCTTGGTAAGAAATTGCTTATGGTTTTTTAGCAGCAGGGCCTTGGATCAGAAGATTTACCTTTTGCACATGGCCAAAAATACTTGCCAAGTAAGCCAAGCAGTGAATGAATATCTCCCTTTCAAATTGTTCTGAGTGGGTTTTCTTTTTCTCTTTTTCTCTGAAGTTTAATCATGTGCATTGACTTGTCCCCTGGAATGCCAGTGAGTGTCCATACAGTAGAAAAAAGATTATAATCTTATTCCACTTTTTGACCAAATTTCTTAAAGTGGTGACTCAAGGATCTGGCTCTGACAACTTTCACAGCAGCAGAAAAGACTTCTTGCATTGTTATTGGCCGAGTCTTTGATAACAACACACTCCAGTCTGTACAGCAATGCATTCCAATGTCATGGGTTGCTTCTCTCTTCACCAGAGCAACAAAACTAGATATATTTCCAAGCATCAAAGGTGCTCTATTTTGCACAAAATACCAGAATTTTCTTTCAGTTGAAGTGTTTCTTGGCAAAGAAATGATGTTCACAGCCCCTAAGAGTTTCTAAAAGGGGCTCACAAAATAGGAATTCTTATAAGAGCTCATTTGCCCTTACATTTGTGAGTAGTTTTATCCAGTTGAGTGCTGAAGGAAAGTGATTTTTTTCCACCATGACTGGATTCAAAACATTAGAAGAAATGTCAGTGATTTTGTACTAGATAATAAAGTTTTATAGCAACACACTTTTTTTTTTTTTTTTTTTTTTTTTGCGGTACGCGGGCCTCTCACTGTTGTGGCCTCTCCTGTTGCAGAGCACAGGCTCCGGACGCGCAGGCTCAGTGGCCATGGCTCACGGGCCTAGCCGCTCCGTGGCATGTGGGATCTTCCCGGACTGGGGCACGAACCCGTGTCCCCTGCATCGGCAGGCGGACTCTCAACCACTGTGCCACCAGGGAAGCCCGCAACACACTTCTGATTTTAATTCTTTTGTCCACAGATAGGCTCAACAATTTGTGTGGCGTATGTGTCAACACAGTCTCTCGAATCATATCGTGTTGCTATTACCTGTCGGCATGATCAGTGACCTTTAGATTTCTTCAAGGCAAGCTTTAGGTAGTATAATTTACTTTAGAAGATTTTTTCTAACAAAACAAATTTTAAAGTAACAGGTGGGGAAAAATATTTTTCCTTTTTTGTGGAGATCTCTATAGATGGCAGATTAAAAATTTAATGCCATAGAATTTTTCTTTTGGAATAGTCTTTCTTGTTAATTAGCTGATGCAGAGGTACTGGAGCCATGCACTGTTTTGAGATATAGCTGTGATCGTCCAAAAATCATAATTACCAACACATTCCCACTGCTTGCAATACATGTTTTGTAATATTGCTTTTCTGACATTCTGTGATTCTCTTTCAAATGTTTTCATTTATTTAGAAAAAGGCAGTCCTAGAATTCCTAGGGAGAACCCAGACATGTCTCCATCCTAGAGTGAGATAGTGTTTGAGCCTATTTGATAAGCATGAATGCATACAGCTGTCTCTTTCTCTATCTGTCTAATAAGAAATGCCAATGTACCTTCACAGCCTTGTTGTATTTTTGTCATAGTTCCCACAGTTGATTTGACTCAATCTGGAATAGAACCCTATAAATAAGTAATGTTCCATGGAAATGTTTTTGTTTTATTGTAACGATGATGACATGCATTCATCCTAGGGTTATTTTAATAAATTAAATAAATCTTCATAAATAAATTACTTCTACATTGAGAGAGGCCTCAATATCTCCTGCTTCTTCTAAATTTCTTAAATTAGGCAATACCAAGGTTGATAATGATCCTTCATGAGTTTCATTCAGCTTGGTATAACTCTATTTTTTTAAACAATATTTTGTCATTTTCTCTATAGGGGTTCCTTCATTTAGCGACTACATTTTCAGTGTTTGGCCATTAAACAAGAAGAAATAAAGTGTCCATGTTGATTTTGCCACATGCTTGCTCCTCCTGTGGTCTTGCCCATCTTAGCTGATGGCAGTTGGGTCTTCTCTCACAACCTACATCTAGCTCGTTAGCAAATCCTGCTGCCTCCATGTTTCAAGCTGTATCCAGAATTTGACCATTTCTGACTGTCTTTCCCACTACCACCTTGAACTATGTCACCAGCATATCTTGCTTGATTTAAATTATTAAACTCTTAAAATGGTGTTCCTTCTTCTACCTTTACACCTTAGTCCCTTCACCCAGCAGTAGAATTATACTGTTATAGCATAAACCATATCATGTCATTCCTTTGCTCAAAACCCTCCAATGGCTTCAGAGGCATTTTAGGATAAAGTCCAACATTCTTGGCAAGGAGTCATATATGGTCTTGCCCCTGGTTACTTGTTTTAGTCAAGTTTCCACTTCGGTGTTACTGCATAACAAACAACAAAATCTCTGTAGCCCAACGATGTGTATTAGTTTTTCTCCTTCACAGGGCTGCAGGTCTGCTGAGGCAGTTCTATTGCAGGCTATGGGGTGAATTCGGCTCTGACCTGTATCCTTCATTTGGAGACTAGTGGCTCCCCAGGCCCTGAACTTTTCATGATAGATGTAAAGTAAAGAGCACTAGAGGCCAAAGCCAACCTTGAAAGCCTCTCAAAGCCTCTGCTTCAGGCTTTCTGGCTAATGCTCTATGACTTCACCTCTAAAACTTTTCTCTCCTTTTAATTGTCTCAACTAATTGTTTTAATTAATGTAGCTATATAGTAAGTCTTAAAATCAAATAGTGTGATCCCTCCCACTTTATTCATTTTCAGAATGTTTGGGCTATTCTAGTTCCTTTGGCTTTTCATATAAACATTAAGATAAACTTTTGGTAGGGATTGCATTGAACCCATAGATCAGTTAGGGGAGAAGTGACATCTTTATTTTGTATTAATGTGTTATGTACTAAGATATCCAATCCATGATAAAGGTCACTGATATCTTTCTTCAGAATTTTGTAATTTCCAGCATTTTGTGATTTCCAGCATTCATACTCTGCTTTTGTTTGGTTACATATATGTCTAAGTATTTTGTTTTCTTTGGAGCGATTGTAAATGGTATTGTTTGTAGTTTTATTTCAGTTGTTTAGGAGCTTGTTTCTTAAAATTTTGCTATACACTCAGGGTTTAAAAAATACATGTGTTTATATATAGTGATATATAAATATCACTACATATACATAGTGGTCATACCAAGAAGGCCATAGCTTTTTTTTACTCTTTTGAATTTAGTCAGATAACTTTTCTGGTCAAGTACCTACAGCTATGTATATTCTCTGGAGGTTTGCAAAGAAGGTATAATTCTGTTCATAGTATATAAGATTGAACCTGATCATTTTTATTTATTTATTTTTTCTGCGGTACGCGGGCCTCTCACTGCTGTGGCCTCTCCCGCTGCGGAGCACAGGCTCCGGACGTGCAGGCTCAGCGGCCGTGGCTCACGGGCCCAGCCGCTCCGCGGCATGTGGGATCTTCCCGGACCTGGGCACGAACCCGTGTCCCCTGCATCGGCAGGCGAACTCTCAACCACTGCACCACCAGGGAAGCCCGAACCTGATCATTTTTTAATCTGACATTATCACTTATATTATTACAATCCTTTGTGGTCTTATTTTTTTCTATGCAACCTATAAAACAGTAAGAGTGATAGGTTCAAATACTTAATTAAAATTAGTTTTGTTTTATCAATTTATTTTTTACATCATTCTTTTGCTTTCTACCTGACTTCTTTTTCACATGGTAATGATACCTATATTTCAGCCAGTGAGTATCATTTAGTTTGTGCATGTTTCTTTTAAACACATATATTTGAATTTTGTTCCTTCTTTTCTCTCGAGTCTATGTCATTTACCTAGGAGTTTAAGTTCTTTATGTTAATAGATTTATATTTATTATCAACATTTACACTTAAAATTTTTTTTCTTTGTATTTAATGCTTTTTCTCTTCTGTATTACCTTTCTGATTGCCAAGTTTCCTGGCTTTTTATGTAGGAACAATAGTTTGCTTCTTTATTTTTGAGTGATTTGAAAGATGTCTACTTGTAATTCTCTCTATGGTCACCATTAAGTTTTGTAAAAATATAATTAAATTTACATTTTTCTAAATCTACAAGTGAAGACATCCCTATAAGACAAGGTATTTATTCACTCCATCTACCTCTCTTTCTACTTTCTTTTTCCCTCTGTTTCCTGGTCATTGTTAAGATAATCTGTAAAAATAAATCTAGATTATTATTAATAAACTAATATTTTATTTTATGCATATTATCTTAAAAAATATATTATTTTACATTTTCATTTATTGTGTAACCATTTTAACTGTAGTAACCCAACTATTTCAAACTAACTTCATGGCTAAGACATTATTGTTCAGCACCAGCCCTTTGTAACATGAATTACTCATTTTCAAATCCTTCATTTTAATTCATCCTTTGATTGGCTAGAAGTACATCTTTGAGTAATTTATTTAAAAAGTATACATATCTGGTCTGTTTATAAAGGTAAAAGGAATTTTTTTCTATTCACTCCACACAATTGATATCTCACTGAATAGATCTTTTTTACAGCTCTGTAGATAACAGCTTTATTATCTTCTGAAGTTATTAAAGGAGACAGTGTTACAAAGTCTAGGGTGAAATTAATTTTGTTGCCTTTTCTGTCTGGCTGTCGTGTGTGTGTGTGTGTGTGTGTGTGTGTGTGTGTGTGTGTGTGTGTGTGTGTGTGTGTGTGTGTGTGTAAAGAGAGAGAGGGGGAGACTTTATTTTATTTTTGTAAACTTTTATAAAAATTATTTTGCTAAAATTTGTCTAGTAATAGGTCACTTTCCGTCACCAGTTTTTGCTGGTAAGTGGATAAAATTCTAATCTGGCCTCTCTTTTTCTTCTAAGGAGTTTTATTGTTGTTGTTTACCTATAATAACTTTAATCATTCTATTTCATTAATTTCTGGGGTCTTCTTTAAGATTCAGTAATACCTCACAGGTTGGTACTTTGCTCTCCTTTTTTCATCTTCTCTCTCAAGTAATTTTCTCCCTTCACTCTTGTCTTCTCTGTCCTCGTATAAGCTTTATATCCACATTGTATTTGACTTTTAACATATATAGTTTGTAGTCTTTGGTCCCTCTCATGAAGATTTTAATTATTGAGTGTACTTTTTTCCTTGTGGAAATTCTTTATGTCATCTATCTTCTTTTTCATCTCTATTTCCATTTTTGTATCTGAGCCAGTGATCTCATCTTCATTTTTCTGTGTAAACACTTCCTATTGTTTTAGAAGGTATGCTTTTCTTTTCCTTAATTAGATATGAAGCAGTTTCTAAAAACTATTTTTTCTGGGTTTTATAACAAATTTTTAAAAGTAATTTTTTTGGTCTGAACCCTTACTTTATTTTCAATCCACGCTAGATTGTTTTCTGTACACTCATTCTTCTTTTTAAATAGATTCTCTGCAATTTAAAGTTATTATAAAACAATGGCTATATTTCCCTGTTCTGTACAATATATTCTTTTTTTTTTTTTTTTTTTTTTTTTTGCGGTACACGGGCCTCTCACTGTTGTGACCTCTCCCCTTGCAGAGCACAGGCTCCGGACGCGCAGGCTCAGCAGCCATGGCTCACGGGCCTAGCCGCTCTGCAGCATGTGGGATCTTCCCAGACCAGGGCACGAACCCGTGTCCCCTGCATCGGCAGGTCGACTCTTAACCACTGCGCCACCAGGGAAGCCCTACAATATATTCTTGTTGCTTATCTTTTTTATATATAGTAATTTGTACCTCTTAATCCCATAGTCATATCTTGCCACTCCCTGCTTCCTTCTTTCCACTGGTAACCACTAGTTTGTTCTCTATATCTGTAAGTCTGTTTCTGTTTTGTTACATACATTCATTTGTTTTATTTCTTTAGATTCCACATATAAGTGATCACATGCAGTATTTGTTTTTCTCTGTGTACACTTCTTAATTTTCTATGAATGAGGAAAGATTTACACAGACTCAGTGTTTGTCAAAACACAGGGTTTGTAGCTATTTTTTTTTAATATATATTATTTGTATGCTTTTATAAGGATTTATTTATTTTGCCCGTGCCATGCGGCATGCGGGATCTTAGTTCCCTGACCATGGATCGAACCTGTGCCCCCAGCAGAGGAAGCGTGGAGTCCTAACCACTGGACCGCCAGGGAATTCTTATAGCTATTTCAAGATGGCCTGCTGCCTAGGTTAATGTGCATAACTTCTAGGCCAATTTCTTTTGCCCATCAAATTTTCAACCTTTGCAGATCTGCAGGACTGAGATAGGTAACCTCTCTAATTCCCACTGTATAATTCTCTTAATCTGTGAGAAGATGAAGTATGTTAAACACCTTAGCCTGCAGCATGCATTGCTCTAAATACTCTCCCAGTCTATTCCCCAGGCTACTGTGCTTTCCATGTGGGGATTACAAGTTGCAGATTGGCACCACCCATCATTTTCCTTCACCTTTGGCCAATAATGCCAGGAATGCAATCTCTGAATGTGTGTAAAAGAGATGCTGAAGGAACATGGAAAGGAAGAGGAATATGGCATGGAATGTCCCACTAGTATAATTTTGATACAGTAAAGTAATGGCTTTTCATTTTCCTGTTTGGAACAGACCCAGCAGCTGAGTTGTGATTAGGTGGTAGTGGGAGGGTGATGATGGGGTTTGGGTAGAGGATGTGAACTGGTTATAGCTTCCTTCAGCCTTACTCTAGGAGAGCCAGGCTCCACTTTTTGACCTTGTAAAGCATGCATAGGCCGTTTATTGTGTTTCTCAACCTTGATACACCAGCCTTCTAGTTAGAAATTTTTCCCAACTTTTGGATTAGTGTCTTCTTTCCTTACATTTCATTGATGTAGTAAGTATTCTTCCCTGTATTTTCTTAAGTATTTTATTGGAAATTTGGAATAGGGGCAGTTAATGAAATGCAATTTTTGTTGAGATGTCTTCAGTAGTTTAAAACATTTTCTCTACTTCTGAACTGAGACTTCTTTCTAAGAGCTTCTAGGTTCATTTCATCTTCATGACAAAGATTTATATCATTTTCTCTTAAAAAATTTCATCCTTGGATTACAGTGTAATTGAATTTAAATCTACTAGTTCTGGGCTTACACAAAGCCTGCATATCCATCTGACACTTCTTTTTTTTAATTAAAAAATTTTTAAATTTAATTTTATTTTTTTATACAGCAGTTTCTTATTAGTTACCTATTTTATACATATTAATGTATATGTGTCAATCCCAATCTCCCAATTCACTGGCACTTAACTTCTGCCCTTTCTCAAGGGCCATGGGGCTGACTCCACAGTGACTTTGCCAGACTTGACCTTAGAGTTGGCTCCCATTGGAAGCTTGGCAGTAGCTAATTCAACCATGCCTTAGGTCCCTGCTTCCCTTGCTCATTGCCCAAAATGTAATCTCATCTGTTATCTCTTTTCTCCTATTGGCTTCTCTTCATATTACCTGATGCTCTGATGCTTTTTCTTTCCATGGGGCTATTCCCCTAATTCCTATACAACTTTATTTCTGAAAGCATTGTTTCTTAGTAGGAAATTCGTCTGTGTGCAACCACTTCCCTGAATGGTAGAAAGAGGATAGTTTTTTATTTTCTTGCTTTAGTTCTTTAGTAGTGAACAAGGCTATTAAATTAAATTTTTAAATTTAATTTTATCTATTTTTCCATGTGGGGATTACAAGTTGCAGATTGGCACCACCCATCATTTTCCTCCACCTTTGACCAATAATGCCAGGAATGCAGTCTCTGAATGTGTGTAAAAGAGATGCTGAAGGAACATGGAAAGGAAGAGGAATACGGCATGGAATATCCCACTAGTATAATTTTGATACAGTCAACACATATCCTACACACACACACACACACACACACACACACACACACACACACACACACACACACGTTCTTCATGTTAGCCATTTATGGAGTTATGGGATGGTCCATTCACCCTAGCAATTTCCATAATGAGGAATGAGCTTTTATCATCAGAGAAATGGGCCTGTTTCTCAGCATAAAGAGATGTTAAAGAGATACACAGCAAAAGTCAAACAGGCCATATGATTCATTCATACTCTTCTGTTTCGAATGTTCTGTTCTTATCTACTTTAGTCCCGTCTTGGTACACTAGTCAGTGTGCAGTGTGGCACTGGCAACAGCAGAGAAAGTTAAGCCCAAGTCCTCCATTATTTATGTGTTACTTAGCAATTACAAGAACAGTTAATTGGACTGACTAAGTGAAAAGTGGCCAGGGACCAGACTGACACCCCTCACCCCCAACTATGATTATAATTGGGACCTATTTTTTCTTTTTTTTTAAAATTGAAGTATAGTTGATTTACAGAATTATATTAGTTTCAGGTGTATGACTAGTGATTCAATATTTTTGTAGATTATATTCCATTTAAGTTTGTTACAAAATAATGGCTGTATTTCTCTACACTGTACAATATATCCTTGTTGCTTATTTACTTCAAACGGTGTAGTTTGTATTAATCTCATACCCCTGTCTTGCCACTCCCCACTTCCCTCTCCCCACTGGTAACCACTAGTTTGTTCTCTATACCTGTGAGTCTGTTTCTGTTTTGTTATATAAGTTTATTTGCTTTTAATCCTTATACCATCTTACTTTAGAGCATCTGCATGATACTGTGATTTATAAGAAATTTATATTAGGGTTTTTGTCATTTCTGGCATTGGAAATGACGAAAACCCTTGGAATTTTTTAAATGAAGAGAGCAATGTATGTATCTTTTGTTAGGTTAATGAGGTGACTTTGGGGGAAAACACCTAAGGATGGAAGCTGGTTGATAGTGGAGCCAACCAGATGATTAGAGGGTTGGAACTTTCAGTCCCACCCCACAACCTCTGAGAAGGAGGGGAGAGGGGCTGGAGGTTGAATCAATCACCAATGGACGGTTATTTAATCAAACCGTATCTATGTATTGAAGCCTCCATGAAAACCAAAAAGGACGAGTTCAGTGAACTTCCCAGTTGATAAACACAAGGAGTTATGGGCAGAGTAGTGCACTTGGAGGGGGTGTGGAAGCTCAGTGCCTCTTCTTTGTATGTTGCCCTATGCATCTCTTCAACCTGACTATTCCTGAGTTATATCCTTTTGTAATAAACTGGTGATCTAGTAAGTAAAATGTTTCTCTTGAGTTCTGTGAGCCATTCTAGCAAACTAATTGAATCCAAGGAGGGGACCATAGGAACATTTGATTTATAGCCAGTTTGTCAGAGGTACAGGTGACAACCTGGATGTGTGCCTGTTGTGTGAAATTCAAGGAAGAGGGTCACTGGAATCTACAATCTATAGCTTGTCAGTCAGATGCAGTGATAACCTGGGCTTTCGATTGGTGTCTGAAGAGGGGAGGGACTAAACCCTTAACCTGTGAGGTCTGATGCTATCTCTAGGCAGATAGCATCAAAATTGAGTTAAACTGTAGGACACCCAGCTGGTGTCAGCATTGCTTGCTTGCTGGTCTGGTGGGAAAACCCCCACCTCCACACACTTGAATTGGTGACCAGAACCTTTTTAACCTGCCTTTGCATTCTCTTTCTTCGCTGGAATCTGGTGGCTGAATGCTGATTAGCTGGCAATTTTAGTAAGGATGAAATCTGATCGGACTCCCTACACCTCACTTGGACATCCTCATCCTGGCTGAAATGGAAGTCTCTGTTAACTTGATGGTTAACCACCCCCTCCTTCTTGAAACTCGACTCTTCTGGTTTCCACGACACTGCATTCTCATGGTACACCACTCACCAGTAAGACTGTTTTTTCCATGTCTCCTTCCTTAAACATTGGTGGTTATTGGGGCTTGGGGAGTGATAATCATGTCTCTTTCCAATGTGGCTTCTGAACCAAAGGAGAAGTAGACACAGGATGCAGATGGAGATCAACATACCAGTTTTATTACAGTAACGCTGAATTGAAGAATGCAGCCTGAGACCACAATTGGATGACTCAGTCTTTTGAGAGAAATGGATGGACTTTTTTACCCAGTTGCAGACAGTGAAGCAGGAAACCCTTAGGCCTCCCCGCTCAGGGCAAAGCCTGTCTCTGTAGCTTCCTGTAGTAGAAGTAAAGATATGTATCCATGCAGTAGGCCAACTAGTCTGAAGGTGAACGAAGATTGGACCCTGGATCACACTTGTGCAGACACATTTTTTTTGTTGTTTTACCAATCTAATAAATCGCTCTTCTTTCCTTAGAGACCTCTCTGAGTGTTTGAGAAATACATTTTTTTACTTTGTAGGCTGTCCAGCCTGATATGCAGATATCCTCCCAATATCTGATTAATTCCCCTCCTTGTTCCACAAAGAATGTCATCAGTTCCTCATATGCTATTAAAGATGGTGACTGCCCCCACCCTAACTCCTCATGTTTACACCTAAGCCTTCATGACTATTTAGATTGTTTTTTTAAAATAGATCTTTATTGGAGTATAATTGCTTCACAATACTGTGTTAGTTTCTGTTGCACAACAAAGTGAATCAGCCATATGCATACACATGTCCCCATATCCCCTCCCTCTTGAGCCTCCCTCCCATCCTCTCTATCCCACCCCTCTAGGTCATTGCAAAGCACCGAGCTGATCTCCCTGTGCTATGCTGCCGCTTCCCAAAAGCCAACTATTTCACATTCAGTAGTGTATATACGTCAATGCTACTCTCACTTCGCCCCAGCTTCACCCTCCCACCCCATGTAATCAAGTCCATTTTCTATGTCTACCTCTTTATTCCTGCCCTGCAACTACGTTCATCAGTACCTTTTTTTTAAGATTCCATATTATATATGCGTTAGCATATGGTATTTCTTTTTCTCTTTCTGACTGACTCTGTATGACAGACTCTAGGTCCATCTACCTCACTACAAATAACTAATTTTGCTTCTTTTTATGGCTGAGTAATAGTCCCTTGTATATATGTGCCACATCTTCTTTATCCATTCATCTGTCGATGGACATTTAGGTTGCTTCCACGTCCTGGCTATTGTAAATGGTGCTGCACTGAACATTGTGGTACATGTCTCTTTTTGAATTACGGTTTTCTCAGGATATATGCCCAGTAGTGGGATTGCTGGGTCATACAGTAGTTCTATTTTTTGTTTTTTTGGAGCCTCCGTACTGTTTTCCATAGTGGTTGTATCATTTACATTCCCACCAACAGTGTAGGAGGGTTCCCTTTTCACCACCCACTTTCCAGCATTTATTGTTTCTAGATTTTTTGTATAATGGCCATTCTGAATGGGGTGAGGTGATACCTCATTGTAGTTTTGATTTGCATTTTTCTAATAATTAGTGATTTTGAGCATCTTTTCATGTGCCTCTTGGCCATCAGTATGTCTTCCTTGGTGAAATGTCTATTTAGGTCTTCCGCCCATTTTTTAACTGGATTGTTTGTTTGTTTTGAGCTCCATAAGCTGTTAGTATATTTTGGAGATTAATCCCTTGTCTGTTGTTTCACTGGCAAATATTTTCTCCCATTCTGAGGGTTGTCTTTTTGTCTTGTTTATGGTTGTCTTTGCTGTGGAAAAGCTTTTAAGCTTAATTAAGTCCAATTTGTTTATTTTTGTTTCCATTACTCTAGGAGGTGGATCAAAAAAGATCTTGCTGTGGTTTATGTCAAAGAGTGTTTTTCCTGTGTTTTCCTGTAGGAGTTTTATAGTGTCTGGTCTTACATTTAAGTCTTTATTTAATCTATTTGGAGTTTATTTTTGTGTATGGAATTAGGTAGTGTTCTAATTTCATTCTTTTACATGTAGCTGTCCAGTTTTCACAGCACCACTTATTGAAGAGGCTGTCTTTTCTCCATTGTATATTCTTGCCTCCTTTGTCATAAATTAGGTGCCCATATGTGCGTGGGTTTGTCTCTGGGCATTCTATACTGTACCATTGATCTATATTTCCGTTTTTGTGCCAGTACCATACTGTCTTGATTACTGTAGCTTTGTGATATAGTTTGACATCAGGGAGCCTGATTCCTCCAGCTCTGTTTTTCTTTTTCAAGATTGCTTTGGCTATTCAGGATCTTTTGTGTTTCCATACAAATTGTGAAATTTTTTGTTCTAGTTCTGTGAAAAATGCCATTGGTAGTTTGATAGAGATTGCACTGAATCTGTAGATTGCTTTGGGTAGTATTGTCATTTTCACAATGTTGATTCTTCCAATCCAAGAACATGGTATATCCCTCCATCTGTTTGTATCGTCTTTAATTTCTTTCATCAGTTTCTTACAGTGTTCTGCAAACAGGTCTTTTGTCTCCTTAGGAAGGTTTATTCCTAGCTATCTTATTCTTTTTGTTGCAGTGGTGAATAGGTGTGGTTCCTTAATTTCTCTTTCTGATTTTTTGTTGTTGGTGTATAGGAATGCAAGAGATTTCTGTGCATTAATTTTGTATCTTGCAACCTTACCAAATTCATTGATTAGTTCTACTAGTTTTCTGGTGGAATCTTCAAGATTTTCTATGTATAGTATCATGTCACTGGGGAACAATGAGTTTCACTTCTTCTTTTCCAATTTGTATTCCTTTTTCTTCCCTGATTGCTGTGGCTAGGACTGCCAGAACTATGTTTAATAAGAGTGGTGAGAGTGGGCATCCTTGTCTTATTCCGGCTCTTAGTGGAAATGCTTTCAGTTTTTCACCTTTGAGTATGATGCTTGCTGTGAGTTTGTCATATATGGCCTTTGTTATGTTGAGGTAGTTTCCCTCTATGCCCATTATCTACAGAGTTTTTATCATAAGTGGGTGCTGAATTTTGTCAAAAGCTTTTTCTGCATTTTTGAGAAGATCATATGGTTTTTATCCTTAGTTTGTTAATATGGTGTATCACATTGATTGATTTGCATATATTGAAGAATCCTTGCATCCCTGGGATAAATCCCACTTGATTAGGTGCATGATCCTTTTAATGTGCCATTGGATTCTGTTTGCTTGTATTTTGTTGAGGATTTTTGCATCTATGTTCATCAGTGATATTGGCCTGTAATTTTCTTTTTTTGTGATATCGTTTCTGGTTTTGGTATCACGGTGATGGTGGCTTCGTAGAATGAATTTGGGAGTGTTTCTCCCTCTGCAGTATTTTGGAAGAGTTTGAGAAGGATGGGTGTCAGCTCTTCTATAAATGTTTGATAGAATTCACCTGTGAAGCCATCTGGTCCTGGATTTTTGTTTGTTGGAAGATTTTTCATTAGAGTTTCAATTTCATTACTTGTGATAGGTCTGTTTATATTTTCTAATTATTCCTGGTTCAGTCTTGGAAAATTGTACCTTTCCAAGAATTTGTCCATTTTTTCGTGGTTGTCCATTTTATTGACATATAGTTGTTTGTAGTAGTCTCTTATAATCCTTTGTATTTCTACAGTGTCAGTTGTGATTTCTCCTTTTTCATTTCTAATTTTATTGATTTGCGTCCTCTCCCTTTTTTTCTTGATGAGTCTGGCTAAGGGTTATCAGTTTTGTTTATCTTCTCAAAGAACCAGCTTTTAGTTTTATTGATTTTTGCTATTGTTTTCTTCGTTTCTATTTCATTTATTTCTGCTCTGTTCCTTATGATTTCTTTCCTTCTACCGACTTTGGGTTTTCTTTGTTCTTTTTTCTCTAGTTGTTTCAAGTGTAGTGTTATATTGTTTATTTCAGGTTTTTCTTGTTTCTTGAGGTGAGGTTGTATTGCTATAAATTTCCCTCTTAGAACTGCTTTTGCTGCATCCCATAAGTATTGGGTCATTGTGTTTTCATTGTCATTTGTTTCTGTGTATTTTTTTATTTCCTCTTTGGTTTCTTCAGTGATCTCTTGGTTATTTATTTGTGCACTGTTTAGCCTCCATGTATTTTTTTTTTTACAGTTTTTTTCCTGTAATTGATTTCCAATCTCATAGCGTTGTGGTCAAGAAAAGATGCTTGATGCAATTTCAATTTTCTTAAATTTTCCGAGGCTTGATTTGTGACCCAAGATGTGATCTCTCCTGTAGAATGTTCCATGTGCACTTGAGAAGAAAGTGTATTCTGCCACTTTTGGGTGGAATGTTCTATAAATATCAATTACATCTATCTGGTCTGTTTGTCATTTAAAGCTTTTGTTCCCTTATTTATTTTCTGCTTGGATGATCTGTCCATTGGTTTAAGTGGGGTGTTAAAATTCCCTACTATTGTGTTACTGTCAATTTCTCCTTTCATGGTTAATAGCATTTGCCTTATGAATTGAGATGCTCCTATATTGGGTGCATAAGCATTTATAATTGTTATATTTTCTTCTTGGATTGATCCTTTGATCATTATGTAGTGTCCCTCCTTATCTCTTGTAACAGAGTTTATTTTAAGGTCTATTTTATCTGATACAAGTATTGCTACTCCAGCTTTCTTTTGATTTCCCTTTGCATGGAATATCTTTTTCCATCCCTTCAGTTGCAGTCTGTATATGTCCCTAGATCTGAAGTGGGTCTCTTGTAGACAGCATATATATGGGTCTCGTGTTTGTATCCATTCAGCCAGTCTGTGTCTTCTGGTGGGGCATTCAAGGTTATTATCTATATGTATGTTCTTATTACCATTTTCTTAATTGTTTTGCGTTTGTTTTTGTAGGTCTTTTCCTTCTCTTGTGTTTCCTGCCTAGAGAAGTTCCTTTAGCATTTATTGTATATCTGGTTTGGTGGTACTGAATTCTCTTACCTTTGTTTGTCTGAAAAGCTTTTGACTTCTCCATGAAATCTGAATGAGATCCTTGCTGGGTAGAGTAATCTTGGTTGTACGTTCTTCTGTTTCATCACTTTAAGTATATCCTGCCACTCCCTCCTAGCCTGCAGAGTGTCCGCTGAAAAATCAGCTGATAACCTTATGGGGATTCCTTTGTATGTTATTTTTTGTTTTTACCTTGCTGCTTTTAATATCTTTTCTTTTAATTTAATTTTTGTTAGTTTGATTAATATGTGTCTTGGTGTGTTTTTCCTAGGGATTATCTTGTATGGGACTCTCTGTGCTTCCTGGACTTGGGTGACTATTTCCTTTCTCATGTTAGGCTAGTTTTCAACTATAATCTCTTTAAATATTTTCTCAGACCCTTTCTTTTTCTCTTCTTCTTCTGGGACCTCTGTTATTCAAATGTTGATGTGTTTAGTGTTGTCCCAGAGGTCTCTGAGATTGTCTTCAGTTCTTTTCATTCTTTTTTCTTTGTTCTGCTCCTTGGCAGTTATTTCCACCATTTTGTCTTCCAGGTCACTTATTCGTTCTTTTGCCTCAGTTATTCTGTTATTGATTCTTCCTAGTGTATTTTTCATTTCAGTGACTGTGTTGTTTATCTCTGTTTGTTTGTTCTTTAGTTCTTCTAGGTCTTTTTTAAACATTTCTTATATTTTCTCAATCTGTGCCTCCAATCTATTTCTGAGTTTCTAGATCATCTTTACTAACATTATTCTGAATTCTTTTTCAGGTAGACTGCTTATTTCCTCTTCATTTATTTGGTCTTGTAGGTTTTTACCTTGCTCCTTCATCTGTGACATATTATTTTGCCATCTCTTTTTTTTTTTTTTTTAAATGAGTGGGATTGTGTTCCTGTCTTATTGGTTATTTGGCCTGAGGCTTCCAACACTGGAGTTTGTAGGCTATTGTGTAGAGCTGGGTCTTGGTGCTGAGATGAGGAACTCTGTGAGACCTCACTCTGATGAATATTCCCTGGGGTTCTCTGTTAGTACAGTTGTTTGGACTCAGAGCTCCCACCACAGGAGCTTCCACCCAACCCCGGGCTCATGAACCAAGATCCCACAAGCTGCCGGTTCACTTGTTGGTCCCTCCCATCTCCTTGGGCATCAGAGTCCCCCACCAGCAGCTGACAGGTCCCCTAGTTGTGGGCTCTTTAGTTCTTTCATGCTTATGTAGTTCCCATTCCAGACTTTAGAAAAAATAATTACAAATACTCATTCTATAGGAATTTTTAGGCTTAGAAAATTTTTTAGGCTTAGAAAACAGATACCTTGTGAAAATATTTCTTAAACTTAGGAAGCATGCATTCTTTAAAGTTGCACATATACTTAGAGGTGTCATCATGATAATGTTTTCTTGTAAAATACTGCCATATTTTCCTAGTGACCCTTGTTCTAGTATTTCTAATGGAAATAGAATCTCATCAGGCCTCAGAATATTGGCATTGATGGGGCCTTGTATTTTACATGAGTCTGAAGCTTGGTTTGGGAAAAATATTCTGAAATCTGGAAAGAGTTGTGACTCGGAGGAAGAGAGTGATAAAATATCTAAGATATTTTTTAGTACACTATTCCCAAATGAGTGTCAGCTGAGTTGGGGAAGGAATTCCAAATGGCCCGTTTCTCCAAGACCGAGAAACTGCATTAAATTTTAACCTGTTTGACTATAAGACATTTTGTTTGTTTGTTTGTTTGTTTTTTTAACCTCCAAACCTGATCTCATCCATGTGTGTATTGGACTTGAGCTTTTTCCTCCATGTTGGAAATGCCCTTCCCAGTGTGAGATGCTTCTCTTGACATGCATGAAGGTAAAGACGTGCTTTGACTTGGGCAAAGAGCAAGGGACAATGAACACTTTACAGGCAGTTCAGGCCTGGAAGGCAGGAAATTACTTAGTGCATGAATCAATATTTAAGTAGCTCCTTCTGTGTTCGGAGAATGATTCAAGCTCTAAGGAGAATAAAGAACGTTCTATTAGTTCACGTTATCTTCTTGTTGTATGCCTATTTTCTGATTGAAAGCTTAACATATAAAAAGAAATTCCTGTGGGTCACTCTATTAGTCTGTTTGATAATGTTCTCAGATTTGGGTTAATATTTCTAACTCCCAGAACATATAAGTCATCTACCCAATCTACAACACCACTCAACTGGTAGTACTCAGGATTTCCCCTTCTAGATTTATGGATGCTTTCTAGATGAGCCATAAGAACAGATAACCCATATGAGTGTCTCTTTTTCAGACAGAAAAATATCTACAATCATTAGGACTGAGTTTGACTTTCCAGTGCCTGCCTAAATCCAAAGTGTGCATTTCACTCAGTTGCTAGATACTATACTGGTTGTACAACTCCTCTTTCAGTTACAGAATGCAAGGTCTTGTGCCCAATGCACAGTGAGGCCAAATAAACTGAAACATCAGTGTTTGGTGCAGAGAAAGGTTTACTGCTGGGCCAAGAAAGAAGAACAGGTGGCTCATGCTCAAAAACTCAAACTCGCTGACGGTTTTTGGGGAGAAAGTTTTATATGCAAAATTTGGGGTGAACGCTGCAGGGTGTTTGACTTTCTTCTGATTGTTTGATGATGAGGTAACAGGGCAGTGTTCCAGGAATCTTGTGCTCAGCCTACTGTTACCATTCTCCTCCTGGGTGGGGGCCTTAGTTACTGTAGAAGAACTCAAAGATATTGTTATGTGTATTCCTTCCAGAGGAACCAGTACCTTGCTCCTTCCCTGCTCTATTAATTCACTGCTCCCCCTTTGTTTCTGTATTCCCTCACTTCACTGTTTAAACAAGCAGTCGTTTGAATCTGCCCTTTGGAAATCAGGGAAGGTCTAGGAGGCTGGATGAAGACTTTCCTACAGACAAGAAACCAGAAACAGGGGAGATGGAAAGAATTTGTATGGAGGTGGGTAGGAGGGGGTCCCCACAAAGTCCTGCTTGGTTTCATTTCCCATTCTTTTCCCAAGAAATCCATTAGAATATTGACATACATGCCAAACCATTTACTGATTTCTTCATTCATTTATTCAACAGTACTTATTGAGTACCTTTTGTGTCTGAGCACCAGGGTTACAAAGATGAGTAATATAGGTTTCCTGACTTTGAGACACCAAATATCTAGTGAGGAAAACAGACATAGAAACCAGCATGATAGGACTATATGAAGTGTGAGTTAACAGTGTTACCGAGCTCAGTTTTGGCTGCTCACTGCTTAAAGCCAATAATTGAGAGGCAAATGTCAGTAGGAAGGAAGGATGCTTTAATCAGAAAAGTCAGCAATCTGGGGAGAAGGTGGACTTTTGTCCCGAGACCAACTCCAAAGATTCTGCTCAGCCATGATAGTTTTTAAAGGGAAAAAGGGAGAAATAATCTCAGTGAATCATTGAGGCAGGAGGTTGTATTCTGCATCACTTTCCATTGCCAGCAGACTGGCTGATATTATCTTGCACGAGTGATCTGCCTGCAGGATTGCTAAGGGGGGGTGTTGAGGGTAGAGAGCTAGTCATTCTTTAACTACTTAATTCTTTATTCTTCTTTTATCTAGGAAAAGAGTCAACAGGTTAGGCAAGGCATGACGTGTGTTCAGGAGAGCATAATTCAGGAGTTAGTTTAAATTGCCTAGTGATCTCATTTTTTTTTTTTTTTTGCGGTACGCGGGCCTCTCACTGTTGTGGCCTCTTCCATTGCGGAGCACAGGCTCCGGATGCACAGGCTCAGCAGCCATGGCTCACGGGCCCAACCGCTCCGCGGAATGTGGGATCTTCCCAGACCGGGGCACGAAACCGTGTCCCCTGCATCAGCAGGCAGACTCTCAACCACTGTGCCACCAGGGAAGCCCTGATCTCATTCTTATAATTAGGTTTTTTCAAGTTAGAGGGGGACAGAAGTGTGCAAACAGGAAAGGGGCAAAAGAGCTGCTTTCAACAGAAGTATGTACAAAGCTGGAGGAGTCAGTTGCCTTGGGATGAGAAGGGGAAAGTGGAACGTTTTGGCTTCATCTTCGATCACCCATGGGGAGTTTCCCAGGTAGAAGGGAAACCTAGAGAGAAAAATATGTGCTCAGAAATTGTAATTATTTAGCCTGTAAGAGCACTGTTTCTTTGGGGATAGATAAACAACGAAGTTTAATGTAGAAACTGGTAAACATTGAATGGCTGGTTTTCTTCCCAGTGGAGTGAGATTCCTGGAGCAAAAGAGAGGAGGATGGTTCTTATCCAGAGAAACATTGCAAAATCAAGTGGGCTAAAGGCAGTTTGATATTTATACATTTGGATACTTGCTTTTTGCATTAAGTTTGTTTATCAAGCTCTAATTTAAAATTACTTCAAACCCAAATATTCCTTTGGTTGTACGTATATTATTGAACTGAGACAGCATGACTAGAATAATCTTGGTTTGACCAAGATTATATATTATAAATATCTTTATTTGATTTTTCTCCTTTTCTTCCAGGATTATACACTGATTGTGAGCAGCCAGACGAAAACCTCTGTGGCCAAGAACAAGGACTGGGTGAGCCAAGGGTGAAGGGGCAAAGGATGTTAGATGACTCCATGGTCAAGCAAACAGCATGTTTGGCCTCATTGCCATGAATAATTGCTGAATTCTTTAGAATAGGGGAACTCAGGTAAATGAGTGCTCTTGTCCTCAACTGACCACATTGGAGGTCTGTGTGGCCACTAGCCCCCACCCTATTTTGGATAGGCTGTGCAACTCAGGGAATAGAGGAAGCTAGAACTAAGTCTTGTTTTGGCTTTCTTTAGATTGAATTTGTTATTGTTGTTTAAATTTGTGTTTAATTTTTTTTTTCATTCCTGAGATTTCCCTTCATTTTCCTATTCAAAAGGAAATCCTCCACATAAGTGTGTAGGTCTTTGGATGCCACTGAGGGGAAAAGAATGGAGAGCTTACTTTTTAATGCTTGTTATCATAAAATATATTATAGTTAATATTTTGGGTGGTGAATGAAGTAGATCGACTAACCATGTGTGAACATCTTCTTTGCTCTTAATGTGTTAGTTGAGATAGGAACATAGTATGTCAGAGTATTTATGAGTTGCTATTACCCTGGAAAATGTGCTGGTGCACTGCATTGGTAATATCAAAAACAAACATTTCTGTATAAGGTGTTTTCTAGTCCTTCCATCCTCTGTATCTCTAAACACACTTATGTTTACCCTGCATGATTGTAGTGGTACTCCATAATCCCCCTTTGTTTCCATAAGCCATAGGTAAAAATTGCTCTCAATAATCCATGGTAGCTTTCATTTAATAAATCATATCTTCTAGACATTTTTTTCTCTTCTCTTTATTAGGGCAGCCATCATTTCTACCTCCCTAAGAAAAACTGACATAGAGAATGAGAAATAGGAATCAAGGCACTAAAGTACTTTGAAAGACCTACAGTGTGAATATGTACTTCTTAGGAAGCAGGATCAGATGATACTGTTAGAAGAACTCTACATTTATTAATTCAATACCCATAACAACCCTAATCCCCAATTTATAACTCCCAGTTTTCAGTTTCAGCCTAGAGGTTATAAATAACTTGCCCCAAGGCACGGTTGAGTTGCTGGAGCCTGAATTCAGGTACTGTGGGCTCTCAAACATTATGCTACAAATAACTTGTGATTTTTTTTTTTAATTTAGCTTTTTTTTTTTACATCTTTATTGGAGTATAATTGCTTTACAATGGTGTGTTAGTTTCTGCTTTATAACAAAGTGAATCAGTTATACATATAAATGTGTTCCCATATCTCTTCCCTCTTGCATCGCCCTCCCACCCTCCCTATCCCCCCCTTCTAGGTGGTCTTTAGTGCAAAAGAAAATCAGTTTTCTTGATTGAGTTTAATTGGTAAAGTTGACTGAGTTTAATTACCTTATAAAATCTATTTTAATTTTTCTGATTTTATGAAGAGGACTGATTTAAGTATACTTACAGCTACTGTACTTAGTTTCAAAGATATGAAATCAGGTGGCTGTACTCTGGCACACTAAGCAGCTGTATTGAGACTCACATGACTGACACTTGGCTGGACCCAACATCTGGTACTGGGCCACAGTAAGCACGCCCCGCTGGCTGAACTCAGAGATTCAAAACATTCAGTCTTTGCACATTAGCAGGCTTCTGCTTCGTTCATACAAGTGTGGATTTTGCATAAAGTACAAGGCAAATATGCATGAAACTTTTCAGAGGAAGATGGTATTTGGAGAGGTATTTCATCTTCAAATTATTTAAATTGGACATTGTTAAGTAGTTAGAACAAACGAAAACTTTCATATGTTATGTAAATTAGAAATCACGCAAAACAATATGATAAGAGTGGCTATTGCAACTCCCATAAAAAGAGAATAATGAACAGTACATAATAAAAGATGCTATGATTGGATGCTTAGGTTCAAAGATCATCTGACATTTACTAGCTATGTGATATTAAAGTCATTTAACCTCTCTGTGACTTAGTTTCCTCATGTGTAAAATGAGGATAATAATGGCACCAATATCATATAGTTATTTTGAGTATTAAATCAGACAATATATAAAAAGCATGTACAGAGTGCCTGGTACAGAGTAAGCCCTCAATATTAGGAATTACTTCATTCTTGAGAATGTGTATTATGGATTGCTGTTTGTCTTAATTGGACCTCAACCAATGAGTGACTTCAACCAATAAGAACTTACTAATGAGCCATTTGTTTATACCAGCTATCAATACCCAAACTATTAAACTGAGGTGATAGTTGATGTTGTATAGGTTTGTTTACAGAGTGACTTACCATGGTGGGTGGCTTATGATACAATTAAAAGAATATAAACTTCTATGAATGGGTGAGTCTGTGACAAGGCCAGAAAAAAATTGAGAATCAATATATGCATAATGGCAAAGTAAAATGACTTTGGGAAAATACAGTTTGCCTCATGTCAAACTCTAGCCCAGGGCCAGGCTAGTTCTAGAGTCACCTCCAGCTTTGATGGTTTTAGTTTATGTTCTACTGCGTAGGCAGGCATTTTGAACTCAAAGATATTTTGGTTTAGATGATGATAATTATAGGACTTAAATCGTCTCTAAACTGTCACCCTAAAATATACTTCCAGTAGTTCTGATGCTGGTAATATATCAGCAGTCTGTGAGAAATATAATGGTTTATTTGTCAGTTAAATCCCTTAATTAAAAGTGGATTAGAGAGGAGATTGGTTCAGGATGGCAGAGCAGAAGGACATGCTCTCATTCCCTCTTGCACGAGCACCAGAATCACAACTAACTGCTGAACAGTCATCGACAGGAAGACACTGGAACTCCCCAAAAAAGATACCCCACATCTAAAGACAAAGGAGAAGCCAAAATGAGATGGTAGGAGGGGGGCAATTACAATAAAATCAAAGCCCATAACCACTGGGTGGGTGACTCACAAACTGGAGAACAGTTATACCACAGAAGTCCACCAACTGGAGTGACAGTTCTGAGCCCCACATCAGGCTTCCCAACCTAGGGGTCCACCAATGGGAAGAGGAATTCCCAGAGATTCAGACTTTGAAGGCTAGCAGGATTTGATTGCAGGATTTCAAAAGGACTGGGGGAAACAGAGACTCCACTCTTAGAGGGGACACACAAAGTAGTGTGAGCATCAGGACCCAGGCGAAGGAGCAGTGACCCCATAGGAGACTGAACTAGACCTACCTGCTAGTGTTGGAGGGTCTCCTGCAGAGGCAGGGGGTGGTGGTGGCTGTGTCTCACTGTGAGGACAAGGAGACTGGCAGCAGAAGCTCTGGGAAGTACTCCTTGGCGTGAGCCCTCCTGAAGTCTGTCATTAGCCCCACCGAAGAGCCTGTAGGTGCTAGTGCTGGGTCGCCTCAGGTGAAAAAACCAACAGGGAGGGAACTCATCTGTTGGATACAACTCATCTGTTGGATGCCCCACCCATCAGCAGACAAGCAGATTAAAATTTTACTGAGCTCTGCCCAGCAGAGCAGCAGCCAGCTCTACCCATCAGTAGTCCCTCCCATCAGGAAACTTGCACAAGCCTCTTAGATAGCGTAATCCACAAGAGGGAAGACAGCAGAAACAAGAAGAACTACAATCCTACAGCCTGTGGAACTAAAACCACATTTACAGATAGACAAGATGAAAAGGGCCATGTACCAAATTAAGGAACAAGACAAAACCCTAGAAAAACAACTAAATGAAGTGGAGATAGGCAACCTTCCAGAAAAAGAATTCAGAATAATGATAGTGAAGGTGATCCAGGACCTCAGAAAAAGAATGGAGGCAAAGATCGAGAAGGTGCAAGAAATGATTACTGAAGACCTAGAAGAATGACAGAACAAACAAACAGAGATGGACAGTACAATAACTGAAGTGAAAAATACACTAGAAGCAATCAATAGCAGAATAAGTGAGGCAGAAGAACGGATAAATGATCTGGAAGACAGAATGGTGTAATTCACTGCTGTGGAACAGAATGAAGAAAAAAGAATGAAAAGAAATGAAGACAGCCTAAGAGACCTCTGGGACAACATTAAATGCAACAGCATTCACATTATAGGGGTCCCAGAAGGAGAAGAGAGAGAGAAAGGACCCGAGAAAATATTTGAAGAGATTATAGTCAAAAACTTCCCTAACATGGGAAAGGAAATAGCCCCCAAGGCCAGGAAGTACAGAGCGTCCCATACAGGATAAACCCAAGGAGAAACACGCCAAGACACATAGAAATCAAACTGGCAAAAATTAAAGACAAAAATTATTGAAAGCAGCAAGGGAAAAATGACAAATAACATACAAGAGAACTCCCATAAAGTTAACAGCTGATATCTCAACAGAAACTCTACAAGCCAGAAGGGAGTGGTATGACATATTTAACGTGTTGAAAGGGAAGAACCTACAACCAAGTTTACTCTACCCAGCAAGGATCATATTCAGATTTGATGGAGAAATCAAAAGATTTACAGACAAGCAAAAGCTGAGAGAATTCAGCACCACCAAACCAGCTCTACAACAAATGCTAAAGGAACTTCTCTAAGTGGGAAACACAAGAGAAGAAAAGGGCCTACAAAAACAAACCCAAAACAATGAAGAAAAAGATATAGCATGCAAATGGAAATCAGAAGAAGGCTGGAGTAGCAAAACTCACATCAGATAAAATAGACTTTAAAATAAAGAATGTTACAAGAGACAAGGAAGGACACTACATAATGATCACGGGATCAATCCAAGAAGAAGATATAACAATTATAAATATATATGCACCCAACATAGGAGCACCTCAACACATAAGGCAACTGCTAACAGCTCTAAAAGAGGAAATCAACAGTGACACAATAATAGTAGGGGACTTCAACACCTCACTTACACCAATGGACAGATAATCTAAACAGAATATTAATAAGGGAACACAAGCTTTAAATGACACAATAGACCAGATAGATTTAATTGATATTTATAGGACATTCCATCAAAAAACAGCATATTACACTTTTTTCTCAAGTGCACACAGAACATTTTCCAGGATAGATCACATCTTGGGTCACAAATCAAGCCTCAGTAAATTTAAGAAAATTGAAATTGTATCAAGCATCTTTTCTGACCACAACGCCTTGAAATTAGAAATGAATTACAGCGAAAAAAAAGTAAAAAACACAAACACATGGAGGCTAAACTATGTTACTAAATACCAAGAGATCACTGAGGAAATCAAAAAATACCAAGAGACAAATGACAACAAAAACATAATGATCCAAAACCTATAGGATGCAGAAAAAGCAGTTCTAACAGGGAAGTTTATAGCAATACAATCCTACCTCAAGAAACAACAAACATCTCAAATAAACAATCTAACTTTACACCTAAAGGAACTAGAGGAAGAAGAACAAGCAAAACCCGAAGTTAGTAGAAGGAAAAAAATCATAAAGATCATAGCAGAAATAAATGAAATAGAAACAAAACAATAGCAAAGATCAATAACACTGAAAGCTGGTTCTTTGAGAACATAAACAAAACTGATAAACCATTAGCCAGCCTCATCAAGAAAAGAGGGAGAGGACTCAAATCAATAAAATTAGGAATGAAAAAGAGGTTACAACAGACACCACAGAAATACAAAGCATCCTAAGAGTACTACAAGCAACTCTATGCCAATAAAATGGACAACCTGGAAGAAATGGACAAATTCTTAGAAAGGTATAACCTTCCAAGACTGAACCTGGAAGAAAAAGAAAATATGAACAGACCAATCACAAGTAATGAAATTGAAACTCTAATGAAAAATCTTCCAACAAACCAAAAAGTCCAGGACCAGATGGCTTCACAGGTGAATTCTATCAAACATTTAGAGAAGAGGTAACACCCATCCTTCTCAAACTCTTCCAAAAAATTGCAGAGGAAGGAACACCTCCACATTCATTCTATGAGGCCACCGTCGCCCTGATACTAAAACCAGACAAAGATACTACAAAAAAAGAAAATTACAGACCAGTATCACTGATGAATATAGATGCAGAAGTCCTCAACAAAATACTAGCACACAGAATCCAACAACACATTAAAAGGATCATACACCATGATCAAGTGGGATTTATCCCAGGGATGCAGATTCTTCAACATACGTAAATCAATCAGTGTGATACACCATATTAACAAATTGAAGAATAAAATCCGTATCTCAATATATGCAGAAAAGCTTTTGACAAAATTCAACACTCATTTATGATAAAAGCTCTCCAGAAAGTGGGCATAGAGGGAACCTACCTCAACATAATAAATAGCCACTGCAAACATCATTCTCAGTGGTGAAAAACTGAAAGCATTTCCTCTAAGATCAGGAAAAAGACAAGGATGTCCACTCTCACCACTCTTATTCAACATAGTTTTGGAAGTCCTAGCCATGGCAATCAGAGAAGAAAAAGAAATAAAAGGAATACAAATTGGAAAAGAAGAAGTAAAACTATCACTGTTTGCAGATGACATGATACTATACATAGGGAATCCTAAAGATGCCACCAGAAAACTACTAGAGCTAATCAATGAATTTGGTAAAGTTGCAGAATACAAAATTAATGCACAGAAATCTCTTGCACTCCTATGCACTAATGATGAAAAATCTGAATGAGAAATTAAGGAAACATTCCCAATTACCATTGCAACAAAAAGAATAAAATACCTACAAATAAACCTACCAAGGGAGACAAAAGACCTGTTTGTAGAAAACTATAAGACACTGATGAAGGAAATTAAAGATGATACAAACAGATGGAAAGATATACCATGTTCTTGGATTGGAAGAATCAACATTGTGAAAATGACTCTACTACCCAAAGCAATCTACGTATTCAATGCAATCCCTATCAAATTACCAATGGCATTTTTTACAGAACTAGAACAAAAAAATCTTAAAATTTGTAATGGAGACACAAAAGACCCCGAATAGCCAAAGCAGTCCTGAGGGAAAAATGTGGAGCCGCAGGAATCAGACTCCCTGACCTCAGACTATACTACAAAGCTACAGTAATCAAGACAATATGGTACTGGCACAAAAACAGAAATATAGATCAATGGAACAGGATAGAAACCCCAGAGATAAACCTACGCATCTATGGTCAACTAATCTATGACAAAGGAGGCAAGGATACACAATGGAAAAAAGACAGTGGTGTCAGGAAAACTGGACAGCTACGTGTAAAAGAATGAAATTAGAACACTCCCTAACACCATACACAAAAATAAACTCAAAATGGATTCGAGACCTAAATGTAAGACTGGACACTTTAAAACTCTTTAGAGGAAAACATAGGCAGAACACTCTTTGACATAAATCACACCAAGATCTTTTTTGATCCAACTCCTTGAATAATGGAAATAATAACAAAAATAAACAAATGGGACTTAATGAAACTTCAGAGCTTTTGCACAGTAAAGGAAACTACAAACAAGACCAAAAGACAGCCCTCAGAATGGGAGAAAATATTTGCAAATGAATCAACGGACAAAGGATTAATCTCCAAAATATATAAACAGCTCATGCACCTCAGTATTAAAAAAAGAAACAACCCAATCCAAAAATGGGCAGAAGACCTAAGAAGACGTTTCTCCAAAGAAGACATACAGATGGCCAAGAAGCACATGAAAAGCTGCTCAACTTCACTAATTATTAGAGAAAGGCAAATCAAAACTACAATGAGGTATCACCTCGCACCAGTTAGAATGGGCATCATCAGAAAATCTACAAACAACAAATGCTGGAGAGGGTGTGGAGAAAAGGAAACCCTCTTGCACTGTTGGTGGGAATGTAAATTGATACAGCCACTATGGAGAACAGTATGGAGGTTCCTTAAAAAACTAAAAATAGAATTACCATGTGACCCAGCAATCCCACTACTGGGCATATACCCAGAGAAAACCATAATTCAAAAAGACACATGCACCCCAATGTTCATTGCAGCACTGTTTACAATTGCCAGGTCATGGAAGCAACCTAAATGCCCATTAACAAACGAATGGATAAAGAAGACGTGGTGCATATATACAATGGAATATTACTCACGCATAAAAAGAACGAAATTGAGTCATTTGTAGAGAAGTGGATGGATCTAGAGACTGTCATACAGAGTGAAGTAAAGTCAGAAGGAGAAAAACAATTATTGTATATTAATGCATATATGTGGAAACTAGAAAAATAGTATAGATGGACTGGTTTGCACTGCAGAAATAGAGACACAGATGTAGAGAACAAATGTGTACAACAAGGGGGGAAAGCGGCTGGGGTGGTGTGGTGGTGTGATGAGTTGGGAGATTGGGATTGACATAGATACCCTAATACGTACAAAATGGTTAACTAATGAGAACCTGCTGTATAAAAAAATAAATAAAATGAAATTCAAAAAAAAAATTCAAAGGTACACCCCCCAAAGCTTTTCAGAAAATGTTATTTTTGTTTCAGTGGGAAGTCAGAGGTATGCAGTTGGAATTAGCAAATGATATCTCATTACAGCTTATCCACTGCTTGATACCCAGATCCAGTGCCATTTTTCCATTGTGTGTCTACTTTGCAGACAAAGTTTACCAGTCTTTACTTTCATCAATAAAAATCTGCTAGAAACTGGCACTTCTGATATTCAGTACAGATCTTTAATCTTATTCTGTTGAACAATGCTTAAGTTTAATCAGTGTTAAAATAACCTACAAAATAATTTCTTGAAGTGGTGTCATGTGTACTCTGGAATTTAGAGAGTATATTCTCTAAAATTTCACATATTATCATGTTTTGATAATTTTGAAATTTTGATAATTTACTTTTAGGATTTACTCTCTAAATCTGGAAAACTTTTTTTTCCTCTTTTTTTTTGGTAACAAACTGCAAATGGTTTATTTCTAAAACTAACCAGATAAGGAAGTCTTAAGAGTCCATGCTTTTATGTTATGAATTTTTTATTTTTAGTCTTAGGAAATGAGCATTGGAATATGAATTGACTTTTGTCCATGCAGTCTTCCAGCTATAGCTTTCCTTGCCCTTTCCTTCAAGTCCCTGTTTATATACCCCATCATTCTTAGAAAGGATTCTTATCTTTAAAAATTTGGGTTTTGCCATTAAAATTTATGTAATCTTACTCAAAAAAAAAAAAAGTGGGTTAGAGGTGAGTGTACTAAAAAAGACTACAATGTTCCATATTTTGTGAATTGGTAATCAGCCTGCTTTAAAACATTAGACTTTTTATTGAATTTTATTTTATTTTATACAGCAGATTCTTATTAGTTACATATTTTATACAAATTATTGTATATATGTCAATCCCAATCTCCCAGTTCATTCCACCACCACCACCCCCTGCCCCGCTTTCCCCCCTTGGTGTCCATACTAAAACGTTAGACTCATTTTTAAATGCTGCCTATATTATCTGCTATTCATTCCTATTTACAAATGGTTACTAAATAAATTTTTAAATGCATGAAAAGAACAAAAAAAGACTTCATATGCCACAAGTGTATTCTGAAAAAGCTGGCCAATTTTCCCAAAAACTCAGACTACTAATAGAAAGTATTAAAAATAATAAATTTTATAGAATTCTTGCTTTATTATACTTCTATGACTTTTTACTGGAATGCTTGCCACACCTAACTTACTAGCATCTTTGGTTTTAGTCAGTATCCTGATTTTTCTCTGTATTAGTAATCTACCCCAACACCCAGGTTGCTGCAACTTCTGTTTACTTGAATGCCCCAGAATTAATTTTATATAAGCTGTGAATTTATAGCTCCTGGCCAGATAGTAGGAAAACATCTGGAATGAAAAAGTAAAGTGATTTCTGTGGTAAAATTGAACCATCTATTAGGAGTGCGAGTGGGCTGGTCCTTTGTAGCACTGCCCAGAGTTGGAATGTGTACCATATGCCCTTCCAGGGTGGGCTTAAACACATCTTTTCCAGGTCTCAATATTGTTGTGTCTGTTCACGTTTTAACTGTTGTCATCTTATGGGTGGGTTGGGAATATGCTAATCTGGAGATGAGAGAAACTAAGAAACCATTCACACCATCTAAGCTAATGCTCCATAAGCATTATTCTTGAAAGGAGAGACGAGGGCTAAGTTGTACCAGATGAAATTTGTAATGGAGAAAGCACCCTGGGATCCAGTTGTTTGTGTGTTCCTTAGTAGACAGCACAGAAAAACGAAGACTTTTTCTTCAGTGCCAAACTATTTAATTGCATACATAAAACTGCTGTGAAACATTGACAGCATTAGTTCGAATAGACTCATCTACAAAAGGGATGGAAGCCTAGAGTATGTGATTGAATGAATGGAGAAACTCGTTAAGACTGTTGCTCACTCCCAGGAAGCTAGCAGTATTATCCAGGTTTTTTGGTAAATCTGTATGCCCTTGGTTCTTTTCAAAGAACCAAGTTTTGGTTTTGTTGATTTTGTCTACTGTTTTCTTCTGTATTTTATCAATTTCTTATTTCTGTTTGCTTTAGGTTCAGTTTGCCCTTTTTTCCAGTGTCTTTAAAAGGAAGTTTAGACTGTTGATTTGAGATCTTTCTTGTTTTTTTCTTTTTTCTTTTTCTTTTTGCGGTACGTGGGCCTCTCACTGTTGTGGCCTCGCCTGTTGTGGAGCACAGGCTCCGGATGCGCAGGCTCAGTGGCCATGGCTCATGGGCCCAGCTGCTCCGAGGCACGTGGGATCTTCCCAGACTGGGGTACGAACCCGTGTCCCATGCGTCAGCAGGCAGACTCTCAACCACTGCGCCACCAGGGAAGCCCGCTTTTTTGTTTTTGACAATGCCCTAGGCATAAATTTTAACATCCTCTGATTCAATTAAGTATGAGAGGGAAGTTTTTGAGGTCGGTCTTTAAGGTTTGTTTTGATGCTAGGAAGGCTCTTCCTAGCTGTATCTTTCCCTGGTTCTTTCTGATAAACTTCTGGCTGATCTACGGTTTAGTTGTTGCTCTATGAAGCTACCGGCTACTCATAATCACTTACCATCAGAACCCCCACTGTGTTTTGAGAGTATCTTTAGGCCTGAACTTCCCATTGTGTATTCCTAGTGAAGTTACTTCCTTTAGGAAGCACTTTTGAACCCTTTGTTCTTATATCCCACCTCTCTCCTTGGCAAAGCCTGTGCACCACTGCCCCAGATCTTGGGAGGAGGAGTTAGTGGCCTGCTCCTCTAGAAGTGACACCCCTGATTTATGAACAGCATGCTGGGCATGGACTGTGCCTCTGAGTCTTCTCAGACTGCCTCACCTGGCATGAAACCTTGTGCTGTGAGTAAGCTGGAAAAATATTATTGGTCTACTGCACCTGGGGAAGAATTTCTGCCCTGTGAATGAGTGTCAGGTGGAGAAAGAGAGCCTCTACCCCTCAGCTGTTCTTGTCTGGAATAAGGGGCTTCTGCAACATGGAGTTGAGGGTGTGGGAATGAGAAGTGTCAGAGACGTGCCTCTTCTGAGAGATACTGTAGCGCTTGGCTGGGAGCTTGACTGGGAAGAGAGCCCTGGGTTCCCACCCAAAGTGGATTTTCCATCACAACGAGCTTAGAGGTAGGAATGGAGCACATTGTGTGTTCAGATGTGATAGACGCTCATGGTGTTACTGAGATTTAGTAGATTTGCTTCAATAAATGTTTCTTCATTTGCTGTATGCACTTAAGACAATTTCTAGAGTTTAAATGGTATTAATTTTTTTTTCCTTTTTTTTTTTTTTTGCCACTTACCGTTGTTTTGCTGTTTGGTTGATTATTCTGTGCAAGTCCTCATCCTACCCTTCTAGATATTCTCCACCTCTAGTCCTTCTTGATTTTTACATTTTGGCAGTCCCATTTTCATTGATTGATCAGTCCTTTTAGGTGCGTTCCCATTATAAGTCCATTGTAAAGTATGTTCACTTGGCTTCTCCCAAGGTA
This sequence comes from Tursiops truncatus, assembly GCF_011762595.2. Lineage (NCBI taxonomy): Eukaryota > Metazoa > Chordata > Mammalia > Artiodactyla > Delphinidae > Tursiops > Tursiops truncatus. The sequence goes on along the minus strand of NC_047038.1, from coordinate 88,880,115 downwards.
GTCCATCCACCTATAAATTGATATGTAGAAGATTTTGGAAAGATTGAGAATGTAGCTTCATGAAATAAGAATTTATAAGCATATAATAATTAAAATACCTTGCATTATGTCGTCATTTCCTTTTGAGTAATCTGATGTTATTGAGATTTAATTAAATTAATTAATTTGACTAAAGATAGAGCTGAGTAAGTAGAAATCAGATTATTCTGTGTTATGTGATTTTCAAAGACTTCTTTAGAGAGTAGAAAAAATTTTAAAACCTAAAATGAAACTGAAACTCCTACTCTAACGAAATACTGTTTACATTGTTAATATATTCCTGTGGCTCATGAGCCTGCAAAATGATCAGGAGGAACATTCAAAGAGAAAGAAGAAACGACTGAAAAAAGTTTTGGAGGAAATATCAGGTGTTGCTGAGTAACAAGCTATGCCAAAACCCAGTGGCTTAAAACAATAATTATTTATTATTTCTCATGACACTGTAAGTCAACTTACCTAGGCTAAGCTCAGGTGGACAGTTTTGCCTGAGTTCACTTTCGTGTCTGCAGTTGGCTGTAAGTGGCTCTGCTCAATGTATCTCTTGTTGTCCTCTTCCTATGACCAGCAGATAGCCAGCCCCAAGATGTTCTTATGATGGTGGAAGAGATTCAGGATAGTAATTCGTAGCATGCAAGGCCTCTTGAGGCCTAGGTTTGGAACTGGGCACCATAACTTGTCCTTCATTCTTCTGGCCAAAGCAAGTCACGTTGGGTGTTGGAAATATACTTTATTTTAATGGGAGGAACTCCAAACTCACATAATATAGTAAAGAATTAGGGTCAATAGTGCAGTCAATCTACCACAAGGAATTAGGGAGGAAGTAAAGAGAGTTTTCCCAGTTTAGTTATTCCTGTCAAATGTAAGTTGAATTCCATTTTTGTTACACTTAGAGAAGAAAAGAACAACCTTTTGTAAAATACACTAGTCTGTCTTGTTGAGGGGGAGTGTATGGTATAAAAAACTAGAAAAACCTAGGATGGAGCTCACCAGCTGTTGTATAAGTAAGCAGACTGGCCCTTACAATACCTGCCCTTTCATGATAACGGTGCTTATTTTGTGCTTTCTTATGTGGCTGTCTTTTGTATGGGCATACAGCAAATTATTCTGGAAAACAGATAACTAAGCATTTCTAATTCTTGGGAGGTTTAATCTTTACTTTTCTCAGGAATGTGCAGCATCAGCAGGTTTTGTTTGTCTTTAAAATGAGGAGGATTCTAGTGAAGCTGACTTGTTACTCCACAAGTATCTTAAAACTGTGGAACTTTCCCTCTGGAATTATTATATGTGAATGGATTCCTACCTTTTACAATGGAAAAGCATGAAATCATAGCCGGCTTGGCTACTGCTATTATTCATTTAGCAGGTTTTATTCTTTTAACAGTTAAACTTCCATTATGTTTTACTATTTGTTACATACCATTTTTATGTGTTTCACAGTTTTATGCATTTTGCAGTTAACTATTTGAAAGAACGTTCAGTCCTTGAAAATAAGAGTGATTTACCATTCTTGTGCTTTTGTCTTTACTAATGCTCTGTGTATTTTTTAAAGATAATAAGTTCTCCTATGAAAAAAGTCTAATAACACACTTTATTTTTCTTGCTACCTACAGCAAGTCCTAATGTTTCAAATGTGAGGGTGTATGCTTGGGGATGTATCGATGTACAACATGCATACCTACAAATGTTACATTCTGTATCAAACACACAGACAAGCACAGCAGAAAAAGGAATAGAAAGCTCTAGTCATAATTACACAGAGTTTTGGAAAACACATACATATACACACAAACAAAAGGCTAAGTTGAAAACAGTATTCTATAATGCTAAGTGTTGAAGAAAATATATGTAATTTTGAAGGAATTCTTACCTATTTATCAGGAGTTTTATTCATATTCATAGTTAATGACAGTTTTAAAACCAGATTAATTCTGGTATTAGAAAGAACTTGTTTACTTGGAGAATATATGTTTCTATCCATTTGTAACAATAATTTGCAAAATTATAAGAAAGTGAAATGCTGTTTTCTTCCATTAGATTTATTTCTATATGTTAATATATATAAAGTATGACTCTAAGGTAATGAGAATATTGTACATTAACAAAAAAAAACCAAACAGCTTAAAATGTATGGAATGTATTCTTCAAAATATGTGTTGTCCATCAGGTCATCAAAGGAAGAAGTGAAATCTGTTCTGAAAAAATAATTTTTTAATTGTTCCATGAAGAATTAGTCTGAGTTTCATAAGAAAAATCACTCTCATTTCCTTATTTTCAGTCTCATCCGCAAATATTATTCAGCTTGTTTTTTTACTTTATTCTTCAGACTTCACCTGACTTGTAAAAAAATCTTTTTTGTTAATAGTAAATATATTCACATGATTCTCTGACTCAGAAGCTACGAAAGTTTCCCTTTTGTGGGTATCTTTTCAGACATATTTTAAGAAAATACGGGCTTCCCTGGTGGCGCAGTGGTTGAGAGTCCGCCTGCTGATGCAGGGGACACGGGTTTGTGCCCCGGTCTGGGAAGATCCCACATGCCGCAGAGCGGCTGGGCCCATGAGCCGTGGCCGCTAAGCCTGCACGTCCGGAGCCTGTGCTCTGCAACGGGAGAGGCCACAACAGTGAGAGGCCCACATACCACAAAAAAAAAAAACAAACAAAAAAAAACAACAAAAAGAAAATACAATTGCATAAGTGTGTTTATTTCTCTCATATTTTTCAACATAGTAATATGCTCACAAACAACTTGTCAACTTTATTTTATTAAGGAAAGTCTTGGAGATCATCTCATATCCATACATAGTTTCCACATTTATTTTTTTCACAGCTGTAGAGTACTTCAGTGTATAAACCTATCCCCAGTTAATAAACAGGTAGCAGTGAATAACTTTGTATTCAAATGACTTATGACTCTTTTAAAACCAAATTCACCTTCAAAGGATAAGAATTCTTAGCACTGTGGATATTAACAAGAATGTATCACAGACTCTGAAATAAGTGAGCCAAACTATTAAGGAAAATGGTAATATTACAAAGGTACTTTGAAGACTGTAACATTAATTAGGATGTATACATCCGACATGTGTTTGAAAAAGAAGTCTCATTATTTTTCAGTATATCTCTTATTTTGGTGACAACACAATGACTTGTTTTCCATGTGTCCTATCCCCAAATAATATTGGAGAAAAACTTAACTTTTGTTTTATTTCTTTTTGCTTTTTCTTGGGAAATGCGAATAGTTCCTACCTTATTACAATAGTTTCTTTGCAGTTTATAAAGTGCCAGTGAAACCCTGTGAAGTGGGTTTAGTTATGTTATCTCTTTTCCATTTTGTTGAAGAGCAAACTGAGATTTAGAGAGATCTAAAAACTTGTTTGTGTCATGGAGCTAGAAATTGACAGAGCCAGGGTTTGAATTCTATCATAAACTAAAATAAATTAGTACTATAGTTTCTTTAAGAAGAATGGCTAGAGAATGTGCCTAATGGAATAATGATAATATCTAGATGAACGTAGAATCTAGTGAGATATCATCAGAATTTCACAAAGCATGACAAGAATCCAGAATCCAATTAGGGAGCAATGAGATCTGTTGAATCCAATCAATTGGATTTCAGCTACAGGTGAAAAGGAAGGCATAAAAGTTGCAGTCATTTAATCTAGTGAGGAAAAGGCCAAGAAGGGATAAAACAACAGTCTTTATACAAGTGAAACAATTACGTTTTAGGAATGAAAAGTAATATTCCCCTTCCCCCCGCCTTACATTGTGGATTGGATAAGAGGGAAATTCCTAGCCTTTAATCTTCAAATTTTGTCTTGAAATAAGGGATGCGTAGTCCTCTCAGGGCAAGAAGTGTTTAGTGAGTTATTGGCTGAGTAGGGATGGATGGAGACATATGGAGCCATCAGTTACGAAGGACACTGAGCAGGAAGTTGGGAGGCTCAGACCAAATTCCTTGTCTGGCATAAACTAATTGCATGATCTTTAAGGTGAACCACTTGATCTCCCAATGTCTAAGATTTTTCCTCTGCAAAGCAAGAAAACAGTCCTGTACCTCAATTTGTACAGCATCATTATGGCAGAAAAAAAGAGATGACCACAAGGGAATCCCACTTCTGCCACCTACTAGAAATATAGAAATCCTTCCCTTCCTTGGGACAGACTTTGGATAGGTATCCCAACTCAGAGACTTTTCCAAACTAGGAAGAATGGCAGGGTAGTTAAGTGTATAGGCTCTGAGAGCATACTGCTATAGGCTTACCCAACTTAGCTTCTTATCGGATGAGTATCTTCAGACAAGTTATTTTAGTCTTCCAGAGCTTATTTCCCCATCTTTAAAATGAGATCTTTAAAATCATCATCATAATAATGGAGACATGGTAGAATTAAATGAACTAAAAAAAATAATGTACTTAAAACAGGAGCTAGAACATACTAAGTGCTAATAAGCATTATTATTACATTCTGACCTGTGGGACTTCTGCATCTGAACATCCAGAAACCTCTATTGGAATACTTATATTTGTATCAAAGTGGTATTTTGATTCATATTAGAGCTATTTGTTTCCTTGCTTTTTTTTCCACTAGATTTTTTTTTTATTGGAGTATAATTGCTTTACAGTGTTGTGTTAGTTTCTGCTGTACAGTGAAGTGAATCAGCTGTATGTATACATATATCCCCTCCCTCTTAAACCTCTCTCCCTGCCCCCCCCATCTAGGTCATCACAGAGCACTGAGCTGAGCTCCCTGTGCTATACAGCAGGTTTCCCATTAGCTATCTATTTTACACATGGTAGTGTATTTATGTCAAACATACTCTCCCAATTCATCCCACCCTCCCCTTCCCCCACCATGTCCACATGTCCCTTCTCTACCTCTCCATCTCTATTCCTGCCCTGGAACTAGGTTTATCTGTACCATTTTTCTAGATTCCTCATACATGCGTTAATATACCCCTTTGGCAGCAGCAGGCTCTACTTCCAAGGGGTTCTGTCTAAAATGGTCTAAATGACAGTCTTTCCTTTGAAGGAGGGATTGAAGATGGCTGGTATTCCTTTCCCGGACCAGGGGCCTAAGAAAACAGAAGAGATGTGTGAAGCAGGTGTGGGTTGATTGCATTGATGGCAATCTTCTATAGTTGTGCTCCTTATCTGAGGGACAGCCTCCTGATTTGCAAGCAGATGGAGTAGACAGATAACAGCAGCAGAGGTGGGAGTCCTGAATTCCCAATGCTAACAGGGCTAAAAGGGAGACCCAGAACTCCAGGAGTTGAGGTTGTAGAGTGGCTGTAGGTCTAGTTATTCCAAACCACTTCACTTGCAGTTCTGTGAGCAGATTGTGTAATTTCAAACCTCCATACTGTGTACATGGTTCTCCCACTGCCTAAAACTCATTCCCTTCCTTGACCCCCTGGTCAATATCTCCATCATTTTTCAAGGTTCAGTTGATAGGGCACATTCTGTACTGTACCTCAGTAGAATGGGCTAATCTTACATTTGGGTTCCCTTTAAAATAAGTACATGTTTTTATTGTAATACCTATAGTACTTATATGCATTTTCTTTAAAAGTTTGTTTACTTTTATTAAATTGTAAATTCCTCAAGGGTAAAGCAGGGTATTATCTTTTTATCCCTAGTGCTTAGTGCTGGGTCTAGCACATAGTATGTATTCAATAAAAATTTGTTAACTGACTGTATGATTGATCCAGAAGTTGACAATTCACACCCGTAGGTGCCTACAGTGATTTCCTCTATAAACCAGACAGTAACTTAGCCTTGATGACTCACTTTTCTTATTCTAAAAGTTGAGGCGATGTGCTTTTCTTTTCCTCAAAAGTATTTTAAAAACCTGTGAAAGTGCTGCTGAAAGGGATTTTAGTTGCTGGATGAAAGCATCCCCTAAATGCTGAGTATGACCATCATAAGATGGTCATGGATATGTGTCACATGCCAGTTTTACCATATATTTTAGTATTTGCTGTTTATGTAAGAGCTATTTTATGATGAGAACAAAAAGGTTAGCAGGAAAAAGAAAACATGTTTCAGTGGTGAGCTTATTCATATATTAGGAATTTGAGATGAACCAGTGTAAATAATTGTGGACCTTAAAAAATTAAAAAAAAATTTTTTGAGTTTTTGGTTCCTTAAGTTACTTTCTTTCTCTGTTGTTTTAAATTGTATAATTTGTGGAACCACCATTTGCCTTAATTTAGGATATTTTTTTAAAAACTTCCAAAATATATGAGTTAAACTTTGGTATTTATGAGGAAAGTAATTAATTCAATAAATACTTCATATATACTTATTTTGTAAAAATTGACATTCTGGTTGTGAAAGGAATGCAACGTCCTCATTAAACTCCAACAGGAAGGATAAGACACATTCATAAATTAATGTAATTTAAGGCAGAATACCAGAAGCAACGTAAGCCATGTGCAAGAAGACTGTGTGGGGATCCAGAAAAGGCAGAGCTCACAAGTTACGAATTTACATTTGAGAGGAAGACACTAAGTTGTATCAGGTTTGGGACCAGCAAGTCAAAATTAATGCAAATCAGAATTAGGGGAATTAGGCCATCTCTTTAATTGTATGTACTTTTTGGCTCTTGAGACATAAGGTTAAATTTGTCCTCTGACTTGAAAGTGGAGCACGAAATAAGAGGTGTGGAGTCATAATTTTTCCCTCTCTAGCTATTCCTAGGGCAGCTGGTTCATTGATCTCATGGAAACCACACAGCAAGAAGTCTTGAGACATCAGCTCACCTTCAGAAATAGCATGTCTAAAAAAATATAGGAAAAATGTTGGCAGTTGTGGAAGCCAAGTGATGGTTCATGAGGGTTCTCTATACTATCCTTCTCTACTTTTGGATATGTTTGAAATTTTCCATTAAAATAAAGGGCAGCCACAGGGAGCCCTGGGTGTTTGTTGTGAGGGAACTCATTTTCTTCTGCTAACTACTATACCAGGCTTGAAGATGCTGTGCCCCTGACAGGGAGAGAACAGCATTTGCTTCTTTTCTCCACACAAGGTACCAGAAGATGGAAGAGTGGTCCTTTGAGAGCTAACTGCAGCCCTGTCTTGCCGTGAAATTAGGAGACTGGCTTGTTGATGCTTCATTATCAGAGTTTATGTTTTATCTGTAGGGTCAGTGTGGTACAGCATATAAAATGTTAGATTGGGAACTGGAAGATTTGACTTTCAGGCACAATTCTGCCACTTGCCAGCAAATTTTGGAGGGCAAGAAACACTTTATTGAATCCTCCCTCTGTGCTCTAGAAAATGGTCATATATTACCTCATATGTAATATCTGTAGAGTAGAAATCACCTCTACCTACATCAGTGGGTTGTTTTGTGGCACAAGCAAGATAATACATGTAAATAATTTGAAAATTTATAAATCTCATAGCTTATAAATATGAGACATTGTAAAGATTAACATTAGCATATATTACTTATTAAAAATGAATATTAATGAATAGCTTATTAATAGAAATTTGTCAATAAATAGTTCTTCAAAATAGCTGATATCACATACCTAAGTTTCCATGTGGGCTATTGAAAGGACTTTCAAGTCGTGAGCCAGTGAGTATGAATAATAACTGATTAAACCATTATACATTCTAATAAAAGTATCATTACATATATGGTTAGTAAAAAGGCTTAACTAAGAGTTTTCTAAAAATTAATTTCGAAAAATTGTAGCACATTCTTGATTTGCATGTAATACTTAATTCTCATCCCAGAGACCTTGGCAGAAGCTTTATCCCATTGGTATTACTCAGTGATTTTTTTTTAGTTGAAGGGAAGAGGAGGAAGCCAGCTGCAGCTCTGACACTTATAATTGCACCCCATGCAATAGTAGTAGTTATGTATGGGCTGTTTAAGTTGAAAGTAACATCAGCCATGCAAATTTCACATCAATTAAAAATGAAGGGAGAAAATTGTCATATGGAAAAGGACTAAATTACTAGGATTAAGTGAAGGAAATTATTTCTAATATTCTGTGAAAGTATAGCTAGCAAGTAATGCAAAAAAAATTAAAAAGTGTAACAGTAAAATGATACTTAAGTACGAAATTGGGCTCATTTTCATTTAGCAATTCAGAAAAAATCTGGTAACACTCTGGGTGGTGTGTGCAGAAACTCTCAGTGAAAATTTTAATCCCTGTTTGGAAAAATACCAGTTGTAATGATATGTCTCCTTAACTAAATTGTCTGTGGACCATAAGTTTCTGAAGTTGGCTCAGCCTACACTGATGTGGAAGTGATTATTTGGGGACATTCCACTGTGCTCTGGGGGTTGGAGAGTGGTGGGAGCATGAATCTGTGAATCAAGTTTATATGTCTTGGTATGCAATATTTTGTTTCCTTGCTTAGAAAGATAACTGTGTTCTTCCGATCTTATAAGTGCATCTAGTTGGGCTAAAATTATTATACATGTCTGTAATATCAAAGGAATATTCTTAATCTTAAAAGAAATCAGATAATAATAATAAAAATCTGAGACCTAAGTTCAGAGAAACCAAACCTAGTGCGGGTTCATGGCTCACTCAAGGCCACCCAGCTCTTTAGCACCAAAGCTGGGTCTTAAAATGAGAGGATTGGGTTGCAGCCTCCCCAGGGATTTTCTTCTTTGTTACATGAATACTGAAGTCCTTTCTAGCTTTCAAGTACCACAGCTCCCACTCTAAAGGTCTCTTTCTTCTTATTTCTTCAAAATTTTATTTTGAAGGGAAACTTTTGAAAGAAATTTTACTTAGACTGTATTTACTACAAAATAATACTTTATTTTTTATAACTTAGGAAATAGATGGAAAGGCTGGTTATTAATTTTGGAGGACGGAAATTGCAACAAACCAGTGTCTTCTGTATTTAGAATATCATAGCTAATCAGATAATTCAGCATAAACAAGGACATTACTTTACTCGTGCTACCCAATATCTAGGTGATGCTAAACTAAAGAAAACTCGAAATAATTTAGCTTAGAAGCACAATGGCTAGAAATACCCATTCTGGTTCTGCAAACAAAGACTTTTGTTTCTTTTGAAAATCATTTAAACTCTTAGGAACTCAGTTTCTTCATTTGTAAAATGAGAATCTCAAATTACTTGGCTTTAACGTTCCTTCCAGATCTGTGATTTTGGACTTTTGGGATTTGTATCAAATTAGAACACTATAATCTAATGATAATTATTAATGATATTTTCTTTCCGCATTATTCTAGGACAACAGATTTTTTATTTTAAAATTTATTTTAGAACTTAATTATTGACACCGTTATATTTAAAGATGACAACAGAATATTTTTAAAAAGTGACTCTAGGATACATCTGAATGTACTCCTTTCACATATGTGTTGTCAAAAGCTTCCACTCTTCTGTTTCCATATGAATCTGTGGGGCAGAGAAGTTCCTCCTGAGCTGTAAGGGATTCCCTTTTTAAATTGGGAACAATGCTAACTCTTCAGCACAAGCTTCCATGTTATATAAGATTTAAAAATAAAGTGAAACAGTGATTTGCATATATTATTTTGGGCAGAAAGAAGCTAATCAAATTTCATAAACTAAGAATTTGAGTTCAGGCAGAAGTCTTTACTTACATCTAATGGTTTAGAAATAGGAGGCTAATAGAAACAAATGATGAAATAACTCTAGATGACTACAAGAACAGGAGAGGACTACTCAGAAAGATCCAAGGACACAAGTGCATGCATACACATACACACACAGCTTAAAAAATAACAAAAAGGGGAAAACTTACTCTAGCATTTGCCCAAGGCATACATATAAATGTAGGTTTCTGAAGAGAGGGAAATCCATGCAACATATGACCTCTCAGAAGGAAAGAGACAAGGCTGATATCAGTGAGTAAGCACCAGCCAGTATGCCGTAACTGGCTCCTGGCTGGCATCTGCTCTGAGTGTTAGTGCCCATGCTTCACTGGTCTTTATTTTTCATATCACCAAATGATCTACGGAAAGGATTCCCTAGGCTCAAATGGCAAACTATATTCATTCCATAAAATTGTCTTTATTGTTCCTCTCCTACAATCACCAGGGACAGGCTAGAATAAACAGGACTCTTGTCCAGATGAGTAAGATTCTCAAATATAGTGAAGAGCAACAATTGAGAATTGCCATGTATTTAATGAAAACTAGAACAAGAAGAGCTGCCAGAATCAACAAATGGAAAAACAAACACTGAGGAAATGGAGATAAAAGAAGAATAAAGAAAGCTTTATAATAGAACCAATTAATATTCTCAGATTTGAATAGATTTTGCATCAATAAAAGACAAATTTTCCCCCTAAAGGGGAAAAAATCCAGTTAAGCGTTCTTGCAAGTAAAAACAGTCATAACCAATAGAAAACATTTCAGTTGAGAGGCTAAATAGCTGAAAGGACAGAGCTGAAAACCAACTCAGTACACTGTAAGATGAAGCCAATAGTTCACAGAGAAAGCAATGCAAAATAACAAAGGGTTAATAAGGAAGTGTATTAGTTTCCTATTGCTGCTGTAACAAATGACCACAAATATAGTGGCTTAAAACAACCCAAATTTATTATCTTATAGTTCTGGATGTCAGAGCCCTAAAATCAAGGTGTCGACAGTCTGTGTTTCTTCTGGGAGCTCTAGAAGAGAATCTTTTCTAGCTTCTAGAGGACATCTGCATTCCTTTGCTTGTGGTCCCTTCCTCTGTCTTGAAAGCCAACAACATATCATCTTCAAATCTTTCTCTCCCTTCATGTCTTACTGCTTCTGTTGTCACATATTCTCGGACTCTGATACTCCTGCCTGCCTCTTTTAAGAACTCTTGTGATTACATTAGGTTCACCCGAATAATCCAGGATAATCTTCCCATTTAAAGATCCTTAATTTAATCACACTGCAAAGTCTCTTTTTTTATGTAAAGAAGGGGTCATGTATTTATAGATTCTGTATGGTAATATGTGGACCTGTTTGGTGAGGCTATGGGGGTGGGACCTTATTATGTCTGCTACAGAGAAAATATGAGAAAAACATTAAAAGGAATAGAATATAGACCTTCAATACCCATATCCATGCAAAAACAATGCCCCAAGAAGGTAAGGAGAGGACAGATGGAGCAAATGATCAGTTAAGGGGAGAAAATTCTCCACACTGAAGAAAGCAGTAAGTCTTTATGTTGAAAGGACCATGCAATACTAAGTGCTTGCATAAAAAGAGACCTACAACTAGACACTAGTGAAGTGTCAGATCTCCAAGGATAAAGAAAAATGCCTAAAAGCTTTCACAGATAGCAGCTTAAACACAAATGAGTGATATCAGATTGTCATCAGGCTTTTATTAAACAATACTGAGACAAAATTATTTTAAACTTAGAATTCTATTCCCAAAATACCATTCGTGAGAATTACTCAAGGCCTTATTCTAGTGAAAACAAAGGGAAGTAAAAGAAGGAGGAAGGCAAGGGATGCAGGTAACACTGGAGAACAAAGGTACCAGTAAAACTAATAAAGTCTGAAAAATTGGTGCATATGTTAAAAAATAATCACAATCTGAACTATAAACCCCAGATGATTCTAATGTGAATGCTGGCAGAGCTGGTATGGGTAAGGTAGGAGAGAAGTGAAATGAAGCCAACACTTTATTTGTCTTGATGGCGGTGAAAAATATCTTAATGTAGCTTATTTTTGCGTTTTTTGATTAAAATTTAAAAATTAAATTAAAAATAATTGGATTGACAATATTCTATGTTACTATATTTTGAAAGAGATGTTCTCATATGCTGTTGGAAGGTATGTATTTTGTTAGTTTTTTTTCAGAGGACAATTTTGTAGTTTCTTTGATATTTTAAAATGAATATATACTTCACCCCAGCAATTTCATCTCTAATAATTGACCCTATAGAAGCATTTTTATATCTACAAGAAGGTTTTTAAGAAAGTATATATGGCATTATTCTTAATTGTAAAAAATGGAAAATAAGCTAAACCCATATGGACTAATTTGATTAATTATGGACAAGTATGTCCTTGTTAAAAAAGATCAAGTTTATGAATGTTTACAGACTGAGAAATATCTTCAAGTCATATTTTTGTGAAAAGAGTAATAGAATTACAGTTATAATTATATTTGTTTTAAATGATCCTGAAAAAAAATATATTTTCACATATGTATGCAATTATAGAGTTGTCTGGAAGAATACAAGCCAAAATGTTAACAATTATTATCTTTAGGGAGGAGAGTTGATTTGGGAGAGGATTTGCTTTCAATTTCAACTTCTGTTATTTTACAGTAAGAATATTTATGTATTATGCATATTACTCATGTGACATTTTAAAATTTCAAAAAGAAAATAGCAAAAATCCTTGAAATGCCACACCAAAGGACAATTACTGTGCATGCATCCAGACCACTTATTATAATATGAATATGCAAATATATTCAATTTTCCATAAATGAAAGCATACATACATAATGCATTTAACTCAGTTTTTAATTAAACTTTTTTATTTTGACATAACTGTAGATTCATTTGCAGTTGTGAGAAATACTACAGAGAGATTTAATGTACACTAAGTTGATTATCCTAATAGTAACATATTGTAAATCTGTACAATATCACAACCATGATACTGACATTGAAGTCAAGATAGAGAACATTTACATCTGCACAAGGATACTTCATACTGTCCTTTCATAGTCACACTCACTTACCTTCTACCTTCCACTTCCTACTTAACCTTTAGCAACCCGTAGGTTGGGTTTTTCACCCAGAATAATTCTCTAGAGATTTATTCAGATTGTTGCATGTATCGATAGTTCATTCCTTTTTATTGCTAAGTAGTATTCCACAATATGGATGTAACAAATTGCTTCATCAATCACTTTTTGAAGGATGCTAATATTGTACATTATGTTGACTGATTTTCAATTATTGAACCAGTCTTGCATGACTGAAATAAACTCTGTTTGAACTTGGTGTATAATCCTTTAACATACTGCTTAATTCTTTTCACTAATATTTTCTTAGTGATCATCTACATTGATGAGAGATATTGGTCTATAGTTTTTTTTTTTTTTTCTACTATCTTTATCTAGTTTTCGTTTTAGGGCAATACTAGCTTCATGAAATGAATTAGGGAGTATTTCCTCCTATTCTGGAAGAGTTTTTGTTTTTGTTTTCAATTGGAGTTATTTCTTTAAATGACTGGTAGAATTTTATAGTGAAAACATATGAGCCTGGAGGTGGCTTTTTGGGGGAAGTTTTTAAATTATGAATTCACTTTTTAACAGTGTGTATATTCAAAGTATCTTATTTCATATTGGGTAAGGTGTGGTAGTCTGTGTTTTTTAGGAAGTGGTCCATTTTGTTTAAGTCCAGCTTTATTTCCTTGATTATTTTCTTTTTTTTTCTATTCATTCTGCTCTTATTTTTATTATTATTTTCTTCCATTTGCTTACTTTGTGTTCATTTTGCTCTTTTTCTACTTTCTTGCGATGGGAGCATAGATTATTGATTTTTGAGACATTTCTTTTCTAATCTATGAATTTAGTGCTATAAATTTACTTCTCAGTACTGCTTTAGCTATGTCTCACATATTTTGACATACTATATTTTCATTTTCATTCAGTTTTATGTCTGTTTTCAATTTACCTTGAGACTTCCTCTTAATTATGGTTTATTTAGAGATATGTTGTTTAGTTTTCAAGTGTTTGGTGATTCTCTTCTTACCTTTTTGTTATTAGTTTCTAGTTTGATTCCATTGTGATCAGAGAATACACCATGCATGATTTCAATTTTTCTGAATTTGTTTGGGTTTGTTTTATCACCCAGGATATAAATTTGTCTGGATATATGGACCATGGACTCTTGAAAAGAATATATATTTTGTGGTTGTTTATTTATAAGTGCTAATTATATCCTTTTGCTTGATAGTGGAATTGAGTTCTTCTCTATCCTTGCTGATTTTCAGTTTAACTGTTCTATCAATTGTAGAGAGGGGGGATGTTGAGGTTTCCAACTATAATTGTGGATTTTTCTATTCTTCCTTTCATTTCTGCCAGCTGTTAACTTCATAAATTTTGCAACTTTGTATCTGGTGCATTCACATTTAGGAGTGCTGAGTCTTCTTGGTGGACTGACCCTTTTATCATTATATAATGTCCCTTTCTGGCTCTGGTAATTTGTTTTTCTAAAGTCTACTTTATCTAATATTAATATAGGCATTCCTGATTTCCCTTGGTTGATGTTTGCATAATACATCTTTTTCCATCTTTTTCCTTTAAACTTGTCTATATCATTATATTTGAAGTGAGTTTCTTGTAGATAGCATTTCATACACTTTTCCAATCTCTGTCATTGGTAACTGTAGACCATTTACATTTAATGAAATTATTGACCTGTTAGTGCTTAGGTCTGCCATTTTTTTTCTGTTTGTTCTGTTTTTCATTTTTTGTTTTTTTATTAACTGCTTACATTAATTACAACATTTTCGATTCTGTTTTGATTCACCTATAATTTTTTTAACATCTTTATTGGAGTATAATTGCTTTACAATGTTGTGTTAGTTTCTGCTGTATAACAAAGTGAATCAGTTATATGTATACATGTATCCCCATATCCCCTCCCTCTTGCGCCTCCCTCCCAACCTCCCTACCCCACCCCTCTAGGTGGTCACAAAGCACTGAGCTGATCTTCCTGTGCTATTCACCTGCTTCCCACTAGCTATCTGTTTTAAATTTGGTAGTGTATATATGTCCATGCTACTCTTTCACTTTGTCCCAGCTTACCCTTCCCCCTCCTTGTGTCCTCAGGTCCATTCTCTACTTCTGCATCTTTATTCCTGTCCTGCCCCTAGGTTCATCAGAACCATTTTTCTTTTGTTTTTAGATTCCATATATATGTGTTAGCATACGGTATTTGCTTTTCTCTTTCTGACTTACTTTACTTTGTATGACAGACTCTAAGTCCATCCACCTCACTACAAATAAATCAATTTCATTTCTTTTTATGGCCGAGTAATATTCCATTGTATATATGTGCCACATCTTCTTTATCCACTCATCTGTCGATAGACACTTGGGTTGCTTCCATGTCCTGGCTATTGTAAATAGTGCTGCAATGAACATTGTGGTACATGACTCTTTTTGAATTATGGTTTTTTCAGGGTATATGCCCAGTAGTGGGATTGCTGGGTCTTATGGTAGTTCTATTTGTAGTTTTTTAAGGAACCTCCATACTGTTCTCCATAGTGGCTGTACCAATTCACATTCCCACCAGTAGTGCAAGAGTGTTCCCTTTTCTCCACACCCTCTCCAGCATTTATTGTTTCTAGATTTTTTGATGATGGCCATTCTGGCCATTGTGAGTTGATAACCTCATTGTAGTTTTGATTTGCATTTCTCTAATAATTAGTGATGTTGAGCATCCTTTCATGTGTTTGTTGGCAATCTGTATATCTTCTTTGGAGAAATGTCTGTTTAGGTCTTCTGCCCATTTTTGGATTGGGTTGTTTGTTTTTTGATATTGAGCTGCATGAGCTGCTTGTAAATTTAGGAGATTAATCCTTCGTCAGTTGCTTCATTAGCAAATATTTTCTCCCATTATGAGGGTTGTCTTTTGGTCTTGCTTGTGTTCTCCTTTGATGTGCAAAAGCTTTGAAGTTTCATTAGGTCCCATTTGTTTATTTTTGTTTTTATTTCCATTTCTCTAGGAGGTGGGTCAGAAAGGATCTTGCTGTGATTTATGTCATAGAGTGTTCTGCCTAAGTCTTCCTCTAAGAATTTTATAGTGTCTGACCTTACATTTAGGTCTTTAATCCATTTTGAGTTTATTTTTGTGTATGGAGTTAGACAGTGTTCTAATTTCATTCTTCTACATGTAGCTGTCCAGTTTTCCCAGCACCACTTATTGAAGAGACTGTCTTTTCTCCATTGTATATTCTTGCCTCCTTTGTTAAAGATAAGGTGACGATATGTGTGTGGGTTTATCTCTGGGCTTTCTATCCTGTTCCACTGATCTATATTTCTGTTTTTGTGCCAGTACCATATTGTTTTGATTACTATAGCTTTGTAGTATAGTCTGAAGCCAGGGAGCCTCATTCCTTCAGCTCCATTTTTCTTTCTCAAGATTGCTTTGGCTATTCAGAGTCTTTTGTGTTTCCATACAAATTGTGAATTTTTTTTGTTCAAGCTCTGTGGAAAATGCCATTGGTAGTTAGGGATGGCATTGAATCTGTAGATTGTTTTGGGTAGTATAGTCATTTTCACAATATTGATTCTTTCAATCCAAGAACATGGTATATCTCTCCATCTTTTTGTATTGTCTTTAATTTCTTTCATCAGTGTCATATAGTGTTCTGCAAACAGGTCTTTTGTCTCCTTAGGAAGATTTATTTCCAGGTATTTTATTCTTTTTGTTGCAATGGTGAATGGGATTGTTTCCTTAATTTCTCTTCCTGATCTTTTGTTGTTTTTGTATAGGAATGCCAGAGATTTCTGTGCATTAATTTTGTATCCTGCAACTCTACCAAATTCATTAATTAGCTCTAGTAGTTTTCTGGTGGCATCTTTAGGATTCTCTATGTAAAGCATCATGTCATCTGCAAACAGTGACAGCTTTAGTTTTCTTTTCCAACTTGTATTCCTTTTATTTCTTTTTCTTCTCTGATTGCCATGGCTAGGACTTCCAAAACTATGTTGAATTACAGTGGCAAGAGTGGACATCCTTGTCTTGTTCCTGATCTTAGAGGAAATGCTTTCAGTTTTTCACCATTGAGAATGATGTCTGCTGTAGGTTTGTCATATATGGCCTCTATTATGTTGTGGTAGGTTCCCTCTGTGCCCATGTTCTAGAGAGTTTTTATCATAAATGGGTGTAGAATATTGTCAAAAGCTTTTTCTGCATTTTTGCCATAATCATATTGTTTTTATCCTTCAGTTTGTTAATATGGTGACATTGATTTATTTGCGTATATTGAAGAATCCTTGCATTCCTGGGATAAACTCCACTTGATCATGGTGTGTGGTCCTTTTAATGTGCTGTTGGATTCTGTTTGCTATTGTTTTGTTGAGGAGTTTTACATCTATGTTCATCAGTGATATTGGCCTATAGTTTTCTTTTTTTGTGACATCTTTGTCTGGTTTTGCTATCAGGGTGATGGTAGCCTCGTAGAATGAGTTTGGGAGTGCTCCTCCCTCTACTATATTTTGGAAGAGTTTGAGAAGGATAGGTGTTAGCTCTTCTATAAATGTTTGTTAGAATTTACCTATGAAGCCATCTGGTCCTGGGCTTTTGTTTGTTGGAAGATTTTTAATCACAGTTTCAATTTCAGTGCTTGTGATTGGTCTGTTCATATTTTCTATTTCTTCCTGGTTCAGTCTCGGAAGATTGTTCTTTTCTAAGAATTTGTCCATTTCTTCCAGGTTGTCCATTTTATTGGCATAGAGTTGCTTGTAGTAATCTCTCATGATCCTTTGTATTTTGCAGTGTCAGTTGTTACTTCTCCTTTTTCATTTCTAATTCTGTTATTTGCATCTTCTCACTTTTTTTCTTGATGAGTCTGGCTAATGGTTTATCAATTTTGTTTATCTTCTCAAAGAACCAGCTTTTAGTTTTATTGATTTTTGTTACTGTTTCCTTCTTTTTTTTTCATTTATATCTGATCTGATCTTTTTGATTTCTTTTTTTCTGCTAACTTTGGGGTTTTTTTGTTCTTCTTTCTCTAACTGCTTTAGGTGTAAGGTTAGGTTGTTTATTTGAGATGTTTCTTGTTTTATGAGGCAGGATTGTATTGCTGTAAACTTGCCTCTTAGAACTGCCTTCGCTGCGTCATATAGGTCATAGTGTTTTCATTGTCATTTGTTTCTACGTATTCTATAATGTGTTTTTAATGTGTTTGTATGATTTTGAATGTGTTTTTTTAGTGATTGCTCTAAGTATTACACCGTATATATATATTTACCCCTCAGACTACTGGTATTGTTGTTTTACCAGTTTGAATGAAGTGTAGCATAGCCTTACCTCCATTTAAGTCCCCTTACTCTCCCCATTTATAACATAATTGTCTTAAATATTGCCTCTGCAGTATTAGAAATACTTCAGACAGTGTTATAATTTTTGTTTCTGCCATCGAATTTAAAAAATTCAAGAGGAGAAGAGTTTATTATATTTACCCACATTTTTTGCTTACTGTAGTCTTCCTTCTTTTCAGTTTCTTTTTTTAAAAAAATAATTTCTTTTCTTTTTAGAGAACTTCCTTCAAGCCTTTCTTTTAGGGTAGGTCTGATGGTAACAAATTCTCTTTTCCTTCATCTGGAAAATGTGCTGATTTCTCCTTCATTTCTGAAAGATGTTTTCACTGGGTATGAGATTCTGGGTTGCCAGTTATTTTATACAAGTAAAAAATATTACATCATTTCCTTCTGGTCTTCCTGGTTTCTGTTGAGAAATCTGATATCATTTTAAATGTTTTTCTCCCTATAGGTAAGGGATCATTTTTCTTTCATTGTTTTCAAGGTTTTTTTTTTGTATTTAGTTTTCAGATGTTTAATTATGATATGTCTTGGTGCGGATTTTCTTTGGTTTTTAATGTTTGGGATTCAATCAGCTTCTTAAATCTATAGGTTTATGTTTTTGGCTCAGTTTGGGAAATTTCAGTTATTATTTCTTCAGGTACTTTTCAGCCTTACTTTCTTTCCCCTCTTCTTCTAGAACTTTGTCATATAATTATAACATCTTTGTCATCTCAGGGTTGTCATCTATTGATTTTCTTTTTTATTCAGTTTAAGAAATTTTTGGTTCTTCGTATGATGAGTAATTTTTAGTTGAAACCTGGTCCTTTTCATGTTATGTTGTATTATATACAGTATGCTGTATCTTACTTAAACCTTTTTTAAATGACCTTTTTTGTTATTGCTCTAGCGTGGAAGGGTGGTTCCACATCATTACAGGCTAGGTGGATATAGAAGCTCAAGTTCCCCACTTGGCCTCTGTTGATAACCAACATTGGTGGTGCTCTTTCTTACTGCCAGGCAGGGGTGGGAGTTATGGTTCCCTGTGGTCTCCACTGACTCCTAGGTGGGGGTGGCCTTGTTAGTGCTGAATGAGTGACAAAGTTCTGAGTCTCTACTAGGCCTCCTCTGACACCCAGGGAGAGGGTGAGGGATGCCTCATTACTTCTGGATGGAGATGGAGGTAGGTTCACCACATGGTACCCACTGTCGTCACATTGGGTGGACCCATTATCAGCTAGCAAGGATGAAAGGCCCAGTTCCTTACTTGGCCTTTTCTGATTCTTGGTCAGGTGTCAGAGTGCTTCATTATAGCCTCATTAGGCTAGAAGTCTAGACTTCCCATTCAACCTTTGCTGACATGAGTAGGGGTGGAACCATAGGTTTTCTTTGGTGTTTGGCTAGAAGAGAACAGTATTGTCTAAAAGCTTTGCTTTGGATTTGCTGCTCCTTTCCTGGTTCTTTGACTAGAGAAAATAGGTGTTTGTTGGAGCTATTTTTGTCTTTAGCCATTGACATTGTTGGATTGCTGCCTTCTTCTGCTCCAAATCTGAGATGAGGCAAAAAGAAAATTTCAGGAGCTCACTAATGTGCCATTTCTTGGGTCTTGATGTCCCAGGTTGTCTGACTTCTTCTTTCCATCTCTCAGAATCTTCTTAGATTTGTTTTATTTATAATGCGCAGGGGTTTTAGTTGTACTTAGGAGATGGAATAGGGAAGGTATGAAACAAAAATCCTAATGATAAATCCTGATAAAGCAACATCCATTTTGCAGCCTACTTGATTTACTCAGCAATGTTTCATGAAGACCTTTCTATTCTGATGAATACTGATTGATATTATCCTTTCAGTAGACAGATATTATTCCATTGTCTGATTATTACCATAGTTTCCTTTTAACTAATCAATTACTAGTATACATTTAGTGACATAATAAATGATGTTGTGGTAGACATAATATAGAGACCACATTCTTTTATCTATACTTCTGAAATCCGAAAAACTATAAAAACAATATATTTTATAATGTTTGGTGTTAATTCACTTTGTGGCAAAAATTTGACTGGAATTCACATGAGGCTGTTTATAGTCTTAATTTATCCAATGTGGTTCAACACTTCATGCTTTCTATAGAAGTATTAAGATGTTAGATTATGGTTTGCTGCCCAGACTTTGCTGGGGTTGTTATGAAACATGTGGTCTATGTAAATATCTTATTACTTTCTAAGATCCAAATGTTCTAAATGCTAACAAACCTTTAAAAATATTCTTAGGAGATTTGAAACATCCCAGGAAAGTTATTGCCAACTTTTGGGTCATACCATCAAATTGCACTCCTAAAATATTACATTGTATGTTCTTCTACAAGCTCTTGACAACACTGGATATTTTCATAAAATAGTTTAAATTTACATTTATTCTTTGTGGGATTATAAATAGAATCTATAAATGTACATTTCAGAAAAACCTAGAAAATACAGAGAAACACTAAAGAAAACTAAAAATATTTACAATGTCTCTTTTCAGAGGTAATGACTTTTAATTTTTTTCAGCTATTTTCATCATATCTACTTTGAAATACAAAATTGGAATCATACCATATGCAATTTTTTTTTTTTTTTTCCGCATGCGGGCCTCTTACTGTTGGGGCCTCTGCTGTTGCGGAGCACAGGCCCCGGACGTGCAGGCCCAGCGGCCATGGCTCACGGGCCCAGCCGCTCTGCGGCACGTGGGATCCTCCCGGACCGGGGCATGAACCTATGTCCCCTGCATCGGCAGGCGGATTCTCAACCACTGCGCCACCAGGGAAGCCCGCAGTGTATTTTTATTTCATTTTTTCATTAGTGTTGAACTGTAAACAATTGCCTCTTTCTCTAAATATACTTATATAGTATAATTTAAGTGATTGTATAGATTTTATTGAATAGATATACCATAATTGATATAACTAATTTCTTTCTTTTGGGCAAGTGGATTTTTCCCATTGTAATTACACTGTAATAAATATGGTTATACACATTCCAAAATGTAAGAGTTAAAAAGAAGGAGGCTTGGCCAAAGCCTGATTTATATCTCTTAAAACTGAAATTCCATATTTTCCAAAGGTGTTCCAGTTAACTCTGATTATGGTACTTTTATTTTCATAAGAATGTGACTCTGAATACAAATTGAGAGAAATTAGTTTTAGCTCTGTTCTCCCTCATTTCTTTCTTTCTTTCCCCTATATCTTCCTTTGTCCTTCCTTCTGGAAATGTTTAAATACAAATAATTAATTTCTGTCAAACAAAGAAAAGAAGAAGAGATAGACTTTTGATTGTCACGATAACTCATCTTGAAACCCGGAAAAGGCACGTGAATTTTTTGTCTTCACTTTCTTCAACTATAAAGTGAGAAAGTTGAGTTAGTAGTTATCTAAGGTTATTCCCAGCTGCTAAATTCTTATGTTTTCCTTTCTTCAGGCCATCATAATGTTATTGAAGTGATGTATTCATCATTTTTCCAGTTTATTCTGTTCTTTTGCATGATTTTTTGGGCAGCCATTGTTTATCTTTGTTTTTTTTTTTTATTTTCAAATTTTCTGGTAGGATTGTTTTGTGTGTGAAGAATATGGGGGTGCATTTTTCAGTCACCATATGAAGATTTTTCTATATTTTACCTTATCTCTGCTGGGTGGGTGGGAGAGTCAATCACCACCCTGAATGTCTCAATACACTGTGTATAGACTACTTTTCAGGATACAGAATATGTACCAGATATCTGGGTCTTAGCTTCCTTATCTGTAAAACAGAAAATTATCTACCTCACAGCTTTCCCTTGAGAAGTAAGTGAGGTAATAAATGGGAATGTCCTCTGTGAAATGAACAGAAATCAGCACTGGAGCACCATCTAAGAGACTAGAAGGATCTCTCACCACTAGATGGCAGAGTGGAGCATCACGTTTGTCCATGCTAAACTGAAGCCAGTTGACTTTAGTTATTCTAACCTCTTAGGCCAAACATCTATTTTTTTCGCATTTTCATTAATCTACCCTTCTTATTCTACCTGCTTAGCTCCCAAGACCTTCAAACTGATATTTTGAAGTTCTTCTCCTTTCAAGCTGTCAAGAGAAGTATTTTTTGCCTCACGTTTGCAGTTGTCTATCCCCACTCCCTAGCTACTTGTTGGCTCACTAGCCTTGATTACTCAGAAGACAAGCCAAACATCTTGAGCCGGAGAGTGCGGTTATTATCCTGTCAAGTTAAGAGCCAATAACATAAAACTTTCTTACATATGTCCATATGGCTCTTGTCATTTTTTGGAGGTCTGACATCAAGGACACCCCTGAGGGATTGAGTGTCAAGGTAAAGAACACTGTACCTGGCACCTGGGAAGTCAGTTCACATTCAACTTGATCTCACTGGCGTGTGGGTGATTTAGTACGTTATAATGGGAAACAAAACCCTCTGTAGTTCATATCTGATTAGGACAGTTACAGACACAGTTTTTCACTGTTTGCTTTTTAGATAAATTTAACATTGGAAATCAACACATAAATAAAGAAATACAGTTGTTTTCTTATTTGCTATGGTTAGAAGATATGCAGTGGTAACTCCAAGTCTTGGAACGGGGCTGAACATTGACAAGAGTACTCCAAATCAAGGGTTTTCCTTCCAAATAGGCAGAGTAGATGGCACTTCAAAGATATTATCTATAAAACAAGTGTTAATAATTTCCTTTCTAAAAATATCTTCCTCATAGTCCATCTGGGATGCTCAAATTTTCCCTGTTTGGGTTTAAGGCATTGTTACTCTTGTGTGCCCCATAAAAGTGCATGTTCCATTGGATTATAATTTCATATGAATTTATTTTTAGATTTACTATGTTAGCATGAGGAGCTGGATCCCATGGATCCAGAAAGCTAAATAAACTAAGCTAAGTAATATCTAAGGTCAAGTTAAGGTTCCTTAAACAGAGTTAAAGACTGTGTTTTGATGGAGTCAGAGTACAGGATATCTTAGAGGAAGAATAGAGATCAGAGCAGCAGGTGGTATCCAAAAGTATTGAATGTCTACATGGAGGAAGAGTAGTGTAGGCTTAAGGGTTATCAGTAGGTTAAATGAATAATGTATGTGAATTCTTTAGCCCAGAGCTTGACACAAGGTAATCCTCAACAGTAAATAAAAGAGGTACTCTTATTTTTTGAAAAGAACAATAAAATCAAGAGAAACTGAAAAAAAAAGTTACTATTACTACAATGTGTCTTGCAGATTGATGCTAGGGTGACAACAGAGAACAATACAGGCTTGGTTCTTGCACTCAGGGAGCTACAGTTGGGTAGATGGGCAACTAACTAAAAATTGTAACTGAGGGTAAGGTAAATACTATGCTGGAGGAAAATCAGAGCAGGGTGTTTGAGGAGCATTCAGGGTTTTCTAGAGAAGGTGATTTTCTACTCTGTGACCTGAATGAGGAATGGGTGGTGTGGGGAAGCGAGAAGAGAGGAGGTTCAAACACAGGAAACACATACATGAAAACCCAGAACTGAGAATGGGCAAGACATGTGTTAAGAGCTGAAAGGAATTTAGTTATTGGAGGGTAGAGTACCAGTGGGTCACTGTTTTGAAATAAGGCTGAAGAGGTTGGCAGCAGAAGGGAGAGTGGAAAGTGGTGGGCATAAAAGACATAGCTATAGTTGTTTGAAGCTGGAACTAGCTCCTCCAAAGTGAGAAAAACCTTAGTCACCAGTGCAAATTGGCTAATTCCTTTTGGAACATCAATGCTGCAACCAACTTTTGTTGAATTTAGGAGAAAACTGAACATTCTTATGACCACTCTCATGCTCTGAATCAAATGCTGCAATTGGAATATTGTTACTTCTCTCCTTACACTCTTCCTATTCTCTTTCCCTCAGAAGCGTCAGAGTGGTGCAAAGGTCACTTCCCTTGCATTTCTCAATGTCTACCGCTGTGTGGCACTATAGAGAACAAGCAAAGGTCACAGGGGGTAGAAGAGGACACAGCTGAATAAACAGGGAGTTCAGAATTGTTACAAATTAAAAAAATAAGTATACAGGACAAGTAAATAATACAATTCATGTCACGTCCACACCTACCCTCTGCTGAGATAACCAGTGTTAACAGATTGGTGTGTATCCTTTCCTACCTTTTGCCAAGACCAAATACAAGTGAAGCTATACATACATATAGATAGGAGGTGGGTCAAAAAAGATCTTGCTGTGATTTATGTATGAGTGTTCTGCCGATGTTTTCCTCTAAGAGTTTTATAGTGTCTGGTCTTCCATTTAGGTCTTTAATCCATTTTGAGTTTATTTTTGTGTATGGTGTTAGGGAGTGTTCTAATTTCATTCTTTTACATGCAGCTGTCCAGTTTTCCCAGCACCACTTATTGAAGAGACTGTCTTTTCTCCATTGTATATCCTTGCCTCCTTTGTCATAGATTAGTTGACCATGAGTGTGTGGGTTTACCTCTGGGCTTTCTATCCTGTGCCACTGATCTATATTTCTGTTTTTGTGCCAGTACTATATTGTCTTGATTACTGTAGCTTTGTAATATAGTCTGAAGTCAGGGAGTCTGATTCCTCCAGCTCTGTTTTTTTCTGTCAAGATTGCTTTGGCTATTTGGGGTCTTTTGTGTCTCCATAGAAAGTTTAAAATTTTTTGTTCTAGTTCTCTAAAAAATGCCCTTGGTAATTTGATAGGGATTGCATTGAATCTGTAGATTGCTTTGGGTAGTATAGTCATTTTTACAGTATTGATTCTTCCAATCCAAGAACATAGCATTTCTCTCCATCAGTTGGTATCATCTTTAATTTCCTTCATCAGTGTCTTACAGTTTTCTGCAAATAGGTCTTTTGTCTCCGTAGGTAGGTTTATTCCTAGGTATTTTATTCTTTTTGTTGCAATAGTGAATGGGATTGTTCCCTTAATTTCTCTTTCTGATTTCTTGTTGTTAGTATATAGGAGTGCCAGAGATTTCTGTGCATTAATGTTGTATCCTGCTACTTTACCAAACTCATTGATTAACTCTAGTAGTTTTCTGGCAGCATCTTTAGTATTCTCTATATATAGTATCATGTCATCTGCAAACAGTGACAGTTTTACTTCTTCTTTTCCAAATTGTCTTCTTTTATTTGTTTTTCTACTCTGATTGCTGTGGCTAGGACTCCCAAAACTATGTTGAATTACAGTGGTGAGAGTGGACACCCTTTTCTTGTTCCTGATCTTAGAGGAAATGCTTTCAGTTTTTCACCATTGAGAATGATGTTTGCTGTGAGTTTGTCATATATGGCCTTTATTAGGTTGAGGTAGGTTGCCTCTGTGCCCATTTTCTGGAGAGATTTTATCATAAATGGGTGTAGAATTTTGTCAAAAGCTTTTTCTGCATTTTTGAGATGATCATATTGTTTTTATTTTTCAGTTTGTTATTATGGTGTATCACATTGATGGATTTGTGTATATTGAAGAATCCTTGCATTCCTGGGATAAACCCCACTTGATCATGGTGTATGATCCTTTTAATGTGCTGTTGCATTTTGTATGATAGTATTTTGTGGAGGAGTTTTGCATCTATTTTCATTAGTGATCTTGGCCTGTAGTTTTCTTTCTTTCTGACATCTTGGTCTGGTTTTGGTATCAGAGTGATGGTGGACTCACAGAATGAGTTTGGAAGTGTTCCTCCCTCTACTATATTTTGGAAGAGTTTGAGAAGGATAGGTGTTAGCTCTCCTGTAAATGTTTGATAGAATTCACTTATGAAGCCATCTGTTCCTGGGCTTTTGTTTGTTGGAAGATTTTTTATCACAATTGCAATTTCAGTGCTTGTGATTGGTCTGTATATATTTTCTGTTTCTTTCTGGTTCAGTCTCGGAAGATTGTCCTTTTCTAAGAATTTGTCCATTTCTTCCAGGTTGTCCATTTTATTGGCATAGGGTTGCTTGTAGTAATCTCTCATGATCCTTTGTATTTCTGCAGTGTCAGTTGTTACTTCGTTTTCATTTCTAATTCTGTTGATTTGAGTCCTCTCCCTATTTTTCTTGATGAGTCTGGCTAATGGTTTATCAATTTTGTTTATCTTCTCAAAGAACCAGCTTTTAGTTTTATTGATCTTTGCTATTGTCTCCTTCATTTCTTTTTCATTAATTTCTGATCTGATCTTTATGATTTCTTTCCTTCTGCTGACTTTGGGATTTTTTTGTTCTCCTTTCTCTAATTGCTTTAGGTGTAAGGTTAGGTTGTTTATTTGAGATGTTTCTTGTTTCTTGATGTAAGAATGTATTGCTATAAACTTCTCTCAGAACTGCTTTTGCTGCATCCCATAGGCTTTGAGTTGTCGCGTTTTCATTGTCATTTGTTTCTAGATATTTTTTGATTTCCTCTTTGATTTCTTCAGTGATCTCTTGGTCATTTAGTAGTGTATTGTTCAGCCTTCATGTGTTTGTATTTTTTACAGTTTTTTTCCTGTAATTGATATCTAGTCTCATAGTGTTGTGGTCAGAAAAGATACTTGATATGATTTCAGTTTTGTAAAATTTAACACGGCTTGATTTGTGACTCAAGATATGATCTATTCTAGAGAATGTTCCCAGAGCACTTGAGAAGAAAGTGTATTTATTGTTTTTGGATGGAATGTCCTATAAGTATCAATTAAGTACGTCTAGTTTATTGTATCATTTAAAACTTGTGTTTCCTTATGTATTTTCATTTTGGATGATCTATTGGTGAAAGTTGGGTGTTAAAGTCCCCTACTATTATTGTGTTACTGTGGATTTCCCCTTCTATGGCTGTTAGTATTTGCCTTATGTATTGAAGTGCTCCTATTTTGGGTGCATAAATATTTACAATTGTTATATCTTCTTCTTGGATTGATTCCTTGATCATTATGTAATGTCCCTCTTTGTCTCTTGTGTTAGTCTTTATTTTAAAGTCTATTTTGTCTGATATGAGAATTGCTAGTCCAGCTTTCTTTAGATTTCCATTTGCATGGAAAATCTTTTTCCATCCCCTTACTTTCAGTCTGTATGTGTCCTTAGGTCTGAACTGGGTCTCTTGTACACAGCATGTATACGGATCTTGTTTTGTATCCACTCAGCCAGTCTGTGTCTTTTGGTTGGAGCATTTAATCCATTTACATTTAAGGTAGTTATGAATATGTATGTTCCTATTACCAGTTCTTAATTGTTTTGGGTTTGTTTTTGTAAGTGTTTCCTTCTCTTTTGTTTCCTGCCTAGAGAAGTTACTTTAGCATTTGTTGTAAAGCTGGTTTTGGGGTGCTGAATTATCTTAACTTTTGCTTGTCTGTAAAGGCTTTAATTTCTCCATTGAATCTGAATGAGATCCTTTCTGCATAGAGTAATCTTGGTTGTAGGTTTTTCCTTTCATCACTTTAAATATGTCCTGACACTCCCTTCTGGCTTGCAGCGTTTCTGCTTTAAGATCAGCTGTTAACCTTTTGGGGATTCCCTTGTATGTTATTTGTTGCTTTTCCCTTGCTGCTTTTAATATTTTTTCTTTGTGTTTAATTTTTGATAGTTTGATTAATGTGTCTTGCCGTGTTTCTGCTTGGATTTATGGGACTCTGTGCTTCCTGGACTTGTGTATTTCCTTTCCCATGTTAGGGACGTTTTCAACTATAATCTCTTGAAATATTCTTTCAGTCCCTTTCTTTTTCTCTTCTTCTTCTGGGACCCCTATAATGCAAATGTTGCTGTGTTTAATGTTGTCTCAGAGCTCTCTGATACTGTCCTCAGTTCTTTTCATTCTTTTTTCTTTTCTGCTCTGCAGTAGTTATTTCCACTATTTTATCTTCCGAGTTGCTTATCCATTCTTCTGCCTTAGTAATTCTGCTATTGATTCCTTCTAGAGAATTTTTAATTTCATTTATTGTGTTGCTCATCATTGTTTGTTTGCTCTTCAGTTCTTCTAGGTCCTTTTTAAACTCTTCTTGGATTTTCTCCATTGTATTTCTGAGATTTTGGATCATCTTTACTATTATTACTCTGAATTCTCTTTCAGGTAGACTGCCTATTTCCTCTTCATTTGTTAGCTCTGGTGGGTTTTTACCTTGCTCCTTCATCTGCTGCATATTTCTGTGTCTTCTCATTTTGTTTAATTTACTGTGTTTGGGGTCTCCTTTTTGCAACCTGCATGTTTGTAGTTCCTGTTGTTTTGGGCGTCTGCCCTCAGTGGGTGGTGTTGGTTCACTGGCTTGTGTAGGCTTCCTGGTGGAGGGGATTGGTGCCTGTGTTTTGGTGGGTGGGGCTGTATCTTGTCTTTCTGGTAGGCAAGGCCACCTCTGGTGGTGTGTTTTGGGGTGTCTGTGAACTTACTATGATTTTAGGCAGCCTCTCTTCTATTAGGTGGGGTTGTGTTCCTGTCTTACTAGTGGTTTAGCATGGGGCATCCAGCACTGGAGCTTGCTGGCCGTTGGGTGGAGTTGGGTCTTAGTGTTGAGATGGAGACCTCTGGGAGAGCTTTTGCCAACTGATATTATGTGGGCCGGGAGGTCTCTGGTTGTCCAGTGTCCTGAACTCGGCTCTCCCACCTCAGAGGCTCAGGCCTGACACCAGGCCAGAGCACCAAGACCCTGTCTTCCCCACAGCTCTTTCCTTATACTTCTAACAGGCTCATGAGTAAAAGAGCGTCACCGCACCTAAAATGCCATATTGAAATTCCCAGTGATGCTTTATTCTCCTCTCTCAGACTATACACCTCCTTGGTCTGTAGTCCTGCTGCCCTCTGGAAGGACAAGCTCAGCATGGTCACCTTCTTGCCCTCCTCCTCTGTGCTGCCAGGAGTGGCCCCCGCAGCATGGCCCGCCCTGGGATCCCCATACCATCCACAGTAGCTACATGCTCTCCCAGCACCTCATCCTGCTGCTCTTACATTATGATTTATTTCCTTCTGCTAACTTTGTGTTTTGTTTGTTCTTCTTTTTCTAGTTCCTTTAGGTGTAAGTCTAGATTGTATATTCGAGATTTTTCTTGTTTCTTGAGGTAGGATTGTATTGATACAAACTTCCCTCTTAGAACTGCTTTTGCTGCATCCCATAGGTTTTGGATTGTTGTGTTTTTGTTGTCATTTGTTTCTAGGTATTTTTAAATTTCCTCTTTGATTTCCTCAGTGATCTCTTGGTTATTTAGTATCGTATTGTTTAGCCTCCATGTGTTTGTGTTTTTTACGTTCTTTTTCCCTGTAATTTATTTCTAATCTCATAGTGTTGTGGTCAGAAAAGACGCTTGATATGATTTCAATTTTCTTAAATTTACTGAGGTTTGACTTGTGACCCAATATTTGATCTATCCTGGAGAATGTTCCATGCGCACTTGAGAAGAAAGTGTAATCTGCTGTTTTTGGATGGAATGTGCTATAAATATGAACTAAGTCTATCTGGTTTATTGTGTCATTTAAAGCTTTTGTTTCCTTATTTATTTTCTGTTTGGATGAGCTGTCCATTGGTGTAAGTGAGGTGTTAAAGTCCTCCACTATTATTGTGTTACTGTGAATTTCCTCTTTTATAGCTATTAGCATTTGCCTTATATATTGAGGTGCTCCTATGTTGGGTGCATATATATTTATAATTGTTATATCTTTTTCTTGGAGTGATCCCTTGATCATTATGTAGTGTCCTTCCTTGTCTCTTGTAACATTCTTTATTTTAAAGTGTATTTTATCTGAGTATTGCTACTCCAGCTTTCTTTTGATTTCCATTTGCATGGAATATCTTTTTCCATCCCCTCACTTTCAGTCTGTATGTGTCCCTAGGTCTGAAGTGGGTCTCTTGTAGACAGGATATAGTTGGGTCTTGTTTTTGTATCCATTTAGCAAACCTGTATCCTTTGGTTGGATTATTTAATCCATTCACATTTAAAGTAATTATCGATATATATATGTTCCTTTACCATTTTCTTAATTGTTTTGGGTTTGTTTTTGTAGGTCCTTTTCTCCTCTTGTGTTTCCCACTTAGAGAAGTTCCTTTAGCCTTGTTGTAGAGCTGGTTTGGTGGTGCTGAATTCTCTTAGCTTTTGCTTGTCTGTAAAGGTTTTAATTTCTCTGTCAAATCTGAATGAGATCCTTGCCAGGTAGAGTAATCTTGGTTGTAGGTTCTTCCCTTTTGTCACTTTAAATATATCCTGCCACTCCCTTTTGGCTTGCAGAGTTTCTGCTGAGAAATCAGCTGTTGACCTTATGGGAGTTCCCTTGTATGTTATTTGTTGTTTTTCCCTTGTTGTTTTTAATAATTTTACTTTGTCTTTAATTTTCATCAATTTGATTACTATGTGTCTTGACGTGTTTCTCCTTGTGTTTATCCTGCCTGGGACTCTCCGCGCTTCCTGGACTTGGGTAGCTATTTCCTTTCTCATGTTAGGGAAATTTTTGACTATAATCTCTTCAAATATTTTCTTGAGTCCTTTCTCTCTCTCTTCTCCTTCTGGGACCCTTATAATGTGAATGTTGATGCGTTTAATGTTGTCCTAGAGGTCTCTTAAGCTGTCTTCATTTCTTTTCATTCTTTTTTCTTTATTCTCTTCCTTGGCCATGAAATCCACCATTCTGTCTTCCAGGTCACTTATATGTTCTTCTGCCTGTGTTATTCTGGTATTGATTCCTTCTAGTGTATTTTTTCATTTCAGTTATTGTATTGTTCACCTCTGTTTGTTTGTTCCTTAATCCTTGGTGTTTTTCTTTAATTCTTCTAGGTCTTTGTTAAACCTTTCTTGCATCTTCTCGATCTTTGTCTCCATTCTTTTTCTGAGGTCCTGGATCATCTTCATTCATTATTCTGAATTCTTTTTCTGGAAGGTTGCCTATCTCCACTTCATTTAATTGTTTTTCTGGGGTTTTATCCTGTTCCTTCATCTGGTATGTAGTCCTCTGCCTTTTCATTTTGTCTTTCTGTGAATGTGGTTTTCATTCCACAGTCTGCAGGATTGTAGTTCTTTTTGCTTCTTCTGTCTGCCCTCTGGTTGATGAGGCTATCTAAGAGGCTTGTGCAATTTTCCTGATGAGAGGGACTGGTGGTGAGTATAGCTGTGTGTTGCTTTGCTGGGCAGAACTCAGTAAAAGTTTAATCCTCTTGTCTGCTGATGGGTGGGGCTGAGTTCCCTGTTTTTTTCACCTGAGGCGACCCAGCACTAGTCCCTACAGGCTCTTTGCTGGGGCTAATGGCAGACTCCAGGAGGGCTTATGCCAAGGAGTGCTTCCCAGAACCTCTGCTGCCAGTGTCCCTGTCCCTGCGGTAAGCCACAGCTGCCCCCCCGCCTCTGCAGGAGACCCTCCAACACTAGCAGGTACGTCTGGCTCAGTCTCCTATGGGTCACTTCTTCTCCCACCGGGTCCTGATGCATACACTACTTTGTGTGTCCCCTCCAAGAGTGGAGTCTCTGTTTCCCCCAGTCCTGTTGAAATCCTGCAATCAAATCCCGCTAGCCTTCAAAGTCTGATTCTCTGGGAATTCCTTCTCCCATTGGTGGACCCCCAGGTTGGGAAGTCTGACGTGGGGCTCCGAACCTTCACTCCAGTGGGTGGACTTCTGTGGTATAATTGTTCTCCAGTTTGTGAGTCACCCACCCAGCAGTTATGGGATTTGATTTTATTGTGATTGTGCCCCTCCAACTGTCTCACCGTGGCTTCTCCTTTGTCTTTGGATGTGGGGTATCTTTTTTGGTGAGTTCCAGTGTCTTTCTGTCGATGATTGTTCAGCAGATAGTTTTGATTCTGGTGCTCTCGCAAGAGGGAGTGAGTGCATGTCTTTCTACTCCGCCATCTTGAACCAATCTCAAAGCTCTTGGTTTTCTCTGTCCAAAGTGAACAGCTGGACCCATTGTCAATGTCACCATGTCTCTGTTTCCCTGTTTTTAAAAGGGGCTACACTTTACACATGACTTTGAAACTTGCATTCTCATTTAATAATATATCATAGACAACTTTCCAGTTTTAGAAACATAAATAATTAATACAGTCTTTTTAATGTTGCATACTATTCTGTAATATAATGCACTATAATTTGACCAACCACTCTACTCTTGAGGGACCTTCAGATTGTTCTCAGGTCACACTCTAAACATGCTATAATAAATGTGCATATTTATAAATTCTTACAGCGGTGTTCTATGGGTTGTCATAGTGGGTGCCAAGAAGGTGGCTTAAATGAGTCAACACATTTATATAGGAACTCTGCATTTTTTTCTTTTGAAGATGCCAAGTGCTTTCCATTTTTCTGAATGCTTGAAAGCAACCAATTCTCAAGTTTTGGGTGAAGGGAGTGGTGATTCTTAGCTTTAATCCTCTTCAGTCTTATCAAGGCATCATATAAACCATTAGCACCCAAACTTGTTGGTCTCAGGAAACTTACACTATCAAAAATGATTGATAACCCCAGAGAGCTTTTTTGTAATGGAAATAATATCTATCAATATTAACTGTACAAGAAATGAAAACTGAGAACTTTTTTAAAAACTATGATTTCCTTTAAGGATAACAATAATAAGTGCCTTACCTATTAACATAAATAATATATTTTATGAAAAGTATTTATTATTTCCAAAACAAAAAAATTACTGGAAAGAATGGTATTGGCTTTTTTTTTTTTCCCATTTCTTTAATATCCAGATTTATAGAAGATAGCTGGATTCTGGTATCTGCTTCTGCATTCTGGTAAGTTGTTTTGGTTGAACAATATAAAGAAAATTTGGCCTCACACAAATACATTTGCAAAAGAGGAGTATTTTAATAGAATTTTCAGACAATTGTGGATATTCTTTGATACTATATCAAAACTTGACAAGAGGTAGTTTCGTAACTACGTAACATTTTATGTGCAGTTTGGAATCTAAAACCATATCAATAAATGTGTATTCTTGTTACATTGAAGTTCATTGTTCTATCTTGCTTCTTGAATGGATCTTTTACTCATATATTGATCATTTAAAAATATGGGTTCTGTGAGTTATGTAGGGCTTCCTTTTTTTTTTTTTTTTTGCGGTACGTGGGCCTTTCACTGTTGTGGTTTCTCCCGTTGCGGAGCACAGGCTCCGGACGGGCAGGCTCAGCGGCCATGGCTCATGGGCCTAGCCACTCTGCAGCATGTGGGATCTTCCCGGACCGGGGCACGAACCCGTGTCCCCTGCATCAGCAGGTGGACTCTCAACTACTGTGCCACCAGGGAAGCCCTATGTAGGGCTTTCAAATGCTGGTGGTATTAATTTCGCCAGCAATCTAATCAGAAAAGTCTTTTAGTAGTAGGAAAATGTGAGGATCTTAGTGGTAAATTCTAGTTTTCTAAAATCCTAATTTCCACTTTAAACATCAAAGGTTATCATTGGAAACATATACTGTTAATTATTTTCCTTGAAGTGACAGACTTCATTCATTTTGAATAAAGTATTTGCCAAATACCCAATTATGAATAAGCATAGTTTATCTATCATTGGTTCCTTCAAGTAAATGGTGCCTCATGTAAAAGAGGCTAGTTTAAAAAAATAAAAAGAAAGGGCGCTGGTTAACTTATAACTCAGTCTCACAGGTGGTTTTCTTGAGTCAATCTTTACACTTCCTTTTTCAGCAGCAATTCTTTACACATACTTCTTGTTTATTTCTTGCCAAAGTATATTAAAAAGTGTATTTAATGGTCAGGAATTAAGAAAATTAGTATGTATTCCTGCATCATCAAAAACATTCTTAAGTGTAACTGGACTTTTCTTTTTCTTACAAGTGTGTGACAGTGAAGAAAGTAACAATTACTTTTGCAGTTTGGTTCCAGTGCCTTGATTCATACTAAGGCCCCTAAAGTTTTATCCTCCATTGCTTTGGAACCATCAGTGAACATGCCAATATAGTAAAAACGATAAAAGATTTTGGTCTTATTTTGAAAATATTTTGACCTTATTAGCCCCCCAAAAGGTTTCAGGTAACTTTAAGGGTACAGCCAATGTTGAGGACTACTCTTTTGGATCAGTACTTCTTAAATATTAATGCACATGTAAATTACCTGGGGATCTTATTGAGGTACAGAGTCAAATTCAGTAGTCTTGAGGTGGGACCTGAAAATTGCATTTGTAAAAAGTTCCCAGGTAAAGATGATGCTTCCTGTAGTTGGCCACACGTTGAGTAACAAGTCTCTAGACCTGCATCATCCAATACAGTAGCCATTAGTTCCATGTGACTACTTTAATTTAAATTTAAAGTAATTAAAATGAAATAAAATTAAATGTTCAGTTAATCAGTCATGTTAGCCACATTTTGATCACTCAAAGCCACCTGAGGCTAGTGTCTATCATACTAGACAGAGCAAATATAAAACATATCCATAATCACAGAAAGCCATTGAACAATGATGTTCTAGATTGTTTGCATGGAGTTAATAATGACAGGCTCATGTAACTAAGTTTATTTAAACATTAATCAGAAACTACCCTTCAAAACATGTGGGAATAACTTATTATGAATAACTTCACCATTTTTCTGATAAATGCAAAAAAGGCAAATAATTTAGGATTTAAAATAATGTTTTAAACTCAATAGCTTCAAGTTGCCTGACCAATTTCTTATAAACTCCTTACTGCCATGTCTTTATGAGTTATGTAAACTGATACTGCCAAGGCTGGAGTATGATATTCTATTTTTTGTGGAAGAAAGGTTTCTGTTTAAAAGTTTAAAAGATTAAGAGTGACTGATATGGAGATAGAAAAATTTGTACTCACTGTAAATGATTTTCATAATCAAAACATAGTCTTCCATACAACTCACGAGGAACAATTTCGGTAAAATAACTCCACTGGGGAGAATAAAAGGTTATGCCTCAAAGGTTAGCAGGAGGGATAGTTGTTTTTCCTGGGCACACGCCAGTGCAGACAGCGTGCTGAGAGGCATTCCTTGGAGTTCTTAGGCAGTTCTTACTCCGATGAGAGCTGGCCAAACTCTGCATACCCCACCTGACTCAAGGAAACGTTCCAAGGTAGGCTTTCCAACAGCATTCCTAGTTTGCAAAGTTCGCAAGCTGAGACGAGCCTATTTGGAGTGAAGAGCAAGTAAAAGCTAACAAAAATAAGAGGAAAGTGGGGAGGCTGTTCTAGATTGTACTGTGGGCTCTTCTTTAGGTTGTTTTCAGTCACCTCTCTATCCATAAGCACAGTTTACTATATACTTGTAAAGAATAGGTTGTAAATGTAGCACACCTGAAACAAGGCTTGTTCTTTGGGGCTACAAGAATGTCTCAATAGCCATGCACAAAACCTTTTGTCAAGCATTCCAGCTTTAAAAGTGTATGTAGTGCTGGATCTTTTGGGAGAAGTGAAAATTTCCTACCCTGATAATGGTCTCTGTTTATGTACCTAACGTGCTTCCATAAAATTCTTCAGTCAGAAGACAGAGAGAGTGTTCCATCAGTCTTGGCCACTGGTTTGCCACTGCCCAGAAGCACAAGATTAGCAGCTTTTATAATTTCATCCTCCAGGGTAGGTGGAGATGCTGTTCTTGTCAGTTGAATTCTCATTTGAGTCGATGTATCTTGGCTTTGAAACTTTCCAGATATTAGTAAAATACCCCCACGAGGAGCAGACTGATGAACTACATTGGAATCTCCACCTAAGAAACGTGTTTTCCTGTTGCCAGTTAGCTATCTATCTGTGGTTGTGTAACTGGACCACCATTGTGTCAGTCTCCCAGCTCCCATGTTCATGTTAGAGCCACATCTTAACTCTGTGCTCTGTCTCGGACCCTGGAGTTAGGTCCCTGTGGTCACCATTATGGTGAGAGGTCAGGCAAGGGGCGTTGTTTTTATTATTTGGTTGAAACAAAAATAGGGACATTTTAGGTAAAAAGTAGGATTTCCTTTTGCTCTTAGATATGGAGGTGGAGCATGAGGGGAGGCAGATTGTTGAATCTAGGGATGCAGAACTGTGGATGTGGGACTGAGGATAGTGTGTGAGGGCCAACTGTAAGTTACAAGCAGGTTTTGGACTGCTGGGAGGGTTGATACCTCCAATCCCCTGCCTTGTTCCAGGGTCAACTGTATGAGGAACCTCAAAAAATAGAAGTGCCCTGAACCCCTCTAGGTCTCTGAGAATGCCTGCTTGCAATCTAAATCACATGGAGTTATTTTTAATTGACAAGTTAGAATATTAGTTTATGTGGTACAATTAGATAATTCAGCCACAGTTAATTACAGTATAATTCTTGCCAGAATTTCTTTTAGAGGCAGCCTAATTAATTAACACATTAACTTTGTTCTCTAGCTTTGGCCCTATTTACCTGAGCAGCTGTGCTAGTTTGCTAGGTTGTTAGCCAGGTTGTTATTCAGGCTCCTGCTGTTACTGTGTTAAAATTTCCTCTTGTCTCTCAGCTTTTGTAGAAGGCTAGAGACTCACACATTCACTTCAGATATCACTTATTCAAGTTCCTTCATTTTAAAAACAAAGAAATTGAGGCCCAGATAAGTTAAAACACTTGTTCAAAAAACAGAGTCGTGGAACTTCCCTGGTTGTCCAGTGGTTAAGACTTCGCCTTCCAATTTAGGGGGTGTGGGCCTGATCCCTGGTCGGGGAGCTAGGATCCCACATGCCTCACGGCCAGAAAACCAAAACATAAAACAGAAGCAATATTGTGAAAAATTCAATAAAGACTTTAAAAAAGGTTCACATCAAAAAAATCTTTAAAAAAAAACAACCAAAAAACACAAAGGTAGTAAGTAGCAGAATCAGTACTAGAAAACCATCTCTCTTTTCCTTTATGTGGCAGTCCATTGGAAATGGCAGTTTCTCTGGCTCTCCTCCAATGTGTGTCCTTTCTCCTACAGGCACTTTATCTTTAGCTTCTGGTTTTGACCACCTTGGGTGAGCAGTGATGAGTAGAAAACATTCATTCTGCTGAATATTTAGGAAATTTTTCGAGATAATCCACACATCCATGTTTGTTCATTGCCAACAGTAGTACTTCCAAAAAGAATCCACGTTTTGTACATTGAGACTTTGGACTGCAGAGTCCTTCTTGGCCAGGTACTATGCAATATGTTTCTTTGTATAGATTCTGAAATTAGTTAAAATTAAACAGAGCATCAAATTTAATATCTCCATTGCTTGTATAATGAAATCATTCTAATATAAGCACTAGGACCAGATTATGTGACTTCAGATACATTCTACCATATCAGTTTTGGGACCTTGAATAAGTAACTTTACCTCTCTGTGTCTCAGTTTCCTCATTCATAAAATGGGGCTAATAATAGTTTTTATCTTACAGAGTTGCTGTAAAGGATAAATGAAATATTACATGCATAGCTTTTGGAATAGTGCCTAAAACTTAGCCATTATTGGTATTTTTATAGTTTAATCCAAGTTTTCTTACTAAAAGGCATACATGATGGGAATTTTTGAGTATGCATCTCAAAGATACATATTTCTTTATATTATATTTGTATCACTGTCCTATTACATATATATAAACTACAAGAATAGAAATTAAAATTGATGAGATAAAGCATTAAAACTTTTTGGTTGCCAAGAGACTGTTGCATATATATCCCCACTGGAAACTCTGGACACTACTGGTCTACTCTCATGCCCTGTATTTTGTGCTATTGCTGCCTTCATTTTTATTTCACAGTCTACCATCAACCACAAAATGAGCAAAGGACAAGCTTCTTTCCTCTCCTAAAGCAATTATTCCTGTGATAACACTGCTAACTTTAATCAAATTTAGTGGTTTAAAGTGCTGGTAAACTTAACAACATATATCTTCAGTAATTAAGGACTTTTCCCCATCTGGCACCAGTGGAATTATTCTGTGGTCATTAGTCATAGGCTGTAACAAATTACACTGTATGCTCAGTAGTTAGAATTTTTTTATTGCTTAAATCTGAAGGCTATCATAGCTTTTCAGTGTCTTTGTTTTTAAAATATGTTTTGTTCATAGATGGAAGTGCATAAAAATGTTCTCTTTCTTTTCATATTTTTTAGTTTGTCAGTGGAGGATTTTGCATATGGTCCTAGTTACAATAGGGAACCAGAGACATTCCACAGAGGTCTTGGATGTTCCGTATGTCAGAGTCCCATATGGGCTGCAGATGATGTTTAAAATGAAGGTTGTCTTTGGATAGCTTTACACTAAGACATATCAAACACAATTTGTAAGATGATTAATGCTACAGGAATTATTTTTCTCAATTTTTATGTGGTTACAGAAGTTGTTGAGGCATCTCCAAGATGATAAGTAATTATGAAAATTCAAATCAATTTTTTATTTAAGGATTTAAGTTGGTTACCCATTTTCATTTTAGAGGAGGTAGAAGTGCTCATTCAGTTAATAATGACACAATAACCATGAGTGTACTACTGGAATTGTTAGCAAGTTCATTTTATAACTTCTCTCAGATATAATTTTAAGAAGCAATTATTTTGGAGACTAACCTCTTGTCAATTGTTTTGTCTATGGTTTCTCTTGCTGTGCAAAGCTTTTGAGTTTAATTAGGTCCCATTTGTTTATTTTTGTTTTTATTTCCATTACTCTAGGAGATGGCTTGAAAAATATACTGCTGCGGTTTATGTCAAAGAGTGCTCTGCCTATGTTTTCCTCTAAGAATTTTATAGTATCTGGTCTTACAATTAGGTCTTTAATCCATTTTGAGTTTATTTTTGTGTATGGTGTTAGAGAGTGTTCTAATTTCATTCTTTACATGTAGCTGTCCAGTTTTCCCAGCACCATTTATTGAAGAGACTGTCTTTCCTCCATCGTATAGTCTTGGCTCCTTTGTCATAGAAGCACTTTGCTGTACACCTGAAGCTAATACAACATTGTTAATCAACTATCGTCCAATATAAAATAAAAATTTAAAAAAGCAGTTATTACATATTATTACATACTGCACTAGAATTAACCTAGAGTTTACCTATATTATTTAATAAATAGTATTCTATCACATGTTACTTTAAAGAAAATTTTATCTTTAGTTAACAAAGATTCATTCTATTTTTGTAATTTTAAATATTTTGGGGTAATGCTGTGGGAATTCATAAAAAGTGTAGAAAACATAGTACACAACTTCATATAAGTAAAAATTATACAGAGAGAAAGTTATTAGAAATACAACTGAACAATCTCAAGACATAAAACTAATTACACATAATAATAATAAAGTGCAAAAATCGGAAAGGTGCTTGGTTCAAAGAGAATGAGTTGAGTCTAGTCACTTAAGTATCTGAATTCAG
This sequence comes from Tursiops truncatus, assembly GCF_011762595.2. Taxonomy (NCBI): domain Eukaryota; kingdom Metazoa; phylum Chordata; class Mammalia; order Artiodactyla; family Delphinidae; genus Tursiops; species Tursiops truncatus. The sequence goes on along the minus strand of NC_047038.1, from coordinate 88,840,885 downwards.
CTGTGGTAAAACTAGAATGACTTTATGATTGAGGAGGATTTTTAATAAGTATTTTTAAGGTTTAAAGGAAAGGAGGGAACAAATTTTCCCACCCTTTAGAGAGTTAACTTAAAAGGGACAGAAATTAGGGTGTGTCAAAAGGCTTCTTGGTCCAGGTCTTAAATTTGAGGAGGCCTCATGTGTTGGCTATTATTGGGTGCCAACTTGTACAAGAAAGCAGAAGTAAGTTACATCACAAACGTTGATATTAGTCTGGGATATTCTCCATTTAGTCGTCTAGGCACCATATTGCAAACAATTATGGGGGTTTGCTAAGCATTCATAATTAACCATAAATGGTGAGCCAATTTTGTTGGAGAAGATCAATGTAAGCCTAGGTCCCACTTCAAGAATAGTTTGTGTGGCGATTAGTTTTATGTGTTAACTTGGTTCTCAGTTTTTTGGTCTAACACCAGTCTAGATGTTGCTGTGAAGATATTTTTTAGATGTGATTAATATTCAAATCAGTAGACTTTGAATAAAGCAGATTATTCTCCATGATGTGGATGGGTCTTACCAATAAGTTGAAGACTTTATGAGGAAACACTGAGGTCTCACGAGGGGGAAGGAATTCTGCTTCCATACTTGCCTTTGGACTCAAGACTGCAATGTCAACACTTGCCTGGCTCTCCAGCCTGCCAACCAGCCTGCCAAACTAAATCAACCTCTCCCCTCCTCCCCCTCCCCCATCTCCTTCTCCTCCTCCTCCTTCTCCTCCTTCTTCTTCTCCTCCTCCTCCTCCTTCTTCTCCTCCTCCTCCTCCTCCTTCTCCTCCTCCTCCTCCTTCTCCTCCTCCTCCTTCTTCTCCTCCTCCTCCTTCTCCTCCTCCTCCTCCTCCTTCTTCTCCTCTGACTTCTCCTCCTCCTTCTTCTTCTCCTCCTCATCCTCCTCCTTCTTCTCCTCCTCCCCCCTCCCCCTCCTCCTCCTCCTCCTCCTCCTCTCTTTGTTAATGCATCATAATCTGTTCTGAATCTCTGAAGGACTTTGACTAACACAGGGTATGAACAGTTGCTGTTACTCATAGTGATTGATATTTCCTCAAAGGCACAGTAGGATTTTATCTTTCAGTAACCATACATGTTACCTCTATTTATTCAAGAAACTGTGTCAAAAATGCAATCACATAGTCACCTTTAAAATATATACATATATTTTAATCATATTTTTATATTTATTTGTAGCATAGTCCATAAAAATTCCTGGGAATTTAAAAAATATTTTATATTGTCTGTTTATGTTTTTGATACTTTTAAACTTGTTGTCACATAGAGTAGAAGCACATCGTACTCATTTTATTTAACTGTACATAAAACTACATTTTTTTCCTCCTCCCTCCCTCCCTTCCTTGTTTCTTTTCACCAGCTTTGTAATAATATTTCAAGGTCTATTCATAATTTTTCAATATAAGAACAATTTCTCTTGCCATTAATAGAAAATGACATATTTTAATCACACAATGAATTCCCTGATTTTAGGTCGTATTTAAGAAATAGTTTAGTAGAAAAGTGTGGCAATACAGATGATCAAGCTGCAAAAGTTTTATTCTACTAATAATATGCAGGTCTCTGATTTGTTGCTTTATCCTTTAACTTCAAATTTATTATGTTGAACCATATAAAATTGCTGATATTCAACCATTTATGACCTACAAAATCTTTTTTTTTTTTTTTGCGGTACGCAGGCCTCTCACTGTTGTGGCCTCTCCCGTTGCGGAGCACAGGCTCTGGACGCGCAGGCTCAGTGGCCATGGCTCACGGGCCCAGCCACTCCGCGGCATGTGGGATCTTCCCGGACCGGGGCACGAACCCGTGTCCCCTGCATCGGCAGGCGGACTCTCAACCACTGCGCCACCAGGGAAGCCCCAAACTCTTTTTTGTTCTTATTACAGAAAACCACTTAATGATCCACAAACATGGCAGTTTTATCATAGAGCCCATCCAAACGTAAGGAAACTTCACTGACACCTAGGATTACCTACACCAGAGCATGGGAAGAGTTAACAGCAAGTGGCCTCAAAATCTAAATGCTGCCCAGGTCTCACTGAACCAATTAGGGAAATCTCCTGCCCTTGGTGGCTCAAATACAAGAGAGGTCAATCCTGTGAGGTGATCAGGAGGATGCTTTGAGCGTACTATAAAAAAGATAGCTCAGTAAAACGGGAGATTTATTGATGAATGTTAATGTTATAATGATGGGTTCTATTTCTTAAGGACAATCTTTTGAGTGATAAGGTTAACAAAAATATCAAAACTCCACTGCTAGGAAAAATGATTTCTATATGGAAAGTTAGGAAGACAAAACGATGAAATAAAGGAGGAGAGGCTCTTTTGTAAAATAAATAGAAGTCCAAGACTGGGTCATGGCTCTGAGATGGATGGGAAAAATTATAATCAGGGTCATGAACAAAAACAGCAGTCTATATGATAAAAGTAGGAATAGTGACAAATCAGTGTAATATAATCACAAAGTAATTTGGTACCATTAATGTATTATAAAAATTTTAAGAAAAGATAAATAATGCTTTAGAAAAGTTATAAATGTATGGTTTATTTTGAAAAGCATTTTCAGAATTTTTATAATTCCAAACATTCTGCTCTTGGTTAGTTATCTTCTACTAATTATTATCTTCCTCAACTTAAACCAACATTATTAGTTTACACACAAAAAGAATGGTCTAAAAAACAGAAATGGGTTAGAACTGAAATAAGAAGAAGATGAGTGAAGTATAATGTTTTATTACTTACAATGTAGTATAGTGTAAGTTTTTTGGGGGGGTTCAGATAGGGCTGCTTCTCTGAGTATATGTGGGTAAGCTACAATATTTGTGTTAAAAAAGCACTCTGAATTTTGCTGCACTAGAACTTGTCATATAACATGTGGTTCACTGAAGGTCATTCCCTCAAGTACATGATGTGCCGTGTGAAGTTTGAAACTAGTAATCTTGACGGTACGTGAAATGGTAGGATTGAAATGTGGTCTGCACAAGATGCCACAAGACAAAATACCAGAAGAAAAACATTACCACAGTGCTGTTTGCCTTGTAATCACTCCTATATTTATTTACTTTAGTTTTTTTTGTTTGTTTGTTTTCAACTCAACTCTAACCCAGATATTTGAGTTAACTCAGTGGACTCTTAAGGTCATCTGCTTACTTGATTTTTGCAACATAAATAATTATAGCATAATTTTAAAATGTTTTAATTAACCAAACAGATACAGATTAAGAAAAGAATATTAGAGGAAGTTTCCTAAATATCTTTAAATTCAAGACCCTCTTGTAGAAGATAGAGAAGGCATCTTCTGTGATGATTTAGACTAGAAATTTATCAACCAACAGTCTTCAAGTGTAGCCATATAGGATTTTTTAAACAGAAACATTTCACATAAAAATCTGTTTTTCAAGCTTCTCTTGAAAACTGAGAACACTTTGGCAACATCAGGCCTGCTTCCTCCATGGCGCCAATCAGCTGTGGAATAGCAGCGACTGCTTTTGGACTAGGCAAGTGCTCTTTCACTTGCTACAGCCCCACCCCCCGCCCCCGTCCTGGCCAACCTCATGTAACTCTTAGCTACCTGATTTCTGTAGGCATCTGCGTCTGTGACTTAGTAAAGAGACACATTTCAGTTCTGCATGACAATTTTTTTTTTTGAGGTAGAATTGACAAATAAAACACTAGTTTCAGGGTTATGGCATAATGATTCAATATTTGCAAATATTGCAAAGTGTTCACCACAGTAAGTCTAGTTAGCATCTGTCACCACACATAGCTATAGTTTTCTTCCTTGTGATGAGAACTTTTCAGATCTACTCTCTTAGCAACTTTCCAATATGCAGTACAGCATTATAGTCCCCACAGCATGACAACTTTAGCCTTCTAACAGTGAGACAGGCTGCCTCATGGGGTAGTGGGTGGCCCTGCTCTGAAGTGTTAAAGACGGTCTAAGTGTAGAGAGAATCAAGAAAAATAGGTGTGAGACTTGGCTAGATGGCCTCTCAAAATTGTTTTCACCTCTAAACTCCTTTGATTTGCTTCATTAATGTAGCGTCATTTTCTGAGAAATGTTAGTCTTTACAAATTTCACTTTTTTTAAATCTTTTTTTACAAGAAAGGTAATAAGAAATCAAGACATGCAACTGGCATGTATTAGGAAATGAATGGAAGGTGTCTATCCCTGAACCCAGGGCCTTTCTGTCCAACATATCTATTTGTTCATTTGGCATTTATTTATTCAGCTCCTTCTTTGTGTTCAGGATCCTGGGAATGTAGGGCTACAGTGAATAGACAAAGTATATGCTTTTATGGGAGTTTGTATCTGGACTTTGGAAATAGAAAATAAATAAGTATATAATTTTAAAGAGTAACAAGTACTATTAAGAAAATGAGGCAGAGTGAGCCAATCTGTGTGCATTCTTTTAGAAAAGGTAGTTGAAAAATACTCCCAAGAAAGTAATATTTAAGCAGCGAATGAATGAGTAGAAAGGGTTAGCTATGCAAGGATATAGGGTTAAGGGTGAGGAGTGAATTTGACTTCTTCAAGGCACAACAAGAAAGCTACTGTAGATGTTGCATAGTGAACGAGAGAGAGAGGGCAAGAAATGAAGCCAGATCGTAGGGAATGTTCGGAGTACAGTGGGAAGACATGAGACGATTTTAATCTGGGGAATGATGTGATCTGATTTAGGGTTTGAAGGGTTGGTTTGGCAGATCTGTAAAAGACGAACTGCAGGGGGCAGAAGAGGATGCAGGGAGAACAACTGGGAAGCTGCTCCTGTAATCCAGGGTAGGTAGTAAAGGTGAAGTGGTGGGAAGTGATGATACAAGATTTATAGTGAAAAGAGAACTGACAGGATTTGATGCTGGGCTGAATCAAGAAGAGGGAGAGAGAGAGGAATGAGGAATGACTCCTCCGTTTTTGGATTGAGCAATTGGATGAATGATTGCTGGTAACGGAAATAGTGAAGACTGGGAGAAGCAAGTTCTCCCAGCAAAACCCAAGTAGCACATTAAATCTTTCCTGGAAAAGGTAGGACATAAATACACAAGAGAAATATATTGAGTACGAAGCATGAATATACTTATATTCACATGAAATAAATATGACACTCTCCCTCGTCCTGGAGGACTCATAGTCTAGTAGGGGAAACACATGTCAAAAATGTCATAAAAGTTTATATCCAATGTGATAGAGATGTGAACAAAGTGGAAGAGGAGGGCCTTTCCTTATGATCATTTCCTTATGATCAAGAGGTAAATAGACAGTTTTAACAACGGGCTCACTAGTATGTCTCAGGAATGGCTAGCAGCATGACTTGTGAACCTAAAAAAAAAAAAAAAATTTTTTTTAAATCACTATTCACCTATTCTTTTATGGGGAAAGGATTGGATTTTATTTAACCTTTTCTCAGAGGTCTTATTTTCTCACATTTCAATCATCCCCACAGTTCTCTGGTAAATTATCCCTTTACATCACATGATGGAGAGAACATGGAACATGAAAGAAATTTCAGTCTGTGCTGCTTTTTTCTACAAATTCTAATCTTGTTTTCACTCCCTTATCTCTTTTCTGTCTCAACAGCAACCAAAGCCTACCAAGTGTTTCTTAAGAGTCTATTATGAGCCAAGTACTTGTTTCTTTCCACATTCTCTTTACTTTCTGGCACTTGAAACTTTGAGTATGCTAAAATTTCCAGCTGTTATTTTAAAAGCATTCTTAGACTTCCTCTCTTCCTGACTCAAAGTTTTATTTTCTTCAGCACCTCCTACCTGTCTCTTTCACCTTGTTCTCCATTTCCCCCTTTTTGCTTAAGTAACCAATAACCTGACAGTCTGCCATGTTTTTGCTTCCTATAATTTAGCTCACTCCCCCCTTCCCCCACCCACGGTTCTTTCCCATTTCTTATTCTTTAATTGGAGCTTCCATATTCTCCTTGATTACCGTTTCTCTTTATTTTTCTGAGTTGTTCCCTGTCCATATCACTTAATTCTGTTCTCTCTAACATGGTCTACTGCCTACCATTTCTTTAGTAAATCCATATTAAAACAAATTTAATATATGAACTTTTCTAGGCAGCTTAAAATAGTTCGATAATGTTGATTAGATTAAAGATGTTTCAAACATCATTATGAATGGTTACTGCTGCCAAACAGCAATGCATGTATTTTTTCCTTTCTTGCTGACTGGGGTTTCCATTGATAACGTTTTCTTAAAAGAAAAAAAATTTTACGAACAACTGATCTATTTGTCTACTTGCCTGGTTTTAATTGGGCAGGGACCGAGTAAAGACTGTAATTAAGTATAATCCAATCGTACCAAATAAAAATCCAAATAAAAGGTTAACCAAGTTAGATTTAGAGAAGATAATAAGACATAAATGAAGATACACATGAAGAGAAAAGCAAGGAGTGAAACACATTTCCAAGGTCCGTCCTTGTCAATAGATATTTAAGAGCCCTTTATTGGAAATTTCTGTCATTACAGATTCAGGAGGAATTATACTTCTTCTTTGAAACTGAACAAGATTCCTTTTTTCCTATGCACTGCTAGAAAGACTGAAGGCAAATTCATGGCCTAAAGCAACTTCTCTTTCTTCCTTCTTTGACCCTCTATCAAGAAAGACGTTTTCAGCCCCAAAGCATTTTGTTTCCTTATCGACTGTCTATTTTTAATTTGTTATCTGTGGCATAATATTTATGTAAGCCACCCCAATTGTTCTGATGAGAGATGGCATATAAACACTCTTCCTTAATAAACACCCTTCCTAACCATTTGGTGTCACTGTTCACCCTGTTTCAACCCCAGTCTTAACTGACTAGAATATGAGCCATTTGGTTAGAAAAACTGTCACATTTGGAAAGGAGCAGCCAGTCAGAGAGAAATTAAATTGTTTTTCTTTGTCTGCCTACTGTTCCAAGTTTTTGCTGGCGTTGCCAGTCATTTGGAGAGAGAAGTGTGGGGCTCGTTCAGCTGTCAGTGAGTGTGAAGGAGGTTGGGTGGATGCATGCCAGCCTCTGCTTTTTGCCGTGGAGTCAATAACTGGAGGCTGGGTAGGCACTGGGGGAGGCTCCACCAAGTCACTTTCAGAGGAAACAGCCGAGGCTTCTGAGGAAAGAAAGCTTTGTCACTGTTGTGAAACTGATGGCATTGGTCTGCGAGGCAAAGCTCATATTTCCCACTTTGATAATCTCTGGCATTAAGAGTCTTTGTGGGCAAAACAACTTTATACTATTCACCAAAAGCTGAATTTGTCTTAAGGTTAGTCCAGTCATTCAACAGGGGTGAGATGCTGAAATAGTAAGGATCTCTCTGTGTGAATCAGTCTCTTGAGATGGCTCTGGAGTGTTGGGTCAGATCCCATTGTATTTGTCTGAGGAGAGTGATTGGGGAGATATTTAGAGGTGTAGCTCTCAAGTGTGATGAGAATGAGAAAAACATAGATGGAGTGAATCGATGTTTGATTGAGAAAAGTTATCAAGGAAAAAACTAATCCTAAGGAGAATGGTGGAAGATATATAAACCATGGAGCTCACTGTAAAATACAGTAAGCTAATATGGCATGTTTAAATTCAGAGGCCAGTTTGTCAGACATTCAGTGTTAATAAGTATATATTGGGTTGGCCAAAAAGGTCGTTCAGGTTTCTCCATAACATCCTTATGGAAAAATGAGGATGAACTTTTTGGCCAATCCAATATTTCCAGAACTATAACAGAAATTAGTGACTCAACTGATGATAAATTAGTCTAGTGACTTTAGGATGGTGATCCGTCCTATAGGAAAAGCATGTGTTAGAAACAATGACAGGAAGAAATTTCCCTTTCCCCAGGTTTTGATGTTTACTTAGTGATTGTGTTACTATGCTAAGGGCTACTTTTTTTAAACATCTTTACTGGAGTATAATTACTTTACAATGGTGTGTTAGTTTCTGCTTTATATCAAAGTGAATCAGCTATACAGATACATATATCTCCATATCTCTTCCCTCTTGTGTCTCCCTTCCATCCTCCCTATCCCACCCCTCTAGATGGTCACAAAGCACCGAGCTGATCTCCCTGTGCTATGCGGCTGCTTCCCACTAGCTATCTATTTTACATTTGGTAGTGTATATATGTCCATACCACTCTCTCACTTTGTCCCAGCTTACCCTTCCCGCTCCCCATGTCGTCAAGTACATTCTCTACGTCTGCATCTTTATTCCTGTCCTGCCCCTAAGTTCTTCAGAACCAATTTTTTGTTTTGTTTTAGATTCCATATATATGTGTTAGTATATGGTATTCGTTTTTCTCTTTCTGACTTACTTCACTCTGTATGACAGACTCTAGGTCCATCCACCTCACTACAAATAACAAATAACTCAATTTTGTTTCTTTTTTTTTTTTGCGGTACGCGGGCCTCTCACTGTTGTGGCCTCTCCTGTTGTTGAGCACAGGCTCCAGACGCACAGGATCAGTGGCCATGGCTTACGGGCCCAGCCGCTCCGCGGTATGTGGGATCTTCCCGGGCCGGGGCACAAACCCGTGTCCCCTGCAACGGTAGGCAGACTCTCAACCACTGTACCACCAGGGAAGCGTTTCGTTTCTTTTTATGGCTGAGTAATATTCCATTGTATATATGTGCCAGATCTTCTTTTTTTTTTTTTACATCTTTATTGGAGTACAATTGCCCCACAATGGTGTGTTAGCTTCTGCTCCATAACAAAGTGAATCAGTCATACACACACACACACACACACACACACACACACACGTTCCCACATCTCCTCCCTCTTGCGTCTCCCTCCCTCCCACCCTCCCCATCCCACCCCTCCAGGCTGTCACAAAGCACCCAGCTGATCTCTCTGTGGTGCCAGATCTTCTTTATCCATTCATCTGTTGATGGACATTTAGGTTGCTTCCATGTCCTGGCTATTGTAAATAGAGCTGCAATGAACATTTTGGCTTGACTTTTTTTGAATTATGGTTTTCTCAGGATATATGTATGCCCAGTAGTGGGATTGCTGGGTCATATGGTAGTTCTATTTTTAGTTTTTTAAGGAACCTCCATACTGTTCTCCATAATGGCTATATCAATTTACATTCCCACCAACAGTACAAGAGGGTTCCCTTTTTTCTCCACACCCTCTCCAGCATTTATTGTTTGTAGATTTGATGATGGCCATTCTCACTGGTGTGAAGTGATACCACATTGTAGTTTTGATTTGCATTTCTCTAATGATTAGTGACGTTGAGCATCCTTTCATGTGTTTGATGGCAATCTGTGTATCTTCTTTGGAGAAATGTCTATTTAGGTCTTCTGCCCATTTTTGGATTGGGTTGTTTGTGTTTTTGGTGCTGAGCTGCTTGTACATTTTGGAGATTAATCCTTTGTCAGTTGCTTCATTTGCAAATATTATCTCCCATTATAAGGGTTGTCTTTTCGTCTTGTTTATGGTTTCCTTTGCTGTGCAAAAGCTTTTAAGTTTCATTAGGTCCCATTTGGGATTTCTGTTTTTGTGATACATTTTTTTTTAATTTTTGAATTTATTTTTTTATACAGCAGGTTTTTATTAGTCATCTATTTTATACACATCAATGTATACATGTCAATCCCAATTGCCCAACGCTTCACACCACCACCCCCACTCCCCCGCAGCTTTCCACCCTTGGAATTTTTGTTTTTATTTCCATTTCTCTAGGAGGTGGATCAAAAAGGATCTTGCTGTGATTTATATCATAAAGTGTTCTGCCTGTGCTTTCCTCTAAGAGTTTTATAGTCTCTGGCCTTACATTTCATTCTTTAATGCATTTTGAGTTTAGTTTTGTGTATGGGGTTAGGGAGTGATCTAATCTCATTCTTTTACATGTAGCTGTCCAGTTTTCCCAGCACCACTTATTGAAGAGGCTGTCTTTTCTTCATTGTATATTCTTGCCTCCTTTATCAGAAATCAGGTGACCATATGTGTGTGGGTTTATCTCTGGGCTCTCTATCCTGTTGCATTTGTCTATATTTCTGTTTCTGTGCCAGTACCATGCTGTCTTGATTACTGTAGCTCTGTAGTATAGTTGAAGTCCGGGAGCCGGATTTCTCCAGCTCCGTTTTTCTTTCTCACGATTGCTTTGGCTATTCGTGGTCTTTTGAGTTTCCCTACAAATTGTGAAATTTTTTGTTCTAGTTCTGAGAAAAATGCCATTGGTAGTTTCATAAGGATTGCATTGAATCTGTAGATTGCTTTGGGGAGTAGAGTCATTTTCACAATATTGTTTCTTCCAATCCAAGAACATGGTATATCTCTCCATCTATTTGTATCATCTTTAATTTTTTCATCAGTTTCTTACAGTTTTCTAAATACAGGTCTTTTGTCTCCTTAGATAGGTTTATTCCTAGGTACTTCATTCTTTTTGTTACAGTGGTAAATGGGAGTGTTTCCTTAATTTCTCGTTCAGATTTTTCATCATTAGTGTATAGGAATGCAAGGGATTTCTGTGCATTAATTTTGTATCCTGCTACTTTATCACATTCATTGATTAGCTCTACTAGTTTTCTGATAGAGTCTTTACAATTCTCTATGTATTGTATCATGTCATGTGCAAACAGTGACAGCTTTACTTCTTCTTTTCTGATTTGGATTACTTTTATTTCTTTTTCTCCTCTGATTGCTGTGGCTAAAACTTCCAAAACTATGTTCAATAATAGTGGTGAGAGTGGACAACCTTGTCTTTTTCCTGGTCTTAGTGGAAACAGTTTCATTGTTTCACCATTGAGAACAATGTTGGCTGTGTGTTTGTCATATATGGCCTTTATTATGTTGAGGTAAGTTCCCTCTATGCCTGCCTTCTGGAGGGTTTTTATCATAAATGGGTGTTGAAATTTGTCAAAAGCTTTTTCTGCCTCTAGTGAGATTATCATATGGTTTTTATCCTTGAATTTTCTAATTTGGTATATCACATGAATTGCTTTGCGTATATTGAAGAATCCTTGCATTCCTGGGATAAACCCCACTTGATCACTGTGTATGATCATTTTAATGTGCTGTTGTATTCCGTTTGCTAGTATTTTGTTGAGGATTTTTGCATCTATGTTCATCAGTGATATTGACCTATAGCTTTCTTTCTTTGTGTCATCTTTGTCTGCTTTTGGTATCAGTGTGATTGTGGCTTCGCAGAATGAGTTTGAGAGTGGTCCTCCCTCTGCTATATTTTGGAAGAGTTTGAGAAGGATACGTGTTAGCTCTTCTCTAAATGTTTGATAGAATTCGCCTGTGAAGCCATCTGGTCCTGGACTTTTGTTTGTTGGAAGATTTCTAATCACAGTCTCAATTTCAGTGCTTGTGATTGGTCTGTTTATATTTTCTGTTTCCTACTGGTTTAGTCTCGGAAGGCTGTGCTTTTCTAAGAATTTGTCCATTTCTTCCAGGTTGTCCATTTATTGGCATAGAGTTGCTTGTAGTAATCTCTCATGATCCTTTGTATTTTGCAGTGTCAGTTGTTACTTCTCCTTTTTCATTTCTATTGAGTCTTCCTCCTTTTTTTCTTGATGCGTCTGGATAATGGTTTTTCAGTTTTATTTATGTTCTCAGAGAACAAGCTTTTAGGTGTATTGATCTTTGCTATTCTTTCCTTCATTTCTTCTTCATTTATTTCTGATCTGATCTTTATGATTTCTTTCCTGCTGCTAACGTTGGGGTTTTTTTTGTTCTTCTTTAATTGCTTTAGGTGTAAGGTTAGGTTGTTTATTTGAGATGTTTCTTCTTTCTTGAAGTAGGATTGTATTGCTATAAACTTCCCTCTTAGAAATGCTTTTACTGCATCTCATTAGTTTTGGGTCATTGTGTTTTCATTGTCATTTGTTTCTAGGTATTTTTTGATTTCCTCTTTGATTTCTTCAGTGACTTTTTGCTTATTTAGTAGTGTATTGTTTAGCCTCCATGTGTTTGTAATTTTTACGGATTTTTTTCTGGAATTGATATCTAGTCTCACTGCGTTGTGGTCGGAAAAGATACTTGATACGATTTCAATTTTCTTAACTTAACCAAGGCTCCATTTGTGACCCAAGATAGGATCTATCCTGGAGAATGTTCCATGAGCACTTGAGAAGAAAGTGTATTTTACTATTTTTGGATAGAATGTCCTATAAATATCAATTAAGTCCATCTTGTTTAATGTATCATTTTAAACTTGTGTTTCTGGGCTTCCCTGGTGGCACAGTGGTTGAGAGTCTGCCTGCCAATGCAGGGGACACAGGTTCGTGCCCCGGTCCGGGAAGATCCCACATGCCGCGGAGCGGTTGGGCCCATGAGCCATGGCCACTGAGCCTGCACGTCCAGAGCCTGCGCTCCGCAGTGGGAGTGGCCAGAACAGTGAGAGGCCCGCGTACCGCAAAAATAAATAAATAAATAGATATAAAACTTGTGTTTACTTATATATTTTCATTTTGGATGATCTATCCATATGTGAAAGTGGGGTGTTAAAGTCCCCTATTATTAGTGGTTACTGTCCTTTTCCCCTTTTATGTCTATAAGCATTTGCCTTATGAATTGAGGTGCTCCTTTGTTAGGTGCATAAATATTTACAATTGTTACATCTTCTTGGATTGATCCCTCGATCACTATGTAGTGTCCTTCTTTGTCTCTTGTAATAGTCTTTATTTTAAAGTCTATTCTGTCTGTTATGAGAATTTCTATGCCAGCTTTCTTTTGATTTCCATTTGCATGGAATATATTTTTTTTTTTTTTTTTTTTTTTTTGCGGTACACGGGCCTCTCACTGCTGTGGCCTCTCGCATTGCGGAGCACAGGCTCCAGACACGCAGGCTCAGCAGCCATGGCTCACGGGCTTAGCCGCTCTGCGGCATGTGGGATCCTCCTGGACCAGGGCACGAACCCGCGTCCCCTGCATCGGCTGACGGACTCTCAACCACTGCGCCACCAGGGAAGCCCCTGGAATATCTTTTTCCGTCCCCTCACGTTCAGTGTGTATGTGTCCCTAGGTCTGAAGTGGATCTCTTGTAGACAGCATATATATGGGTCTTAGTTTTGTATCCATTCAGCCAGTCTTTGTCTTTTGTTTGGAGCATTTAATCCACTTACATTTAAGGTAGTTATTGATATGTATGTTCCTATTACCATTTTCTTAATTGTTTTGGATTTGTTATTGTAGGTCTTTTCCTTCTCTTGTGTTTCCTGCCTAGAGAAATTCCTTTAGGATTTGTTGTAAAGCTGGTTTGGTGGTCCTGAATTCTCTTCGCTTTTGCTTGTCTGTAAAGGTTTTAATTTCTCTCTCAAATCTGAATGAGATCCTTGTTGGGTAATTTTGGTTGTAGGTTTTTCCCTTTCATTACTTTAAATATGTCCTGTCATTCCCTTCTGGCTTGCAGAGTTTCTGCTGAAGGATCAGCTGTTAACCTTATAGGGATTCCCTTGTATGTTATTTGCTGTTTTTCTCTTGCTGCTTTTAATGTTTTTTCTTTGTATTTAATTTTTGATAGTTTGATTAATATATGTCTTGGCATGTTTCTCCTTGTGTTTATCCTGTATGGGACTCTCTGCGCTTCCTGGACGTGACTATTTACTTTCCCATATTAGGGAAGTTTTCAACTATAATCTCTCAGATATTTTCTCAGTCCCTTTCTTTTTCTCTTCTTTTTCTGGGACCCCTATACTTCAAATTTTGGTTTGTTTATTGTTGTCCAAGAGGTCTCTGAGACTGTCCTCAATTCTTTTCATTCTTTTTTCTTTATTCTGTTCTGCGGTAGTTATTTCCACTATTTTGTCTTCCAGGTCACTTATCCATTCTTCTGCCTCAGTTATTCTGTTATTGATTCCTTCTAGAGAATTTTTAATTACATTTATTGTGTTGTTCATCATTGTTTGTTTGCTATTAATTCTTCTAGGTTGTTGTTAAACGTTTCTTGTATTTTCTCCATTCTATGTCCAAGATTTTGGATCATCTTTACTATCATTTCTCTGAATTCTTTTTCAGGTAGACTGACTGTTTTCTCTTCATTTGTTTGGTCTGGTGGGTTTTTACCTTGCTCCTTCATGTGCAGTGTGTTTCTCTGTCTTCTCATTTTGCTTAACTTACTGTGTTTGGAGTCTCCTTTTTGCGGGCTGCAGGTTCGTAGTTCCCTTTGTTTTTGGTGTCCACCCCCAGTGGCTAAGGTTGATTCAGTGAGTTGTGTAGGCTTCCTGGTGGAAGAGACTGGTGCCGGTGTTCTGGTGGATGAGGCTGGTTCTTGTTTTTCTCGTGGGCAGGACTGCATCTGATGGTGTGTTTTGGGGTGTTTGTGACCTTATTATGATTTTAGGCAGCCTCTGTGCTAATCGGTGGGGTTGTGTTCCTGTCTTGCTAGTTGTTTGGTATTGAGTGTCCAGCACTGGAGCTTGCTGGTCATTGAGTGGAGCTGGGTCTTAGCGTTGAAATGGAGATCTCTGGGAGAGCTTTTGCAATTTGATATTATGTGGAGCCGGGAGGTCTCTGGTTGTCCAGTTGTTGTGAACGTGGCTCTCCCACTTCAGAGGCACAGACCTGACACCCAGCTGGAGCACCAAGACCCTGTCAGCCACATGACTCAGAAGAAAAGGGAGAAAAGAAAAAGAAGAAAGAAAAAATAATAAAATAAAATAATGTTATTAAAATAAAAAATTATTAAAAATTAAAATATTAAACAGTCATAAGAAAAGAAAGCAAGCAAGAAGAGAGCAACCAAACCAATAAATCCATCAGTGGTAACAAGCACTAAAAACTATACTAAAAAGCCCCCCCCAAAACAGAAAACCAAAAAACAGACAGAACCCTAGGGCAAATGGTAAAAGCAAAGCTATACAGACAGAATCACAGAAAGAAGCATACACATACACACTCACAAAAAGAGAAAAAGGAAAAAAAATGTATATCTATATATTTAAAAAAAAGGAAGAGAGCAACCACATCGATAAGGAATCTACTAATGGTAATAAACTCTAAATACTAAACTAAGATAAACATAAAACCAGAATCAAATTAAATGCAGAAAGCAAACCCCAAGTCTGCATTTGCTCCCGAAGTCCACTACCTCAGTTTTGGGATGATTTGTTGTCTATTTAGGTATTCCAGAGATGCAGGGGGGTACATCCAGTTGATTGTGGAGATTTAATCCGCTGCTCCTGAGGCTGCTGGGAGAAACTTCGCTTGCTCTTCTTTGTTCGCTCAGCTCCTGGCATTCAGCTTTGGATTTGGTCCTGCCTCTTCGTGTAGGTTGCCTGAGGTCGTCTGTTCTTTGTTCAGACAGGTCGGGGGTTAAACTGGCAGGTGATTAGGGGACTCTGGCTCACTCATGCTGGGGGGAAGGAGGGGTATGGAATGTGGGGTGAGCCTGCAGTGGCAGAGGCCAATGTGATGTTGCAACAGCCTGAGGCACGCCATGTGTTCTCCCAGGGAGGTTTTCCCTGGATCACCGGACCCTGGCAGTGGCGGGCTGCACAGGCTCCCTGGAGGGGAGGTGTGGAGAGTGACCTGTGCTTGCACACAGGTTTCTTGGTGGCTGCAGCAGCAGCCTTAGCATTTCATGCCTGTCTCTGGTGTCTGTGCTGATAGCCGTGGCTCATGCCCATCTCTGGAGCTCGTTTAGGCAGTGCTCTGAATGCCCTTTCCTCACACACCCCGAAACAATTGCCTCTTGCCTCTTAGGCAGTTCCAGGCTTTTTCCTGGACTTCCTCCCCACTAGCTGTGGTGCACTAGCCCCCTTCAGGCTGTGTTCACACAGACAACCCCAGTCCTTTCTCTGGGGTCTGACCTCTGATGCCCGAACCTCAGCTCCCAGCCCCCACCCGCCCTGGCGGGTGAGCAGACAAGCCTCTCGGGCTGGTGAGTGCAGGTCGGCACCAACCCTCTGTGCGGGAATCTCTCCGCTTTGCCCTCTGCACCCCTGTTGCTGCGCTCTTCTCCGTGGCTCCAAAGCTTCCCCCCTGCCACCCGCAGTCTCCACTAGTGAAGGGGCTTCTAGTGTGTGGAAACGTCTCCTCCATCACAGCTCCCTCCCCGAGGTGCAGGTCCTGTCCCTATTCTTTTGTCTATGTTTTTCTTTTTTCTTTTGCCCTACCCATGTACTTGGGGGCTTTCTTGCCTTTTGGGAGGTCTGAGGTCTTCTGCCAGTGTTCAGTAGATGTTCTGTAGGAGTTGTTCCACATGTAGATGTATTTCTGATGTATTTGTGGGGAGGAAGGTGATCTTCATGTCTTACTCCTCCACCATCTTGAAGGTCTCTCTATGCTAAGGGCTTTGAATGCAGTGTATTATTTACTACTTACAACAAGTTTATGAAGGTGGCTCTGTTATCACCTTTGTTTTCTGAATGATTTCTTAATTGAGGCTGAGAAAGTTACTACAGCAACTTGCCCCAGGTTACAAAGCTGGAAAATGGCACAGCCAAATTCAAACCTAGACACTGCTCAGATTATTTACTGTTATGCTCTATATATTTCATTCAGGACATAGGTGCAAAAAAAAAGTGGAAATTTATCTTAACCCTTAAATCTGTTAGTCATATACAGACTAATATTTGAAGGAATTGTTGAGCCATTGATACATTTCTAAGGAACAGATAAGACACAGAAATAAATGCCTCCAGCACAGAACTTTGCAAGAGAAGGTTAAACAAGACTGCAATATAAAAACAGTTTTCATGCAGGTATTGGAGCTTAGCAAGGTACAGTAAGACACTTACTGAGACCCACTCATGTAGTGGGCTCATCTTCACCATGTCTCATTGTTCTAAAAATAAATTTTATTACTTATTAATTTACTTCGTCTCTCTGGATTTTGTTTTTCTCTTTTTAAAAATAAGAACAATAACTGTACGTACCTTGTAAGTTGTTGTGATGATTGAATGATTCATATACTAAAAGATGGTCCGGTACTTAGTGAGTTCTCAAATGTTAGCTACCACCATTGTTAGCATCATCATCATCTCACTTAATTCCTTTTATTTCTCACACCAGTACTTACTGTATGACTGGCAGTGTTCTAAGTACTTTATATTTATGAACTCAGTTCATGCTTATAACATATGTGGTGGGCATTGTTATCATGCCCATTTTAGAGTGATGACTCTGAGGCAGTGCTACTCAGGATTCTGGGCTCTGAAAATGGCCTTCTTCATCATCACCCTAAGGCTTACACATACTATAAGAAGTCGATCCAACCTCAGAGAGCTACCAAGGGCCAGAACTGGAATTTGGACTAGTACTTTCCAACTGTAAGTCTAGACTCTGCATTTTTTCGGGGTGTAACTTGGAGACTGATTGGAGCAGAAGAATTAAAGCAAGATTCTCCTTAACAATCAGAGATGTATTGACATTGCATTTCAACACATGAATACACTTTAACTTGCCAAAATCAGATGTTCTGGAAAAGAGGAATTAAATATGTGGAAAAAAGATTAGTAGATAATATGCTCAAAATGAGCAGGAAGAGAAATTATATTAATGAAACAACATAAAATAACAAAATGGATCAAAAGAACCTAAACAGACACAAACCCCAAATCTAAAACCCTGAAAGCTCATATTAACATGGTAAAACAAACCAGGAATAAAGTAATTGAATTATGTTTGTTTGCTATTATGTTTTGTTTTTCCAGTGATATTGAATAAGAAAACTTATTAAATTGTAACAATTTTCCAGAGACATTGTAGTGCTAATTACAAAATTATTTAGCATTTTTAATTCTTTGACTTTTGTACCAGACCAGTTTTTGTATCAGTTCAAATTTATTGAAAACACCTTCCATACACCTTTGTGATGATTCAAATTGGAAATGTTTTAATATTCTCCTCAGCTCAATTATCATTTATTGAGTTTTCAAAAGACTCAAAATTTCATACCTCAAATAAAGTACCTGTTAAAACCAATAATATCTGAATAAGATGAAATGATCTTTTTACTCCAGATTTCTGCCTCTCTTTCTTTTTGCGTCCCACTCTGCAAAACCAGGAAAGACTTCATTAGGCCTTTTCCTTTGCATTGTTGTAGATGCTGGGGATCCAGTGATAAAAAGATAAAGACAAACCAAGTACCTGTTCTCCTAAAATGAAGGAGAAAAATAAAGCAATGACAAAATGCCTAAATGCAAGACAACAACAACAAAAATGGTTGTAGTCTTCTTTTAATGCTGCAGCTACTACTGAAAATAAGAATAATAGTAATAATAACGAAAATAATAATAACATGATAGGTAATAGTTATTGAGAGCTTATTCCTGCAAAGCACTGTTAAGCATTTTGTACACATTATATCTTTGAATACTCACAATTCATTCATTCTGCAAGATTTTATTAGGAGCCTACTCTGTGCCAGGCACTCTGCTAGAGCTGGACATTGATCAGTGAACAAAATAAAGTCTGTGCTCCACTGACGTTTATATTCTGGAACCAATAAGTAGTGAAAATGTTAAAAAATGAACTTATGATAAGTGTTCTTGTCACAAAGATAATAAAGAGGGGGAGGACTCTTTGGGAAGTAATGATATATCTATGACCTTGATGATCCTGATGGTTTCACAGGTATATACTTATTCCCAAATTCATCAAGTGGTATATTTTAAATATATGTAGCTTTTTACATGTCAATCATACCACATAAAGTGGTTAAAAACATACCAAGTGTTGTGATTTGGCAAGCTGAATTAATGGTGAAATCAAGGATAGATGTGGAGTGGTGGGGAAGGAGAGTTCATCTGAAGAAAAGAAGAGAATGTCAGTTTCTAATAGGTTGAATGTTGAATTTGAGGTTATAGCAGGTCATACAAATGGAAATGCCCATGGCCATCTATAAATAGAGAAGGGGCTGTTGGGAAATAAGAACTGGAGATGGAGATTTGGGGATTACCATCTCAGGAGATAGTTGAAGCAATGGCATTTATAAACTCACTGACTGAAAGAGTAAAAGAGAAAAGTATGATGGGCAAAGGACCCTTGAGACACAAGAAGGGGCAGGAATGATGAGTAAGAGTTATCTAAGAAGAGAGAAACAGAGTAGTCAGAGAAAGAGAAGAGACCAGGAGAGTTCTAAATGCAGCAAGGAACTCAAGGTAAAGACAGGAGACTGTTATATTTTGGTGAGAAAATGGCTGCTGATAATATCAAAAGAGTGCTTTACATAGAGTGGAAGCAAAGGGAGTGCAGAAACCAAATGCACGGGATGGAATAGGGTGGGCAGGCAGGAAATTGACGCAGTCAGTCAAGGAAACAGAGATAGGATAATAGCTAGAATGGCTAGTAGGGCCATTCCAAGAACAAAGTGGCATCACTCAGCTCACATCTAGTCTCTGGGTTCAAAAGACTATTGAGGAAGAAATTACTATCAGCTCGATGAAAAATTCCTTATGAAATATTGAAGAATAATCCATTTTTCCACAAAGTAGTTGACCTGTAGCATACAACCTAACATACAGAAGAGACCTTGGTATAAGTTCTTGAATATGAAGTGGAAAATCTGTGCCCTCCCATGTGAATGTTTTATTTTCCCATCTTCCTTCACATAGAGATTTATTTTTGCTGTCAGTCAGGAGGGAACATTGTCTGGTGGTAGGTAGTAGAGTTTGAAGCAAGGGAGAAGATGAGACATACTCTGTCACAAGGTTGCATTTGTATTAGGAAAATATCATTTTGGCAGGAGAGACACTGTAATTTGTCAAGCAGATTAATCTTTGGAATGGAAAGTCCTAATCAAGTGGAGAAGATTTTAATATATCTCTTGGATAGATAGGTTGGCTGCAGCCCTGTAACTGCTATGGGCGTGAAAAGAGACTCAGAGGATCTGCAAGAATCTATCGCATGGAAATCATGATAAATTTGGAGAATCTGTATAATTAGATTTGCTCAGTGTTGGCATGTTCCCACTTTTAGCAATGCAGCAGAACAAGTAGAAAATGCTCATTTAGAGCATAGTAGCCTATGTGTAATACATTAAGGTTCCTTTAATCTATCTATAGGTTGTGAATGGCTAAAAAAGTAGAGAAATAATCAGAGTAATTTTTCCTTCCTCTTTCACTCTAATTATATTTATTATATTTTCAAAATAAGCAAAAAGGAATTGACAGGCAGAAAATTCAAAACAACACCCAAGAGCTAGACTGTTTCTTCAAACTTTTAAATGCCATTCCAGTTGAAACTATATTTAATGGCAAACTCATTCCAATTATACTCTGAAATTCTTGTCCCATTAGGGCGTCCTTCAGGAAACATTTGTTTACTGATAGATGCACAAAGACTATGCTTTACATGCTGATACTTCTTCACATATTTCATTACAGGAATGATGGTAGAAGTTAGTGCTTCTGGAACACAGATATTTGGCTTTGGTACAGCTTCATTTCTTCAAAGTTAGTGCCAACTTCTGTGTATCCTCATGGTAGTTAGCAGAGTGCTCTAAGGGTAGTCAATAGTCATAAAACATAGTTCAGCATATGAACACAAAGAATACTGTTGTATTTTCAACTGTAGTAAAAGCAGTTAAAAAATTCCATAAAGAGGCCAAATGGACAGAATTTAAGTTCTCAATACATACTGCTAATTACAAAATAATCATTATCCAATTTCTAGTTGTTGATGATTTGGGTATCTTAAATTACAATTTGTAATGAAGAAGATTATATCCAGTGTTTCCAGCTCAGTACAGTCAGAAAGATAACCCTATTTGAGAGAGTAATGGAGCTTCTCTTGGGTAGGGGGCATCCTACAGAAATATAATACATATAGCTGGGTGCTGCCTAAAATGTACATAAGCTGCCACTATTTTATCAAATTGTAAATCTCTCCTTTAAAAATCTTGGACAGCTTGTGCACACCATCTGCTCTTTGTCTGTATTCCTTCCGTGCATTTCTTAATCTAGAAGAATGGTTCTTGAAATTCGTACAGGACTCTTTAAAACGTTTGCCACATATTTTGAGAAGCATCTGGTTGGAAGAAGTCCCATTTTCTGTATTTGTTCCCAGCTGTCTAGTGTGTGCCATGTTTCTTGTGAATCTAGTTTTGTTAACTTTTGGGGTAAATGCTTTTGCATTTGCTTCAGTACATATTTATAGTGAGACTAATAGCCCAAAGCAAGTTGCTAAGGGTTGTATAAATGAAAGTGTCAGGAAAACTTGATTAATTTACCTGACATCTAATTTGCACAAGGTTACCTGAAAATTGGTGTTTGTTTCTTTTGCTTGATGATTTCAAGATGGACCTTGTCCCTTTAAGGAATCCTGGATACCTCAAATACTTTCTCAAACATCTGCTCCAGTTTCATCAGGGAGATTTTGGGATAGCTATAATTCACATAGCTTTCCTTCAGCAAAAAAGGCACCTACCTGTCAGTAAGACAAATTTTCCAAGGAGCTCGAAAATGGAGAGTGTTATAATGGAGCTCTGAATCTAAATAGGGACAGAACTTTCAGGTAAGCAAGCTGTGGAAAGTTGTCTGTTGCTGGCTACCTTTTATTATTTTAATAGTTTTTGGTATTAAATTAACACACTCAATTAAAAATTTGGAAATTTAAAAGCATATAAAGAAGAAAATTAAAATCATACATAATGCTTAGAAATAATCTCAATAGCAAACACTTTCATGGTGTCACTAGGTAATAAGTACTGTTCTAAGTGCTTTACTTATGTTAATTCTTTTAACTCTCATGATGATTTTTGGTTTTTGTTTTTTGTTTGTTTTTTTGGGAGGTACGCGGTCCTCTCACTGTTGTGGCGTCTCGCGTTGCGGAGCACAGGCTCTGGACGCGCAGGCTCAGCGGCCATGGCTTACCGGCCCAGCTGCTCCGCGGCATGTGGGATCCTCGCAGACCAGGGCACGAACCCGTCTCCCCTGCATCAGCAGGCGGACTCTCAACCACTGTGCCACCAGGGAAGCCCTCTCATGATGATTTTAATGATAGATATAATACTATCATAGTCCTCATTATAGAGATGAGGAAACTGAGGCATAGATTAATTTACTTGCCTAAGGTCACTTGGCTGATAGGTGGCACAGCGAAGATTCAGATACAGGCGGTCTAATTCCAGGGTCTAACTCTTAATTGCTATGCTGTGCCATCAACTCTTATTTATTCCTATTCATACATATATGAAAATCCTTCTGGATCACTTTCATCACATTTTTAAAACAAAGTTGAGATAAGACCATATTTAATTATTTTCTTTCATTTTATTTACTTAATCTTGTAACAGGTTTTCTCCTGTACTATCTACAGATGTAAGTATCTTTGTACTGAAGATATTTTAATTCAGTAAAGTTGCTGAGACCCCTTATTTCATGTATCCCTTATTTCATGTATCACCTACTATCAAAAATTTGCTTTGCCTACGGAGCCATAACATAGTACAGAAGACAAAGTGCTGGGTGCCAAACTGGTACAGGGTAGGTCTGAGTGAATGACTTTGGTCAGTCCCTTAGCCTCTTTAAGTCTCAGTTTCCTCATCTATAAAATGGGGGTAAGTATATTGATGACCAGGCTGTAGGGTTGCCATGATGACTAAACGATATGCCTGTGAAGTGTGCTTACTAAAGTGTACAGCCATTTATAAATGTCACAGTTGTTGCTTTTAACAGTAACAATAATAATGAGCATGTTTAGCCACGACTGTCAATACTTAGAGGAAATTCTTTCTTAGGCAAAGGAGGAGATAAGAGAGGTTTATCAAAGAAATGAACATAAAACTCTGTCACTGCCAGGAACTAATGAAGAATCCTTCAATAATGGTGATGGAAGCACTGAAAAATAATCCCCAGCATAAATAAGATTTCCATGTTATTTCCTTGTAGACTTTTTCTATCAAGTTTTCTTTTTCTTTTTTTAATCTTGTCATTTGACTCCTTTCTAGTCTAAGATCAATGAATTGCTAAATCAACTGCTTTCATTTTCCTCCCGTTTTAATTTGCGATTTGCCCTTTCATTTCTCCCTCTTCTACTTTGTTACTTGATGTCCCCCTTTTCTCTTCTCTTCCCTTCCCAATGTCATTGATGTATGAAGTGCTTCTGTTTGTAGACAAATCAGGTCTTGGGTGAGGGGCTGGAGTCTTGCCATGGACCTTTGAGAGGTGCCTGTCCATCCTGTTTTCTGCCTTTGCACAGAATCACTCACATCCACGTGGTTTCAGGCACAGAAGCCTGGACACTTGTAATCGAGGCCTGCAGGGAAGGAGATTCTGAATCTCCGTTTCCACAATACTGCAGCAACCTGCAACCTAAAACCTCAGGAATCAACCTGATAAATGAACTGCTTTGTAACTGACATGGCTTAACCACTTAAGAAGGAGATAATATTCAAAATGCTAATAAAATGATGAGGGTGGATCGTTTTTAAACTCTCAGTTCCTTCTAAAATTGGTTGAATATATCTACAAAAATTGCACTGATGACATTTTATATGAAATACCCTAATTCTCCAGCTTTTGCCATCTTTGGAAATTGTGGGTAGTAGCTCAGCACATACTGACATGTTTTTGTATTTTCTTTTAATTTGGGGCTTGGCACTTACATTAGAAATCCAAGCAAGTCTGAACAGCAGATCCAACTGAGGTGGAATACCTGCCTTATAAACTTGTTATGGAGATATTCTTGAGAATATGTGAAGAGACAGCCTACATTCTGAGAAGATATCATCAGCCCCTGTCCACTGCCTTAGATTCATGTTGCCCTGTCCAGAGAAGGTGCCACAGAAAATTCTGCTGTGGATAAGTCTAGACAGAATATTTTTGGATGCTTTGAGCGTATCCCTCCAGATTAAACACTGTTGCCAAGGGGTTAATTGGACTCAAAAATCCCTCCCCATGAGGTTTGAGAGTCAGATATAAATTCCATCTGTTTCTTGAAGCAGTTTATGGGCTTGGCAATATGATGTGTTGGCCTGACAATTGTTTAAAAAATCCCTTTTAGCCTGATACAGGTATAATTTTTTTATAGTATCCAGATTTATTTTCTTCAACATCTAATTTTAAGTTAGAAACCACTCCAGTTCTGTGTCTGGGATACCAAATTTGTTCTGAATGTGAATGCTACATAGCCGTCTCTTGACTAAAGAGGTGTAACTTTCATACTGTAGTGGGAATAGAACATTCTTCCCCCAATTTTAATGCTATGAGAATTGGAATTTTATAAATAGTGAAAGTCAGCCCTGAAATATTTCTTGACTATACTTTTTTTGCTTCAAGGGATTGTCTACAAACTGTCTTCAGTTTGTAGGATCTGAGATGATCTCTAGGCTTATGTAGACTCTGTGTTCAGTTTCCAGAAATAACTTTCATATAGGTAATACCAGGTTTGAAAAAGTTAAGAAGTAAATAATACCTTAAAGTATTAAAATTGGGAAAAGTCAGCTTTTCACCTCAAGAGGTGAAAGTTGTCTTAGTCATGGAAAGGAAGGATCTGATTCTGGCCTGCTCATCACCCACGGCCCTGGTTTTGAATTTTATATAAAGGGCTACCTTAGCTATAATCATTCGTGGGTAGGGAATGCCTTCGGGTCTGTCTGCTTCAACCCCCTCATATCTATGAAATATCTGACTTTTTATCATGCTTCCTCTCTTCTTCTATAGACCTATTTGTCCACATGATCAGATTATAAACCTGTTTTCTGACCTGGCTTCCCCTTAAATTATGCTTCTAATCTAATAATTCTCCCTGGCTCCATACTCCACCACTGCTGGCAAGGGGCTCTGTTCCTGCAATCTGCACCAACCGCTCACAGAACTTTATGTGTGGATATTAATGCTTCAGCTTCACTTTTATGAAGAAAGAGATTGGACAACATTCACTACTTGTTTTTCAGCTCTCAGAAAAGACAGAGTTCTTAGTCTGTGAGGACACTGCACCTTCCGTACTTTCCCAGTCTACCAACAGGAGGTATGAAGCCTTAGGCCATGCTCTGCACCAAAGGAGATATCATTTCCCTTTATTTAGAGCTAAGAGTAGCAGGCTTCTGTCACCAGAACGAGAGGATGATGACCTCAGCAGCCTCAGCTAGTTTTGTGGACCAAGTAAATAAACCCAAAATGTCAATTTCTGGGAAAAAGATTTGACCCTAACCCTTAGAGATACATGGGGAAACCCTATTAAGGACTGGTACCCACGGCACTCTTGTCCCCTTCTGGTCTTTTTGACTGACCTGTTCTTCTTTAGATCATAATTTGACACTAGAAATATTTCCTCACCATCTGTTCCAGGATTCCAGATTAATAGGTTTGGACTCTTCAGAAATAAGAAACCAGAGTGTCCTTAACTCTATGAAGACTATGAGTTAGTATCTGGAACTGCTCTCTGCTTTTGTGGATGCCTGATCTCTTGAGCTAATGTTTATTCCACCAGCTGCCCTTTTTAACATGCCCAGCCTCCCAAGAGCCAGATGAAAAGCTCTATGTGCACCTGCTTTTCCACTCAGAACTGTCTCCTGGCTCCATTCCTCATCATCTCCTCCAAACTGCTTTCTTATTAGCTATCAGTCTACATGTTCTTTAAATGTCACTAGGCTCCCATCATTACTAGTTCCCCTTTGAAATGGCATTTTGATTTCATGCTGGATATCATTAAATATGCCTTTGAGGTAGTGTTTTGGTAAATGCCTCCATCAAAAGGCTTCAGATCCATGAAATTATAACTATGTCTTTGGCTTCCCTGTGACTTTAGACACTGACTGAATACTGTGTTCTTTACTGGTTAATAAGAAATCTAGTGTTGAAAGTCATATGGCAGTTCCTGTCTCTAGATATAAGTGACTGTCTAATCCAGAGCACTGATTCTGTGTGATGAGCTGCATCAAGTGTGAGCAGACATTAAGCTTCTGTGAGGCAGGAACTTTCTTCCTCCCTCCCTCCCTCCCTTCTTTCCTTCCTTTCTTCCTTCCTTCCTTCCTTCCGTCCTTCCTTCCTTCCATACAAAATTACAAAATCATCATAAGTCTAGTTACCATCTGTCCCCATACAAAATTGTTACAATATTATTTGACTATATTCCTTATGCTATATATTACACCCCCTGGCTTTCTACAAACTAGAAATTTGTACCTCTTAATCCCTTTCACCTATTTTGCTCAACTTCCACCCTCCTCCACTCTGGCAGTCACCCATTTGTTCTCTGTATCTATGCGTCTGGTTTTGTTTGTTCTGTTTTTAAGATTATACATCTAAGTGGATTATATGGTATGTGTTTTTTCTGTCTGATTTATTTCATTTAGCATAATGCTGTCTAGAGCCATCCATGTTGTTGCAAATGGCAATATTTCATGTTTTTATGGCTGTTTTTATATATACTATATATTATTATATATTTTTATAATTTGTTATAATTACATATAATACCATATATATATATATATATATATATATATATATATATATATATATATACACATACACATACATACACACACACACACAGCACATCTTCTTTATCCATTCATCTAACAATGAGCATTTAGGTTGCTTCCATATCTTGACTATTGTAAATTATACTGCAATGAACATTGGGGTGCATATATCTTTTCAAATTAGTGTTTTTGTTTTCTTCAGGTAAATAACCAGAAGTGAAATTGGTGAATCATATGGTAGTCCTATTTTTAATCTTCTGTGGAAGCTCCATACTGTTTTGCACAATGTCTGCACCAATTTCCTGTCCCACCAATAGTGCATGAGGGTCACTTTACTTCACATTCTCACCAGTGCTTGTTATTTGTTGTCTTTTTGATGTCTTTTCCATTCTAACATGTGTAAGGTGGTATCTTATTGGGTGTTGATTTGCATTTCTCAGATGATTAGTGATGTTGAGCATCTTTTCATGTATCTGTTGGCCATCTGTATGTCTTCTTTAAAAAATTTATCCAGGTCCTGTGCTCATTTTTTCAACCTGGTTATTTGGGGGTTTTGATATTGAGTTATATGGGTTCTTTGGATATTAACCCCTTATCAGATATATTTTTTGCAAATATCTTCTTTCATTCAGTAGGCTGTCTTTTAATTTTGTTGATGGTTTTCTTCACTGTGCAAAGTTTTTTAGTTTGATGTGGTCCCATTTGGTTTTTTTTTGCTTTTCCCTTGCTTGAGGAGACATATCCAAAAAATATTGCTAAGACCAATGTCAAGTAGCATACTGCCAATATTTTCCTCTATAAGTTTCATGGTTTCAGGTTTTACATTTATGTCTTTAATCCCTGTTGAGTTTATTTTTGCATGTGTTGTGAGAAAGTACTCCAGTTTGATTCCTTTGCATGCAGCTTTCCAGTTTGAAATGGTGTCCCAACACCACTTATTGAAGAGGGTCTCTTTTCCCCTTCCCCTATTGCCTCCTTTGTCATAGGTTAATTGACCACATAACTGTGGGCTTATTTCTGGGCTCTCTATTTTGTTCCATTGATCTATGAGTCTTTTTTTCTTCTTCTTTTTTTTGGTGCCAGTACTATACTGTTTTGATTACAGTAGCTTTGTAATATAGTTTGAAATAAGGGAGTGTGATACCTCCAGCTTTGTTCTTTTTTCTCAGAATTGATTTGGCTATTTTGGGTCTTTTATGGTTCTATATAAATTTTATAATTATTTGTTCTAGTTCTGTGAAAAATGTCATTGGTATTTTGATAGGGATTTCATATGAATTGGAGTATTGTCTTGGGTAGTATGGTCATTTTGACAATATTAATTCTTCCAATCCATGAGTATGCTATATCTTTCTATTTGTTTGTGTTGTCTTCAGTTTCTTTCATTAGTGTCTTATAGTTTTCAGAGTACAAGTCTTTTGTCTCCTTTGTTAGACTTATCTGTATTTAATTCTTTTTGATGCAATTGTAAATGAGATCGTTTTCTTAATTACTGTTTCTGATATGTCATTATTAACATATAGAAGTGCAACAGATTTCTGTTTATTAATTTTGTATCCTGCAACATTACTGAGTTCATTTACTAGTCCTGTTAGATTTTTAGTGGTGTCTTTAGGATTTTCTATATGTATTATCATGTCCTCTGCAAACAGTGACAGTTTTACTTCTGCATTTCCAATTTGGCTTCCTATTTCTTATCTGACTGCTTTGGCTAGGACTTACAATACTATATTGAATAAAAGTGGCAAGAGTGGGCATCCTTGTCTTCTACCTGATCTTAGAGGAAATGGTTTCAGCTTTACACCATTGAATATGATGTTGGCTATGGGTTTGTCATATTATGGCCTCTATACCCACTTTGTTGAGAGTTTTTATCATAAATAGATGTTAAATTTTGTCAAATTCTTTTTCTGCATCTATTGATATAATCTTACGGTTTTTATTTTTTAATTTGTTAATGTGGTATATCACAGTTATTGGTTTGCAGATATTGAGACATTCTTGCATTCCTGGGACAAATCCTACCTGATCATGGTATATAATCCTTTTATTGTATTGTAGAATTCCATTTGCTAACATTTTATTAAGAATTTTTACATTGATGTTTATCATATTGGCTGTATCTCTGTGTGTGTGTGTGTGTGTGTGTGTGTGTGTGTGTGTGTGTCTGTGTCTGTGTGTGTGGTGTCTTTGTCTGGCTTTGTTATTAGAGTGATGCTGGCCTCATAGAATGAGTTTGGAAGAGTTCCGTCCTCTTCAGTTTTTTGGAATAGTTTGAGAAAGATTGGTTTTAACTCTTCTTTAAATACTTGTAGCATTCACCTGTGAATCCATCTGGCCCTGAACTTTTGTTTGTTGGGAGTTTTTAAAATTACTGATTCCGTTTTATTGCTCATAGTCAGTATGTTTATATTTTTTATTTCTTCCTTATTCAATCTTGGAAGATTGGATGTTTCTAGGAATTTGTTCATTTCTTCTAGGTTTTTCCAGTTTATTGGTGCATGATTGTTCACAGTCATCTCTTAGGATCCTTTGTATTTCTGTGTGTTGGTTGTAACTTCTCTTTCATTTCTGAATTTATTTTTTGGACTCTCTTTTTTTCTTAATGAGTCTGGCTAAAGGTTTATCAACTTGGTTTATTCTTTCAAAGAACCAGCTCTTTGTTTCATTGATGTTTTTCTATTGATTTTTTAGTTTCTATTTTATTTATTTCTGCTCTGAGATTTTTGATGTCCTTCCTTCTACTAACTTTGGGTTTTCTTTTTTCTTTTCATAGTTCCTTTAGGTGTAAGGTTAGATTGTTTATTTGAGATTTTTCTTATTTCCTGAGGTAGGCTTGTATTGCTATAAACTTCCCACTTATAACTGCTTTTGTTGCATCCCATAGATTTCGGATCATTGTGTTTCCATTTTGATTTATCTCCAGGTATTTATTTATTTCTTCTTTGATTTCTTTAGTGAGCCACTAGTTGTTTAGCAGCATATTGTTTACCCTCCACATGTTTGTGATTTTTGCAGTTTTTTTCTTGTAGTTAAATTTTAGTCTCATGCCATTGTGGTCAGAAAAATGCTTGATATAATTTCAGTGCTCTTAAACTTACTGATATTTGTTTTGTGGCCTAGCATGTGGTCTATCCTAGAGAATATTTCACATGCACTTGAAAAGATAGTGTATTATGCTACTTCTGGATGGAATGTTATATACACACACACACACACACACACACACACACACACACACACACACATTAAGTCCATACTGTCTAATGTGTCATTTAAGGTTAATGTTTCCTTATTGATTTTCTGTCTGGATAATCTGTCCATTGATGTAAGTGAGGTATTAAAAGTCCCCATTATTATTCTGTCACTTTCTCTGTTTATGTCTGTTAATATTTGATTTAGGTGCTCCTATGTTGGGTGCATATATATTTATAGTTGTTATACTTTCTTTTTGAATTGATCCCTTGATCATTATGTGAAGTTCCTTTTTTATTATTACAGTCTTTGTTTTAAAGTTATTTGTCTGATATTAGCATTGCTGTCACAGCTTTCTTTCCATTTCTGTTTGCGTGGAATATCTTTTTCCATCCTGTAACTTTTCAGTCTGTGTGTGTTTTTAGATCTGAGGTGGTCTCTTACAGGCAGCACACATATGGGTCTTACTTGTTTATTGATTCAGCCACTCTATGTTTTTTGATGGTAGCATTTAGTCCATTTACATTCAAAGTAATTATTGATAGGTATGTACTTGTTACCATTTTGTTAATTGTTTGGGGGTTTTGTAGTTCTTTTAGTTCCTTCTTACTTTGCTCTCTTCCCTTGTAAATTGATGACTATCTTTAGTATTGTGCTTAGATTCCTTTATTTTTGCATCCTTGTATCTATTATAGGCTTTGGTTGTGGTTACCATCAGGTTCATAAATAACAACAACATGATTATTTTGAGTCTATGATCTCTAAGTTTGAACTCATTCTAACAAGCCTGTATTTTTACATCGCCCCATGTTTTATGGTTTTTTAGCAACTTTATTTGATTATAATTGCTTTGCAATGTTGTGTTAGTTTCTGCTGTATAACTGACTCATTTGTACGTATACATATATCCCCATATCCCCTCCCTCTTGCACCTCCCTCACACATTCCTTATTCCACCCGGCTAGGTGGTCACAAAGCACCGAGCTGATCTCCCTGTGCTATGCAGCTGCTTCCCACTAGCAATCTGTTTTACATTTGATAGTGTATATATGTCCATGCCACTCTCTCACTTCATCCCAGCTTACACTTCCCCCTCCCTGTGCCCTCAAGTCCATTCTCTACGTCTGTGTCTTTATTCCTGTCCTGCCCCTAGGCTCAGCAGAACAATTTTTTTTTTTTTAAGATTCCATATATATATGTTAGCATACGGTATTTGTTTTTCTCCTTCCTGACTTACTTCACTCTGTATGACAGACTCTAGGTCCATCATCCTCACTACAAATAGTTCAATTTTGTTTCTTTTTATGGCTTAGTAATATTCCATTGCATATATGTGCCACATCTTCTTTATCCATTCATCTGTCAGTGGAAACTTAGGTTTCTCCCACGTCCTGGCTATTGTAAATAGTGCTGCAATGAACATTGTGGTACATAAGTTATTTTGAATTATGGTTTTCTCAGGGTATATGCCCAGTAGTGGGATTGCTGCATCATATGGTAGTTCTATTTTTAGTTTTTTAAGGAACCTCCATACTGTTCTCCATAGTATCTGTATCAATTTACATTCCCACCAACAGTGCAAGAGGGTTCTCTTTTTCTCCACACGCTCTCCATCTTTTATTTTTTGTAGATATTTTGATGATGGCTCTTCTGACCATTGTGAGGTAATACCTCATTGTAGTTTTGATTTGCATTTCTCTAATGGTTAGTGATGTTGAGCATCCTTTCATGTATTTGTTGGCAATATCTTCTTTGGAGAAATGTCTATTTAGATCTTCTGCCCATTTCTGGATTGAGTTGTTTGCTTTTTTGATATTGAGCTAAATAAGCTGCTTGTATATTTTGGAGATTAATCCTTTGTAAGTTGCTTCATTTGCAAATATTTTCTCCCTAGCTGAGAGTTGTCTTTTTGTCTTGTATATGGTTTCCTTTGCTGTGCCAAATCTTTTAAGTTTCATTAGGTTCCATTTGTTTATTTTTGTTTTTATTTCGATTACTTTAGGAGGTGGGTCAAAAAGGATCTTGCTCTAATTTATGTCATAGAGTGTTCTGCCTATGTTTTCCTCTAAGAGTTTTATAATGTCTGGCCTTACATTTAGGTCTTTAATCCATTTTGAGTTTATTTTTGTGTATGGTGTTAGGGAGTGTTCTAATTTCATTCTTTTACATGTAGCTGTCTGGTTTTCCCAGCACAAATTATTGAAGATGCTGTCTTTTCTTCATTGTATATTCTTGCCTCCTTTATCAAAGATCAGGTGACCATATGTGTGTGGGTTTATATCTGGACTTTCTATCCTGTTCCATTGAGCTATATTTCTGTTTTCTGCCAGTACCATACTGCCTTGATTACTTTAGCTTTGTAGTATTGTCTGAAGTCTGGGAGCTTGGTTCCTCGAGCTCTGTTTTTCTTTCTCAAGATTGCTTTGGCCACTCGAGGCCTTTTGGGTTTCCATACAAGTTGTGAAATTTTTTGTTCTAGTTCTGTGAAAAATGCCATTGGTAGTTTGTTAGGGATTGCATTGAATCTGTAGATTGCTTTGGGTAGTATTGTCATTTTCACAATGTTGATTCTTCCAATCCAAGAACATGGTATATCTCTCCATCTATTTGTATCATCTTTAATTTCTTACATCAGTATCTTACAGTGTTCTGCATACAGGTCTTTTGTCTCCTTAAGTAGGGTTATTCCTAGGTATTTTATTCTTTTTATTGCAATAGTAAATGGGAGTGTTTCCTTAATTTCTCTTTCAGATTTTTCATCATTAGTGTGTAAGAATGCAAGATATTTCTGTGCATTAATTTTCTATCCTGCTACTTTACCAGATTCATTGATTAGCTCTGGTAGGTTTCTGGTAGCATCTTTAGGATTCTCTCTATGTAATATTATGTCATATGCAAACAGTGACAGATTTACTTTTTCTTTTCCAGTTTGGATTCCTTTTATTGATTTTTCTTCTCTGATTGCTGTGGCTAAAACTTCTAAGACTAGGTTCAATAATAGCGGTGAGAGTGGACAACCTTGTCTTTTTCCTGGTCTTAGTGGAAACGGTTTTATTGTTTCACCATTGAGAACAGTGTTGGCTGTGGGTTTGTCATATATGGCCTTTATTATGTTGAGGTAAGTTCCCTCTATGCCTACTTTCTGGAGGGTTTTTATCATAAATGGGTGTTGAAATTTGTTGAAAGCTTTTTCTGCCACTAGTGAGATTATCATATCGTTTTTATCCTTAGTTTTCTAATTTGGTGTATCACATTGATTGCTTTGTGTATATTGAAGAATCCTTGCATTCCTGGGATAAACCCCACTTGATCATGGTGTATGATCCTTTTAATGTGCTGTTGGATTCCGTTTGCTAGTATTTTGTTGAGGATTTTTGCATCTATGTTCATCAGTGATACTGGCCTGTAGTTTTTTTCTTTCTGACATCTTTGTCTTGTTTTGGTATAAGGGTGATGGTGGTCTTGTAGAATGAGTTTGGGAGTGTTCCTCCCTCTGCTGTATTTTGGAAGAGTTTGAGAAGGATAGGTGTTAGCTCTCCCATAAATGTTTGTTAGAATTTGCCTGTGAAGCCATCTGATCCTGGGCTTTTGTTTGTTGGAAGATTTTAAATCACAGTTTCAAATTCAGTGCTTGTGATTGGTCTGTTTATGTTTTCTGTTTCTTCTTGTTCAGTCTCGGAAGATTGTTCTTTTCTAAGAATTTGTCCATTTCTTCCAGGTTGTCCATTTTATTGGCATAGAATTGCTTGTAGTAATCTCTCATGATCCTTTGTATTTCTGCAGTGTCAGTGGTTACTTCTCCTTTTTCATTTCTAATTCTGTTGATTTGAGTCTTTTCCTTTTTTTTGTTGATGAGTCTGGCTAATGGTTTATTAATTTTGTTTATCTTCTCAAAGAACCAGCTTTTAGTTTTACTGATCTTTTCTATTGTTTCCGTCATTTCTTTTTCTTTTATTTTTGATCTGATCTTTGTGATATCTTTCCTTTTGCTAACTTTGGGGTTTTTTGGTTCTTCTTTCTCTAATTGCTTTAGGTTTAAATTTAGGTTGTTTATTTGAGATTTTTCTTGTTTCTTGAGGTAGGATTGTATTGTTATAAGCTTCCCTCTTAGAAGTGCTTTTGCTGCATCCCATAGGATTTGGGTCGTCGTGTTTTCATTGTCATTTGTTTCTAGGTAGTGTTTGAATTCCTCTTTGATTAGTTCAGTGATCTCTTGTTTATTTAGTTGTGTACTGTTTAGCCTCCATATGTTTGTATTTTTCACGGGTTTTTTTCTTGTAATTGATATCTGGTCTCATAGCATTGAGGTCAGAAAAGATACTTGATACGATTTCAGTTTTCTTAAATTTAACAAGGCTTGATTTGTGACCCAAGATATGATCTATCCTGGAGAATGTTCCATGAGCACTTGGGAAGAAAGCGTATTCTGCTGTTTTTGGATGGAATGTCCTATAAATATCAATTGAGTACATCTTGTTTAATGTGTCATTTAAAGCTTGTGTTTCCTTGTATGTTTTCATTTTGGATGACCTGCCCATTGGTGAAAGTGGGGTGTTAAAGTCCCCTACTATTATTGTGTTACTGTTAATTTCCCCTTTTATGGCTGTTAGCATTTTCCTTATATACTGAGGTGCTTTCTATGTTGGGTGCGTAAATATTTACAACTGTTATATCTTCTACTTGGATTGATCCCTTGATCATTATGTAGTGTCCTTCTTTGTCTCTTGTAATAGTCTTTATTTTAAAGTCTATTTTTTCTCATATGAGAATTGCTACTCCAGCTCTCTTTTGATTTCCATTTCCATGGAATATCCTTTTCCATCCCCTCACTTTCAGTCTGTATGTGTTCCTAGGTCTGAAGGTGGTCTGTCATAGACAGCATATATACAGATCTTGTTTTTGTATCTATTCAACCTGTCTTCTCTTTTAGGTAGAGCCTTTAATCCATTTACATTTAAGGTAATTATCAATATGTATGTTCCTATTACCATTTTCTTTATTGTTCTGGGTTTGCTTTTGTAGGTCTTTTTCTTCTCTTGTAGTTCCTGCCTAGAGAAGTTCCTTTAGCTTTTGTTGTAAAGGTCGTTTGGTGTCACTGAATTCTCTTAGCTTTTGCTTGTCTGTAAAGATTTTAATTTCTCTGTCGAATCTGAATGAGATCCTTGCTGAGTAGAGTAATCTTGGTTGTAGGTTTTTTCCTTTCATCACTTTAAATATGTCCTGCTACTCCGTTCTGGCTTGCAGAGTTTCTGCTGAAAGATCAACTGTTAACCTTATGGGGATTCCCTTGTAATTTATTTGTTGCTTTCCCTTGCTGCTTTTAATATTTTTTCTTTGTATTTAATTTCATAGTTTGATTAATGTATGTCTTGACATGTTTCTCCTTGTGTTTATCCTGTATGGGACTCTCTGTGCTTCCTGGACTTGATTGACTATTTCCTTTTCCATATTAGGGAAGTTTTCAAGTTTAATCTCTTCAAATACTTTCTCAGTCCCGTTCTTTTTCTCTTCTTCTGGGACCCGTATAAGTCGAATGTTGGTCCTTTTAATGTTGTCCAACAGGTCTCTGCGAGTGTCCTCAATTCTTTTTATTCTTGTTTCTTTATTCTACTCTGCGGTAGTTATTTCTACTATTTTGTCTTCCAGGTCACTTATCCGTTCTTCTACCTCAGTTATTCTGCTATTGATTCCTTCTAGAGAGTTTTTAATTTCATTTATTGTGTTGTTCATCATTGTTTGTTTGCTCTTTAGTTCTTCTAGATCCTTGTTAAACCTTTCTTGTATTTTCTCCATTCTATTTCCAAGATTTTGGATCATATTTACTATCATTATTCTGAATTCTTTTTCAGGTAGACTGCCTATTTCCTCTTCATTTGTTTGGTCTGGTGGGTTTTTACTTTGCTCCTTCATCTGCTGCGTATTTCTCTCCCTTCTCATTTTTATTAACTTACTGTATTTGGGGTCTCCTTTTCACAGGCAGCAGCTTCGTAGTTCCTGTTGTTTTCGGTGTCTGCCCGCAGTGGCTAAGGTTGGTTCGGTGGGTTGTGTAGGCTTCCTGGTGGAGGGGAGTGTTGCCTGTATTCTGATGGATGAAGCTGGATCTTGTCTTTCTGTTGGGCAGGACCACATCCAGTGGTGTGTTTTAGGGTGTCTGTGAATTTAGTTTGATTTTAGGCAGCCTCTGCTAATGGGTCGAGTTGTGTTCCTGTCTTGCTAGTTGTTTGGTATAGGGTGTCTGGCACTGGAGCTTGCTGGTCGTTGAGTGGAGTTGGGTCTTAGCGTTGAGACGGAGGTCTGTTGGAGAGCCCTCACTGACTGATATTATGAGAGGCTGGGTGGTCTCTGGTGGTCCAGTGTCCTGAACTTGGCTCTCCCATCTCAGCCGGCTGGAGCACCAAGACCCTGTCAGCCATACGGCTGCTAGTTTTGGATGGTCTGCTGCAGTGACGGGAGATGGTTGTGGCTCACCATGGGGACAAGGACACTGGCAACAGAAGTTCTCCTTTGCGTGAGCCCACCCAGAGTCCGCCATTAGCCCCACCAATGAGCCGGGTCTGATTTAGTGTCTTTCCTGTATGTTTGCCTTTACCAGTGAGACTTTTTTCTTTCATAAATCTCTCATTTCTAGTTGAGACCTTTTTTTCTTTGCTTAGGGAAGTCCTTTTAACCTTTCTTTTTTCTTTTCCTTTTGGCCACGCCATGTGGCTTGCGGGATCTTAGTTCCTTGACCAGGCATGTAACCTAGGCCCCTGGCAGTGAAAGTGCTGAGTACTAACCAATGGACTCTCAGGGAATTCCCTAACATTTCTTATAAGGCTGTTTTAGTGGTGCTAAACTCTTTTAGCTTTTGCTTTTCTGTAAAACTCTTTATCTCTCCTTGAAATCTGAATGATAGCTTTGCTGGGTAAAGTATTATTGGTTGTAGTTTTTTCTTTTATCACTTTGAATATATTTTGCCACTCCCTCTTGGTCTGCACAGTTTCCACTCATAAGTCAGCTGCTAGTCTTATGGGAATTTCCTTGTATATAACTTGTTTCTTTTCTCTTGCTCTCTTTATCTTTAATTTTTTGCCATTTTGATTATAATATGTCTTTGTGTGGACCTCTTTGGGTTTGTCTTTTTTGGGACTCTCTGTGCTTCCTGGATTTGGATGTTTGTTTCCTTCCCCAGGTTAGGAAATTTTTCAGCTATAATTTCTTCACATAAATTCTCTGCCACTTTGTCTCCCTATTCTCCTTCTGGACCCTGATAATGTGAATGTTAATACCCTTGTTTTTATCTCAGAGGTTTCTTAAACTATCCTCATTTTTTAGAATTCTTTTTTCTTCTTTCTGTTCAGCTTGGGTGATTTTCAGTACTCTGTTTTCCAGATCTCTGATTTGTTCCTCTGTATCATCTAATCTACTGTTGATTTCTTCTAGTGTTTTTTTTTTTTTTTGCAGTACGCGGGCCTCCCACTGCCGTGGCCTCTCCCGCCGCAGAGCACAGGCTCCGGATGCGCAGGCTCCGGGCACGCAGGCTCAGCGGCCACGGCTCATGGCCCCATCTGCTCCGCGGCATGCAGAATCTTCCCGGACCGGGGCATGAACCCGCATCCCCTGCATTGCCAGGTGGACTCCCAGCCACTGCGCCACCAGGGAAGCCCTCTAGTGTATATTTTATTTCAGTTATTGTAGTCTTTAGCTCTGTTTGTTTCCTTTTGTATTTTCTATCTCTGTTGAAATTCTCACTGTGTTTGTCCATAATTCTCCAGAGTTCATTGAGTATCTTTATGATCATTATCTTGAACTCTTTATCAGGTACATTGCTAATCTCTGCTTTGTTTAGTTCTTTTTCTGAGGCTTTGTCTTGTTCCTTTGTTTGGATCATATTTCTCTGTCTTCTCGTTTGCATAATACTATATATAATCAGAAACTAGGTAGGTTGGTTATGTCTTCCAATCTTTGAGAAGTGACCTTATGTAGGAGATGTCATAGGGGGCCCATCATCACACTCCCCTTGATCATCAGAGCTATATGCTCTAGAAGTAGTTCCTATGTGGGCTGCATGTGTCCCCTGTTGTCATGGGGCCAACTAGTGTGGACACACTGTTGGGTGCTGCCTTGTGTGGTGGCTTCAGGCCCTCTGGAGGGTGGGGTAGGCTTCCCGTATGGTTGGCCATGTGGCCTGATGGTGCATGGCTGAACTTGCTGGTCAGTGGGGTTCCTCATAAGATTGGCTGTGCAGCTAACAGGGCTGTGTGGCTACTGCAGGCCCACTTGTGGGCAGGGCAAGTTTCTGGCAATTATAGAAAGAAGGAAGATTTAAAAACTTGTCAGCTCTGATGTCATTGTTGTAGAACAAAACGGCACTTGTCAGCTCTTGTGTCATTGTCATAGAATGAGTTCCCAAAAATGGCCTCTGCCAGCATCCCCATTCCTAGGGAGAGCCAGTTGCCTCCTGCCTCTCTAGGAGGCTCTCCAACATCAGTGAGTGGGTCTGACCTAGGGTCCTTTCAAAGCACTGTCTGCGTGCTGGGGCTTGAAACATGTGAAGTTTTGTGTGTGTCTTTTAGGAATGGAGTCTTTGTTTCCTACAGTCCTCTAGCTCACCTGAAATAAGCCCTGTGGTTTTCAAAGCCAGACATTCTGGGGGCTCATCTTTCCAGTGCAGGACCCTGAAGCTGGGGGGCCCAGTGTAGAACTTAGACCCCTCGCTCCTTGGGGAGAACCTCTCTGGCTATGATATTCCTCTTGTTTGTGGCTTGCTGACCCAGGTGTGTGGGTCCTGGATATACCATATCTCTGCCCTTCCTACCTATCTTCTTTATGTCTTTGGAAAATCTTTTCTTCCAGTCTTCAGGTTGTTCTCATGGATAGTTGTTCTGTAAGTAGTTATAATTTTGGTGTGCCCATGGGAAGAGCTGAATTCAGGGTCTTCCTACTCTACCATCTTGGAGAAGCCTCCTCACAGGGATTTTCATATTCTTATCACTTGGTGTACTGTCTGTTAGACATAGTATCAACTCAGCAGCTTTCCAATGAACAAACACACTCCAGGGAGTTTCAGGGCATATGTGGAATTTTAGACAGCTCTGCATTCTCAAAAACTTAATTATGAATTTATAAAAAGGTGAAAATATACATCAGACATCAAAGTGACTATGAAACATCTCCATATGCAGCATTACAATTTTATTAAAATTATACTTGGGATTTAAGTTATAGAGGTATAACTGAGGAATGACAAAGAATGGCTAATTCCATTGAAAGAAAATGTATTTCTTACATTTCCCCAGAGAAGGCAGAACATACCATACTAGGCCACAGGAGAACCATTAGATTTTGGCCAGGAAGCAGAAGCAGGAGCAAGGAGAAAGTCTAGGCCGGAACCTTTATTGAGGTTTCTGCGGGAAAGTCAAAATGGGACAGGGTAATCAGCTCAGAATGTCAGTGGGCTCTGAGCTATATTGTAGTCTCTAGTTGTCTGATATCTGACCCTGGGTTATTTAGGACACAGGAAATGTTGGCTTGATGTGTGAGAGTTTGATAAGGCCCTGAATTGGTTAGTTTTCATAAAAAAGATGTTCTTTCAAGTAAGTTGTTTATCATCTTTAGGAATTTGTTAGCCCTGGAAGGGGCAGTTTCTCCCCATGTTTATAAGGCCCCCTAAGAAGTCAAAACATCATACCATAAAGAAAATTTTAAAAAGCTTGATTAATACAACAAAGGAAATTGTTGCTCACCAGTTCAATGACCCTTGGACCCCTCAGCCAAATCAGAGATCTGAAAAGAGGTCAGAAAATGACTTTTGAAGATGTTTGCTTGGAGGAGAAACTGTTTCTATATGATAGCTCCCTTACCCCAATACACAAACACACATAAGAGGTGAAAGGATTAAGGAGCTCTGCTTTATTCCCCTCAGGCATGGTAAGGGGAGCTGCTACAAGCCCTTCCTGGGGACCGGTGATGGGTATTCACAGTTTGGTGCCTGACCCAAGTCTGAGAAAATTAAAGTATCCTATGGCCAGTTGTTTAGTTCAAAGAAACATGTAGTCCCTGGTATAGAGCAGATATGGGCCAGGCAGGAGACAGAGCCAGTGGTAGTAATGATCTTAGGTCTTGTCCAGTGGGGCTACCTGGAGGAGAGAAGGAGTCCAGCAGAGAGAAGTTCCAGGTGAGCCCTGAATTCCTAAGGGCTGCAGAATGAGTTGCAAGTGACCACCCAAAATAGAGACACATCTGACCAGGTCACGAGAGCTACAGGAGAGGGTCCCTAAGTGATAGAAATTGCCAAAGGCCCCTCAGACACACTCACCCAAAACAGAGCTTCAAGTATATGCTGGTCCCAGGGAGCCTGAGGGCAGCTTATGAGAATGTCTGTTCAAATAAGACTTTTATCCCTAAACACTTCATTCTTTCCATATTTTACCCCAAAGTGTCCAAAAATGGTTAGTAAGCCAGACAGGGTAGAGATTGGTACAGAGAAGTAGAGAGGAAGCCATCCATTTCACTCCATTTCTACTGCAAGTTTCCAGCCTGAAGCATACTAGAAACCCAGTTCTGGTTGACTTCCTGGCAGGACACCTCTAATTTCTGAATTGAGACTATGTTTTTTATTTAAAGTGAGGGTAGCACGGTCCATTACCAAAAAGCAAGCAGAAAAGTCATGGGACCTATGAAAAATTTCATCAAGGGACAGAAAGAAAGCAACAGAGGACACAAGCAGGTATTCTGCCATATAAAAGAGAGCTACAGTGTCTGAACAAAGCTGAGAAAAAGCACACTTTTGGTAAATATCTAGCACAGGAAATAGAGAAGCCTGTAGAAGTTTCTGCATTATACCTCCAGCGCAATAACAAGAAGACATCATCTCTTTGAAAGCAAAAGATTAATTGAAAAAAACAATAAGTTGGGACGCAGATCTAGGGAGGTAAGAAACGAGTGAAGGAATCAACTGAAGAGTCATAGAATTAAAATAGTAAACAGCATATACAGAACCAAATTCACATTCAGAAAACAGAATCAGTGATGCAGAGGACTAACAAGAAGCACTCATATTTTTTCTTCTTAAAATTTATTTTATTGAAGTATAGTTGATTTACAAAGTAGTGTTAATTTCGGCTGTATAACCCACATGTATATGTATGTGTGTGTATATATATATGTATATGTGTGTGTGTGTATATATATATATATATATATATATATATATATACACACACACATTCTTTTTCATATTCTTTTTCATTATGGTTTATCACAGGATATTGCATATAGTTCCTTGTGCTATATAGTAGGACCTTGTTGTTTATCCATGCTTTATATAATAGTTTGCATCTGCTAATCCCAAACTCTCAACCCATCCTTCCCTCCCCTCCTCCTTGGCAACCACAATTCTGTTCTGTATGTCTGTGAGTCTGTTTCGTAGATAAGTTCATTTGTGTCATATTTTAGATTCCACATATAAAGTGATATAAAGTATTTGTCTTTCACTTTCTGACTTACTTCACTTAGTGTGATAATCTCTGGGCCCATCCATGTTGCTGTAAATGGCATATTTCATTCCTTTTACGGCTAAGTAATAGTCCTATGTATAAATATACCATATCTTCTTTATCCATTCATCTGTCAATGGAAATATAGGTTGCTTCCATGTCTTGGCTATTGTAAATAGTGCTGCAGTGAGCATAGGGGTGCATGTATATTTTTGAATTAATAGTTTGTCCAGGTATATTCCCAGGAGTGGGATTGCTAGATCATATGGCAACTTTATTTTTAGTTTTTTGAGGAACCTCCATACTGATTTCCAAAGTGTCTGCAACAATTTACATTCCCACCAACAGTGTAAGAGGGTTCCCTTTTCTCCATAACCTCTTCAGCATTTGTTATTTGTAGATTTTTAAAAAATGATGGCCATTCTGACTGGTGTGAGGTGGTACCTCACTGTAGTTTTGATTTGCATTTCTCTAATAATTATCAATGTTGAGCATCTTTTCATGTGCCTGTTGGCCATCTGTATGTCTTCTTTGGTGAAATGTCTATTTAGTTAAGAAGCAATCTTAAAGAATCCTGAGAAAAGAGAGCAAAGATGGCTCTTGTCCTTGAGTACATACTGGACACCAAACACATGTTACGGAGGAAGAAACTGAGACCTGTCAAGGTCACCTAATATGCTCAGGAAAACAGCCAGGAAATGACAAAGCAGAACTGAAACTCAAATCTGTCAGACTCCAACACATGTTTGTTAACAATGACACTGTGCTAAACACGAGGGTGAGACATTTAGATCCGAGGGAGAATGAAGAAAGAGCTAACTTATAGGTCGTAGGTATTTATTTAAAGAGAAAGAAGCAGAACAAATTGAGTATATACAAAAATAAAAAAAAGAATAAAACTTTCTTGAACTGAAAAAAATTAATTATACAAATGAAAGATCTTATCTAGTTAGAAAATTGGACAATTGATCTAAAAAAATAAGAACTGATTCCTTATGTAGAAGTGAGGGTGGGGGGTATGGAAATAAAATAGTTAAACCATGAGCAAAACAGATGCATTTGCTGCTGTTAAGAATGTGGAGACAGGTATTCATATTTATGGAAATATCAAGTATTATATAAAAATATTAATCATAAGAAAATAATCTGAAATGCAGAAAAGTAATTATCTAAAGGAGGCAGACATTAATTTTATAATCAGAAAAATTAAATAGTTTAAAAGTTTTAAAAATGAAATAGAACTAAAATAATATTTTAATGTTTAAATATGATTATTAAAATATATTTTAAAACTTGCTTCTTATTAACAGAGTTTAATATCTGAGGTTTTTATTGGTGGAAAAAATTGTGCTGTTCCCACAAAAATTCTAAGAGGAAACTATGGACACATGACATAATAAACTAACAGTGTAGAACTGTGTTGAGTTTGGCAATAATCTTTGAATTCCTTGATGTAACCCTAGAGAAAGCAGGACAGGTCAGCAGATGGTGGCTGGTCTCTAAGACAGAAGATGTGAGTTCTATTCTAGTCTGCCATTTATGATATTACCTTGTGCAAATCAGTTTCTCACTCTAAACTCTAATATCCAGCCTAGAATATCCTCATTTAATATTTCTTGCCCAAGTTACTTGTCCAAGGCCACACAGGTAACAAATGTTGAAACACATGAGGTTTGGTAAATCTAGGCTGGCTGGAATATAATCAGATTTAGAAAGGGGGGAAATTCCAGTTAGAACAGTGTGAAGAAAAGTCTGGTGTTCAGACCACATGAGAAGCTGGCTTTTCCCAGCCAGTACAGACAGATATAATAATATTTCAGGATATTAATAATATTTCATAATGTTATATTTATTACTATATATATCTCAGCTTTCTATTATTATTATAGTTTTTTCTGGTTTTTTTTTTTTTTTTTTTTTTGCGGTATGTGGGCCTCTCACTGTTGTGGCCTCTCCCGTTGTGGAGCACAGGCTTCGGACACACAGGCCCAGCGGCCATGGCTCATGGGCCCAGCCGCTCCACGGCATGTGGGATCTTCCCGGACCGGGGCACGAACCCATGTCCCCTGCATCGGCAGACGGACTCTCAACCACTGCGCCACCAGGGAAGCCCTATTATTATAGTTTTATAATCTAATTACTTACACATTTTCTTATTATGTCCTCAGGAAGATCTTTGGAGTTTGGAAGAACTGCTTTTATCATCCTCCAACCCACGCTTGACTTACAATAAAAAAATTTAAGATACCCTGTCCTAAGTAAGTAGTAGGTCAGGCAATTCAGGTAGGCAAATCATAGTAATCTGATGGAAGATATTGAAACCAATGGAAGCCAACTTAAAACTCGGCATTCGACGGTAATGGAGACTCAGTGGCATGTCCCAGAGATGTGATTGACAGATGAGGAAACAATCATTGCAGGTTTATGGGTTTTTTGTTTATTTTTGGTTGTTTTTCTTTGTTTTTTCGGTTGTGCTGTGGGGCCCACAGGATCTTAGTTCCCCAATTGCCCAACCAGGGATTGAACCCTCGTCCCACCACAGTGAAAGCAGCAAGACCTAACCAGTGGACTGCTAGGGAATTTCCTCAGTGCAGGTTTATATAAAAGGTATTTGTATACAGGGGGCTTAAGGTTAGAATCTAGGACTATGGATAGTAGTAAAGGAAAAAGACAATCTCCAAACAGAATCTAGAAACTGGGTGGTAAATTTATCTCCCACAGTTCAGAAAGTACCCACAAAACAAGCAGAGTCATTCAAAGAGGAGATTGACTTGGCAATGTTCTAAACCTCAAAACTTGATGATTTTTCAAGATTTCCTTTCTACCTTAAGGCAAGACCATACCTCAACCATCTCTTACAGATAAAAATCTTCCCTTAAAAGACATCAAGAGGGGCTTCCCTGGTGGCGCAGTGGTTGAGAGTCCGCCTGCCGATGCAGGGGACACGGGTTCGTGCCCCAGTCCAGGAAGATCCCATATGCCGCGGAGCGGCTAGGCCCGTGAGCCATGGCCGCTGGGCCTGCGTGTCCGGAGCCTGTGCTCCGCAACAGGAGAGTCCACAGCAGTGAGAGGCCCATGTACCGCAGAAAAAAATAAATAAAAAAAAAATAAAGACATCAAGAGGAGTTTTCTCAACCACATACACTTCAAACAAGTCTTTGTTGGGCCAAGATGGGTCAGAATGGTCTGAGGTCTGTCTGCCCATTGTGCCTGTTCAGCCAAGTAGGATCTTGAAAACTGGCTCATGCATGGTTGATGCTGGACACCAGAGCCTTGTCAAACCAAGAGAGCTCTGATGGGAGCTCCAGGCTAGAGCAGGGTGGGCCTCATCTCTGGTTCCTGGAGGCACAGCTAACTCTTCTGTATATTTGTAAAGGCAGTGTCAAGTATCTGAGATCCTCCAACTCCCCAGTCTAAGGCTTATCCACCCCCTTGGAAGGTACTTTAGATACCTGAAGCAAAAGTACATACACTTAATTCCACAACTGGCCAGAGCATGCCAGCTAGTATAAACATATTTTGAAAATATGTAT
The DNA here is from genome assembly GCF_011762595.2 of Tursiops truncatus. NCBI lineage: Eukaryota > Metazoa > Chordata > Mammalia > Artiodactyla > Delphinidae > Tursiops > Tursiops truncatus. The sequence goes on along the minus strand of NC_047038.1, from coordinate 88,796,334 downwards.
TTTGCTTATTTAAACACACATGTATTTTCCCAGGTTGAAAAGAAGTCAATAGAGAAGTAATAAGTTTTTAAAGTGAGTTTTAATAGTTTATGCCTACTTATATATACAATGTGCACACACACAGAGATTTATTGAAAGAGGGCCCACTTGTGTGCTAATTGGTCATGTTCAGTGATCTATGAAGTCATCTCCCTTTTTTGCATTAACTTGGGGGCCAGAGAGGGTGAGATTCACTGGGGTTATGCCACCCATGACATCCTTGCCTAATGGTATGGGAATTTCTCCAGTCTCTTTTCCTAACTAGTAGAAACTCACGAAGCAGGTGATATGACAATCAAATTTCTCTTTTCCCTTTGGATCACTCATGTCCTTCACTCAGCAATTGCTGGAAACATTCCTACTCACTTGAAACAACACTCTTCATTTGTTGGCTGCTGGGTGAAGAAATGCTTTTCTTAGAGCAGAAGCAGATTAATCATGTTTTTGTTCAATGCCAGAGCAAAAGTTATAATCTTGCTTGACGTTTAGAATTAAATAGCCAAGCAATAGTTCTTCCTTACTGATGATCTAATGGATTCTTTTGAGGTTTCTCAAGTAATTACATGTTGCTTCATATTTCCTCAGAAACACCATATATCCCACTCTTGATCATAGGCCAAAAATGGAGAATTCCTTGGAAATTCTTTAACTACATATAAGTTTTAATATTAATTCCTCATGATGATATATCAGTGCTCCAAAAAGTTTTCAGGTGAAGGTTCTGTTATTTCTGATGATTAAACATTTTACCATGCAAGAGACAACAAACAGATGAAAGTAAATGTAGGTGTTTTTGTTAGCTTATTTCTGGATAATTTTACTACAGCTCGAAGCAACAGAGTACATACAAACTTACAATTCTTTAAATGTTTGCACAGAGTTTTTATAGTTTCTGTGAGTTTTCCCAAACTCTATTTTCCCCAAACACAAATAGGGACCGAATTACTAACCAGTTAGGCCTCTTCTGTATGAAAAGAGTAAGCTGTTGATCTTTTCCATCATGTAAGAGGCCCTTTCATTCTCCATTTAGATCTTTCCAAAGGACTTATAAATATCTGTGCTGTGGCTAGCTACCATTATAATTCTCTGAGTGGCAGCATAAGTAGCGAGGTGGAGAGAGAAGATAGATACAAGTTGCTCTGATGTGGTAAGAATGGCTGAGGCAGCAGCAGTAAGTGAAGTTCCCGTTCATCAGGTGATGAAATAGAATTGGCCCTTTCACTTTCTCATAAATAGGTTAGTTATGGGTCAGTTCAGGTCAAAGTCTTATTGGACCTAACCTGACTCCCTTCTTAACTAAGGTCATCCATTGTGGTGGCTCTATAAAAGTCCTTAAATATTAACTTACTTAGTGGAAGTTGGTGCCTAATTTCTGAGAATATGGTTTTCTTTTTGCAATGATGACTGCTCAGAGTTGTTTGGCCATTATTTTTATTTTGGCCATTTTTCTCCTTTTCCCTTTTGCTTTTTGAGGTCCTGTGGTGACTTTGTCTTTGATTTTTTGGCAGTAACATAGCATAGTAAAGAGAACATTGGATCAGAAACTAGGAAACTTGAGTTTGGCTTCACGTTTTGCCATAACCAACTAGGTGAACTTCAGGGGAATCACCTAATTCTCCTGTGTTCTTTCATCTGTAAAATGAGGATGTTGAACTAGATGGCTTTCCCAGAAATCAAATTCTATGAGTGAGCACCATCTCACACCCACGTTTTGTGCTCTGGCAAATTTTCTATTAATATTTTTAAAAATGAGATGATGGAGTTGAGGAAGATGGCGGAAGAATAACACATGGAGATCACCTTCCTCCCCACAGATACATCAGAAATACATCTACATGTGAAACTGCTCCTATAGAACACCCACTGAACGCTGGCAGAAGACCTCAGACTTCCCAAAAGGCAAGAAACTCCCCACCTACCTGGGTAGGGCAAAAGAAAAAAGACAAAACAGAGACAAAAGAATAGGGACGGGACCTGCACCAGTGGGAGGGAGCTATGAAGGAGGAAAGGTTTCCACACACTAGAAGCCCCTTCGCTTCGTGGGTGGCAGAGGGGGGGAGCTTCGGAGCCACTGAAGAGAGTGCAGCAACAGGGGTGTGGAGGGCAAAGCAGAGAGATTCCTGCACAGAGGATTGGTGCAGACCGGGACTTACCAGCCCGAGAGCCTTGTCTGCTCACCCGCCAGGGCGGGCAGGGTCTGGGAGCTGAGGCTCGGGCTTCGGAGGTCAGATCTCAGGGAGAGGACTGGGGTTGGCTGCGTGAACACAGCCTGAAGGGGGCTAGTGCGCCACAGCTAGCCGGGAGGGAGTCCGGGAAAAGTCGGGAGCTGCCGAAGGGACAAGACTTTTTCTTGCCTCTTTGCTTCCTGGTGCGTGAGGAGAGGGGATTAAGAGTGCCGCTTAAAGGAGCTCCAGAGATGGGCGCGAGCCGCAGCTATCAGTGAGGACCCCAGAGACGGGCACGAGACGCTAAGGCTGCTGTTGCCGCCACCAAGAAGCCTGTGTGCAAGCACAGGTCACTATCCACACCTGCCCTCCCGGGAGCCTGTGCAGCCCACCACTGCCAGGGTCCCGTGACCCAGGGACAACTTCCCCGGGAGAATACATGGAACGCCTCAGGCTGGTACAACGTCACACTGGCCTCTGCTGCCGCAGGCAAGCCCCGTACTCCATACCCCTCCTTACCCCCGGCCTGAGTGAGCCAGAGCCCCCGAATCAGCTGCTCCATTAACCCGGCCCTGTCTGAGCGAAGTACAGACGCCCTCAGGCGACCTACATGCAGAGTCGGGGCCAAATCCAAAGCTGAACCCCGGGAGCTATGCGAACAAAGAAGAGAAAGGGAAGTTTCTCCCAGCAGCCTCAAGAGCAGCGGATTAAAGCTCCACAATCAACTTGAGGTACCCTGCATCTGTGGAATACCTGAATAGACAACAGATCATCCCAAATTGAGGAGGTGGACTTTGAGAGCAAGATATATTATTTTTTCCCCTTTTCCTCTTTTTGTGACTGTGTATGTGTATGCTTCTGTGTGTGATTTTGTCTGTATAGCTTTGCTTTCACCATTTGTCCTAGGGTTCTGTCCGTCTGTTTTTCTTTTTAATTTTTTTGTTAATTATTTTTTATTTTAATTATTTTATTTTATCTTCTTTCTTTCTTTCATCCTACTTTTTCTCCCTTTTCTTCTGAGCTGTGTGGATGAAAGGCTCTTGGTGCTCCAGCCAGGAGTCAGTGCTGTGCCTCTGAGGTGGGAGAACCAACTTCAGGACACTGGTCTACAAGAGACGTCCCAGCTCCATGTAATATCAAATGGCGAAAATCTCCCAGAGATCTCCATCTCAACAAGAAGACCCAGCTCCACTCAATGACCAGCAAACTACAGTGCTGAGCACCCTATGACAAACAACTAGCAAGACAGGAAGACAACCCCACCCATTATAAGAGAGGCTGCCTAAAATCATAATAAGGCCACAGACACCCCAAAACAAACCAGCAGGCGCGGACCTGCCCACCAGAAAGACAAGATCCAGCCTCATCCACCAGAACACAGGCACTAGTCCCCTCCACCAGGAAGCCTACAAAACCCACTGAACCAACTTTAACCACTGGGACAGACACCAAAAGCAACGGGAACTACGAACCTGCAGCCTGCAAAAAGGAGACCCCAAACACAGTAAGATAAGCAAAATGAGAAGACAGAAAAACTCCCAGCAGATGAAGGAGCAAGGTAAAAACTGACCAGGCCTAACAAATGAAGAGGAAATAGGCAGTCTACCTGAAAAAGAATCCAGAATAATGATAGTAAAGATGATCCAAAATCTTGGAAATACAATAGAGAAAATGCAAGAAACATTTAACAAGGAACTAGAAGAACTAAATAGGAAACGAGCAATGATCAACAACACAATAAATGAAATTACAAATATTCTAGAAGGGATCAATAGCAGAATAACTGGAGCGGAAGAATGGATAAGTGACCTGGAAGATAAAATAGTGGAAATAACTACTGCAGAGGAGAATAAAGAGAAAAGAATGAAAAGAACTGAGGACAGTCTCAGAGACCTCTGGGACAACATTAAACACACCAACATTCGAATTATATTGGTCCCAGAAGAAGAAGAGGAAAATAAAGGAACTGAGAAAAATTTGAAGAGATTATACTTGAAAACATCCATAATATGGGAAAGGAAATAGTTAATCAAGTCCAGGAAGCACAGAGAGTCCCATACAGGATAAATCCAAGGAGAAACAGGCCAAGACACATATTAATCAAACTATCAAAAATTAAATACAAAGAAAACATATTAAAAGCAGCAAGGGAAAAACAACAAATAACACACAAGGCAATCCCCATAAGGTTAACAGCTGATCTTTCAGCAGAAACTCTGCAAGCCAGAAGGGAGTGTTAGGACATATTTAAAGTGATGAAGGAGAAAAACCTACAGCCAAGATTACTCGACCCAGCAAGCATCTCATTCAGATTTGATGGAGAAATCAAAACCTTTACAGACAAGAAAAAGCTGAGAGTTCAGCACCACCAAACCAGCTTTACAACAAATGCTAAAGGAACTTTTCTAGGCAAGAAACATAAGAGAAGGAAAAGACCTACAATAACGAACCCAAAACAGTTAAGAAAAGGAACATACATATCGATAATTACCTTCAGTGTAAATGGATTAAATGCTCCCACCGAAAGACACAGATTGACTGAATGGATACAAAAACAAGACCCATCTATATCCTGTCTACAAGAGATCCACTTCAGACCTAGGGACACATACAGACTGAATGTGAGGGGACGGAAAAAGATATTCCATGCAAATGGAAATCAAAAGAAAGCTGGAGTAGCAATTCTCATATCAGACAAAACAGACTTTAAAATAAAGACTATTAAAAGAGACAAAGAAGGACACTACATAATGATCAAGGGATCGATGCATGAAGAAGATATAACAATTGTAAATATTTATGCACCCAACATAGGAGTACCTCAATACATAAGGCAAATACTAACAGCCGTAAAAGGGGAAATCGACAGTAGCACAATCATAGTAGGGGGCTTTAACAGTCCACTTTCACCAATGGACAGATCATCCAAAATGAAAATAAGGACACACAAGCTTTAAATGATACATTAAACAAGAAGGACTTAATTGATATTTATAGGAAATTCCATCCAAAAACAACAGAATACACATTTTTCTCAATTGCTCATGGAACATTCTACAGGATAGATCATATCTTGGGTCACAAATCAAGCCTTGTTAAATTTAAGAAAATTGAAATCGTATCAAGTATCTTTTCCGACCACAACGATACGAGACTAGATATCAATTACAGGCAAACATCTGTAAAAAACACAAACACATGGAAGCTAAACAATACACTACTTAATAACGAAGTGATCACTGAAGAAATCAAAGAGGAAGTCAAAAAATACCTAAAAACAAATGACAATGGAGACACGACGACCGAAAACCTATGGGATGCTGCAAAAGCAGTTCTAAGGGGGAAGTTTATAGCAATACAGTCCTACCTTAAGGAATAGGAAATATCTCAAATAAACAACTTAACCTTGCACCTAAAGCAATTAGAGAAAGAAGAACAAAAAACCCCCAAAGTTAGCAGAAGGAAAGAAATCATAAAGATCAGATCAGAAATAAATGAAAAAGAAATGAAGGAAACGATAGCAAAGATCAGTAAAACTAAAAGCTAGTTCTTTGAGAAGATAAACTAAATTGATAAACCATTAGCCAGACTCATCAAGAAAAAAGGGAGAATACTCAAATCAATAGAATTAAAAATGAAAAAGGAGAAGTAACAACTGACACTGCAGAAATACAAAGGATCATGAGAGATTACTACAAGCAACTCTGTGCCAATAAAATGGACAACCGGGAAGAAGTTGACAAATTCTTACAAATGCACAACCTGTCAAGACTGAATCAGGAAGAAATAGAAGATATGAACAGACCAATCACAAGCACTGAAATTGAAACTGTGATTAAAAATCTCCAACAAACAAAAGCCCAGGACCAGATGACTTCACAGGCGAATTCTAACAAACATTTAGAGAAGAGCTAACACCTATCATTCTCAAACTCATCCAAAATATAGCAGAGGAAGGAACACTCCCAAACTCATTCTACGAAGCCACCATCACCGTAATACCAAAACCAGATAAAGATGTCAGAAAGAAAGAAAACTAGAGGCCAATATCACTGATGAACGTAGATTCAAAAATCCTCAACAAAATACTAGCAAACAGAATCTATCAGCATATTAAAATGATCACACACCATGATCAAGTGGGGTTTATTCCAGGAATGCAAGGATTCTTCAATATACGCAAATCAATCAACGTGATACACCATATTAACAAATTGAAGGAGAAAAATCATATGATCATCTCAATAGATGCAGAGAGAGCTTTCAACAAAATTCAACACCCAGTTATGATAAAAACCCTGCAGAAATTAGGCATAGAGGGAACTTTCCTCAACATAATAAAGGCCGTATATGACAAACCCACAGCGAACATTGTCCTCAATGGTGAAAAACTGAAACCATTTCCACTAAGATCAGGAACAAGACAAGGTTGCCCACTGTCACCACTCTTATTCAACATAGTTTTGGAAGTCTTAGCCACAGCAATCAGAGAAGAAAAAGAAATAAATGGAAACCAAATCAGAAAAGAAGTAAAGCTGTCATTGTTTGCAGATGACATGATACTATACATAGGGAATCCTAAAGATGCTACCAGAAAACTACTAGAGCTAATCAATGAATTTGGTAAAGTAGCAGGATACAAAATTAATGCACAGAAATCTCTTGCATTCCTATACACTAATGATGAAAAAGCTGAAAGTGAAATTAAGAAAACACTCCCATTTACCACTGCAACAAAAAGAATAAAATATCCAGGAATAAACCTACCTAAGGAGACAAAAGACCTGTATGCAGAAAATTATAAGACACTGATGAAAGAAATTAAAGAGGATAGAAATAGATGTAGAGATATATCATGTTCTTGGATTGGAAGAATCAATATTGTGCAAATGACTATACTACCCAAAGTAATCTACAGATTCAATGCAATCCCTATCAAACTACCACTGGCGTTTTTCACAGAACTAGAACAAAAAACTTCACAATTTGTATGGAAACACAAAAGACCCCGAATATCCAAAGCAATCTTGAGAATGAAAAACGGAGCTGGAGGAATCAGGCTTCCTGACTTCAGACTATACTACAAAGCTACAGTAATCAAGACAGTATGGTACTGGCAGAAAAACAGAAATATAGATCAGTGGAACAGGATAGAAAGCCCAGAGATAAACCCACACACATATGGTCACCTTATGTTTGATAAAGGAGGTAAGAATATACAGTGGAGAAATGACAGCCTCTTCAATAAGTGGTGATGGAAAAACTGGACAGGTAAATGTAAAAGTATGAAATTACAACACTCCGTAACAGCATACACAAAAATAAACTCAAAATGGGTTAAAGACCTAAATGTAAGGCCAGACACTATCAAAGTCTTAGAGGAAAACATAGACAGAACGCTCTATGACATAAATCACAGCAAGATCTTTTTGACCCACCTCCTAGAGATATGGAAATAAAATCAAAAATAAACAAATGGGACCTAATGAAACTTCAAAGCTTTTGCACAGCAAAGGAAACCATAAACAAGACAAAAAGACAACACTCAGAATGGGAGAAAATATTTGCAAATGAAGCATCTGATAAAGGATTAATCTCCAAAACATACAAACAATTTATGCAACTCAATATCAAAAAAACAACCCAATCCAAAAATTGGCAGAAGACCTAAATAGACATTTCTGGAAAGATGATGTCCAGATTGCCAATGCACATATGAAAGAATGCTCAACATCATTAATCATTAGAGAAATGCAAATCAAAACTACAGTGAGGTATCATCTCCCCCCGGTCAGAATGGCCATCATCAAAAAATCTAGAAACAATAAATGCTGGAGATGGTATGGAGAAAAGGGAACACTCTTGTACATCTGGTGGGAATGTAAATTCATACAGCCACTATGGAGAATAGTATGGAGGTTCCTTAGAAAACTACAAATAGAACTACTGTACGACCCAGCAATCCCACTACTGAGCATATACCCTGAGAGAGCCATAATTCGAAAATAGTCATGTACCAAAATGTTCATTGCAGCTCTATTTACAATAGTCAGGACGTGGAAGCAACCTAAGTGCCCATGAACAGATGGATAGATAAAGAAGATGTGGCACGTATATAGAATGGAATATTACTCAGCCATAAAAAGAAACGAAATTGAGTTATGTGTAGTGAGGTGGACAGACTATAGTGTGTCATACAGAGTGAAATAAGTCAGAAAGAGAAAAACAAATACCGTATGCTAACACATGTATATGGAATCCAAGAAAAAAAAAAAAAAGGTCATGAAGTACCTAGGGATAAGATGGGAATAAAGACACAGACCTACTAGAGCATGGACTTGAGGATATGGGGAGGGGTAAGGGTAAGTTGTGACAAAGTGAGAGAGTGGCATGGACATATATACACTACCAAATGTAAAATAGATAGCAGGTGGGAAGCAGCCACATAGCACAAGGAGATCGGTAGGTGGTTTGTGACCACCTAGAGGGGTGGGATAGGGAGGGTGGGAGGGAGGGAGATGTAAGAGGGAAGAGATACGGGAACATACGTGTATGTATAACTGATTCACTTTGTTATAAAGCAGAAACTAACACACTATTGTAAAGCAATTATACTCCAATAAAGATGTTTAAAAAAATGAGATGATAAAAGTAGTGCATACATTTTGTGGAAATTTTGGAGAAGTACAGAAAAATAAAAAAAGGTAATTTAAATACCGAAATCATTCCTACCCCAACCAAGGATAACTACTGCTAATAATTTTTGTATTTGGTGCCAGTGTTTTTCCTTTGTGTATGTGTGTATTTGATTTCCATTTTCTAAAAATATAGCATATATAATTATAAATATATGTTGTGTAAATAAAAATCTGTTTATAAAATATGTAATCATACTATATATATAATTTCATATGCTGTTTATTTCATTTAGCATTATATTATGACTGTGCTGTTTAATATTCTTCAAAAATATTATTTTTAATATTTCCAGAGTATATCCTCCTAGTACAGTCTCTGAACAGAAAAAAAAATCTAGTAAATTTTATCTTTAATTATGATACTGCTATATAATAATTCGTTAAAAATCCTTTCTATTTAGACACAGGTTATTCCAATTTTTGCTATTATAAATAACAGGGTATTGAGCATACTTGCACATGAACGTTAGATAACCTTTCTGATTATTACTTTAGGAGAGTTGTATTAGTTATCTTTTGCTGCATAATAAATTATCTCAATATTTAGTGTATTAAAAGAGTTGAAAATATTTACTATCTCATAGTTTTTGTGGTTAGGAACTTGGGAGCAGCTTAGCTGGGTGGTTTTGGCTGACTCACTCTCATCACTGGCAAGTTGATCTTGACTGTTGACAGAAGGCCTTAGTTCTTCATTTAGTGGGACTTTCCATGGGCTGTTTGAGTGTCCTCAAGCCAGTGTGGAAGTTGCCTTGGTCAGGACAGGTGATCTAAGAGACAGTAAGGCAGTTTTTATGATGTAACCTCAGAAGTCATGCTCCATAATTTTTTCAATATCTCATTCATTACGCAAGTCACCCAATTTAATGTGGGAAGACATGAACATCAGAAGATGAGAATCACTGGAGGCTATCTTGGAGGCAGGTTACCACAGAAAGATTCCTTGAAGTACAATTATGGGATCGTATTTTAGTAGAAAAATATTGCTTTATATTGATCATGTTATTTAATGTCTGTTTTTGCCGATGTAACAAAAGTATGTGCAGTCTTACATTCCCAAATTTTCTAAACTTTTTGGGTCACGTTGCCCTTTAATAAAAAGAATCGTTGAATCTCCTGTCCTCATGAGGATGTTGTGAGAAACCCAGAATTCTTCCCTTCCCACCAAACCAAGGATTTTGAAAGTTTCATATTATACAGTCACCTTTTTCTGTAATTTTACAAATCCACTGAATTCTCAGTCTCTTCTCTGTATTTCTCTTCCTGATATTGCTGTCTTCTCAGACTGCTTTGTCCCATATATGATATGACCCTCATTCCTATTTCAATCAAAGTGCTTCAAATGAAAGACTGTATAGATAGCAGATTTTTATTAAATATTTGGGGTTAGTGAGGAGAATCAGTTCAGCATGGTATAAAAATAACTTAAAGTTTAGTATTAGGCATTGCTATCCAATAATTTCATCAACTATTTCCCTCTCAAGACATTTCTTGCTGGCTATTTCCTTAGGTCCCAATTAAAACTTCTTGTTTTTCCTTCCCTATTGCTAACTTACGTTTCTTCTCTTCTCTATTCTTGAGCCCCATCCCCAGTTTGTCTGAAGTAACCAAGATTTCCTTTTTCTTCATTATGGAGAATAATTCAGCTGTCTCTCTGTTATACCATTTTCTTAAAATTCTCCCATGAGAAGCTATACATTTGGCACCCAGGAGGTCTCTAGATAATTTTCCTAAGCAAAGAACTTACTTTCTTGATGGGAATTATACCATTCCTGTAGTGTATAAAGTGGTTTCAGTAATTTTCCTTTCTTCTACCAATAGAAATGTTACAATATTTATTTTTCTCCCTGTTTTCTTCTTTTAACTTTTTTATTTTGGTATAATTTCAGACCTACAGAAAAGCTGCAAGAATAGTAGAGTCCCTATATATACTTCACCAAGTTTCCCCACATATTAACATTTACATTTGCTTTATACTTTTTCTGTGTGTGTGTGTGTGTGTGTGTGTGTGTGTGTGTGTGTAAATTTTCTACTAAACCATTTGAGAGTAAGACAGAGACATGATGCCCCCTTATCCGTAAATAGTTCAGGGTGTATATTCTAAAAACATTTGCTTACATAACCCAAGTGCCATTATCAAAATTAGACAAATAACAATGATATACCATAATCATCTAATATACAGCCTTTATTCAGATTTTGCCAATTGGCCCAAGAATATCCTTTTTAGCAAAACAAAATCCAAGATCAGGTGTTTCATTTGGGTGTCATGTCCCTTTAGAATCTTTTCATCTGGAATAGTTGCTCAGTCTTTGACACTTGTGAAGTGTGCAGGTCAGTTATGTTGAAGAGTATCTTTCAGTTTGGGTTTGTCATTATTTCCCCATGATTAGATTCATGTCGTGTACTTCTGTCAGAAGTGCAGAGATAATGTTGTTCTTCAAGGACTATATCAGGAGTGCATGGTATTGATTTGTCCCATTGCTGGTGATGGGAGATTCGTTTTTAGTTTTCTTTCTTGATACTCATAGCATGGTTCTAAATGTTTATAAGGTAATGGCATGAAGTTTTTGGAATTTCTTTACAAAGTCACTTTATTGTAGTCCTGTTCTTTAAAAAACAAAAAATTAAGCCTCTTCCCTGGAGCATTCTTTCTTTTTTCCAACCTATTGAAGCCGTTCTAGGTATAACTCAAACTCCCCTTCCTCCATGAGGTCTTCTCTGTTAGCCCATTCCAAATTAATTTTTCCTGAACTTAAATCTTATAATTATTAAACGTAATGAACTTAGTACGAAGTCTGACATTTTGTAACCACTCATTAAACATTGGTTCCCTTTTGCTTTTCTACTTTTTATCCGATATCTCTCATTTATTATATTGTAAATATTTTATTTGCATAATGCAGTTTTAGATATGAAAGCAAAATCAATCATAAGCTAATATCATTTCAGTTTACGTATGAAGGAAGGTTATATTACTCCAGAACCAGTATCTGGAGTTCCTAGAATCTTATAATTTTAAAACTCACAAAGATTTTTGTTTCCTGGAGATGCAATAGGGACAAAGTGGAAGGTTTAGCAGTTGTAGATCTAGGCTTCTTTCAGCCAGTTCAACAAAGCTGCTCTGATTTTGTCTACTTTATATGTTGCATTTCTAGGTAAGAATCCTTACAACAAAAAGATTCAGCTACTAAAAAGAAAACAAAACATAAAAATATGAAAACAATTGCTCTATCCCATGTCAACCCAATGCACAACCCCTGCCAGGGGTCATATAAGATATCCTTTGGATCCTGGAGACAAGGAACTTACTGACTCATTCACTGAGCATTTTCCACATACCAGGCATTTTGTAGGCGTTGATCATACAAAGAGGAACAAGACATAGATACTACTCTCATGTAGCTGATAGATTTAAAACTTAGAAAGCACTTTTTTTATATCAAGTTGAAGTCTACTTGTATTTTCTCTCCTCGGGGTCCACACACACAAAAAAAGCCAACTGCCTAATCTACATAAAACTCTTAAATTTACAAAGACAGGTTAATATTATTTTTTCTTCTCCAGGGCAAAACTTCCAAAGCCCTTTGTGTGTGTCTAATTTCTTTTTTTTTTAGGACTTCATTTTTCAGAGTAGTTTTAGGTTTACAATAAAGGAGGGTACAAAGTTTTCCCATGTAGCCCCTGCCCCTACACATACTTATCCTCCCCCATGATCAACATCACTCACCATATGGTACTTTTTTTTTCTTAAACCAGGGATGAACGTATATTGATGTATTACAATCACCCAAAATCCATAGTTTACATAAGGACTCACTCTTGGTGTTGTACATTCACTGGGTTTGGAAAAATTATACTGACATATATTCATCATTATAATATGTAAAGTATTTTTACTGCCCTAAGTATCCCCTGTGCTTTGCTTATTCATCTCTCCTTCCAACTGTCTTCTCCCCACCCCTGCAAACCACTGATCTTTTTATTGTCCATAGTTTTGCTTTTTCCAGAATGTCGTGTAATTGGAATCCTACAGTATGTAACCTACTTACATTGGCTTTTTTCACTTAGTAATATGCATTTATGGTTTCTCCATGTGTTTTCATGGCTTGATAGCTCAGTTATTTTTAGCACTGGATAATATTCCATTGTCTGGATGAGCCAAAGTTTATTCATCCATTCATCTAATGAGGGATATCTTGGTTGTTTCAAGTTTTGGTAATTATGGATAAAACTACTATTAACATCCATGTGCAGGTTTTTGTGTAGGCGTAAGTTCTCAGCTCCTTTCAGTTCATACCAAAGAGTGCACTTCCTGGATCATATGATAGGAGTATGTTTAGCTTTGGTAAGAAACCACCAAACTTGTCTTCCAAAATTGTTGTATCACTTTGCATTTGCACCAGCAATGTGTGAGAGTTTCTGTTGCTCTACATCTCTGACAAAATATTGTCTTCTTATCTATAAACATGGAATACATATCCATTTATTTAGTTTTTTGATTTCATTCAGAGTTTTGGAGTTTTCTTCATATAGAGCTTGTATGTATCTTGTTAGATTTATCTGAGTATTTTGGGGAGCTAATGTATATAATATTGTGTTTTAAATATCAAATCCCACTTTTCATTGTTGGTATACAGGAAAGCAATCGATTTTTGTATCCTGCATCTTTGCTATAATTGCTTATTAGTTACGTTTTTGTTTTGTTGATTATTTGTGACTTCTACATAAACAGTCATTTCATATATGGAAAAAGACAGTTTTACTTTCACCCTTCCCAATCTGTGTACTTTTGTTTTCCACAGTAAATTTATTTATAAATTTTATTTTATTGTTTTTTATACAGCAGGTTCTTATTAGTTATCCATTTTATGCATATTAGTGTATACATGTCAATCCCAATCTCCCAATTCGTCACACCAGCACCACCACCCGCTGCCGCTTTCTCCCCTTGGTGTCCATATGTTTGTTCTCTACATCTGTGTCTCAATTTCTGCCCTGCAAACCGGTTCATCTGTACCATTTTTCTAGGTTCCACATATATGTGTTAATATAGGATATTTGTTTTTCTTTTTCTGACTTAACATCACTCTGTATGACAGTCTCTACATTCATCCACGTCTCTACCAATGACCCGATTTTGTTCCTTTTTATGGCTGAGTAATATTTCATTGTATATATGTACCATATCTTCTTTATCCATTTTTCTGTTGATGGGCATTTAGGTTGCTTCCATGAGCTGGCTATTGTAAATAGTGCTGCAGTGAACATTGGGGTGCATGTGTCTTTTTGAACTATGGTCTTCTCTAGATATATGCCCAGTAGTGGGATTGCTGGGTCATACAGTAATTCTATTTTTAGTTTTTTAAGGAACCTCCATACTGTTCTCCACAGTGGCTGTATCAATTTACATTCCCACCAACAGTGCAAGAGGGTTCCCTCTTCTCCACACCCTCTCCAGCATTTGTTGTTTGTAGATTTTCTTATGATGCCCATTCTAACTGATGTGAGGTGATACATCATTGTAGTTTTGATTTGCATTTCTCTAATAATTAGTGAAGTTGAGCAGGTTTTCATGTGCTTCTGCTTGTGTGTCTTCTTTGGAGAAATGTCTGTTTAGGTCTTCAGCCCATTTTTTGATTGGGTTATTTCCTTTTTTATTATTGAGCTGCATGAGCTGTTTATATATTTAGGAGATTAATCCTTTGTTGATTCGTTTGCAAATATTTTCACCCATTCTGAGGGTTGTCTTTTCGTCTGGTTTGTAGTTTCGTTTGCTTTGCAAAAGCTTTTAAGTTTCATTAGGTCCCATTGGTTTATTTTTGTTTTTATTTCCTTTACTCTAGGAGGTGGATCAAAAACGATCTTGCTGTGATTTATGTCAAAGAATGTTCTGCTTATGTTTTCCTCTAAGAGTTTTATAGTGTTCAGTTTTACGTTTAGGTCTCTAATCCATTTGGAGTTTATTTTTGTGTAGGGTGTTAGGGAGTGTTCTAATTTCATTCTTTTATATGTAGCTGTCCAGTTTTCCCAGCACCACTTATTGAAGAGACGGTTTTTCTCCATTGTATATCTTTGCCTCCTTTGTTATAGATTAATTGACCAGAGGTGTGTGGGTTTATCTCTGGACTTTCTATCCTGTTCCATTGATCTGTATTTCTGTTTTTGTGCTAGTACCATACTGTCGTGATTACTGTAACTTTGTAGTATAGAAGTCAGAGAGTCTGATTCCTCCAGCTCCGTTTTTTCCCCTCAAGAGTGCTTTGGCTATTTGGGGTCTTTTGTGTCTCCATACAGATTTTAAGATTTTTTATTCTAGTTCTGTAAAAAATGCCATTGGTAATTTGATAGAGATTGCATTGAACCTGTAGATTGCTCTGGGTAGTAGAGTCATTTTCACAATATTGATTCTTCCAATCCAAGAACATGGTATATATCTCTATCTGTATCATCTTTAATTTCTTTCATCAGTGTCTTATAGTTTTCTGAGTACAGGTCTTTTACCTCTTTAGGTAGATTTATTCCTAGGTATTTTATTCTTCTTGTTGCAATGGTGAATGGGAGTGTTTCCTTAATTTCTCTTTCAAATTTTTCATCATTAGTGTATAGGAATGCAAGAGATTTCTGTGCATTAATTTTGTATCATGCTGCTTTACCAAATTCATTGATTAGCTCTAGTAGTTTTCTGGTGGCATCTATAGGATTCTCTATGTATAGCATCATTTCATGTGCAAACAGTGACAGTTTTACTTCTTCTTTTCCAATTTGTATTCCTTTTATTTCTTTTCCTTTTCTGATTGCTGTGACTAGGACTTCCAAAAGTATGTTGAATAATAGTGGTGCATGGACATCCCTGTCTTGTTCCTGATCTTAGAGTAAATGTTTCAGTTTTTCACCATTGAGAATGATGTTTGCTGTGGGTTTGTCGTACATGGCCTTTATTATGTTGAGGTAGGTTCCATCTATGCCCACTTTCTGGAGAGTTTTTACCATAAATGGGTGTTGAATTTTATTGAAAGCTTTTTCTGCATCTATTGAGATGATCATATGGTTCTTATTCTTCTATTTGTTAATATGGTGGATCACATTGATTGATTTACATATATTGAAGAATCCTTGCCTCCCTGGTATAAATCCCACTTGATCATGGTGTACGATCTTTTTAATGTGTTGTTGGATTCTGTTTGCTAGTATTTTGTTGAGGATTTTTGCATCTATATTCATCAGTGATATTGGTCTGTAATTTTCTTTTTTGGAGTATCTTTGTCTGGTTTTGGTATCAGGGTGACGGTGGCCTCATAGAATGAGTTTGGGAGTGTTCCTTCCTCTGTAATTTTTTGGAAGAGTTTGAGAAGGATGAGTGTTAGCTCTTCTCAAAATGTTTGATAGAATTCACCTGTGAAGCCATATGGTCCTGGACTTTTTTTTGTTAAAAGATTTTTTATCACAGTTTCAATTTCAGTGCTTGTGATTGGTCTGTTCATATTTTCTATTTCTTCCTGGTTCAGTCTTGGAAGGTTATACCTTTCTAAGAATTTGTCCATTTCTTCCAGGTTGTCCATTTTATTGGCATAGAGTTGCTTGTAGTAGTCTTTTAGGATGCTTTGTATTTCTGCGGTGTCTGTTGTAACTTCTCCTTTTTCATTTGTAATTTTATTGAGTCCTCTCTGTCTTTTTCTTGATGAGTCTGGCTAATGGTTTATCAATTTTGTTTATCTTCTCAAAGAACCAGCTTTTAGTTTTATTGATCTTTGCTATTGTTTTCTTTGTTTCTATTTCATTTATTTCTGCTCGGATCTTTATTATTTCTTTCCTTTTGCTACCTTTGGGTTTTGTTTGCTCTTCTTTCTCTAGTTCCTTTAGCTGTAAGGTTAGATTGTTTATTTGAGATGTTTGTTGTTTCTTGAGATAGGCTTGTATTGCTATTAACTTCCCTCTTAGAACTACCTTTCCTGCATCCCATAGGTTTTGGATCATCGCGTTTTCATTGTCATCTGTCTCAAGGTATTTTTTAATTTCCTCTGATTTCTTCAGTGATCTGTTGGTTATTTAGTAACGTATTCTTTAACCTCCATGTGTTTGTGTTTTTTTTTTTTAGCATTTTTGCCCTGTAATTGATTTCTAATCTCATAGCATTGTGGTCAGAAAAGATGCTTGATATGATTTCAATTTTCTTAAGTTTACTGAGGCTTGATTTGTGACCCAAGGTATGATCTATCCTGGAGAATGTTCTGTGCGTACTTGAGAAGAAAGTGTAATCTGCTGTTTTTGGATGGAATGTCCTGTAAATATCAATTAAATCTATCTGGTCTATTGTGACATTTAAAGCTTGTGTTTCCTTATTAATTTTTTGTTTGGATGATCTGTCCATTGGTGTAAGTGAGGTGTTAAATTCCTCCAGTATTATTGTGTTACTGTCGATTTTCTGTTTTATTGCTGTTAGCAGTTGCCTTATGTATTGAGGTGCTCCTATGTTGGATAGATATATATTTATAATTGTTATATCTTCTTCTTGGATTGATCCCTTGATCATTATCTAGTGTCTTTTCTTGTCTCTTGTAACATTGTTTATTTTAAAGTATTTTATCTGATATGAGTATTGCTACTCCAGCTTTCTTTTGATTTCCATTTGCATGGAATATTTTCTCCATCCCCTCCCTGATTGTGTCCCTAGGTCTGAAGTGGGTCTCTTGTAGACAGCATATATATAGGTCTTTTTTTAATATCCATTCAGCAAGCCTGTGTCTTTTGGTCGGAGCATTTAATCCATTCACATTTAAGGTAATTATTGATATGTATGTTCCTATGACCATTTACTTAATTGTTTTGGGTTTGTTTTTGTAGGTCCTTTTCTTCTCTTGTGTTTCCCACTTAGAGAAGTTCCTTTAGCATTTGTTGTAGAGCTGGTTTGGTGGTGCTGAATTCTCTTAGCTTTTGCTTGTCTGTAAAGCTTTTGATTTCTGCATCGAATCTGAATGAGATCCTTGCTGGGTAGAGTTATCTTGGTTGTAGGTTCTTCCCTTTCATCACTTTAAATATGTCATGCCACTTCCTTCTGGCCTTTAGAGCTTCTGCTGAGAAATCAGCTGTTAACCTTATGGGAGTTCCCTTGTATGTTATTTGTCATTTTTCCCTTGCTGCTTTCAATAATTTTGCTTTGTCTTTTAATTTTTACCAATTTGATTACTATGTGTCTCAGCATGTTTCTCCTTGGGTTTATCCTGTATGAGACTCTCTGCGCTTCCTGGACTTAGGTGGCTATTTCCTTTCCCATGTTAAGGAAGTTTTTGACTATGATCTCTTCAAATATTTTCTCCGGTCCTTTCTCTCTCTCTTCTCCTTCTGGGGCCCCTATAATGCGAATGTTGTTGCGTTTAATGTTGTCTCAGAGGTCTCTTAGGCTGTCTTCATTTCTTTTCATTATTTTTTCTTTTCAGTTCTGCAGCAGTTAATTCCAGCATTCTCTCTTTCAGGTCACCTATCCATTCTTTTGCTTCAGTTATTCTGCTATTGATTCCTTCTATTGTATTTTTCCTTTCAGTTATTGTATTTTCATCTCTGTTTGTTTGTTCTGTCATTCTTCTAGGTCTTCTTGCATCTTCTTGATCTTTGCCTCCATTCTTTTTCCGAGGTCCTGGATCATCCTCACTATCATTATTCTCAATTCTTTTTCTGGAAGGTTGTCTATCTCTAAGTCTTTCAGTTGTTTTTCTGGGGTTTTATCTTGTTTCTTCATCTGGTACATAGCCCTCTGCCTTTTCATCTTGTGTATCTTTCTGTGAATGTGGTTTTTGTTCCACAGGCTGCAGGACTGTAGTTCTTCTTGTTTCTGCTGTCTTCCCTCTGGTGGATGAGGCTGTCTAAGAGGCTTGTGCAAGTTTCCTGGTGGGAGGGACTCGTGTTGGGTAGAGCTGGGTGTTGCTCTGGTGGGCAGAGCTCAGTAAAACTTTATTCTGCTTGTCTGCTGATGGGTGGGGCTGGGTTCCCTCCCTGTTGTTTGGTCTTAGGCAACGCAACACTGGAGCCTACGCAGGCTCTTTGGTGGGGCTAATGGCAGACCCTGGGAGGGCTCACGCCAATGAGTACTTCCCAGAACTTCTGCTGCCAGTGTCCTTGTCCTCACAGTGAGACACAGCTACCCACCACCTCTGCGGGAGACCCTCCAACACTAGCAGGTAGGTCTGGTTCAGTCTCCTTTGGGGTCACTGCTCCTTCCCCTGGGTCCTGATGCTCACACTACTTCGTGTGTGCCCTCCAAGAGTGGAGTCTCTGTTTCCCCCAATCCTGTCAAAGTCCTGCAATCAAATCCTGCTAGCCTTCAAAGTCTGAGTCTCTAGGAATTCCTCCTCCCATTGCCAGATTCCCAGGTTGGGAAGCCTGACGTTGTGCTCAGAACCTTTACTCCAGCTGGTGGACTTCTGTGGTATAATTGGTCTCCAGTTTGTTAGTCACCCACCCAGCAGTTATGGGATTTGATTTTATTGTGATTGCACCCCTCCTACCATCTCAATGTGGCTTCTCCTTTGTCTCTGGATGTGGGGTATCATTTTTGGTGAGTTCCAGTGTCTTCCTGTCGATGATTGTTCAGCAGTGGTTCCAGTGCTCTTGCAAGAGGGAGTGAGAGCACATCCTTCCACTCCGCCATCTTGAACCCATCTCCCCTCTGTATACTTTTAATTTCCTTTTCCTGCCTTATTGCATCAGCAAGGACTTCCAGTAGGATGTTGAAAAGGAGTGGTGAGAGAGAACATCCTTGCATTCTACCTGATATGTGTGGAAATCCTTCAGATTTCTCACAATTAAGTATGATGTTCCCTGTATCGTTTTTTGTAGCCTTTATCAAGTTGAGCAAGTTCCCCTTGTTCCTAGTTTCCTGGGAGCTTTTGTCATGAATGGGTGTTGGATTTTGTCAAATGCTTTTTCTGCATCTATTGATATAATAATGTAATGTGTCTTTTTTAGCCTGTTGTTGTGATGAATTGTATTGATTTTCAGATGTTGAACTAGCCTTACATACCTGGGATAAATCCCATTTGGAGTCATGGTGTATAATCCTTTTTTATACTTTTTTGAATTTTATTTGCTAATATTTTGGTGAGGATTTTCATATCTGTTGATCAGAGATATTGGTCTATAGTTTTCTTATAAAGTCTTTGGTTTGTTATTATGGTAATTCTGGCCTCATGGAATGATTTAGAAAGTATTCCCTCTCTTCTATTTTCTGAAACAGATTAGAGAGGCTTGGTATCATTTCTTCCTTAAATACTGGGTAGAATTCACCAGTGAACACCTCTGGGCCTGTTCCATTGTGTTTTGGAGGATTATGAATTATTGATTCAACTTCTTTAATAGAGTTAGGCCTATTCATATCATTTATTTCTTCTCGGGTGAATTTTGGCAGATTGTGTCTTTCAAATAAGTTGGTCCATTTTATCTAGGTTTTCAAGTTTGTGGGCATAGACCTGTTCATGATATTCCTATATTATCCTTTTAATTTCTATGTGAAATGGAAGTGATGTTTCTCTCTCATTTTTGATGTTAGTAATTTGTGTTGTCTCTCTTTTTTCCTTCATTAGTCTGGCTAAGGATTTATGGATTTTATTGATTCCTTCAAAAATTAGATTTGGGTTTCATTGATTTTCTCTATTTATTTCCTGTTTTCAATTTCATTGATTTTTGCTCAAATTATTATTATTTTGTTTCTTCTGATTACCTGCATTTTATTTGCTTTCTTTAATAGTTTCCTAAAATGGAAACTTGGATGATTGATTTTAGATATTTCTTCTTTTCTAATGTATGCGTTTAATTCTATAATTGCCCTCGTAGCACTAGTTTCACTGCATCCCATGAATTTTGTTGTGTTCTCATTTTCATTTAGCTCAAAATATTTAAAAATTTCTCTTGAGATTTCTTCTTTAGCCCCTGTTTTGTTTAGAAGCACATTGTTTAATTTCCATGTATTTTGGTATTTTCTAGTTATCTTTCTGTTATTTATTTCTAATTTAATTCCATTGTGGTTTGAGAGCAGAAATGATATATTTTTTATTCTTTTAAACTAATTATGGTGTGTTTTATGGCCCATAATATGGGTTATCTTGACGAAATTTCCATGTGAGCTTGAGAAAACTGTGTATTCTACTGTTGTTGGATGAAGTAGTCTATTGATGTTGATTATATACAGTTGATTGATGGTGTTATTGAGTTCAAATATATTTGTGCTAATTTTATGCTTGCTGGATCTGTCCATTTCTGAGGAAGGGGTATTGAAGTTTCAACTCTGAGAGTGAAGTCATCTATTTCTCCTTGCAGCTCTATCAGTCTTTGCCTCATCTAGTTTGATGCTCTGTTATTAGGTACATACATGTTAATAATTGTTACATCTTCTTGGAGAAGTGACCCATTTATCATTATGTAATGCCTTTCTTTATCCCTGATAACTTTCCTTGCTTTGAAGTCTGCTCTGTCTGAAATAAACACAGCTACTCCTGCTTTCTTTTGGTTAATGTTTGTGTTGGTATATATTTCTCCATCCATGTAATTTTATTGTGTTTTTTGACTTTTTGTAAGCCTTGTTAGTTTTTCTTGATAGCTATTTATGATGTACCAAATAAAAGGAACTGCTCTAAATAGGATTTTAGTAATGTGGTGGTAAGGTGTGTGGGGAGGGGAAGTGTTCTATCATATGATGATTAGGTCTCAGTCTTTTAGTGAGCCTATGCCTCTAGACTATAAACTTTACATGTGTTTCTAAGCTTTTCTCCCCTCTAAGCTTTTTTGTCCCCCTCCTTAGGTGGGGCAGGATGACTAGAGTAGGCTGGAGTTAAGTATTTTCTTTCTCTGTTATAGAATGATAGATCAGACTAGAGTTGGGCATTTCTCTTTCCCAGGTCAGTTAGGCTCTGATGACACCCCAACACGTCAGGCTCTGGTTAACTAGTTTCCACTGAAGTCAGGCCTTATGAAGAAGAACAGAGTGCTCTGATGCATTTCACAGTAGTTCCTTCCCCTCGCTCTCCATCCCCTCCATCCCCCACACTTGCTGGAAGCCAGAGGGGATTTTTCTCCGATATTTACTTTGGGAACCTGGGCAAAATCCTGAAGGTAAATCTCACAATATGACTGGGTCTCTCTGGAGTTGTTAACTCTTAGAGTTGTCTGCTCCATTAAGCCATGACTCCTTGTATTTTCCTGCTTGTCTCTTCAATCTTGAGGGCAGTGGTTTGCCCTGGGCCCTCCCCTCAATTACAGATCTAAGAAAAGTTGTTGATTTTTCAGTCTGTTTAGCTTTTTATTTGTTGTTTAGATGGAGTGACAGCTCTCAAGCTCCTTACATGCAGGATCAGAAACTGGAAGTTTATTCAACTATTTTTATGACATGATGTCAAATACACACACCACTAGATACACACATCTCTCTATATTTTCCACTTGCCAGCATATCTCTGAAGCTTGAACTTCACCTAATACTCCAGATGTGGCTCAATCAGAACAAAGCTAAATGCCAGTGTTACTTAATTTTGCATACCCTTATTTTATTGATACAGTCTAAGATGGTATTCATTTATTTACTCATCCAATAACAGCAACAGACTTGTACATGGCTTTTACAATTTACAAGGAATTGTATATACTTTGTTGTAAAATAGCTTATTTAGCTATAAATCTTTAAGATTTTTTTGGCTGTAGTTATCTTCTATCTGGGACTTGTAAAATTGATTTCTTGAACCAAAATACAGGCTTTACCATTTACTTGTATTAAATTATATTTGATTTTTATTTGTCCCATTATTTTAGCTTGACATATATTCCTTAGTTTTTATTCTACTGTCCAGTTATTAACTATCTTTCTAAACTATTTGCTATCTTCAAGTTTGAGTTACATGTTATCTATAACACCACAGAAGCATTGATAAAGAAAAACTAACAAGAACAAGGTTTAGAAAAGAATCACATGGATTATCATCAAAGACTCCCTCCTTTTCACATCATAGCTGATTTCATTCTGATTAAGCAGCCATCTCTCTACTTACACAGTTGTTTAGCCAGTTCAACCAAATATACTATTATCCAATCCATATTTTCCCATTTTTTTCTATATTAGGACATTTGTCCAAAATTCTTCTTAAATAGAGATGTATTATATTTTTGAGTTCCCTGATGTACAAATATATTGACTAATAAAAAAAGTAAAGGTATTTTAGTATTGCTTGTTTGAGCTGAGCCTGTGTTTGTTCCTGGTGATCAATGCTTCCTTTATAAAAATGAATTTAATAAATCCATTATAATTCAACAAATAATTGTTATGATGTGGCTACTGAGTGTAGCTTTCAGCGGCAGAGATATCTAATGAGAGGGACTCCACTGTGTAGACATTTTACTTAAAGACCCTGAAGGCTAGGGAAAGGCAGCTTTAGTTAAAACACTGTCTACTGCCCAGTCACATGAACCTCAGATCATTTTAGTTTTTCTTTTGTTCTTTCTTGATCCTTCAACAAGAATGCCAATTCCTGTACTATATTAATTTACTAAATAAACTACTGAGGCTGGATATCCTACCAAACATTCAAGAAGTAAGCATTTTATTCACTTGGTGAAAGGAAAACTTTGTACTCTCTTTAATTACATGGAGTCTTACACATAGTTAAGTACTCAAACATAATTTAACAATAAATATTTAAAAGAATATACATTGATACTCAGTCATAAGGTGTGGAATTTTGGTTGTTTCAGCTGGAATTATTGTAGAGGCATTTGTTAGTTGAGGAAATGCTATATGGAGATCAGGACATTTCCTTATTTGTCTCAACAGTTAAATCATAAATATAAGTTATATATATGAAAGTCAAGGTGGTGAAGGAGGTTAAAGGAGAAAAATGTGTGGTTAAACAGTTATTAGAATGTTTAATTTACCCCTTATATAAGTGAATTATTTTTGCTAAATGTTTCTTTGAATAATTGTAACACTGTTTTTTCCCCAGTCTTATTGGAATGAACAAATGTACTTTTCTACCTGGGTTTGACAGAAGAGCATTTTACCATCTTTCTCAGAAATGGTTCTTTATATGCCTCATAAATCACCATACAAATTGGAAATGGCTATTTTTTTCAGGCTGAAATAAAGCTTTTTGTACATGAAGTGGAAATAAAGAGATGAGATATCTGCTTTGTTTTAGAATGCTTATAGGATTCAGTAAAGGGAAAATAAACTTTACTTAATGTTTCTAAAACGATTTGATTCTTGTGGATAATGTTAAAAAATGAACAAAAATTTTTTGAATAAATGCTAAAGGAAAAAATGATGACAGGAGCCTTCTCTTTGTCATTCTGCTTATTAAAGAAAAAGCAATTATAAATGATATTAATAACAAAATTATTTAACTCCATTTTCACTGACTTAAATTTCACTCACTCCTTCATACAATTACCTCACCTTCTTCCCACAGAAACATATGTTCTTTTTTTCAGTTCAAGTTTCCTCATTTAAAAATATTAAGTTATTACTTTATGCTTTGATTAGGATATAAGGCAATGGAAGCTAAAGAAGGGAATATATACTGAAATAAGGCTGTGTCCCCACAAAAAATGGTATGTTGGAATCCTAACCCCCAGTGTCTCAGAATGTGAACTTATTTGGAGATAAAGTCTTTACAGAGGTGATCAAGTTAAAATGAGGTCTTTAGGGTGGCCCTAATCTGATATGATTGGTGTTCTTACAAGAGGGGGGGAATATGGAGACAGTGATAGAAGCACATAGAGGGAAGATCACATGAAGAGACAAAGGGAGAAGACAGGTATCTACAAACCATGGAGAGAGACCTGGAGAAGATCTGTCCCTCTAAACTGTCAGATGGAGCCAACACTGCTGACACCTTTGACTTCAGGCTCTTAGCCTCCAAAACTGTGAGACAATAAACTTCTGTTATTTAATTCATCCAGTTTGTGGTACTTTGTTACAGCAGGCCTAGCAAAACTCACAGATTATATGAAACTGTTCACAAGTATAATGTTTATTAGAAAGTCAGAGAAAGACAAATACCATATAACACTTGTATGCAGAATCTAAAAAAATATAACAAACTAGTGAATATAACAAAAGAGAAACAGACTCAGAGATGTAGAAAACAAATTAATGCTTAGCAATGGGGAGAGGGAAGGGGGAGGGGCAATATAGGAGTAGGGCATTAAGGGGTACAAACTATTATGTATAAAATAAGCTGCAAGAATATATTGTACAGCACAGGGAATATAGCCAATATTTTATAATAACCATAAATGGGGTGTAGCCTTTAAAAATTGTAAATCACTGTGTTGTACACCTAAAACTTATATAATATTGTAAATCAGCTATACCTCAATTAAAAATGAAATGCTTATTTAAATAAGATTTACTTAATCATTTCTATGTGCCAGGTTATTAGAAAGATTTAAGCCATCTAAATATATTTACTCATTTAATCTTTATAACAATCTCTGTGAAGTAGGTACTCTTTTCTTAATTTTAATTAAAAATTTTTTTTATTGAAGTATGGTTGATTTACAATTTGTGTTTCAGTTGTACAGCAAAGTGATTCAGTTACACATACAAATATATCTATTTTTTTCAGATTGTTTTCCCTTATAGGTTATTACAAAATATTGACTGTAGTTCCCTGTGCTTTACAGCAGGTCTTTTTTGGTTCTCTATTTTTATATATATTATTGTGTATATGTTAATCCCAAACTCCTAATTTATCCCTCCCTCCCTTTCCTCTTTGGTAACCATAAGTTTGTTTTCTGTGTCTGTGGGTCTACCTCTGTTTTGTAAATAAGTTCATTTGTGTATATTTTTTTGATTCCACATATAAGCGATACCATATTGATATTTGTCTTTGTCTGGCTTACTGAAGTTAGTATGATAATCTCTCAGTCCATCCATGTTGCTGCAAATGGCATTATTTCATTCTTTTTTGTGGCCGAGTAATATTCCACTGTATTAATATACCACATCTTCTTTATTCATTTGTCAGTAGACATTTAGTTTGCTTTGATGTCTTGGCTATTGTAAATAGGGCTGCTGTGAACATTGGGGTGCATGTATCTTTTCGGATTATGGTTTTCTCCAGATATATGCCCAAGAGTGGAATTGCAGGATCATATGGTAGCTCTATTTTTAGTTTTTTAAGGGACTTCCATACAGTTCTCCATAATGGCTGCGCCAATTTACATTCCCAGCAACAGTGTAGGAGGGTTTCTTTTTCTCTGCACCCGCTCCAGCATTTATTATTTGTAGAACTTTTTGATGATGGCCATTCTGACTGGTGTGAAGTGATACCCATTGTAGTTTTGATTTGCATTTCTCCAATAATTAATAATGTTGAGCATCTTTTCATGTGCCTTTTGGCCATCTGTATGTCTTCTTTGGATAAATGTCTTTTTAGATCTTCTGCCCATTTTTTGATTTTTTTTTTTTGATATTAAGCCGTATGTGAACTGTTTGTTTATTTTGGAGATTAATCCCTTGTCAGTCACATCATTTGAAAATATTTTCTTCCATTCTATAGGTTTTCTTTTTGTTTTGTTTATGGTTTCCTTTGCTATGCAGAAGCTTATTTTTGTTTTTATTTCCATCACTCTAACAGACGGATTCAAAAAATATTGCTGTGATTTATGTCAAAGAGTGTTCTGCCTTTGTTTTCCTCTAGGAGTTTTATAATATTCAGCTTTACATTTAGGTCTTTAATCCATTTTGAATTTATTTTTATGTGTGGTGTTAAGAATGTTCTAATTTCATTCTTTTACATTGGTATCCAGTTTTCCCAGCACCATTATTGAAGAGACTGTCTTTTCTCCATTGTATACTGTTGCCTCCTTTGTCATAGATTAATTGACCATAGGTATTTCTGGGCTTTCTATCCTGGTCCATTGACCTATATTTCTGTTTTTGTGCCAATACCATACTGTTTTGATTACTGTAGCTTTGTAGTATAGTCTTAAGTCAGGGAGACTGATTCTTCCAAGTCCATTTTTCTTTCTCAAGATTGCTTTGGCTATTTGGGGTCTTACGTGTTTCCATATAAATTAAAAAAAATTTTTTTTTTGTTCTAGTTCTGTGAAAAATACCATTGGTAATTTGATGGGGATTGCATTGAATCTGTAGATTGTCTTGTGTAGCATAGTCATTTTGACAATAGTGATTATTCCAATACAAGAATATGGTATATATTTCCATCTATTTGTGTTCTCTCTCTTATTACCTGCTTTTTGTAGATGAGGAAACCCAAGACTCAGAAAGGTTAATAAAGTTGTCCTAAATCACCCAGTGAAGTTGGAACTTGAATTTAGGTAGTTGGACGGCAGAGTCTATGGAGTTGTTCCTCAGTATCTGCAGGGGATTGGTTCTAGGACCCCCTGTAGATACCAAAATGCACAGATTCTCAAGTCTCCTTTATAAAATGGCAAAGTATTTGCATGTAACCTATGCATATACTCTTGTATACTTTAAATCATGTCTAGATTACTTATAATACCTAATACAATGTAAATGATATATAAGTAGTTGTAAATATAATGTAACTGGCATGTAAATAGTTGCCAGCATGCCGCAAATTCAAGTTTTGCTTTTAGGTACTTTTTGGATTTTTTTTTATCAGCAGTTGGTTGAATTCATAGATGCAGAACCCAAAGATAAAGAGGGTTAATTTTACTCTTAACACTACATTGGGTACTACACATTGCCTAGAGAGAATTTGCCATACACAATACTTAGAATTTGACAAATTACAAAATAATTTATTTATTTTTCCAGAATTTAGGAAGATTCCATCTTAATTTGTGAGATTTTTCAGTTTTAGTGCTTGTATTAGTTTTCTGTGTTGGCCATAACAAGTGACCACAAACTGGGTCACTTAAAACAACAGAAGTTTATTCTCTCATGGTTTTGGAGGCCAGAAGTCTGAACTCAAGGGCCACAGTCCCTCCAGGGACCCCAGTGGCAATTCCATTCTTTGCTATTTTCAGCTTCTGGTAGCTGTTGTTATTCCTTGGTGTTTCTTGGTTGCATTACTCCAATCTCTGTCTCCATGGTCACATTGCCTGCTGCCTGTCTGGCTGTGTGTATCTCCTCTGTGTGTCTATTATAACGACATTTCTCATTGGATTTAGGGCCCAGATAATCCAGGATGATCTCCTCATCTCAAAATCCTTAACTTAATTACATCTGTAAATAACTCTTTTTGCAAATGAGGTCACACTTACAAGTTCCAAAGATTAGATTTAAAATGGACACATCTTAGGGCTTACTTGGTGGTCCAGGGGTTAAGACTCAGCACTCCCAATGCAGGGGGCACAGGTTCTATCCCTGGTCGGGGAACTAAGATCCCACATGCCACATGGCACAGCTGAAAAAAAAAAAAAAAGGACACATCTTTTGGGGGGCCACCATTCAGTGCACTACAATGCTGTCTTGTGTTTTAAATTCAATGTGCTTTTCTTGTGGTTATAGTGAACTAAAATCATTTAGGTAAACTAATGAAGAAATACAATGACAAAAAGGAGAGAAGGATGAGAGGAGAGAAAAAAGTTACTTCTAGGGAGAATGACCATTACAAACCATTATATGTTTCATATAATGCTACCAAAGTTTAGTCCTTGTTATTTGAGAGTAGTTTAAAACAAGTGAAAAAATTAGGGATTTCTTTGAGGAAAATGTGGTTAAGTGCTTGAATAAAAATATGGGGAAAATGAATTTTCAAGGCAGCTGAGATGATCTATTTTAAATTTTAAGCCATTCAAAAGAGCTTTGTCATAAACAGAAATTTAAGTCATAATCTTGATAATCAAAATCTTCAATAGATCTGTCTCCCTGCCTCTGTTTCTATGGCAAACAAATGAGAACATTTCAGCATAGTTTTTTTTTGTTTGTTTGTTTTTTTGTTTTTGCGGTAGGCGGGCCTCTCACTGTTGTGGCCTCTCCCGTTGCGGAGCACAGGCTCCGGACGCGCAGGCTCAGCAGCCATGGCTCACGGGCCCAGCCGCCCCGCGGCATGCGGGATCCTCCCAGACCGGGGCACGAACCCGTGTCCCCCGCATCGGCAGGCGGACTCCCAACCACTGCGCCACCAGGGAAGCCCTCAGCATAGTTTTTTACTATTACTACAAGACTAAGAAACAATTCGTCATTGGCAAGTCTTGTGAATGCAAGACGTTAGTGAGTCTTCTGCATATGAATGTTCATAAAACTTGCCAAAACCTAGATTAAAATCCAGAATTGTAAGAAACTGAAATGTTATTCATAATGAGAAAGTTGGAATTTTTTAAAAGCTTTTCACAGCTTAATAATAACATAAAAATGAGCATGAACAGTCAATTCACAAAAGAAACCCTATAAACACTAAAAATAAAGTTCAAACTCAATAATAATCAAAGAAATACAAGTTACATATTTTTACCCAACAGAGCCACAGTGATTAAAAAGAATAATGATATCCAGTATTGTAAACTATGTGAATGAAAGGGCATTTTTGTAATTCCTTGTGGGATGTAAGCTAAGACCAATTTTCTCAAGGGCAAGTCTTCAAAATGTGCAGATAATTTGACCCAACATTTCAGTTCTAGGCAACGTACCCTAAAGAAATAAAAATACACATACTGAAAGATGTATGCACAAGGTGGCTTATTCTAATATGTTTTCATTAGTTATAAATTAGAGACAGCATATGTTTCTAACATTAAGATATTGGCTGAATAATAATGTATATCCATATAATAGAATCTACCCACCTACTGGGAATGATGATGAAGATCTATGTATTGGCATGAAAATGAATTATGTTAGTGATAGCTTTGCACATGAAAAAGGTTACAAAAGAAGATAACACCATTTTTGTGAAAAGCACATTTTTAATGTATTCTATTCAGATATACATATTTCAAGTATTTAATACACAGAAAGAACTATCTGGCTGCAAAATAGTTAAGAATATTATCTATTTGATAATAAGATTATGTGAAACTTCAAAAATATCTATCATTGTTATATAAATTTTTAATAGTGAATTTAAACCACATGTAAAGTAAACAAGAAAGTGTTTTAGAGGTATTTAAATACACCCTTTAATGGGTTCTTTATCAGAAAAGGAATCAATATGTTAGGCAATATTTCACAAACACATTTTGGAGATTTACCTCATTAAAGTTTGCATTGTGGACATACATAGTTAATAAAAAACACAGTTTTTTTTTTTAGGATAAAAATTTTGAATTTGTTGCCAGAGAGAAAAATAAATCTATGAAGCTGAAAACAAAATCTAATAGTATGTTTCTGCTTCCTTCAAAAGGACAAGCATTCAAAATTTACAATAGATATTTAATTGGCAAGTTAAGAACGCTTAGGGCTCAAAGAAATAACATTACATTGAGGGGAAACTGACAGGTATTAAAATAAGGCAGAGATTTTCTGCTATTATTGCTACTGCTTGCTTTATATTCTAGAATAAAATATTGCAAGGATATTTCTTCACATTTAACTCAATTCAGTAAATATTTATTGAGCTCATAGAACTCACCATGTTCAAGAATGAAGAGATTAAGAAGCCACAGTCACTATACTTTAGGAGATCAAGTCTGGACCCTCTCATATTCAAATAATTTCCTGATTCACACAAAAGAGAAACTTCACTAGTAGCACTCAGAAGCACTGCCTAGGCAGTGTGACTCTATGAAATTCTAATTTTTTAGTTATTAGCTTTCTTTCATCCATGCTGTACTGAATGCCATTATAGGCAGAAGATTGAGGTTAAAAATGATTACTTCCTCAAAGTGAACATTATAAACTCTCTGTACTTTTTCTTTCTTCTATAGCAATTTGCTAATACTCCGTCTTAGTCCGTTTGGGTTGCTATAACAAAATAACACAGACTGGGTAGCTTATCAAAACAGATATTTATTTCTCACAGTTCTGGAGGCTGAGAAGTCCAAGATCAGGGTGCAAGATCATGGTCACGTTCTGGTGAGGGCCCTCTTCCTGGTTCATAGCTGGTGTGTTTTCACTATGTTTTCACATGGTGGAAGGGAATAGGGAGCTCTCTGGAGCCTCTTTTATAAGGAATTAATCCCATTATCATAACATAACTCTTATGACATAAGCATTCCCCAATAGCTCCATGTCCTCTTACCATTTTATCTTTGGTGATTAAGATTTCTTTTTTTTTTTTTTTTTTTTAGGATTTCAACATAGGAACTTTGGGGGGACACAACCATTCAGACCACAGCATGTTCCAATAAAAGCTATAAATATGACAGGTTTATTTAAATATATTTTAAATATTTACTCAAGATACACCTATTGACAAGTAAAGTAGAACCCAAAAAGACTTAAAATGATAGGGAAACACTGTTCGATTTTTTACTCTTTCCCACCCCTAGTCCAATTTCTGTAGAGACAACTATTTTAAACTATTTTCTTGCAATTCCCTCCATATTGCTAAATAATATATCTATACATATTGTATTCTCTGCTTCCTGTTAGGATATTGAGGATTTACTCTCCTACACCACCTTCCAGCTTTACACTCATCCTTGAAAAATAATCATAAATCTTAATTTTAGGTAAATCAACTAACAATACTTGCATTAATAAGAAATAAATGATTTTTGCAGTGTCAAGTATTGACCTTGGATTGCATTTTATTTCTGGTAAAATTTTGTTCGCTAAAGTTGCTAATCGTTTTACATCTTACTAGAGAACTTTCTTATAAAAATGTTTATTTTTCTCAACAGTGTTTCATCAGAGCTATTTTGCTATATAGAAAAAAAATGGAGTCCAATATTCTTGTGTTGCACTCTAGGCCAGTGGCGGTAGGCCGTGACCACAGTCCTAGGAGTTCCTTTGTGTATGATCCTGAATAGGATCCACTGTGTCCTAGGTCATAAGACTTTTCCTTCTTAGTGTAGTCCTTGGTATAAGAATTACCATAACCTTAAATGCTTTCTAGAAAGAGTGCACAGAAGATAAATATATGCATCCTTGCATGTCTGAAAATGTCTTTAACCTACATTATGATTGATGATCTTTTAGGATGTAGAAACAAGCAAAGGGCTCTAAAATATAAGAAAAAAGTAAGAGACAAACTGAGGTATCTAATATTTGACTAATAGGTGTTCCAGGAAAGAGACGAAGAAAACTTGGAGCAGGATGTTGTTAAAAAAAATAGTAAAGACTTTGTGACCACCTAGAGGGGTGGGGTAGGGAGGGTGGGAGGGAGGGAAATGCAAGAGAGAAGAGATATGGGAACATACGTATATTATAACTGATTCAGTTTGTTATAAAGCAGAAACTCACACACCATTGTAAAGCAATTATACTCTAATAAAGATGTTAAAAAAAAAAAGTAAAGAACGATAAAGCTCCAGACTGAAAGAGCGAGCTACAATTTTTCCTTAGAGGCTGAGGGAATTGTCTGTTGCCATCTTGCATCCAGTGTTGTAGATGAGAATTCTGAAGTTATTCAGGTTTTCATTTTTTGTATTTCCTGCTACTCTGTGGAAGTTTTTAGGATCTTCTTTTTACTTCCAGAATTCTAAAATTTCATAATGATGTTCTTTTCTGTCAGTATCTTTAAAAATCATTTCTCTGGGTATTCAGTTTGTCCTTTCAGTGTGGGGCTTTATAGTTCTTTAGCTCCAGCAAGTTTTTATTTTGTTTTCATTTGATTTGTTTTTTTCCTTTTTCTTTTCTGAAACTCTTGTCAGTCAAATATTAGATCTCTTAGATTTGTCTTTTCTGTCTCTTGCATTTAAAAATTTTTTTCAGCTCTTTGCTGTTTTCTTCTGTTTTTCTGAGAAATGTTCTTTACTTTCTAAACTTTCTGCTGATTTTAAATTTAAGTATTCAAGTATTTAATTTCCAAGAGCTCTTTGTTTCCTTTAATTGCTTATTTTTGTAATGGCATCATTAATGAAAATTAATCTGTTTGGTTTACAAATTAGAGGATATTATTGTTACTGTTATTCTCCTATCTCCTCAGTTCTCTCTTTTTCTTCCAGGATAGTTTTTCCTCATTTATCTTATTTGTCTTTCACATTGTGGTTTTATATTTTTAAAAAATGATGATTTTCAATTCCCCATTACAAAGTTGACTTCAACCTCTGTGTCTGATTTCATTTTCAATTGGCAGCCTTGTTTGCTAGTGATCAGACAGAAAGCCAGGGACTCACAAAACGTCAAAACATCAGACATCTGTTCTCTGAGTTTCTTCATTTTCTCCAGAGAAAAAGCCTTCATTCTTCTATCTAAGAGTAAGATTTCTGACTACTACCTTTCTGTCTATTCCATCTGAAGTGGGGTATGGTAGTGTGGACATAGATTTGGGATGACCATATGTAGACTTTTGACTAATCCTAAGGTGTCAGCCCATCATTTCATTACCACTCCCAACATTAGCTTTATGTCTGAGGTTCTGCAGGATATGTTGCTTCCTTTATTCCGTGCTCTCTACAAGCACTCTAAGCTAAGGTTTTCTCTGAGATGCTACATCAGTTGCCGTTCTTCCACCTGCTTCCCACTTTCTAACGTTGTGTGAAATCTATCATCCTTTGGTAGCTCCTTTCCTATCTTTTGGTCATTCTTGGTTTAACTGCATGTCTCTTAATTTGTCAAGTACCTGCTTTGTGCTTGTGTGCTGTGAGACATACAAGACAACTATAAGAGGCCTCTGGCCTGAACTATAAAGACTCTGGCCTGAAATTTCTTCAGGAGAAGAAATTAAATGTACAATGTAATTGGTAGATAAAAGACTGATACAAATGACAGTAAGCAATGAGTAGGGTTATACACCACTGAATTACATGCCCCAGTCTTACAGTGATGTGAGAGTTTGGTGCACTTGGAGCGAGCTCTGAGTGACAGAAATATTTTGAACTTGTGGAAGAACAAAAATTTGCTGCAGGTATGTATCATTGATCTTTTTGGGTGTTTACTCAGGAATGTGGCAATTCTGTAGACTATTAAGGAGGCTCACTGGCTAGTACAAAGGTTAAGTGTTGAAAATTAGCAGGAACAGCTAATCAGGACCTTAAAGTTTAAACTTCATGTGATAGTAATGGTGATAATAAAAAAAATAAGAATGTATGCATTGCATGGCAATTGATCTCTTCTAATTCTATTGTATAGATTCAAAACAAAACAAAACAAAAGGCCCTGACAATTTAATTTGGCTTTAAGTAACAAAGAAAGGGATCCAGGAATCCAGTGCAAGAATATAGAACCCAGGCTTTCTAACCTATTGTCTGAGGCTTTTTCTTTTTTTTGTCACTCCTCATGGAACGTGGGATCTTAGTTGCATGTGGGATCTTAGTACCTCAACCTGTGCCCCCTGCAGTGGAAGCCCCCAGAATCTTAACCCCTGGACCACCAGGGAAGTCCTAGCCTGAGGCCTTTTTTACTGCACATGGTCTAAACCTAATTTCTGATAATAACTTATGAGTTTTGTTTCTTTTATGTAAGAAAATCCTGCACATACCCCGAGATGTTACCCGCTGAACATATAATGTATAATTATGAAGCAGAATACATGCTTTATACAAAAGTATTTTGAATAATGTCTCTTGCAGTCTTCATTCACTGATTCATTCATTTGTTCATTAATTCATTCAATATTCTATTCATTCTTTCCATGAAGGTGCTGAATGCTGGGAATTCAAGTATGAGTGAGCCACTTCTTTCAAATAGCTCATTTTGTGGACGTAAAGGGACAAATTTATATTGCTTTGTTTTTCAGACAACTAATTTAACTCCTTGGATTATTAGGATTATTTTTTGCCCATACTAGTGTTAGTGTTTTGTTCTTTCATTGCAAGCCACCCACAATCTGAAAAACAGAGTTCACTTTTTCCTCTTCCTGCTAACCCTCAGAAATAAGAACACTATGGCCAGGTATTGGATTTAGCAAACACATCCGCAAAGTATTTTTTTCCAAAATACTTAAAAAATATTTTGGAGCTTGTAGAACCCCAAACACAACATATTCAGAACATTACCCTCTTGATTTCTAAATTCTGACTCATTTACATATAACTCAGCACAACATTATTTTGTGAGAGTGGTTCAAAGACCAAGAATTTTCCTGAGATTCTGGTATTTATTCTTTTTTGTCCTAACCCCCAAATTAGCCCCACGCCCAAACAAAGAAGTCCTACTATACGTACACAGCCCTAAATATTCAAGTTCTGCTTAAAACCAAAAATTCAGAAAGTCTTCAAAGGTATATATATATTCATGGCCCTATGGCATACCTGTCCCTCCCATTGGGTGAAATATGTTTCAGAACAACCAGAGGTAGGGAAGGAAGGAAAGGGCAATTTCTTTCCACCAGTGCTTTGGCATGTTCGTGTTCTGCTGGGTCTTACCCACATGCAAGTGTGGTCATGAAGACAGGGCAGGACATTCTTTGTGCTTGAAGAATACACTGGCATGAGTATTTTTTTGGAACTTGGGCTTTTGTAAAAACTGTGCTGAACCAGAAGAAGAAAGAAGTGATGAAAAGTTTCAGCATCATTCTGCCTTCCCCGCCTTTCCATCCCCGAGGGAAAAAAAATCCGCCAGAGAATATGCAGTACATTCCAAGAGAGTTGATCATTATTTTGTTTTAGCAGCCTTTAAACTTTGTAAATTAATATCCAGATGCACCTGGTGGAGCCTGCAGTTTCATATCTTTTTGCCTTGCAATTGCTCCTACTATTACTATGGTCATTACCATTATTATTAAAGCAGGCATCTCACTATGTTTTCAAACAAAAGCGTGGCTACCCTTTCTGAAAATTTCATAAAACTAAGCTCCCTGTAAAATTTTAAGGCAACATTTTAAAGCTAAAACTGCACAGTTTCATCTGAACTTCATTAATTTCCTCCTTGAAGCCAAACACAGTCTTGCGAGGCCTATTAGTGTGAACTGGAGACATTGAAGGCCCACATAGTTTCTTAGAGTCCAAAAATGCCTCACTCGAGCTGGCATCATTCCCTGAACTATGTTGTTTGAGACGTTTGCTGGGTCCAGGTAAAATTCACATCTTGTTTCTTTCTCTTGATTCTGTCAGCTAAAAAGAAATATAAGATAGTGCTAGCCTGCCTGGAGAATTAGCAGTCAGGTGAAGGGCCATCTTTCTTGGCAGGGCTGAGAGAGTTTTTCTGCTTGCTGCATCCATTTAGCAGAATATCCTGATGTTGCTCTGTGGCATACGCATTTACGGGTCCTTAATTAAAAATGCACGTTCTCTCATTCTGTGGCCAAATATATAACAAGGGATCCATGGGAAATAGAATCCTTCTTGGGTCTGGAATATATCTGCACCTCTCTGGAAAAAAAAAAATCTGTGAAGGAACTTCTGATCCCTAGTCTTGAGGATCAGATCCAGTGATGAATAGGCTTACTTTTGAACGGCCCTCTTCCAGCTCTCCTAGGAATGGTTTTCATATGCCCATGCAACTAATACTTGTAGACAGTTTTTTATGTACCAGACACAATCCTAGATGCTGGAAAAGTAATGGTGAACAAGATAGACAAAAGAGATCCCTCAAGGAACTTGCAATAGAATGATGGAGATGCATAAATACACACAACTTTTTATAATGCTTAGGATAACTCCTCTAAAGAAAATTAAAGCAAGATAACAGAATAGAAAATAATGGGGGTATGTATATGTGTGGTAGGCATGGTTGGTAGCTATTTGAGATATGGCAATCAGGGAAGGACTTCCAAAGGAATTGGCATTTAAGAGGTATCTATGAACCCAATGAACCCATTCTCTCATGGAATGTCTGGGAGAAACCTATGCCAGGGAGAGAGAACAGTAAGGGCTGGTGCCCTGAGTTTGGGATGAACCTATACACTTGAAGAGCATCAAAAAATCCCAGTCTGGAAAGAAGGAGTTGAAACAGGATAAAGTATTAGAAGATGAAGTTAAGTATGTGGTGTATCAAATGATTGGCCCCAATTCTTTACCTTTTATTGTCTCGTCAAGGTTAAAATGTATCTCTTGCTCTTTGACCTTGGGATCATCCTACATTATGTTCTTTGGCTAATGGCAAGTGAGCAGAGATGACAGGATGCCAGTTCTGACCAGAGGATTTAAGAGGCCTGGCATATGTCTGTTTCTGCCACAGCTTATTCACTGGTCCTAGGAGAAGGATGAGAGAGGCATGTGGAACCTTCTAAACTATTGGAGCCTGAAGCAGTTCTGCCCAGGAATGGCTGTGAGGTCAACTCAGCCAGCTAACAGATCTATGAGAATAAATGATTGAAATCCTTGAGTTTCATGGTTGTTTTTAAAGCATTATTGTAGCAACAGCTAATCAATGCAAGGACCTGATCATTTAGGATCTCAAGGGCTTTATTAAAAAGTTGGGCACTCCTCTAAAGGTAACGGAAAACCACTGGTTGTTTTTAAGTTAAGAAATGACACAAAATGAATTAAGTTTTAAAGGATCTTCACTCTCTGAAAAATGCACTGTAGAAGAAAAGTGATATAAAGCAGTTCAGGAGTAGTGATTCAAGAGAAAGATGTTGGTGGCTGAAATACTCCCTTGTTTATTAAAAAAAAAAGTAAATATAGTAAATTCTGATCTCTTATAAACTTGATTATTTTATATTTAGTGAAATCAAAGGCATTCATTTTTTCTGTGTTAATTAAAGTCCTGTGATTTAGTGTAGCTACGATGAGTCTTGCTATAACATACTCAGCCAGATCTAGTAGAACTGTCATCTTTTTTTCCACGTTGGAGGCAGGGAACACAGAGCTCGAAATTAGGAAGAATCTCTTCTGATGACAGTTTTTAAGGATAAAAGGGAGAAGCCAGAGAATGGAGAGAAGAAACCAAATGTCTTTTTGGTCCTACGTTTAAAGGTCTCAAGAACTATTCAGATATAATGTGGTAAGAAGCAGAGAGAGAGATTCAAAATGAGAGGAAAAGTGAGGGAGAGAGCAAGAGTGAGTGAGAGAGAGAGAGAGAGCACTTGGATAGTAAGTCAGGATAGCTCATGTCTTGCTGTTGTCTGTAAGTAATCTTGAACAAGTAGACATCTTAGATCTTCCCCAGGTTTCCATTTACCCACAGAAAAAAATGGGATAATAACCACCTAACCTACTTATAAGTTTATCGTGAGGATACTGTATATGCTAAAGCACTTTGAAAAAAAGGATAAAATGCTATTCCTATGGAAAGTACAATTACACAACTTGAAAACTAGTCACGATCTTTGCCAGTGCAAGATAATTTGTACTGTACATACAAACATTCCTCCTAATTTGCTTCCAATATTGTAATTCCTAATATATCTAGGGAATTTTCTTTTTTACTGAATATAGGTTAGAGTAAATCTGAGCAAATGTGACCCACTATGTCTGCTCTTACATTTAAATATTGAGCTAATATGGCTTGACACTGTAGTAAAAAAATACACCAGACTTAAATGTGCTTTACTATTGCAGAGGTATTAGGGAAGGATGTAAATATTTCTGGATTTTTTTCCTGAATTAAAAGAAGAATTCAATCAGAAAGTAATTTTAAATGTTTTTTTCTCTCTCAGGAAAAAAAAAAAACAAAACAACTACCAAAATTACCGATACTTCCCCAAGTCTAGGAGTCATTTCACCCACAGCACACGAGTTGTCTATTCTAATGTTTGTCCTGAGAAAGAAGACAAGAAATAATGAGCACTTCCGTGCATGCTTTTTCAATCTCTCCTGCCCACTTCTCCATAATCCCTGTCATTTGAGGGAAAATTCTCCTCCGCTCAAAAAGACAACTGTAAAATCTTCATGTGACATGAACTGACATTTTTAAACCAAACTGCCCACTTACATTTTATCATTTGGTCAAAAATATTCTTGATCTTATGTTCCAGATTAAACCAAAATGAGGCCACAAGTGGAAAAGTTGGACGAGGCGGTGAGGGCACTGTCCAGAGGAGTGTGACCTGCCCAACTGGCTTTCCTTCTCAGGTAATGGGGACTTCTGGTCTTGCCAGCACAGGTGACCTAAAGGCAGAAGATTTTCTTCCTTTCCTTCACCCTTTCATGACCTACAAGGCAGAAGGGAGTTCTGCACAGAACTCACACTCCATTTTGTGATTCAGCCCACTCCTTTGGCACTGTATGTATGACTGTTATTGGGGCCCCTCACCAGGGACCCAGTTGCTGTGTGCAAGCTGACAGTAGATCCTATGTTGGTTCTAATCATGAAATAGCAACAAGTCCTTCCTCTCAGCACTCTGTCCTTCATATCATCAGATGTAGAAAATTATGCATAAATAAATCAAACCATTTTTCTAATAGCTGAGAGACACAAGTGCAAGTGTTGCCGTGACTACCATTCCTCACCAGCAGCTGGGAGGGAAACTAAGGTACCACTCGATGGCTTTTTCTTTATGATATTAATAGTTTAACTCCTGTTTCATTTAAGTTGTTTCTTTGTTGGTTTCATGGGTTTTTAAAGAATTTTTTGCACTAATATTGCTTGTAGCACTTCATGAGCTACGCTCTTCAAACTTTAAGGAGAGTGTATGCACATTTTTGCGTGTAAATGCATATGTGTATTATGGTGGATTAAGTGTCAGAAGCTTTCATGATATTTTCAAAGAGGTCTGTGATGCAAAAAATGGGTTAAGTACTATTAACCTTGCTAATAAAGGTGTCACTCATAGTTCACTCAAGGATGTTAGCCTTAAGCCATTAGGACACCATCTGATCCATATAGCCATAGTTTAATGGAATATGATAAAAGCTGGGATAGCTACCCAGTTTGCTCAGGGAGTTGCTCCAGATTCTATCACC
Organism: Tursiops truncatus; assembly: GCF_011762595.2. Lineage (NCBI taxonomy): Eukaryota > Metazoa > Chordata > Mammalia > Artiodactyla > Delphinidae > Tursiops > Tursiops truncatus. Next base: position 88,756,631 of record NC_047038.1, on the reverse strand, counting down.
CAATTACTTTATTTCCTCCTTTTTTTCATAGCCTAGAATCCTTTGGTTTAGAACCTGGGTACTTTTAAAAAGCATATTACCATATTATTGTTAGGTTGTTTGAACAATCTGTCATTTTGACTTGTACCATACTTATACCAAAATCAAAACAGGGAACAGGAATTTAGAAGTGATAGTAGGGGGTTGAGGGGAAGAATGAGAAATTGGAAACCTTTCCTTTGTTCTCAGGCTTCCTTGATGTGACTTCTAGGTTCTGAATCCAGAACCACAGATTTTAGGGTTCCAGGTCCTCTTACTGCCTAGGAAAGAAATTTTGACATGTAATACAAATTTTGGTGGTTCTAAGAATAAAACGGCTTTCCAGGTCTGTCTTCCTTCATCTAATTCAAGGATTCCATTCTAACCACTCATGCCCTGTGGAATATGTTTCTTTCAATGTCTAACACGTAAAAGGGTTACCTCCTTCTCTTTACTTGGATTAACTGGATTGGCTCCAGAAGTCATCTGCACCTGGTTTGGACCTTCCTGTTGTCTGGTTTCCTGAAGATGAACCTTCCTTTCCAGGACTACTTGGACTATAGGAAGGTTGTATCTTGGCTCCTCCTAACCTTAGTTCTGTCCTCCTCTTAAGGTGCTACATCAGACAGGATCTGACAATAGCTCCCTTTCTGACCTCCTGAAATATGTCTATTTAGCCGGTAATAACTTTTCTTGATCTTCTATTTGAAAGTAATCCAATGGATGAAGGAACCTCGACATGTTTAGGTATTTCTTGCCTTTAGACATTCTAGAAGTAAGCTGCTGGTCATTAATTTAGGGATTCTCAATCTTGTTCAAAAAATTGCAAACACCAAAATACACAAAGTTGGGATAATAATAAATAAAGATTGTTGTGAAGCTAGGAGGAAAATGAAAGTAACTTTTTCAAGTATCACTAGAAAATCTAGGGCAAAATTTGGCTGTATAACTTATTCCGCAAAGGAAAACAGGTCCTATATCTCATGTAATGAGTACCTGATATCTGAAGGCCAAGTTAAAAGTAACCTCTATTCAGATTCTAGTCCTTACTCTGTCATGTTGACTTTGTGGTCACTTTGGGCCTTAGTTTTTTTTTTTTTTTTTGCAGTACACAGGCCTCTCACTGTTGTGGCTTCTTTCGCTGTGGAGCATAGGCTCCGGACGCGCAGGCTCAGCGGCCATGGCTCACAGGCCCAGCCGCTCCGCGGCACGTGGGATCCTCCCGGACCAGGGCACGAACCTATGTCCCCTGCATCAGCAGGCGGACTCCCAACCACTGCGCCACCAGGGAAGCCCTGGGCCTTAGTTTTTAATGATTTTTTGGGATCTCATGATTCCTTAGCTGGAACACTATAGCTACTATAACTTTTGCACCTTTTAAATGTTCCTTGGTACAGAAACACACTCTTAAACACAGAGACAACTTCATGCAGCCACTAAAAATCATACAGAAAGCACATTGTACCATCTTCTGTGGATCCAAGCTACTTTATAGGAGTGAGTAGTTTTTTGAAGTTACATTAACGTTTCCAAGTTCCTAGGTTGCCATTAGGACATTGAACCAAGAGTAACAATTTGGTATTTATAAGAAGCCAAAACACCTGGAGAGAGAAGGACATAGAATAGTGTGTCAGTAGTAAACCCGAATTATCCTGATGACACGTTTTAACAAAATGTTTACTTCAGAGCACTCTGTTCAGCTGAATTGAGTTGAAGGTTGCCAACCAAAATGGTTAAATAGTGTCTAATCAGGACAGTTAAAATGAGTAGTTGGTTCCCATCATTGAGCATGTATCATGTCTAAAGAGTGTTTTGAATGAGCTTGGCTCGCCTGACAGATGTCAACTATGAGTTGGCCACTTGTAAGGCTGCATTAAGTAAAGGGACAGCAGACTGCCTAGAACCTCAGACTGAACTCATCAACTGAAACAGATGCTTCCAGAACTCAGATCTGCTCCTTTTCATGAAGACCTTATATTCTGGAACTGAGAGATTCCACTTACAAAATCTGAGCTTACTTTAGGGTTTTGGAATACTCAGCAATTCTTGAAAATCTTTTAAGGTAGTCTGTTCTTACAACAGAATTTTCTTTTCTTTTCTCTTTCCTCTTTTCCTCCCTCCCCCCCCCCTTTGTTTCCTTCCTTCTTTCTTTATTTCTTTCTTTGTTTCTTTCTTTCTGACACCTGTTCTTAACATTTTTATTTTCTATAGCTAGTCTTACTTTTATTATGTTCACGATAAGGCATAAGAACCTGTTTTAGAGGTACTATATCATATTTGTTCCAATAGGAAGGTCTCCAAGATACAGTAGACTGAGAAGGCAAGGAGGAAGGTTTTAGTGTATTTTCATGCTTCTAATAAATAAAATCTTTTTACTCCCCAAATTTATTTTTCCTTTAATAATCAAAAACAGTATTCCTCAAACTCCAATATCTGTTGGGGTTCTGTGTTTAATTAATTAGCTATTTTTTGCAGTGGCTATGAAGCTTTGCCTTTGTGTGTTTCCTATTCCTCTTCTCAAATATCCTTGCTGGTCTATTATACTTTTCTTTAGAGCACTTTCCTTCCTAATACCTCAAAATTGGAAATTTATTTCACATTTGCAGTAACCTGTATTAACTTTAAAATATTTTTTCTCTAACTTATTTTACTTGAAATCTACTTGATCCACAGATTCTTCACTAGCCCAGTCCCACCTCACTACACTTGTCATGGTCTTTCATATCTTTTTCGTCTTTTTGGCTCATGTTATTTCTTTTACTTTATGTTCTCCAACTAGGTGTAACCAACCTTACTCCACAGAGTTTCCTGCAGCTTGTTTTCTCCAGGGGATTCCCATAACACTCTTTACATGTCAGGACTGTAACAATTTTCATTATGTGGCACAGTTTCTTGCATAAGTATCTGTGACTCACATGATACAGTGACTTTATTTACAGCAAACAATAGAGCTGACTCTCCTCTATAATTCCAATGTTTGTAATGGGACAGATTTCCAAAATATATACTGATTGAATACATTAACATAAATTTTTTTTGTTTCTTCAAGTATTTCTTTATGTGATAAACACAGTGGTATACTGCAGCTGGCTCATACTGGATCATGAGAGCTGAGGATTAAATTTTTAAGAATTTTGCAAACTTGTTGATATTAAAAATTAAATCATATAAATGTGTCATTAAATAAATCAAAGTAAAAGTAATAAATTCTTAAAACTTATCATTACCTAATTATTTCATTACCTTTTACTATTATCTGTACTCGAGGTTATTTACATCTGTCGTATCTGTTGTATCTGTATGGTAGAAATACTATATACAGTCAGCCTTTTATCTGTGGGTTCCATATCCACTGGTTCCACATATGTGGATTCAACCAAATGTGGATCAGGGATATTCCAAAAAATTCCAGAAAGTTCCATAAAAGCAAACCTTGAATTCGCCAAATTCCAGCAACTATTTACATAGCATTTACATTGTATTAAGGTATTATAAATTATTTAGACATAATCTAAAGTATATGGGAGGAGAGGACCTTCAAGATGGCAGAGGAGTAAGACGTGGAGATCACATTTCTCCCCACAAATACATCAGAAATACATCTACATGTGGAACAACTCCTGTGGAACACCTACTGAACACTGGCAGAAGACCTCAGACTTCCCAAAAGGCAAGAAACTCCCCACGTACCTGGGCAGGGTAAAAGAAAAAACAGAGACAAAAGCATAGGGATGGGACCTACACCTTGGGGAGAGAGCTGTGAAGGAGGAAAACTTTCCAAACACTATGAAGCCCCTTCACTGGTGGAGACGGGGGTAAGGTGGGGGTGGGGGGAAAGCATGGGAGCCAGAGAAGAAAGCGTAGCAACAGGGGTGCAGAGGCAAAAGCTGAGAGATTCCCACAGAGAGGATTGGTGCGGACCAGCACTCACCAGCCTGCGAGGCTTGTCTGCCCACCCACCGGGGCGGGTGGGGGCTGAGAGCTGAGGCTCGGGCTTCGGAGGTCAGATCCCAGGGAGAGGACTGGGGTTGGCAGTGTGAACACAGCCTGAAGGGGGCTAGTGTCCCAGAGCTAGCCAGGAGGGAGTTCGGGAAGAGTCTGGACCTGCCAAAGAGGCAAGGGACCATTGTTTCAGGGTGCATAAGGAGAGGAGATTCAGAGCACTGCTTAAATGAGCTTCAGGGACAGGCAAGAGCCATGGCTATCATCACAGACACTAGAGACAGGCATGAAATGCTAAGGCTGCTGCTGCAGCCACCAAGAATCCTGTGTGCAAGCACAGGTCACTGTCCACACCTCCCCTCCCAGGAGCCTGTGCTGCCTTTCACTGCCAGGATCATGTGATCCAGGGACAACTTCCCCGGGAGAACACACGGCATGCCTCAGGCTGTTGCAACGTCACACTGGCCTCTGCCTCCGCACACTAACTGTGCATTCCATACCCCTCCCTCTGCCCAGCCTGAGTGAGCCAGAGCCCCGTAATCAGCCGCTCCTTTAACCCCCTCCTGGCTGGGCAAGGAACAGACGTCAGAGGATGACCTACAAGCAGAGGCAAGTCCAGTCCAAAGCTGAACACCAGGAGCTGTGCTAACAAAGAAGAGAAAGGGAAACTTCTCCATGCAGCCTCAGGAGCAGTGGATTAAATCTCCACAATCCACTTGATATACCCTGCGTCTGTGGAATACCTGAATAGACAATGAGTCATCCCAAAATTGAGGCAGTGGACGTTAGGAGCAACTGTAGACTTGGGGTTTGCTGTATGCGACTGACCAGTTTCTGATTTTTATGTTTATATTAGTTTAGATTTTAGCGCTTGTTAACATTGGTGGATTTGTTTATTGGTTTGGTTGCTCTCTTCTTTTTTTTTAATTACTTTAAAATTTTTTTAATATTAATAATATTTAAAAAAAATTTATTTCAATAACTTTATCTTTTCTGTTCTTTTTTCTTTTCTTTTCATTTCTTTTCTTTTTTTCCTTTTCTTTCTTTCTTTCCTTTTTTTCCTCCCATTTCTTCTGAGCCATGTGGCTGAGAAGGTCTTGGTTCTCTGGACTGGTGTCAGACCTGAGCCTCTGAGGCAGGAGAGCCAAGTTCAGGACATTGGACCACCAGAGACCTCCTGGCCCCATGTAATATCAATCAGCGAGACCTCTCCCAGAGATCTCTGTCTCAATGCTAAGACCCAGCTCCACCCAATGGCCAGCAAGTTCTAGTGTGGGATACCCCATGGCAAACAACTAGCAAGACAGGAACACAACCCCACCCATTAGCAGAGAGGCTGCCTAAAATCATAGTAACTTCACAGGCACCCCAAAACACACCACCAGACATGATCCTGCCCACCAGAAAGACAAGATTCAGCCTCATGCACCAGAACACAGGCACAATTCCCCTCCAACAGGAAGCCTACACAACCCACTGAACCAACCTTACCCACTGGAGGCAGACACCAAAAACAATGGGTGCAGCCTGTGAAAAGGAGACCCCAAAATACAGTAAGTTAAGCAAAATGAGAAGACAGAGAAATACACAGCAGTTGAAGGATCAAGGTAAAAACTCACCAGACCAAACAAATGAAGAGGAAATAGGCAGTCTATCTGAAAAAGAATTCAGAATAATGACAGTAAAGTTGATCCAATATCTTGGAAATAGAATGGAGAAAATACAAGAAACATTTAACAAGGACCTAGAAGAACTAAAGAGCAAACGAACAATGATGAACAACACAATAAATGAAATTTAAAATATCTCTAGAAGGAATCAATAGCAGAAAAACTGGAGCAGAAGAACGGATAAGTGACCTTGAAGGTAAAATAGTGGAAATAACTACTACAGAGCAGAATAAAGAAAAAAGAATGAAAAGAATTGAGGACAGTCTCAGAGACCTCTGGGACAACATTAAATGCACCAACATTCGAATTATAGGGGTCCCAGAAGAAGAAGAGAAAAAGAAAGAGTATGAGAAAATATTTCAAGAGATTATAGTAAGAAAACTTCCCTAATATGGGGAACGAAATAGTCAATCAAGTCCAGGAATCACAGAGGGTCCCATACAGGGTAAATCCAAGGAGAAATGCACCAAGACACATTAATCAAACTATCAAAAATTAAATACAGAGAAAAAATATTGAAGGCAGCAAGGGAAAAGCAACAAATAACATACAAGGGAACTCCCATAAGGTTAACAGCTGATCTTTCAGAAGAAACTCTGCAAGCCAGAAGGGAGTGGCAGGACATATTTAAAGTGATGAAAGGGAAAAACCTACAACTGAAATTACTTTACCCAGCAAGGATCTCATTCAGATTCGACAGAGAAAATAAAACCTTCACAGACAAGCAAAAGCTAAGAGAATTCAGCACCACCAAACCAGCTTTACAACAAATGCTAAAGGAACTTCTCTAGGCAGGAAACACAAGAGAAGGAAAAGACCTACAAAACAAACCCAAAACAATTAAGAAAATGGTAATAGGAACAAACATATCGATAACTACGTTAAATGTAAATGGATTAAATGCTCCAACCAAAAGACATAGACATGCTGAATGGATACAAAAACAAGACCCATATATATGCTGTCTACAAGAGACCCACTAGGGACACATACAGACTGAAAGTGAGGGGATGGAAAAAGATATTCCATGCAAATGGAAATCAAAAGAAAGCTGGAGTAGCAATTCTCATGTCAGACAAAACAGACTTTAAAATAAAGACTATTACAAGAGACAAAGAAGGACACTACGTAATGATCAAGGGATCATTACAAGAATAAGATAAAACAATTGTAAATATTTATTCACCCAGCATAGGAGCACATCAATACATAAGGGAAATGCTAACAGCCATAAAAGGGGAAATCGACAGTAACACAATAATAGTAGGGGACATTAACACCCTACTTTCACCAATGAACGGATCATCAAAAATGAAAATATAATAAGGAAACACAAGCTTTAAATGATACATTAAAAGGGAAGGACTTAGTTGATATTTATAGGACATTCCACCCAAAAACAACATAATACACTTTATTCTGAAGTGTTCATGGAACATTCTTCAGGATAGATCATATCTTGGGTCACAAATCAAGCCTTGATAAATTTAAGAACATTGCAATCGTATCAAGTATCTATTCTGACCACAACGCTATGGAGACTGAACAATACACTACTAATCACCCAAGAGATCACTGAAGAAATCAAAGAGGAATTCAAAAACTACCTAGAAACACATGACAATGAAAACACGGCTACCCAAAACCTATGGGATGCAGCAAAAGCAGTTCTAAGAGGGAAGTTTATAACAACACAATCCTACCTCAAGAAATAAGAAACATCTCAAATAAACAACCTAACCTTACACCTAAAGCAATTAGAGAAAGAAGAACAAAAAAACCCCAAAGTTAGCAGAAGAAAACAAATCATAAAGATCAGATCAGAAATAAATGAAAAAGAAATGAAGGCAACAAGAGCAAAGATCAATAAAACTAAAAGCTGGTTCTTTGAGAAGATAAATAAAATTTATAAAACGTTAGCCACACTCATCAAGAAACAAGGGAGAATACTCAAATCAACAGATTTAGAAATGAAAAAGGAGAAGTAAAAACTGACACTGCAGAAATACAAGGGATCATGAGAGATTACTATAAGCAACTACATGTCAATAAAATGGACAGCCTGGAAGAAATGTACAAATTCCTAGAAAAGCACAACCTTCCGAGACTGAACCAGGAAGAAATAAAAATATGAGCAGACCAATCACAAGCACTGAAATTGAAACTGGGATCGAAAATCTTCCAACAAACAAAAGCCCAGGACCAGATGACTTCACAGGCGAATTCTATCAAACATTTAGAGAAGAGATAACAGCTGTCCTTCTCAAACTCTTCTAAAATAAAGCAGAGGGAGGAACACTCTCAAACTCATTCTATGAGGCCACCATCACCCTGATACCAAAACCAGACAAAGATGTCAGAAGAAAAGAAAACTACAGGCGAATATCACTGTTGAACATAGATGCAAAAATCCTCAACAAAATACTAGCAAACAGAATCCAACAGCACATTAAAAGCATCATACACCATGATCAAGTAGGATTTATACCAGGGAGGCAAGGATTCTTCAATATACCCAAATCAATCAATGTGATAAACCATATTAATAAATTGAAGGAGAAAAATAATATGATCATCTCAATAGATGCAGAGAAAGCTTTCGACAAATTCAGCACCCATTTATGATAAAACCTCTCCAGAAAGTAAGCATAGAGGGAACTTACCGCAACAAAATAAAGGCCATATATGACAAACCCACAGCCCACATCGTTCTTAATGGTGAAAAACTGAAAACATTTCCAGTAAGACCAGGAAATAGGCAAGGTTGCCCTCTCTCACCACTATTATTCAACATAATTTTGGAAGTTTTAGCCTCAGCAATCAAAGAGGAAAAAGAAAAGGAATCCAAATTGAAAAGAAGAAGTAAAGCTGTCATTGTTTGCAGATGACATGATACTATACATAGAGAATCCGAAAAATGCTACCAGAAAACTACTAGAGCTAATCAATGAATTTGGTAAAGTAGCAGGATACAAAATTAATGCACAGAAATCTCTTGCATTCCTATACACTTATGATGAAAAATCTAAAAGAGAAATTAAAGAAACACTCCCATATACCACTGCAATGAAAAGAATAAAATACCTAGGAATAAACCTACCCAAGGAGACAAAAGACCTGTATGAAGAAAACTGTAAGACACTGATGAAAGAAATCAAAGATGATACAAACAGATGAAGGGATATATCATGTTCTTTGATTTGAATAATCATCATTGTGAAAATGACTATACTACCCAAAACAATCTACAGATTCAATGCCATCCCTATCAAATTGCCAATGGCATTTTTCACAGAACTAGAACAAAAAATTTCACAGTTTGTATGGAAATACAAAAGACTCCAAATAGCCAAAGCAATCTTGAGAAAGAAAAATGGAGGTGGAGGAATCAGGCTCCCTGACATCAGAGCATACCACAGAGCTACAGTAATCAAGACAGTCTGGTACTGGCACAAAAACAGAAATATAGATCAATGGAACAGGATAGAAAACCCAGAGATAAACCCACGCACATATGGTCACCTTATCTTTGACAAAGGAGGCAAGAATATACAATGGAGAAAAGACAGCCTCTTCAGTAAGTGGTGCTGGGAAAACTGGACAGATAAATGTAAAAGAATGAAATTAGAACACTCCCTAACACCGTACACAAAAATAAACTCAAAATGGATTAAAGACTTAAATGCAAGGCCAGGCACTATAAAACTCTTACAGGAAAACATAGGCAGAGCACTCTATGACATAAATCACAAGATCCTTTTTGACCCATCTCCTAGAAAAATGGAAATAAAGCCAAAAATAAACAAATTGGACCTAATGAAACTTAAAAGCTTTTCCACAGCAAAGGAAACCATAAACAAGACTAAAAGATGACCCTCAGAAAGGGAGAATATATTTGCAAATGAAGCAACTGACAAAGGATTAATCTCCAAAATATATAAGCAACTTATGCAGCTCAGTATCAAGGAAACAAACAACCCACTCCAAAAGTGGCAGAAGACCTAAATAGACATTTCTTCAAAGAAGATATACAGATTGCCAACAAACACATGAAAGGATGCTCAACATCACTAAAGAGAAATGCAAATCAGAACTACAATGAGGTATCACATCACCCTGGTCAGAATGGCCATCATCAAAAAATCTACAAACAAAAAATTCTGGAGAGGGTGTGGAGAAAAGGGAACCCTCCTACACTGTTGTTGGGAATGTAAATTGATACAGCCACTATGGAGAACAGTATGGAGGTTCCTTAAAAAACTAAAAATAGAACTACCATATGACCCAGCAATTCCACTACTGGGCATATACCCTGGGAAAACCATAACTCAAAAAGAGTCATGTATCACAGTGTTCATTGCAGCTCTATTTATAATAGTCAGGACATGGAAGCAACCTAAGTGTCCATCGACAGATGAATGGATAAAGAAGATGTGGCACATATATACAATGGAATATTACTCAGCCATAAAAAGAAATGAAATTGAGTTATTTGTAGTGTGGTGGATGGACCTAGAGTCTGTCATATAGAGTGAAGTAAGTCAGAAAGAGAAAAACAAATACCATATGCTAACACATATATATGGAATCTAAAAATAAAAATGGTTCTGAAGAACCTAGGGGCAGGACAGGAATAAAGACGTAGATGTTTACAACAAATTACACACTTTACAAAGTTGACACATAGTACAAACATTGTAACATCTAGAAAATAGCATGATAATTCATTCTACCTTTTCATATGAAGACAATTTTGTAAAAACATCTTCTATACAAAAGATAGGAAAATAAATTTTTCTTCCAGAATTTTTTTTCTTTTTTTAAAATCATTTTATTGAAATATAGTTGATTTATGAATGTTGTGTTAGTTTCAGGTGTACAGCAAAGTGATGCAGTTATGTATATATGTAGATAGATATATAGATATATAGATAATAGATATAGATTTTTTTACATTCTCCTCCATTATAGGTTATTACGAGATATTGGGTATATTACCTTGTACTATATAGTAGACGCTTGTCAGTTATCTACTTTATATATAGTATTATGTATATTTTAATCCTAAACTCCTAATTTATCCTCCTCCTGCTTTTCACTTTGGTAAGCATAAGTTTGGTGGGTCTGCCTCTGTTTTGTAAATAAGTTTATTTTTATCATTTTTTTAGATTTTACATATAAGCGATACCATATGATATATAAGTGATATCGTATGATATTTGTCTTTCTCTTTCTGACTTCATTTAGTATGATAATCTCTAGGTCCACCCATGTTGCTGCAAACAGCATTATTTCATTCTTTTTCATGGCTGAGTATCATTCCATTGTATATATGTACCACATCTTCTTTATTCATCTGACGATGAGCACTTAGGTTGCTTCCATGTCTTAGCTATTGTAAATAGTGCTTCTGTGAACACTGGGGTGCATGTATCTTTTCAAATTATGGTTTTCTCCAGATATATGCCCAGGAGTGGGATTGCAAGATCATACAGTAGCTCTGTTTTTAGTTTTTTAAGGAACCTTCATACTGTTCTCCATATTGGCTGTACCAATTTACATTCCCACCAACAGTGTAGGAGGGTTCCTTTTTTTCCACACCCCCTGCAGCATTTATTATTTGTAGACTTTGATGATGCCCATTCTGACTGGTGTGAGGTGATACCTCTTTGTAGTTTTGATTCTCCTAGAATGATTGATTAAAATTCGTTTTTAATTACTAACAAAGTTTTCTTTCAGCTTCAAAACTTATTAGAAATGTCATTTAATTTTGTAAGATTGTTATCAAATTTGGGCAAATCTCTTTCATATTTCTTTTATATATGAACTATAAGATTTTAAGGGTTTTTTGTGTATAATGATTAATTATAATTACACTTTGAATTGATACTCATTAACTAATGGGTCATTGATGGCCTCATTGTAGTAACATGCAACTTTTCTATTATCTTTGTCATTGTCAGTGTTTTATATCAAATCAACAAGAATCAGTAAAATATAATAATTAGCTAAGGGAAGAGACTGAGCAACCTTCTATTCCAGCAAGTGTAAGCAGTCCAGTTTGGATAAAGTATGTAAAGTATGTTGTATTGGTAAGACATGAGGCAGCAAAAAGTTAAAAAAAAAAAAATTCTCGGAGCCAGAAAGGAGTAGGGACATACTATCACTTCCTGACAGGAGCTTGAAGATAGACAGTCATAAGAAGGTCTGCTGATGGATCACTAAGCACATGAAGGGCAGTCTAATGGAAGTGTTAAGTGCATTATATGGTCAGACTAAGACAGGTCTAAGTCTTAGCTCTGCCATTTACTAGCATGTGATACCTTGCTACGAATAACTTAACTATCCACGGAAATGACTGTACATCATATAACTATATCCCACTAAACCAAAGTAACGCTGTCCTCAAATCTCCCTAAGCTAGATCCCTGAAAGGCTTGTGGCTCTTGCAACACCACCCAAAACAAGGGAAAGTATGACAGAGGAGAAGTTGGAGTGGAAAGAATCAGTGGTCTTAGCCAATTGCAGTAAAAATATCCTATATTTTGCAATTTTTAAAAAACCACAATTCTAGGGTCCCTCATGGGGACTTAGAATGGCCTATGCAAGTGAGAGCCCAGAAGGTTATCTATCAGTTTCATAGTAAACGAGCCTCTACTGGAGATGTCATGGTGGGAATGACATTTTGAATGTTTCCTACACAACCATGATAACCACAAATCAAGGGGAAATTGAAGCTGTTTTGAAGTGGCTGCCACCCTTGCCTTGTTCTTCTTATGCATTTACAATAAGATCACCTTTATCTGTCTGGTAGTGGTCTGTCTATTGACTGCTGCAGAAAATGAGAAGTGCTTGTTAATGGACAACTGGGAAGAGCTTCCAGAAATCATTGTATTCATTTGCTGCTTCAGCAAATTTCAACTTCTTTGAAGAAGGAAGGAACAGTGAAAGACAAAAGACTACACTAACATATTGTCTGTAATATATGGTTCCCCTTAAAAATTCAACATATCTTAGGCCTGAGATAGAGATTTTTTTAAAAAACAAAATTTATTATTTTCCAAAAATTAAACAAAGAAGAACCATGTTTTTATAAATGAGAAACATTGTGTTTGCAGTTCATTGTTTTGTGTTATGGTATGAAATGAAATTCACAAATGCTTGTAATAAAAGGCTTTTATTTTATATTACTGCTTCTCTATAGTTTTACCTCTGAATGTGTCTCCTTTCCTCTACCAGCTCAGTGGTTATTAATCTTGGCTGTAAAACAGAATCACTGGAGTACTTTAAAAAATATATCCATTTCCTAGGCGCATCCCTAAGTACCTGCAACTTTAAAAAACAACATAAATGATTTTGACGCACAATGAAGGCTGAGAACCAATGTACCAAACAAATATCAGGGCAAGAAAACTCTAGTCTAAGCTTCAACAGTTCCAGTTACTGTGCGAGGATTTAGAAAGAGGAAACAGGATGGTTTGTGCAGTCTAAAAGCATTATAGCGCCACCTACTGGGAGACTGGGCCTTTAAAAATGAGTACAGTTGACCCTTGAACAAGGTGGATTTGAACTGCGCAGGTCTTATACCTGGAATTTTTTCAGTAGTAAATACTACAGTACTATATGATACTTAGTTGGCTGAATCCATGGATAAGGAGGATCCTGGTATATGGAGGGTGGCTGTAAGGTACAGATTTTCGACTGCATAGGGTGTTGGCACCCCTAACCCTCAAGTTGTTTGAGAGTCAACTGTACTCTAGCCCCTACAAATACGGTTAATTTCATTTTGGTCATTGGCAAAATAAATTTAATCTTGATTAACAACAACAAAAATTCGTTTCCAAATACCGTATTTTAGAAATCAAATAGACTTCCTAGTTTCTTGGTCATGGTGTCAGGTAAGGCAGATGTGGATAAACATGTCAGCATATTCCTTCAAATGTTGAGGATTATTTGAAAGAAGGCACTGCGAAAGAAGGCACTGCATTCTATCTTTATATCTCAACTTGATGTTTATTCTGAAGAATTCCAACCAGTACTTACTGATGCCTGGAACAACTATCACACCCTCTCCTGCATTGAGTGTTTGGGCACCATGCAACTTGAACTATTCATTGCTGCCTATTTTTTTCTTTTTTTCCACTTCTTCTTTCATGTTCCTTGAAACTGAAGTTGTGGATGGGTAGGGAGGAGTTTGCACATTCCTTCATTCATCAGATAGATACTAAATGCCTTCCATGTGCCAGACACTGTGCAGGCGTGGTAGGTTTGTTGGGAGCAGAGGTGTAGGAGGTTGAGTTCCCTTCTCTCTTCACAGTTTAAGCCCAGAGAGATGATGACTAAAAACTTTAACTGGGATATTGGAAACAACTCAGACCAATCCATTTTCTATGATGATCTGATCATGTGGTGAGAGAATGAAGACGAAAGAATAGTATTAATGTAATGTCTACAGTAACAGCATATTAAAGCTCTCCTAAGGCAATATAAAGGGTGGGGGGTCCCATCCCACCTTGAGCCCAAGTGGCATCTATCACTGAGACTCATTCAAACACAGAAAATTTAATGAGCTAATGTAGTGGGTGGTCTGAATTTATCTGTTTGCATGAGTTGATTAGTATGGGAGAGACTGACTGCCAAAAAAGAGGAAAGTGGGATAAAATGGGAGACACAGAAGGCAGCAAGGTATCTGATGTAATATTAGTCTCCCAACACAGTGTCATGGACTTACTTCTAAGACTTAACGGAAAGGGAAACTTCAGGCAAAATCCTGACCTTGAGACAAGGAGCCTTTGTTGGCAGCACACAGGCATTTGGATATGAAACAGTAGTAGGAAGAAGAATATTCCACTGCTCACCCCCACTCAAATATAGCACTCTGAGGTTGATAATATCAAGAGAGTCAGGAGGTAATAGTCTTGGCACAATCATTAGAATTCTTTCTGGGCTTCCCACTGTACTGCCTCGAATAACTTCACAGGCAGCGGACATCAGTGAGTGCGGAGGAGCCGGAAGAATGGGTCAGATTCCAGGTAGTTAGCGCAGCTGACAGAATGGTTGTGATGCATGTGACATACTCTCTGAGCATTAGTAAACATAAACATGTGAAACTTCATAGTGGGATGGAGTCTTTAAAATATGAGTTATTGGTGTTAACATGATTACACATACCTGAAAAGAGTACTTGTACAGAAGGATAGAATTTGGTTATCCTTTTTGTTTTTCTTACTCTTTATGGTGCATTCAAAAGATCTGAGCATTCAAAGAGCCTCAGTTTTCTCCCCAGTTCTGTTATTCCCATCCGAACACCAAAGTGCTATCTTCACTTCTGAGAGCATTTGAAAATTAAGCCTCTCTCTTTGCCTTCAAGGAAAGGCAAACCAGTTTTTTTGGTAATCATTTGTGTCTGGTTATGATGTACAATCAATATCTATTAAGAGAGCAAAAAGGAGAATTAATTGACTAGGAGATAGGGATAGAAGGATTAGGAAGTAGTGACAAAACAAAAACAAAAACTAGACAGAGAACTGTGGGTAGGAAAAATAAGTGAAGAAGACATTAGCCCAGAAGTTTAGAAAACTATCTTGGAACATTTGTCCAGGAAACAGGAGTGGCGGTTGGGAGAGAGAGACCACTGCCCAGCACCTGCCATGTTGGTGAACCTAAGAAGACCACTTTGAGGGGTATGTTAGTTAGAAATGATAAACAACAATAACCATTTATTTTTTTTCACCAGGTTATATGTCAGCAGGTGGGCTCTGAAGATCTCGGCTGGGCTTGACTGATGCCAGGTAGGCTTGCTCATAGTCTGAAATAGCTATTAGGTTGGCTGGACCTGATTGATCTGAGAGAGCCTTGGCTGGGCTGACTCCTCATGTGTCTCTCACATCCCTCCACTAGGATAGCCCCGGCATGTTGTCATGGCAGAGACAGTGTTCCAAGAAAGGAAAAGGAAATGTGCAAATACTTTTTTCAAGTATTTGTTTGAGTCAAGCCTGTACTTCCCATTGGCCAAAGTATGTCACATTGTCAAGCCCAGCATCACTGTGGGAGGGCACTGTCAAAGGCATGGGTGTAGGAAGGTGGCATTATTCAAACTCCCAGGTGCCATTTGGGAAGTTGACCACTTACTGTTTACATAACAGAGATCCTCTCACCACCTGCACCAGGTGTTCTTACCAACCTAGAATAGACACAGCAAGAAGCTTAGCTTTTTTGGCACCTATATCTCACTTTTGCCCTCAGTTCATGATGTTAAAAAGTTTTGGTTACAGTGTTTTAATCAAAATATTTTAACAGAAAGCTAAACTATACTGGTAATGATATAATCCTTGAGATACATTTAAAAAACCTTAATCTCATATTTTTGAATAGTTGTAAAAACTTAGTCTCATTAATTTCTAATTTTGGAGCAAAACTGCTCACTCAAAGATTCTTGCTCTTTATATTCCGAGTGAAAGTATAATATTAACTCTCATCTTGGGCTGGCTTCATTTGGGGTTTTTTGGGTTTTTTTAAATTAATTTTTATTGGAGTATAGTTCTTTACAATGTTGTGTTAGTTTCTGCTGTACAGCAAAGTGAGTCAACTATACGTATACATATATCCCCTCTTTTTTAGATTTCCTTCCCATTTAGGTCACCACAGAGCACTGAGTAGAGTTCCCTGTGCTATACAGCAGGTTCTCATTAGTTACCTATTTTATACATAGTAGTGTATATATGTCAATCCCAATTTCCCAATTTATCCCACCCTTCTTCCCCCCTGGTATCCATAGGTTTGTTCTCTACGTCTGTGTCTCTATTTCTGCTTTGCAAATAAGATCATCTATACAATTTTTCTAGATTCCACATATATGAGTTAGTATATGATATTTAGTTTTCTCTTTCTGACTGACTTCACTCTGACAGTCTCTAGGTCCATCCACATCTCTGCAAGTGACACAGTTTCATTCCTTTTTATGGCTGAATAATATTCCATTGTATATATGTACCACATCTTCTTTATCCATTCCTCTGTTGATGGACATTTAGGTTGCTTCCATGTCCTGGCTACTATAAATAGTGCTGCAATGAACATTGGGGTACATGTATCTTTTTGAATTATGGTTTTCTCTGGGTATTTTCCCAGTAGTGGGATTGCTGAGTCATATATAGTTCTATTTTTAGTTTTTTAAGGAACCTCCATACTATTCTCCATAGTGGCTGTATCAATTTACATTCCCACCAACAGTGTAAGAGGGTTCCCTGGGCTGGCTTCATTTGAATTTAATATTAACATTGTCAATGCTATACGAATGTGTGAAACTGATATATGCGATCCATTTTTTTTATCTAGAAAACTGTCTATAGGAAGATAAAAAAAAAGTAAGAAAAGAGTTTAAAATAGTTATAAAGTGCTGAAGTGAAAAGTTACATCTGTAACCAATAATATGGGTGGATGTTTGTATAATATAAAATATATTTAGTAAAAAAGAAAGTTCCAGAACATTATATACAATGTAATAACACTTTTTTAAAATTAAAAAGCAATAAAATGAGTAGTACATATATATTTAGGAATATTTATAAAATGTAACTATTTTTAAAAAGGCAAGGGAATGATATGCAAGGGATTCAAGATAATAGTTACTTTGAGTGAAAGTTGAAGAGGGACAGGATGAAGGAGAATCACAGGGTGATATAACTTTTTGTTAGAATTCTAGTTCTCATGATGGGTGTAGGGATACACAGACCTATCCTTATTAAAAATGCACTCATACATATGTACTGGGGAGTGCATACATAGACCAATGGTGAGAGCGTGTCATGAACCAAAGATTATGATTAATTCAACTCTGTACATCTGAGTTAATTTTTTTAAAAAAAGCAGCATTACTTAAAATAAGGTTTAAATAGTCAAGACAAAGGACTTAATTTTGAAGATACATCTCAATAGTATGCCATATATTATCTATTGTATATATATGGCATACTATCATATGCCTCTTTTTAAACTGTTTTCTCTTTTTTTCCTTAATGGATTTCAAGAAATGGGTTTGGTATACATAAAATATTCTATATGAAGTAACTTTAAAATTCATTGGTCTCTAACTACAACAAATACCTAAACTATCAATACCAGTGATTATAAGTCTTACCCCCTTTTAATTTGGTTTGGCAAACTACCAGTAGAACGTGAATTTTATAACCCTGGTTTATTTCCACATTAGCCATTCTATAACAATAGTACACACAAAGTTTTCAACATCCTATCATTTGGCTGCCATGGTTAATGAAGTTACACAGATGTAGCAAGTTTATTTTCCTTCGATTTTAGAACAACAGTGGGACAGACTATAACTTGGTTACTATTAACTTGAAATTTCTATTTAAAATAATGAAGAAAAACAACATAAGCAAAATGATTACAACCAATACCAGCAAGCAAATAGAAATCTAGGAAGTGAATCAACACTGACGGTTCATTGATTAAATAATGTAAGTTTTACCCCAGGCAGAGGAAAAGGTATCAGGAAATATCTTACCACCACAATCCCAAATAAATAAGAGGGAAATGAGTGCTGTGAGAGAACAGAGAAACAAAACCAAGCACTCACCCTGAAGGCAATGGCAGATGTTTCTCTCCAAAGTTGACTGCAGCTGGGAAGCAATTAGCAACAGTAAGGTTCTACAGAGAATTCCCTCATTGAAGAAGATGCTTTAAAAGAACTTATTTACAGAGGCGCAACTGTCTCTGTGTGATACTAAAATTAAGCTGAATTTATTCCTCAAGGAAGTGACCATAAGGAAGACTCGTGTGTAAAGGCAGCCTGGGAACTCGAACATTATGAATTAGACAACAGAGGAAGTCTTTTTAGAAGACAGTTACCCAGTGATTCATAAAGTTCACTAGAGATAGGGCAGTTACGGGAGCAGTGGGATGAGACGTCTAAGCGCTCTGCTTGTGAAGGTTGCTTTCATTTCTGAGACATTCACTCTTTGTTAGGAAAGAATACAAGTGTATTATATTCTGCTCTGCTCCAAAGGGTCTGTCTTCTGGAATTCCATGCTGCCCTTTTTGCCACCATTTTCCCCTGCTCTCAAATATGTTCATAAATGCTAATATTCATATAGGAAGTTAGTCTACTCTCAAAAAGACGATGATGACTTGGAGTTTAATGCCTCTCTAGATTAAAAAAATTATATATATATATATCGCTTCCCTTCCTGAATCTGTGCAACCTTTCTAAGTGAAGGTGAAATTAAATGTGAGATTTTGGGGTCTTGTCTCATCACTGACTTCAAACAAGGTAAAAACTAGGGCACTTAGCATATGCACAAAATACCTGTATTCTTCTGTGTATGTGTGTGTGTGTGTATATTTGTCAAGGAGTTGGTGACCCCGGAGAGCAGAGCAATAGGCATGGTTGATAAGACACCAGGGTATGGTCTTTCCAAAGCAGTGACAGATAGACCCATCAGTGGATGGCGGTGATTTTGAAATCAGCTCTTTCTTGGCTATGGTAGCAATTGCCGATGCCCAAAGGGTTCCTGTCAGAGTCAGTGTGGAACAGTCCACATTGACAAAGTACATATATACCCTGGAACTGATGACTGTCATGGACACTAAATCAGAATAAGCTAGGACTGAGAATTTCCAAAGAAATCAGGCTTCAATAGGAGTATGGAGGAAAATTAAACATGGAACATTCTTGGATCCTATGAGAGACCCAAAATAAATGCCTAATCAGTCATGAGAATGTGTAGAACAGAACTCCCTTAGGTAACAACCTTAGGAGGTGAGACTTGATGAAAAAGAATTTTCTGGGTGTAGACCCCTAGAAGAGCAGCTTTGACAGGAACCAGGTTGGTTCAAGGCAATGTCTACCACGTGGGCTTGCTTGTGGATCCAGCAGACCCATTATGAACTGAACCTGGGCCACTCCATTATTTAGCGCACAGGTAATGATGAGGGTATAGTAGCACTTTGGATATCTGGATGTCAATATCAATTGAGACCACATATCTAATAATCCTTGAAGCAACTGGGTATTATTCTTTCCCTAAGTCGTAGTTACCCAAGTAAATGTCATAGGCCCTGGTCTCTCAAGATCTGTCCTCATAGGGATCTGGCTTCTCCTTGACACAGTGGGTTCTGAATCTGGAAACTAACTCAAACCTGGGTAATGAGCCACAGATTGTGACTTTTTTATTGAGTAACTTCCTTCAATTTCCTAACCATTCTTCCTCAATTTCTTGTCATTATATAAATTAAGCAATGTGTGTGTTGGCTGCCTATCCATCATGCCTCTAGGAAGACCATATATTTTCAACTATCTCCAAAGTTCTCCATAATTTGGGTCACTCCTGACTACTAGTTTGACCTTGCTTCTCATTGCAATTATTGCACCCACTTTGCTTCTCATGACCTCTATTATTATGGGAGCTTACTTCTATAGTATCATCTCCTACACTTGGTCCTGTCCTACAGAGGATACCACCACTGAACTTCTCAACAATGCTGGTGCCCCTCTCACCACTGCTTTCCCTACCCCTTTGGTAAATGAAATTTTCTCTGCTCCTGCTACAGAACATATTTGGCCAGTGGGTTTTCTAGCCCTTTGGTTGTGTATCTACTCTATCATGTCTACTTTTCTGAGCATTTTTATCCATTTCTTTACCATATAGCACAATAGTTCTGCCATTTATAGTTCACTGATAGTGAGCCATTGCTTTTTTCAAGTTTCCAAGAGCCATGCTAGTGAAGTAATAACTCTAACTCCCAGAGTCTTTGCCTATGTATTAATTTTTTTTTTTTTTTTTTTTGGCGGTACGCGGGCCTCTCACTGTTGTGGCCTCTCCCGTTGCGGAGCACAGGCTCCGGACGCGCAGGCTCAGCGGCCATGGCTCACAGGCCCAGCCGCCCCGCGGCATGTGGGATCTTCCCAGACCGGGGCCCAAACCCGTGTCCCCTGCAGGTGGACTTTCAACCACTGCGCCACCAGGGAAGCCCTAAATTTTATATTATGATAATATCCCATTTCAACTGACTCTCTTATCCAACTTAATGTTTCACTCCCTTGATCTAGAACCTTCAAGAGACAGTTCATTGCGTAATTCCCCAAGCTTCTTACAAGATGTGTTAGCCAGATACTCTCTTATCTCAAATTGGGCTAGACTGGTATTTTATCCTTGTAATTGGCTTGGTTTCCAGGAGAGGATATGAGGGTAGATTTTGAGGGGACAAGCATTATCTAGGAGGCTCCTGCCTTATTTGAGTCCTGTGCACAATCTTAAGCAATGGGCCTTAGAGCAATATCTTTGTATAAGATGGAGTTGACTGTTTATGCAGGTCCAGCATGTTCATGGGTATTTGGGAGGTTAAGGTTTTCAATCTACCCAGATATCTCCATCCCAAGTCTCTATGTCCTATTCCTACCTGATTTGGACACTGACCTTGACATGGGAGGCCTGTTAGTGTTGAGAATTCAGCCTTCCATGAAGCTCTGCTACTCTTACAATTGTCCTCAGCCTGTTCCTAATTCTGTCCCTCATCTGCGAGAGATTATGGGTTTTATTACATACCACCAGGGCACCCACTGGCTTTTGCATCTTATCTTGAATTTTGATTTATCACTCTGCATCTCTCATTATCTCTCTTCAGTGACTCAGTGGTGCTCAGTAACTCCACAGTTTAATCTTTCCCTCATACCTCAAGCATCAGAGAGTGAGACCTTGCAACCTAGGTTGGCCATGTAGTCCAGTCATGGCTAGGTATGAATTGGGGGGCAGGGGAGAATATGTTTGGTGCTAAATTAATCCACTGAGGTATCTCTTGGTGCTCCCATGCCCAGTTTTAACAGTGAACAGTCAAGAACAGTAGCCATGGCCTACAAATGGGCATGGTAACCTGGAGTTCAGACACCTCAGGGATGAGGTTGTGGGTTGCCCCACCAGCAAAAGTGCTAGCTGGAGGTGAAGGAATCTAGACTGAGTGGTGAAGAGGAGAATGATAAGCATTGGTTACTGGTTGGAGATCATGTACGGTCTTGAAATGTAGTTCTTACCCTTGATAACTCTTTTTATGTTTCCCCTGGAAATGAGAGCAACCAGCATCTTGTCCCCAGATGGGCATACTTGCTATAACAGCAAGTGGATCTGAGCAGGAAAGGATGCTCTTGCAGTGTATACTGTGGCATTCAGCCCAGAGCCCCTCTTCAGTGTGACATACGTATCATCATCTGCTGAAAAGTACAGCTACTGACTACTCACTGGGAATACCTCTTAACTGGAAGGAATTGATGTGTCTAAGATTATGTTACTTCAAAGGGTGTGGCCTGCTGTCAATGACTATCTGATGTGGAGACACAAAAGCCCAAGCTCTTTGCCTCAATTTGGGACAACTTTGAAAGATCATCTTAGCTCCAGAACTTGCTGTGGGACTGGCTGAGGCCTCAGTTGTATGAATATTATAGATGTGCTTCTTCTCTGCCCAGTCCTGCCTCCCTCACTTTCTTATAGCTATATGTTCTGCGAGTACTTCCCTATTTATCTTTCAGATGCAATTCTCCATCTCTGAATATATTTCTAGGGAACCCAACTCAAGTTCCTATTTCATTAAACCAGTATAGTCAGGTTTCTGTTGATGCAGCCAAATGCTATCCCCAACGCAGATACAGTTTAAGATTCCTGAGAAATGAAGTCCTTATTGGTACATTCCAAATCAAAGGTACCTATGTCATGCTTATTTCAACAGGTTGCATTTAGTTAAAAGAACCAAATCTCTTATTTAAGTGGCAGGTAATTGGTAAACTGAAATATCACCCAAGTGAGGAAATAGGTAAAATATCAGGACAGAGACATACTCTCCTACACCTGGCATCAAACAGGAGAAAGAACACATGACTTTGAGCAGATTTCTTATAGACTCTGAACCAGATACACCTTGAAATAACTATGACTTAATTTGATTGGGTTTTTTCTTTTCAATTAACTTTAACTTCTGCTTTTATACTAATGAATTACTTCTTCCTGATTTCCGAAAAAAGTTTTTTGTATTTTTCTAGCTTTCAAGTTGAATGGGTAAAGCATTTATTTTCATTTATATGTTGGGAAAAATCAGAAACATAATTTTTTTGGGAAATCAATTACATTTTATCTTAGAGAACACTAAACTGACTCTTTCAAATGTAACTGATACAGGTTATATTGGTGGAAACTAGGGAAAAAAGTTCTAAGCGCTTAGCTTTTTTTTTCTTTTTTAAATGTTTTCCACAACGTGACCACATCAACATCTCAGAAAGATATTCTATTTCGTTTACATATTTGCTATTTTGCCCTATTTTCATTCCCACTGCAATTTAAGCAGTACAGTCCCTTGAAAAAGTTTCTCCATTATAAATGAAATTAATTTTCCAAGTATTTGAAACTTAAATATAGTGTGTAATAAATCCAACATTTCTAGAGCTTTTAAAGTTTCGATCCTAGTACAATAAATCATAGCAAGAAGGCCACCTAAGGACAGTATCTCTAATAAGTTTGCAATCTGAAAATAATATTGATTTCTACTAGGGTTATTTTAGTGCATTTACCTAATCATTTTTCAATCTTAAAAGAAATTGTAAAGACAAAAATATTGAATATAAAATACATTTAAGGAAACCTACTGTAAAAATCTGAAGATACTATCTTTCATATTTGTTAGATAACTTTCTACAGAGCAGTGATTGAATCTAAGATGCTTCTTTTGACAGCAATAAAGTCTATGAATCCATGTGTTTATATTCTCTGCATCTTCCTTTCTTGTTTGCTGTTCAATTCCTGTTCTCTTCTTTTCATTGTCTTTTCCACTACAAATTATACTAATTATACTCTTTGAGTTCTAGGTTTGCAATTCTATGTACTGGTAGCCAAAGTGGAGGGGAAAAATAAAAAGAAAGCAAATAGGGCTTCCCTGGTGGTGCAGTGGTTGAGAGTCCCCCTGCCGATGCAGGGGACACGGGTTCGTGCCCCAGTCTGAGAAGATCCCACATGCCGCGGAGCGGCTGGGCACGTGAGCCATGGCCGCTGAGCCTGTGCGTCCGGAGCCCGTGCTCCGCAACGGGAGAGGCCACAACAGTGAGAGGCCCGCGTACCGCAAAAAAAAAGCAAACGGGAATGGCGAAAGTAAGAAAAGAGACAAAGGTCCCTCCTCATATATTTTTATCTATAAATGTACTATTTTCATTAACCTCAATATTGCTTTTTCTATTGTGAGATCCTTCATTTCCTGGGTTCAAGAACCTCAAAATTTGTCAAAATATGTAATTTGATGTTGGATACACATAGAATTAAATGCAAATGTTAAAACTTACTAGTGATACAACATTGGGCAAGTTTTATTAACCTCCCTGAAGCTCAGTTTCCTCCTTCATAAATGGAGAGAATGCCTACCTTGCATAGTTTTTGTAACAATTAGACATACACACATAACATGCCTAGGACAGAGCTTGGCATTCATTCATTTGTTCATTCTCACATTTGACAAATATATAATAAGCATCTTCTACATTATATTAGGTTCTAGAGTATAGTTAAGTTTTTGAGAGATGAAAAATGGTACATCTCAGGCATAAAATGAATAATAGCTATTACAAGAGTCAACAGTGTACTCCAGAAAGAAGCTTAATGACTCCAGGAGCAAGTAATGGCATGTGAGACTCGATAGTGAGCAAAGAAATTATACAAACTTATTATTCATTCTCCTCAAGTGTTGACTGTGAAAAAAATGAAGAACAAATAAGGAAAGTAAAAGCTTTCTCAAGTTACTGACATGTTCTGAGGGAGGTCATAGACATCAGTACACTCTAAATATTAGAAAATATTAAAACTGACTATGAATTTTAATTCTGTTTACTTTAACTGTAAATGCTAGGAGAATAAAAATAGAATTTTGAATATTTTCCATCTAGTAAACAATAGAGTAGAGAAGATAATCTTTTGACAAAAGGAAGAGGGGAGTAAAATACTAGTGGAGATCAGCTCGGTGCTTTGTGACCACCTGGAGGTGTGGGATAGGGAGGATGAGAGGGAGACGCAGGAGGGAGGAGATGTGGGGCTGTATGTATATGTATGGCTGATTTACTCCGTTATAGAGCAGAAACTAACACACCATTGTAAAGCAATTACACTCCAATAAAGATGTTAAAAAAAAAACTAGTGGAAATAGAAAACAGATTAAAATGTCAGAAATAAAAGGGCATAACATGAATCTGGCAATAAATGAAAAATTTTAAACTCAAATACCTGGTGCTGCAACAGTGTTTGATAACCATGAGGGGAGGCTAAGAGAATCTTAGCACTGTTGGTCCAGGGCCTTCATGTTATAGATTTGCTGAATTGAAACAATAAATATCTTTCTGGGTTTGCCTCTGTTAGTTGAAATATTTTTTTTAACTCATGGACAAATTTATTCTCTGAACTATCTATATTATATAATAAGAAGTAACTGAAATGTTTATAAATTTCCATAAAATGTATTGCCATATATTAGTACATTCTCATAACATATTGTCACCGTCAACTGTTTCAGCTACTAAAACTTAGGTTTCACTTAACTTACTTTCATATAATACATTTTACAGAATAACAAACATTCTTCATTTCCTATGAAAGGTAAAAGTCTGAATCCTGTAGCCTCCTGAGTGCTTATGGCCTATAATCTACTCTTTTATGTTTTTATAAATGTACTGTAGCTCCCACTTGTTAAAGGATAGTTTAGTTTATTCCCAAACATTTTATGCCAGTTGTATTTATTATTTATTTTAACGACAGAATTTAGTTAAATATTTATGTAAATCAATAAAATATGAATGGGAAATAGAAGAGAAATATTTGTATGAAAATTACATGCTTTGGAATGTCCCAATAAAGAGAAACAGCTGATAATTATGTAACATTAGGTGTCAGCAGTATACTTAGAAAAGCTTATAAAACCATGGAAATCTAAAAGGATTTAACATGCTGTTTGCTTCACTAAAGAAGTTAGATTCCTGTACCTTTTAAAAAACTAAAACTGGAAATCTTAGTCAATGTTATGGGTGTGGTTTATGCAAGAAGGGCCAGATGAAATTCCCATTAGTGGATATATTCTCAAGAGAATGGCTTTCTCCTCACATCAAAAGATTGGAACTTGAGTATGTATTTAAGTTAACATAAAATATTTATAATACCTATAATTTTTTGTTGTTTAACTACTTTTCCAATTAATCAGTTAACTACCAGACTCAACTGCATTGACTAAAAGTATTGTACTTCATACATTTATTTTATTTATAGTATACAAAGTTAATTAATTTTAGTAGGTGAATAAGTCACTTGCTTTTGCTTCCGACTGTTAACTGGATTTCAGGCTTCTGGGTGAACTTAAGACGATTTATCTGAAAATGGGATAGAACTCTGACTTTATCATGAACGGTCTAAAGCCATACTTGGAGGTTTAGTGTATAAAGATGTAGTATGGGGCTTCCCTGGTGGTGCAGTGGTTGGGAGTCCGCCTGCCGATGCAGGGGACACGGGTTCGTGCCCCGGTCGGGGAAGATCCCACATGCCGCAGAGTGGCTGGGTCCGTGAGCCATAGCTGCTGAGCCTGCGCATCTGGAGCCTGTGCTCCGCAATGGGAGAGGCCACAACAGTGAGAGGCCTGCGTACCGGAAAAAAAAAAAAAAAGATGTAGTATGGCCAAGTGAATTTTCTGTGTTGGCAATTTATACAATGTAACCCTTTCCATATGATTATATGTGTTAGTTATTTCTACAATTAGTTGTGAATTCTAAAGTTTTCTGTCCAACATGTAACTAAGTTACCCTTATTTTACCAGCAGGAGTTAACTTGCAATAAGCTAGTTGTAAGAACAATTGCAGCAGGCCTCAGTTTTGCTTCGGGACACAATAGTTAGCTTTGCCTGTGTAAGAAAATGGAATTCTACTAGAGGACACCTTCCCGGTTTACCGCTGAATTTCAAAATGTTTGTCTGCATAATTTAGGGTGTATATATGGGTGCTCTCTTTCTGACACAATTCTGTCTTGTCATTTCATTACAGAGTAGATAGCATCTCAAACATGGAGGCAGTAATTTGAACACCCAGGTTTATGACAGCCTAGTGTGTCATTCACAATTCAGAATGTTAATAGCAAGCATGTGAGTGCCATTTGTTCTGAAAATCAAGGGGCTCATTTGCTAAATACACCATAATACATACTTAACCAATTATGGTATTACAAGAAAACCTGACTTCGGAAGGAGGCTTCACAGATTTTATAGCCAAAGCTAAGTATGTGGTACGAGGATTACCAAACGGTGGAGTGCCAACTCTACAGTTTAACTCCTAAATCACCAGGCTGAGAATAGCTTTATCAAGTTTCTCTCTCCATTTCCACGTTGATTTAGCAGTAGAAATTATTCTCAGATGGACCAAATCCAGTCACTGCAGAGAGCTGGAGAGCTACAAAAACTGACATTTATAACTATTTCACATTATCATTTTTTTCTCAAAAATTAGCAGAATTTTGGCTTAATTTTTGGGACAAAATTATACCTTCTCCTTTTGTATGTGTACCAAAGGGCAACCTATCCTAAGTACCTTCTATAAAAGATCCTCTGGCATCTTGCAGATACTTATAATGGTTATTATAAAATTTTCCCTTCTGAAAATTTTAAAAATTTGTAAAAAGCATCTGGCAGATGCCATGGAGCTGATTTCACACTCTGTCAGTGTTAGGAGAAGCTGCTGTGGTAGAGTGAACAATGGATGGAGGTGAGGAAGTTAGGAGTTATAATAATTATCAAAGACTTAAGGGTATAGGGATAAATAACTTTGCCTAGTGGCAATGTAACTCCAAATATTTGGGATCACCTACATATAAAGGGATATTATGTGATATGTGTGCAAGAGCACAGTTGTCATTAAATACTGAGATAAAAAGTAGTTTTTAGGGCTTTCCTGGTGGTGCAGTGGTTGAGAGTCCGCCTGCCGATGCAGGGGACAC
Source organism: Tursiops truncatus (assembly GCF_011762595.2). NCBI lineage: Eukaryota > Metazoa > Chordata > Mammalia > Artiodactyla > Delphinidae > Tursiops > Tursiops truncatus. Next base: position 88,728,994 of record NC_047038.1, on the reverse strand, counting down.
GGGTTCGTGCCCCGGTCCGGGAAGATCCCACATGCCACGTAGCGGCTGGGCCCGTGAGCCATGGCTGCTGAGCCTGTGCGTCCGGAGCCTGTGCTCCGCAACGGGAGAGGCCACAACAGTGAGAGGCCCGCGTACTGCAAAAAAAAGAAAAGAAAAGTAGTTTTTAACCCAGAGGAGGCATGCAGGCACTTCGTGTGGGACAGGTTTCGTAGTGCTACTCCAGGATGTTCTCTAGACAGTGAATAAAAAGGGTTGGTTTCTGAAGTAGCACTCATGAGGTATATTCTAGCTTTTTGATTTAATAGCACCCTGCACACATTTGTATCTGTAATATCCTTTACCACATTACGTTAAAATGGCCTGCAGGTCCACCTAAAGTTTAAGAATGTGTGCTGCTTGAGATGGTTTTCTAGCTCCGGCACCATTTTTCTGGGCCTCATTTTTCTTAACTGTAAAATGGGGAGTAATCCTGTAGCTACCTTGTAGGTTGAGGTGAGCTACATGTATGTATGTGAAGCATATTAGACATAGACAACTACTCAGTGCCCCTGACCTATTGTCTTCACATGCCTGTTTCTTCTCCTGGGACTAGGCAGTGAGGGCCTCTTGGAAAGTTGCCCTGCAAATACTTTTCTTTGTGTTCTCAATGAATTGTAAGGGCATTAAAGAGTTTTGGTTTTAGTTGGAGACACCATCTTGTATTGTGGGTTTTCTTTCCCTGTCTGGCATTTGGTAGATAAGCGGTGGTTGTGGTAGGGTTAGTGGGGGAGGAGTGGATCAGAGTGATACGGCAGAAACAGGCTGACAGCTTGATGCTCACATTGAAAAGTTTTCTGTTTCCTGTCTTCCTCCTCTGCATGCCTGCTGTGCAGCTCAGAAAGAATAAAAGGAGAAGGACAGTGGCTTCTGGTTTGGGACTGAATGCATGGGAACGTGGGAGGTAATGTGAGAAAGAGAATGGAGAGATTTGGCTGTTAAAAATATATAAAATGAAATTTTAGAAGCATTATAGCTATTGATTTCTCATCTAGCCCTAGAGACCAATTAATCTTGATGAGATTTCCCAGTCAGTTTGGGGTTAATGGATCCTCACAGAAATCAGACAAATGGAATCAGAAAGTTACAGTTAAATACCAGGCCTCCAGAGCATCTGTTGTACAGTCCTGTATGTGTCAATAGTGTTTTCTTTATCTGTCAATCTGTTATGTCATTGATTATTTTGTATTTATTATAATGTGTCACAGCAGATATTATGGGGTCATGACTTATTCATCTTTTTAGTCCCAGCATCCAGCATGATATCATACAAATAATAGGTACACAACATATTAGAAGAGAGAAAAATAAGAGGAAAGATAGGAAAAGGAAAAGAAAGGAAAGAAATGAAGGCAGGAAGACAGGAAGTTAAAAAGGAAGGTATGGAGGGAGAGAAGGAGGGATAAAGGGAAATTTAGTCTAGTGTTTATTTTTAGCTGTTGTAAATGACTGCAGACAAATTCTCTTCTTAAATAGCTCTAGGAAAGAGTATCATATAATCTTTCCCAATAATATATTCCAGAGAGTAGCAACTATTTGAGCAGAGATGTTATGAAGACCACAGATCTTTATATAATCTAATCTTTACTCTGCAAGAGCAAGTTTTAGGGATATTATAAATGTATTAAAGAGAAGCTAATCTGATTAAATTTAGACAGTACATATATCCAAAAAGTCATGTGCAATAGTTAGGGGGAAAAAAGGTGATGTGATCCAACAAACATTTTACATAATGCAATTGAAATGCTATTGTATTATTCATCAAAAATCCTTCCGAAGCACAAATCTGAACTTTTCACTTATTATTAGTTCCTTGGTACATTATATAAACTAAACCATTTTATTTTTGTTAAACCAGAACTCCTTTCAAAATTTTCTTAGCCTCTTGAGGTTGATGAATTATTTATTGTTAAGCAGTTTGGTTGCCAAAAGGAGACAGTCTAATGAGATTTTGGAAGCTAAATATGAATAGTCTCATGATTTTGAAAGAAAATAGTGCACTTGTTGAGAAGTGGATTACTCAAATTCAACGACTAGCTCAGCAATATGCCATTTTTCACATATATTGCTAACTATCCTAATAACTTCAACACTTACAAGGGAAAGGCAGCACTTTCCACTGTTATTTCTATTAGCAGTCATGGAAAAAATATCTTTAAAAAAAGTTTGGTATTGTAAATATCTGCCAGAGGTAAACTGGTGTTGAGAGAGAAAACACAATTCCTTCATAAATATGTTAATTCAAAATAAGATGCCAAGGGGGGAGTGGCCAAGATAGTAGAATAAGACCCTGAGCTCACCTCCTCCCATGGGCACACCAAAATTACAACTATTTACAGAGCAACTATCAGTGGAAAAATCAGAAGCCTAGCAGAAAAGATGTTCTATAACTAAAGATATAAAGAAGAAACCACAACAAGACCGGTAGGAGGGCAGAGAGTTGGTATAGTCAAGATCCAGGGCGGGAAGCCCACAAACAGGAGGATAATTATAATTACAGAGGCTCTCCTCAAGGAGCAAGTGATCTAAGTCCCACATCAGGCTCCCCAGCCTGGGGCTTCTGCCCCCAGAAGACAAGCTCCCTGAATGTCTGGCTTTGAAGGCCAGTGAGGCTTCCTTTTGGAAGAGCCAGAGGGCTGTGGGAAATAGGGATTCCACTCTTAAAGACACACACAAAAATCTCATGTGCTTCAGGACCCAGGGCAGAAGCAGTCATTTGAAAGAAGCCTGGATCAGAACTACCTGCTGATCGTGGAAGGCCTGCCAGAGAGGGGCAACTGGAGCTCACGCTGGAGACCTAGACCCTGGTGGCAGCCATCTTTGGGAGCTTGTTCTCTCACATGGACACTGGCGCTGCTGAACGCTGTTTTGGCCGCCTCCCTCGAGCTCATTAGTGCCGGGACCTAGCCCCACCCACCAGCTTTTCTGCACCAGTACTGGGACACCTCAGGCCAGGTAACCAACTGGGCAGGGAGACATCCCCACCAACCAGAAGGCCTGCAGCCCAAAGCTGCCCCAGGATCTGACCCTGTGTGCTGGCACTTAGTCTGGAACCCCCAGGGCCCTGCAGCCAGAGGCCCTGCAACCTGGCCCCACCCATCAGTGGGTTGACATCAGGACCCTGGGACCAGCCTCACCCACCAGCCCCAGGACCCCTGGCACCCTGTTTTGCCCACCCAGGCCCCCCAGTTTGAAACACCAATTCTGGGACCCCAGGGCCCTGCATCCAGAGACCCCAGGTCCTGGTTCCACACACCACTGGGCCACATTAGCCCCAGGACCTGGCCTCATCCACTAGTGGGTGGACACCAGCCCCAGGACCACCACAGCCCTGCAGCATCTCATACAAGGACCCAGCCCACCCACCAGCAGGTCAGCAGCAAATCCAATACGACTTGGACCCCCCAGTCAGCTGCCCCAGGATCCAGCCCCACTCACCAGTGGGCCAACACCAGCTTTGGTACACCCCAGACGCCTCAGCCAGGCATGTCAGAAACTGGCCCCGGGCTTCCCTGGTGGCGCAGTGGTTGCGGGTCCGCCTGCCGGTGCAGGGGACATGGGTTCGTGCCCCGGTCCGGGGGCATCCCACATGCCGTGGAGCGGCTGGGCCCATGAGCCATGGCCGCTGGGCCTGCGTGTCCGGAGCCTGTGCTCCGCGGTGGGAGAGGCCACAGCAGTGGGCAAAAAAAAAAAAAAAAAAAACTGGCCCCAACCACCATCAGGCTGACACTAGATCCGGGACCTCCAGCCTCACAACCACCCACTCCGGAGCCTGGGTCCACCCACTAGTGGGTCAGCACTACTCCCAGGACCCCCTGGGGCCACATAGCCAACAGCCTCTTGACCTGGCCCTGCCAACCAGTAGCTAGCAGCCTCTACACAGGGCAGGACCTGACAAACAGCCAGACCAGGGGCCAGCCACACCTACAAGACAGCTCACAGTAGTCAGCCTACCACAACAGAAGGACTCATGCAGTCCAAGTAGAGGACACCCCCTAGAGCAGATAGCTCCTGGTGATCAGAGGGGAATGAACTTTTGGGGCACATAGGACGTCTTCTACAAAAGGCCACTTCTCCAAGGTCAGAAAACATAACCAATCTACCAGATACATAAAGTAAAATAAAAGCAAATAAATTGAGAAATAAAAGCAGCAAATTAGGCAAAATGAGGTAACAAAGGAATATCTTCCAACTGAAGAAATAGGATAAAACCTAAGTGAAGTGGAAATAGGCAATCTACCCTATAGAGAGTTTAAGGTAATGATCATAAAGGTGTTCAAAGAACTTGGGAGAAGAATGGATGCATAAAGTAAGAAGTTAGAAGTTTTTTTTTTTTTAGAAGTTAGAAGTTTTTAACAATGAGTTAGGAAATATAAAGAAGAACCAGAGATGAAAAATACAATAACTGAAATAAAAAATACACTAGAAGAAATCAACAGTAGATTAAATGATACAGAGGAATGGATCAGTGAGCTGGAAGACAGAGTAGTGGAAATCACTGAAGCTGACCAGAAGAAAGAAAAAAGAATGAAAAGAAATAAGGACAGTTTAAGAGACGTCTGTGATGACAAGTGTACTAACGTTTGCATTATAGGGGTCCTGGAAGGAGAAGAAAGAAAGGGGTAGAGAACATATTTGAAGACATAATAGCTGAAAACTTCCCTAATCCAGGAAAGAAAACAGACATCCAGGTCCAGGAAGCACAGAGAGTCTCAAACAAAATCAACCCAAAGAGGACCACACGAAGATACATTGTAATTAAAACGGCAAAAATTAAAGATAAGGAGAGAATATTAAAAGCATCAAAGGAACTCCCATAAGGCTATCAGCTGACTTTTCAGCAGAAACTCTGCAGGCCAGAAGGGAGTGGCACAATATATTTAAAGAGATGAAAGTGAAAAACCTACAACTGAGAATACTCTACCCAGCAAGGCTTTCATTCAGATTTGATGGAGAGATCAAAAGCTGAAAGAGTTCAGCATCACCAAACCAGCTTTACAAGAAATGTTAAAGTGACGTCTCTAAGTGAAAAAGAAAAGGCCAAAACTAGAAATATGAAAATTATGAAAGGAAAAATCTCATTGGTAAAGGCAAATATCCAGTAAAGGTAATAAATCAACCATGTACCAACCTAGTAGGAAGGTTAAAAGATAAAAGTAATAAAATCATTTATATTTGCAATAAGTAGTTAAGGGATACAGAAAAGAAAATGATGTAGAATATGATGTTAAAACAGTAAACATGGGGAGTAAAAATGCAGAGTTGTTAAAATGAGTTTGAACTTAAGAGATCAGCCACTTAAAATAATCGTGTATGTAGATTGCTATCTACAGTGTGTGGAATATAGTAAATAACTGTGTAACATCTTTGGATGGTGACATATCATAACTAGATTTGTTGTGATCATTTTGAAATGTATAGAAATACCAAATCACAGTGTTGTGTAACAGGAACTAACAGTGTTATAGGTCAGTTATAGTACAAAAACAAACAAAAACTCACAGAAAAAGAGATCATGTTTGCGGTTACCAGAGACAGGGGGTGAAGGGAGGGGGAATTGGATGAAGGCTGTCAAAAGGTACAAACTTCCAGTTATAAGATAAGTAAGTACCAGGGATGTAATGTACAGCCTGATAAATATAATTAACAGTGCTGTATGCTATATATGAAACTTGTTGAGAGTAAATAAATCCTAAGAGTTCTCACAAGAAAAAAATTTTTTCTATTTCTTTAATTTGTATCTGTATGAGAGGATGGGTGTTCACTAAACTTATTGTGGTAATCATTTCATGATGCCCGTAAGTCAAATCATTATGCTGTACACCTTAAACTTACACAGTACTATATGTCAATTACATCTCAATAAAACTGGAAGAAAAAAATAAGATGTCAAGATTTTCGTTTTAAAGGAAAATGTGCCACTCGATTCAAGTTCCCTTGGATACCAGGACAGAAGTACTGTAATATGTTCTAGGTTTTTATAGTGTTTACTTCTAGACTGAGCAAAGGTGAATGAACTGGAAAACATTTTAACAAACTCTTAAGTATAATGTTTATATCTTTAGAGGTTGTGAATAGAAATGCCCCCAACTCCTTTACCTTCCCTATTTTAAAGGAGAAACTTGAGGCTTTTCTATGACATGTATCTCCTGGGCACACATTATTGCGTGTGGCTCCTATCCATATATATATTCTACATATGGATGCGTCAAGCACCTGAGCAGTGATAGGCACACAGGCAGCATTCAATAATTGTTGAGTTGAAATTAGTAGTTAGCACTTGGGAAGTATTATTTAAATGAATGAGTGGATGCTGATCCATGAGTAATGCCCCTAAGCAGAGAATCTTGGACATGACTTCTTACATTCATTGAAACAAAATGGTAATTTTTCGTTTTATAATGGTATAATAGGGAAGTCTATTTCATTTTCTTGGAACTTAAAATTTTTTCAATTGATTTTCCTCACATTTTTCAATAAAAAATGGGCAGGGATTAAACATGGAATGCCTCAGTTTAATGTAATTTTTTTTCAGGAGAAACAGCCAACTATGCATAAACTGTGAGAATGGAAATCATATCCTCACTGCACGAGTGTTTTTGTATGAGGCTATCTTTAAATCCTTTCCTGGGGAGGCTTCATATAGGAAGAAACATATCTGCTTTGAGATACTTGGTTTAGTAATTGCCTTAGATGGGTTTCAAATTAAGCTTAACTTATTGAATTCCATTGTGTAGAGAAGGGTGTTGTATCTGTTGTTCAGATTATTAGTAGCAATATTTGTGATTCCTCAGCAGATCCCACAGAATCCTAAGCAGGCTAAGATAGGTTACTTGAACCAAATTGACCAAAAAATGCTTTTAGAAAATGAGTTTAGTTTGTACTTTGGGAAGTATGTGTAGAAATATTCTCACCTCTATTCAGTAAATTTTTAAAGAAAATGACAAAAGAGAGTTTTAAAGAAAGAAAATTTAGCAAAGGGGATGGTGAGTATGTTTCTCCATGCAGAAGAAAAAGAGCAAAATAAAAGGAGAAATATTAGAGCTGGAAAGGGCAATGGAGATAATTTATACGTAGTTCACCTCCTCCATTTTATAACTTACCAAAATGAGTTCTAGGAGGAAAAAGGACTTGCCAAACTCAGTCTGTGTTGAACAGAGCTGGGACTTCAATTGTGAACTTCATGTTACTTGTCTATCATAGGATACCTTAAATTAACATAACCCTAGGCATCTGGAATTTTGAAAGAATTATGTAAAACTGAGTATGAGCTATTTAGTCCTGTGGAGAAAATGGAGCCACTCTTCAATATTCTAATACTAGCAGGGGAATGCCTCCACTGAAACTTGTCTTCATGCAAATGGCATTTGGAGACTAGTAGAGGAGAAATGAGAGCATCTACATTTTTTTCGTTAACATCAAAGTAGAGTAGACATGTTGAAAGTATGACATTCAGTGAAGAAAAGGTTAGACATAAAATAGCACTACATAAAATAGTTGTTTAATGCCCATATAGTAACAAATAAAAAATTGCACAGAAATAATAGACACTCAATTCAGGATATTGGTTAATTTAAGGGTGAGAGGGGGTGATCAATCCGAGAGGGGTAAATGGACAATTTTATTATAATGATATTTCTTTTGTAAGCTGGGTATGTTATTCTTGAAACCTGTGTGTATCTTAAATATTGCACAATAACTTTTTATAAGATTGTGAGAACAGTCTTTATTTTAGGATGTGGTTATAAACTTTATGCATACCTATGCTTATATACTTTTCTTTTCCCATCCCCCCTCCCAAATACCAAATTTAAGGTACAAAGATATGATATTCATATTGTTTAAGTTGTCAAAATTTAACATTTCACATCATGAGCCTAATTTTCAGACTGTCGATTAAGTGGCCTCTCTTCTCTCTCCCGTTCCCATTCTCACTACTTATTTCCACCTGATGTGTTTCCACCTGCTTCTGCCTGGGCCCTGGTACTCTTAGGCCCACTCACTCACCAGCTTATATAAACTCAGATCAGCACACTGTCATGCGTGCTTGTCTGCCTGTCTCCCTTTCTCATTGGTGGGGAGAATCCATTTCACTAAGTTCAATGTTCTGGAAGTGTCGACTATGTACTAGGAACATCACTAAGCCCTTTCTCTTAATGTTTTCATACCAAAAATAGAGGGTACCCCCTGTTCTCATCACTTGGCTCCTGATATATATGAATCTGAGGGAAAAAAAAAAAAGGAAATTCTACTTTGGTGCAGCCAAATGTCCATCCAGGTTTGAAGATGTTACAGTGCAGCTTCCTGCCTCAAAAATCTCATGGGAGTGATCATAAAGTGTGAAACTATGTGAAAACCTATGCACTGCACTGCACTCCAGATACAGCTCATGGTGGTCTAACTTCTCAGGAAATATCATGGGTGCCTAGGCGGGAATGTAAGTGAAGGCAAAGTTTGTACCACAAAAACTTTGTACCAAGTTTTTTCTTTACAAAGAAAAAACCTAGGTGCCAGCATAGAGACATCACAAAAGAGACGCCAAACCTGAACTCTTATTTCCTTTCTCTCTTCTGTCAAATCTATCACTGTAGCACGTGTCATGAGGCAAGCAAATACCATTTGAAGAGAGAACTAGTTTGCAATTTTAACTATGGCAGCACAAAGTATGTCTAGTGTCAGGGTCAGACATTATAAACTCTGGAGATTCCCAGGAGTGCATGTTCTGATTTGAGATTTTTCACTTAAAAAGGACTTAAAAGGTTTCAGCTTTCCTGGTTGGCCTCCACTACTAACTTTGATGTTAACAAAAAGAAAGTAGATGCTCTCCTTTCCCCTCTGCTAGTCTCCAGTGCAATCTGTATGGAGACAATTTTTGGTAAAGGAATTCCTCTTTTACGACCCCGTATTATTTTGACTCAGCAGCCTGTGGCATCAGAAAAGTCATTACTTAAAACAATTGGTAGCTAAACCACAGAGGCATAGGATTTTCCACCTTGCCAATTGGAAGGGGCAGTCGAGAATTTGGCCTAACCTGGACTTCTGATGGGATTACGCTGGACAGACTATAGAGTATCTCAGCTACACACCCCTTTACCCCACAGCAGATTTTTTGCTTGAAAATTTGGAGAATCATTCAGGGGATCTGAGATCTGAGAATGAATCCAGTAGCACCCTCTGGTTTCTTTGATGTCACCTCAGGCTAGTTTTTAGCCTGGGAAAACTATTAATAAGGGAAAGAGGTGGGTGACAACCAAGGCAAGATCCTTAAGAAGCTTCTCAAGCTGTAGGTTGATTTTCAAATTGTACATGTATGGACTATGACAGAGTTTCATGATGATGTTAGCAGGGGTGGTTGAGACCATGGGAGATGTAATTTTTGTTTTTTAAAACTGACCTTTTAAAAAATTACCTCCTGTGAGTTACTTACTTCTTCCCTTCAAGTTTCTGTTTCCTATTGATTTGAAGAGTTCTGGCATATCTACATAAGTGTGTTTACTACTCTGCCATTGTTGATGCAACACAAAAAGAGACAGACTAATTTAGTTCTCACAAAATCTCATGAAGATGCTGGCATTATCAGCACTACTTTATAAACGAAATTGACTCAGGGAAGTTAAACAAATTATTCAAAAACACATAGCGATTATGCCAAGTGCTGTATTGTAACTAAAGGGACTTAATCCTTGTTTGGTTGAAATTTGTAACCTTTAAAAGAACTAGATATTTGGGTTCAAGCAAATATCTCTGTATAGGTTTAGGGCTTTTTTTCTTTTTCTCCCTGTAAAGGAAATAGAATTAAGTAGTGAGTAAAATGTCTAAAGAACGGATAATTTGAGAGCACTATTTCTTTTCCAGTTTCTGTCTGCGCATGTACAATTTTGTATCTAAATTCCTTTTCAATTAGCATTATAATGTAAGCATTTTCCATATTGTCATAGAATCTTTGTAAGTGTTGTTTGCATCTTATTCCATCAAATAGCTGTAATACCAGTTACCTAAGCATTCTTCTATTCTGTAAATGTAAATAGTTTTGGATTTCTCTCTAGCACAAATAATGATGCAATAAATATTTTAATGGCTAATGTTTCTTGTGTATTTATAATTACTTCCTTAGAACAGATCCACAGGAATGAATGGGTCAAGGAGTACGAGTATTTTTAAAACTATTGTTGCACATGCTAAACAATTTTCTTATGTGCTATAAAAATAATATGTGACACAGGGAACTCTGCTTCACTTCGCTGTACAGTAGAAACTAACACAACACTGTTAAACAAATATACCTCAATAAAAAAAATATGTGGGTGTGAGCTATGTTATCTGTACAATTATATATATATATGTGTGTGTGTATATGTATCAGTGTATATATGAGCAATATATATGTGTGTATACATACAATATATATGTATCTGTGTTATATTACCTGTACAATTCCAAATCGATACAAAATTAGAAATAATGTTGTCAATATATTCCAGTTTAACTAACAAAGTCAAATGTTGGCTCACTTAAGAAACCCATAAAATATTTTCTAATATTTCAGTGAGTACCTTCAGAAAGGCACTCACAGCATGGATGAAGGATCTATTTTTATCTAATTAAATGTCCATACTGTATTGGAAAATAAATGTGTTAATCTGCAACAGAAAATTATATAAGATTTTAGAAATATTGAAATGCATACCACAAAATGTTGGGCCACAAAAGAGATAATAATTTGAGATGAAGCAAGAATTTTTAAAATATGACCTAAATTGAACCACGGTGGGAGTCATTCCCTAGTATTTTGTGGTTACCCTGATTCATCATCTTCTAAACATGCTCAAAACAGAGGAATTCCCAGGTATGTGACCCTGAAACTATCTGAGCAAACCCAACCACTGTAAATGATCTTTAAACTACTAAATTAATTCCAAGAACAAGAAGAAGAACTGTCTTCAAAGATGACATGTGTCACAGATCGAAGTAAATTAAGTAACTAAGAGGATGTCTCAATAAAATGCCAAATAAGTGAGAAGAATATGCAAATAAGATGGATAGTTTAGTTTTTTGTGTGTTACTTCAACTTACATGAACCTCGATAAAATTAAAGCAAAATCCTGATTTCCAGGATTTTCTTTTTTCATTTACAACTTGGAGATTTTTCTCAAATTCAGATCATGAAGATATTACATAAAATCAAGTCTGGAAATTATGCTTAGCTTATACAACTTAAGAGTGATTATAATAATATTCCGTGGTTGTCATTCACTGTCAATAAAAAAGAGTTTATAAAGAAGCTCTCCTCTTCTCTAGGGAATAGTGACATTTTGAATGTTTTCTTGGTCCTTTCTGAGCCCCCAGAGACTAAACATACCCTGTCAGCCTCCCTGCTATACCACTCTACCATGTTTATCCCAGAAAGGGACGGCAGAGTTTGCTTCAGGCTTTATCACCAAACTTCTATGTGTTCAGTCATCTTCCCACAACACACACACACACACACACACACACTCCCTCTCTCTCTCTCTCTCTCCCCCCCCCCCCCCTCTCTCTCTGCCCCAGCGTGGCAGAATGGATTCCTCTCTTTCCAACACTAACCAACATCTAACTCTCCTACTCTGTTTCAGCTTTCCCTTTCACCCTTGGCCAATGGACTCTAAGAAATTTCTCTCTCCATTTCAATACTTTCCAGCCTTGGCCTTTTGTTAGGGATAATGAGAGACAAACTTAGTATAATTCTTGAGTTTCAAGCAAACCTTTCTCTAGGGAATTTCAAGATTCAGCACGGAGTCCAGCACGGAGTGTGGGGAACCAGTGTAAATCACATCCTCACCATCCACATTTTTCACTATGGATTCAACTTAAGTGCACTTTAAAGGCACATTGAAGTGGGGAATACATTTTGCTTGATGACGAATGGATATAGTAAACCGTAGAATTAGTTTCATCAGGTAAGCTCTTTCTTGACCACTCTCTACTTCTACCTCACTCTAAAACCTAACATACCATGCTGTACTGCAATGAAATTGTATGTGAGCTCAAATTTCTCCTCTACTAGTTTATAAACATCTCAAGAGGAAGAAGGAATTTTTTCTTACACACCTCTCTAACTCTAGAACCCAGAAGAGTGCCTGGCCCTTAAGTACACTCAATAAATATTTGTGGAGTGAATGAATAAATAGTGGTCTTTTTGGTTTCAGTGACTGACTACCTCAGTTTCACCTTACTGGCAGCTCTCGTGAATGACTGTAACATAGCCTGGCTATAGTATAAAAATGCCAGGATGCTAGACCAATGATTAGGAGACAGGGGAGGAAGGCTCAGCAATTTTAGTGACAGGATCATATTTTAATTTGTCCTCTTCCTATGAGCAGGTCCAATTTGGGAGTGTCCCAATTGTGAAAAGAATTGGTCAGGTATATGAGGTTATACAGAAGAAGAAATAATCTTTCCAGCAATGTCAAGAAATATATTTTTTCACCATAAATTTTCTCATACACGATATATTAATTTGATATCATAAAATATATTCAATTATCCTAACTTTTATGGTTTAATTAATGGCTTTCATGCCATTATCACATCTAATCCCTCTAAAAAATATATTGAAATTTAGGAACTGATAGAGAAGTTAAGGGTCTTGACCATGGTGACACAGCAGAAAGAGGCAGACTTGAATCTAAATCTTCTCACTCCAGGTATTCTTTCCATTATGTCATAGATGCAAGACCTTATGGTGGGGAACTCAAAGATGAATCAGTCATGAGCTGTCCAAGAAGTATACAGTCCACATAATAATTGACCATTATTCAAGGTAGAAATTGGAAGTACCATCAGAGAAATATGAGTAACTTGCAATGGGAGGATAAAGGAGTGAAAGCTGATTTCTCCCTGGGGGAGGGGAAAAGTCTTTACTGATTGGTGAATGAATGGGACTTTTAGGATACTGAGAATTTAGACTGTAGGGGAAGATAATTTTAAGTTGAAGAAAGTGCATAAGCAAGAATCGAGCTTGGGTTGAGGATCAGGGAACAGAGAGTAGCTTAGTCTGGCAGGATCTTGAATGGGTGTAGTGCATAATATGGCTGGAAAGGTCAGCTGGGGCCAGATTGTGAAGGACCTTGAATTCCAAACTAAGGCATTCAAATTATTATGGAGACAGTGATACTGAGGAGGGAAGTTTTCTGAGTGGACCATTGAAATTGTTAACAGGAGGAATGATATGCTTGGACTCTGGCCACTGTACTCGTATCCCCCATTTTTTATCAAATCAAATATACATGCACCTGTTTCTTTGGCTGATGTCAAGAAATCCTTTGATATTTCCCCAGAGTAATATTTTCCTTGTACACCTCAAAAAGGGAAAATGAAGATCCTATGAGCATTTCCAAGAAATGGGCTGTCCCAGGGCAGTGAGCCCTGACTTCTGCCCGACAAAACAGGTCTGCTTTGAGCAGGGTGTGCACTGCACACATTCAGTTGATAGCAATGGGAAAAGCAGATATTCCATCTGCCAACAATCAAACACATAAAATCACCCAGGAATGTACAGTATGCTGGTTTGAACTACATAGGCATTTGCCTCAACCGGAGAGAAAAGACCTGCCTATTTATGTCCCCTGGTAAGGACATTAGTGAAGAAAAGCTTTGATGTTTAAGCAATCATATAATTGACTCTACTGTTGGATCCAGAAGTCCAGGGTTTGTTTCAGGAATGAACGCTGAACATTTTTAACGGCACTGTGAATAAATAGAGGCGTGTGGTGAAAAATGCTAAGTAGATAGACTGTTATTTGTAAAATATTCTGAGTATACAGATTTTAAACTTTGCTTTTCAAAATTTATATTGCCAGTGTTGTTGAATATAGGTTTTAGGTACTATATCCCTGGGATTCTCAAACATGGTCGTGTAAGTTTTGTGAGGACAACGTAGGTGGAAAGGATTTAGATGACTGCAGGAGGGCACATCTGTCCATGGATTTTTATGATTAGAATTCGAGCCAGTTTCTCATCCTTTTACTTCACCCCATACGTCCAATGAATTTGCCCAGTCCTATCAATTCATCTTTGACAAAATTATACCGTCTGCCCCTTTCTGTCACCAACTTACTCCAGGACTTCATCGCCTTCTTCTTGGATGAGTGTAATAGTTTCCTAACTGATTTTCCTTCCTCCAGTCTCCTCTTTCTCCTATCCAATCTGCAAACTACCTCCTTTTTTCCTCTACCCAACCTGCAGCCTTTCCAAACTAGCATTCTTAAAGTACTACTCTTGCCCTCTTACTCATCTGTTCATACCATTTCATGGTTCCTCATTGTCTACTATACAGCTGGGCATTCAAGGTACTCCTCCATTCCAGTATCCATCGACACACACCCTGAACTATGCCACACTATTCACATTTTTCTGGCTATTTCATGTTTTCTGAGATTTTTTTTTTTTTTACCAGATCTCATCTTTTGATTAATATGCTCTTTCCTCCAACCTTCCTCTTTATCAGCCTAAATCTCAACTTTTCCATGGTTACTCCAGTTCTCATTGGTTTCTAAGTTTTATTTTATTTATTTATTTATTTATTTTTGGCTGTGTTGGGTCTTCGTTGCTGCGTGCAGGCTTTCTCTAGTTGTGGCAAGTGGGAGCTACTCTTTGTTGCAGTGTGCAGGCTTCTCACTGTGGTGGCTTCTCTTGTTGCAGAGCAGGGGCTCTAGGCACGTGGGCTTTAGTAGCTGTGGCACGTGGGCTCAGTAGTTGTGGCTCACAAGCCCTAGAGCACAGGATCAGTAGTTGTGGCACACGGGCCTAGGTGCTCCACGACGTGTGGGATCTTCCCGGACCAGGGCTCGAACCCATGTCCCCTGCATTGGTAGGTGGACTCCCAACCACTGTGCCACCAGGGAAGCCCTCTAAGTTTTTAGAATGCCTTTCCAAATTTATGTCTGAACTCCTAACTGTAGCACTAAATTACGGACTGCCTTACCTGGTTATTTAACCACTTTACATGTGAGTGTTGTCCCCCAAATTAATTTTATGTGCAGCGAAGGCAAGGATCATTTTTGGTTCCACTTTTGTAACCTCCAGTGTTCAGCAGCTTTATATATAGAGTGACTTCAAAATAACTGCTTTAAAAATGAATTGGATAGAATAGAACTGAATTATTTTTCTCACAGACAAGATAAATTACTGGTAAAAAAGTTTAGCTACCTTATTTTATCCCAAAATCAGAGAAATGATTTAAAAAATAAGATAAATAGTAAGGGCTAACAATTAAGTTACTGTTTATTTTATTCCAGGCATGCTTTTATAAACATTTGATACATGATTTTATTTAATTTCTTCAGCAACCTTGAGAGGTAGATACTAACATTATTCTCATTGTATAGAGAAGGAAACTGAGATTTACTGGGATTAAGAAACTTGTCCGAAGTCACACAGCTGGTAAATGGTGTTTAAGGATATGCTGTTAAACTTCAGAAACCATTTTCTTAATTACTCCTTGCTATGGGCTGAATGTTGAAATCTTAACCCCCAAAGTGGTGGTAGTAAGAGGTGGAACCTTTGGGAAGTAGTAAGGCCCAGAACTGTGGGAAATAAAGTTCTGCTCTTTATAAGCCACCAGTCTGCGGGATTTTGTTATAGCAGCCCAAACAGATTAAGACGCTCCTGTAGCATAGATTTCTTAGAGGGGCATCAGCTCACCATCTGTTGTTTATTAATACAATTACATATTTTATGGTAAAATATGATTAATATTTTACCCATCTAACATGTGAGACTATTGGTACCAGAATAAGAGACAGCCCTACTCATATAAAGAAAAATTGGAAATGACTTTATGGAAAACAAATGTATTCCGTAATTGAGATGGAAAAAAGTCATAGTATAATGGCAAGAAACATTAATACAAGCATGTCATTTAGGCATTATGATTTATATTTTCTAGTCTGAACACATACTGCATTTTTATAACCAATAACCATTATTTTCAATACGAATTGATTATTATTCCCCTGACTGTAGCCATAATTTGGCTTTCATTGGAATTTTTTGTTTAGTTTTGAGTCTGATAGCTGAAATATGTTGTAAAGATAATAAAGTTTAGGGAAGAAACTTCTAAATTTAGAATTATTTCTCTAAAAACATATTGTAGACTTTTATAGGAAACAAGACCGTCTAGCTGGTATCAATTTTCAATGAAAATAAATAAGAGGAAAATAGATATTCTTCCAGCAGAAGTAAATATTGTGAGTTTGTGGACAAACAGCCTTCTGACTGAGAATTATGGTTGCATAATATCAATGTTCAATAGATAATGTTTTACATGAATGTTATTAAAGAAACAGTGGGAACTCCACCCTTCCCTTGGGAATATCTACACGATCCTTCAACAACAGAGACATTCAGAAAGTGGTTAGGGTTGGTGACGAAAAGCTTCTCGGGACATCAGTCATCTCCATGGATGGGCTTTGGGCTGAAGAATCTCAGACAGGAAGCAAGGCACTAGTGGGTGTCCAAAATGGGGTCATGAGCTTGGAAGAAGGAAAGATTGTTCTTCTACTCTGGCTAAACGACTTTACACAACTCTGAATAGTTTCAGATGAAGATGATCTCTACCAGCAAGGCCACATGAATAACCTAGTTTAAAACAACAGCTTAGAAGTCAAACACTCTGGAACCGATAGTGACAAAAACTAATGAATAATCCATTTGAATAATTCACTCAAAAAATAGCTTTTATCCAACACCTGTATACAACAAGCACTCTGCTAGGCACAGAGGTTATTTGCCCTCAAGGAGGTCAGCATGGTTTTGAACCAATAATTTGTAAAAGAGAAGTGAGTTATGTCTGACTCTTAAGGCCTTATAGGTACCATGGTGGGGTGGACAGAAATAGGTGCTGCAAGTTTTCTTGACAAAATTTTCCTTCATCTCCCCAAATTCACTCTAGGTATTTCAAGGGGAAAGAAAAGGTGCTCATTCACTTAGTTCCATATAGACAGGAGTCATTTAGTCCTAATGGCCAGGGGAACTTTGGCCTGATCCAAGCTCAGCTCTAGATCCAAGGCTCATCAGAGACCTTGCAGTCAGCAGTGAGTTCTAATCCTGGAAAAACAGAACTGCGGCAGAGCATAAAATCTACAGTATACCTCACCTGGACCATCACCTCACAAAGGATAAGATATCTTATTAAATACTTTAGGGAAACTACCTTCCTTAAGAAAAATTAATAAGATATAGAAGAAGGAAAGTCAGGGCCATTTTTAAATTATAAGGATTCATTTACTATCTGTTCTGCTCTCTCATTAAATTACATCATCATGATTCCAGCTCTCTGATAAATTTCATAAAACTGAACCATGAAAAACAATAACTTCTTCATTGATCCCACCAAAATGGGACAGAGGAGAATGGCCAGATTCCTGATCAAAACAGGTATTCTAGGTAACTTCTCTGGGAAGGGAATTATTGTAGTATCTTTAGGGAACGGATGATTGGGACAATTATAATCATGAAGGAGCCACCATTTGTCATTGCTTGCTATGTGCGAGGCACAGCACTAGGTATATTTCATATTTGTCTCAAAATATATTTTGAGGGCATAGATCTTAGATTCTAGTTACAGATTATCCAGCCTCTCTGCTTTGGCTTATGCCATTTCCTCTGTTTAGAACCCCTTTTACTCTCAAAACCATCTGTGAAAATACCATTCAATGTTCCACAACTCACAATTTGTTATATACTTGAAAATTTTTCTAACTTTCCCTATTTTTATAGAATTCGTCTTTGTTCTCTTAAACTCTGTAGTAAGTATTTTATATTTTTCATATAGAACCTACTTTTTGCCTTATCTTGCAGAGTATAAGCTCACAAGCCATGTGTCTGGGGTCCTTACTGTAAGGTAAACTCCTTCAGAGTAGAAACCAAGCTTTCTTAAAGCTTTTTCTTCTCCAAGCAGAGTGGTTTTCAAGGTTTTCTCCATACCTCTCTTGCATCAGAATCATTAGGGGAGTCCATTAAAAGTCTTGATTACTGGTACCCAACTCAGCATTGTTGAATACAATCTTTGGAAGATAGGGCCTTACTTTTAAATCGGCATCTTAAGTGAGTCTTGTGTTCACTAAAGTTTGAGAATCTCTGTCTTAGCATAGAGCAGTGGTTCTTAACTGGAAGTGATTTTACCCCCAAGGGGACATTTGGCAACATCTGGAAACATTTTTGCTCACCACAGGTGGGACAGAGTGGGTCAGTGTTACTGGGGTCTAGAGGGTAGAAGCCAGGAAAACTCCTCCACATCCTGCAATGCACAGGACAATCCCCAGCACAAAAAATTATCCAGCCCAGAATGTCAGTAGTGCTGAAACCCTGGAATAGAACAAACAGCATCAGGCCCATGTAGGAGATTGATAAATGTTTCTTGAATAAAAAATTTTGTGGTGAAGTGAGTAGAGAAAAGTAAAGCTGAGTACCCTTTGTGAGGGTGCAGCTGCATTCCTTCTGGGATGTGCCTGGTGGGGCTGCTTCACAGCTGTGTAACCTGCCTAGTTGTGTGGGGTTACAGACGCCCAGGACCTCCTAAAGCCCATCCACTCCAGTGACTATACATCACACTTAGCAATCTATAAGAGAGACAATCTTTTTTGTTTGTTTTCAATGTTCTCATCAAAGTAATTTTCTCCTTTTAATTTAGTTCTATATATGGCTTCTTAAATTTTAAAACCACCTAATATGTATGCCCTTGGGCAATCCCAGTGTTCTTGAGACAGGAGGTAGCCTGATTCTCTGTATTACAGGCAAGCCAATTCAAAGTAATTCTATGATTTGTTGGCAGTCACGCAGTGAACCAGTGCCCTCCTTGGGATTAGAACCTACTGTTTTCCACACACAAACCGTAAAGCCACATTGCCTCCCAAATACCTATTTCGACATCTTTGGTCCTTCATTTGAAAGTGGAGTCTTCTGAAATCTAATAGTACATGCTTGAAATGTCTCTTTGTTTATCTTTTTGATTGCTTGATCCTAAACGAATCATCACCCACTATAACAATGTGGCATTTCCTCTCTCTGGAGAGAGAATGTGATTAGATTGTCTCTGTAAAAGAAGTCAAGGATCAGCTCATTTTGACAGTGGTCAGTTTGTAACCTTATAGCCAATGATCTTTATGTGGGAGTTATTTTTAAATGTAGGTCATATAGAACTTTTGGCTATGTTGTATTAAGATGATAAGCAAAGTATGTTTCATAAGAGTAAACTTAGAGATTACTTATGTGTGTATATACACATATAATTCTATAATACTGCAACAAAAGATCTAAAAATTAAATATAATATTTGGATAAAGTCATTTCTGACTCTTTATTCCAGCACAATTTCCCTTTTTTGATTTTTGGGTTAAAAAGTCCCTAGCTAGGGTTGCTCTGTGTTGAGGTTCTCTGGCATTTGGATAACACTTTGACTATATAGCATCACGAAAGAAAAAAATGAGGATTCAATTACAGTTTTCCATCTTAAAATAAACTCTTATTTTTTAAAAGGTATTTATTTATGTAGGAACTTTTTGGATATAACTAAAATGTTATAACACATTATAGATTCTTCCACAAGTTCTGTGAAGAATTTGGACACAGACTATGTTATTTTCCTCTTTTTTTTTTTTAATATTTTAGAAATTCAGTTCTAGTCTGTTCAGGTCAGAAGTAAAAATGAGTTTAAAAGACTGGAAAGTATTTAATAGCATATAAAAACATTTTTCTTGGGTGGTCTCCCTGTAACTCATCTTTTTTATTTTTCTTCTTCTTATCACCTATATTTTCAAATATGTTTCAGTATCAGACAAGCGAATTAAGGGGAAATAACTCCTTTAAAAATCTATTCAAAGAGAGGAGAAAAGCAAAGGCTAATTAATAAGGGTGTTTTACATTTTCTCTTCAGCATTTAGTACGAGGTTAACACTCACTGCTGTCTAATAAAATGAACCAAGAGTGAAAAGTTCAAATATTAGGCTTTCCTGTGGAGCTGGATCCATGAGGTCCTGAGAGCCAACATCAGCGGAACGACAGAAGGGCGTTCATGTTTCTGTCTCGTCTGTGGTGGACTGCTGAGATGGCTACTTGAGGCAAATAATACTCTCCAAACCAAAATGTAACCTGCACCTCAGAAGTTCAGTGACCTAAGGTGAAAGAACTTTGCTTCAAGTCTCCACTAACTTCCTCTGCCTTTCACCAACTCCTCTCCCCAGATTGCTTCCTTAAAGCTAAACAAACAAAAACGCAAAACTCCAGACTTCTTAACAAAAGGCATTTTGTGTTCTACCCAACTGTTGTGTACAATATACGAAAATCGCAGTCATGGCAGAAGGAAACGTACATTAAATTAACATTCCCCAAAACAACTTAAAATCAATGGATGTGTTTTCCTCCAGAGAAATCCATAATTACCTTGGCTTCTGAACAGCAGGAAATAACAGAGTATCATAGACAGTTTTTTGAGTTGACTATAGTTCAGATCAAGGTCCACATATGCTGTAAATCTCTGTAGTGGCAAATAACTATCAGGGACCTACTAAGCCATTTAGCAATTTAAGTGGTCCACAGCAGAACTTCCAAATAGATTGGAACAAGTGTTCATTTCTCATGAAGTACCCTGAAATAACCGGTAGACAAGTTAAGGTAACAGCTTAGAGATTTAAGCCTGTGTCTGTAGAATAAGGGTGCAAGATAAAATACAAGGCACCCAGTTACATTTGAGTGTCAGAGAAGCAATGAACTTCTTTTAGTATAAATATTTCCCAGATATTGTATAGGACATCTTTATACTAAAAAAGCATTTGTTATTTATTTGAAATTCAAATTTAACTAGGTGTTCTCTATTTTTATTTGTTAAGTCTGGCAAGCCTACCTAAGAAGATATTTCGAGGGACTTCCCTGGCAGTCTGGTGGTTAAGACTTTGTCTTCCAATGCAGGGGGTGCAGGTTCGATCCCTGGTCGGGGAGCTAAGATCCCACATGCCTTGTGGCCAGAAAACCAAAAAACATAAAACAGAAGCAATATTGTAACAAATTCAATAAAAATTTTCGAAAATGGTCCACATCAAAATAAAATCTTAAAAAAAGAAGATATTTCAAACTTTAATTTTAGAAATCCTGTTACTAAACTCTAAATAGTTGGATATATATGTATATATATTTTTTAATTTTAAAAGCTATGCAAGGTATATGAAATGTAAGAAATTGGATGCCAGTGCTAGGAGGCACAGTCTGTGCAAAAATAATTATTAAAAAAGTTGCGGGGTTTTTGTAAGCCTGAGAGATACTTAACACATCTCACACACAGGTTGGCCCTCTCTCTGGGTGCATAATTGTGATGTTTTGGGTGATGGGCAGCCACCAGTTTACATTTGATGCCATCAATCTAGTTGATCTAAATTTAACCAAAGCAGAGTCATTCTCTGTCTGCAACTAAACAATTGTTCTCAGAAGATGTGTAGGTCCCAGAGTAACATTTACCTTCTATGGATTCTCAATAAACATAGTTTTGTGGTTAATAGAGGATTTTGATTCAAATACTAGTTCTACTACATGTTTGTTTTCAGGAATTGGGTAGGTTATTTAAACTCTCTAAGCCTCAGTTTCTTCATTTATAGAATGAAAGTAAAACCCTAACTCCCAATAAGCTGTTGAGATAATAAACTATTCAAGGAGACCATGTAATTAAAACAGTTACTGACATATTAATGGTTAAGCTACCGATTTCCTGGTTGCCAGGACCTATTCTGTCCTGTTCACGCTACAGCATCAGCACCAAGCACAGTGCTTGAGACATAATGGGGGCTCACATATTTTATAAAATAGTACTTCTATAAATAACTCTAGTAGAAGTAGTCCTGGTAATTCACTAGAGTACCTGATAAAGCCAGAACTTAAATATTTGAAAAGAAATAATTGCTCTTTGTGAGCTTCCGGAGGTTTGGGGTTTTAGGCAGTGTAGAAGCAAATTTTTAAAACAGATATACCTTTTATTTTAAGAATATCACCAGTAAGACTCTTGAGTTACCCCACTAAGTACCAACACAGTGGGTGGTAGTGTGAGGTCATCTTAAACTTGAATGTAGATGCTGCAAATTAAGGTGTTTTGTGTTTGTTCACTAGCAAAAGCTGTATTTTTTTCTGCATTATACCTGTGAAAAATCAGAGTAATCATTACATAAAACATAGATTTTGATTGAACTATAGACATGCCTCATATGGTGCTGCTTAAGATTGAATAATGTAACGTTCAGGAAATATTCTATTAACTACTATTATTGTCCTATCTAGGCTCTAGGTCACACTCCATGAGTTGAGAAGGGTTGTGACTTTTTGAGGAAAAGGATATTCCAACCTACGATTTTCCCTGGGTGTGGGATGAGAAAGTTTTAAAGTGAGCAGGAGAGGACCTTCCATTCTGTAAGATTAAGAGTTGCAAGATCAGACTTGGAGACATGGAAATGTCCAAAAAACAAGCACCATGGAGGCTAAATCTGGTGGAGGTTAATCTGGTAACTGCCATTTAAAAGCAGCTTGGGATCTTAAGTGTGTTTAATTCCTATAAAAGTCAGAAATTAGCCATGTGAGACACTGAAACTTGTGCTTCTATTGTCCCTTTAACATTCAATGAAATTTTACAGAACGCTGCAGTAAGGATCTAGACACTTTTGGAAAATTAACCAAGGGGTCTGTGTCCCTTGCTTGGATAAAATTGGTCTGGGGAGTGAGAACACAGAATCAAGTTATGAGACAATGTGATGTGATCTGCCAGAGCTCTGGAATAGAGGTTGGATGACCAGGATGGATGTGTAGAACATATGAGAATTCCTCAGCGATTCCCAATTCCCAGAAATCACTTGGGAAGAGGAACACAGTACACAAGTGGACTTCCTGACGTCGATTTGGATATGAAAAGAAATGTAACTTTATTTTGCACTACAAGCTGGTGAAGTGGGGGGACACATTGATTGCATTATGTTCATCTTGACAGCCAGAAAGCTTAGAGCGGAAAGTATTGCCTAATTATAATAATAATCTCACCTGGAACTCCTAAAATCATTAGAAGTTACCAGGAAGGGAAATCCAACTACAGCACCTTCTCTCCTCTTAAATGGTTTGTGACTTTTCTTTTAATCTTTGTTATTATAACAACGTTTTCTGTGTATACTAAGGCGATCTGATTTGAGCATAGGCTGGGATTTAGATACACCTAGGCATGTGCAATGAACCAGAGGGCAGCCTGCCAAGGGTTTGCTCAGATGAGTGACTAGGAAGACTCCTGAGGAAGACAGAGTCACTCACAAGCTTGGCCCCAAAAGAAAACCACAGAGTTGGAGGGGAGGAGTGACTCTGGGTATAATCATTTTGTCACTTGTGTTAGTCATTGGTTCTGTCTCCGTGGATGTATGTCTAGGTCATCTGGGGAGAAGTGGAAGTAAAACCAGAAAAAAAAAACAGAGTTATTTTATTGAAACTTGTGAGTAGGGAGAAGCAACATTGCTTTAGTTCTCTCCTAAGAAACGTTAGATCCCCCTGCCTTGGCCCTTCAAGGATTTCAGAACATTCACCATAGGGTCCGCTGGGAGATTGTGGTGCTTTGTGGAAGACGGCATTGGAGTCTGGTGACAGAAACTGATGGGTGAAGGAGGAATAGCTGTGGAAAGCAGCAGCAGGAGTGCCTGGCAGACACAGACACAGAGGAAACAACAGGTCAGTGGAGCAATTCTCAGTGTGAGAAGAGGCAGGAATCTCCTTGATTAAGCTTTAGTCAGCCTCCTCTGAGCCCTCCAGGCCTGAACTTTGGCATCTTTCCTTGTAGGGCTTGCAACATCCAATTGTAGCAAGAATCTTGTTAAGTCAGTTTTGCAAGAATCTCCACCCTCAATATCTGATCGCCCTATAGATGTCTGATCAAATCTTCATCTCCCTTCCTTAGCATCTGATCACACTGGCCTGCCTTCAGTAATAATCTTGTCAAGTTGGTTTAGCCAGAGAATCCCTCCTTACTTACCCCTGATGTTTCCTCTTAGTAATTTTTCATCCACTGACCCCATGTTGTACTCGAAATTCAGCCCAGTTCTATACTGAAGTCTCCTTTTCCTCATTGCAATAGTTCCAGAGAAAGAGCTGCTTCCGTTACTTTGACTTCTGTCTGGCTCTGGTTTTCTTTCTGAGAAGTGATACTTGATAGATCTAGTATTGAGTAGATCTTGGCAGTACCCAGCATAAGGGGTGATGGTACCCAGAAGTGTTGATGTTACCAGCAGTACCAGCAGAGGCAGAAGTGTGTTCTGAATGTGTGATGACATGGGTGACTGCATAGTTGGTGAGCACATTTGAGACTTCCCTTGATGAGTCTCAGAATATAGGGAAGGAACCTTTCCAAGGAAAGAGCCATAGAAATAGAGGTTATATTTAATTCTCATAATATCAACCATATTCATTATAAATAAAATATTGTGTAGTTTTAAATATTCTTATCCTTATAGTTAATAAAAACCGAAACTTAGAAAAGCTACTTCACCTAGTGAAAGGCAGATTTGGGGCATAAATCCAAGTGTTCTGATACATTTTCAATGCTTATTCTACCACAATAAAGCTGTCCCTCATTTAAGATATTTCCTATACAGATTTTGATGCCCATGTCCTTTAAAAAAAATTAGACGATGTACAATATGAATTAATAAATTTCTCATTTTTGGTATGTCAGGTGGAATATATTTCATACCTTCCTGCAATTCACTTACTAAAATTTAAAATTGAATTTATTCATTAAAATGCATTGAATTTCATTCATTAAAAAGATGCTTCCCCATCTTTATTTGAAGAGAAATTTATTAAATTTAAAATTAGGATATATACATTCCAAGATATGGCCAGGAATAAGAAGACACAATGCTTAAAAAAGAAAAAAGTGACTGGAGACTCTGAAGAAGCACTGAAGAGTTCTATCACTGTTTTTAAAAGCTACTCTTGAAAAGGACATTCAAACAAGATGGCGACATGGGGCTACACAGGGTCAAAATTACAGGACTTGCCAGGTTAGTCCAGGAAAACTAGAGCAGGCATCAGATTTAATCCGTAAGCAAAGAGGCAGCCAAAGCCAAGAACTGGAACCTTGCCAGGAGCTGAGCTGGGTGGATGCCAGAGGAGTAGTGAAGAGAACAAGCCAAGGATTAGTAAGAGAAAGCAGCAGAGGTAACGGGAGACAGGAATACAAGAAGCCATTCTTAGGGTTATCTCCATTGCTTCTGGAAAGTGTCCCTTTAGCATGATAATGCCTCATTTAATGCTCCAAGCATGAGCTCACTGCGTAGTGTCTTCAAGGTAATTTTCTACACCTGATACCACACAACCCCAATCTAATCTTCTACGCCTTATAATACAGGATTTTTGCGTGGAAACTGAGGAACATGACGTCTGAGTTATCCGGGTTGTCATAATGGTACGCAGCAGTCTTTCTGGTCCATTTCTTAGACTGGTGCTCATCCATGTCCCCCAGCCACCACCTGGGCACTGAAGAGTGCCTGACAGAGCCTGGAAAATATATTCATGTTTCTAGTCTATTGTTTTGGAAGCAAGAGGAGTGAGATTTCAGATGGAGTGTGGAAACAAGGAGCCTGAGGGACAGTGTGTTTGCCTCAAACCTGGAGAAAGTCATAGAAAGAAGCCCTTAGTATTAAAATCTCAGAACTCAGGGAGGATCATGGAGATTAATGTGGGTTTTAAATGGCCAGGTAAAGGGATATGTCAGCAGGATTACTAAATATGGTTCACTACTCTGAGGGGTCCTGTGGTGTCTTAATATCTGTGATTATCATCCTTGCAGTGGGAGGTATATGGTCTTGAACTTGTGGTTTGAGAATGTGTGAGAAGTGCCTTCTCCTTTTTCTTTGACTCGGAGCTTTTTTATTTTACCCTAAAACGGATGATGCTCAGGACAATAATTCTCACAATCAATATATATATTTTTAGGGCTTCCCTGGTGGCTCAGTGGTTGAGAGTCCGCCTGCCGATGCAGGGGACACGGGTTCGTGCCCCGGTCCGGGAAGATCCCACATGCCGCGGAGCGGCTGGGCCCGTGAGCCATGGCCGCTGAGCCAGCGCGTCCGGAGCCTGTGCTCCGCGACGGGAGAGGCCACAACAGTGAGAGGCCCGCGTATGGCAAAAAAAAATAATATATATATATTTTTTAATTTATTTATTTAATTAATTTATTTATGGCTGTGTTGGGTCTTCATTGCTGCGCACGCACTTTCTCTAGTTGCGGCGAGCGGGGCCTACTCTTTGTTGCAGTGCGCGGACTTCTCATTGCGGTGGCTTCTCTTGTTGCGGAGCACAGGCTCTAGGTGTGCGGGCTAGTAGTTGTGGCTTGCGGGCTTAGTTGCTCCGCAGCATGTGGGATCTTCCCGGACCAGGGCTTGAACCCGTGTCCCCTGTATTGGCAGGTGAATTCTTAACCACTGTGCCACCAGGGAAGTCCCTCACGATCAATATTTTAAACAGCTAAACTTTTAGTCTTTTATTTACTATTTGCCAAAAAATCCAGACTCTTCAAAGCTAATAAAGGGAGTAGAAGGCAAAGCAATGTAAATGGCAGAAGTGGGTGTCCTACTACTCTAAAAATGTGGGGGGCACCTCTCAACCACTTGTCTTCTTCAGACCAGTTAGTGGGCATAGTGGTTGTGGAGGAAACTGCAGAAAATGAAAAGACATACCTCTCAAGGAGAAGCATGCATTCGTCAGCCTTTTGCTGACCTCTTTGCTGTATTGTATTTCCCAAATTGCTGTGAAGGTATGCTATTGTTTTGAATTTGCTTTTTTTTTAATCTTTTATATCACTAGCCAAATAAGCAATGGGGTCTTAAATCATACTCCCTATAGTTTTCGCCCCTAAAACTTTCTTAAAGTGAAGAATGCATGCCCAAAAGAAACTTAAAAATACTTGCATAAAAAAAGAAGAGAATTTAATACAAAAAAAAAGAAGCAAAATAAAACAAAATAGAGGAAAGGATCAGTTCAATCATTCATGCAGAAAGAATGTTTTAATTTAATTTTTATATAATATGAACATGTTGGAAGGAAAGAGTGAAATGTATTGCTTGTGTTCGGGCAAGAAAATATTTCACTTTAGCAGCTGGTCTGCTCAGAGTTCTGCTTCTCTGTTATCTATGACATTTGCTGAGCCAACAAATCTGGGCAATATGGTCCAAAACGGAAATGCCCAGTGGCCGTAGCTTAGGTGTTCTCGGTGAAGGTACAGTTTTCAATACTATGCTATAACTCCACAGGGAGGAAGAAGGATGGCAGGGATAACGTTGATACGTGTGGCCCCATAGGTGTTGATCCAGCATATACATTTTCTATTTGTCCTCTTCTTTGGACTATGGATAATAGCAGAAGACAAATGCATCTTCATTTGAGGATATTGTGGCAGATACAGCCTAGGGTGACCCCCACTGAGTCACACCCTTGTGTAATGCCATCTCCTTGAGTGGGTGGAGTTTGTGGTCTCCTTCTAACCCACAGAATATGGCAGAGATGAAGGGGTTTTTTTGGATATAATTTAGATCCTTAGTCAGTTGATAGTAAGTTAATCAAAAGAGTGAGTGACCTATGTTGGCCTGAACTAATCAGGTGAGCCTTTAAAAATCAGGGCCTAATGAATAGTGACGTTGGAAAAAAACAAAACAAAACAAAAAACCAGGGCCTAGGCCTTCCCTGAAGGCAGAAACTCCAAGTAGCAGAGATTCTTTTTCTCCCCGTTTCAGGTTTTCAGGAAGCACACTGCAATGCACTCTGCAGCCTCAAGGAGATAAATCCTGTCAACAACCTGACGGAGCTTGGATGCTGCTCCATTCTTGGTAGAGCCTGCAGATGAGAATGCAGTCTGTCTGGCACCTTGATTTCAGCCTTGTGAAGCCCTAAGCAGAGGACCAGACTCTTGACCTACAGAAGCAGAGAGCTCATAATTGAATATTGACTTCAGTTTCTAAGTTTGTGGAAATTTGTTATGCAACAAGGGAAAACTAACACCTTCACTGAGCCTTCTCAAAGGGAAAAATGAGCAGAGGCCCACAGTTTAGGATTACCTGACCTTGGATTGGGGAACTCCAGATATTTTTTTCTTAAAAGGGTAGCCATATTGAACATGGTGAAGGGCAGGGGGATGATTTCATGCAGAGAAAAGATTGTTCCTTTTGGTGTGTATGAGCACATCTACAATGAAGAGGATGGTGCCATGGCCCTAGTTCATAGTAAAGCCCATCAAAGCAATTCCCTAGAGTCTGTTTTTGTTTAGTTATATTTGTTTATTTACTTTGTTTTTTAAATTCCACCTATAAGTGAACACATACAGTATTTGTCTTTCTCTGTCTGAATTACTTCACTTAGCATAATAAAGAGAACAAACTATTAGTTACCAGAGGGAATAGGGTGGGGGGAGGGGTGAAATAGGTGAAAGGGATTAAAATGTACAAACTACCAGTTATAAAATAAATAAGTTACAGGGATTATAATGGATAGCACAGGGAATATACTCAATATTTTATAATAACTTTGAATTGTGTATAATCTATAAAAATATTGAATCACTATGTTGTATGCCTGAAACCAATATAATATTGTAAGTCAACTATACTTGAATAAATAGAAAAATAGTTCTCTAGACAGATATAAATTTGCAACATGAGCAGAATCCTCCTTATTCTACCTTTGAAATCTTAGGGAGAGGTAAATACTGAGCCACCAGCAGTTCTGCTGTATTGAATGGACAATTTCATGCAACCAAGCCCATTCTCATGAGGATTGGCGTAAGGGTGCAATTGAATGCATGAATACGTGTGCCCTGGTAGTGGAAACAAATGTATACCAGGCTTCACTAATGGAGGCCTCCTCCAGGTGTAAGTCTAGGGTGGCAGATGTTTATGACATGGCATGGGCAAATGGACCAGCTGCTAATAAAATGAGATTCAAACAGGCAGAGGGCTGAGGAGAACTGCTCAAGGTTTTTAAACCAGGTGAGTTTTCCTGTGGAGGATAAAAGTGAACTAGATTTGAATCAAGCAAAGAGCACAACCTATGTCAATGTCTGAGTTTTTCTGTTTTACTAGGTTCTGGACCTCTGCCTTATAATGGAACAAACATGGCCTTTCAGTAAAAGATTTGCTTTTCCCACAAATGCTCTCTGCTGAGATTGTCCAGCTCTATGTCTTCTCTAAGAGATAGTGATAAATAAGGATTGTGACCTGGACAGCATATGTAGCTCTGACACCTTTCATGCAAGTGCTCAGCTGAATTACTGATCTTGTTATTAATCCTTGAAACACACAGAATTTTCATGGGTGCAAAAACAGGAAGACACCCACAATAACTGTGAAGGCATTATTTATGCCTGTAGGGCACGGTTCCCCTTCTAGAGGTGAGATTTTTCCATTTACAGGATAGACAAGGGATAAACAGCTGCTTTATTACCAGAGCTCTGGTTTGGGGAAATAAGCCCTATCAGATGTGGTGAAGAGCCTTGCACAGCCTCAGGGGTGGATGCCATTCATACTGCAGTCCAAGGAATAGCTCCCTGGACCTACCTAGTGCACAGCCTGCATGAGTATATATGGGAACCCAGGTGGTGTTAAAGCCTGTGGCCAACTTGGTCAGTTGTTCAGAAGCAAAGGTGAATATATGATTCATTCTGTGATCTGAGCAATGCATCATGTTCTGTCTGTCAAGGTTGAGGCCCTGGGATTCACGGAGATATTGTTAGAGAATGGGACCCATCAGAGCTTTGCTTGAGCTAGACCACGAAGACTCATTGAGGGACAGCAGCCAAAGTCACAAAAGATAGGGATATAGAAATCATTTGCTAAGGCAATCTGACTAATTATCAGATGTTGTCTGATCAGTATGACTGTGACAGAGCAGATACACCCCAATATCTGGCAGATTCCACATCATTCAATGAATTGATCATACTATAATTAAGTCTAAATAATACAAATATTTGAATCTGTTTGCATTTGTTTGTCATCAGTCACATATAAAACATGGACCATTGACATTTTTATTACTGAGAAACAATGAAGCATTGAAAAAGTGGTGGATTTTTGCTTTCCAATCACAGAATTCTAGAATGTGCTGTTTCTGTAGTAGCAAAGAAAGAGTTATTATCTTACTTCAGTCATTTCCCAGGGAACAACCAAATTTCCCTATCCCAAAATAAACATTTTAGGTGTTCCCAAATTCTTTCTTATATTTACTGAGGTTAAATTCACAACAACCCTAAAGAAACTGTTTTATTCTAGATTGCAGCAGGAAGGTAATGATACCTTGGTTATAACATCATGACCCAAACAACCTACGGAAATGTTTAGCTGTCTGAAAAGAATGCCAGAATGGTTTTCCTCTTCACAGTGCTTCTATGAAAAATAAAATGTGGGTGCCATTGTTCGTACAATATCAATAATTATATTTACTTGTTTAGATGACACAAGTAGAATAAAATTAAATAAATAAATGAAATATTAATTCTTATTAATTAATATTAAATTAATTTTAAATCCATTAAACCTACTATTTAATTCATTTAACTGATAACTAAATATCAATTAAATATTATTATTAAATAAAATTAAAAGAAATATTAGCTGTGGAGGATAATTTATATCTATGCCTTTTCCCTCTGTTCTTAAAATATGAAAATACTTACACATACCTCCCACCACCAATAATAATAAAGCAAACTCCCAAGAGTCCACCGTGCAGTTTAAGAAATAGAACTTGTAGGAGTGGAGTCAAAAGAAGTGAAGGGGGTCAAAAGGTACAAAATTCCAGTTATAAGATAAATAAGCCTGGGGATGCAATGACCATAACAGCATGTTGACTATAGTTAATAATTATGTATTGTAAAGACAACCCAAAGCAATTAAGATTCAACGCAATCCTTAACAAAATTCCAGTGGCCTTTTTGGCAGAAATGGAAAAGCCAGTCCTCAAATTCATATGGAACTGCAAATGCCGCCGCTTCCCCAAGATAGTCAAACATTCTTGGTCATCTGAATTTCCACAAAGCCTGGTCTACACGTTCTTATCTGTTATTGAGAGTTGCATAGAAAACCCCCCACAATGATTGTAGATTTGTCTATTTCTCCTTTTGGCTTTTATCATATTTGCTTTAAACCTTTTTTAAGACTATGTTATTGGGTTGTACAAATTTAGAATTATTATATCTTTGTAGTAAATTTTAACACTTTTTCTTTTTTTACTGAAGTATGATTGACTTACAATTTTTTTTAATATCTGTTCTCATGTAATTTTTTGCCTTGACATTTCTCCCTTGTTAATATAGCTAAATAATCATTTTTAATGTTTATATGAAACATAAATGTTTCCATTCTTTATTTTCATTCTGTTTATAGTCTAATATTTAATTTTAATAACTTATAATCATCATAAACTTATTTCAATTAAAAAAAATTATGTATTGTACGTTTGAAATTTGCTAGGAAATCTTAAAAGTTCTCATCACAAGGAAAAAAATATATTTAACTACGTTTGGTGATGGATGTTAAGTAAACTTATTGTGGTGAACATTTTGCTATAGGTAGGTATATCAAATCGTGTTGTACAGCTAAAATTAATACAATGTTATATTTCAATTATATCTCAATTAAAACAAAGGAATTGAACCCTACTGACCCCTTTGAGGTGTCCTTACCCTTGACCCATACCCCGTAGAAGAATGACCACCATGCTGCGCTGTGTGTATCATTTCCTTGCTTTTTTATACTTATACGAATATACATACACACTATGTGTATTTGCATGTATAAATGTATGTATCCCTGTACAGTGATTATTAAATATTATACGTTGTGCACTTAAAATATGGGATTATACAGTACATATTCTGCTGCAACTTTCTTTTTTCACTCAACATTCCTTTTTGAGATTCATCCATGTCACAGCTCTTCAGTGCTATATTGCATTAATATATCACAATACATTAATCCAGTTGACTTTCAATGGACATTTCACAAGAGGACATTTACTTGTTTTCAGTTTTTTTGCTAACATTTATGATCTTATGAACATTCTTGTACATGCCTCCTAGAGCACAAATACAAGAATTTTTCTAAAGCTGTGCTTCCCAATCTTTTTGACAGGACATCACACGTTAAGAATTAACATTCAAACTGTGATTCACTGGAACAAGTCAATTGGGCTGCTCTGGTCAAAGGCAATTGCCTTGACCCTCTCAGACATTCCAAGAGCTAAGGGGAATAACATTTGTCATACCTGGCTCCTACTATATAGGAAGCTCTGCTTCAGTGATTTGCTTTCTCCAGGTGAATTACATTGGCTCAAATTTTCAATATAATGTGAAATAATAAGAAAGATAATGGACATCCTTATATCGTTCCTCACCTTAGTAGGAATTCATCTAGTGTTTCTCCATTAAGTAAGATGTTGGCTTTTGCATCGATGAATATATATATAATCTATCACACTAAGAAATGACTCATTGATTTCTATTTTATCAATTTTTTAAAAAGAAATTGAGGTTGACCTATGTGAAATGCCTCTCTGGCATATATGGACATGATCATATAATTTTTTTTTACATCTATAGTAGGATGAATTTTATTAATGGATTTCCTAATATTGAAATACCCACTTGAACTTGAAGTGCTATTGGATTCTGTTTACTAATATTTCATGTAAGATTTCACATTTATATTTAGAAATATACTGTGTTTAGTTGTGTGTGTGTGTGTGTGTGTGTGTAGTTTTTGTATCAATGTTAAACTCACATAATGAAAATAACTGAGGAGCTATACTTCTTTATCAATGCCCTGGCGTAGTTTAAATCATTAAGATCATTTGGTCTTTATGGTTTTGTAGATTTCCCCTTTCATACCATTTGTTCTGATGACTTTTGTGGGATGGGGAGGCTCTTTGACAACTTCTTTTATTTCATCTATGAAAATTGGACTGTTTAAAACTTCTACATCTATTGAAGCTTATTGTATAAATTATATCTTCCTAACAGGCTATATATTTCAACTAGTTTTAAAAAATTAATGTGTATATAGTTATACAATAGAATCTCAAAGAAGTTTTTTAATATTTGGCTATTGCCCCTTTTTCATTTCTTATTTTGCATATTTGTCATTCTCTGAGATATCTCCCTTTCTCAGCTAATAATTTGTCTATCTTGTATTTTTCAAGAATCAACTTTTTGTTGTTTTCTAACTCAATGTTTACCTTTAGGAATTTCTTCTGTTTATTTTGCTTTACCCTGTTGGTCTTTTTCTATTCTTTTTGAATTGAATGTTTTATTGATTTGTTTTAATTTTATTGCTATGTGTGCTAAATGCTAGGAATTTCTCTGGAGGACTGCTTTAGCTATGTCCCACAGACTCTGAACCTATGTCTGTATGGTTTTGAACTCTATTCCTGGTACCCAAATATGTATTAGATTTCTACTACTACCTAACAAGTTAGCACCAACTAGCGGCTTAAAACAACATTACATTTGTTATCTCACAGTTTCTGCGGGTCAGAAGTTCAGGCATGGCTGAGCTGGGTTGTCTGTTTAGGGCCTCTTAAGCCTGTTATCAAGGTGTCCACTGGGCTGCATTCCTTTCTGGAGACAGAATCTTATGTAATGAAACCTAATCAAGAGAATAACTATCCCATCACCTTTGTCATATTTTATTGGCTATGAACAATAGAACACAAGGGGAGGAAATTATACTTCTACAAATGTGTAACACATCAGGGGTCACGTTTTAGGATGTGTCAGCTATATCTGTGTAAGTATTTTGACTTTTCTCTCTAGCTGGTCTCAAGAACCTTTCTTTGTCTCTGGTGTTCTGCAGTTTCACTATGATGGTTTAGGTATGGATCTGGTTTAATTTTTTATGTGCAGCTTATCCTTATGTTTCTTATAAATGGATTTATATTTTTCAGTAATTCTGGAAATTCCCAGGCATTTTCTTTTCAAACATTACCAGGGGGTTTCTTTCAATCTGAGACCAGATAAATTTAATTACTCAGTTTGGATTTTCCATGAACACATGGAGTAATGTAAATTTGAACCCTAGATTTGTATATGAGAGAGAAGTTTTGTACTTTTTAATTCTCAGAGTATATTATTACTGTTATTTTTTGCACCCAGAGTTCCAGAGACAAATAAATTTCCTCTTAGTTACCTGACCTGTTATGCCAATTCTTCTCAGTCAACATTTTCACAGAGAATGAATAGCCTGTTTGGTTGTGCTGGCTTTCTTCAGGGGTTTCAGTTCAGTTACCCTATTTGGGGTAGACCCTAGGTTCTGTTTACTGTTCCTCCATGTGCAGCCATTGGGTCCCAATGATATATGTCGCTGGTGTTGTCTTTTATCCCAGGCTAGCCTTGTTTTCCATTTTTGCTTGCTATCCTGGTTTCAGCTTATGATTCATTCGTTTGCTTGGTTGTTTGCTCAGTTCGGTTTTGTTTGATGTTTGGTGATTTTGTTTTTATTTTACTTTCTGGTGATTCAGAATTATTTAATGGTATTTTTGTCACTATTTACCTAGTATCTTCATGTTTTATGTAGTGGGATATTTTAGGGCATAGCCATATTTTTGATGTGGCAGTAAACAGTTTTAAACTGTCTTTAGTCATCACTCTTAATCTAGCCTTGGCTTTCCCCTGAAAATTAAGTAGAACACTTCTTTCTATCCACCATGAATAGTCATCTTGGATTTCTAAGCTTTTCCCTCAGCTGGTCTATGTCTTTCATGTTCCAGTAAGTTTATCACATGACAAAGACTTTTCATTTGTTCATTTCTTCAAATAAGGTGAACATCTTTTAGCAATATTTTTCATGATTAATCCTTTAGTATGGAGGCAGGAATAGATGGAAAATTGGTTTGCTACCATCAGTAGTTAAAATGTTTTATTAGAAACAACCTAAAATGTTTTCTTACAAATTTTAATAAAGATATAAATTTATTCTGTCACTTTTCTTCCTGTGCTTATAACATCCAATCTCTACCTTATAAATATGAAAATTAGAATAACTATTTTTACCAACTGCCAGGAAAACTTTGTTATATCTTGAATTATGATGGGAATTGGTCTGTAAAGAACTTTTTATCTTTGATCTTTTTCTATCTTCTACACTGCAGAGCTGCTTCTACCTTCACAATTAAATAAAGTCCTAGAAGATATCCAAACTTTAGTGTACATAGTATTTTGGTGTGCTTGGTAAGATTGTTTACTCTCTACCTACATATTTATTCTGCTTCTATAAGGTGGATAAGACTGTATTTTTTGCATTTTTAATAAGCACCCTAGGTGAATGTAATACACAAGGACTGAAGATCATAATCTAAGCAACATTGTAGTACATTGATTCAACAAATCATTCTAAAATCTTTTCCTTCTCTTTTCCATTTTAGAAATCATTCTAAAATGATTTTAGAATCATTCTAAAATCTCTCTAAAATCTGTCACAGTACTTTCAACTTTAGGAGGTATCAGCAGACCGGCAACGTATTGAACTGAATTGAATTGGATTGGATTTAAAATTATAATTTACCTACATACTGATTAGTTCCAGACATAGATGAATTTGTTTCATGTTCTGGGTCCCTTCTGACTTGAACATTTTCATTTATTATGTTCTTAATATTGAAGTTATAAATTATAATTTTGACATTTGATAACCCTTAGAGATATTTAAATAACTTCTTTGGCTGTGCAACCCTACATTTTATTTTTTCAATTCACTATCAGTACTTCTTTTCCTTTTCTCTTTTTGCATCATACCATTGAGACTACAGGCATCAGCATTTCCCATTGAGTTTCCTTCTAGTCATGCTACTTAGATCTGTTTTATTGTGATTTTCTTTAATTATCCAATGATTTCTTTTATTCCAATAATATCTCACTTATAATAACATTATGTTTAAGTGTCCAAATTTTACATAAAATGCAATTAATGAGTGTAATTCATAAGATTTAGCTACATATTTGCTCTTTGTAATCAGGTTTATTTACCTTTTGTTCAATACAACTTTATCACTTTAATAGCATACTCTTGTGTTTTCTTGAATTCGTATCCATAGTTTATCGAGTGTTAAACTAAAAGGATCATAATTTGATTTTCAGAAAAAGTTTGACCTCGTTCTATAAAGTGAGTAATTTACTGTAAGAGTGGTATAGAAGATACATTGAATAAGTGTCTCAAAGTAAGTTATATTTGGCCACTGTCAGGACAATAGTAAAATATCTTACATATTTATGAAGGAGTTTGTTCTCTAAAAGGGAATAGATTAACAGCACATGGAGTCATTCATATCTCAGGCCTTTATTGTTCAAGATCAAGCCTAGGGTGATGATTTGATAGAAAAGCTCAGCAGACACTGAGAAAATCAGAGTGGCCTGAGATATTAAATCTAGTGGCTTAAGGTGTCATCCTACTGTAGAAGAGATGAGACCCCCATAAAAAACTAAACATGAACAAGATGAACCAAGGACTGTTTTCTTTATTATAGATTTCTGGCAAATTTACTGCAGAGTGAAAAGGAAAAATACAACTACCCCAGGGCTTTCCTGAGCCTGTCTTCTGCTCTCCGGTGGCCACAAGCACGTATCTTGGAGATTTCGCTGCAGTGCTTAGGCATTTGGGGCCAGAGCTCACCCTCTGAAGAACGTGGCAATATGTGCTGGGAACCATGAGAGATTAGAGGACAATAGCCCCAGAGAGCCTTGACACAGCTGCAGCCCCGCAGCTTAATTGGGAAGAGGAAAAAAGATGATCCAGTGGACTTTAAGCCTTGATTTTTCTGTTTACTCAAAATTTAATTTCATTATATTTAATAAATCTACAGTTCAATAGGCTTTTGTACCAGAATTGATCATTCTCATAGCTTGTGTGGGTTTTTTCTAAAATCATAAAACAAATATTTAGTTATTCACTTGGATCTAGGAAGTTAAGTGTAGAGTATCAGCTATAGGAATTAGTTAAAAACATACATACAGGAGTTCCCTGGCGGTCCGGTGGTTAGGACTCTGCGCTTTCACTGCCACATGCCACACGGCGCAGCCAAAAAATAAAACATAAAAATAAATTTAAAAATAATTAAATACATACATACATAAATACATACAGTGACACAGGAATGACAAATTCCAAACCACTAATAAATGTTTTTTTCTGATCACCCTAAAATGTTTAGTATTAGAAAAGTTACTGGACAGTTAGATCTCTCCAATCTTAAGCTGTCATGTATTTGCTGCACTGCTCTCTACCAGGGATCATGAAAGTTATGATTCATTATAACAGTAGCAAATGTATTACAGAAGCCTTTTGTGGAGGAGATGCTCTTAACATCTTGTCTTCAGGATTTCTCTACAATTCTATTTTGGATTTGTTCAATGAAACTCATTGGTCCTGTTTCCTGGATCTCTCACTGAAGACCTTTTGCCAGACCATCTCTGTGGATATGTCAAAACCAGTTTATTGAAACTGAAAACTGTATTTTTTGAAAGAGAAAAGTTCTTTAGGCATGTTATTATGAATGAGAGGCATAGGTACTTTAGGCATATTACTATGAATGAGAGCTCAAATGTGAATATTAAATCTTTGTTTGAGTTGAACAGTTTGTTGATATTTTATACTTTTTATGTGTTAAGGTATAGTACTTGCTTATTTATCCCTCAAGTCCTATGCTGAAATTGAGAAAGTATTTTAACGATATGCTCTTTTTCACACTATATATTTCCTTAGAAAAAATGACACCATAGAAAGCAAGCGCCTGCGTCATTAGCAGCAGCAGCAGAGAAAGAAGAATAAAAACTGAGATTTGTTTCCAAAAATGTAACGTTTTTAAGTGGAATAAAATACTAGAAAGGAGATTGGTGGAACCTTGGTTCTGCTCCATGTTCTGCCCCGTCAGCTCTGCTTAATGTTTTCAGTGTCTGAAGTGGTCTCTGCTTGTCTTCCTTAGAGCTTTCCCAAGCAGAGCAGCAGTGAGGAAAATGGGTCATAATTTGGAGTTTGCCTTCCAAGTATTGTACTTTTTCCCCTCATATATTACATTAAGCTATATGTCGTCAAATTCATCAGAAAAATCAGCCAACCTACAAAAAAGAAATGTTTCTAATATCTGACTGGTGTATGTGTCGAGAATCAATACAGCTGATTGTTGAATAAAGTATCAGTTTTGTTGGTAATGGATTGACAGTGATAATAACAATATAATAATAGTAAGAACAGCTGATATTTGTTTAGTGCTTCCTATGATATGGCATGCATTTTACATATATTAGCCTATTCATTCCCACAAAAACCCAATAAGTTAGATGTTATAATTATCCATATTTAAGGAAGGTTTAACCAAAATTTCTCTCTTTTACTATAAAACTTATTTATTAACAGCTAATAATTTTAATGGTGATCCAGTGTTTGAGTAGTTATTCCAAGTATAAAAGCATAAGCAGAATAGATAACATTTAGGGTGCTGCTAAAAATTAGGACTCTGATGTCTTTTTAAAAAATATTCCTCATTCTCAGACAAAGTTTGTGAAAACAATAGGTTTAAGTCACAATAGACTTAAAAAATAGATAAATTCATATTTGTCATAGATTTCAAAAAAGCCAGACAGGTATCAGTTCAAATTCTTTCTGCCTCTTGCTCTGTCTCTCTGTTTTCTTTGTCTCTCTCTGTGTTTCATTTTGTCTCTCTGTCTCTCTCTGTATTGTTCATTATCAGTCTTTCCCCCTCTCTCTCTTTCTCTATCTCTCAACAACTCACTGATACATATATCCCTGAACAAGTTACTTAATGTGTCTAAGTCTCAAATTTCACATCCATAAAAGCAAGTATGATAATATACTTCATAGTGTATTTTAAGAATTGAATTTGAAACTACAAGTAAAGTATTACTCAGAGTGCCTCTTATATAATACATTATTTTCCATTTCCTTCACTCAATCTCCTGATGATAAAGTATTTAGAAATCCCATGCACTATGGATGTTAATTTCCAAAAAAGTCAAGTGGGCCTCAAATGGCAATTTTTGTATAATATACTCATTACCAGGAAACGAAAGCAATTTCTTAATAGATACTGCAGGCTATAAAAGAACTACAAGATGTTGAATAATATTTCAATACATTAAAATAAGTGATACATATATAAACAACTTTGCAGTGAGATGACATTATATAAAATTATATTGACGTAGTGAGGTGTTGAGTTATATGTGGCCAGTAAGAGAGCAAGATGGTATACAAGGTGCTAATTTTTCTGCAGGCATTAAA
The DNA here is from genome assembly GCF_011762595.2 of Tursiops truncatus. Classification (NCBI taxonomy): domain Eukaryota; kingdom Metazoa; phylum Chordata; class Mammalia; order Artiodactyla; family Delphinidae; genus Tursiops; species Tursiops truncatus. Next base: position 88,689,638 of record NC_047038.1, on the reverse strand, counting down.
AAGAAATTTAAGGAAATAAAGACCACTGAGGCCTGGGTTTTGTTTTGTTTTGTTTTTAATTGGAATATAATTGCTTTACAATGTTGTGTTAGTTTCTGCCGTAGAACAAACTGAATCAGCTATATGTGTATATATATATCCCCCCACTCTTGAGCCTCCCTCCCTAGGTCATCACAGAGCACAGAGCTGAGCTCCCTGTGCTATACAGCAGCTTCCCGCTAGCTATCTATTTTTCACATGGTAGTGTATATATGTCTATGCTACTCTCTCAATTTGTCCCACCCTCCTCTTTCCACCCGTGTCCACAAGTCTGTCCTCTAAGTCTGCGTCTCTTTTCCTGCCCCGCAAATAGGTTCATCAGTACCATTTTTCTAGATTCCATATATATGCGTTAATATATGATATTTGTTTTTCTCTTTCTGACTTACTTCACTGTGTTTGACAGACTCTAGGTTCATTCACATCACTACAAATGTCCCAATTTCATTCCTTTTTATGACTTAGTAATATTCCATTGTATATATGTACCACATCTTTATCCATTCATCTGTCGATGGACATTTAGGTTGCTTCCATGTCCCGGCTATTGTAAATAGTGCTGCAGTGAACATTGTGGTCTCTTTTTGAATTACGGTTTTCTCAGGGTATATGCCCAGTAGTGGGATTGCTGGGTCATATGATAGTTCTATTTTTAGTTTTTTAAGGAACCTACATACTGTTCTCCAAAGTGGCTGTATCAGTTTACATTCCCACCAGCAGTGCAAGAGGGTTCTTTTTTCTCCACACCCTCTCCAGCATTTATTGTTTGAAGATTTTTCGATGATGGCCATTCTGACCATTGTGAGGTGATACCTCCTTGTGGTTTTGATTTGCATTTCTCTAATAATTAGTGATGTTGAGCAGCTTCTCATGTGTTTGTTGGCAATCTGTATGTCTTCTTTGGAGAAAAGTCTATCTTGGTGTTTGGCCCATTTTTTGACTGGGATGTTTGTTTTTTTGATACTGAGCTGCATGAGCTGCTTGTATATTTTGGAGATTAATCCTTTGTCAGTTGCTTCATTTGCAAATATTTTCTACCATTCTGAGGGTTGTCTTTTGGTCTTGTTTATGGTTTCCTTTGCTGTGCAAAAGCTTTTAAGTTTCATTAGGCCCCATTTATTTATTTTTGTTTTTATTTCCATTACTCTAGGAGTTGGCTCAAAAAGGATCTTGCTGCAATTTATGTCAAAGAGAAGTCTGCCTGCTTTCTTCTAAGAGTTTTATAGTGTCTGGTCTTACATGTAGGTCTTTAATCTATTTTGAATTTATTTTTGTGTATGGTGTTAGGAAGTGTTCTAATTTCACTCTTTTACATGTAGCTGTCCAGTTTTCCCAGCACCACTTATTGAAGAGGCTGTCTTTTCTCCATTGTATATTCTTTCCTCCTTTGTCAAAGATAAGGTGACCATATGTGCATGGGTTTATCTCTGGGCTTTCTATCCTGTTCCATTGATCTATATTTCTGTTTTTGTGCCAGTACCATACTGTCTTGATTACTGTAGCTTTGTAGTATAGTCTGAAGTCAGGGAGCATGATTCTTCCAGCTCCATTTTTATTTCTCAAGATTGCTTCGGCTATTCGGGGTCTTTTGTGTTTCCATACAAATTGTGAAATTTTTTATTCTAGCTCTGTGAAAAATGCCATTGGTAGTTTGATAGGGATTGCATTGAATCTGTAGATTGCTTTGGGTAGTATAGTCATTTTCACAATGTTGATTCTTCAGTCCAAGAACATGGTATATCTCTCCATCTGTTTGTGTCATCTTTGATTTCTTTCATCAGTGTCTTATAATTTTCTGCATACAGTTCTTTTGCTTCCTTAGGTATGTTTATTCCTGGACATTTTATTCTTTTTGTTGCAATGGTAAATGGGATTGTTTCCTTAATTTCTCTTTCTGATTTTTCTTTGTTAGTATATAGGAATGCAGGAGATTTCTGTTTATTAATTTTGTATTTTGTGACTTTACTAAATTCACTCCCTGATACCAAAACTAAAGATATCACAGGAAAAGAAAATTACAGGCCAATATCACTGATGAACATAGATGCAAAAATCCTCAACAAAATACTAGCAAACAGAATCCAGCAACACATTAAAAGGATCATACACCATGATCAAGTGGGATTTATTCCAGGGATGCAAGGAATCTTCAGTAAACCCAAATCAGTCAATGTGATACACCATATTAACAAATTGAAGGATAAAAACCATATGATCGTCTCAATAGACACAGAAAAGGCTCGCGACAAAATTCAATACACATGATAAAAACTCTCCAGAAAGTGGGCGTAGAGGGAACCTACCTCAACATAACGAAGGCCATATATGACAAACCCACAAAAAACATTATTCTCAATGGTGAAAAATTGAAAGCATTTCCTCTAAGATCAGTAACAAGACAAGGGTGCCCACTCTCGCCACTATTATTCAACATAGTATTGGAAGTCGTAGCCACAGCAATCAGAGAAGAAAAAGAAATAAAAGGAATCCAAATGGGGAAAAAAAGAAGTAAAGCTGTCACTGTTTGCAGATGACATGATACTATACATAGAAAATCCTAAAGAAGCCATCAGAAAACTACTAGAGCGCATCAAGGCCTGGGGCTTTTAAAGAAAGCCTTGAGCAGGCCCTGGAAGGATAGGTGCTCTATGAATATATGGGCTAGAGAAGGAGGGAATTCTAGACAAGGAAGCACTTGAATTAAGGTACTGAAACAGCAATAGCTGTGTGTGTGTTTGTGTGTGTGTGTGTGTGTGTGTGTGTGTGTGTGAGATGTGCATGTGTGGAGGCTGGGGCTGTCACCCTGTCTTGATCACAAAGTTCTTATTTGTCAGCAATAAGAAATGAGGTTGGATGGGTTTGCTGAGGCAGGATTATGCATTCCTGAACTCCAGGCCCAAGAGCAGTGCTTTATCATTGGCTTGGCGTGAAGGTTCTTAACAATTTCACTTAATAATGTTGATTGGCCATACGTCCCCAATTTGTGAGTGTGAATAATGGGCTGTTTTTTCCCACTTATTTGTGTATTTTCCCAAATTTTCAAAGTATTTGATTAGCATTGATTGTTTTTTCTTTTCTCTAGTAAGGGTATAGTATATTTATGAATTCTACCTAATCAAGCACCAAGCTGGAGATAATAGGAAGAAATTGAATTAAGTTTTAAATATTTATTGAGTGCCTATTATGTATCACACTCTGAGCTAAGTACTGAGGAGATAGCAGTGAATGAGAAATACAATCTGTGTCCACACAGAATTTACAGTCTAAAAGAAAACAAAAGCATTAATGAAAAAAAAAAAAAAGTACAAGCAGTTTTGAGAGACCAGATATCTAGAGTGCTACAACCTAACCTAGAGAATAAGAAAATTCACAGAGAAAAGACCTACACTCAGAGGGATAGTGGGTCTTTATTCATAAAAAAAGTTTTACTTACTACCTGCTAAGTGCTTTTGAGAAGAGGCAAACTTAGCAAGAAAACCAAACAGCTCTTAAAAGATTGTTGGGAAATAAGGTAAACACATTTAAGAAAGTCATTAATGATGAGCTGGAATTCCCTTTTATTTCAGGTCCAGAAACCATCTAAACGGGGCTCAGCCATCATTTGAGGTGATGGTTGTTTCTAGATGCACCACAGCTCATCTGTGTTATTAGGTTAAACTCCTAGAGGATAGCCATGTGGACTTTGATGGTTAAGGCAGCTCAGTGGCTGTGGCCGCTGACCCACATGTTAATAGTTAAGGTTCTGGAGCATCCGTGGTCCACAGCATGCTGGCTAGTGCAGAGACTCTGTGTGACAGGAGCATTCAGTAGGATTGACTTTTGGCGAATGTTGCTGTCAGTTTCTTCTTCAGAGGTTGAAGCAGGGGCCACATTTAAGCTTTCAGACAGAATTCAGACACACAGAATTTGCAAAATGTTCTCATGCAAAATACCACTCTCTGAGACCTCTTAATAGGTGTTTATTGGAAAAAAAGGGTCAGAGGAGGGAAGGTTTTTCCTTGGTTTTGTCAAGTAGAGAAACTCAGGATAAAGACAATCAGGATTTTTACACTCTGTAGTATGTTTATGTGAGTTGAGACTCTTGGAGTGTGTTATGGCATGCGACATTTCCCCAGAGTAGTTCATTATGGGCCCTAGTAACAACTTGATACACCACTGTTCATGCCTGGTTTAGGAAAGTCTACAGTAAACCATAGCGGCCTGATCTTGATTATGGTGACATTTTTATTCCTTGACATCTCTGAGATTCAAATCAGTCTTTCTTCATTTTACACCCCTGACACAGCGCCTTTGGCCTACAGCTGAAACCAGTCCTGGCTTGTCAAAGGAACTGACTGAAGCCAGATTGAGTGTTTTTTTTTTATCAGAGAATGCCACACACAAGCTTTTAGAAACTTAACTCACAGGAAGTTCTTAAATACTACATCCAAAACAAATTAAATGCCTCATGCTCTAACTTCAGTCATGTATTTCTTGTTCTGACCTCGGTGGAAATTCAAAGCAGCTGATAACTATTATATAATCATTCTCACATATTTGTTTACTGTTAGCAAATCATTCCTTAGTTGTTTCTTTTTAAATGATGAATTATCCTAGTTCCTTTTAAATCTGTCACATTGAAGCAAACATTGGTTTCACTTCTGGCAAATAATCCTACCCATGTCTGCCTGGTGATAAAACCCTGTTAGGAATGTAATTGTGTCAGAAACTTTCTATAAACCTTTTTGGAAGAAATTTACATATTCCTGAAACACTTCCTTAGCTGCATTTAAACTTCAGTCCATTTGTGAAATGGCCACTGATTTTTGTGACTAACAGTGTTTTTACTCCTGAATTAGGGTTGCCAGAGAAAATAAAAGATTCCCAGTTAAATCTGAATTTCAGATAAATAATGAATACTTTTTTAAATACAAGTATGTCTCATATACAAAAAATTATTTATCATTTATCCACAATTCAGATATGACTGGCAATCCTGTATTTTTGTTTGCTCTATCTGGCAACCCTAATGAGATACTTTGAAGAGCACTCACGTATAGTAGCAGCCATTCTTGTGTTTTCAGTTTAAAATGAGTCACACACCTCTTTTCTGCCAATATCAGAAGCAAAAAATATTCCAGAATACTTGAATAATACCTCTTGTTGGCTCTAATGTTGATAATTGACTACCAATGTCAAGGTTTGAAAGAGTTTTTACCTATTACAGTGGAAAGCTTAGGAATCATAAAGGCCACTGTGACAGTGTAATCTTGGACAAATTCCTTAATTTCTCTGAAGGTCAGATTCCTCAACTGTTAATAGGGATAATAATAACTACCTTATAGGCCTGTGGCAAAGATGAGAATAATGTAATTTTTGTAATGGGCCTGAAACAATACGTGGGGCTTCCTTCTGCAACATCCTACAAATATTGGTGCAGTGACAAAATGTGGTGGGTGTAGTCCTAGGTACCAGGGAGATGATAGTGAACTAGACAAGGTCCTTGTAGGTAATAAAAAGTCAAGACACAATGAAGCAAGGGGAGTTTAAATAATGGTGATAGCTAGGCAAGAAACTGACTGGGTGAACATGAAGGGCCATTAGATGGGAGCATGCTGTTTAGAGTAGAGGATGAAAGAGTGTCACCAGGGTCGCCCTGGGGTGGTAACAATGAGGCTCAGTGAAAGAAGGAGCTGGCCACACGGAGACCTGTGGGCGGGGCATTCAAGACAGGAGGAGTGCTAAGTGTAAAGGCTGAGAGAGCTTGGCTTGCTGGAAAAGTTGGGAGAGCAGAGGGGTGGGAGTAGGACACCAACAGCAGGGCTGGAGCATGGAGTTTTTTAAATTTGCGATACTTTTATTTGCGATAAAATACAATATAAATTACCATAAAAATGAAATGAAGAAAGGCACATACAAAATACAAGTCCATAGTTCTTAATTAGCTTCAGCAGCATAAAAGCATATTTCATTAAGTGATATCAGAACGAGCATAACAGAAAAAAGAATTACGAAAATGGTTACACATTCACTGAAAGTGTGCATACAGGCAATTAATACACCCTGTTCAGTTAGCTTTGCCCACCAATCATACCTGTGAATGTGGAATGTCAAATGCTATACAAGTTTCTTTGCAGGTGGGTGTTGGTACAGGCACCACACTCTGTGTAAGTGGAGAACTGTTCTAGTCAGAGAAAGGTAGAGGTCAAAATGGCCATGATAAGAAGTCAAGATTTAAGTGCTAGCCAGATAGTAAATTAATAATATGAAGAATGCTAATAATGAAGATTTGGTTTTCCAGTGAGCTGTGAAGAAAATGGGATTCTCTTTATCCTAAACTTCCCAGAAACTTAGGTCTGAGCACGATGAGTTCACTATAAAAAATGTCCACAATGGCAAAATGTCCACCTTCTTCCAAGGTTCCCACCATTTCCATAGCACCTGGTGGTTCTTCTTTTCAGTGGCATGCCGAAAAAAATGGGGAGACCAAATAAGTCAATTTTAGTCTGACTAGTAGCAAGGCTTGGGCAAGTTTCTTAACATTTCCAGGTCCTAGTTTTCTCACTTGTAAAAACAGGATGAAAGACTAGCTAATATCTCAGGTACTTCTGAATTCTAAAATTTTATAAATCTCTGTTTCCAGTTGTGTCTTTTTTCAACAGTAGAATAAACTTTTCAGAAAGAAAAGGGCTTGCTAAATTAAAAAATCAAATAAATAAAAATAATATTGATTACTTTAAAATAAAACAGTATAAACCACTTTGTTGATTGATTAAATCAAATTAATCAAAATAAAATTAAAATCAAAATAATAATTTGATTTTAGTGGAATGAAACTGCTAGAAGATATTTGAATAGCAAAAATTTCTAATATTTACCATATCTTGCCTTTGCACTGGATTTGTTATCTTACTAGGAAAGGGTTTCCAGCATACTGTGGTCAGGCTGTCTATAGATTCGGAAAAATTAGTATCCGTTCACTTTCTCTTTTATTCTTATTCCAGTACTCTTCACCATGATTCAAACTTTAGGCTTATTGATTTCTATATAGATGCTCTATGGTAATGTAGGGAGGTGCCAAAAAAATAATAAGAGTTTACTCTTAGAATCTTTTAAATGTACATTTTGAAGTGATGAAAATAAAATGTTCTGGAAGTTATCCCTTCATCAATTAAATATTTACTGAACACTTTGTTAAATATTAGAATAATATAAAAAAAATGGTACCCAACCGTGCCCATGAGAAGATTATGATTCATTTGGGGAGAAACACTCAACTTAATGGGTACAGTTCTTTAATTGAGAAAAGTACAAAGTGCTCTGAAAACCCAAGGGCTGGAGTGGCTAACTTCCTGGGAGAGGTAAAACAGGAGGGTTTGGGGATACTAGAATGGGATCTTGAAGAATCGCTGGAAAGGATATTTCCATCCAGAGGACAAGCTTGTGCCCTGGTGCAGCAGGGAGAAACGTGAATGGAGAAGACAGGTAGTTCTATGAGGCATTTGGAGGCAACAGGCATGTGCAGCTAGTTATATTTGAAGGTTCCCTATCATGTTATCAAGTTATTTTGTAATACATGAGAATACATTCTAGAGGATTTAAGCCGAGAATACATTCTAGAGGATTTAAGCTGAGAAATAAGGAGTAGAGTCATTGAGAGCCAATAGTGTCAGGCATTTTACCAATATTACTTCACTTAATCGTGATCTTTCCTACCTCACAAAATGAAGGAACCTGAGACTCAGAGAGATTAGCTGACTTCCCCAAAGCAACAGAGCTAGTCAGTGGCAGAGCTGGCATTTGAATCTAACTGTTTGACTTTCTAATTGTTTTCCAAGTTCCAAAAGCCAGGCATTTTACTCTCAGCACCAGAAGAAGCGGATATGTCCCTGGTGGGAAAAGTTCTCATCTGTGTTTGCTCTCAGGCCACCCAACTTCCAATGCTCCCTTCAAAAGGTTCTCCCCCAGGGCATTTTCTGTGCAAGGGGTTGGGAATTTACCTAAGTGCGGAATGCAATGCCCCTCCTTATCAACAATGGCCTCACGGGGTCTGCCTTCAGGCTTTTCATCCCAATCCGGCAGGTCTGGCAGACCAGTTCACAGGCTACGCGGACAAACTTAATTAAATTCAAGTGAGTGTTGTTACCAAGACCTGACAGGCGCAGTTGTGTGTAGCTGAATAATTGAGTTGTGCGGAGGTTTTTTTTTTTCTTTGCCTTCTTGGTGGTAGGCTTTTTTTGGGGGGGTTTTGTTTTGTTTTCTTTGGGTTTCTAAAGATGACCCTGACACTTTTCATAAAGCTGTTTTCTAGTAGGAACGCCCTCCATCAAAGAGACGCAGTTTGGTTGCCAGGCTACCGTGAGAAAAGAGAACTCTGAAGTGACAATGCCGACCTTTTCTTGGAGTATCCAGGGTCTATACTTCTCAGTACAAAAGTACTTCCCATAGACCTCACAGCTAGAACTCCACAGTGTTACTACCTGAGTCCTAGACTGTTAGGCAGGCACAGCCTCGCCTGGACTAAGCTCACAGCTAGGATTAAAAAACTATATCAAATCAGCAGTGAGGAAAAGAAAACATCATTTAGAGATTCGTTTTAAAAATCACTCATAATAAGCACAGATGAAACCAATTAAGGAGTATTTTCTTCAAGCAGCCCTCTGGCACAGGGAAAGAATGATGCCTGGTTGAGAGAGGCAACAAAGGGTTTGCAGCTCACGTGTTTGTGGGTAGATTGCTTGCAGTCTGTGCCTGGATTGTAGGAGCCTTCCCTACCTCAGATTTTGGCTTCAGGGTTTTTTTAGATAGTCTTTTTTTTTTTTTTTTTTTTTCTGCTGGCTGTTTAAATATCACAGAGCTTACAACTCAGGGTTTCCTCAGTTCCTGCTTCCCATTGATGGTCAGTAACCATCCAGTCTTTTTTTTTTTTTTTTTTTTTTTCGCGGTACGCGGGCCTCTCACTGTTGTGGCCTCTCCTGTTGCGGAGCACAGACTCCGGACGCTCAGGCTCAGCGGCCATGGCTCACGGGCCCAGCCGCTCCGCGGCATGTGGGATCCTCCCGGACCAGGGCACGAACCTGTGTCCCCTGCATCGGCAGGCGGACTCTCAACCACTGTGCCACCAGGGAAGCCCACCATCCAGTCTTTGTATTAATTTCTAGTATGAAGTACAAAACAGATATAAATGAAAATGAGTATTTTTAAAATTTCTATTCTTTACATGTAAATCACTATTTGAAAGAATATGGACTGGTAGAAATTTTCAGTTTTTAATCAGTATATCGGTTTTTAGATAGGGCTTTTGGCTTAAATACTTGAATATATTTCACTACAGTAGGCCATGCTGTCGTCCAAAGTCATTTGAGTGTTTATAAATTAGATGTGCACAATATATTGAGTTTTCTTCTTTTTATAATATTTTGATCTCATAGCTTCTTCCACCTTGATAATGGTACAGAACCTGGCAGTTCATAAAATGCTATCTTTTACACAATTATTTCTAGATGATTTTATCTTCTCCAGTTCCTGTGATATAGGTTAGGGTAGATATTGTTATCCACATATTACACATGATAAAGTGGAGCTTAAGGCACTGTCCAAAGCCACATACTATCTTTGCCAAAACTACATTGTTTCTCAAAAAAGTCTCCCGATTCTTGTGCTAGAGTGGGTAGGGGGGAAATTCTGACTCTCAGTGACTCCATTCCATCTTTTGCTTTTTTATTTTTTGGTAGTGGTTTTAGAAAGTTTCCTTCTGTCCTTTGCTGGACCTCTGAAGATCTTTGGTTTTCAGGACAACTCTAAAGTAATACAAGCTCTGATCATTGCTGGCCAAAGATGAATTCTTCCATAGGTCTCTATGGTTTTCCCTCTTCAATCAGAGAATATTCTATAGTTTTAACTATTAATTTTAAAAGTATCAAAAAGTGGTCACTTGATTCATTTGCAATTCAGTCAAAAGTACTGTGGTGGAAATCCTCTGAAATTTATAGATGAAATAACTAAAGCACCTACGAGGTGCTTAATTTTAAAAAACTATTTATTGAACACCTAATATATGCCAGATATCGTTCTAAAAGATGGAACTCTAGCAGTAAACAAAGAAATTGCCTGCCCTTATAGGTTGGTGGAAGTCGATTTCGAACAAACATGGGAGGTCAGGGCTCCAAGAGTGGCATAGTAATAGTCCTTGGCTGGTGTTTTCACACTTTTTAAAATGTCTGTAGGTGATTCTAATGTGCTACCATTTGTATTTGGAATGTAGCACAATGCTTTCCCCTCATACTGGGGGACTTTATTTTGTTTAAAATGGTCTGTAGAGTTTTGGGATCTAAATATCAACATTTCCTTTATAAATATCAATCAAAAAAACATTTTATTGAGAAATACATATAATCTATGAAGTTTGGATGTGAAGACCTGTAGGCATTCTTCTGGGACAGTTTTAACTGAGAAGATGTTCTGTGGAAAATGTCTATATTTGAAACAGGGAATTTAATCCATGGAATTGGTTAAACAGATTAGGGAGGGGCCAAGAAGCCGAACAAGTCACTGAGTCAGAGATTAACAACAACAAGGTGTGGAAGCCCTGGCTGGAGGGGAAAAGGAGAAGGTCCAGGGGCACCAGGGCCACATAGCAGAAGCTGGAACCATGCCAGCTCAGCCCAGTGAGCGCTGGAGACCAGACTGAAGAGGCTGCTCTCAGCAAGGGGAGGGAGTAAATCTCCTGCTTTCTTCCTTCCTCCCATCCGCTAGTATCCCACTAGTGTCTTTCACTAGCCAAACCCAAGCAAATGAGTTGACAAGGGAGTTTGAGAAACACAGGCGGCAGGACTCAGACCCCCTTAGGATGTAGAGGAGAGCAGACAAAGAGAAGAAATGAATCTTATGGACATGGACCCAAGACTAGTACATGTAATGACTTTTCTTTGTTCAGAGAAGACTGTGGAACCAAACTGCTTGGACTCAGATCCTGGCTTTGCCACTAATTCTGTGTGTAATCTTGGGTAAATTACTTAATGTCTCAAAGTCTCATCTTCCTCATCCGTTAAATGAGGGCCAAATAGGAATGACATTATGTAACTTGTAAGACTGTGGTGAAGATTAAATGAAATAATGTATTTAGTGTGTTATCATTATCATTATTATTGTGTGTAAGGCATTGTACTGGGTAACCTGAGAAATGTAATAAAGCTATCACTGCCCCGAAGGTCATGTGTAATTTATGTGGGGAAGAAAACACACTGATAAATAATATAAAGGACTATACCATACAGAGGGAGGAGTGAATGGTGCATACAGGCATACCTTGTTTTATTGTGCTTCACAAATATTGCGGTTTTTGCAAATTGAAGGATTGTGGCAACCCTGCGTTGTCAGATGATGGTTAGCATTTTTAGCAGTAAAGTATTTTTTAATTAAGGTATGTACATTTTTTTAGACATAATGCTATTGCACACTTACTAGACTACACTATAGTGTAAACATAGCTTTCATATGCACTGGGAAACCAAAAAATTCATGTGACCCACTTTATTGCAATGTTTGTTTTATGTTGCTGTCATCTGGAACGGAACTCACAATATCTCCGAGGTACGCCTGTGTTAACCAAGTATGGAACCACTATACTCAGCTTCCAAGTTGCAAACTGAAAGGGATGGTACTTTGTGAAATTACTTTTTTTTTTTTGCGACACGCGGGCCTCTCACTGTTGTGGCCTCTCCCGTTGCGGAGCACAGGCTCCGGACGCGCAGGCTCAGCGGCCATGGCTCACAGGCCCAGTCGCTCCGCGGCATGTGGGATCTTCCCGGACTGGGGCACGAACCTGTGTCCCTTGCATAGGCAAGCGGACTCTCAACCACTGTGTCACCAGGGAAGCCCCGAAATTACTTTTAAGACCTAGTAGTATGATTAATGTTTAAATGTCCTATCTAGATTTGTGGTCAAGAGAGCATTTTGTTTTTTATTTATTTATTTTTGGATTAAAAAAGTAATAATATTCATTGTAGAGAATTGCAATGATACAGAATGATACAAAGAAGAAAACAATTATTGGTAATTTTAACATTCAGAGATGGGTACATATATCTGATATATTTTCTACCAGTCCTTTTTAATAAATGTATTTAATGTATATATACATTATTTCACTTACAAAACTTAAAACATAATTATATATAACTATAAATCCTGATACTTTTTTCATTACTACATTGGAAAGATTTCCAGGTATTATTAAATATAATTTACAAAAGTAATATTTGTCTATATAATATTGTATATTATGTCTGAACATTAATTTATCTATTATATTTGGACCTTTGATGAATTTTCAGTTTTTTCACAATTAGCAGTAGTGGTGGAATGCTGTCACTCTAAACAAAGGAAGTCAAGCTCAAACACCTGCTGGGTCAAATCGAGTCCCTACAAAGGTGTTAAGCGTGGGATAATATGGAGTGGTGAGGTCTGTGGTAGACACTGGAGAATGCATGCCCTGTGGAAGGGCATTCAAACCACAACCACCAAAACAAAAACAAGGGCTTCCCTGGTGGCGCAGTAGTTGAGAGTCCGCCTGGCGATGCAGGGGACGTGGGTTCGTGCCCCGGTCCGGGAAGATCCCACATGCCGCGGAGCGGCTGGGCCCGTGAGCCATGGCCGCTGAGCCTGAGCGTCCGGAGCCTGTGCTCCGCAACGGGAGAGGCCACAACAGTGAGAGGCCCGCGTACCGCAAAAAAAACCAACAATGGACAGGGACAGGCTTGCACATTTGGGTTGCCAGTTTGAGACTTCTGGACATTTATTAACATTTTCCAGAAAAGTATCTGTAGGAGATCGAATGCTTGGCCCAATTCTTCCTCCTCCACTGAATCCATAACCCTATGGTGGTTTTATTTGGATGGAGCATATGTCCCTGCTCTTTGACTCACAGTTGGGTCTCAGGATGCCCTTTGGCTTATGGTCTGTGTTGAGTCTGAGCCTGAGTCCTAAGGAGTCTAGCACATTTCCACTTGCTCTCCTGTACCTCTGCCTTTACCATGAGAAAAACTTGCTCTGGCCAGCCCACTGGTTTCAGGAGAAGAATGAGGTACATTTTAGATGTGACCACACCAGCCAGAATTTCAGTATGGAGCAGAGCCATCCCTGCTGCCCCAGAAACCTGTAAGTGGGAAATAAATGCTTATTTTTGAAAGCCACTGAAATCTTAAAGGTATTTGCTATGCAGCAATAGCTAAACAATACAATATCAAATTGTTTTCCAGAAAAATATAAATTCACATTCCCATAGCATTATATGAGGTAAAAGTAGCTCATGGCTTGATTTTGCATTTTGTTTGCTTTTTCTTTTTTTGATTTTGCATTTTGAATTCATTTAAAATTTCACATGCTTTTTAATCATTTATATTTCTCCTTTTGATCCTGTCATTTGACAAGTTTTCTACTATAGCTTTACTTATTTGTAGGAGCTCCTTATGTTATATATTAGAAATCCAAGGCTTTATTCATTGATTTAACAAATCTACTATGTGACGCACTGTTCTTAATCTGTAATCCTTGTTAACAATTTTTCCCCAAATTGCTGTTTGCCTTTTAATTTTAGTCTAAGATTATTTTTACCACATATGATCAAATTTTTCTTCCCTGTTTTTCTTTTCCTTTGTCTTTAATGCATAGGAGTTAGAAAACGGATTTCTGATCTTAGTTTCTCACTCTGCTGCTTTTTGCAGGTCTCCTCTCTGTGACACTCAGCCTTTCCTCCTCCTACTCTGCCTGATTTTCCCTACTTTTTGCCTGTTTTCTTACCCTTTCTGATTTTCTCTTTTCTAACACTTTTTTTCTCCTGTAACTCTAAATATAGTCATATATAAAAGTCATGGTTATTTTAAAATATTTTAATCTATTATTACAAATTTGAATTTTCTGCACATACTGTATGAATATAGAAATTAAGTATTACTTTTCTTCTCTCATGAAAACCTTAACTATATTAAGTTACTTTTAATTACTGATGGCTCTAAATTAATTTTTTGTGTTATAAACCTCCCACCTGGAAAATATTCAGGGCTAAACAACAACTCAATTCAATAAATATGTGATTTCTATTATGCATTCAATGGACTGTGAGGGCCTCATTAGAATACTGTAATAAAATGAGAGTTGGAGGAAAGGGATCTAACATGATCACAGAAATAAATATAGTACAATATAGAATATGGCAGTTGCCACAGGAGAGGAGCAAAAAATATGGATTGCGGATTTAGGGAAGAGAGAAGTCACAGCCAATTTGGGAGGTGAAACAGTCCCATGGTGGGAATCTATTTGAGATAAACTTTGAAAAAGATGTCAATTACATCTGTTAGTTTCATCTGCTCAGAAAGCATTTCCTTGTCTTCTGGTATCTTTACCTTGATTTTCATCCAGGGATAACCTATCTTCCATCTTTTCAGGCTGTGTGGTTGGGTGAGGCTGACCCCATCCTTCATGACTTGCATGTGGCCTAAACCTGACTATTACCTTGAAGATATATGACCCAATACAGTGGAAAGGCAGTTTTTAATTTTAAGGCTGCTGAACTTGGAGCTACAAAGTTTACTACATGGAGAGAGCTTGAAAGTAAATTGAAACCAACACAAAGGAAAGAAGAGGTGAGAGATGAAAAGAGAAAGAAATGAAGGGGGGCAGAGAGAGAGCAAAAAAGAAAAAGAGAGGATAAGAATGAACCTCACATCTTGATAACATTATCCAAGCCTCCATGTCCAACTGTTTCTCATATTAATAGCTAGACTTTTCAGCTACACAGCCAGTAAAATGTCTTTTTGCTTATACTTTCTTGAATTAAGTTTTAGGTATTCAATAATAAAAGAGTCCTCATGGGCAGAAATGGGGGACAGGGAGCTATATTAGGAGCAAACAGAATGAGCAGAGACATGAAGGTGGTAAAGAGTGGGGACATGGTTAGGGAATAGCAGTCCTCTAAACCGTCAGGAAATTCTGGTGGATTTTGCACGAGAATCTGAGCAGTGTATGCTTAGTTGTCTGGGCCATCACTGTCTAATAAAAATATATTGTGAACCACATATGCAATTTGAAATTTCTATTACTCAGTTAATAAAGGTGAAATTAATTTTAATACTGTGCTCAACACAACACATCCAAATATTACCATTTCAGCATGTAATATGTATAAATATTATGAAGATATTTTACATTTTGGGGTACTATCCTTAAAACCCAACATGTATTTTATACTTCCAGCTCATCTCACTTTTTTTTTTTTTTTTTTTTTTTTGCGGTACACGGGCCTCTCACTGTTGTGGCCTCTCCCATTGCAGAGCACAGGCTCCAGACGTGCAGGCTCAGCAGCCATGGCTCACGGGCCCAGCCGCTCCGCGGCATGTGGAATCTTCCCAGACCGGGGCATGAACCCGTGTCCCCTGCATCGGCAGGCAGACTCTCAACCACTGCACCACCAGGGAAGCCCCTCACTTTTTTTAAATTGAATTTTAGTTGATTTACAATGTTGTGTTAATTACTGCTGTACAGCAAAGTGACTCAGTTATGCATATGCATACATTCTCATTTTCTTTTCCATTATCGTTTATCACAGGATATTGAATATAGTTCCCTGTGCTATACAGTAGGACCTTGTTGTTTATCCATTCTATATGTAATAGTTTGCATCTGCTAATCCCAAACTCCCAGTCCATCCCTCTCCCACCTCCCCCCTGCCACCTGCCTTGGCAAACACCAGTCTGTTCTCTATGTCCGTGATTCTGTTTCTGTTTCATAGATAAGTTCATTTGTGTCATATTTTAGATTCCACTTATAAATGATACCATATGGTACTTGTCTTTCACTTTCTGACTTACTTCACTTAGTATGATAATCTCTAGTTGCATCATCTCACTTTTTAATAACCACACTTCAGGCTCAATAGCCACAGGTGGTTAGTGGCTACTTTATTGAACTGCACTGGTCTTGGTAATGGGGAGCCACTGATAGTTTTTGAGCAGCCTATCCATTATGTGGGCTGTGTTTCAACAAATTTAATGTGTCATGATTTTCAAGATTATTTATGGAAGGAAAGACTGAAGTAGAAGGCTGTTCATTGAATTATATGTAAATGTTCCAGGCAATAATTAAAAAAAGCTTAAACTAGAGTAATAGAAATTACAGAGAAATAGAGATATATTAAAGATTTCAGAGGTAAAAGTATATAGAACTTGACACATATTTGATATGAGAGTGATAGAGATTAAAAAGAAGATAAAAATAAATAACTTAAGTTTTCTATGAAGAAAAATTCAGATGCTCAAAGGAATACTTTAGTAGTAAAAATGATGACTTCCCCTTCGTAGATGTTGTTCAAAGTAGTTGTAGGACATCTAAGTAAGAATTTTCATTAGGCAATTAAAGCTGTGAGTCTGTGGCTCAGGATATGGGGTAGGTAAAAGATATAGATCTGAGAGAAATATATGACTGCTGAGGTCATGGGAGATAAAACAATTAATGGAAAGAGATGAAGCATAGTTAAGGGCATCAGCTTGCTGAATGTTTATATATAGGAGTTAGAGAAGAAAAGAAACTAGTTAAGAATGTGGAAAAGGAGAGGTTGGATACATAGTAGAAAACATAGTAGAAAACAGATGTCACAAAAATCAAAATGGGAAGTTTTAAGGAGTGTTTAGTAACTTCATATGAAGCAGAGACCCATAGGGATGAGGACATGAAGGGCTTTTATAGAAAAAACTAGTTATGTGTCCTTGGCAAATCATGAAGCATTTCTTGCTTCAACTTTCTCATCTGTGCAAAGAGGTGGTGGACGTATATGTCCCTCAAGCTCCTGCTAATGCTATCACCCTGATTAGGTCAGTAGGAGTTCACAGACAGAAATGGAATCAATCCTGAAGGATAAGGAAGGGGAAATAAATATGAATATGGTGTTAAAATATAATAAGTTGAAAGAGAAAACCAATCAAGGGAAAATTCTTACTTCCTTTGGAAAAGATCTAAGTACATTTGTAGCAGAAGGTAAGAACTTGTAGAAGGAAGAACTAAAGGTAAGTACGAGAAGAAGAATTAGAGAAAGCTTGCTGTGGAGGCAGGAGGTGATTCAGATAGAGATTCCCCCAGCATTTACTGAATGCCTCCTCTACACTAAGTACCATGTGACATGTTCTTATAGATGACATCACATTTAATTCTCATTATAGCTCTGTAAGGGCAGAATTATTCTTTATATCTTTTACAGAGGCAGTTGTGGTATTGTTGTTAAGACCATGAGTTTTGACGTTAGACTTTCTAGGCTGTAACCTCAGCATACCTATTTGTCTAGGAACACTTGGGAAAATTTCTTACTTTTTCTTTTACCCTTTCTTCATCTGTAAAATAATTTCAATCTCATGGGATTTTTTGTAAGCATTAAAGAAATAATGTATTTGGAAGCAGTTGAATATTCTGCTGCAATAGTTTTCAGCTGGGGCAATTTTGTCCCCTAGGGGATATTTAGCAATGTATGGAGTCATTTTTACTGGTGCATGCTACTGGCATCTAGTGGGTAGAGGCCAGAGATGCTGCTAAATCCTCTACAATGCACAGAACAGCATCTCACAACAAAGAATTATCTGGCACGTATGTCAGTAGTTCCAAGGTTGAGAAATCCTGTTTTACAGACATTAGCTATTATTAATACTACACACATAGGAGGAGATGAAGGGTCATAGAGGTTAATAACATTACTTCTTAACACTAATAACATTACTTCAAAATTACACAGTTAGAAAATCATAGAACCAAGATTTGAATCTGTTTTTTCCTCATTCCAAGTTTGAATCCAATTCAAGTGTACTTCCCACACTATATCACAATTGGCACTTAAAAGTAAATTTGCACCTATCACCCAGGTCTTGGTTTCTTTCTCTTTTTTGGAGGCAAGGATAGATCGTGTACTTTTTTTCCAGTTTTACTGAGAAATAATTGATGTACATCACTGTGTACGTTAAAGGTGTACATCATGATGGTTTGATTTTGATTTGTATAGTGAAATTATATGTAAATCAGGTCTTGTTTTCTAATACCATTCTCTAGTAAAAGGAACCAAGGCTTTTTGGAGAAATAGCTGAGTCCATGCCTGGGGTAGGAGATATACAAGATGATCCTGGAACATCTTATAGTGCCAGAAAGTATGGAAGTGCTGAAAAAACAAACCAAACAAACAAAGACACAGACACCAATGATGGAAGTATGTCAAAGGGACACCGAATTCAACTGAAGAGTTTCAAATGGCCGAAATTGGAACAGTTTGAACAATGACATAATGTAGTATTTGGATATAATCCAAAGTATAAAATAAATACCTGTGAGTCCATAATGATATAAGCAAATTATTGAATATATATATTTTATATATATATAATATATATATATAAAATTTGGGAAGAATAGATAAATCTCCCAAGCAGAAGAATTCCAAATATTTTATGTAGCTACTACTGTCCCCCCAAGAAGGAGGAGACTAACTCACTACTTCTTAAGTGTGGGATATGTCTAACAACTTCTGTCCAAAGAGAACAACATAGAAAAAAGATAACTTTACAGGAGAGAAACCTGAAGACACTACCTCAGTCAGGGATCAAGGCTAACATCAACAATAAAATCATGGTGACAGCATGTAACCTTGATATGATGTGATGAAAAACAATTTACCCCTGTGGTATTCCTCCCCAAAACTTATAACCTTTGTGTGCTCATTAGAAAAACATCAGACAAATCCCATTTTAGGGATATTTTACAAAATTACAAGAGGAATCTAAGCAGACATGACAACTAATTGTAATGTAGAATCCTGATTGAGATTCTAGAATAGAAAAAGGGCATTAGGTAAAAACAAATGTATGAATAAAGTATGGACTTTAGTTAATAAAGTATCAGGAATTCCCTGGCATACCAGTGGTTAGAACTCAGCGCTTTCACTGCTTGGGCCCAGGTTCGATCCCTGGTCGGGAAACTAAGATTCTGCAAACCGCGTGGTGTGGACAAAAAAAAAAAAAAAGAAATAAGTTAATAAAGTATCAGTATTGGCTCATTAATTGTGACAAATGTATTATACTAATGTAAGATGTTAATAATAGGAGAAACTGTATGGGGTTTATGGGAATTCTCTGTACTGTCTTTGCAAATTTTCTGTAAATCATAAACTATTCTAAAATAAAATGTTCATTTTTAAAAAAAAACAGTAATTTGAATAATTACTCTTAAAATAGAGATCTGATCTTTTTTTTCCCTTCTCGTAGACAAAAGGCTAGGGGAAGTAGGGCTTTGGAGGTGGAGAGATGAACTTACAGGAGAAGGGATGGCTTCAATATTCTCAATAAAGTAGATATCAAGTGGGATATTCTGAAATATGAAAGATTTGGAAGAAATTCCGTTCTTGAAAATGATATAAAATATTTGAAGTAGTAAACTCAGTAGAGATTTTAGGGTTAATATCAGTACACTGTATACATTTTTTTAAATAGTTCATGTGAAAAAGAATGTATTTAATGTATTTAAATGTTCATAAAACAAAATTTACTTTGTGATTATTTAAAATAAGCATAACAGTCATGTTCAGATATTTAGAGAGCCAATACATGCAACTCATGTAACCAGCAGGAATTAGCTGTTGCAGAACCGAGTCTCTAACAATATACTATTTATATCAAAGAAGATGCTTCTGTCAGGGAAGGCCGTTTAGCAGATAATGTTCTTTGTCTATTCAATGTCTATTTTTTATTTCTGTTATTGAAAGTTCCTCGGTTTTGTTAAGGGCGGCAATGGACCCACCTAAAATAAGTCAATATCCCAGACATCCTTGAAACTAGAGGTGGCCATGGGACACAGTTGTGGCCAATTAGGATTACACAGAATGTGCAGAATGTTATCTTCACTGTTTGTTTTTCCTTTCCCTGTAACGTCAATTCTATACCTAGAGTGCAGCAATAATTCTGTGACTATGAGGCTGTAATCATGAAGATGGGGCCCACACAGTAAAGAGAGCAGGATGAACAGCCATGTGCTTAATAATATTTTTGAGTAGCTATGCTAGCCTGGACAGATTACTCCCAGACTTCTAGTTATATGAGGAAAATAGCATCACTCTTAGTAGGATTTCTAGTCTATGAAGTGAAAAGTATTCCTTACTGATACAGTTCCCTAAACTGACCCTGCCACTTTAGGGAAAACTTCCCATCAAGAGTGAAGGAGGAAAAAAAAAAAAAAGAATGAAGGAAGGGGGCTTCCCTGGTGGCGCAGTGGTTGAGAGTCCACCTGCCGATGCAGGGAACACGGGTTCATGACCCAGTCCAGGAAGATCCCACATGCCGCGGAGCGGCTGGGCCTGTGAGCCATGGCCGCTGAGCCTGTGTGTCCGGAGCCTGTGCTCCACAACGGGAGAGGCCACAGCGGTGAGAGACCCGTGTACCGCCAAAAAAAAAAAAAAAAAAGAGTGAAGGAGGAAGGGAGTATTGATTTAGCGAATCAGATCAGCTTATAATCAGGCAGTCAAATGGGATGGCTAATAGAGAAATATCCTCTCAATATTCTGGTAATCTAGCTTTTATACACCCAAATTTCCTTCTTGATTTAGGAGAAGCTGATCTGCAAAGGGACAGTAGACTGTGCCATCTCTGCCTGTGTTTCCTTGTTATCACTAGGTCTGTCCTCCAGTACCCAGTGAGCCTTGAAAAGGATTCATGGCAAATGCATTTTCTTAGAACATTATGGGCTGTTAAATATTGATTTAAGATAATGCATATGAAATGTAGAAATGAGGGAAATTCGCCATACCCGATGACTTCTGTTCTCTGGCTAAAGAGTTAATGTAATGTAAAACGAGCAAACGATAACAAAACAAAACAAAATCAGGCTACAAGAGCACAAAGATGAAGATTCTTTTCTGGAAATGTTATAGCAGAACGTAGTGAGTCGATTTATAAAATTTTTGTGAGTGAATCACTGTTCCACGCATGATCTGTACTTCAGAATTAAATGCGAAAGTGAGTAGTGTTTGTGGTATTGGTTATACTCATAGGAGGGCCAACTTTTTTTTTTTTCTGAGTGCCTCCTTTTTTTAACTGCATAGCCGTCTTCGGGTACAATTTGGTGGTACTTAAGGTATTTGTAAGGGATCGGATGCGACAAGTTTAATTCAAAAGACATTTGCTTTGGAAGGAAATAGATTATATAAAAAGATGTATTTCTAATGATTTATCTTAAAAGGAGTTTTATCTTATGTTTTCCTTGAATTTTCTTTATATTTTATCTGAAAATATTCAACTTATTTCTTCATATTTTTAATTGCTTTTACAGTCAAGAAAGTATATATTTCTTATGGTAATATTATTTAATGGTATTAATCTACAATTGAAATTGTTCCCT
The DNA here is from genome assembly GCF_011762595.2 of Tursiops truncatus. Taxonomy (NCBI): domain Eukaryota; kingdom Metazoa; phylum Chordata; class Mammalia; order Artiodactyla; family Delphinidae; genus Tursiops; species Tursiops truncatus. Next base: position 88,668,206 of record NC_047038.1, on the reverse strand, counting down.
TTGTTATCCTTTGTTATAAGGATTGAATCTCCTTTATTATGTTGAGCTTGTTTCCTCTATACCCACTTTGTTGAGAGTTTTTATCATAAATGGATGTTGAATCTTGTCAAAAGCTTTTTCTGCAGATATTGAGATAATCATAGGATTTTTATTCTTAAATTTGTTAAGATGATATATCACATTGATTGATTCGCAGATATTGAACTACCCTTGCATCCCTGGGATAAATTCCACTTTATCATAATGTATGATCCTTTTAATGTATTGTTGAATTTGTTTTGCTAATATTTTGTTGAAGAGTTTTGTGTCTATGTTCATCAGTGATATTAGCCTACAGTTTTCTTTTTTTTATGATATCTTTGTTTGGATTTAATATCAGGGTGATGTTGGCCTCATAGAATGAGTTCAGAAGTTTTCCTCCTTCTTCAATTTTTTGGAATAGTTTGAGAAAGATAAGTGTTAACTCTTCTCTAAATGTTTGGTAGAATTTACCTGTGAAGTCATCTGGTCCTGGACTTTTGTTTGTTGGGAGTTTCCTTATTAATTATTCAAATTTTATTATTGGTAATTGATCTGTTCATGTTTTCTATCTCTTCCTGGTTCAGTCTTGGGAGATTGTACATTTCTTGCAATTTGTCCATTTCTTCTAGGTTGTCAATTTTATGGGTGTTTAACTGTTCACAGTAATCTCTTATGATTGTTTATATTTCTGTGGTGTCAGTTGTAACTTCTTTTTCATTTCTGATTTTATTGATTTGAGCCCTCTCTTTTTTTCTTGATGAGTTTGGCTAAAGATTTATCAATTTTGTTTATCTTTTCAAAGAGCCAGCTTTTAGTTTAATTGATCTTTTCTACTGTTTTCTTAAGTCTCTGTTTCATTTATTTCTGCTCTAATCTTTATAATTTCTTTCCTTCTACTAACTTTGGTTTGTTTGCTTTTTCTCGTTCCTTTAGGAGTACGGTTGGGTTGTTTGAGATATTTCTTGTTTCCTGAGGTAGGCTTGTATCACTATAAGCATCCGTCTTAGAACTGCTTTTGTTGCATCTTATAGATATTGAATTTTTGTTTCATTTGTGTCAAGATATTTTTTGATTTCTTCTTTCATTTCTTCAGTGACCCATTGGTTGTCTAGTAACATATTGTTTAGCCTCCATGTAAAGACCATAAATGACAAGCCCACAGCTAATATACTCATTAGTCAAAAGCTAAAAGCATTTTCTCTAAGATCAGGAACAAGACGAAGGATGCTCTCTCTCACCACTTTTATTTAACATAGTATTAGAAGTCTTAGCCACAGGAATCAGTTGACAAAAAGAAATAAAAGGAAATCAAATTGGAAAAGAAGGAGTAAAACTGTCACTATTTACAGATGATATGATACTATACATAGAAAGTCCTAAAGACATCACCAAAAAACTACTAGGGCTCATCAATGAATCTGGTAAAGTTACAGGATACAAAATTAAAATATATAAATTTGTTGCATTTGTATACACTAACAACAAACTATCAAAAGGAGAAATTAATAAAACAATACCATTCACAGTTGCATCAAAAAGAATAAAATACTTGGGAATAAATCTAACTAAGGAGGTAAAAGAACTGTACTTGGGAAACTAGGAGACACTGATGAAATACATTGAAGATGACACAAACAGATGGAAAGATACATCACCCTCATAGGTTGGAAGAATTAATATTTTTAAAATGACTATTATACCTAAGGCAATCTACAGATTCAGTACCATCCCTATCAAAATAGCAATGGCTTTTTTCACAGAACTGGAAATAATAATTCTAAAATTTGTATGGAAACACAAAAGACACTGTATAGCCAAGACAATCTTAAGAAAGAAAAAGAAATGGGAAATATCATGCTCCCTGATTTCAAACTGTACTACAAAGCTACAGTAATCAAAACAGTGCGGTACTGGCACAAAAACAGACACATAGATGAATGGAACCAAAGAGCCCAGAAATAAACCCATATTTATAAGGGGAATTAGTCTACAACAAAGTAGGCAGCAGTAGGGAAAAGATAACCTCTTCAGTAAATGGTGCTGGGAAAACTGGACAGGTACATGCAAAAGATCAAACTGGACTACTTTTTCACACCATAAAAAAAAAATAAACTCAAAATAGATTAAAGACTTAAATGTAAGACCTGAAACCATGAAACTTCTGGAAGGAAACAGAGGCAGTACACTCTTTGACATGAATCTTACCAATATTTTTTTGGATATGTCTCCTTAGGCAAGGGAAAGGAAAGCAAATATAAATAAATACATCAAACTAAAAAGCTTTTGCACAGCAAAGAAAACTATCAACAAAACAAAAATGCTGCCTACTGACTGGGAGAAAATATTTGCAAATGGTATAGCTAACAAGGGATTAATATCCAGAATATACAAAGAACTCATACAACTCAAAGTCAAAAAACAAACAACCTGATTAAAAAATGGGCAGAGTACCTGAATAAACACTTTTCCAAAGAAGACATACAGATGGCCAACAGACAAATGAAAAGGTGCTCAACATCATTAGTCATCAGGGAAATGCAAACCAAAACCACAATGAGATAACACTTCACACCTGTCAGAATTGCTATTATCAAAAAGACAACAAATAACAAGCATTGACAAGATGTGGAGAAAAGGGAACCCTCATGCACTGTTGGTGAGAATGTAAATTGCTGTAGCCACTGTGGAAAACAGTATGGAGATTCCTAAAAAAATTAAAAATAGAACTACCATATGATCCAGCAATTCCACTTCTGGGTAGTATTTATCTGTAGAAAAGGTAAACTCTAATAAGAAAAGATTTACGCATGCCTATGTTTATTGCAGCATTATTTACAATAGCCAAGATATGGAAGCAACTCAAGTGACCATTGGTAAATGAATGGATAAAGAAGATGTGAGGCGTGCGCGCACACACACACACACACACACACACACACACACACACAGTGGAATATTACTCAGCCATAAAACAAAGAATGAAATCTTGCCACTTGGGACAACATGGATGGACCTAGAGGGTACTATGCTAAGTAAAATAAGTTAGAGAAAGACAAATACTGTATGATTTCACTTATATCTGGAATCTAAAAGACAAAAGAAATTAACGAAAATAACCAAACAGAAACAGAATCATAGATACAGAGAAGAAACAGGTGGTTGTCAGAGGGGAGGTGGGTAGGAGAGGAGTAAAGTGAGGGTGATTAAGAGGTACAGACTTTCAGTTAGGAAATAAATGAGTCAAAGGTATGAAATGTACAGTGTGGGGAATATAGTCAAAAATTATGTAATATCTTTGTATGGTGGCAGATGACAACTAGAATTATCATGGTGATCATTTTGAAATGTATAGAAATATCAAATCACTATTGTGTGCACCAGCAAATAACATAGTTTTACAGGTCAATTATACTTCACTAACAAATGAACAAAAAACTCATAGGAAAAGAGATCATATTTGTGGTTACCAGAGGTGAGGCGACAGGGAGGGTGAGTTAGATGAAGGTAGTCAAAATGTACAAACTTCCAGTTATAAGATAAATAAGTATTAAGGATATAATATCCAACATGATAAGATAATTAACACTGCTTTACCTTAAATATGAAAGTTCTTAAGAGAGTAAATCCTACAAGTTCCCATCACAAGGAAAAACATTTTTTTCTATTTCTTTAATATTGTATCTATATGAAATGATGGATGTTCACTAAACCTACTGTGGTAATCATTTCATGATGTATGTAAGTCTAATCATTATGTTGTATATAAAACTTATACAGTGCTGTACTTCAATTATATCTCAATAAAACTGGGAAAAAAGAGTGAACCTTCAATGTAGTCTACTCTTTAGATTTAAAATGAAAACTTTTTTTCTGTACAATATAATGGAACAGATTATAGTTGATCCATGGAGAGAAATATATTCTCTCCAAAAAAAGGCTAAAGGGATCTCTGAAGTACTGGATCAAAACTCTCTTTGCAGCTGTTTTAGAAGATGCTGGAAGCTGGGAAAATGTTAAGAGAGCAGCATAGACTTTTCTTCAATTCATGGACCAAAGTTAAGTCTAGCATTTTCCCAGATGTCAAAGGACGAACTGACCCAGTTGTTAAGCACTGCTTTCAGAGACTTCATAACCAGAGGAAGAGAGAAAACAGAAAGCATAAAACTATATCCTGGAATGTCAACAGAAGGCATTTTAATGTCAAAAAAAAAAAACCCTACATTAACAAAGATTATTAATTAAGCACATAAGACTAATGATCATGTGACTTGAAATGACCAATGGAATATAAAAGTAAGGAAAACTTTATTAATTCTGATAACCCAGGAAGCAGTGATTTTTCTCTTAGAGAAACTTTGAGGAATTTTGGGTTGCTTAAATAAACAGGATTGAAATAAAGAAATGGTTGATTGGACACACGATCCCCTATAGGTGAGGTACTGAAAGCAAAATCCATGCGAGCCACCAGCCCTTTCCCTTTTCCCCCATCCAAAGTCAGTGGAATAATATGGATCCTATTACTGCTTCTGAGAAACACAATTGGTTCCAGGAGGTCATGGCAAGCAGAGGTGCCCAAAATGCATTTACTCCCTGCCTATTTGGCCCACTAGGTAAGGAGTGGGGCTCTTCTTTGGCTGGCTTCTAACAAATGCAACTGTGCCAGGCAAAGAATTGTGGTCCTCTGCCAGCTAATTCCTGGCCACTGTTTGCTGTCTTTGGCTTCAGATACTTCCTATTTCTCCTCAGGCCACTGTACCTCTAAACTAGCAAAGTATGATTACAGTAAATCTCAACTTTTCATATTTATATGTTTTTATGCTAGAACGGTTTGAACAGAGAAACCCACACAGTCTTTGATAGTTCCCTATCAGCTTCTAATTGCGGATAACAAGTGAATTTTCTTTGCCTCAGGTGTGTCTGTGGAGTCAGAAACATCATCAGACACATCAGTTACTTTTAGTACAAAGGAAGGAGACTGCTCTGAAGCATTAGAACTTACTATAAGAAACAGAAGTAAATTTTGAAACTTTGTTTACTCAGTAAGGTTCTAAAAAACACTACATTTATGTAACCAATATGGTCAGTGATGAAAGAGACCCAATTAAGGGCAACTTAACTATAATTTAAAGGAGATTAAAAAAAAAAAGATGGTTGCCAAATTAAAAGCAATGAAAGAGGCAGTGAAGAAAGGTTTGCATATTTTAGCAAAGTAAATTTTGAAAATATTCAATAAATTGTCCAAGAGTCCAAATAAAGAGAAACAGATTAAAATGACGAAAGAAAAGATGAGGTATAGACAGGTGAAAGAAGTGGAACCAGAGACCATGAAATGGAGAATCTCATGCATGCACCCTCAGAAGAATGGAACTAAGAATTGAGAGAATGATTGCCCATAAACGCCTAATTTACTGAAGACTGAGAATTATCTCTTGAGTAATGAACATCTGCTAAAAATCCTTCCCCATTCTCAAGCCAATGAACTTACTGCTTGGTCTCTGGTTGGACTTCCTGCTCTTTGCACTCCTTGCCCATAACAAAAACCCACCCCAAACCCCCAGCTGACTTGTCTGTAGCTTGTCACAGCATGTGTTTCCCAAATTGCTATTCCCAAATAAACTCAATGTCTGGTAATTTGAGCTTGCCTCAGTTTATCTCTTTATCTGGGTTGACAGAAGGAAGAAATTCAAAATATATATATTTCTCAAAAAGAGAAAGAAAGCCAAAGAGAAGAAGTACTAATGAAAATATAAGGGAAATTTTAATCAGCTGAAGAAAGTCTGAGTCTGTAACTAAAATGGGTTCCCTGAACACAAGGCAAAATAAATGAAAAAAGAGATTAATAGAATAAGTTTAAAGAAAATAAATTCAGTTATTTCTAAGCAACTCATGAACAAAAGAGAAAATTTCCAGATAGTCAAGATAGTTTAGAAAATTCACAGAAAATAAGAACAATGAAAATTCAATGTATCAAAACTTACAGTAAAGGACCAAAGCCATTCTAGAAAATAATAACCAACCCGTGTTTCTATTATTAAATACAAATGAATGAAAAGAAATTATTTAAAAACCTCACAACATTTGAAAATGAGCAGTCAAATTTAAGGAAAGCAGGAGAAAGAAACTAACACAAAAGGTAAAATAAGTAATTACAAATTAAAAATCTACAGACAATCATAAAAGCTAGGGACTGGACCTTTTAAAAACCTTAAAAAAAAATATATATATATATATATATATATATATATATATAAAAAACATGCTGGAAATCTAAACAAAGAAAATAATTAGTATGTTAAAATTATATATCTTTAAAATCTTTTTAAATTGGCTATTATATAACTATATTAACAATGCTAAAAATCTTAATGATATATATTTTATAGAAAATATAAATTAATAGAATAGATTCTAAAATAATTAGAAAACCTCAAAAGACCTATAAGCAGAGAAGTAATTAAAAATTGTGGGGTTTTTTTAAGGCTCCTGTCCTGATAGTTTTACAGCTGAATTGTTCTAAACTTTCCAAAAATAATAAATATGATGAGCCTAGGAAAAGAAGGAAAATTTTCTAATTCAGCTAATATAAACCTACTAGCAAAATCTTACAAAGTGTAAAAAGCTGCAGTTGTTTCTCAGTTATCACAAACAATGTAAACATTCTAAAGATATAGCAGATTTAATACAACATCATTTTAATATAATAACATAACATGATTGAGTAGGAACTTTACCAGAGAGTAAGAATGGTTTAGGATCAGGAAATTAATAAAGCAGTGCATAGCAACCATCGACCAAGGAAGAAAGCCTACATAAATATTTGCTGGTCTTTGATGTGGGGCGAGGACAATAAACGACTTTATTATCTTACTTGCTACTCCTCCTAGAATAGTGAACCAACTGAGATGTAGACAAAGGACTCAAGCAAATGAAGATTAAAATATAGTCATCACTCTGTATCCACCAAGGATAGGTTCCAGGACCACCCCCTCTTTGGATACCAAAATCTGCTGATGCTCAAGTCCCTTGTATAAACGTGTAGTATTTGCGTATAACCTACACACATTCTCCCCTACACTTTAAATCATCTCTAAATTACTTATAGTACCTAATACACGGTAAATGTTATGTAAATAGTTGTAAATACAATGTAAATACTATGTAAATAGTTGCTGGTGTGAAGCAAATTAAAGTTTTGCTTTTAGGAACTTTCTGGAATCTTTTTTCTTGAATATTTTTGATCTGCAGTTGGTTGAATCTGCAAATGCAGAACTTGAGGGAGGGCCAACTGTATCAGCTTTACAACTGTGTAAGCTGTAACCACTTGAAAATACAATGAAAATAAAAGATCTCATGCACAATGGCAACAAAATTATAAATTAGCTATGGATAAATGTAAGAAGTAATGATCAGTAGTGATAAGAAAATTTATGAAAATTCACTGAAGGCCCTAGAAAAGACCTAAATGCAAAGGCATATCATATGTAGGGAAGAGAAGATTTAATTTTATAAGGATACAATTCTCCACAAAGTAAGTTACAACTTCAATTCCAGTGTAATTTTTCTCCTTTCCCTTTTGTTCTCCTTTTCTTACCTCTTCTTCCTTTCTCCTTTGCTCTTTTTTGTTTGTTTGATTGTTTCCTTCTCTGAAGTGTGAATAGCTAAGTTTTAGGCAAAAAACAAAAGCAAAAACCTCTGAAAATTATTTTAAGATACTATAATGCTACAATAATTAAAATAAAATTGCTAGACTTTATGTATGTATATGTACATGAATATAAAATGTTATTTGTTATATATATATATGATATTACATTGTCATTACGTTAATATGATATATAAGTATTTTGGTTTCCTGGACCCAGTTCCAATATGTGTGTGTGTGGAGTCTTCCCCACATCAACAAGCAATTCTCGGATGAGAATTCAACTCAATTCTACCCAGGGATAGCATCAGATTCTACAGGTAAAGGGCTCAGTCCCACAAGACTGCCTCTACTTCAGACATCAATTGCAAGCCTGGGTTATTAACTGCTACTGACCCACCAGCTTCAGATTGGAGGTTCTAACAACTGCCTTCAACTCAGGATGCCAATCACAAGTCCAGGTTGTTACCTATATTTCTGACCAACTGGTTATAAATCAGAGGTTCCCATGACCCATTTCTTGGGTCTGAACAATTTGCTAGAATGGTTCACACTCACTATCTTACCAATTATCACTATCCAGCAGTGGTTACTCACTATCTTACCAATTTATTACAAAGGATGTTAAAGGATACACAGATGAACAGCCAGATGAAGGGATACATAGGGCGAGGTCCCAAACAAAAGAGCTTCCCTCCTCATGGACCTTGGGGCCCAGCACTGTAGCACATGGAAGTGTTCTGGTTCCCCAGTGTGGAAGCTCTCTGAACCCCCTCCTTTGGGCTTTTTTTGTAGGCCTCATTACTTAGGCATGATTGATTAAATCATCAGCCAATGATGATTGACTGGCCAATCAATCTAGCCCCTCTCTCCTCCCTGGAAATCAGGGAGTGGAACCAAAAGTTCCAACCCTCTGTTCTTGATTGATTCTTTGGCTACCAGCCCCCATCCTTAGGTGATTTCCAAAAGTCAACTTCATTAACAGAAACCCAGTTGTGATGGAAAGGGTCTTATCATGAATGACATGACACCCATTTCACCTTTGTGGCTCTGAAGAACTTTCAGGAACTGAGGACAAGAGACCAAATACAATAACAATAGATGCTCCCATTGCTCAGGAACTTCCACAGGATTTGGGAGCTGTGAGCCAGGAACTGTGGATGAAGACCAAATATATATGAGAAATTATTTTGATCATCTGAATGACCAAATATGTATATTTCTTATAAGTCACAATATTGCAAGTATAAATAATCTGGATATTTAATTTTAATTATGGTGGCATTATAATATCTTAGGATATATACATATGATGTTAATATGATACTATATGTGTGTGCATATATATACACGTATATACACACACACTGTTACATATATAAATATATAAAAGTAAGAGTATAACACAAATATCACACAGTAAAATGGATAAATGAATTGAAAGTCCATTTCATTTCAAGGTTCTACCTCACCTGAAGGTGGGAGTTAGAATGGAAACAGTTCCATGACTGACAGGGTAGTGGAATTACCATCCAGTCCTAAAAGAACTGGGAGAAAGTGAGTTTGACTCAGATAAAATCTTAGCAGTTTTCACAGCTTTTCTGAGAGCTTTGATTACTAAAATAAATGGATGCTGCGTACCCAGATACTTTTGTCATTTACCAAGTTAAGCAGCCTCTAGTTGCAGAGTTATAAGAATTTTGTTTTATTTTGTTTTGTTTTCCCCGAGCTGACTGAGCATAAAGGAGTTGATAGTCTAACAAATGCTCTCAGAGCGTTTGTTAGACTATCAATGTAGAATGTTTTACTCATATTAATGCAATAGCTTTTCAGAAAACTTCCTAAGATGGCTTATTAGTCATGCATGGTTTTTTTGTAATAGTGTGTTTTCTCTGGTTAAAATAAGATTTCACTTTTGAAGTAAGTCACTGACACTTACGGGAAAATAATTGGCAATAGATGCATATGTGATATAATAACTTAAATATATAGTGTTTTTAAAGAACAAACTATGATACTTGAAGAAGAGTTTAGAATATGTTATTGAATTGGGTATAGATGGGGTATTCTATGAAAAGCATTTTTATGAAGTGATAAGTGGATTTTTCATGGTTAAATGTTAATTATCTGCCAGTGATATTTTCGGCCTATTTTTGCTTATAGGAAATGGAGTTTTGTTTACATATTTGCTTAGCTTCATGCACACATTACAATACAGACTTTAAAGAAAAACACAACAGTGGGAAAGTGAGGAGTACCTTGGTAGTCCATGTGATAATAGCTTGAAATGAAAATCATTACATGTGAACAGCCCCTGTTATGGAGGTTCTGTTCTTCCTGAAAAAGAATTATTTTGTACCTGGGATTCCGATCTGGAACTGATTCTTTCCACCAACTGGAATTTAAAGTGTCCCTTCCTCAGCCACAACAGGATGAAGAGGCCCCAGGCTAGAATGCACCAGGGCTGAGTAACTAGACCTCTTTCCCAGAATAAAAACAGTAGACTGCTGGCATTTTTAAAGTCGATGAGAAGGAGAAAACCACTGGAACTCTAGAGAAATTAGTTAGTAATGATCTTAAAGGTAGCTGTGAACATTTACAGTTGCAAAGCATAGCATCTTCCAGCAAAGAGGCTCTTGATAGAGGAAAACACTGGTCACTTTGAACAAGGAACAAAATCAGCTTGATTCACACAAATAATCAGCCAAGATTGAAAAATGCAAGGAAGTAAATCCAGACCCAAATAAATGTTAAGGCAACAATCGCTCAGCCACTCCACAGATTCTCACCAATTCCTTAGTGCAAAGTAAGTGCAGTTGATATTAGAGTTCTACTATATACTCTGTAGTTGTTTGTACTTACATAACCATAAGGTAAAGTACATCTGAACTTTCCCTTTCTGTCCATGGTAGGGGTATGATTTTCTCAACAATTTTTTTTTCTAAAGTTTGTAAAGTCCCAACTTAGAGAACTTCCCTAACTATTGTTATCAATATGAGTGGACACCACTTCCTTATTATAATGGACAAATTTAAGTTCAGCAGGTATGATTTTGCAACAATTGGGGTATTCAAGCAATGTTACTTTTATTTTATTTAAATTTAGTTAAAACATATTTTAATCCCCAGATAACTGGGCTGGCAAGAAATTCAATCTCCGTTACTTGGTCCCTCACTTCCTGGAATTTCACTCTCACCAAAATACAGAGTGACCTCTCTAGGTTTGGGCAGCACAGGTTACCTTTGAGATGCCCTGTGTCCCAGACTTTGTGGCTTGGCGAGCTGCACAAGTGCTCGGGTTTTAGCTTCCTGAGGCCCAGTGACAGCCTTGCTGACTCTGTGGGCCCTGACTTCCCAGGTCTTATGAGAACTAGATATCTCAACATCCCTGATCCTGTCTCTTACACCAATCAAGAGAAATCACCCACCTCTCTCCCTTTAAGCTTTGGGGAAACAAAAGCACAAAAGAAAAGCTGTATGTGGGACATTTCTTTCTCTTTTTAGCCTTTCCTTGAAGCAAAGGAACGCAGAACTTGGTGTGTATGCAGGGTCGGGGGTGGAGAGGATATAGTAAAAAAGAATAGTGACAGAACAAAATAAAGCAATATGTGCTGCTTTGTAGGTAGTTAACATCTGTTACAGAATGCACTGTGCATGCATTCTGTATCTCTGTTACAGATAAGCACTTATTAAAAGGCTTATCTCTGCCTGCATGTTAATAATGAGAACACTTCATCTATTCTCACAGAAGATGAAAAAACAGCATTTTCTAGAGTGATCAAAGGGATTAATGAGACATTTATATACCCAGAAACAGATTTAATGAGGCCCTGTTCTATGGATATGAGATAAACAGGCATTATGAATCTAAGAAACATTCTACGTGGCTTGAAATATATGCTAGAATATTAGAATTACTTAAGACTTAACTCTTACTCTTAAGTAATCTAAGAGTAAGAGTAATCGAAGTCCCTCAACTACAGTACCTCAAGAGTGCCTTGCAGTTAGTCTGTCAATACGAGCATCAACTAAGCCCTTCATCTTCATTTTCCTAAAGATGAATGATCTCAGACAGTTCCTCAAATTCTAATACTCATTTGGGGTAAAGTGCTAATGGAGAGTGCATTGTGGACACAGCTTCATCCTTCGTGCGTGGGCAGTTCAGATGTGTATCACCGCAAAAGGAAATGTCGATCCCGAGTACCTGTGGGCCCCAAACATTCCTGAGCAGGATTGTAGACTGTGGACTGTGATTTATTTTTTAAAAATTAATAATTAACCCTCCTTAAACTGGTTTTATTTAACGTGGTCACTGTGTAAGAAAGTACACGACCTTTTAGTAAAAGGACATTTAATTCCCTAATCAATGCCACAGAGACGCTTTCTTGGGTTTATTTCTACCCAGTTCTGAATTATATGTTGATTGTGTATACTGGATGTTTAGTAAGGACTAGGGGACAAAATTAGATGGTATTCTAAATAGCTCATGCCTGGTTTTAATGTCAAGTGGCTTCTATTTTCTGTAATTATCTATGAATTGTGAGTTCTAGGGTATGGCAACTTAGTGTTTTCTGATGATCAGCCATGTCACCATCACTGGGGAGCTTATTAGAACTGCCCCAGCCCAAACTTTTTGAATCAGAATTTGTATTTATTAGGTACATAAAAGTTTAAGCAGCATGTTTTAGACACAGTTTAGACTGAATTATTTGTGAAACTTTGGAAAAACATGGATGCCAAATTTCCATAGTAGATCTACTGAATCAGAACAGCTGGAGTTGCATGCAACGTGCATTTTTTAAAAAACCTCACAGGTCAACTTCGTATGTGTATCTAACATTTCTTCTAAAAGTGAGAAGAAAACTACATAGTAAATGGAAATGCTTTCAGCATGAATTGTCATAAACAGGTATTTAGTTCAAATGGTGGAACTTTTGTTTTTAACTAAGGCAACAAATTTGAGGATTAACTGGAGTTTATAGGTTTGTGTTATTTTTTATAAATTAATAATTAATTTGCATCATTGATAAAAATAAATCAGGGAATAAATATTTTCGATAACTTTTTCCTAATGTGTACAAAGCATTAAAATATCATTAGAATATTTGATTCTGTGTTGTTACATTGGTGGCAAAAGTTCTTTCTGGGATGGCATAAGACTACTACTAAAATTATTCTATAATTTCACGTTTGAACTGTCTCTAGTAAGCATTTATCATTGGAATTTGCCAGAATAGTGGTAGCTTCTGGGTTCTTGCTTTGTTTAGTGTGACAATAACAGAACAAGAACACTAGACATAAATCTTAGTGGGGGTTTTTCATTAAAAAAAAGTGAACTTTTGTAATAATAGCAACCAAATGAGAGCAGTAACAATTTCTCACTTGATTACATCTGGTTTTTCACCTGGCTAAGAATCTATTCTGATAAAAACCCAAAACTTCCAGATCAAAGTTCAGTTTTTGTTTTGTTTTGTCTTTGTTTTTTCTTCCTAAAAAGCTATAATCTAACATTGTGAGTTGTGTGTTTTTTTTTTAAGGAAAGATAGCCTAGGACTGGTTGTTGATTTCATAACCAATTTTCCATTTGCTTTGCTGGATTGTTGTCTTCTGCCCATTTTCTCTATGTAAATTATTTCCAATTCTAGTCTGAAACATTAATTGCTACTTTAATTAATGCATAGTTTACCCTGAGAACGAAATAATTGATCTTATTGAAAAGTTTTTATGAGGTAAAATTGGGGATAACTTTTGGCAACTCAGTGGAATGCAAAATTTGTTTGTTTGTTCCCTTAAAAAAAAAAAAAAAGACAAAACCCTTATAAACACTTTGTGAAGACTCCCAGTCAATGGACAAATAATATGAGGGTTCAGAAAATTGGTAATAAAATGTAAACTCTTTCTGTTAGAAGACTTTGTGAAGCCTGCCAGCCAATGGATAAATAATATGAGGGTTCAGAAAATTGATAATGAAATGTAAACTAACTCTGTTAGTTTCAACTGCAGTGATGTGCAAAATATATTGTGCCTCACCGTATAGCAGAACCGTAGTTTTCTGTGTAGTCATTGGATTGAATACCCAGAAGACATCTGACTTTCTTTCTCTGCTTTCAGACAGCATGGAAAAAGTGGAGTATCCTAATCTCAAAAATCTACAGTAAATTTTATTATGGAAATTGCTTTGTTAACTAACGGTAACAATTCTTGCTTAAGTGGAGGGATTCTCTCAAATGTAATTTTAATATAGTTTTTTTCCCCCATAGAAACTTTTCCATCTTGTTTTGACTCTAGTGTAAATTCAGAACACTTAACTAAATTTCTGACTTGAAGGTAATCTACACTCTCCTCCTATAAGAGAATCCAATTTATGAACAGTAACTGCTAATTTGCTGGATCTCTCCCTCAAAAAATCCTATTGAGTTCCATTGAAAATGGTGAATCCTATTCTTTTTTAAAAAAAATTAGTTTATCTTTTTAAATTAATTAATTATATTTATTTTTTGGCTGCATTGGGTCTTCGTTGCTGCTCACGGGCTTTCTCTAGTGGTGAGCAGGGGCTACTCTTTGTTGCGGTGCGTGGGCTTCTCATTGCAGTGGCTTCCCTTGTTGCAGAGCACAGGCTCTAGGTATGCGGGCTTCAGTAGTTGTGGTGCACAGGCTTAGTTGCTCCGTGGCACGTGGGATCTTCCAGACCAGGGCTCAAACCCGTGTCCCCTGCATTGGCAGGCAGATTCTTAACTACTGTGCCAGTAGACTCCTAGAATAGGAGTCCTGGGAATCCTATTCTAATATTTTTTAAATGGTAATTCACAGTACAGAAGGTACCATGAGGTACCTCCCAAATGTTTTGTAGCATTAAATCGACAGTTATAAAAAACAATGCATAGTTCTGAAGTTAACAGTTTGATGGCACTTCAAAATACAAGCATTGGTATAATTAGTAGGAGTCAGTTAACTATTTTATTAAATTTATCATATATTTATTGAATGGTCTGCTATGTGAAAAACACTGTGTCACATGTATGATTTTGAACCCCTGCCTCTCCATGAGAATACATCGACTATATTCAATAATCCTAAATTCTCATCTATTTTATCTGGAGTTCCACTATGTTAGGGTTCCTAACATAGGAACATAGGAAAATCATGGCATCAATGCAAAGTAATCTGATGATAATTCTAAAGGCTTCTCTAATAAAGTAGCTATAACTATTAGGTTATGTCATTGCCGTTTTGTAATTTATAGGGAGAATATATATTTGGTCTTCATCCATAGTTCCTGGCTCACAGTTCCCAAAAACCTTGGAATTTCCTGAGCACAAGGAGCAATGGGATAAAATTTGGTCTCTTATCCTTAGTTCCTCAGAATACTTTGGGGAAGGTGACTTTTGGATCCCACCCAAAGGTGGGGGCTGGTTGCCAGGAGAACCAACCATGTGATTAGAGAGGAACTTTCAGTTCACCCCACTCCACCTGGGGATGGGGGAGAAGGCCTGGAGGTTGAATTAATCTCCAACTGCCAATGATTTAATCAACCACGGCTATGTAATGAAGTTTCCATAAAACCCCCGAAGTACAGGGTTTGGAGAGTGGGTCTGAGGAGGGCTTGGAGGCTCCGTGCCCTTTTCCTATGCCTTGTGCTAGGTATCTCTTCATCCAACTGTTGATTCATATATTTTAATGTACTTTTTTATAATAAAATGGTAATCTAGTGAGTAAACAGGTTTTCCTGAGTTCTGTGAGCCATTCTAGCAAATTATTGGAACCTGAGAAGTTGGTGGGAACCTCTGATTTATGGTAAGTAGGTCAGAAGTGCAGGTAATAACCTGTACTTGGGATTGGCATCCTGAGTTGGAGGGGGTCATAGGAACCTCCAGTTTATAGCCCTTCAGTTAGAAGCACAGGTAACATCCTGGGCTTGAGATTGGCATCTGAAGCGGAGGACAGTATTGAGGACTGAGCCCTATACGTGTGGAATCTGGTGCTGTCTCTGGGGAGACAGTGTCAGAACTGAGTTGAATTCTTGGACACCCTGCTGGTGCCCTGGAATTGCTTGTTGGTGTGGGGAAGGCTCCACACACATGCAAGTTGGAATTGGGTCCAGGAACCCTTCTGGAATCATATCAAGGAACATTTGGAAGAATTTTAAATTTTAATTGCTCCCTTACTTCTGTTTAAACCCCAGGAAGACTCTGATTTTCTATTATCATTCAAAGTTTCCAAGCACAAATATTCCAAAAACTTGTGGAAAAAGAGAAAAATTATAAAAACAATGGAAGGTAGATAATATTATCTGTTTATGTTAGTTGGGTATAAACAGTTAAATATATTAATTGTTAAGCCAGTTGTTAAGCTATTTAGAGTGTTAGTCAAAGATAAGGGTGAAATGAACAATCTTAAATCAAGAAAAAAAAGGAAACTCAAGGAAAATGAGAAATAATTTTTCTTCAAGTCTTGTCCCATAGTGGAATTATTCTTCTAAAAGCAAAGGATTGAATAAAAAATCCTAAAGTTCAAATTTACCCTTGTAAGATATTGGTTTTCCTCTGAAGGAAAAGGCTGTGGGAACAACACTGCCTCAACCACTAGCCAAAGCATGAACTAGATGACCTAGTAAGGCTTTTCCATTTCTAATTTCTTGATCCTTGTATTCATAAATTTTCCTGTTTAATATTTTTTTCTTTCAATGGGACGTCCAAAAACTCTTGTGAAAAAGGTCCAAGATGGAAATTGCTTATTCATTGATAGTAGGGGGAAAAGAAAACATACTCATTTCACTCTGTTAAGTAGAGACAGTAAATATTCATTCCCTCTTTCATTCAACAAATATTCTTTGAGTGCTTGCTATGTGCCAGGCTCTATCCTATGAGTATGAAATGTTAGCATCCTAATTCCTAATCAACCTAATGCCTTGGTTAAAGAAATAATAATATTAAAAATAATGTGTACACAGCATACTTGATTCTCTGATCCACAAATGAAAAATCAGTGTTAATTACATAAAACAGGGGAGGGTTGCATGTGAGAGGAAAATTCTTGTCCTCAATGATCAACAAATTAATTCTATGTGTGCTGTTATCAGCCCCATTTCCTCATTTTGCAAGTCTTGTAGCTGTGTTCTTTGAGGCTATAGGGGGTGGAGAGTTGGAGAAGACGGTCGATAGGTCTAGCTTTCATGGTCCTATCATGGTCAGTCCCATGTACCTACTCTAATGTTTCCCTGTGTTAGTTCTAGATGTTGAGATCCTTAGGACCTGGAACAAAGCTCAACACCAGGTTGGGAAAAAAGGACATAATTTTCCCTGGATGTGCTCAGGGTGTAGTATTTAAAGTACTCTGCAACTTCTATGGGATGGAAATTGTGCTAGAAACTTGTAATTGAAAGTGAGTAAAGCAGAGGTCAATGCCCTCAAGGAAGCTGCAGTTTAGAGAGGGAGGTGGATATAAATCTAGTCAATTATGATGCAATAAAGTTCTGTACTTACACTTGGAACAAAGGTGAGAATTTTTCAGATCTATTTGGCCATGGGGAAAAAATTAAAAATTACAATCTATTTAATCAATATTGTCAAAAGGTCATTAGATATATTAAAAGTGTGGGAAAGTACTTCATTAAAATTAGAAACTTCTGCTCCCTGAAAGTCAAGGTCAAAAGGATGACAAGCCACAGACTGGGAGGAAATATTTGAAAAATATTTTTTGCAAAAAATAAAGGACTGCTATCTAAAATATACAAAGAACTCTTAAAATGCAATAAGAAAACAAAAAGCCCAATTAAAAAATGGGCCAAAAGCTTTTAACAGACACCTGACCAAAGAAGACATACAGATGGCAAATAAGCATATGAAAAGATATTCTCCCTCATATGTCATCAGCGAAATGCAAATTAAAACAACAGTGAGATACCACTGCACACCTATTATAATGGCCAAAATCTGGAACACAGATGCACAAATGCTGGCTAAGTTGCAGAACAAGAACTTTCATTCATTGCTGGTGAGAATGCAAAATGGTACAGCCACTTTGTAAGATAGTTTGGCATTTTCTTATAAAACTAAAAGTACTCTTACCATATGATCCAGCAATCACGCTCCTTGGTATTCACCCAAAGGAGTTGCAAATTTATGTCCACACGAAAACCTGTACAAGGATGTTTCTAGCAGTTTTATTAATAATTGACAAAACTTGGAAGCAGCCAAGATGTCCTTCAGTAGTTGAATACACTATGGTAGTACATTCAGACAATGGAATATTATTCAGTGCTAAAAAGAAATGAGCTATCAAGCCATGAAAAGACATGGAGGAAAATTAATATTGCTGAGTGAAAGAAGCCAATCTGAAAAAGCTACACACTACATGATCTCACCTATATGACATTCTGGAAAGGACAAACCTAAGGAGACTATAAAAAAGATCAGTGGCTGCCAGGGGTAGGGGAGGATGAGTAGGTGGAACATAGAGGATTTTTAGGGCAGTGAGAATGCTCTGTATGACACTATAATGATAGATACATGTCATTATACATTTGTCCAAACCCACACAATGTACATAAATAAGAGTGAACCGTAATGTAAACTGTGGACTTTGGGTGATTATGATGTGTTAACGTAGGTTCATCAGTTCTAACAAATGTACCACTCTTCTGTTACATTTCGGGGGATGTTGACATTAGGGCAGGCTATGGCATGTTTGGGGACAGGGAGGATCTGGGAAATCTCTGTATTTTCCCCCCTCAATTCTGCTGCGAACCTCAATTCTGCTCTTAAAAAAAAGTCTCAGTAAAAAAAAAAAGTGTGGGAAAGGTAAACAGCAAAAACAGCAACAAACCTATAAATGAATTATTTGCTGTAAGAAATGACAAGTTTTTTAAATTTTTATGTTTAGTATACAATAAACATTAGGTGTCAAAATGTCAAGTTATGACAAGATAGACAACATTGACTTGACAGCATCAAACAGAAAATACACACACACAAACCTCTCCGCTTAGTTAATTGCTGCCAACACAAGGATGCACAGGTTAAAATATCCATATATCAATCGACTTCATGAAACTTAAGTCTTAAAGGGGATGATTTCACAATTAGGGAGACTACATACATATGATTACTTTTGAGATTATTTCTCTACTTAAAACATACTTTGGAAGAAAACATACTCAAAGTATTGCTTTAGTATTTTGTGGAGCACCAATTAGCATCTCCTGGAATTTGCCTTTCTTTGACTTGGGGACAGGAAGAGGAAGGGTCTTATGACTGGAAAGCCAATATGAGCAAGTGTGTGGATGGGGGTTGTGGGAACAAACCACTGCTGCTGAAGGCAAAGAAGCCTGCAGGGAAGGGCGGGGATTTGATGCTCCGCAGGCAGGCAGGGGTCAGCTTGTGGAAGGAACTCAGTGACTTCTTTGCCTTTTATTCCTACTGTTATCTCTGGTGAAATGAAAAGTTCATAATATTTTAGTTGTTTATATTTTCCTACTTTTCTTAGAACTTGCCATATTTCATTATCAGTGGGTTATCTATACATACGCCATACAGATTCATCTAAGAAAATCTTCATTTAAGCCCTTACTATGTTCTAGACAATGTGCTCAACAGTTTACATGCAAGATTATGTTAATCTTCATGAACATTTTGCAGAAGCATCGTTAGTAAACCGACTTTAGAGTTGAGAAAACTGAGGTGGAATCTGTATGTGAATCCTACCTATCTCAAAGTTCATTTTACTTTAGTAATTGGTCTTCATAATGGCATTTCCCCAAGTGTGTTCCTCAGAGGATAAAGCATGAGAAAAAAGCATTCTGTGGTCACATCAGTAGGAGGATCGAGTGCACTACATCTCTCTCTTGAACACTCACAATGCACTTAGGATATTAAAGTCCCTGGGAAGTTCTGAAATAAAGTAACCCATTTCATTGTGTTCATATGAGCATTTCACAAACTGTCAGAGAATTCTTTTTTGTTTTTTTGGTGAAACTTTTAATTTTCGGGACATACTTTGGGAAACTTTGTATATTGGGAGAGTCTTATTAATAAGAACTCAACTTATGTAGAATCCAAGAAACATAAACCTTATTATATACTCTCAAATTAATGTTTGTCAGAATGAGGGTCATGGACTCATTGGGTTGTGAAATCAATGAAGCGGATCCTGAGTAGTATTTGGGAAACAAAACAAAACAAAGCAAAACAAATAAGATAGAAAATATCAGGGTTATTGCATGTAATAAATACTGAATCATGAAAATTTTTACTGGGTCACAGTATAAAATACATTTCTTTCCATGGTCATGGCCAAAAACATCTAAAGAGACTGCTTTTATGAAAGTCACACGAATTGCTTGTTATGCAGGAGTTATGATGATAGCAAATGTCTGAATTTTATGAAATTAACACAAAAAGGACTACAGTAATCACATGGCTAAATACAGTACTTGTTATTGCTTAAAATCAGATAATTTTGGAGCTGAAATATCTCATAGAGGCAAAACCAAAATAGAGTTTTAGTGACTTGTCAAGGTCAGACAGCTGTTAGCTGGGCCTAGAATGCAGGGTTTCTGATTTGTACTCTATAATTCTTTTACTTGTCAGCATAAATTGACATAATTTTTATTTATAGAACACGAGGATTATTTCTTTTTAACAAATAAGAAAACCAGGCACAAAATTCAGCAAATCACCCCCAGATAGTAAGTCAGTGGTAGGTTACAAAAATGCTGAAGGCTTTAATTGAAGGGAGAAAGTAATATAGAGATACTTCAGTGCTGAGGTCTAATTATTATTCCAGCTAATGACTAATTAACGTAATACCCCATGTTACTAGGTGGAGTCATTCAGTTGTTTGGTTTCTCACTTGAACATGTAAGTGTCCTGTATATATGATTCTGAGAAGACTTAGCGGATAACACATCAGTGAACACAAACCCTGCCATGTGTAAGCTAAAGATGCAGACTTTAAATAATGAACCAAAGTATTCCCTCCAAACGCACACCATTTTTAAAAAAGAAAAGGAGCTATGACATATGGAAGCATCCATGAAGCTACAGACAGAAGCTTCTACACATTTTATTTTAGGAAGGCCTCTGAAAGGCTCCTTCCAGTCGAAGCCTTGAAAATTATACCTAAATTTGTGCCTATTCACTCTTCTCTCATGGTCTGTTCTGGGGAGGGAGTGTCAGAAACTGGTCAGTGGAGGTTGGAAATATTTCCTTTTCCACCCCCTCTGCTCCCTGGAAAGCGCCCACAAGCGTCTACTCCAGGGAAGCGGGCCTGCGCTTGGCTTCCAGCAAACCCTTCTCAAGTCTCTGGAGCCCAGGTTGGTGCTATCTCCTCCCAGAAAGCACTGGGCCACAAAGGGCAGAAATCATTTGATAACTTAATCTTGGGGAGAGGAAGAGACGCTGAGGCCTGTGTACTCTAGTGATAAACGGAAGCATCCGGGTGACTCAAGGAAGAGACACGGCATCGTTTAAAACTAACACAAACTAATAAAGCATAAGCAAGAACTGAAAGAGGGTAGGAACCAACCCTACAAAACGTGGTAGGCGGCTGGTGCCCGGAAGGAGGATGACCGCGTCGTTACGACCTGGAGGTTCCAGGGGTTCCCTCCGGGGAGACCCGGCCGGGAGAGCAGGGAACGTAGAGCAGGAGGTGAATTTCCTAAAGCCCAGGACCGACCCTTAGACCCTCCCCCTTCCTATAATTAACTCAAAGCCGGTCCCGCCTGTCTGGGCCGGTGGCTCCCCTGGCCCGCCACCTCCCTTCGCCCATGTCGCGGGGAAGGAGAAGATCCCGGGATGGGGGTGTCGAGCCCGGGCCACTCGAGACCCCTCGCGCGGCTTCAAAGCCTGACCCTGCCTGGGGCCGGCCACGGTCGTCGTCCTCCCCACTCCTCCCCGCTCCTCCCGCGACGGCAGCGCCCGCCCCGGCCGTCCGGGCCGGCGCGGGGGGCGCGGGACCGGGCCCCGAGTGACGTGGGCGCCGCGGCGGGAGGGGCCGCCCGGGGGGCTCCGGCCGCCTTATTAGCGCCCCGCGGGTCGCCGGCAGCGAGCATACGGCCGCTTCGCGAGCAACAGGAGCCGGCGAGCGGCCCACTCCTCCCACCTCCTCCGCCTGCCTCCTCCTCCTCCCCTCGGGCTCCTCCCGCCCCCACCTCTGTGCGAGCGGCGGAATCGCCCTCTCCCTGCTTCTTTCTCCCGCTCCCGCTCGCTCGTCTCTCTCGCTAATACTTCCCCCTGCTGTGCTCCAGGGGACCCAAGCATTCTCAGCGCTAACCTTAGGGACCCATGGTGCTCGAAAAGCCTAGAAAAAGCCGCTTCGGGCAGAGATAGTTGGAAGCCCCTCGTCCCTTCCCCCTCTCCCGGCGCAGCCCATGCCCGGCTCGCAGCACCTTCTCGCTCCTGCACGCTCTGTTTGGGAGGACGGGGTGAGAAGGTGAAGTGGAAAGAACTGCAGAGCAGAGGGGGCCAGTCTCAGAGCTCAGATTTCATTTTCATTGAAGCAAAGCACGGAAGATCAGTTTTCTTCTGTTTGTTTGTTTTTGTTTTAATTCTGCATTTTTTGGTTCTTTTTTCTTTTTTTTTTTTTCAAGAAACTTATTTTGAGGGGGGGTGGGTTTGCTCTGGGCATTTGCTTTGCCCAGTAGTTGAAAAGTGAACTCGACTCGTGATGGTTCTCCTGTCACTTTGGTTGATAGCAGCCGCTCTGGTAGAGGTTAGGACTTCAGCTGATGGACAAGTAAGTGGAAAATAATAACAATAAAAAACTCAAACCCAACCTTTTCCCGAAAAAGTTCCTCCCCTCTTTCCCCTCCTCTCTCTCCTCCTCACCCCTCCCACCCTTCCCTGTTATCTGGTGCATTCACGGACGGTGTTTCGAGGGCTGGGCGCAGCGTGCGGGGCTTTCTGGGGTGGGGGGTTGAATGGCACGGGAGGTTTGGACTCCCACTTCGGGAGCCCAGGCTTGTCACACCTAGGACTTCACTTTGCGGCATTCGGAACAATTCCTGGTGACAAAGTGCAGCCAATTTGCATCCTCGCCGGGCCATCTGGGTTTCCTCTTTCCGGAGGGCGGTCTGGGCGCCTGAATGAACTTCTGGACGCTGGGTCCGGGATCCCAGTGCTCTGGTTGCAGCAGCCGGAGTCGGGTTCGCGGGACTTTCTCTCCTCCTCACTGACTCACAGCTTTTTCGGGCAGCCGGAGGCGGGGGTTTCAGGAAGTCCTTGGGCCGGACAGGGAGCGATCCAGTAGACACGTGTCCTGGGAGGACTGCGGCAGGGCCGGGGTTTGACAGTTGGGGAGGGGGGCCCGGGGACGTTTCCTGCCCTGCGTTTTCCTGGGCAGAGGCTGGAGGCGCCGGCCGCTTTTCTCCCCTCCCCCTCTGCACAACTCCTCCTCTTTTTAAAACGAAGTTGAGTGCAGCTCTGTTTCTTTTCGACCCAGCCCCCGCCCTTTGGAGACTCAAGGTGAAGCCCGATGCTCTCGGAAGAGTCCTTGAGAAGGCTCAGCGGGATGAGCCGAGCCGTTTGTAGTAAATCACATCAGCACAGGGCCGGTGGGACTTTGGGTACAGAATTTCTCTGTGAGTTTTTGTAGCGTCTCGGGTCTGCCTGGTCTGACCATAGGGTGAAAAGTACAGAATTGTCTGGTGGATTCCTGACCTCAAATCTGATGCATCAGGATTTAGACTTCTTTTTGCACGTGTAAATTCAGAGACTTTCTTTTCTACTCCTGACCCAGTACCTGGAGTTTTCAGAAGAGAATATCGAGTGTCAGTATTTATTTTTTGCTGGCTTCATAAATGTTAAATTAAAATTGAAACGAGCAAACGACACCCTGTCCCAAATTATTATTGAATTGGCTCATGCTCCTGTCACAGAACCTCCTACAAACTGAGGTGCAGCCTTTAGGCACCAATCCCGGTCTCCAGCATCTCCTGATTAGCCAGCTCCTGAAAAGCATTAATGGTAGAAATAAAACGCATGAGGTGATAAGATGAAACCCAGTAACTGTTTCTTTTTCTTACTTTTCCCCCTCCTTTCCAGGCTGGTAATGAAGAAATGGTGCAAATAGGTAAGCCTTGTTCTCAGATGTCACTCTTATCTTAGTAGAAAGTAGGGAATGAAGTAAGCGAAGCAAAATATTGTTCCTGAAATTTCTCCCATTGATGGTTAAAGAAACAATTGGTAGTCCAGTAACATTTCTATTCTTCTCTTCCTCTTTCCGGAGGAGGGTGTCACTTTCCTCGGGCTGAGTTGTAGTGATGTAAAAATTCTCCTGCAGTCGGACTTTTCAGGCGTCGATTTATTAACTGTCTTTGGACAAGCCACTGGTAGGTACTGGGAGGGTGATGGAGGGACTGGAAGAAGATATGGAGATAAATTAAATCAACGTTTGTAGCATTAAGAGGAGCAAATCTGATTAGAAGAGAAAGTGTAAGAATGCTACAAAGAAGAGAAAAATGAAGCACAGATGATGGACAAGTTTTCTCTTAAAATTTTTCCAGCTTTGAATAATCCCTCTGATGGCTTTTCTTATGCCATCTGCTTTGAAATAGTTATCTACTAATGTGTAAGATATTGTTAGGCCTTTTGCAGATAACATCTAAAACCTCGGTATTGCCTGACGATATGGGAATTATTCCCATTTTATGGGTGAGGACACTGAGGCTCAGAGAGTGTGACTTGTAACATGTCCTCCAAAGTCCATGGTCTTTTTTGAAGCTGTTTATAATAATGTATTTGTTCTGAATGCAGAAACTGAAAGTCATCTGTCAAGAAGCTAGGCTCCATTCAGTCTTTTCATACACATTTAACTTGGGTTACTTTAAAAGATGATTTTCCTTTTGGCAGAGTGTCAGTCTCTGTAAATCGTGTATTTGTCAGGTGATATGGTAAAGTCATCTTTTACATGAAAAGATTTTGTTACTGCAGAAGTAGTTACAAATCTTTGCCCATGTGCTGTGTGCCGGGCACAGTGCTAATTGCTTTATGTGCCTAATGTCATCTGTTTCTCACAGCTGCACTAGGGGGTAGGGACACATTGTGCCTATTTTAGATTTGAAGGAAATGAAGCTTGAGAGGTTACACAGTAACCTGCTGTAGTGCATAGTGGAGAGCTCAGGGAATTCCATACTTGTAAACTAATGGAGGGACCCCAAGATCCAGGCCCAGAATATCTGTTTGTAGCCATATGACATCGTGTGTCAGAATGCTCCCTTCTTACTCAGTGCTTAGCATTGTTGGAACTCCTCCACAAGCTTAGACCTCCACAGGAAGTGCAGGACAGACAGGAGGAAAGTGACTGAGAACTGCATTGAAAATACAATGTCTATGAAGAGACATTTGTCATTTGTAGTTGATAGCATTCAGCCAGCAACATGTATCTTTTTATTTTTTTTAATTAATTTATTTACTTTTGGCTGTGTTGGGTCTTTGTTTCTGTGCGAGGGCTTTCTCCAGTTGCGGCGAACGGGGGCCGCTCTTCATCGCGGTGCGCGGGCCTCTCACTGTCGCGGCCTCTCATTGCGGGGCGCAGGCTCCAGACGCGCAGGCTCAGTAGTTGTGGCTCACAGGCTCCATACGCGCAGGCTCAGTAGTTGTGGTTCACAGGCTCCATACGCGCAGGCTCAGTAGTCGTGGCTCACAGGCGTAGTTGCTCCGCGGCATGTGGGATCTTCCCAGACCGGGGCTTGAACCCGTGTCCTCTGCATTGGCAGGCAGATTCTCCACCACGGCGCCTCCAGGTAAGCCCCAACATTTTTTTTTTTTTTTTTTGCAGTACGCGGGCCTCTCAGTGTTGTGGCCTCTCCCGTTGCGGAGCACAGGCTCCTGACGCGGAGGCTCAGCGGCCATGGCTCACGGGCCCAGCCGCTCCGCGGCATGTGGGATCCTCCCGGATCGGACCGGGGCACGAACCCGTGTCCCCCGTATCGGCAGGCGGACTCTCAACCACTGTGCCACCACGGAAGCCCCCAACATGTATCTTTTTGTTGTTGTTGTTTTTGCGGTACGCGGGCCTCTCACTGTTGTGGCCTCTCCCGTTGCGGAGCACAGGCTCCTGACGCGCAGGCTCAGCGGCCATGTCTCACGGGCCCAGCCGCTCCGCGGCACGTGGGATCTTCCCGGACCGGGGCAGGAACCCGTGTCCCCCGCATCGGCACGCGGACTCTCAACCACTGCGCCACCAGGGAAGCCCCCAACATGTATCTTTTTGTTGTTGTTTTTGCGGTACGCGGGCCTCACACTGTTGTGGCCTCTCCCGTTGCGGAGCACAGGCTCCTGACGCGCAGGCTCAGCGGCCTTGGCTCACGGGCCCAGCCGCTCCGCGGCACGTGGGAACTTCCCGGACTGGGGCAGGAACCCGTGTGCCCCGCATTGGCAGGCGGACTCTCAACCACTAAGCCACCAGGGAAGCCCCCAACATGTATCTTTTTTTTTTTTTTTGCGGTAGGCGGGCCTCTCAGTGTTGTGGCCCTTCCCGTTGCGGAGCACAGGCTCCTGACGCGCAGGGTCAGCGGCCATGGCTCACGGCCCCAGCCGCTCCGCGGCATGTGGGATCCTCCCGGATCGGACCGGGGCACGAACCCGTGTCCCCCGTATCGGCAGGCGGACTCTCAACCACCGTGCCACCAGGGACGTCCCCAACATGTATCTTTTTTTTTTTTTTTTTTTTTTTGCGGTACGCGGGCCTCTCACTGTTGTGGCCTCTCCCGTTGCGGAGCAACAGGCTCTGGACGCGCAGGCTCAGCGGCCATGTCTCACGGGCCCAGCCGAACCGCGGCATGTGGGATCCTCCTGGACCGGGGCACGAACCCGTGTCCCCTGCAGCGGCAGGCGGACTCTCAACCACTACGCCACCAGGGAAGCCCCAGATTTTTCTTTTAACCAGTCTTCAAACAAGTAGGGAAAGAGAGCTGTGTTACTTTTTATTTCTTAAACATTTGATTGCTTAAACATACCAACATTTCGATATGTAAATTAAAAAACTATTTTAAGATTACTCATTCTACAAGGAATAAAATATATTGCTTTGATTAAATTTTCAGATAGACCCAGCATGCTCATATGTAAGAGGCCCTGGGTTAGACTTTGGGTCCAGTCCTTTTGCTAATATAAACTACTTTGGTAGTTCTTGTCCTCAGGGAAGAAAGTAGTACAGGTCTGGTTTAATTTGGTAAGAGGGAGATGAGTAACAGCACTTAAGAGAAGAGGGCAGGGCACTCTTAGGTTGTGTTGCTGAAGATTTATCTGCTCCCAAGTTCCTCTGCTTTATGAGATTTCTTTCTTTTATTATTGTCATTTTTATTTACCAT
This sequence comes from Tursiops truncatus, assembly GCF_011762595.2. Classification (NCBI taxonomy): domain Eukaryota; kingdom Metazoa; phylum Chordata; class Mammalia; order Artiodactyla; family Delphinidae; genus Tursiops; species Tursiops truncatus. The sequence continues at coordinate 88,641,235 of NC_047038.1, read as the reverse complement.
TTCCGAATTGAGTTAAGGGAAGAAATAAAGATAAAAATAGATTTGACTCATGAGTCTTGTGATAGCAGAAGTGTACCATTTGGCTTTGGGTTATAATCATTTATGTTGTTCTTAAGAGGGATTTAAAAATATATTTAAAAAATTTGATGTGCAATAATGAGATTCCTTTCCCCTGTCCCCATGCATCAAGGGATTGCTAACCTGGAGTTTTGGTAAATGTACTTTTCTACATACAGTTAAGTAATTTTTTTCCAATAATTGATTGAAAAGTAGTTTTATATAACTGCCTGGAGGTGCTATTTGATCAATGACACAATAAGGAAAAAGTAATAAGGTTTGTAGAATTAATGAATTTATATTTATTGATCTACAAATTGGCTAGAGAAGATTCCATGTTTCTGAATAATTTGTGAATAATTTAATGTCTCAAGAAGAGGTAAGTATAATTTAGTAACACACCACAAATTGTTAGGAAGCTAAATTTAAAAACTCCTTTCTATTGAGATATAATATACATGCAGCGTGGTGCGTATAAGTGTACACCTTGCTGATTCTTCACGAAGGGAACACTTCTGGGTATCCAGCACCCGGATTGATAAGAACATTACTAGTACTTGTGCCACTTTCCTAGCAGGATTCCCACACAAAAGGTGACTTGTAACAGGATAAATTAATTTTGCCAGTTTTAAGTTCTTTTTATAAATAGAAAAACAATACATACTTTTTTAGTATTTGGCTTAGGAGACCAGTAAAAAATATATATCTGATATGCTCCAACCCCCTAGAGTAGAGGGCAGTCTGTGATGGGGGCAGGTTAGAATATATATATATATATATATATATATATATATATATATATCACCTATGAAGTCTGTAGTACCGGATGTGACTTCTTTGCTTTTTTCTCCACCCAGTGGAAAAATGTCCTCTTGGTGTGTGACTCTTGGGAAAACGGGCAAATAGGTTTTGAACTATCACCGAATTCTCTGCTCCCTTGTCAATCAGAGAGGAGCTATCTACCTACCTATCTACACCCATGTATACATACACACACCCATGCATACATGTATACACAGTATATACATACACCCATACATACATATACCCACACATATGCACATGTATACATGCATGCATACATACATATAGGTGCATATGCGAATGTGTATGTAATGTGTATATATGTGTAAATGTGTTTCATGAGATTGGTAGACTACTTCTGTGACATATCAGGGAGCTCTTTCATTTCTGACTCAGAATATGGCCTTGGTAGGATGCCTAGGGTAATTGTGGGTAGCTGGCTGGCTGGCCTGATTGGGTAAGGAGGTTTACTCTGTGACACATGTGGCTTAGGAAATAATCATAGTTCTGTAGAAATTGGAGAATCCAAAAAAGAATTCTCTGAGTCCTTTTGTTTCATAAGCCACGCCTTTGAGATTACTTGAGTGTTATCAGAGGAAAAATCATTGTTAAGGCTTTGGTGTTCAGCTGTCTTCCCTCTCCCACCCCCGCTCTTAGAATTGGGGCATATCCATCTTTCTCTGCCCTATTTCTGTTTCCCAGTTTCAAATTTCATTGCATTTTATTCTTAACCAAATAAAGTTGCTAATTTGTCCTCTCAAATATCTCGTTTCCTGAGAAATAATTTTTCATCATTTTCAGGTACTTGTTTGGTTTTCAAGGTGTAGTGTGTCACTGTACCTTCTCCTTGGTATAGAATAAGTGTTTCCACTAGCGTAGCCCTTGAGAGAGCAAAGACTTTGTCTTGATGACTGCTGTATCCCCTGTACATAAAACAGAGCTTGGTACCTTGTGGGCTCTCAAATATTTGTTATTCAGTGCATAGATCTAGTAAGCAGGTTATTATCTTACTGGGATTTGGCTGTGTTCTGATATTCCTAAAATGCTCTTGTTCTGTGCTCCTGTCCAGGTTTAATTGGTCCCCAGGAAAATGAGGATGGTGACAATGGCTATACAGTTAATTATTCAATGTTATCAAGACTCCTTGTGACTTCCTGTTTCACCCCACAAAGCCAGGGACTTAGGCTTATCAGTTTTTTATGCTTTTGTGTTTGTGCTCAATAAGTATTTGTCAAATTGAATAGAATTATGTGCAGGTTTGGAATGTTCACTAATTTTGCTCTAAAGTCAGTCTGGGATAAGTTGCCATGTTGCCGGCATCAGTGGAAATAAGAAGCTAAGATTGAAATCTGTCAATCCGGTTCGCCAACAGCAATACTAAAAGATGTGGTCTAAAGCAAGTTTAAAGGGATCCCTTGTAAAATTTAGAATTTCAGCCACCTAAGCCATTGTTCTTCCCTGGCACTAAAGATCATACACTTGACTTTACTGATTTAGCTCCCACCTCTCCATAGAGCATCATAATGATTAAAGTTAAATGCTTTAAGCTTCTTAGATGAAGATGTTATTAAATGCAGCATGTTACCTATCACCAGCAACTTACTGCTGGTTAGCTGAACTATTCCTTCCCCATACTTTCACTGTTTTCTTTTTTCATGGTACCAAATAATCATAATATTGCTCAGAAATGTTAAGAAATCTTTAAGGTCATCTCTGTTTCCAGGACGATTATCTTTAAGCATTCTTTGCTTATGGGTAGCCAACCAAGATTACCTTGGAAATCCATTAGGGACAATTCCAAATTGCCTGCTAAAATCATGAGTAGTTTCAATATAAAGAGTTTGGTTATACTGCTTGGACTGGATCTATTGACAGTGAAGACTTAAATGGAACCCTACTGCTTCCTCAAAGAGGATTGTTATTACCAGAATTTTGAGAACGCTTTCCTCAGAGTTCCTCTAATAGAAATCAGCTTTTACTTCTAAGCTGTGCTACTTCTATTATAAATTGTTGAGTTAGTCTTTTTAATTAATCAGTTTTTGTTCTGATTATAGATGCTTTACATGTGCCTTTTATAGTTATCTTCTATTTCTGTATCCCCCAGATTTTTGACAATCATCCCAAATATCAAACTTTTGTTATAATTTAGCATATTCTTATTCAGTCTTCTTTTAATACACAGATTATGGGGTTTTTATTGGATACCTGATTTTGTTTGGTTTAATGTTTTAATGTAATTTTCCATATCATTACAAACTCCTCATAAACATCATTTTCATCCCATCATATACTAATAATCCTTATTTTATGTAATAATTTCCCTAATGGTATCCATTTTCTCATGATAGTGAACATTGCCACACAGTGTTGTATATAGGTTATTGCCCATTTTTCCAATGATTCCTTTAGGAGAGCGCCCTAGAAGTTGATTACTGAGTAAAACCAAATTAACGTGATACATTTTGACAAATGCATGACTTTTGAAGATGTTTGTAGGACGTGAATTCCTAGTAGCAATATATAGGAAAGTGTTGATTTAAAATATTTTAATTTTAAATTAGGTTTGGTTCTGCTCTTCTTGACATTTGAACATAATTTTTAAATATTTGCTTATGCAATCTCTGAAAGATGCAATGAATTAATCATTTTCTAGTTACCACGTACCTCAAAGTATGAACCATTGTATTATAAAAATATTTTGTAATTTTATCAGTACCCTAAGAAGATTTGTCCACCTCATAGAACAGAATTTGAGAGTTGTGTATTCTTTAGAATGGATAGTAAAGCGTGGGAAAAGTTTCCTAGCTTAGGAATCTCTGTTCCCACATGTAATTCATCCATCCTAATTTTCCGAATGCATTTACGTGACTTTGCTGACTAACTATAAATCCCTAGAAGAGATTTTGTGGTAAAATGTCAGTCTCTTGTTTATAAAATGAGTGCCACAAATTCAGCATGATGAATCTTTATGGAATTTAGAACAAATTGTGAGCAGCATGAAACAGCCTGTCTTGTTCTTGAAGTGACTGATAAAACAAAAATAGTATTTAGGAAACTTGTAGAAAGTAAAGTAGGATTAAACATATGAATCTTCAAATATTTAGATAATCACATTTCCTACAATTTTTCTTCATATTTAGTACATATATTTTTATATGTACTAATGCACACAAATAAAAAGAATGATTGAAATAATTATTCATATGAATTTGTGTTCTCTTTCTTTTATATGTAAAGACCTCTCTTTTTTACATGTAGAGTCCATTCCTTAATCTAAAAGCTAACCAGTGTATGCATTAGAGGAACTATTAATATTCATTGCCTCTCCTCCATCAAATGGTCAGGGGCACAGACTCTGTTTACCGTGTGGTTTAAAATCCTGACTGCAACACTTTCTAGTTGATGACCTTAACCTCTCAAAGCTTCATTGTCTTGTATGTGACATAGACATACTACTCTTACTTACTTCACAGAGTTTTAAAGGATTCATAAAATGCTGGCACATGGTAAGCAAGCTAGAATAATAGGTATTATTATTAGTGTGTCTTAGTCTTGTGCTTTTAAAATTTATTTATTATTTTATTTAATTTATTTATTGTTTCTGGCTGCATTGGGTCTTCATTGCTGCGCACAGGCTTTTCCCTGGTTGCGGCTAGTGGAGGCTACTCTTCATTGCGGTGCATGGGGTTCTCATTGCGGTGGCTTCTCTTGTTGTGGACTACAGGCTCTAGGCGCGTGGGCTTCAGTAGTTGTGGCTTGCGGGGTCTAGAGCGCAGGCTCAGTAGTTGTGGCGCACGGGCTTAGTTGCTCCGTGGCATGTGGGATCTTCCCGGACCAGGGCTGGAACCCGTGTCCCCTGCATTGGCAGGCAGATTCTGAACCACTGTGCCACCAGGGAAGCCCAGTTTTGTGCTTTTAAAAAACACTTTTACTCAAGGAGAGCTGCCTCATTCTAGTCCATACATTTCTGATAGGTCTGCCTGCCACTGTGGCTTTTCAGTCACCTTAATTTAGTGTGTCATGGACTTGTACACTATCCAGCCACTCAGCTCACCATGTGACAGCTCTTTAAAGAGTTCTATTTTCATGTATTATCTTCATGTTGGTATCTCAATGTAGTGTTGCTTAATTCATTGGAATATAGCAGTAGAGGGAGGAGTTGAGTAAGGAATAGTGCAAAAAGTTATTCCACACCAACTATATTTTGTGTATACTGGACATAATTCTTTCTTTTCTTTTCATCTTATTTATTGAAATTCCTTCTTTCCATTTCATTGAGAGAATGTTCCTGTATTAATCGTGACTCCTTTGGATGCAAATAACAGGAACCCAGTTGACAGTGGTTAAGGAAGACAAAATTGATCAGGTAATCAAAGTCAGGTATAGCTGGATCTAGGGCTCAAATAATGTCAGGAATCAATCTCTCTCTCCCCTCTTCCTCCTTCCCCTCTCTGTCCCTCCCTCCTCTTTTCCCTCCCACCTTTCTTTCCTCCTTCTCTCCCTTTCTTCCCTCTTTGTTTCTCTCTTACTATTCCTCTGGGTTGGCTTTATTTCTCTAGTAACATAAGATCGTGACTATCCAAGTTGTGGCAAAGACTGTCACCAGCAACTCTAGGCTATCATTACCCCACTAGACAGAACACTTCTGTTCTGGCTGCTCCAGTTAATAGCTCCTGGTAGGGCATTTATTGGCTACCTGGCTTGAGTCATAAGCTTATTCTCAAACCATGAACTGTGCTCAGTGATGCAGTGCTCTGATTAGCCTGGATTGAGGTGTTTCACTCTTGACTGACAGGGACTGAGAGTGGAGTGTGAGATGGTTAACCTGAGGGAAAACTGGGGTTCAGTTAAAGGACAAGGAGGGACGGATGCTGGGCGGCACACGTGTGTAGTAACGTCACAGCTGTGAGGACTTCCGCCACATTGATGGGAGCTGTTGGCTGTGGCAGGCAGAGGAGTGGACCCCCAAGATGTCTGTGTTTGAATCCCTGGAACTTGTAAATACATGACATGGCAAAGAGGAATTAAGTCTTCAGGTGGAATTAAGGTTGCTAATCAGTTGACCTTAAAATAGGGAGATTATCCTGGATTACCTGTTGGAAAGTCCTTATAGATGGAAGGGGGAGGTGAAAAAGACTTGGTTTGATGTTGCTGGCTTTGAAGATGGAAGGAGGGAACCTTGAGCCAGCGAACGCAGGTAGCCTCTGGACGTTGAAAAAGGCAAGGAAGCAGATCGTTCCTAGTGCTTCCAAAAGAAATGCAGCCTGCTGACACCTTGCTTTCAGCCCTGTGCAACCTATTTCAGACTTTTGACCTCCAGAACTGTAGGATAACGTATTCATGTTGTTTCAGGTCACCAGGTTTGTGGCAGTTTGTTACAGCAGCAATAGGAAACTAAAGCAGCAGCCTAGTGGACTGTCCTGGTTTCTCATACTTTTTGTCAAACCATAAGCCAGACTATTTTAGATTTGGAAAATATAATTACCACAAGTAAAGTTTCAGGGAAAACCTTTAAAGCTACTATCCGCATTTCTTATCTGTCATATTTTCCCCAGCCTTTGGCCCTAGGGACAAATGCTAATTTTCCTGGCTTTAAATTCTAGACTCAATATTAGTCTTCAAAAGTATTATCCATCAAAAAATTGTAAGACATATGAGAAATATTAATTTTTAGAATGTCTAATATTGCTCTTGAGTCTGTAAAATGTCCAATGATGATAAATATAACCAGTGGAAGTGCTTCTTTAAAAACTAAGATTGGAATGTTAAGTGTTTGGCATTTGGGCCTCACTTAAAAAAAATAAATCTCTACTTGTTATCCTGTTATTGATTATTTGATCATTTTAAGATGCAAACAAAGAAAATACTTGGATATTTTTCTTTAAAACAGTTTTCTTAAAAGATCTCCTCTTACCTGATTTCATGTCCTGGAATGCTGAAGAATGTGCTGTTCTTTCCTAAATGACTCTCTTGAACATAAACATTGTGCAATTGCAACAAATATTTATGAAAAAGCCAGATTAAAAAAATGAGAAGAATTTTAAAGTTCACAACTATTTGTTCTTTCTTAATAATGAGTAAAAGCAAAGCACCTCCCCCCTCCACCCCCCAAATGGCTATGAAAATAGGTTTGCAACTAAAATAAAAGACATCAAAGTGTTTCTCTGCCTTGTGGTGATAAGAGCCTAGAGGAGATGAAGTGAGGAAAAAGGAATTTGGCTGCATTCAGAATTTCAGCATGTGTCAAAAGTAATTTTTAATTGCCTTTGAGAGAAGATGTGTCCCCTTCTCCGTCAGCGTTTACAGCTTTGGTGAGCCCTTTGGCATGTGATGTCCTTTTTAACGTCCACTCTTCACCCCACTCACATCTTTCCTGGAGCAGCTGGCTCCTCTCATTTCTGATGAAAGTCATTCTCTTACCCTTGGCTCAGGATTTGGAAATGTTGTTGTTGGAGCTGCTTCTTTAGCAGATCTTGAAAATGCTTATTTGATTTCATTCTTGTGGCCGGATTGTTGCATACTGAGAATTTATACCTGATAAAGGAAATTGCCTGTGTGACTGCCTCTAGTGTAGAGCAATCAGCCAATTCTCGGGAGAGATTCCCAGTCTCTGGGTTGGGTAATGGAGCATATGGGTTGTTACAGCCAGTCTAGACTTCAGGCCATTTGTTGACATGGAGCTTAAGATCCCTTCTAACCACTAGAAACACTATATTTGTGTGAGACTGAAATGGGGAGAGGCTTGAGGGGTGCTGGGACACGGAAGGAATCTGATATTGACTTCCTTCGTGTACAGCTCTAGCTAGATGATGATGGTGATGGTGATAAGAACACCAGCTAATTTTTCATTTATTGAAATGTTATTAGATGGACTAAGCCCTTTATGTGCCTTATCTCTTCTTCCTATTTTACAGGTAACCTGTCTGAGCCTTAATTTTCATAATTTCAAGCTCATGTGCCAAAGAGCACATGAGATTGAAACCAGCCTTCAAATGCAGTGCTTTTTGACTCCAGACCTTTAGTATTCAACCATCATACCCCACCCCCTTCTTTGCTTGGAAATTAGAGCCACATTGCATCAATCACAAGTATTCCAATATTCTGTGTGCCTGGGGTAGATTTGGTCTTAATTAGATCAGCTAAAAATTGCCGTGATATATGAGACTTTGTACTGCAGCCATTTTAGGTCCTAGCAATGTTGATTGTACTACTGAAGACTTCTCTTCTCTTGCTGTTCTAGAGTGTGGTCTTTGTAATGTGCTGGGGACATCTAGTCTCTTCTAGGAAACATTTGTGTAGTGTTCTACAACATACTTAGAAGGATACCAACCTGCCTGTCCTCCGTTGTGAGCATATGTGACTGAATGCGTGAAGGAGTATAGATGATCCCAAAGCCTGGGCTACAGGGTGATGCTGTGACAGCACTCCTTCCCAAGAATCCCCACTTCCAAAAATAGCCATTAATTTCTCTTTTCCCCAAAGACTGATGTACACTGGGGACATTTAAACACATTTAAGAACACACCTCTGCCCCAAAGAGCTTAAAATCTCTGAAAGGACAAGACATAAACATATAATTTTTCACCCATAGGGATTTTTATAACTGTTATGCAGGCAGTGCACGACAGTCAGAGCTAGGAAGTTTAGACCCTGAGGTCTGCACTTTAGGCAGTTTAACAGGGCAGGTTTCATGGAGAAGATGGGGCTGGGGAAAGGCCGTGAGGGCCGGGTTAGATTTGCATACATGGAGAGAAAGCAACAGACCTCTCCCCCGGTTGATGCAATAGAGTAGGGCTCTAAAGGCAGGAGTGATTAAGCTAGTGAGCACATTAGAATGTTTCTTTAGGTTATATGGGAGATGATGTTGAAAAGAAATTAGGGACAGAATGCAGAGGGCCTTAAATGATAAAGTTAAGTTTTGATTTGGGTTAAATTACCTAACTTTGAGTTTAGTTTCTTATGTGTGAAGTGAGGGGAATTGATTAGTGGATGGTCTTTCAAGCAATTTTCAGGTCTGACATGGAAATACAAATATCAATTTTCTGAATTTATTTTATCCTAAAGTAATGATGAGCCAGTTGAAACTCTTCATAAAGAATAACAGGGTAATATTAATACCTAACATTTATTGAGCACTTACTATGTGCTGGATACTGTGTTAAGCACTTTGGATTAGGCCGTTTAATTTTTACAAGTCTATGAACTAAATGCTGTTGCCCTAATTTTTTCAGGTGGGTACTGACATAAAAAGTCTTAAGTGACCAGAATCACAAAGGTAGTGAGTGGTAGAACCTAGGCATATTAGACATAAGACTTCAAAACAATTTTTCTGGCAGTAATTTAGAAAATATTCTGATACAATGTATACGGCATTTGGTAGTGAGAAATTATATGTGGGGCATATGGACTTGGTACTTGCAGCTTTTCAGTGTGAGGTGATGAGAACTTGAAGGTGATTGGAAGAAAGGGGATTAATTTGAGAGAGATTTTAAGGTGAGATCAGTAGGACTTGAATGATACAAAGTGGGGAAAAAGTTGAAATGAAGTCAGTTTTTTTTAGCGTGGGAGTTTGGGAGAATCAGCGCATCATGAACAGAAATAGTGAAGTCAGGAAGACAAGGTGAATACTCAGGTGAAAATGAGAAGTTTGGTGTAGATATTTTAAGGGTGAAGAGAGGGTATGACACCTTCTTCTCAGCACAGTGAAACTAACCCATTCAGCTTTCAGTTTGAGGCAACTTTTCTTTTCCTTTAACCTGTATTTACTGAGGGTCTGTTATGTGTAAGTATCATGCTAAAACACAGACATGTGTAAATGGTCCAAAGCCTCAGAAATGAGTAAAATTTGGAAACTATTAGAAAAGTCTAACATGGCTGACATTAAAACAGAAAGTCTGACTAGCTCAAAGGTCTTTAAGTATATGGAAGCACAGAACATTGGGTCCTTAAATCCTTTGATGTAAGTTGTGTGCACTATTTGTGTGTTTGTGTGTGAAAAGAAGTACATACATATCACACATACACACATGCACAGATACACAAGAAGGTGGTTTTTTTCATGCAGTGCAAGAAGGGAGAAGTCATTATGTTAAACTCTAGAATGAGGAATTTAGATATGAAAGAATTCCCTGACCAGGAGAATTGTTAATGTTATCATTAGACTGACAGCGAAGATGTGACAGTACTTTTTCTTATAGGTAGTTCAAGCTTTTGAGGAGGTCCTCAATTAAACATACCCCGCTGACCTGCCTGGGTTCTGAACACGTTGAGAAATAGAAAATCTAAAGACACAGTGAAAATATCTCTTACAAAAGAGGCTGGGGAGAAGCACAAGGCTCTCACCTGGGCAGGCAGTGGGCTGGCGGACCGGGCACCCCACCCAGTGTGTGTCAGGTCCACTGGGCTGAGACAGAGCCTGCTGCTGGGGAGGTAGAAGAGAACGGCGTCCTTATCAGGATCGTTCCCAGGCCAGGAATGATGATGAGGGAGTGCTGAGCTTTGCAAACCGCTTATTTTTCCCAGACTTGCTAATCACATCCGTCATGCTTCTTCACTGGAGAAGGGTGAGTTAAGGGGGACGGAGAGGCCTAAATACTCAGAGAAAAATCTCTCCTCCCAGAAGGCGGGAGTAGGTGAAAGGTACTGCACCTCTAACTTAAGAAAACATGACTTCTTCTACTTGAGATGTCTTAATTGTAAGAAAGAGGCAAGGAAGAGATGATCTTTCAAGGTCTTGTTCATCTTTGACCTGTAGAGTTATAATTCTGTGACTATCTAGAGGGATGCAGAGTGGGGCCTAATCTCCTGCCTCTGGTTCCTAAGCACAGGGGCTCTGTGTCTGCATTCCAGGAGGTCTGTTTCAGTGGTTAGATCCATGTTTGTCGTTGTCCTTAGTAGCTTAAAATGTAAGTTTGGGATACTATGAAATGTTTGATTTAAAGGCCAGCAGGAATGGTGAGAAATACACCCAACGTTTGCAAGCAAATTCGGGCAATAGAGGTGTATGACAACTTGTGTGGTTTGCTGTCAGCAATCGCTGATGGTAAATTACTATTTGGGGAAAAGAAGATGCATTCTAATTTTAGATACTCCGTCAGGCTAAACTGCTCTCATTCATTAATTCACATATATTTACTGAGTGGCTTCAGAGTCAGTTTCTGGCACTGGAGAACTATAGTGAAGAGAAAAGATAAAAATCCCTGCCCTGGTGAAGGGATATGCTAGTAGGTATAAAGAAACAATGAACAAATAAACATATAAATAAGATTTAGAGTATGTGAGATGGTGACAAGTTTTGTGGAAGTAAAATGCAGAAGGGAGATAGTAATGAGACAGTTACTGGGGGCAGGAAAGACCTTAATGCGAGGGTCAAGTTTAAGCAAACACCTGAAGGAATGGAGGGGTGAGCCACGCAGCTGTCAGGGGGAAGGCACTTTGGCAGAGGAAATGGTGAGCACAATGACCTTGAAATGTGAGAATTCCCAGTGCTGGCCCTTGTGAGCCATTTTTCTCTGAGTGGGATGGGTTTTGAGGAGAAGACATGATCTGTCATTGGCTCTGTTTTAAGGATAACCTGTGAAGGGGAAGATGGTGGTTTGGACTAGGGTAGAAGCAGGGGAGGTGGTGAGCAGTGGTCAGAGTCTGGAGATATTTTGAAGATAGGGTCAGTAGAATTCGTTAAAAGATTTGATGTGTGGTGTGAGAAGAATTAAGGATGGTTTAGTCAAGTTTTTGGTCTGAGTAACTGGGAGGATAGCGTTGCCATTTACTGACAGGGGCAAGGAGGTGCAGGTTTGGAAGCAGGAAGGTAGGAAGTTTACTTTTGGAAGTGCTGAGGTACCTAGTGAATATCCACAGGGAGAGGATCCAGTGGCAATTGACTAGACGAGGGAAGATCTTATGGAGGAAGCCTGGGCTGGAGATGTATGATGGTGAAGGTATTCAAAGTCAGGAGACAAGATGAGTTCACCTCATCCTGGGAGGGTAGATGCAGAAGAGGAGAGTCTGGGACCACGTCATGCAACACTGCAGTGTGTTCAGGTCATGAGAATAAAGGAACGTGAGGAGGGAGAATGGGAAGGGGAGACCACTGAGGAGAAGAGGAGAACCAGAAGAGAATGGTGTCTAGAAGCTAAAGAAAGGAAGTATTTTAAGAGGGAAAGAGAAATAGAGTCAGATGCTGCTAATAGGGCAAGTAAGAAGATGGAGTCTCGACCATTGGTGTCAGCAACATGGGGTTACTAGTGACCTTGACAAGAGCGTGATTGGAGTGGGTTCAAGAAAGAACAAGCGTGGGAAGAGAGGAATTGGAGATATCTAATATACTCAATTTTTAAAAAGTGTTTTGCTATAAAGGGCAGTGAAATAATGGGAACTTAGCTAGAGGCAGATGTGGCATCAAGAAAGTTTTTTGTCAAAGATGGAAAATATGGCAGCTTATTAATTTACTGGTGGGAATGATCTAGTGATGGGAAAATTGATGAGGAAAGAAACTGAGGGCAATTGCTGAAGCCGTCTTGCAAAGGCAAGAGGGGCTAGGATGTGTACATGAACGGAGGCTTTGCTCTTAGGTAAGACAGAACCGCAGACAGTTCATCCATACTACCGGGGTCGGTGGGGGGAGGTGGGAATGGACCAGACAGGCACAGGTGCCAGTGGGTTGTGCAAAATTCACTGCTTCTGAGTTATGCTTGGGTAATTAGTGACCACAGTGTGGCTTTACAGTGGCCCCAGCTTTCTGTGCTTGTGGAACTTACGGCTCACACAAACCTTTACATGCCTATTGCTGTGGCCCTTCAGCCACCCCAGCTGACAATTGTATAGTTTCATATTTTAAAATTGCGCCTGGGCACTATTTTAGTAAGTGACTAATTTACATTTAAGTTAAAGTAGTTAAAATTTACTGAATCCTCTGGATAATCTCATTTAAACCTCTCATCAAACTTATGAAGTTGGAACTATTACTAACCTCTAGTTAACAACTGAGGATACTAAGCCTAAAGAAAAAATAAAGAACTTGCTCAAGTTCAGGTGTTGACTTTTCTGCTTTCTGGCACTGTAGTCTCTTCCTTGACCATAGGCTGTATTGCTTTGTGGAAGTATTTGGGCCTGTGAAATGTGTCATTTCTGAAAGCAGTAAATTAATGTTGGTTTGCATATGTGATTGTAACCTGAGATTAAATACTTTTGATAGCTTTGAGCTTTATCCACCACCTCTTTATTTTTCTCCCCAAGACCAAGAATTTAAGAGCCTTTTAAAATAATTTTTTTTTTTTTTTTTTGTGGTACGGGGGCCTCTCACCGTTGTGGCCTCACCTGTTGCGGAGCACAGGCTCCGGACACTCAGGCTCAGCGGCCATGGCTCACGGGCCCAGCCACTCCACGGCATGTGGGATCTTCCCGGACCGGGACACGAACCCGCGTCCCCTGCATCGGCAGGCGGACTCTCAACCACTGCACCACCAGGGAAGCCCTACAATAATTTTTGAAGGTACAATACAGGAAAAATAGGTTGGCTGGCTGCAGGTAGGCAGGATGTCATCATTCTTGTGGTAGTTTTCCTTAAAATCAGATCTTAACTTAGAAATTGACAGCAAGATGTTCCATCAGTGAGTGAGAGCGTGATCTTCAGCATCGAGATGATCAGAATTGAAAATTTCCTTTGGCTCCTTGTTTGCTATGTGTCAGGCCTTCTAGGTCTGCTTTCTCATTTATAAACGAAGGGTAGTAATACCTACCAACTGTGATTGTTGTAAGAATTAGAGAAGGTATATTCTCAAGCACAAAGCAGAGTGCCTGATATTTATTCTGCAATAAATGGCAGGTGACTGGGTAGCTCCTTTGTCCATTCCATTAACTACCATCCAGTGGGGCTAAATGTATCTTTTCCATTAATTCCCAACTGGAAAATGACTCATTCAGAGTTTAATTTCAAAAGTGTTTCTTATGTGTACGTTTTAGGAATGGCTTATTATTTAACATTGGATAAGACAAAGCTCTATAGAAATGCACCATCTTTATTTTGAATAACAGTTCAGAACACATTGTCTGACAGTGGAAAAATGGACTCATCCCAGAGAATCTAGGGTGTATGGGTTTACTGTAAGCATGAAACTCCTATTGGGTGTGGAGGAGACTCCCTTCATTCTTCCTAAATTTTCTAGTTCTCCAGTCACTTATCCAGGCATCAGTATATTGTTTATAGACTTCAGTTGTGTGAATTCCCTTCGGTGGAGATGAGAAATCCATACATTAAATGAAGCATCGCTTTTCCTTCCCTTGACACAGTAAACCGATGGTTAAAGAAAGAGTTACAGCTGGAATTATTGGTGCAGCCAGATGCTCATGGGCCTTGGGTAGTAAGTCAGCACATGGAGCATCATAGATAAAGCAAATGTTCCTCAGTTACCTGCATTACTAACTTAAACATGTAAACAAATCCTACTGATAAGAGACCCTGGCAGGTACAAAATCTTACATTAGATGATACTGGAAATACTGAGTTGAATGGGGAGTTCCTTATCCTTAAGGAATTAATTTGGGGTTGGCTTTGTCCGTCCACCTCCAAGAGCCCAATTCATCCATCCCCGTGGAAACTTTCCCCTCTATCAGTCTGCTTTTGTGACTCTTGAGTTCATTCCCTAAAATTTCAAGTTCTTTCTCTAAACCAGAATTTACAAAAGTATTTGCCAAGGATTTGGTTGTAAGGGAGACCGAATCTGTGTGCCTGTGCTCACCCCAATGCCTGGTGTAAGCCTTTGACTGTGATATAGAGAGCCTGTGAAGCAGGAATTGTGTTGCTGCTGTTCCCAGTGTGGAAGCCAGGCTTCACTCTACTCTGTGATATGACCACCCTCACTCCTCTGCTTAGTAAATATGTACAACCATTTTACTTACTCTGTGCATTTAATAAAGGGGGATATTTTGTTTAAATAACATCGGTCATTATAAGGGGCATAATGGTAACAAACTTGGCACTCAAGGAATTTCCAAGTTGCAAAATACCTTCACTTGTCTTCTGGTACTTTACACTTTTTTTTTTTGAGTTATTTAAAAAGCAGGAAAGTAACGAAAACATAGTGATTCTATAAGGATACTTCAAGACCATAGGTTGTAGGTTCATTTATGGGCCTCATATGCTAATGTGTTAGATAACACGCATGAAGTTTCCATAGGTGAGCAGTATTTGTGAATCATATCATTTTTTCAGGGTACTTTATTATACTCCAGGACTAGTCTTAGGCTAGAATCATGAAGGTGGGGAAGTTTTAACTTGATGTTCTCAGATTTTCCTTTCCATGCATCCTTTCTTCATCCTTGTTGCCCTCCTCATTTCCTTCTGTCTTCAAAATCATTTCTATTAAGGGAGAAATGGTTGATTTAATGTGTTATCTTTCCCCAGGATGTTTGCATTTCAGCAGACACAGTACTCTCATTTGGCTAAACTTGGGGAATTAAGTTCTAATTGTGAAATTCAGTTTAACATGTAAGTGGCCACGCGTGTTGTAAAGTGAACCCCAAATATTGAATTCATATTCAAATGAGTGTCTTTCCCATGTAAGGAATATGGTGCAAAACGACAATGCCATTTACTCTTGACTAACCAGTACTAGTGTATTCAGTTTATAGATGGTTATTTCTTCTTTTTTACTCCATTCTCCTCATTTGCTGAAAATGTTCTGTGATTTATGGGATACAACATGATGTAGCAGAGTGAGTGTGTGGGCTTTGGAGTATGACTTGGAGACATATCTGAGCTTCACAGTTATTTGACCTTGGACACACACCTCCTGAATCTCAGTTTCCTCACCTGTGAAGTATGATTGTTAGGGTTGGTATGATGGAAAAGATATGTATAAATTACCACACCATAAACTACAGTGTATAAATTACAGGCCAGTGGTAGATGTAATACAAAGTAGCTATGATGATTAGTATAAATTCTAGGATTCTTACAAGGAAAAAATTAAAACAATCAGAAAAAGGTTTTTCTATGTAATAGCAACTTTGTTAAAAGTTTGTAGCAGTTATCAATTATGCCAATGATAAATTAACTGGGAGTATGTGTTGACTATAAGCACACCAGATACAGTTTATGGAAAGTTATTCTGTTCATATTCTCAAACATATAAATGAGATGAATATTCACATTGCAGTAAACTTTTTTTTTTAAATTAAGAAAATGATTCATTGAACACAGAGTTACCTAAATGCGTTTGAGAAATGATTTGAATTCTCAGAATTTACTACTTATGAGATGGTTCAAGAATATATTTATTATGCAAGTCGAGGTACGGTCTTGTGAGGTGGGCACTTGATGCCTATGTTATGTCCTCCTGTGTTCTCTTGTTTTACAGGGTTCTACAATTCTATTTCTCACCCCACAGATTTACCAATAAAGAGACAGAGAGAGTATGAGCTGGTGACTCCAGTCAGCACAAATTTTGAAGGACACTATCTCTCCCATATTCTTTCTGCAAATCACAAAAAGAGGTCAGCGAGGGACGTGTCTTCCAACTCTGAGCAATTGTTCTTCAACATCACAGCATTTGGAAGAGATTTTCATCTGCGACTAAAGCCCAACACTCAGCTAGTAGCTCCTGGCGCTGTTGTGGAATGGCATGAGGCATCTCTGGTGCCTGGGAATATAACCGACCGCATTAATGATCATCAACCAGGAAGTGCTTCAGAAAGAATCTGGAAAACAGAGCCTTTGCAGACTAACTGTGCTTATGTTGGTGACATCATGGACATTCCGGGAACCTCTGTTGCCATTAGCAACTGTGATGGTCTGGTAAGACTCATTGCCTTTTGTGTCTGTGTGTTTGCAGGTGTTTGGGAGTGCAGCATGGCTTCAGCATGGTTTGGAAAGTAGAGGTGGAAAGAAAACCTCACTACTATATTTTAGGTTCAGGGAGAAGCATTAGAAAGCATTTTACTGACAAAGATGTGTGCTTTGGCTTAATTTGACATGAAGACAACATTAGTCTAAGAAACCAAACACAACTATTTTAGCATTCTTGGCTTATATGTTCACTTGTATAACACTGGGGATTTTATTTCCTTATTTATTTAAAATCATTCTGACAACTTTCTAAAGAAGTGTAGATTCCTTCAAAATGATAGTATTTCCCTTCTTATGTGGAAATGTTGGATATCCTCTTAAAGAAAGTATTTGAAAGCATTCTTTCGCTTCCCAAAGAATGCTAAAATGGGAAATGAGAAGCTCCTCTGTCAGAATTTGTTCAAATAGCATTACTGTATGGACATGAGATGTAGTTCTCTCTGTATTGTGGCTTTGATTCATTTTTTTCTTTATTTTTGAATAGAATACCCATATATGGCTCTTTAGTTTTGTGGATGAGGCCAGTAGTAACTGATCCTTCTTCACATGCTGTGAAGTATTTTTATTTGTTTTGTATCTCCAGATGTTATTTGAAAAGTGTGTCAATGTTTATGTCTCTTCCATTCACAGTTGACTCCAAGTCTTTGTTCAGAAAGAGCAACCATTTTTCTTTCTATGGTTGCCAGGCTGCTGTTTCTTGGGAGTTCAGAGCTATTGTCTTTGTTTTGTCTCTCTTCTGGGAGTTCTCAAAATATTCCTTGCATTCCTTCTACCTTGGCTAGTCCCCCAACAATACCTTGAATCTTCTGCCACTGTCCTCTCTATGCATAAGCAGAACCCAAAGGAGTTATGATACCATATGTTTTTATCCAAGGCTGGTGGATTAATGGTTGTAAGCTTTATTTTGGGATCTTGTACTGCCTCTTGATGTTCTGTGGGGTTTTAGAAGTCAGGATGGAAAACTGAATAGAGCATGTGTGGCAGGTCCAGATCTCCAAGTTGGACTCTGTCAGTTTAGGACCACACTGTCACATTTAGTGCTGGACCATGCCCTTGGGTTTGAAGACACAAGGAATCTCTCAAATTCCTCTCATTCCACACAAACGTTGAACAGGTCTGAATTAACTAAGTCATTGAATAAAACAATAGATAGTGCTTTCTAAAAAGACTAAGTTTAAAGTATTCACTAAGAGAGGTTGATTCAACACTACCAGGATATAAAAAGAAATAAATTATTTAAAAAAGGTACTGTTTTATAGTACTTCTAAGTAAAATATACTGAGTATTTAATTTAGTGTTATTTTTAAGTTTTACAGCATAAAAAGATTATGTATTTTTTATCTCCTTGGTTAAGATTGAAGCTTGAGCTAGAAGATTTGAAGGTTGAAAATCAGTTTAAGGAAGACAAAAGGCAAGGAAATTATTTTAATGGGTTATCATAGTGATTTTTAAACCCGACTTAGCAATCAGTAATTTTCTTACTGTACATGTCAAATTATCTAGTTATAGATACAGAAATCTGGGACAATAGCAAGTTGCTGTAAGGAAGAGGAAAATAGATATGGAGTTTGAATGAACATTAATTATTAGGATTAATTTCTCATTTTTAAGATATGGTGTTAACTGTTGGCATCATGTGTATGTTGATATAGCGTGTGTGTGTGCGCGTGCACATCTCTACCAGTGTAAACCGCAAGTATTCATTTGTTCCATTCTTTGATCCATTGATTAATTAATTAATTAAAAGATATTTCTGGGAAGCCAGTTACAGGTCAAGCACTATTCCAAGCATTGTGAAATGGTGACAGGAATGATCCCAATTACCATCCTCATGGAGCTCAAAGATGTTAAATTTGCCACAGATGTTAAGTGCCAAAATATCTGGTATACATGTATGTGTGTGTTTATATTAGACATACATATTAGAATCATGTTTAACTTAAAAAACTGTGGTATAAGGAAGTATCTTCTGGAGAGATTTTATGAATGGGGACAGAATTTCAAACCAGACATAAGTGGCCCAGGCCTTGCACTTGATGCAGGAAGAGGGTGGTGTCTAGCCTACAGCAGGCAGTGCTGCCTATGTGGGTGTACAGAAACAGAAGCCTCTTCTAGAGTTTACAGCTCATAGCAGCTATGGAGGAAGAGTAAAGATGACGGCAGGAAGAGAAGCACGGTTATAGAGAGCAGATCAATACATTAGAGTGATAACACCAGTGGCTACTTCATTAAGCTGGGGACAAGTTCTTAAAATTGCAGAATTGCATTGGACAGGATAAGCTCCTTAGCAGACATGAAGTAGGAAGTAAAATTGATGGGAATATAAATAAATTTGGCTGATTAGCTGATTCCTAAACCTTTTTTGTTCCTTTAGCTTGCTGTGTAGGGATTTGGGTTTGACCTTCTTGAACTTAGGAAGGGAAGCAGGGATACTGAGATAACATAGATGCCTGAGGATTAACCTGATGGGCTATAAAGCCATTGCCCTGGGAAGCTCCGGGATTATAATCAAATCCAAGTTGTCCCAGTAGAAAGCACAGCCACTCCTGCCTTAAAAATACCAATGGGAACATCTCTGTCCAGAAACCATTAGGTTAAGTCCCCTGCTATGGAAAAGAATGCCAGTGAAGCCCTATCTGGATGGGTGCATTTTAGACTGGTGTAGATGGGGGTCCAGTGATCTGGTTTTCTACATGCGTCCTTTGATCTCTTGCTCATAGGGAGCAGCTACAGGTATTTATTTTTCACTGAGGTTGGAAAGTTCTTAGCGTGGCCTTCTCCCTGAGTGAAACTCCTTACCTCTTTTTCGCTAATACTGCCTTGTGGCATACTGTGTATGTTTGAAATGGGCAGTGCTCTGAGACAGAATTAATTTGTATTAAACAGAATGCTTTAGTTTAAGTTAAAAAAGCAGTACTATGCAAAATGTGTCCATAGACTCAGGTTTGTGACAAGATAAATACGGAAGGTGAGACTATATAAAGAAACGTTTTTGACAGTTTGACAGAGTTATATTTGCGTTGGGCCTATTAATAATAATAAGAAAAGTTGGGGCTGGTGTTTTGTGCCTTGTTTTTTCATTTTATTTTTCTACTAATTAGTTTTCCTTGTATTTTACAAAATTATCAGTCCAAGACCAACTGGGGAGAAAGGAAACTGTTTATTCACCCCAGATAGTTTGAAAAGCAAGCAGTAATGCTTAGCTGTTTTTATCTCTCTAGACATTAGAAACTTGACTGAAAGAGTCAGTAGAGTCTGCTTATTCCAGGTAACTCTATGAAATGATCACAGGAAAGGTCCTTTAACATGGGCATTATTGAGGAGGACAGAAAAATGCCTTGAGTGATATATCCAGATCCGAGGTCTAGAATGTGATCTAGACATAGATATGCGTAATAACTAAAATATTATTCTGTGGGTTTCTGAAATCAACATCAAAGTGTTCTGCATGAACGAATTGACAATGATTTTCACCCAGTGTGGCAAAGAACAATATCTCTTCCTGTCTAGCATGACCTTTTCTGACTCTTTGCCAAGATTACGTTTTTTTTTTTAACATCTTTATTGGAGTATAATTGCTTTACAATGGTGTGTTAGTTTCTGCTTTATAACAAAGTGAATCACAAGATTACGTTTTACGAGTGACAGCTAATTCTTCACCAGTTGCAGCGTTATGCCTGCTCTAGTCTACCCACTTATAGGTGAGAATTGTTACAATATTCAAACATGGAGTTGTTCTTGTTTTCTGACAGCATCCAATTTTTAAAAAGCCTGCTTCTCTAGACCCTCCTCCAAATTACCCAACCAAAGCCTATTCGTGTTAATAGGTTCTTTCTAAGGCTCTCTCACTGACATGCTCACAGGTCCCTTTGGTGTGTGTTCTGGCTCTGTGCAACATGTAATAAACCCAGCTTGTCAACTGCAGATGTGCTCCCAGTGGTCTGTGGCTGGAGGCTGTTGACATGCTTTGCCTCTCTGCTTCTGTGTCTCTGAGGTGAGAGTCCAGTGGTCAGGAGTCATGGTGATGGCAGGCGTTTCACACACTTCTGAGTGGGAAGACACTTCTGGCTGAGAATCCCAGCTGAAAATAGATTTTTTTATTCCATAGAGCCCTGGCATTTGCCCTGTAACACGATTAAATCTCCCCTGTGTGTAGTGGCGGCTCACAGTCATACTTTGTGGTCTTCAGATTTGCCAAAATAAAGGGTTATTTGGTTAGTAGGCTTTATGTCATGTATTCATAACATAATGAAACTGGATTTTTCTAGACTTGCTAGAACAATATTGCTTTGTTAATTCCCCTGGATTGCATCAGAGGAAACTGGTTGGGAGTGGAAGAACTGAGTGATGATGGCTCTTTTGGGTTATCCAGCTCAGTGATTTCCTTGTGAGCTGACTTTATGATCAAGGGAGTTTATCTAGGACAGAAGTTTTCAATATTTTTTTAACATTTGGAATTCTTCCTCCAAATGAAATCACTAGGTGTTATCTAATAAAATAATATGTAAAATGGATAAACTCAGGAAAGGCCTGGTAAAAACACAGGTGGGAGATGCTCTTCCTCCTAGTTTCTCTTCCTCCTGCCTTGTTCTCACGCAAGAGCACTCTTAGGCCTCCTGAGGCATCTAATGGGAAATCTTCACTGTTAGGGCAGGGGGTCTTGGAAGCTTGAAGTTAACAACTTGGGAACCATAAGCAGAACCTTTTTCTAAAATATGTGATAGTCACATCTGGTTAGTATTGGAGGTAACTTACCCTTTTTAGATTTGGAGTGTGCATGGCCAAACGAAGTCTTTGTGGACAACTGCAAACTTATAAAGAAAACAGCCTTAAGACTTCCCTGCCTTGGGCTTCCCTGGTGGCACAGTGGTTGAGAGTCTGCCTGCCAATGCAGGGGACACAGGTTCATGTCCCGGTCTGGGAAGATCCCACATGCCGCGGGGCGGCTGGGCCCGTGAGCCATGGCCGCTGGGCCTGCGCGTCCGGAGCCTGTGCTCCGCAACGGGAGAGGCCACAACAGTGAGAGGCCCGCGTACCGCCAAAAAAAAAAAAAAAAAGACTTCCCTGCCTCAAGACTTTTACTTTAGGATTTGGTCCCTTCAGAAACATGTCCTCGCTATGCCTATTTCAGTAAGTCCAGCTGCAGAAGCACTTTGTAAAAAGACTATTTTAAAAAGTATTATGAGCCAGTGTGCTTGGGATTGAGAACATTTGCCTAGTAATTATGAAAAATAGTGATACTAAAAATAGATACAAATCTGTAGCTATTTATAGTGGACTTAGGGTTTTCAAGGACTGATCTTTAGATGTTGACATTTGAACATCTGCTTTTATGAGGAGAACCTGATCTCTAAAGGCCAGGTGCCTCCCACCTTTTTCTCCCATGAAATGTGTCTATGGAAGGTGTCATGTGTTTATTGATGGGACAGAGGGAGATTTGCGTCTTCACTGTTTACATGCTGATTTAAGAGATCTTAGTAGGTCTGGGGAAAAAAGGACTGGAAACTTGTTTTACTTCTAGGCACCTACACCAGGCTGTTCTAGCAGTGCAGGATTAGAAGATTCTCAAAGCTCCTATATCCTTTAATTTCCATTAGTAGAAGGGAAAAAGTGGGTACCAGTCCACTAGCTTAACTACTTTGGGAGAAACAGTACCATAACAAGCCTCATTGCTTCTCCTGAGATTTGGTCAAGCCATGGCCCATGGGAGCTGACAGTATTAATCCTAGTTGTGAGTGGTACCTGCCTGTGCTGAATCTTGCTGGATCTGGGCTATTGGTTACATTTCCCACCGTGCCTCCTTTCTCAAATAGATAGGCAGCCAGTTTGTGCTTATCTGGGGTGAAGAAGGAAGGTTTGGCAAAGTCTTTGATCATTTTCACATTTTGCATCTAATTTGCATAACCCCCAAATCATACATATGTCAAGCCTTTTCCAAAGTTTTTGGCTATATTTCTCTTGTGTGATTTTGAAAATATTTCTTTTTAATACTTATTTTGTAATTAATTTAAACTATTCATGTTTGTTTATGAGTACCACTTGTTCAGCGTATGATTTGATTTACATCAATTTGATTACGATTTATTTCCCATTGTCTTCTCTATCTTTGGTATAGTAAATTTTTAAATTAAGTTTAAAGATGAACTAAAAATTGGGAAAAAGGTGAATGTGATATTACACATCTTTCTTTGTGTAGGAATGGAAAAACAGAAAATAAAAGGGGAGGGGAAGTTGGCCTGGGAAGTAATGCTTCCATTCTTCTCCATGCAGTGGCAACTAGGACTTCATTATAACTCGAATACAGATTTTTAAAGATACTCAAAAAAGGCTTTAAGAACTGTGAAAATAGTGCTGACCACATCTTTAATATCTTCTTCTCGGTAAATTATCATTAAAACAAGAACAAAAGCACAGCAAGATGTTGATATGATGCCTTTGTGCATAATCAGGCTTTGAGGTCATAGAGTTCTTGCAAAGTAAACCCAGCCTCAAGGTCCTCAACTGCAAAAACTGTTACTCCTGTGACAATCTTTGCTTCTAGGAATACTGATCAAGTTAATAAAGCTTTCTGAAGTGCTAGGATATGCAAAGTGCTAGACTGATTGCTGTGGGGAATACTGAGGTAAGCCAGGCATTATCCTTGTCTTCCAAGAGTACTGGAAATAAGGTATGCAAATGTAGAACCAAAGTACAAGGCCGAATGTTTTAAATGCTCTAAGACTAGGATAGATGACATGTGAGAGTCTGAATGGTGGAAAGAATATTTATGCTTGGAAAGATAGTAGAAGGCTTCCTGGAGAAAGCAATATTTGTGATACCAGACAATTGAAAAGATAACCATATATGTTAAAGTGATCACCAATGATGGTAGAGGTTGGGGTGGGTAGGAAGAGGAGCCTCTGAGGGAGGTAGGAGATATTCGTGATGGCCATAAAAATGAAGAGAGGGTGCGGTAGGTTGATTTCATGAACTTTATAATATATGTAATGAATATATGGGAGAGCCAAGGTAGTCTTGGTCAGTATTTAGCAGAATATAGGAGCAAGTATAATACAAAAGGGAGAGAGAGAAAAGAAGAAGGATAAAACCTAGTGATGTTTATTAAGACCAAATTCAGTGACCATGTAGTTGATATTGACAGGCTCGCATGCGCATTCAGGATGAGAGAAGGACAAGGATTTGTATTCCTTGATTATGTTGCTTTTCTTCACGGAAGGGTTTTGCTGAAGTCATGGGCTTTTTCTCTGGAGTTTAGGGAGGTATTTTTCTCAGTAACTTTTTTCTAGAATTTGTTCCCAATATTTTATCTGAGAGGGTTTGGAAGTTGATTTTGAAAAATCTGACTTCTTCTCCTATCATCTGGGTCCTTCAATCTTTCAAGTTTGGTGAATTTCGTGCCTTATTTAGTAAACCTCCTTCTATAGCTGTAATTCTTCCATCTGAAATGTTCTCCTTTCTTACTGTGTTTACTGTATGGTTCTATCCCCTACTTCTTCCTATTCTCTAAGGAGTATTTCTAATGTTTTAGTGATTTTTGCTTACAGCATAAAGTGTAATTTGATCAAGTTTACTTAACTCTCATGAAACAAGACACACAAAATACGCTGTTAGTGAATGAGTCGATTTCGTTATTAAATCCCATTTTATTTTATGTCATTTAACATATCTACTATATGTACGTGTGTGTATGGAAATACATATATGCATATATATGTTTATATACACACACATAAGCATACACATATGCACACATATATATGAAAAACCATAGAAGAGGTAGAGAAAAATCAATGTTTCGTTAAATATTTTGATTCAAAGACTGTTGACAATATTTGTTGTTAGGTCTTTAGAGTTGATGGCAGAGCTGGAATGGCACTCAGGTCGACTGACAGCAAAGCACCTAGCAGTTCTGTTACCCCAGGTTACCTAAATATGCTCCTTACCAAGTGGATGGTTGACAAGGAGGCATGACATGAATTAACTTGTATGTTTTTAATACTGTTAGGAATGTAGAGAGATTAATTAGAAATACAATTGAAAAGGGAGATTTTATCTTACGATTGTCAGCCTATCACAGTGAAATTGAAAAAATATTTAGAATAAAAAACTCAATTGTACTTTTTATTAAGGTTGGCAGACTTTGAATTCTCTATCTCTAAAATAAGAAATTTTAAACACTTGGTATTTTTTTCAAACATTTATTTTCAAAGGAGTTGATTAATTTTTGATCAGTATTAGACTACATTAAACATATCAAGAGATCATTGCTCTTACTGTAGTTGAATTGTCAGTTCTTTGATAAACAGGTTCAAATACTCCATAATTATAACAAATTTCTAAAAATTCTATTTTATTGATTGAAGAAATAAGGATATATGATTGCACTTAATGTCTAACTCCAGAGTCAGTAATATTTAAAAAAAAGAAGGGATATTATATAGCCTGAAGGGTTTTGAAAAGCATTGTCTAGATTGTTATAGCTTACTTTTATAAAATGTTTAGAAGATACCCAGTTTAGAGTTTTGTAGCGAGAATAATCAGTAAACACCAATGAAGAGAAATAGTGGCCAAGCTATTTAGAGTTATGATACTTTGGAAGAGTTCAGTTTGGTAAAATGCCATTGATGACAGAAGTCAAACGTTTGTAAAGTGGTTTAGGGAGATGGTTCATGTTGGGAACGGGCATGGTATTGGTTTAGAATCAGACAAACCTGAACTCCACTTCTGGTTCTACTACCTACCAGCTTGTGACTTTAAACAAGTTGTTTAACCTTGTGGAAGTCTCTTTCCGTCAGTAAAGAGGAGAAAGTAATGCTTGTTATGTTGAGGGCTTACAGAATATTAATGCATCTTTCACACAGCCTGGCTCTGAGAAGTCGATGATTGTTACTACAATCCCTTTCTTTCTTTTTCCATTTATTATAATTATTTGTCCTTAATATTTTGTGATTAATAATAATGATGTTGATTTAGTTTGCAAAGTAAAAAAATGTGCTGCAGTTACCCAACTCAGCCTGTGACCTAACTTGTGGAAAATACAATCTTCTATGAAGTGAATACTTTGGTGAAAATCCTGTAATTTTCAGATGACCTTCTCCACTTGATGCAGGACTCGTTTAGCATCATCTTCTCTGAGGGATACTCTAATCTGTGTTCTCCTGAAGACCTCTAAGGATGGGAAACTCACTAATTTTCATCTTATTTATATATAGCTCTGCCATATAGAAAGTTCTTTCTTAGGTTCTACTTAGAAATATAAAGTGAAAGTATCTTGTTCCATGTATTAGATTCTTCAGAGCTGACAAAGATATAGTGACTGTGATTGACCTCTTATTGTTGTTATTATTATAATACTTCAGTTTTATGCAATTGACCACTAATCATTCAGTGCATTACACAGCACACAACTTCTGCTTTAGGAAACATTTCCCTTTAGTGGTGTGATATAGCCCATACCCTGGCTGGAATGGCATTAATGAGGCATTAGTCATAATTTTAACATACTTCTTAGGCTTTTCATTTTGGTCAGATATTTTAAATTATGAACCTCAGAGTGAGACATTTTGGGGATAGTGATAAAGAGTTCTATGGCATTAGGTGGTATATACTGTTGTTCAGAGTCTTGTTTTCATATTTCTTTTATTTGGTGATAGTAGTTAATATGCTATCTTATATCTGTTTTTGTTTCCAGTCTAGAGTCTTCCATGAAAAAAAAAAGGCTATAAGTCTATGGAGGCAATTGGGGGGGATGGAGATAAAGGTGGCATGGTGGGTCCCTAGCTCCAACTACCAGAAAATGCATTTTTGAACTTAAATGGCGTTATCAAAGTAGATTTTTGAGGTCTTTGTGAGTATTTTGATTAGCTGATAGGACTTTCCAACCCCAATTTAAAACATAGGAGATTTCTGGAAGGCCTTCTTCTGCCTGGTGATGTCCCTAAAAGTAGAAGATCTTCAGAGTGAGAGGACTGTGCTATTAGATACTTGGGTGTCGTATGAACATAGAGGGACCCAGTCTGAGCATGTAAGCCCAAGAGAAAAGGAAGAACAGCACTTAGTGAGAGATTCTGCAAACATTAGCAACCCAAACACAGTGGGAAACGTTTTATTTAGCATTATCTGTGAAACATGATGCTTTTAACATAGTGATGGGAATCTTGCGGTAATACTTCTTTTGGGCTTACAGGATATTTGATCTTGCTTATAGGGTGCCAATATTTCATGCTTTCCTGCCTGGCTTCATATAGTCCTTTATTTTGCATACCTGGCTCTGAGGATGGTATTAACTGGCTGCCAGGACAAGAAGGCAGACCAAGCATAGTGATGTGGGTCCAGGTAAAATTAAGTCACTGTAAGATCTCTGTTTCTGTTTGGTCAGCTGCACGTCATTTTCACCTTTGGCTTCAACTGTGGTACCACACCAAGACTTAGCATAATGATGAGGGAAGTCTCTGAGCCTATTTATTGGCCCTAGCCATTAACCTAAAATTTTCAGGGAGAGGCCTTTTTTTAATATGCTGTTCTTGGAAAAATTTTAGAAACTTGTTAACCTATGAGGATGTTATAAAATTTGAACTGTACCCATGAAACTACCTGGGTACTCTTCCCCATACTTAAAAATTAAGGGTTTGAATTAGATCAGTGATTCTTTTTGTTCTGCCTGTTGGATGTTATGTTTTGAAATACTTTGTAAACTGGTTAAAATATTTATTAAGTAATTAACAATTTTACCTATCTGTTAATGATCAAAAATATACAAAATCGCTGGTCAAAATTCCCAGTGAGTACAAATTATTCTCTCTCCGTACTGGTTGATGATCTTTTCACATGAAAAGCTTAAATTACTCGTAGACCTGTACCATTCTGTTCAGCCTTATGACACAGTGACAGTCATTCCCAGATCTTTGTTATTGCCTCCACTGGTTCCTAAGAGCCCAGAGATCTAAAATTAGGAAACTGTTGACTATAAGCTTCCTGCGATTCCTTCTAGAACTGATGTTCTGTGACTCTGTGACTAAGTTTGTATTCTATTTATCCTTAGGGACTGTGCATTCCTGGCCAAGGAAGAAATCAAAACGTCACACTGACCATTATTTATTGATCATGGTCTGGAGTGGAAATTGCATGTATGAGTGTTATTTTTGAGATATGGTTACTTTATAATAATGCTTTTTCTGTTTTTTAAAATTTATTTTTAATCCACTAACTATGAAAAAATCCTGTGTTCTAGAAAGCTCCAAAGAACCTAACTGCTATTACAGTTTTGGGCGATGTTATAGCTTGACTCCTAATGAAATGTGGAAATTATCAGAGTAGAGAGAAATCTGTCTACCTACCTACCTACCTACTTACCTATCTCTCTATCTACACACATATGTGTATATGTGTGTATATATGTATATATATACAGAGAGAAATATATTTATATTTTTATAAAATATTAAGAGCTTGGCTGTGTGACTTGGCTATGCTGTAGGGAGAGTACCGAGTTACCTCAACATAGGAATGTGTGCCAGCTCTATCGACGGAGCCATTTTCCTGGGAGAGTTCCTCATAGGTTGCATTTGAGGAATAGGCAGCTTTTAGGAAGCTGTGAATCATTGTTCTCCACAAGGGGCCTCTAACCTTAGTGCACATCAGAATCTCCTGAAGGCTTGTTAAAACATAGCTTGCTCATAGCCACCTCAGAGTTTCTGATTTAGTTGGTCTGCGTAGGGACCTGAAAATTTATACTTCTAACCCATTCTCGGTTAGTGCCAGACACCGTAACTCAACTGTCTGTTTCTTGTTTATGTGCAATGACACTGGATACTGGCTTTCCCCAGCTGACCTGCTTTCTCGGGTAAGGAATTTGAACTTTTTTCTTTGGTTTGTAATACCGTCTTGGCTCTTGCCCCCCTGCCCAGTCATCATCGCAGCCAGTCTGACTCAGCACCCATCAGTCCCAGATTGGATTAACTGTGTTCAACCACAACTTCCTCTCTTGGTCCCCTTGCCTGGAGGCTACATGTACATTGGAAGCACTGGTGAGCACCATCTCCCCAGGCCAAGTTCTGGCAGAATGCAGAAACTGTGAACTTGGACAAACTACTTACTGTGTCTGATCCTTAGATTCCTCTTTTGATTCATGTAAAGATTTCCCAGTGGTAGGTAGAGCTTTGAAGTGTATCCTCATTTTAATTTATTCAGTAGCCAATAGTCACTACGAAGTGCTTGCAAGTTTCTAAAGTCACTTTGCTTTCAAGACTGGTGGTGGGGCTTCCCTGGTGGCGCAGTGGTTAAGAATCCGCCTGCCAATGCAAGGGACACGGGTTCAAGCCCTGGTCCGGGAAGATCCCACATGCCACGGAGCAACTAAGCCCGTGCGCCACAACTACTGAGCCTGTGCTTTAGAGCCCGTGTGCCGCAACTACTGAAGCCCGTGAGCCACAACTACTGAGCCCATGAGCCACAACTACTGAAGCCCGTGTGCCTAGAGCCCGTGCTCCGCAACAAGAGAAGCCATCGCACTGAGAAGCCCGCGCACTGCAACAAAGAGTAGCCCCCTCTCGCCGCAACTAGAGAAAGCCTGTGTGTAGCAATGAAGACCTAACGCACCCAAAAATAAATAAATAAATAAATAAATTTATAAAAAAATATATATTTAAAACAAAAAAAGAACTGGTGGTAGAACTGTGCCATGGGGCAACACGGAGACCTTGAGATCTTCAGTTGTCCTGTGTTTTAACAATCTGGGGCCATCACACTTTGTGGGCTCTCATGAGTCAACCTTGTATTCTGTCCATACACCAGCTCAGTGCTACACTGAGCTATAGTTACATTCTCGACCTAGATGATCTCATGTGATTTTATGGCTTCAAATACCATCAAGCAGTAATGACTCTATGTGTCTGGCCCTGACCTCTCCTCTGAGCTCTAGATTTGTGTGTGTGTTCTGCTGCCCATTCAACTTCTCCACTTGGATGTCAGATAGCCATCTCAAATTTAACAGGGCTGAAGGTCATCCCTTGACAGCTACCCCTGCGTGACTTCCTCCACAGAGAAAAGTTTGGGCCCTAATTCTCAGGCCAAAAACCTAGACTTACGCTAGACTCCTCTTTTTCCTCATTTCTTTCATAAAATCCATCCATAAATCTTGAGGTTGTTTTATAAAATATGTTCTGAATCTACTTATGTAATCTCCAATGCTACAACTTTGATCTAAACCACTATCATCTCTTCCTTGGACACTACAGTGACCTCCTTTTTTTTTTTTTTTTTTTCATTTTTGACCCTCTTCATCCTTCACGTAGAAGTTGAAGTGACGTTTCTAAATTCGACGAACTTTTCTCTGCTTAAAAGCCTTCAGTTGCTTCCCATTAAAATTCAAACATCTTACCATGACTTTTAAGACCCTTATGTCAGTAGTTCCAATAATCATTGTCTCATAATCACCTAAAGAGCTTTTAAAGAAAATATAGATGCCTAAACCCAACCCCAGAGGTACAGATTCATTTGGTCTGGGGTAAGGCTCAGCATAAGTAGACTAAATGCTGCTCTAGATGATTCTAATATGCAGCTAGAGTTGAGAATCATTGTTCTTTCCAAGAGGCCTCTAACCTTAGTGGGCATGAGAATCCCATGGAGGGCTTGTTAACATAGATTTCTAGGTGCCACTTTGGGGTTTCTGATTCAGTGGGTCTGTAGAGGAGCCTGAAGATTTGCATTCCTAACAGGTTCCCAGGTGACACTACATTTGGAAACCACTGTTTTACAAGATCTGGTCTTAGCATGTTCTCTGATGTCATTCCCTTGTTTACTACATTCAACCCCCTCTGGTCTTCCTTTTGTCTTTCAAATCCAAATTTTTTCTGTCTCTGGCCTTTTGGAAATGTTGTTTCTTCAGCCATAACATTCCTTTCTAGATCTTTACCGGGTTTTTTTGTTGTTGTTTTTTTGCGGTACGCGGGCCTCTCACTGTTGTGGCCTCTCCCGTTGCGGAGCACAGGCTCCAGACGCGCAGGCTCAGCGGCCATGGCTCACGGGCCCAGCCGCTCCGCGGCATGTGGGATCTTCCTGGAACGGGGCACGAACCCGTGTCCCCTGCATCGGCAGGCAGACTCTCAACCACTGTGCCACCAGGGAAGCCCTCTAGATCTTTAAATAGAGATTCGTACTCATCATTTGGGTGTTAACTTAAATTCCGTTTCCTCAAAAAAGAATTTTTGGCCATTCTAGCTAAAACAGAAACTTTAGTCGCTCTACACTATATTAGTGATTTTAATCTTATCTGTAGCCATTATTTGCATCTCAAACTTATCTTGAATTTATCTTTTACATTTATTTTTGGGGGACTCTCTCTACTGAGGATAAGGACTCTTTCCCGTGGGTCTTTAACAGTGTTTGGCACACAGTGTGTGCTCAGCAAATCAATGCTGACAGACTGAATGGTGTGAATATTAGAATAGGGAATTGATTACCACTTTTTCAAGGTGAATTATAGACCTTTCTTGGATGTGTTCAGATTTCCCAGTGCGTAACTTTTGCAATTGAAGGGGGTGCTATGAACTTGAAAGTTTAAGGTTCCTAAGATTTCATATAAATCAGTTCTATCCTTCTGAATAGCGTTTTAATGCTGTGGTTTTCATAACTAAGTTTTTTTTTTTCTTTTAGTTTTCTGTCTCCTCTTCTTTTGCATATGAACTATAGTGAAGGGGCAACATCATCTTGATCCAAGCCCACACTTGAGTTCAACACCATAGTAGAGGTATAGTGTGTCTCTTAAATTAATTTACTCCTGTTAAGCAAAGGAAGCAGATACAAGTCAGCATGGCAACGTGTTGCAAAAAAAAAAAAAAAAAATGGAATTAAAAAAAAGACATTATAAAAATGTTATACTTTGGACTAATTCCTTGGAAGAAAATAAACATATTGACTTTCTTGTCAAGGTTTTTACTACAGCAACCTATGGTTCTTTCTGATCACTGATCACACATAAATTGTTTAATGCTTTTCCCCCTTGCTAAACTGTAAACTCCATGAGAGTTGGAGTTGTATCTGTAATGCTTACTCTTACATCGTCAAAACCAGGTACCATGCCTGATAATAGTAGGTGCACAGTAAACATGTGATGAGTTACTGAATAAATGAA
Source organism: Tursiops truncatus (assembly GCF_011762595.2). Lineage (NCBI taxonomy): Eukaryota > Metazoa > Chordata > Mammalia > Artiodactyla > Delphinidae > Tursiops > Tursiops truncatus. The sequence goes on along the minus strand of NC_047038.1, from coordinate 88,609,400 downwards.
GACACAGGACGTAAGTTCCATGTCAGTATACTATAATCTGCTCACTATCACCTTACAGGTTTTATGAACTTTTAATTGAAATGCTTCTGTGCAGAATTCCCCTCCATCCTTTCCCTTTGGTACCCAGAACCCTGCCTTGTAACCTTTCATTTCTTTCCGTGGTTTCTCCTTGATGGAAGGTAAAAATTATTCTCAAGCCAAGAACAGAAAGCCACACTTCTTCAGTTTCTTGCATTGTTTGTCTTCTATTAGACAATAAGTGGTTTTTCCAACTTTTGTGTCTCTTGGTAACCCCTAGGAGGAGTCTTTTTATATTCCTGTGAGTGAATTTTCTCTTTCTGCTTCTTAGGAGGAGATAAATAGATTGATTAATATCTGAAGAGAACTTGGCTGAGTCATTTATTCCTTCATTCATTCAATGGCTACTATATACTTTCAGTGCTGGGAATGTAACAATGAACAAAAACAGGCATCATATTTGCCCCCATGGAGTTTAGATAAAGTGGGAAATACAGACTTTACTTTCTGTAAAGTCACCTGAGTAAAGATAAACTTGGCATAAATGCTATCAAGGAAAAGGGACATTGTTTTATGAAATAAGTAACAAAGTCATCTGACCTAGGCTAGGGATAGGGGAAAGTTTCCCTGAGGAAATGGTATTTGAGCTGAGTTTTTAAGGATAAATAAGAGTTCCCTAGATAAGGTGCTTGTTGAGCACATTTTAGGAAGTAAGGGGGCAAAGAGACCACAAGGTCAGATTATCTGGGTTGGCTGAGATAAAATTTGACTTTCAGAAGAAAACTAATCTGTCACCATGGTTCTCCTGAGCTACCATAGGTGTTTTATCTTTTTTTTTTTTTAATTTGTGAATTTATTATTATTATTGCTGGTTAACATTTTTTAGCAATAAAGTATTTTTACTTAGGTATGTACATTGCTTTTTATTTTTTAATGTTTTAAATTAATTTTTTATTGTAGTACAGTTGCTTTACAACGTTGTGTTAGTTTATACAGTACAGCAAAGTGAATCAGCTGTACGTTTACATATATCCCCTCTTTTTTAGATTTCCTTCCCATTTAGGTCAACACAGAGCACTGAGTAGAGTTCCCTGTGCTGTACAGTAGGTTCTCATTAGTTATCTATTTTATACATAGTAGTGTATAAATCCCAATCTCCCAATTCATCCCACCCCCGCTTCCCCTCTTGGTATCCGTAAGTTTGTTCTCTACATCTGTGTCTCTATTTCTGCTTTGCGAATAAGTTCATCTCTACCATTTTTCTAGATTCTACATATAAGCGATATTATACGATATTTATTTTTCTCTTTCTGACTTACTTCACTCTATATGACAGTCTCTAGGTCCATCCACGTCTCTGCAAATGGCACTATTTTGTTCATAGGTATTTTATCCTATTTCTCATACTAGTTAAAAATTTATGGGCATCGATAATTGTGTGCCAGACACAGATCTGTCCTTTACAGGAATTATCTTAATCCTGACAACAGTTCCCAGTTATGGATTAAGAGCCCAGGGAAATGAGTATCTTGTGCTGTGTCTCACGGAAGACCCGGATACCTGCATTCAGAACCTGTACTTTTGACTTATATTATCCTAGTTCTCAGAGGGTATTCCTAATACTTCAGAAAGCTTGGGCAGCTTGAATTCCAGCATAGACACATATCTGGATCTCTCATTACATATGTACTTCCTATCCATATACCTATTGTATACAACAGCGTATGTGTGTATGTTTTTGTAAAATATAAACTTGTGGGTTTCTGGGGGATGTATATATAGCAAAGATGTATATATATTTCATCAGTATATTTTGAGGCTGAAAATTGAATCTGAGAATTTGAAATCAAGCAGTTTAACCTTGAAAAAAATTGCTGGTTGGGATAGATAGATGAGTACTAGTAATTAATAAATGGAACTGAGCTGTTTTCTATCAAATTTGGGTGCCTACCCCCAGGAGGTGTGTGAATTTCATTACGGCAAGTGGAAATCTTCTGCGTCTGGCCTTATCCTCTGCCGCTAAAGCGGCTCATCTCCATCCACAGTAGCTGCTTATAGCTTTAAATAGCACAGTCTGGACTCTCTCTGCCAACTCTTCTCAAGCCAGCCAGGGTTATGGCGGGGCCAGGGTTGCACGGATGATGCTGTCTGTGCGAGGCCAGGGAAAGGGTTAGCGAATTGGCCCGCTGCCTGGGCACCGGTGCAGGGAAGCCGTGGGGCAGTGCAGCAATTTCCTGCTTGGGGAGAAGCCCTAGAAGGCTGGTGCTGGCAAATCCCTGACTCTTCAATTCTTTTGTGATACCTCACTGCACCCCTTACACACCCCTGTGTTTCTCTGGGGGGAATTTGATTTGTGCTATTCACAGGTACCCAGGGGATGATTTAAGGGGATCCTACCCCCCACCCCACCCCCACTCATAGTCATTTTGCCTGGAATTTTCACGATTAGAAAATGCAAATGTCATATTCTCTAGTTAGGAGTTTCTAACTTAGCTTAAATCGCATTATCAATTGAGCCAACTTGCTCCTGCAGGGCACTGAAGGGTTAGGAGAAAGGGCAGGTGAGGGAGACTGAACATGAAGCATAGGTGAGGGAAGGTGGGAAGAACTGGGCAATGCCTGGGAAAATAGAACATCAGGGAGAGATGAACAAAAGAAAAGGACCACACATTTTCCGTTCTTCACTGTTTTACTTAAGTCTGATCCTGACTGCCCATTTCTCTTTCTTTGGCGCTTATAGCCAAAAGAAAATCAGCAGATTTATTCCTATAAGTTCTTTTAAGTGTCACTTCTATCAAGGTGATGAACTATTCCACACTAAATGTGGCTGATAACTGGCTTGTTTTCTGAGTTATCCTAATTGCCTTAGTGATTGTTTTGTTTTATTTTTTTGTTTTTATTTTATATTTTAATTTCAGATGCTCCTCTAATAATTGATGAGGTTTCAGGGAGAAATTTGAGTTTGTTTGTTTGGTTTTTTTTCCCTAAGTTATGTCTGGGTGGTAGAGCACTTAGTGGAAGGGACATTTGGTCACAGCTTGTTTCTGGGTTCTTTATCTGATCCATGTGCTAATCCAGGGCTTGTCTAGCTTGGAGTATTCTTCCTCAGTGAAGTGGCATCTCTCAAAGGAGAAGCATTTACTCTGACTAAACAGGAGTGGGGTCCTAAGACTCTGTTTGACTCTCAGTGATGTGGAGGAGATGCTTTTCCCAGCGTGGACCACTCTGGAGCTGTGAGCACACTTAACGGGAATATAGTAAAGGCCTGCATGTCCTCCCAGGATTTCGTCGGAGAGCTGCAGTTATAGAGCCATTCCCATTGTTTTAGAGATGAGGAAACTGAAGCCCAGGGAAGTGGAGTGGTGAGGTCAACATCACACATTTTTAATAAGCAGCAGGGAAAGAACTGGAACCCAGGTCTCACCATTCCTGTCTCCACCGTCTTCCCTGTCTAGCACTTGGTTAGGAATCCAGAGTACTTCTGAGAGGTCTTAGGGCAGCTTCCTATTCTGTCCAGTTCTAATTTTTCCTTCTCTTCAGCTTACATGAATACTTGGTTTGACCATATAAAATTATTATCCATTCCAGTATGTATTTGAGCTGGCTGCCCTATGCCTACTTCTCATGAAGCATCATGCCAGTTCTGTACTTCAGAAACTATATACCAGATGAACAACAGGCATTTTACTTAATAACAATGAAGAGAGCATACTGGCTAAGGGCACAGACTCTGGAGTTAGCAGTGTGAGTCCTGGCTTCAGCACATACTAGGCATAAAACCATTCTAAATCTCATTTTCTCATTAGCAAATTGGTGATAATAATAATTTAATAATAATAATAAAACCTGTTTCATGGGTTATTGTGAGCAATAAATAACCCATGTAAGCACTTAGTACCGTGCCTGGGACATAATAAATAGTAAATCAAGTTAACTATTCTTCTTTTAAATGTGCTCAGTTTTTATTGTTTATTACTAATACAGATCATCATTGCTCAGCTTTAAAAATCATAGAACATTGTCAACATGTACTTATTTAGAAAGAGTCTAGTGTTGTTTTCTCAAACAGAGCAGCAGATCTGCGGCAATTCTGAGGATCAGATGTGTATAGGTTTGAGTGTAGGTGCCCGCGTACCTTCCTGTCTTCCTCCTGTCTGTTCTTCTCCCTCCCCATCCCTCTTCCCTTTCTACTTTTGTTGAAGTCTCTACTTTTACTTACTTTGAGAGGACTCAAGGATATTACATGTGAGGACAGTGCCAGCTAAGCATTTAAGGAAAGATCAAAACAAACAAAGACCATGTGAAGGACGCTAAAAGGAATATTTTCAAGTACATGAACTGAACAAGGTTAAACACTTGGGAGATAAAGGTTGCTCTAAAGTTTTTGGCAGTTAACGCTTAAAAGGAAATACGTTAGGTCACACAGTTCTCGTTTCTTGACAATAGAAAACAAGATACATTAAACCTTCAGAGACAAATAATTTTTTTTTCCCCAATAGGGCTAAACTTAAGTTATAACATGTGTAGACAGTTATACAATTGTATAACAATTGTAATCAGGTTATATGTTAAAGATATTGTTCAGATTAAGCATGGAAGTAATTCAATGTCAAATGAGTCACTTTTGAGTGGGCTGCATTTTGATATTTTCTAAATTTTTTAAATTAGCAAAGGCAATAGGGATGAGTCATGCAATTATTTTAAAAACTGTTTAAAAGTTTTCAATACAGATTCTTCATATTTTATCTTAAAATTTAGTGCTCAGTGTAGAATTGCTTCACATATTACCTTACACAATGTAGGCAATACGTTTTCTTGTATATTACATTTTAATTTGAGAGCGACACTTGCATAAAATTTTAGTTTGGTTTAATTTGTTTTCACAATATTGAAAAACAAAATGCTTATAAAATATATGGGAAAACATTGTCCTCAGGTTTGTTTTTTTTTTAATGTTAATTGTGTAAACAGGTAAGAACTCTAGAAACTGTGCTTTTTAGGAAAAACAGAACTTATTACCTTGGGCCTGTGTTATCTTTATGAAATTGTAAAGAAATTGCCTCAAAATTCATTGGAAATAGAAAGTTTTTTTCCTTTTAATGCACGTGTCAAATGTAGATTGAATAAATACTCTGCATATATTTTTTTCCTCTCGTATTCAACTTTTAGAATAGTCAAGCCTTTACTCTTTGCTATATAAGAAATTATTGAAAATGCCCCAAACTCCTAGAAAAGTAAAGATTAGGATATTAAATTCAGACATCATTATCCTCTCCCATTAATTTTGTTAGAAGATCCCCTGTCTGAAAATAGAGTAAGTAAATATTATTTTCTATCTGGTGCAGTTACAGTTGGGATTTTATATTTTTAAGACTTAAAAGAATTTTGTTAAACAGTTGCTAGTGTTAGGAAATTAGCTCACTTTGATACTCGCTTAGCCTTAGATATGTCTTTCTTCCTTTTATTAACTTTTGTCTGACATTAACTTTTTAACTTTTATAATGGTTTTAACCTTTATAAAATGTCTTAACATTTTAACATTGTTAGAAATGAAGACTGGTTTTTTTTTTTTTTGATTATGATTCATTTCTATACCAGTTTCCAAAAAAGCTGTTACATAAGGTGTAGTGATTGAATAGAATAGAACCTGTGTGGGGGGAGACTTAAAGGTTCAATTTATTCTAAAGTTAGTAATGGGAACAGTCTGATTGCAGAGGATCACTGTTTTCTCATTGCAGTACCTGATATGAATCACCAACTTTGTAGGTCACTTCATTCCCCTTTCTGTTTCTGGCCTCTGATTCTCAAGTAACCTTAAGTGTTCTGTGAAGTGCCCTCAACATGAAGGGTGCTGTCATCTCAAGAGGGTTATAACCAGGACAACGTAGGAGGTGCTGCTTCATCTGTTCTGAGAGAGAGGAAATTTCATGGAGGTGAAATGTAAGTTGAATGGAGAGAAACTAACTGGATTAAATTGCATTCAGTGACCATGCAGACTGGACCAGATGTTAAACAGATCAGAATCTGTGGTGAATGTTGAGGATGAAGTTTGGCCCACCACACCTACTCAGAAGGTCAATGGTGGGAGGAAAGGTTTCCAGTCTTCTTTTCCAGTCACGGATTTGTGTGTAGAAGAAAGGGTGTTCCATTTCCTATTTGATTGTGAAATGTCCCTGTATTGGTTCCAGCAATTTAACCTGCCATCTCACATAGCTTCATTTCTGTAGAAGTCTCCCATGTTTTCATGTTTTTACTTGAAATTCTTGAGTTCTCCTTCCTTGTTTGGTTAAAGGGACATTTAAAGCTCTGTTTTTAGTGGGAAGTTTTGGGGCCATCTCAAAAACCTAGATATTTTGAGATTATTTCAGAGATCTAGGTAGACCAGTGGTATAGTTAAATAGCCTGGGAACCTGTTGAAATAATTTTGTTTGCTCACTGAAGCACTCATTTGTATGCAGTTACTATGGCTTGATTTTTCTGGAAACTGCTCTTTATTATAGTAATGGAAGTAGATAATTAAAAGCTATAAATAACCTCAATTTTAATAGAGGAGATTATTGACAAAGTTAGACTTTAATATAAGCTGTAGGCAATGTACAGTATTTGGCAATGTACAGTATACTTTTATGTGTAATTTAACAAATAGTTAATTTTGAGGGTGTTTGTTTTGAATTTTATTTTATTTTTTATATAGCAGGTTCTTATTGGTCATCCCTTTTATACATATTAATATATACATGTCAATCCCAATCTCCCAATTCATCACACACCCCCTGCCGCTGCTTTCCCCCCTTGGTGTCCGTGCATTTGTTCTCTACATCTGTGTCTCTATTTCTGCCCTGCAAACCAGTTCATCTGTACCATTTTTCTAGGTTCCACATATATGCGTTAATATACGATACTTGTTTTTCTCTTTCTGACTTACTTCACTTTGTATGACAGTCTCTAGATCCATCCACGTCTCTACAAATGACCCAATTTCATTCCTTTTTATGGCTGAGTAATATTCCATTGTATATATGTACCACATCTTCTTTATCCCTTCATCTGTCAATGGACACTTAGGTTGCTTCCATGAACTGGCTATTGTAAATAGGGCTGCAGTGAACATTGGGGTGCATGTGTCTTTTTGAATTATGGTTTTCTCAGGGTATATGCCCAGTAGTGGGATTGCTGGATCATATGGTAATTCTATTTTTAGTTTTTTAAGAAACCTCCGTACTGTTCTCCATAGTGGCTGTATCAATTTACATTCCCACCAACAATGCAAGAGGGTTCCCTTTTCTCCACACTCTCTCCAGCATTTGTTGTTTGTAGATTTTCTGATGATGCCCATTCTAACTGGTGTGAGATGATACCTCATTGTAGTTTTGATTTGCATTTCTCTAATAATTAGTGATGTTGAGCAGCTTTTCATGTGCTTCATGGCCATCTGTATGTCTTCTTTGGAGAAATGTCTATTTAGATCTTTTTGGATTGGGTTGTTTGTTTTTTAATATTGAGCTGCATGAGCTGTTTATATATTTTGGAGATTAATCCTTTGTCCGTTGATTCGTTTGCAAATATTTTCTCCCATTCTGAGGGTTGTCTTTTCATCCTGTTTGTAGTTTTCTTTGCTTTGCAAAAGTTTTAAGTATCATTGAGTCCCATCTGTTTATTTTTGTTTTTATTTCCATTACTCTAGGAGGTGGATCAAAAAAGATCTTGCTGTGATTTATGTCAAAGAGTTTTCTTCCTGCTTTCCTCTAAGAGTTTTATAGTGTCCGGTCTTACATTTAGGTCTCTAATCCATTTTGAGTTTATTTTTGTGTTTGGTGTTAGGGAGTGTTCTAATTTCATTCTTTTACATACAGATGTCCAGTTTTACTAGCACCACTTACTGAAGAGGCTGTCTTTTCTCCATTGTAATCCTTGCCTCCTTTGTCATAGATTACTTGACCATATGTGCGTGGGTTTATCTCTGGGCTTTCTGTCTTGTTCCGTTGATCTATATTTCTGTTTTTGTGCTAGTACCATATTGTCTTGATTACTGTAGCTTTGTAGTATAGTCTAAAGTCAGGGAGCCTGATTCCTCCAGCTCCATTTTTTTCCCTCAAGACTGCTTTGGCTATATGGGGTCTTTTGTGTCTCCATACAAACTTTAAGAATTTTTGTTCTAGTTCTGTAAAAAATGCCATTGGTAATTTGATAGGGATTGCATTGAATCTGTAGATTACTTTGGGTAGTATAGTCCTTTTCACAATATTGATTCTTCCAATCCAAGAACATGGTGTATCTCTCCATCTGTTTGTATCATCTTTAATTTCTTTCATCAGTGTCTTATAGTTTTCTGAGTACAGGTCTTTTACCTCTTTAGGTAGGTTTATTCCTAGGTATTTTATTCTTTTTGTTGCAGTGGTAAATGGGAGTGTTTCCTTAATTCCTATTTCACATTTTTCATCATTAGTGTATAGGAATGCAAGAGATTTCTGTGCATTAATTTTGTATCCTGCTACATTACCAAATTCATTGATTAGCTCTAGTAGTTTTCTGGTGGCATCTTTAGGATTCTCTATGTATAGTATCATGTCATCTGCAAACAGTGATAATTTTACTTCTTTTCCAATTTGTATTCCTTTTATTTCTTTTTCTTCTCTGATTGCCGTGGCTAGGACTTCCACAGCTATGTTGAATAATAGTGGTGAGAGTGGACATCCTTGTCTTGTTCCTGATCTTAGAGGTAATGCTTTCAGTTTTTCACCATTGAGAATGATGTTTGCTCTGGGTTTGTCATATATGGCCTTTATTATGTTGAGGTAGGTTCCCTCTATGCCCACTTTCTGGAGAGCTTTTATCATAAATAGGTGTTGGATTTTGTCAAAAGCTTTTTCTTCATCTATTGAGATATGGTTTTTATTCTTCAGTTTGTTAATATGGTGTATCACATTGATTGATTTACGTATATTGAACAATCTTTGCATCCCTGGGATAAATCCCACTGGATCATGGTATATGATCCTTTTAATGTGTTGTTGGATTCTGTTTGCTAGTATTTTGTTGAGGATTTTTGCATCTATATTCATCAGTGATATTGGTCTGTAATTTTCTTTTTTTGTAGTATCTTTGTCTGGTTTTGGTATCAGGGTGATGGTGGCCTCATAGAATGAATTTGGGAGTGTTCCTTCCTGTGCAGTTTTTTGGAAGAGTTTGAGAAGGATGAGTGTTAGCTCTTCTCTAAATGTTTGATAGAATTCACCTGTGAAGCCATCTGGTCCTGGGCTTTTGTTTGTTTGAAGATTTTTAATCACAGTTTCATTACTTGTGATTGGTCTGTTCATATTTTCTGTTTCTTCCTGGCTCAGTCTTGGAACTTTATACCTTTCTAAGAATTTGTCCATTTCTTCCAGGTTGTCCATTTTATTGGCATAGAGCTGCTTGTAGTAGTCTCTTAGGATGCTTTGTATTTTTGCGGTGTCTGTTGTAACTTCTCCTTTTTCATTTCTAATGTTACTGAGTTGAGTCCTCTCCCTCCTTTTCTTAATGAGCCTGGCTAATGGTTTATCAGTTTTATCTTCTCAAAGAACCAGTTTCTAGTTTTATTGACCTTTGCTGTTGTTTTCTATGTTTCTATTTCGTTTATTTCTGCTCTGATCTTTATGATTTCTTTCCTTCTACTAACTTGCGGTTTTGTTTGTCCTTCTTTCTCTAGTTCCTTTAGGTGTAAGGTTAGATTGTTTATTTGAGATTTTTTCTTGTTTCTTGAGGTAGGCTTGTATTGCTATAAACTTCCCCTTAGAACTGCTTTTGCTGCATCCCATAGGTTTTGGATCATTGTGTTTTCATTGTCATTTGTCTCTAGGTATTTTTTGATTTCCTCTTTGATTTCCTCAGTGATCTCTTGGTTATTTAGTAACGTATTTTTTAACCTCCATGTGTTTGTGTTTTGTACGTTTTTTTCCGTGGAATTGATTTCTAATCTCATAGCATTGTGATCAGAAAAGATGCTTGATATGATTTCAATTTTCTTAAATTTACTGACGCTTGGCTTGTGACCCAATATGTAATCTATCCTAGAGAATGGTCCATGCACACTTGAGAAGAAAGTGTAATCTGCTGTTTTTGGATGGAATGTCCTATAAATATCAATTAAATCTATCTGGTCTGTTGTGTCATTTAAAGCTTGTGTTTCCTTATTAATTTTCTGTTTGGATGATCTGTCCATTGGTGTAAGTGAGGTGTTAAAGTCCCCCACTATTATTGTGTTACTGTTGATTTCCTCTTTTATAGCTGTTTGCAGTCGCCTTATGTATTGAGGTGCTCCTATGTTGGGTGCATATATATTTATAATTGTTATATCTTCTTCTTGGATTGTTCCCTTGATCATTACGTAGTGTCCTTCCTTGTCTGTTGTAACATTCTTTATTTTAAAGTCTATTTTATCTGATATGAGTGTGGCTACTCCAGCTTTCTTTTGATTTCCATTTGCATGGAATATCTTTTTCCATCCCCTTACTTTCAGTCTGTATGTGTCCCTAGGTCTGAAGTGGGTCTCTTGTAGACAGCACCTATATGGGTCTTGTTTTTGTATCCATTCAGTAAGCCTGTGTCTTTTGTTTGGAGCATTTAATCCTTTCACGTTTAAGGTAATTAATGATATGTATGTTCCTATTACCATTTTCTCTATTGTTTTGGATTTGTTTTTGTAGGTTCTTTTCTTCTCCTGTGTTTACCACTTAGAGAAGTTCATTTAGCAGTAGAGCAGGTTTGGTGGTGCTGAATTCTCTTAGCTTTTGCTTGTCTATAAAGCTTTTGATTTCTCCATCGAATCTGAATGAGGGTGTTTGTAGAATTTGGTTTTGAACAATTATAAGCAAATCTAGCTTTTACAATGAGAATAATATAAACAAACATTTTTTTTGAGTGCTGATTACATGCCAGACACTCTGCTAAGTACTTTATATGTATTATGTTTAATAACAATCCTATAGACTATGTACCAGGTTCTCATTCTCACCCTTTTGAAGATGATTTCAAAAGACGTTTGTTATTCTAAGGGAGTGTAAGCATTGGAGAAATAGGTAAGGAAGGTTGACCACTGACTGTGTAGAATTAGGGTTAAATACTTAGGGTTTGGGTTATCTGACATAAAGGTTATAAATATTTGGATTGATTTTTAAATATTGCTAAATTATCATTAATTTTGAGTTTTTGTTTATTTTAATTTATTTTGCAATTAAGAGCTGATTGTGTATATGAAACTATGTGAAATGTTTTGGTGAGGATGGATATAGATTATTTAAACATGGTCTTTGAGAGTTTACAGTACCATGAGGAATGGGGACTACAGTTTGTGTCTGGGCAGAAATATAGACAGGTGTGGAGCACAGCTGGTAGACTGGTTAGGTAAGCCTAGGAGAAACCTACTGCGTGAAAATCTTATGAGCCTCTTGAGAGAGAGCTTACCTCAGGGAAGAAGAATCCAACTATTCTGAGCTTGATTTGGTCTTGGGCATTGAGGGATGTAACAATTCTGAGCGTAGAATAATGATTGTTCTTCATGTTTTTACTGCTGTACCTCTTGATAGATTTATGTCTGAGTTCCATGGAAATATAAAAGGATATTTAAATAAAAACTTCAGTGAGGGAATTGTTCACAAGTATATGGGAAACATCTCTTGGAGTCTTCCAGAAATACTTGTGACTTGTATGGGCCTAGAAATCCCATATTAGTGGGTACAAGAGTTGGTGACATTTAAGTTATTACTATTAAGACTCATCTGACTGTGCCCATAGATGGGCAAGGCCTGATAACATACGGGTTATAGAAATAACTGTCATACCAATGAAAATGAAATGGATATCTATCTATCTATCTATCCATCTATCTATTTATCTATCTAGGTGTGGAGAGATGGGCAAATGGGCATTCAGAGGACAGAATGACAAGAATATTTACTCCCATCTCCCATTCTATCAGTCAAGGAAGACTTCAGGGAGGTGAGTCTTAAAGAATATTTAATTTTGAAGCATAGAGAAATATGAAAGAGAGGGAATGCCAGTTCATAGGGAGGAAAATATAGAAATAAAGACTTGGACAGGACAAGTATGGGGAAGGAAGGAGGATAATGAAGACTTTAGTTGGCTTCATCATGGAACATTGTAAAGAGGTATGGAGTGGCTATAAACAAGAGTGTCCTGATCAGAATTGTATTCAGGAAGATTAATTACATAGGTTACATGGTGTGGAGTGAAATAGAAGTAGAAGGGAAATGGTAGAGAGCAGTTCAAAGGCTAGTGCAGTAGCTACAGTACAATAACACAATACAGTACAGTAATAGGTAGTATGATTAGTAACTAGAGAAGTACCCACAGACAGAGTGAAAAGGGAAGGGTTGAATAACATTACTGAGTGGAATTTCTACAATTTGGCAACTAATGTGGATTGAGAGGAAGAGGAGAGTGTGTGTAGGGGGATCAAAGACGAGCTGAAAGTTTTGAATTGGCATGATTAGGAAATCTGGAAAATAGAAGAACAGGAGAAGAAACACATTTGATAAATTCTCCCTAAGACACACTGACTGTGAACTGCCAACAGGATGTGCAGATGTGATGCTTAGTAGACATTTGGAAGTTGGCGGAACTCTGGAGAGAGTACCATGGCCAGGGAGGAATTTGGAAGACAAGGGCATAAAGGAGGTAACTGAAGCTGGGACAGTGGATAGAGTTGAGGATGTCCAGATAGGAGAGCTGAAGTATAGAGCTTTGGAGAATACCGATTTTTTTAAATAGACTTTTTCAAAAAGCAATTTTAGGTTTACAGCAAAATTGAGCAGAAGGTACAGAGATTCCCCAAGTACCCTCTGACTCCACATATACAGAGAATACCTATGTTTCTGGAGCAAGAAGAGTAGGGGCCAGAGGAAGAGACAGAAATGGCTGAGCAAAGGAAACAAACTCCAAGAACAGAATGTTTATAGAAACCAAATGGTATTATTTAGGGACAAGTTTAACTTGGTAAAAAATAAATTGCTCTTGTTAACTCAAATAATGCCAAAATAGCATTCCTGAGAAGAAAGTCTTATAGAATCTATTAGTAAATAGCTACAAGTGATTGTGACTTAACTATTGATATAATGAAATATATTCATGGTTGAATCAGCTAGATATTTCAAAGTTTCTATCTTAAAAACATAAAATATTTTCCCCAACTCTTATTTTTCTCAGGTATCAGAAAATCATTTAAATCCTTTTTGACTGATTTCCCCTTGTTAAATAGGACCATACTCATTGTTTTCTACAGTTGCCTTGAAAAATATCTTAGAAAAGTAAAATAAAAATAACTGTTTTTCAGTCCAAGAGTTATTGGTGGGAAATTTTAACAATTTAAAAATTTTAATCTATTTTAACTCTCACATTCAGTCTGCCTCTAGACTTCTTCAGAACCATTACTATGGATGAGCCATTGTTGAGGTACAGAATGGAAGCTAACACCCCAATTCTTAGCAGTAGTAGCAGAGAGGAAATCTGGAGGGTGAGTGAAGTGTGTCTACATAGGGGGACTTTCATACTGTACTTTAAAGACTTATGTGTATTTTATAATGTGCATGTGTTTGTTTATTGCAGTTAGTTGATGTACTTTTTGAATTGGGCATATAACTATGCATATTATTCTGCATAGTGAATGGTAGTGTGCATTTCCAAGTTATTGTGTTATTTGTGTATACTCTTAGCTAAAAATTACATGCTTGATGTGAATAGGGGCATAAATGACTTAAAAGATAAGCATAAATACATGGGCATTTATTTATATTACCCATGTGGATGGGCAATAAAGTATTTAACATGCAAGTCAAAAAAGATAAGGGCATTTAACTCTGTATTGGACATTAAAAACAAGGGACTTCAAGTCCTTGGATAGAAGGTAAACAAAGTGCCTATAGAGAGTTTCATGTTGGGCTAGTAGGATAAATGCAAGAGTGGCTTCTGATTTTTCATCATTCTGAAAGGATTTCATGGAGAAAGTGTTGGGATTTTGTAGTGGTTTAAATGCTCATTGAGAATCAGTGCCCTACAAATAGTGGACCAAAACAAGGTGTGTTCTCAATATATTCCATCCTTATCAGTTGGCTTTTTGTTGTTGTTGCAAGAGAAATAGTATTGATTAACAAGGAATAATAGAAAATACTGGAAGTATATTAGGTAACTTACAGAACTTGAAGGAAAAGCCAAAGAGCCAGGTTCCAGGAGGGCAGGACCCAGGACAGCTCAAGACCTCTGTCAAAATCTATTTTTGGGGAGATTGGAATGGTTGGGTTTCCGCCATTATCATCGTGTATGGCTTTTCTCTAGATTCAAATTCCCAGGAGTGAGATTCCAATTAGGTCATCTTGGATTGGGTCACCCTTTGAAATATGGCATGATAATTGATGGTCTACTGGAGCCAAATGGACCACAGAGCCGTTGCTCTCCCAAAGAGGCATGAGGTGTGGTTACCATGAGATGTACTTCCCCCACAAGGGAAAAGAGATGCTGGACAGGCAAACACAAGAAGCCTGCCATAGACAGTGATGGCGCTTTGCAGTTCTTTAAAAAAAGTGAAAAAATGGACTTAAGAGGTCTCTGAAACTAAATCAAGATTTATACACACTCACATATGCAGATATACATACCCACACATGGCGTACTTTACATACTGCTTTTGGATGATCTCTGCCACTTTTTTTCCTTCATTCACTACTCTTGTGGTTGACATACTGAGTAACATACTACAGTATGTTACTACTGCTTTTCTTCCCTCAAAGAGAAAATTTGAAGAAATACAAGAGGCCCCCAAAGATACATTTTTATAGAGTGTAACAAATAACAGGTGCTGAGGTCAGCTTAATATGGAAAGTCATTTTTTGGTTGTTAATGAAGGCAGTTTATTTTCTTAGGCTAAGAAGTATGTTCTCACATCATTTGGTTTGAGTACAATTTATATTGACTTTTATGAATATTCTTATATATCAGTAGGCGTAGATCCTCCTGTTGAAATAAGCTTTTCCTTCTGGTGTGCCGTTTGGCTTCTGATCCAGAACCTGATTTACTATAGTTAAAAACAAGTACCGTGCTGTCAGCAAAAATCGAAAGCTTGCTACTTACATTATGAATTGATCATTTTAGATAGATTCTCATTATACTATAATAATGGGGAGAAATTTCTCATTGTAGTTCACACACTGTAGACAAAAGAATAAAAAATGTCTTCTGAAGTCATGTTCAGACCTTTCAGATTCTAGATCAGTGGTTCTCCAACGTCATTTGGCATGAGTCTCAGCCGGGGTGATTGCTAAAGATACAGCTGTCTGGGTTGCCTTCCAGAGCTTTGGGTTTGGTGGGTCTGGTGGGGTCTTAAGATTCCAGATGATTGTGATGTCTGTGGACCACACTCTGGAACACCCTGCTTTAAAGGAATTTGTATTAGCTTGTGAATAGTGTCAAAAAAGTAAGAACTACGTGTAATTAGTTCAGAGGTTTGGAGTTGAATTATTGTAACACTGATCATTCAGATCATTTACTTTTGAACCACCTTTCTACTTAAGTGGGCAAGAATTCTGTTCTTACTGAAAGTATTAGGTGTCTTTATATGGAAGTTAATGAGAGAGGAAAGTCTGTGAGTGAATTCTACGTTCTTAAGTAACATTTTAGTTCTAGATGCATCTCATTTATTAATAACACATTTTTTATTGTATATGAGAGTATTCCAGGGTGAGTTAGAACATTCTTTTCTCCTTGTCTATGACAAGTCAGTATTCTCTGATAAATATAGTATAGTAGGTGCACCAAGACGGTAGTTTCATCCTACATTCCTTTGAAAGTTGTATTCTCATGAATATTCTTTTTCTTCTGAAAACAAAGTGGTTTTTCCCCCAGGCTTTTCTAGTAAAAAACCTTTTTATCACATCTATTTCTCGCAACATAAGATGGTTTGAGTTGTGATGTCATTTTTTTTTAAATTAACCGTGAGTGGAGCTGACACTGTCAGTGATCCAATGGCAAGGATGCCAGGAAGTCAGATTTCAATTGCCAAAGGCACTGTGGATCATATAAAAAGTTATAGGGAGCAGTTAGACCAGGATGGAGCACAGCAATCAGAAACAGAGTGTTTGCTTGTGAGCAAAATTGTAAATATTGCCAGCTTCAGCATATATGGTTAGCTCCAGAAGGCAAAAGACATATTTTACTACATGTAATATGGAAAAAAAAAAAGGGCTACGTATTAGTCCTTTTAGTTATGTCTGAACATACACAGTTGTAATCGTCTGCGGAAGCATCCCTGTGTATAAATACAGAGGCCAGACAGCTAAAGGTGGCACAGCTGATACCTAAATTTTTAAATTACCAGAGTTTTTGAAAGTCTCAAGTAGGAAAAGCAAATTTCGTAGGTTTTTTTATCTTTTAACTGAGCTGAAAGATCCTCAAAGCACAAATGAAGGCTTATCTTTAGTAGTGTGAATTCAACAATGTATTTAAATTTGTTGTTGTTGTTGTTCAACTTATTTAGACAAACTTTTGGATAATGTTGAGATTAGCTGGTCAATTTTAATGCAAACAGACATTATTTTTCTAACAATGATTGTTAACCTACAACAAGAAAAGTTGAGATTCTGTTGGAGGAGACTCATATTTCAATACTTGTGCTCTAGTTGCAGAACCCTTGAATGTTTGTAATCCTATGATATCATATTTAAGAGTGTGAAAATATACTTTCCTTAAATAAAACTCAGCTGGTATTTTATGATATTCTGGGTTAATTTTTGAGCTATCTTCTGATAAAATATTTTAATGTTTAATATAATATTAAATGATGTATAGTAAAAGATTCTCATTGATGTGTCTTCAGTCATGTCATTTCCATAATGTAAGAGAACGATAAGAAAGTGTTTTGCAAGTTCCCCAAAAGAGTGTGTTTAAAGGTACATTCTATAGAACAGAAGGAATAACTTATCAAAATAGAAAAAAAAAGGTGCTAATTCTGCTACATGCCAAGGCCTTACTATTCCTACTTTTTTCATCATGGTACACAACATGGTCTGGATTTTGTGGTAGTATCTGTATACCTATTTCCAGAGTAGAAGTTTCTGTAGCTTTAAGTGATAGGATAAAATACATTTACATTTGTCTTTAGGATAAAACATTTCTGAAAGCTTTGCTTCCCTTCCATTTTAAACTTGTGGATAACATAGGGAAGAGACCTTCAGTTATTTGGTTCATGCATTTAATATCTAATAACTTCCCTTTGGACAAGCAAAGTGTCAAGGCTCTGACAGCCACCCAAGGTGGGAACTGGAATGACGCCAGGAAGAAATACTGGATATTAGAAAGTGTTACTGTGCAAAGTGAGGGGTGAGGATGGGAGGAGACAAGTCCCTTTAGGTTTTGAGCTTTCAAAATATGGCATCAAAATGGAGGGGTTTTACTGATGTGTGGCTGAGTGTTTATTGTTATAATAAATGTGTTATTTCCTAGGTGTATTTGAGTTGAAGTATATAGAATCGTAATTATCATCTTCAGAAAATAAATGGGAGAAGAGTGTGCAAAAGGACAGAAGGGCCCCCTCTCCCATATCTCAGCTTTAAAGAACCCTCCTCACTCTTTAATATCTGTTCTCTTAGGAATTTCAATGGATTTAAAAATGAATAGGGCTGGTGTACTACTCACAGGAAAATCAACTACCTCTGATACTAAGCAATGCTGGTCTTGGTGGTCTGGAACAGCTAAGCTCAATCGTGGTGGTAGCAGTGGTGACACTGGGAGTGGCAGGCACTTTTACACACCTTAATGGTACTGGAGAGGTGCTTGTGAGGATTAATATCCAATAGGAAACAAGCATTCTGCAGATTGTGAAGGTTGTATGGTAGCAAGCTGATGATAGTCCTGTCACTACAAACTTGAAGAAAGGTGAGATCTGAATGCCATGGTTGTGACAATCCACAAGATGGAGTTATTTTACTCTGGTAAAACGTTTCCGAAATGAACACTTGCATGAACAATGCTGCTTTCAGCAAGATAAAGCACAAAATAGGAACACTTGGTTTATTACATTCAAAGATGTGGCTAGAAAGCCACATTAAAAACTACTGCTTTGATGATCCCGTAATCATTCCGGATTTTATCAACTCATTTTGCCAAGCCTGTAGGTTGAAAATTTCCTCTGTAGGATTACATATGCTCCTTTCTTATGTTATGTTTATAGGAAATAGAACTGGATCTTGGGAAGAGTCTAATGAATTTCTTTCTACAAGCTTATAACTCATGTCAAAAGCTTAAATGGAAGAAATGAGGAAAAAGCTTTCCCATCATAGTCATCTTCTATCCCTAGCACTTAGCATAATGACAGGCACATAGTGGGCACATGGTATGTGTGTGGTGGACAAGATTGCTTATATGGGAAGAAGTAGAACAGACACAGTGCTGAATTGAACTAGGAAATAAGGTGTTAATTTGTCTCCATGCAAAATTCTTGCTGCTTAGTAGGTCTGGTTTATGCATTTTCCTTTCTACTATGCTGACATATATATTCCAAGAAAGTCTTTTCCCTAAATTGTTTGTAAAGTTCTCAGGATCTGGGTTGACAGCACACCTAGTGGATGTGGGTTACTGTGGGAAAGTTGGGGGTGGGGTTTGCTGCAGGTAATTAAGAAATAATTGAACTGAAATGAGTAGATGTGACTAGATTATTTTCTAGCTATTTATTTTGGAATTGTTATTACATGCATTGTAGCCTCAACAAAGTTTTGAAGTGGTATGACAGAATTTCCCTTCTCATATTTTTCCCTTTTGTACAAAAAGGTAGTGAATGTCACCTGCATTCTTTCTAAACACAAAGGTAATAGTATAGAAAGTGTTAGTTTCTTAACAGTGTAAACATAGCCTTTTCAATTTGAGTAATAAGAAACTGAACTGTGTAACTTTTCTGGCTCTAGTAACATGTATAGAAATCTGGGGACTCAAACACAAAGTGCATAAGATTTGGACAGTTCTTTATATTTTTTTCTCTACTTCAAATGTGGCCAAGAAGATAGATAAGGAAAGGGTCAAAGTTTTTACAAATCAAGCTTTATGAACGCATCAGAGTTCTTATTGATGGTAGTGCTTATTTAGATTATTAAACTCTTTTTAGCAGAATAGGGCTCTTTACTAATTAATATATACCAGGTTTGTTTGGTTCTGTGCTAGTCAGCATATAAAACCTGACTTTACAGTGATATGCTTTGGTTTATATGTAAAGGGAGAAAATAAAACACTGAATATGGAGAGGAAGGTATTGTTAATGAGTCACTGCCCCATGGACTGTGCACTCCTCCGAAATCTGGAAACAAAGGTGATAGTTACAAAATGATGTAACTGATTATCTATGTATGTTGCCTGGGGCTTCTATCTCTCTTAATATTTGCTATTAAAATTTTGCTTTGCTGGTTGGCCCTGTGACTCTCCCCTTCACTCTCATCTAGTGGGTTGTTTTTGGCTTCAGGCCACCTCTTAAGAAGGTCATTGATTCTTGCAATGGAGTGAAATTACTTCCTGCAAAATTTTAAGGACCTATTTTAACCACAGGCATCCTTTTTTCCTTCTCTAGAGAGAAGAAAATCTGTTAGCTTTTTCTTCCTTTATTGTCTTCTGTTTATTTTTCTGAACATTTAGTCAATATAACCTGCTAATGTACATATTTCTAATGAGTCATGTTTCCTGAGAAAAAGTTGATGATCTAACAGTCACCATACCTTTTATAAAGAATTTAAAACCTCTAGACCAACATCTGACATAGAGTAGGCATGCTGCTTCTCCTCGTGACTTTGTGAAAAATTCAACCTCTCAGTATCTTTTTTTTTTTAAATTCTCATCCATAAAATGAAAGTGGTGAATGAGCACAGTTTTCATTAAATCCAGTCAACAATGATAGTTTATTGAACATTTATTATTTGCAAGACTGTATTTTGCCCTACCACGTTTTTAAACTAACGACATGAGAGGAGGAATTAGGAAGTGATAGAGCAGATGAGAAGTGAAAAGCATCAGAGAGTAGGGGTGAAATATCCCATTCAAGCTGTCATACCAGCTGTTCTAATGAGTGCATTGACTGTCGAAAGCCTAGATTCTTCCCTCAAATTATGAACTTGACACTCTTTTTCTTAAACTCTTTCTTCCATCTGGTAATTCAGCTGTTTTGGAGAAGATACATTTTTTCTCCTATTTTTGATTCAACTTTTTGATATCAGAAATCTGCCTATTTGAAAGTTTGATTTTACTAGCTTTTGGTCCTCTTGATGCACTCTAAAAAATACATATCCAAAGCCCTGAATTTATTAACATTGGAGGGCTCTTGCTTCAGAGATGCAATACAGAGCTAGATTGTCAGTTGCCTTTGTGAAACAGACATAGAACCTCCAGTTCAAAAACTTGTATTTGCAAATGGGAGTCAGGCCTCTCTGTACTGGACTGATAAGCAGGGATATAGGTAAAGTGTATGAATATCAAAATATGTTAGTTTAACTAGGTTGGTCTATACTGACCATGATGACGAAGTTAAGTACTGGGTTTTGAAGTAAATTAGAACTAGATAAAGCCTGGCTCTGCCATCTAGAAACTTTGTTACATTGGACAAGATTAATTGATTTCTGTAGGTCATAGTTTCCTTATTTATAAAGCAGGAATAGTATTTATTATAGAGGTTTTTTGGTCTGACTTAAACTAAGATAACATGTAAATCTGCACACAGTGCTTTCTTGAAGTTAGATACATGGTTGTTATTTCTGTTAGAAATTTAGAAGATATTAAAAATGTAAACATGGTTAGGATCAGGAAGTACATCTCAGGAGAGAAAAGAAAAGAAATCAGGGGTTGGAAATTAACGAAACTCAAAAAATGGAAAGTTGGGAAGTAAGAGAACTGGTAGAAAGATACTCTTTGAATGACTTTATTGTGAACATATTTTCTCATTGATCTTTAAAAAAGTCGATAACCCGTTAAACCATAATGCAGATGATTAAGGCTTGAAGACGACGCAGGCAAACTTACTAACCTTTTGTATTGGAATACACATAAGTTTGATTTATTGTGTATTTTTCATGATCTGCTCAAATTTTTAAAATTTATACCAGATCTGAAATCACTGCTTGATAACTGAATTTTAGCCTAAACTATAAAGATTTTTAGCTTAAGCCTTTTGTGAATGAATGGCTGTGATTAGCACAGGAAAGGGAATAACAGAGTTGGAAGATATGCAAGAGCGGTATATTGGACTATGTGGAGAAATTTTGGAGGATTGCATTCTTTAAACTGCAGATCTTATTCTCCTGTTTTAGTGTTTGTTATCATGAAAATAATCACAAACCCACATGCCCAAGGCTTAATGAAAACCTGGTTGGCTGCAGAAATAATCAAAAGTTTAACAGGCTGCATTTCTCTCTTTAATCCATTTCATCTAACTTAACATTTCACACAGTTATTTTCAAGAGTCTTGAGCATACCAATCCCATGCAGATGCTTGGTTTTTAAAAAATTTTGTAATGTGGGAAATAGATAAAAGGAGAAATAATCCAGCATTTTTCAAACTGAAGAGAATTGTTCGGGCTTACGCTTTTAGAAATCTATTCCCAAGAATGGTCTATAGCTACCGTTTGACGGCTTTGTTACTTTGAGTATCTTTCAGGTGTCCACCTTAAATCTAGGATATAATCATAACAACAGTAATAACCCTTATCATCACTCTTCGCACACTTCCTGCCATGATGCCTATCTTCACCAACTGGGGAAATTCCTGGTTTTTCCTATATGAAACTTGTGGGCACAGCAAATTTGCTGTGAGTAGCTTGGGAGGTGCACCCCATTTCTGCTAAGGTGAGTATAGAAGTTCGAGGGAGTTGAATTTTCCTGACCTCATCTCTAGTCTGGTATAGGAATGTAGAGCAGATGCAGTGACTCAAATGTAACTACATCTGTGCCTTAATGACATTCAGACACACTCATCTGTCTCTTGGTCTTTTGTTCTTCTGCTTTAAGCCTGCTCTACTCAGGAATATCCTGGTAAAATGTAGAGGGTCAGCCTTCTGAAATTTGAAAAGGTAAAGGTATATGTTTGTTTAATGAGTGATATTGAAAAAATTAAATATTTAAAAGAAACAAGGAGGCCAGTAGTTCTCAGGACATCACTTGAAGAATTTCACATATGAGAGAAACTAGGATAGTACCTTTATATATGCAACATGTTCTATAATTTATTGTTAGGTTTTTAAGGATTTATTATTCTTTTGCTTTCCTTTTTTACACATTACAGTAATTCTGATGTGTTTAAGAGAGAATGGAATTGGGGTAGATTGTATGGGGAAGGGATTAGGAGCAAAGGGTATTAGAATAGGAATGTGGCAAATAAATGCTATCTTAATGAGATTTGGGCACTCCTTGTCCCACCTGCACTTTTTTCCAAATCAGTATATTCTTTTGCAGTGAGGATGCACAGTAGGGGCAGTGTAGACCTCTCTGAGAACCACTGTTAGCAACAGATTTGTTTTCCACTTGACACCAGGGTAGACGAAGTGTGTTTATATGTCTAACTTGGAGATAAATGAAGAGTGTGTTTCTTGGAATTAATTGTTGAGGGATTGTTATTCTTCTGGGAAGAAGAAAAATAAAAGAGGGAAGGGCTTGCCAGAAATAGAAATAAAACTAAAACATTTATTAAAAGATTAATCACTCATCTTGCCTAACCAAGACTAGAAGATTTAGTTTAGCTATAGAATTTAAAAACTAAGATTTGTTGAGGTATAACTCAGATACAGTGATATTCACCAATTTTAGGCAAAATTTGTTTGATAAATTTTAACTATTGTATACAGTCATGGAGCCATCACCACATCATGATTTTTAAAAAGTTCCCTCGTGAGCCTTTGCAGTCAGTTCCCTTCCTGCACTTCCAGAAACCACTGATCTGCTTTCTTTCACTATAATTTTGCCTCTTCTAGAATTTTATACAAATGAAATCATGTAGTAGGTATTTTGTGTGTGTGTGTGTGTGTGTGTGTGTGTATGTTGCTTTCCAGTTATCATAATGGTTTTGAGATTCAGCCATGTTCTTGCTGAATCCATAATTTGTGTATTTTTACTGCAGAATACATACTATTCCACTGTATGGATGCATCAAAATTTGTTTATTCATCAAAAAAGACCTTTAGATTCATCTAGTTTTTTGGTTATTACAAATAAAGCTGCCATGAGCATTAGAGTAGAAGTCTTTGTGTGGACAGGTCTTCACTTTGTTTAAATAAATATTTAGGAGTAGAATTGCTGGATCATATAATAAGTATATGTTTAACTTTATAACAAACTGCCAAACTATTTTATGAACTGGCCTTACCACTTTTCATTGCTCACAGCAAAGTAAGAGAGTTCCAGTTCCTCTGTATCCTTGCCAGCATTAGGTAATGTCAGTCTTTTTAATTTTAGTTGTTCTTATGTGTGTGTAAGGATATCTCATAAAAGTTTTGATTATTTTCATTGCTGCAATGATTGGTGATGTTGAGTATTTTTTCTGTGGGTGTATTTGTCCTCCACATATCTTCCTTTGGAGATGTGCAAATCTTTTGCTGATTTTAAAAAACGGATTGTCTTCTTGAAGTTAAGAATTCTTTTTCTATTTTGGATAATAATATTTTATTTTATTCTGTCTGCAACTATGCTCTTTTTTAGAGCACAATTAAAAAAAATTTTTTAAGTCTAACTTTTTGATGTTTTCTTTTATTTTATGATCTTTGTGTCCCATTTAAGAAATCCTTGACAAACTCAAAATGCTTTGTTTCCTAGAAATTCTGTAGTTTTAGTCTGTATATTTAGTCTAATCTATTTAGACAGATTACTTCCACTTTATTCTTTTTAAAAATTGCTTTAGCAATCCTAGTTCCTTTGCCTTTCTGTATAAATTTCAGAGTAATATTGTTTATATCTATGAAAAATCTTGCTTGGATTTTGAGAGGAATTGTATTACACTTGTATAAAAATTTGTGGAGAATTGACATCTTTGCTATGTTCAACCTTCAATCCATGATCACAGTATATCTCTTCATTTATTTAGATCTTCTTTGATTTCTTTTATCAGCGTTGTGTAGTCTTCAGCATATATATCCTGTACATCTTTTCTTAGATTTATACCTACTACTTCATCTTTTTTTCCCTGAATGGTTGTAAATGGTGTTGCTTGTAAATTTTAGTGCCCACGTGTTCATTGCTTATATAAAAATATACCTGATTTTTGCATGTGTACCTTCATAGACAACCATATCATCTGGAATTAAGGACAGTTTTATTTCTTCCTTTTTAATCTGAATGTTTTTATGTCCTCTTCTTGCACTGTCTTAAATAAGAGTGCTGAGAACAGACTTTTTTTTTTAACATCTTTATTGGAGTATAAGTGCTGTACAATGGTGTGTTAGTTTCTGCTTTATAAAAACGTGAACCAGCTATACCTATGCATATATCCCCATATCTACTCCCTGTTGAGTCTGCCTCCCATCCTCCCTATCTGACCCCTCTAGGTGGTCACAAAGCACTGAGCTGATCTCCCTGTGCTATGCAGCTGCTTCCCACTAGCTATCTATTTTATATTTGTTAGTGTATATATGTCCATGTTACTCTCTCACTTCATCCCAGCTGACCCTTCCCCCTCCCTGTGTCCTCAAGTCCATCCTCTACTTCTGTGTCTTTGTTCCTGTTCTGCCGCTAAGTTTTTCAGAACCTTTTTTTCTTTTTTAGATTCCATATATATGTGTTAGCATATGGTATTTTTTTTCTCTTTCTGACTTACTTCACTCTATATGACAGACTCTAGGTCCATCCACCTCACTACAAATAACTCAATTTCGTTTCTTTTCATGGCTGAGTAATATTCTATTGTATATATGTGCCACATTTTCTTTATCCGTTCATCTGTCAATGGACATTAGCTTGCTTCCATGTCCTGGCTATTGTAAATAGAGCTGTAATGAATATTGTGGTACATGACAGTTTTTGAATTATGGTTTTCTAAGGGCATATGCCCAGTAGTGGGATTTCTGGGTCATATGGTAGTTTTATTTTTAGTTTTTTTAAGGAACCTCCATACTGTTCTCCATAGTGGCTATATCAATTTACATTCCCAGCAAGAGTGCGAGAGGGTTCCCTCCCTTTTCTCCACCCCATCTCCAGCATTTATTGTTTGTAGATTTTTTGATGATGGCCATTCTGACTGGTGTGAGGTGATTCGTCATCGTAGTTTTGATTTGCATTTCTCTAATGATTAGTGATGTTGAGCATCCTTTCATGTGTATATTTCTGCAATCTGTATATTTCTTTGGAGAAATGTCTATTTAGGTCTTCTACCCATTTTTGGATTGGGTTGTTTTTTTGATATTGAGCTGCATGAGCTGCTTGTAATTTTTGGAGATTAATCCTTTGTCAGTTGCTTCATTTGCAAATATTTTTTCCCATTCTGAGTATTGTCTTTTTGTCTTGTTTATGGTTTCCTTTGCTGTGCAAAAGCTTTTAAGCTTCATTAGGTTCCATTTGTTTATTTTTGTTTTTATTTCCATTTCTCTAGGAGATGGGTCAAAAAGGGTCTTGCTGTGATTTATGTCATAGAGTGTTCTGCCTATGTTTTCCTCTAAGAGTTTGATAGTGTCTGGCTTTACATTTAGGTCTTTAATCCATTTGGAGTTTATTTTTGTGTATGGTGTTAGGGCGTGTTCTAATTTCAGTCTTTAGGTGTCTATTTTTCCCAGCACCACTTATTGAAGAGGATGTCTATTCTCCATTGTATATTCTTGCCTCCTTTATAAAAATAAGATGACCACATATGCATAGGTTGATTTCTGGGCTTTCTACCCTGTTCCATTGAGCTATACTTCTGTTTTTGTGCCAGTACCATACTGTCTTGATTACTGTAGCTTTGTAGTATAGTCTGAAGTCTGGGAGCCTCATTTCTCCAGCTCCGTTTTTCTTTCTCAAGATTGCTTTTGCTATTCGGGGTCTTCTGTGTTTCCATACAAATTGTGAAATTTTTTGTTTTAGTTCTGTGAAAAATGCCATTGGTAGTTTGATAGGGATTGCACAGAATCTGTACATTACATAGGGTAGTATAGTGATTTTCACAATGTTGATTCTTCCAATCCAAGAACATGGTATATCTCTCCATATGTTTGTATCATCTTTAATTTCATCAGTGTCTTACAGTTTTTGCATACAGGTCTTTTGTCTCCGTAGGTAGGTTTATTCCTAGATATTTTATTCTTTTTGTTGCAGTGGTAAATGGGAGTGTTTCCTTAATTTCTCTATCAGAGTTTTCATCATTAGCGTATAGGAATGCAAGGGGTTTCTGTGCATTAATTTTGTATCCTGCTACTTTACCAAATTCATTGATTAGCTCTAGTAGTTATCTAGTAGCACCTGTAGGATTCTCTATGTATGGTATCATGTCGTCTGCAAACAGTGACAGCTTTACTTCTTCCCTTCTGATTTGGATTCCTTTTATTTCTTTTTCTTCTCTGATTGCTGTAGCTAAAACTTCCAAAGCTATGTTTAATAAGAGTGGTGAGAGTGGACATCCTTGTCTTGTTCCTGATCTTAGTGGAAATGGTTTCAGTTTTTCAGCATTGAGGATGATATTGGCTGTGGGTTTGTCATATATGGCCTTTATTATGTTGAGGTAAGTTCCCTCTATGCTTACTTTCTGGACTGTTTTTATCATAAATTGGTGTTGAATTTTGTGGAAAGCTTTTTCTGCATCTATGGAGATGATCATATGGTTTTTCTCCTTCAGTTTGTTAATGTGGTTTATCACATTGATTGATTTATGTATATTGCAGAATCCTTGCATTCCTGGGATAAACCCCACTTGATCATGGTGTATGATCCTTTTAATGTGCTGTTGGCTTCTGTTTGCTAGTATTTTGTTGAGGATTTTTGAATCTGTGTTCATCAGTGATATTGGCCTGTAATTTTCTTTCTCTGTGACATCTTTGTCTGGTTTTGGTATCAGGGT
The DNA here is from genome assembly GCF_011762595.2 of Tursiops truncatus. Taxonomy (NCBI): domain Eukaryota; kingdom Metazoa; phylum Chordata; class Mammalia; order Artiodactyla; family Delphinidae; genus Tursiops; species Tursiops truncatus. Next base: position 88,582,357 of record NC_047038.1, on the reverse strand, counting down.
GATGGTGGCCTGGTAGAATGAGTTTGGAGTCTTCCTCCCTGTGCTATATTTTGGAAGAGTTTGAGAAGGACAGGTGTTAGCTCTTCTCTAAATGTTGATAGAATTCACCTGTGAAGCCATCTGCTCCTGGGCTTTTGTTTGTTGGAAGATTTTTAATCAGTCTCAATTTCAGTGCTTGTGATTGGTCTGTTTATATTTTCTATTTCTTCCTGGTTCAGTCTCGGAAGGCTGTGCTTTTCTAAGAATTTGTCCATTTCTTCCAGGTTGTCCATTTTATTGGCATAGAGCTGCTTGTAGTAATCTCTCATGATCCTTTGTACTTCTGCAGTGTCAGTTGATACTTCTCCTTTTTCATTTCGAATTCTATTGATTTGAGTCTTCTCCCTTTTTTTCTTGATGAGTCTGGCTAATGTTTTATCAATTTTGTCTTTGTTTTCAAAGACCCAGCTGTTAGTTTTATTGATCTTTGTTATTGTTTCCTTCATTTCTTTTTCATTTATTTCTGATCTGATCTTTATGATTTCTTTTCTTCTGCTGACTTTGGGGTTTTTTTTGGTCCTTCTTTCTCTAATTGCTTTAGGTGTAAGGTTAAGTTGGTTATTTGAGATATTTCTTGTTTCTTGAGGTAGGATTATATTGCTATAAACTTCCCCTTAGAACTGCTTTTGCTGCATCCCATAGGTTTTGGGTTGTCATGTTTTCATTGTCATTTGTTTCTAGGTATTTTTGGATTTCCTCTTTGATTTCTTCAATTATCTCTTGATTATTTAGTAGTGTATTGTTTCGCCTCCATATGTTTGTATTTTTTACAGGTTTTTTCCTGTAATTGATATCTAGTCTCATAGTGTTGTGGTCAGAAAAGATACTTGATATGATTTCAGTTTTCTTAAATTTACCAAGGCTTGATTTGTGACCCAAGATATGGTCTTTCTGGAGAATATTCCATGAGCACTTGAGAAGAAAGTGTATTCTGTTGTATTTGGATGGAATGTCCTATAAATATCAATTAAGTCCATCCTGTTTAATGTGTCATTTAAAGTTTGTGTTTCCTTATGTATTATCATTTTTGTTGCTCTGTTCATTGGTGAAACTGGGGTGCTGAAGTCCCCTACTATGATTGTGTTACTGTCGATTTCTCCTTTTATGGCTCTTAGCATTTGCCTTGTGTTTTGAGGTGCTCCTATGTTGGGTGCATAAATATTTACAATTGTTATATCTTCTTCCTGGATTGATCCCTTGATCATTATGTAGTGCCCTTCTTTGACTCTTGTAATAGTCTTTATTTTAAAGTCTATTTTGTCTGATATGAGAATTGCTACTCCAGCTTTCTTTTGATTTCCATTTGCATGGAATATCTTTTTCCATCCCCTCACTTTCAGTCTGTATGTGTCGCTCAGTCTGAAGTAGGTCTCTTACAGGCAGCATATATATGGTCTTATTTTTGTATCCATTCAGCCAGTCTATGTCTTTTGGTGGGAGCATTTAATCCATTTACATTTATGGTAGTTATTAATATGTGTGTTCTGATTACCATTTTCTCAATTGTTTTGGGTTTGTTATTGTTGTTCTTTTCCTTCTCTTGTGTTTCCTGCCTAGAGAAGTTCCTTTAGCATTTGTTGTAAAGCTGGTTTTGTGGTGCTGAATTCTCTTAGCTTTGACTTGTCTGTAAAGGTTTAATTTCTCCGTCGAATCTGAATGAGATCCTTGCTGGGTAGAGTAATCTTGGTTGTAGGTTTTTCCCTTTCATCACTTTAAATATGTCCTTCCACTCCCTTTTGGCTTACAGAGTTTCTTCTGAAAGATCAGCTCTTAACCTTTTGGGGATTCTCTTGTATGTTATTTGTTGGTTTTCCCTTGCTGCTTTTAATATTTTTTTCTTTGTATTTAGTTTTTGATAGTTTGATTAATATGTGTCTTGGTGTGTGTCTCCTTGGATTTATCCTTTATGGGACTCTGTGCTTCCTGGACTTGATTGACTCTTTGATTTCCCATTTTAGGGAAGTTTTCAACTATAATCTCTTCAAATATTTTCTCAGTCCTTTCTTTTTCTCTTCTTATTCTGGAACCTCTTATAATTTGAATGTTCGTGTGTTTAATGTTGTCCCAGAAGTGTCTGGGACTGTCCTCAATTCTTTTCATTCTTTTTTCTTTATTCTGCTCTGCAGTAGTTATTTCCACTATTTTATCTTCCAGGTCCCTTATCTGTTCTTCTACCTCAGTTATTCTGCTATTGATTCCTTCTAGAGAATTTTTTTTTCTTGCGGTACGCGGGCCTCTCACTGTTGTGGCCTTTCCCATTGCGGAGCACAGGCTCTGGATGTGCAGGCTCATCGGCCATGGCTCATGGGCCCAGCTGCTTCACGGCATGTGGGATCTTCCCGGACCGGGGCACGAACCTGTGTTCCCTGCATCGGCAGGCAGACTCTCAACCACTGTGCCACCAGGGAAGCCCTAGAAAATTTTTAATTTTATTTATTGTGTTGTTCATCATTCTTTGTTTCCTCTTTAGTTCTTCTAGGTCCTTGTGAAATGCTTTTTGTATTTTCTCCATTTTATTTCCAAGATTTTGGATCATCTTTACTATCATTACTCTGAATTCTTTTTCAGGTAGACTGCCTATTTCCTCTTCATTTGTTTGGTCTGGTGGGCTTTTACCTTGCTCTCTAATCTGCTGTGTGTTTCTCTGTCTTCTCATTTTTCTTAACTTGCTGTGTTTGGGGTCTCCTTTTTGCAGGCTGCAGGTTCATAGTTCCCGTTGTTTTTGGTGTCTGCCCCCAGTGGCTAAGGTTGTTTTGGTGGGTTGTGTAGGCTTCCTGCTGGAGGGGACTAGTGCCTGTGTTCTGGTGGATGAGGCTGGATCTTGTCTTTCTGGTGGGGAGGACCGCATCCAGTAGTGTGTTTTGGAGTGTCTGTGACCTTATTATGATTTTAGGCAACCTTGATGCTAATGGGAGGTGTTGTGTTCCTGTTTTGCTAGTTGTTTTGCATAGGGTGTCCAGCACTGTAGCTTGCTGGTCGTTGAGTGGAGCTGTGTCTTCACGTTGAGATGGAGGTCTCTGGGAGAGCTTTCACCATTTGATATTATGTTGAGCTGGGAGGTCTCTGGTGGACCAATGTCCTGAACTCGGCTCTCCCACCTCAGAGGCACAGGCCTGACACCCAGCCGGAGCACCAAGACCCTATCAGCCACATGGCTTTTGGGAAGTCTGAGGTCTTCTGCCAGCATTCTGTAGGTGTTCTGTAGGAGCTGTTCCACATGTAGACGTGTTTCTGATATGTTTGTGGTGAGGAAGGTGATCTGCACGTCTTACTCCTCTGCCATCTTGAAGGTCTCCCACTCCTTTTTTTTTATACTGTGTATGTATTTTTTTAAAGAGCATCACACTATATGCAATTCTTTTGTGAAATGTTCTTTTCACTTTATATTGTATTTCCAAGATTCATCCATATCATTGCATGTTAATTGATTTCATTAATTGTTACTGTGTCTTAAGTTTGCTTAGATCCTCATCGTTTTCAAAGAGTTTTCAGATGCACCACTAATTTGACACCCGCAAAATTAATTTCATCCTTTGGCCTAGGAGTTTATATGCATTCTTTGAAGTTGTGGAGGCTCAAGTTGGCTCCAGGTGCTTCAGGTTTGCTTAGAAACTCCAGTTCCTCTTGTTAGTGCTCCTCCACCCCAGACTTAATTGGCTCTGTAGTCCGTGCATGGGAGTAGACACTTTTGCCTCGTTCCCAATCTTAAAAGGAAACTCTTGAATCTTACATTAAGTATAATATTATCTATAGGGTTTTTGAAAATGCTTTTGATCAAGTTGAGGAAGTTCCCTTCTATTCCTATTTTTCTTAGCATTTTTATCATAAATGGGTGTTGAATTTTGTTAAATGGTTTTTATGCATCAATTAATATGATCATATGATTTTTCTTTCTTTTTTTATCCTGTTAGTGTGGTGGATTGCATTGATTGATTGATTTTGAAATGTTGAACCAGTCTTGCATCCCTGGAATAAACCTCATTAGGTCATTTTGTATAATTCTTTATACTGTTGAATCCTGCTTGTTCATATTTTATTAAGGATTTTTGCATCAATATTTATAAAGGATATTTATGTGGAGTTTGATTTTTCTTTTTATTGTCTTTGTCTGGTTTTGGTATCAGGGTAATATTATCTTCATAAAATGAATTGGTAAGTGTTCCTTCATCTTCTACTTGCTGGAAGAGATTGTATGGAATTTGTATTAATTCTTCTTTAACCATTTGGTGGAATTCTCCAGTGAAGCAATTTGGGCCTTTAGATTCCTTTTTTGGGGGCAGAGAGATTTTCAAAGTTATGAATTTGTTTGCCTTAATAGCTATTGGACAATTCAAAGTATCTATTTGATATTGGATTAGTTGTTGTAGTTTATGTTTTTTAAAAATGTAGTTTATTTTGTCTAAGTTGTCAAATTTATTTTTATGGAGTTCGTTGTATTCCCTTATTCTGCTTTTGATGTCTGTAGGGTCTTGAATGAATCTCCTGTTTCACTCCTGATATTAGTAAGTTGTGTCTTCTCTTTTATTTGTTTTCAGTCTTTCTACAGACTTACCAATTTTATTAAAGTTTTCAAATGACCAGTTCTTCATTTCATTGATTTTCTCTATTATTTTTCTCTCTTTGATTCATTGATTTCTACTCTTTATTTTTCCTTCTTTCTACTTGCCTTGAGTTTATTTTACTCTTTTTTCCCACCCTAGGTTCTTCAAGTGGAAACTTAAATTACTGATTTGAGACTTTTCCTCTTTTCTAATGTATTCATTTCATGCAATAAATTTCCCACTCTTTAGCTGAGTCCCACAAATTTTGATGTGTTGTGTATTCATTAAATTTTTTTGTAATTTCCCTAGAAAATTCCTCTTTGATTCAGGGGTTATTTAAAGTAGTTGTATAATTTCTAAGTGTTTGTGGGTTATTCCTATTATATTTAGTTTGATTCCATTGTAGTCAGAGAATACACTCAGTCTGATTGCAATTATATTAAATTTGGGGGGATTTTTTAATGGACCATGATATAGTCTGTTTTTTGTGGGCTCTTGAAAGTATGTGTATTTTGCTGTTCTTGGGTGGAATGTTGTATAAATATTGATTAGATCTTGTTGGTTGATGGTGTTGTTCAGTTCTTCCATATCTTTGCTGTTTTCTGTCTAGTGGTTCTATCAGTTTTTGCAAGAGGCATGTTGAAGACAACAGATATAATTGTGGGTTTGTGTATTTCTCCTTTCAGTTCTGTCAGTTTTTTGTGTAACATATTTTGCAGCTCTGTTATTTGCTCCATACACATAAGATTGCTATGTCTTCTTGGTGGATTGATGATTTTTATCAGTGCATAGTAGTATCTCTTTCTGTGTCTGGTAATTTTCTTTTTTCTGAAGTCTGTATTATCTGATATTAATGTAGCCATTTGATTTCCTTTGATAGATGTTGACATGACATATCTCTTTTTGTTCTTTTACTTTCATCTTGCTTATACTGTTATATTTGAAGTGAGTTTGTTGATTGCTTATGGTCAGCATATAGTTTGATCATGGGGTGAAGGAAGGATGCTTCATTACTTCTGGGTAGGAATGGGAGTTTCGGCTTCCCATGTGATCTCCACTGATAACACAAAGGACTGGGGAAGGGTTAGTTACTGACTTGTGGGGGTGAAAGTTCCAGCTTCCCACTTGGCTTTCCCTCACACGTCAGGTGGAGTGTTGGGGTGACTCATAACAGCATTGACAGAGTGAAAGCCTAGGCTCTTCACTTGGCTGGTGCTGGTGTGGGTGTGGATGGGGCCGTAGATTTTTCTATGGTGTTTGGCTGGAGTAGAGCTGTTATTGTCTAAAATTTTCTATCTTCTGGGGCTGGCCCTTTCCTGGTTCTTTGGCTAAAGAGAGCAGTCTTTTGTTGGAGCTTTTGTTTTTTGTCTGTGCCTGTTGTTATTTTTGACTTGCCAGCTTTTTCCTCTCCAAGTCTGGAGTACGTGAGGCAAAAAGGAAAGCCAGCATCTCACCACAGATCTCTAACCATTCTCTCTTCTCTCCATGTTTAGAGTCATATATTTGTTGTATATATAATGTCCAGGGTATTCAGCTATACTTAGTAGAAAGAATCCCTAGGTGGAATAGAAGTAGGTCTACCCTATTTTCCTAGATATGGAAGTCCATAACCTGCGTTTTAAACAGGATCTCTGGGATCTGTAGCTTTGGGTACACATGTTGAATAGCAAGGCTCTACATACATTAATTATCATTGTTTTTGTTAATACTGACATTCATTTTTGGAGTTTGGAAATGGAGTACCAAGTTACCCTTGTTGCAAATTTTCGATTTTGTTTTGTTGTACTTTATGCTAATTTTGAAATGAATTTCTCCCTCACTCATATTCATGATCATAAAATATTACAATCAAGTTTGAGACGACTCAGATTGACCAACGTCTTAACATGAAACAAATTATTAGCCAAAGTTTCCTGAGTCACTTAAGTCATTCTACAGCTGTCAACATGAGCTATTTATGAATAAAGAAATACTTTTACCCTTCATCTTGACTGTCTTTTGTGTGGCATATATGGTAATTATCACCATGAGAGCACTCACTAGCATATCTCCGATTTTTCTGTTATAGAGATTGGGGATTCACTAGAACTGCAAAATGAAAGAAGCAATACTTCCCTTGAATGGAATTCCATTTTTATACCTTCTTTTCTAATAAATATTGGGGAATGGACAAGATGACATTGTTAGATTCTTAACTTCAAAGAAATTTATTACCTGATCTAGTAGGTTAATTAGCTTATTTTGGTGAAAACAGTAAGAAAACCGTCTGCTTTTCATGGAAGCAAAAACTTATGAGCAACTTTTTTGTTCAAAAGCACTGTTTATGTGTCCTTAATATACTGTATAAACCTACAATGAATTGCTTTGCATGCTGTTAAAAGATATTTCACCAGGATCTTTCTGTATTTGGCATGTATTCTGCAGTAACAGAGGATAACAGTTTATTTTCAGAAGAAAAATGATCAGTATGTAGTTTGTTTTTTATAGGCTTCTTTTCTCCTATGGGGCATGAAATTTTGGCTTTGGCAAAAACAAAAGATGCAGTGGAATTGAGAATGTATGAATATCAGAATATTTATGAAAACATTATTACTTTTTCTATTTGTCATTTATACTGTCAAGTCCCATCTCGTTTTTTCCTGGACCAGGATTTCCAGATGTGAAGTAATATCACTTTCAGAAACTCAATTCTCATTTCTAGGTCTTCTTTGTATTTATCTTAGGAATTTAAAGTATCTGCCTTATTTTGCATAATTTTTGACATTCCAGCTTCAAACTGAGGGAGAAGTGATCTCTATTGACAGCCTTCTTCATTGGGGGATGTTGGTTTCTCTAAGGCGGCGGTTCTCAAACTTTTTGACCTTGGAACTCTTATACTCCGAAAAACTATTGAAAACCTCAAAGAGATTTTGTTTATACAGGTTATGTCTGTCTACATTACCCTATCAGAAATTAAAGCTGAGGAAATGTTAAAATGTTGATTTATTAGTTTATTTAAATTAACAATAAGAAACCCAATATATTGTTAACATAAACTTTTTATGAAAAATAACCATATTTTCAAAAAGATATTAGACAGAAGGTTGGCATTGGTTTTCATTTTTTTGCAAACCTCTTTAATATCTGGCTTAATGGAAGACTGCTAGGTTTCCATATCTGCTTTTGTATTTTAATGTGTTGGTTTGGGTTGAAGTATATGAAGAAAACTTGGTTTTATGAACATATGCAGTTGGAAAATAAAGTATTTTAATAGCCTTTTCAAATAATTGAGAATATTCTTTTATTCTGTCCTAAAACTCAACAAATAGTAACATTTTAAAGGTTAGTTGCAATGTGGAATCCGAAACCATATCAAGTATTTTTGTACTCTGTTACACCAAAATCCATGTTGTACTTTCAGTGGATCATTTAGCTATGTACGATCTTATAATTTCATGCATTGGTCATTTGGAAAATATTGGGTCCCTGAGCTATGAGATATTACAATATCAACATTTGTTAACATATTCACAGGTAGAATCAGAAAAAGTCTTTTAGTGTTGGGAGGCTGTCAGGCTTACAGTGGAAGGTACAAGTACTCCAAAATTCTGATTTTCACTAGAAAGTTTGAATTTTATCATTGGCTACAAATCCTGTCAGTTGTTTTCCTTGAAGAGGCAGGCTCACTTTATTCATTTTCAAGATGTTTGCCAAATAGCCAAGTTTGAATAACCATAATTTATGTTCATTATTATTTCAAGTGAAAATGATGTTCTGTGAAAAAAAGTGGTTAGTTCAAGTCACATCTTAAACAATTGCATAAGTGATCTTCCTTGCAATCTCCCTTATATTTTGGTATGTGATAGAAGTGTGATTATGGTTGTATACTTCCCATTATGTTACAGAATATTTAAAATTTCGTTGTTAAGGCTAAAGATTTAATAAAATTGTTACTGCTTTATCAGGACACTGTTAAGTTCAACTGGCTTTTTAAAAATTATTATTATTACTGTAAGTGTACAGAGATAAAGAATATCATGACTACTAGGACAGTTCGGTCCCAATGCCTAGAGTCATGCTAAGGTGCCAGAAGTTTCACTCACGGTAGCTTCTGCACCATCAGTGCAAATATCAACACAGTAAAAAGGCAAAAGCATCTGCATATTAAGATGAGAATAGTTTTGACCTTGCACACTCCTTTAAAAGAATGGGTCTCAGGACCCCCAGGGATACACAGAACGAACTTCGAGAACCACTGCTCTAAGTCATGGATGTATAGGATAATGCATATAATTTTTAAAAATGCTTACTGTTATATAATATTTTTCTTTTTTTGCTTTGAAATTTAAAGGAATTTCCAAAAAATAGTCTTGGTAATCCTCACTGTACCCCTGAGAAATACAGTAGGAGGCAGATAGAGTATCTGTCTGAGAGGTGGCGAAATCCAGTCAGTGTAGCTAAGCCATTGTGCCTGTGGCCAGGCACGAAGTCAGAGGGTATGCTGAAAGAGCTGGAATCCTGATTCAGAATGAAACCACCAGGAGAGCCAGTATCTGCCTGGACTAAAGTGATACTGAACGTGAGTGGAAACCAACTTGCTCCTCTTGTACACAAATTTTAAGTCTTCCCTAAGAAAAATTATCTCAAAAAATATGGCACACTGGGAATATTTGGAAAGGGTGGGCCTGAGAAATTTGTGTATGCCAACCATTGAGATGTGAAGGGTGACAGCAGGAAGGAGGAAGGGAAGCTGATTTTATTAGTGTTCTAATGTGTGCCACGTACTGTGCAAGGCACTTTATGTTACCTCACAACAAACCTGTGAAGTCACTATTGTCAGACTCATTTTAGAGATGATGACGTGGAGCCTCAGATGTTAACCAGCTAACCTGAGATGACATTGCTCCTATGGGCTGGAGTTAGAATTCAAACCATCTCGTTTCACTATAATATGGAATCTTTCACGTCAGTCTCCATGAGGCTCTTGGACTACGCTGTTAACTGGTTAATAGTTACTATATCTGTCTTCTAAGCATATTTCTGAATATACAGTCAGCCCTCTATATCCACAAGGTCTGCATCTGCAGATCCAACCAACTGTGGGTAGAAAATATTCTAAAAAATTCTGGAAGCTTCCAAAAAGCAAAATTTGAATTTGCCATGTGCTGACAATTATTGACATAGCATTTACATTGAATTTACAACTATTTACATAGCATTTACAGTGTAGTAGGTATTATAAGTAGTTTAGAGATAATTATCCATCCCTGTATGGGAGGATATGTATAGGTTATATGCAGACTACATTTTATATAAGGGACTTGAGCATCCCCAGATTTTGGTATCCACACGGGGGTCCTGGAATCAGTCCTCCTCAGATACCAAGGGATGACTGTACATGCATACACTTCAGACATAATTTTTACCTTTCTGGAAAAAAACAATTTTGTATTTATTCATCCACTAGGGGGGGCAAGAGTGCTAACTTGTTATGTACGTAATGATTGAAGAGTGGGGTTTAAATTATGTGATTGTAGAATGATTTATAATTATGTATGTACTGTAGATTTGCATATGGAAGATTCTGAACAGTTATCTGATGGTTGTTCCTGGTAAGAAAGATGCTGTGCTATCTTCTTATTGAAACCCAGGAGACTGCTTCCCCCGCTCTCCACCCCTCCAAGTATGAAAATAGATGACGTATACTTGAACGTAAAAGTGTGACTGGGAGTTCATGGGAAGGATCAGGTGATGTGGAATGGCAAAATTAGCAGTCATCCAAGTCAGGAAGATTCAAATTCTAGTCTCAAGTTCGTTTGTTTGTTTGAATACATGCAAATTTTAACATTATTAGTTTAACTTTCTTATGTTCTGTTTAATCAGTGGTGTCGATACGACTTTCCTAAGTCATCATTTAAGCCTTAAAGGAAAGTATTACATGCCTTTTTGTACTTGGACAATGCTTTTATTAATCATTATTTCTTACTCCAGATCTGTCATTTAAGTATGGCTAGATATGGAGATTTCCTTAACATATGCGATATATCTAGCTCCTCACTTAATAATTGTGAGGAAGTACTTTTTAAAAAAAAGAAAACTGAAATAATTATATATTTGCTATTAAAGTATTCATGTTTGGAAATAAATTTTGGCTATTGTCCTGATTTATTGTTCCTTAAGACGCCTATAAACTTGGGATGATGATTACTGTGAAAAAAATTAGAAATTTTGTGAGCATCATAACCATGTGAATTGTGAAGCTTTGCCAACCAGATTCTTATCTGTATACTATGTATATTTTTTCATTGAGTTAGAGTTTGTAAATGAGACGGTCTAAAATCGTTTATCATTTGACTATTTTTAGATACAATGAAGACTTTTCTTGAGCTCTACATAAGGGGCTTTTTTTCCAAGCTCTGAAAATCTCTGAAGGATTAATGAAATAATATATCTTTACATGATTCTGATTTTGAGAAGGTATGGCTGTTGGAGCAAAATGGTCCAGGGATCATAATCTTCTTTGTTCTGATAATATAGGCCATGTGATGTTGGGATAGAGTTACATCTCCTGGAACATTCGGATGTAATTGGACTGCAGGGTTGCTGTGGGGTGGTAGCTGCTGAGGATGCAAAGATGAGTCACTAGTTGTTTCTTCAAGGATGATAGCCCAGTGGGGAGCACTGTACAAGTAAGCAAGCAATTATAATGAGATGTGGTGAGGGCAGGAATGAAGTGATGCAAACTTGCTACTATGGCATCACCTAAAGGGATCCCATCTTCGTCTGGGACACATGCCGTGAAGATGCTTCAGAGGAGGTAAGGCTTGACCTTAAAGGACAAGTAGATATAGAATTTAGAGAGCCGGAAGGAAGGGAAAATGTTAAGCAGAGGAAATAGCATGGAGCAAGTCATGGTGGAAGAAGATAGTGTGACTCTTTTCAGTTGTAAGAGTATGGAGTTAAGATAGGATAACTCAGGAGAGTAAGCTGGAGATCTACAATTGGCCCGACACCAGTGTATCCTTGAGTATGTATGAATAAGTTTGGAACTTAATAATAGGAAGCCATTCATTGCTTTTGTGTAAGGAGTGATATGATATTGTGTTTTGGGAGAATCACTGGCACAGCATTTGGGAGAAGTTAGAAAGAGATTCAGTGCGAAGTAATGTGGTCTGAGATAAGGTTGTGGTAGTAACACTTGAGATGGTGGTCAGCAGAATCCAGGGGTAACTAGGTATAGGATTAACAGGAAGGAGTGAAATCCAGAGGTTTGTAGGAGTTTGAATCTGCTGACCGGGCAATTGGAAATTGGACCTGAAGAGGCTGAAGGAGCGTGACTGTATGGAAAAGAGAGGAGAGGAACAAGCTTTTTTGAGGGACTTTGAGCTGGGGATAAAGATGAAAACAAAATAAAACACAACTTTGAAACGATGTTTGAGTACTTTTAATGTACCAGGGATACAGTAATATTTTTAATGTATTTAATTCTCTCAGTATCCCCTGGAGGTATTACCATCTGTAATTGACAAATGGTGAAGCAGGATCAGAGAGGTCACATAGCCAACCTCAGATCACAAAGCTGGAAGTGCTGGAATTTGGAATTGAGTCTAGATCTATCTGATCGTAAAATATTAACCTTTTCCCATTCGGTTACTTTGGGAATCATCACAGACAGCTGTAATTGAAGCGATGGGTATACACGGAAATGTTCTGGAGGAGTATGTAGACAGAGAAGAGACGATGGCCAAGGATAGAACTTGGGCAAGTAAATTAGACTGAATGGAACCCACCAGGGATATATAAAAGATGCAGCCAGAGAGGTGGGAGGGTAACTAGAAAAAGCATTGCATTCAAGATAAAGTCATTAGAATCATCATTCAAGGCTTTCATTCTCTCTCACCCCTTATCCCGTCCACCAGCAAATTCTGTTGGCTCTGCCTTCAGACTATATCCAGAATCTGACCATGTCCTCCTGTCTAAGGCGCTCAAATTTCCTATGTTCTAACAGGATTTCCTGCATCTGTCCCTGTTCCCTTACCATCTCTTCTCTACCCAGCAGTCAGACCATTCCTTTTAAAATGTAGATCAGGTTGTCACTCCTCTGCTCAGAACCATCCTGTGGTCTTCCTTGTCAATCAGAATATAATCCAAACTACCGCTGTTCACAAGGTAGCCAAGACTCTGCCACATGCTGCCTCTCTAATTCCTTCTCCTACAACCTCCCCCAGGCCACATTCCAGCCACAAGCCAAGTATGCTCTCTTTCTGGACCCTTCCATTGATTGCCTGCCTGAAACACTTCCCTGGCAGATCTCTGTCCCTCTATGCGAGAGAATTTCCCCAACCAACCTGTCTGAAATAGCACCTTCCATTATCATATTCCACTTCTTCGTTGCCTTTTTGTTTTTTTTGTTGTTGTTGTTTTCTTTTTTTGCGGTACGTGGGCCTCTCAGTGTTGTGGCCTCTCCTGTTGCGGAGCACAGGCTCCGGACGTGCAGGCTCGGCAGCCATGGCTCACGGGCCCAGCCACTCCACGGCATGTGGGATCTTCCCGGACCGGGGCACGAACCCGTGTGCCCTGCATCAGCAGGCGGACTCTCAACCACTGTGCCACCAGGAGAGCCCCGTTGCCTTTTTCTTCATAAGAGTTTTCATCACTGGATGTATTAAACTTATTTATTTGCTTTGTGTTAATTGCCCCTAGAATCTCCACTCACGCCCAAACTTCATGAAGGTAGAGATTTTGCCTTTTTTAGTTCACTCTTATATCCCCAAGATCTAGAATATAATAAATACTCAGCAAATACTTGGATGAATGAATGCAGTGAGACTGGCTGTAACAAGTAAATCAAATAAATCAGATCATCCCCCCTCCATATCCCCCATTTAACCCTCCCACCCCAGTAGTCTCCCATTACTGTCAGAATAAAATCCAAACTTCTTTCCGTGGTCTCCAGGCTTTCCCTGGTCTGGACTTTGGCGGAGACTGACCCCTAGTCTTGCCACTTCTCCCTGGTTGACTACATTCCGTCCACATTGGCCTTCTTGTTCTTCCTGGAACTTGATAATAAGCTCATTTCTTCCTCTTGCTGCTCCCTCTGCTGGCTCTTCCTTCTGCATGGTTGGCTCCTTTTGATCTTTCAGATCTTTGCTCAAGTATTGCTTCTGCAAAATAGCCTCTCTAGACTACCTTAAAGCAGTCCTCCCAATGCTTGTGCCTGCACCCCAGCTCTTCCCAAGACTGGCTGATGTTGATCACTGTCATTGTCACTGACTCAGCAATATTGCTCATTTATCTGCTGATTAATATTCTCTCTCTCAAGCCGGATTGTAAACTTCATGAGGATGGGGGCTTTTTCTGTCTTACTTGCCGTCATATTCCCAGCACCTAGAAGGGAGTGCTTGGATTCTCTTAGAAGCCCAATACTTAGAGGATAAATGAATGAAATACTTCTGCCACTCCTGTGAAGGTGGCTTACTGTTGCTGTGAGTACTTGAATCCTCTTTTGGGGACACACAGTTTAAATAAATACCTAAAACTTCTAGGATGAAGTTTATGCAGTTTGAACATTCAGTAATGAGACTACCTTTCAAACTGGCTCATGGAATTCCGGTACATGACTTTATAGAGATTCTTTTTTTGCAAATTCTTGGGAACCCAAATCTCTCAAACTGTCAGAATGTTGTAATTTTATTTTTAGTTGTTGCCAGAAGTATTTTACTGAATTAGATTGCTAGTTCTTCAAGGAGACTGAGTACCATATTCTCTTTTGTATCTCTAGCATCTTACCCAGAGTTCAGCACAGAGCAGATGTAGATGTTCAATAAATGTTTATCAATGGTAATTTTTAAGATTTACATTTAAAAATTTAGAATTTCCTGTAAAATATTTCCAGTGTTTTTTAGGTTTCAGAACTGAGCCTTCCCCCACCACCTCTAAGAAGCTTAAACTTTAAGAAGTGTTTGGTTACTGACAAACTGTAGAAGAGGAATGAAGGAGTGCTATCCCATACTAAATTTAAATTCTGTCCACCATACTAGAGAAACAGAGGGGACCTACAATCATATATTCACTGACTGTAAACTCCCTATTTGGATGAGGTCGGGGTGGAGGCAGGGAAAGGCTCTGTGGCCCAGCATCCTCTTTACTCTTATTTTCTTGCTGATAAAACAGCCAGTGTTCAGTGTGGCTCCAAAAGTTTTGGTTTGGGGATTAAAAAAGCGAGCAGCAGGTAGCTGTGACGCAGGTTTTGCACAGTCACTGAGCTGCACACACCTTAAGCCAACATAACCAGTGAAAGGTGGCAGTGTTTGAACTGAATCTGTGCTTTTTCGATGGAGCAGCACCTTTTCAATAAAAGCACATTTATACTGACTCCTTAAGAAGTTTAGACTGGAGGGTTGTCTCCAGAAACTTGCCCCCCTTCTGCCAAGCCCCATTTGTTTGTCTTGGCAGCCTGGCTGTGTCTGCTTGGCTGGTGCTAATGCTGGGATGTTAAATTGATGAAACACAGAGCGCTTGATCCTTTTCAGGGAGGCTTCTATGTGGTTAATGGAAGGGTAGAGCTCTTTGCTGCTAGCCACCTGTAACTGGCCAAGTTAAAAAAAAAAAAATAGATGCGGAGATGTGGAAGAGGAAATTTTTCTTTTAAAAAAGTCTCATCAAATACTTCATTTTTGTTTGTTTGTTTGTCTGTTTTAATATCCAAACTAGATTTAAAAACACTTAAAAAGAAAGAAAAAAAATCACCTAAATCCCACCACTATTTTTAGACAGAGGCTATGGAGAATGGATACTCTTGTAGTTAGAGATTTGGGAACCTGTGGGAAGATACTTCATTAGAATAATTATCCGTGCTCTTCAGGATGGCTTTTGTCTCACTTCTTCTTTGATCTAGTTAGGATGTTTTTCTTTAATTGATTGCAATGTATGATGCTACTTGGTATAAATATTCAAGCATAGATAACCTGACAAAAATATGAAGGGGGCTTGGCTTTTTGAGAGTTTAGGCATTTCAGAGCTACGGACCAACTACCTGTGTAAAATGCAGTCGTGTTCGTCTGGTGTGCTTGGGATTAGGCTGCCTGTAGTCTTCATGACTATTCATTGTTCCAGAAGCCCTGGGCCATGACTAGACTTTTTAGAACCAACAGCACAGAAAGGAAACAAGTATAAATCATCTCTCTGGCTTACATTTCTCAAGAGGGATTAGTAATATTGCTTAAGTTGTTACAGGCGTTGATAGACCCCTGGGGTTGGTGACTTTATCAACCCCTCACTCTATTCAGGCTTTTGCTTAAACCTCCTACCTCTCAGAAGAGTCAAAACGGCAGACCCCTCACCCCAGCCACTCTTTAACCATTTCCTTGCTTTACTTTTTCATAGCAGTGATCTGAAATTATATTTGTTTTTTTTAATTTATATCTCCTCAACTGCAACGCGAGTTCTGTGAGGACAGGGATTATTTTCTTATTCGCTGCTTAACCTTCAGTGCTCAGAAGAGAATACAGTAAGTGCATGATAAATGTGTGCTGAATGACTGAATAAATAAGAAAGGGAAAGGAACAATAAAGGATGAACTAGAGAAATGAAATAAGGACTGTTTCCCCGATAATATCATTCAGCATGCCACTACTTGAACCAGGACAGGCCAGTCTATCAATCTTGCACATGTGAAATGTTTATTAGTACTTTTAATAAAACTTTGAGTGAAAACTGGATTGCATGCAGCAAACATATCACTTAGCCCAAGTAAATGAAGTTATTAAAATCAGCCAAAGATCAGGGAATATGAAAACATTTCACTGCATGGTTGAACTGAAGGATTGAGCAGAGAAATTAGATTTGTTTGAATAAAGGTGTTAGAAGAGTATACGTTTGGGGACTTCCCTGGTGGCACAGTGGTTAAGAATCCGCCTGCTAATGCAGGGCATACAGGTTCGAGCCCTGGTCCGGGAAGATTCTACATTCCGCAGAGCAACTAAGCCTGTGCGCCACAACTGAGCCTGTGAGCCACAACTACTGAGCCCACATGCCACAACTACTGAAGCCTGCACACCTGGAGCCCGTGCTCTGCCACAAGAGAAGCCACCACACTGCAATGAAGAGCAGCCCCTGCTCGCTGCAACTAGAGAAAGCCTGTGTGCAGCAACAAAGACCCAACGCAGCCAGAAAAAAAAAACAAAAATGTGTATGAGTTTGGAACTTTTGCCATTGGTCATAAGAGTACATTTAAAATTCACTTGCCTACAAGACCCTCTCTTTTAAAGGGGGTAGGTTTGTCAATTTCAGAATCTCTATGAGTTGCTTATACTCATTCTCTGAGTATAGTAGCATTTATGTGCTGCTATAGCACATGTTGCCACAAACAGATGGAATTGACAGAAGAAAATCTCTCCTGTCCACTAAAGAAAAGTATTTAAAGGGGATGTTTGATGAATAACAGATGGCATGAGAAGTAGCTTGTCAAATTAAGATTGGTGATAATGAATTAGCACCCTCTAATTAACTTCCACTCTAGGTCCACTTTTTATATGATTTAGATGACTGTATTTCATATTTTCTATTTCATATTTTTATATATTAACTTTTTATCATGAAGGCTTATCTGTTTTGTTTTACTGTCTTCCTAATGGTTGTATTGTATTTCATCAAATTGATATGTTAGAGTGAGACTGTATTGAGAGCAAGGCTCTCTGTGTTAGTTAACGATGCGCCTGGCATGTAGAACATGTTCAAGTTGTGACTGTTGATGTTAATTGAATATTCCAAATTTATTTAGCCTTTGCTTTATGACAGGACATCTAGCTTCTTTCTGGTTATTGATTTCATATGTAATGATGCAGTGACTATATGAGTGCCTATGGCTTAATGCTTCTTTTGACTCATGGTCTTACAATAAATTCCACAGGGAGATTTCTCAAAGTTTGTGAACATTTTTATGTCTCTTGATTGTGAATGGGTGACATCATTTTGTAATGGTGCTTTCCAGGTTTGAATATTCATTTGATCTTATAAAATAAACAAGGGTTTTTTTACCTTATCTAGCATGAGTAGTGGCAATTTCTTCTTTCTGACACAGTACAGCTAAAAGTATTCTCCAAATTTAGGTATAGGTAACAACTTATTTTAACCTTCCTTTTAATTCTAAGTCTGTTTTTTGTATGGCTTTTATTAATATATGATTTTGTTATGAATTATGTGTCTCAGTTTTTCAAGGAAATGATAGATCTTTGAGCTTGGACACTCATTAATTAATTATTGTTGCTAACTTAATTTTTAAAAATCTTTCTTCATGTGAGGTCTCTAAAACTTTGGCATTCCTAAAGCTCTTTTTCTCCTGTCCCTCAGCTTTTTGAAATTCTGGTGGCTTTTGAAGTTGTTTCAAACTGTTAACACACACACATATTCATACGATATATGGTACATGATTATCATTCCTTACACAGCTCAGTTACTCTATAGAGGAGCAAGATAAAGTAGAAAATCCATCCTGAGCAGCTCCAATAAAGAAGAAAAAATATCTGTTACTATTTAAGATGACCATATCTGTTTACAAATTAGCTAATGACCAGTAAATAAATAAATAAATAAGGAGATACTCTTGATACTAAACTTTTTGTTTTTTTGGCTCTGTTTAAAAATTTGGAATACTAAAATCTTCCCCTGATAATATAACTTTATGATAATAGTGTTATTATTGACATTAGGATGATAGCTGTTAGTAATAAGTATAATTTGAGATTTTTTTATGTGCAAGGCACTGGATTTCTTTTGCATTTTCTCATTTAATCCTATTATTATCTTCTTCTCACAGGTGATGAAAGTGAAGCTTTGAGAAACTAACTGAAACTTTTTCTAGAGGTGGATGCAGTGTCCACCTATCAGACTTGGGTCTGTCCAGCTTTAAAACTCCATTTTCTTAATCTTGATGCTCTGCTATATACATTGGTTTTGATCATTTGCATTTATCCCTAAGTATTCTTTTCAAAAATATTTCTGATTGTGTGGATTTGTATGACCATCTCAGAGTTGAAATATTAAGTAAATAGATTTAAAATTTTTTATCCAAAATGTTCTTGATGACCAGGTATTGATATACACTGGCAAAGCCATCTTCCAATATCTGCACAGTTACTAGTTCTTTCTAAGCTTTACCCCCCTGGTTTCAATCTGTTCTCTAATCGTAGGCTTATTCCTTAAACAGAGTCCTCATCCTTCATCAAACTCCAAACTTAATCAAATTAAAGTGGATTCTGGTCCTGAGCATTTGTAATACATTCATTATCTAATAGTAGTTTTGATGTTTAATGGTTTACAGTGTATAAAACACCTCTGAAAAGTTAAAAGGACTTTTTGTATACAAAGCTGTGTTTCACTAGCATTTTTCTTTAATATTTCCTATGTTTTGCCAGTTTTTAGCAATTGATGCCCTATGGGCAGTAAACAAACTGAGCTTGATAACATTGCATCATTTGTGGTCACCAGTTTCCAATAGAATATTTAAGTATTCTTTCAAGGTCCTTGTTACATTTAGCCCTACTCTTAATGAAAATGGTATGGCACAAATAAGCAGAAACCCTTTCTGGTATCTGGAGTTAGTCACTAAAGCACCTATTTGTAATCACTATCATTATTTACTTTAGAAGTTATTAACCTGGGGACCATGGAGAGGGCTTCAGGGTATCTTAGAAAAGCCTGGAGTGTGAAAAAAAAGTGTCATAGGATGATTTTAAAAAGAGTTCATAGTTTTCATCATTCATTCAGTTATTCATTGAATCATCATCCACTCAAATTCCACAAAAGAAAACTAGATCGAAAGAAAGTTATAAAACATTCATATTCTCAAAACCCCATCTGCATTTATTTAACCACTTACACCTTAGTATCAGACCTTTTAGATACCTATTTTGACCATTTTTCTGTTCCTATTCTTTTGTCAATTTCTTATGCTTAACTTTAAGCATTCTTTTGATTGCTGCTGTTTTTGTTTTTAAGGCAAGGAGGGCATGGACATTTGGTCTATGCTTGTTTTTAATTAACATCATGATCAGTTTGTCTCTAGTTGCATAAGTGGCCGTATTTCAGAGAGAGGGAGAGAGGAAGAGAGACAGAGAGAAAAAGAGAGGGAGAGAGAGGCGTAGGATGGTAGTGGCGAGAAAGAGAGACTGATTGACTATAATTTGGAGAATGGAGGCCTCTGGGATGGTTGGCTGATGTGAACTTGGATATTTGAAACCTGTTATTTCAGTGATGTACATTCTAATAATCTTAAATACAGCCCTAGGATTCCCTCTTCCCTCCTGACAGTAAGAAAATGAATGTATCCATTTATTTTCTCATCACCATGAAGGCCACTATCTCCACCTCCAAATATTACCAGCCTTGGACTCACTCATTAAAGCTCTGCTCTCTTGTCAATCTAGGATAGACTTTAGTCACTGACACAGTCAGTCAGTGACAGGGACTCCCTGTCATTTGTGGTTCTTGCTCTTCACTTTGTATCCTCTCTCCCAAAGATGAATCACTGTCTTTCTGTAATGGTCTGTTGAGATAATGAGTATTTCATGAACAAAAAAGCAGAGAGAGTATGAAAGAAGGACATGAAGTGTGCTGTATGTTTTAAGGATAAATGTTGGTTTTGAATCAGTCTTTCATGATTCTGAGAGAAGGCAGTACTATATAGTAATGAACAGCCAGGCTGTAGGATCTGTTGATCTTAGACCTGCCACTGCTTAGCTGTGTCATCTTTACAACTCAGGGTAAAATGTAATAGTAGTGTGTCTCCAGGCTGGGGATAGAGCAGGCAACATAGTTAGCATGTAGTAAGTCCTCAATAAATATTTGTTTGTTTTTTGGTGATATGGAGGCATCTTTTGATGTCTCATGGCTTTAGTGACTTACTGCTTTCCATTTAAAGCAAAACAACCACTTCTATTTAAAGTAAAACATCCAACAATCTATATTAACTAATTCCAGAAGCATGTAATATCTAATTTGGAGTAGCTCTCATTCCTCTCTGCCTGCCTAGATCCCAGATCACTGAGCATTCCAAACCTGTTAAAAATAAAATTGGTTTTGTTCCCTCATATTGCAAGTGAATTAGAGTGTTATTACTGCTGTGTATGTGTTTAATGATTTTCAGCCTGTGAAATTAAATGATTTGTCTCGAATCTTTGCTATGTTCTGCCAGTTTCTTGTAAGTAATGCCTATCAACAATGAGCAAGCAGAGCCTGATAAAATTCATTCACTAATGTAGGACATTTCGGGTTACTAGAAAAAGCATTCTTCATTTATTAATTTTTGTTGTTCGGTATAAATGTAGCACATCTTGATTTCATTTTGCATTTAGAAGTGCTAAAAAAACTTTAAACATATTGTAGAAGGAGAAAAAATGCACACACCCCTACAACTCAAAGATCTCTACTGTTTACATTTTGGGTAATTTCCTGCCATGGTTATTTCTACCGTTTAAGACAGTTATCTTACATTACATGGCATTTTGAATACGTTCACTTGAGTGAGTGGCTCAAGGACTTTCTTCTGTCTTGATCCTTTGAACTTCCTCCTTGTGTTGGCTTAGAGCACTACACAGGTGTGCCCTGTTTAAAAGCAGAACAAGTGAAGAAGCAAATAAAGTATAAATAATGAACCAAGCATACAAGAGGAGCCTACCATTCTAAGCACCATGTATGCAGAAAATGCACATTTTCTCCACAGTTTCTCTCCAAGGGGTGGTGTAGCAGGGAAGGTAGGGATAATGAGGACATGAATGCCGGTAGGGATAAGTGAGTGCCTTTGTAAGTGAATTATCAGCATTTTCAGCAGATCTAGCTACTTCTAAAAATCATTTAGAAATGATTTAAAAGGTTTTTTCTCTTTAGCTGTAGGATATAGCGGATCTTTAAGCAACGCACTATGGACATTGCCTTGTAGAGGATATATTAAAGTCAGGGGTGGATTCAGGTTTTGTGGGGTCTGAAGCTTGTATAAAATTAGGTACAATACTGATTATTTGGCACGAGAAAAAGAATCATAAAAATGACAAACTTGATAAAGCTGACAAATATTACTAACATTTGAAAATGCAGAAGCAGCACAATGTTCTTATTGTGACTGTTTGACATATTTCTGTTTTTTTCTCCACTTTTTAGCTCCCAAACTTTAATTGCCTCTTTATTTATCAATGATTCTGCAATATCACTTTTGTAGAGAATATGGAAAGTTGTCAGATTTTCTTTTAGCATGGTTGATCAGAACTAGTATTTTATTAATGATAACTGAGAAGCGTACAACATGTGCATACAGTCATCTTTATTGTTTGTAGTACTGCCATTGGGTTGTGCCTTACAAAGGAATTCAATCTCATACATTTCTCATCATAAAAGAAAAAATCAGTACATAGTGTTCATAATTACATATGTTGAATTATGTAGTATATTTCTGATGGGTGAATTTCCATATTGAGCAAGCACTGATGAAAATCCATTCCTTCAGTTAAAATTTTACACATCTGAGGGTTGGGAGAATTTTCTGCAGTCCAGATTCTGTCTTCATGCATTTCAAACCCTGTTTCTCCTCCACTATTCCTATGTAGCCGGGCCAAGCACTGTTTACTGTTTCTGTCTTTGTTTCATCCTCCTAGTGCTATTAACATCCCTCTTCTGGTCTTCCTCAATCTATATTTTATTAACCTAATTTTTAAACTAAAGTGATATTATCTAGGACAAAGCCTACTGACTAATAAGAACAACAGTAATAGCAGCTAAGAAGTGTGAAGTGCTCCGTGTCAAGCTTGTGCTGAGGCGCTGAGCCAGCAATTCCTGAAGCAACTCTCTAGGCTGATTGCTGTACTGATCCTAATTTTACAGACAAGAACACTGAACCTGCTGGAATTTCTACTCAGGTCTGTCAGACTCCAAAGCTTGTGTTCCAAACCATTACAAACCTTTTCAGCAATTTACACTTGTGGTGGGGTGGTTTGAATCCAAAACATGACCTTACATTTCCATTAGTATGAGTATATTAATAAAATATTAATAATATAATTACACTAATTCATACTATATATTTTCTAATCACAATTCCCCATACCCTTGGCTTTTCTTAATTTAGTCGTTCTAGCCCTTTCAACAACAAATCATTTTATAACAAATTATCTGTAAAACCAAAAATGTTCAGGTCAAAGCAAATTATTAGGATAAAATTTAATATTTCAGAATTCTGTGCAATAAGGTATTACTTTGTAATAAAAGATCCAACACTTAATTCAAAAAATTAGTACCACAAAATAAAATGGCCAGTCCTTATTAGTTGAAATATAGAATTTACTTATTTCGTCAATATTTTAATTCAAAATGCTTTTAGTCATTGTGAATGAGCGTAAAATATTAATTTTCCTCGTCTTTGTTGTAAAAGTTCAGAAGTGTGTGTGTCTACACGTATTCCCACCTTTGCCAAGCAAATTGGCAAAGTTAATACAACCTTAAAGTAAAAAATCTATCCAGTTCTTCCTTTTCTCACTGTTGAATGAAAAGTTTGCTGTTTTTGGAGGAAGGGAGTCTCTCTTTTAACTCCTGAAGCTCAGTTGGTACTTTACTTAAACTTAACTATCATGACAACCATTCCTAATGAGTTTGCTCTCTGGTCCTTGTTTTAAAACACTTTTTTCACAAACAAAGTGGAAGAAAATCAACAAGTACCAGTCTTAAAGACTATATACTGGGACCATACCACTTTGTGTTTATATTACTTGGTTGTTCTCCAAAGGGTAATTATGGTCTTATCTCATTTTAAATGTTTATTAAAGATTTATCTCATTTTAAATGTTTATTAAAGATATTAATATACAGATTTATCTCATTTTAAATGTTTATTAAAGATATTAATATGCAGGGATTCTGGAGCCAGATGCTTGGATTTGAATCCAACTTCCACCACACACTTGCTGTGTTTACCTTTAAGTGATTTAACATTTTTGTGCCTCAGTTTCCTCATCTGTCTGACATGGATAACAAATAGTGCTTATCTATTGGATTGTTAGGCGACTTGCATTTGTAAATATATGTAAATACTTGGAACTCTGAACATTACACACTAAACTCTCAATAAATCCTATATGCTATTTTTTTTTTTTTTTTTTTTTTTTTGCTGTACGCGGGCCTTTCACTGTTGTGGCCTCTCCCATTGCAGAGCACAGGCTCCGGACGCACAGGCTCAGCGGCCATGGCTCACGGGCCCAGCCGCTCCATAGCATGTGGGATCTTCCCAGACTGGGGCACGAACCCGTGTGCCCTGCATCGGCAGGCGGACTCTCGACCACTGCGCCACCAGGGAAGCCCCTTAGCTGTTATTTTTAACAGCAGGCAGACTCTGTAGCTACTAGGTGGAATAATTCAAGATGTGTTAGGAATGGTTCTCTGACTACAACTATTTCTACTACCAACAGCCATGGGATCTGCAATGATATTATCAAAGATTCTTCAGGAACTTCCTAATAAATGCAGATTCTCCTCAGAGGGATGATGTCATTATTTCTGCATTTTTGGACATATAATTAACATATTATATTAATTTCAGGTGTACAAGTTTCCATATTTGTGTATCTTGCAAAACGGTCTGTTACTATACATAGTTACAATTTTCTTTTCTTGTGATGAGAACTTCTAAGATCTACTCTCTTAGCAGCTTTCAAATATGCAATACAGTATTATTATCTATAGCCACCATGCTGTACATCACATCCCCATGACTTATTTACTATATAACTGGAAGTTTGTATCTTTTGACCCCCTTCACCCATTCGTTCACCTCCCACCCCCCTGCCTCTGGCAGCCACCAGCCTGTTCTCTATGAGCTATTTTTCTTTTTTTTTAAAGATTTCATATATAAGTGAGATCATACCGTGGTATCTGACGTTCTCTACCTGTTTTCTTTAGAATGTTAATAGGTAGTAAGAAAAATGAAATGAGGAAATGTAATAAAACAGAGCAAAGGTTTGTAGTCAAGTATGTTTAGGGAGCATTTGGTTAAGCACCCAGGTTTCTTTTACAGTAGGACTCTTCGGATCTTTTGATATACAAATGTAATAGCAAATTTCTAAGTAGAGTCAAAGTACACAGCAGTAGATTCAGGGGCATTTCTCACTCCCCTGGCCCCTCTCTGACCTTCTTTCAAGACCGTTCTTCATGTTTAGTGTTCTTTGAGATAAAATCTGTTATATTCCTTAGGAGATCATCAGCTTGAAACCTGGTAGAACAGTATTTGGCAATTTGACATGGACAAGTAGTTGCAACCAAAATAGTGGTTTCAGGTTGTGGGAGAGGCTCTGAAGAAGGTGGTGGTGCGAAGCAAGGGAACCTGTCTTATTTGGTAGAAGTGTGTGGCTAAAGACCGCTAAGACCGACTATGCTACAAAGACCCCATCGGCTCTGATGCATAAAATTGGCTCAAGCCTACATATGTATTTTGAGAACTGTAGGCCCCTGGACCAGTACTGAATTTGACTTATTAAGAAATTTAGTTGAAAGACTGAAGCTGTTTGCTGAGGCAGTTTGAACAGGAGGGCCTGGTGGACTCCTGTGCTAACATGCTGTCTGGCCAGGTATGGCAGCTTAAGCAAACAGTTTCATTTGGAAGCAATTTGAAATGCAAAATACCTGAGTTCTAGCTTGTACTTCCTCAAGGTAATTGGGACAATTTTGTTTATGAGAAGGATAAAGATCAGTTTTATGGAAATAATAATATCCCAAATATGTTCATTGACTGGTATACATGCTATGACTATATTTACTTAATTATGTTATGTTGTATTACATTATATTCTATTAATTATATTAATACAGAAAATATATTATAAATGAATATATTATAACATGACTCTGTTGTTATAGATGATACTTTGCAGATGATAAAGTTTATTACTGGCCAGTACTTTTTAAGATTCCAAAGCACATGCTTTTATTTTTGTAGTCAGTTTCTGTTTTTATAAATATGATTCCCTAAATAAAAGGAAACAACCCTTAAACTTTAAAAGTATTGTTTCTCGGGCTTCCCTGGTGGCGCAGTGGTTGAGAGTCCGCCTGCCGATGCAGGGGACGCGGGTTCATGCCCCGGTCCGCGAAGATCCCACATGCCGCGGAGCGGCTGGGCCCGTGAGCCATAGCCACTGAGCCTGTGCATCCGGAGCCTGTGCTCCGCAACGGGAGAGGCCACAGCAGTGAGAGGCCCGCGTACCGCAAAAAAAAAAAAAAAAACACAAAAAACTATTGTTTCTCTTTAAAACTTCCAATAATGCCCCATTTACATATGAACATAATGGTGGCATATATTGCCTTCAACATGCATAATTTATTTATGAAAAATATTTTTAGAAATATATTGGGTTTGGGTTTGGGTTTCATTACTTTGAAATTTTGGAAAATATTTGGAACCAGTTAGTGTACCAAACTTTCTTCCCCCCAGTATCATTCTATTTTTGTATCTGTAGCTACAAATTTCTGGGTCTGAAAAATGTTCAATTTATGTCATAAAATAGTGCTGGCCTTATTTCTAAATATACTGGCATTAGGATAGGACTAGCTTTTCCACTAGTGTGTCCACACCTATCTTTTAATGTTTGGTTTCATATAGTTTCTTTTGATTGCCAATCTACTCTACTTATGATTTGCTACCATTTTGGAATCTGTCAGTAAAAATGACCTCAGATATTATTGAGGAATCTGTGCCATTCTTTTCCCATTATCAACTGTTCTGTGTTTTGTTTTGCTTTTTTTTTTTTTTCCCCTGACATCTGTTCTGAGTAGCTCAAATTCACTTTAGACAGGCCGTCACTTTGTGCTAAATGCTACTTGACCTTCAAGAATTCGTAGATCCAGCCAGGATTGGGTCAGACTTGATCCTCTCCAGTTTTAGATATCTGGCCAACTTCTCTGGCCAGAATTAGGCTCTGACACTCTTAAAGGTCTGTAGATGATTTTATAAAAAGTTATGCTGTCCTTTCACTTGTCTGCAGTCTGTCTCTTCAGTGGAAATAATGGAAATTGTGTGTTAGTGCTATTTTCTTTTGGAACATCTTATCTGATGGCAGTTTCTTTCTTTTTGCTTGTCTTCCTCCCTCCCTCCCTCCCCCTACCCCTCCTCCCTCCCTCCCTCCCCCCACCCCTCCTCCCTCCCTCCCCCCACCCCTCCTCCCTCCCTCCCCCCACCCCTCCTCCCTCCCTCCCCCCACCCCTCCTCCCTCCCTCCCTCCCCCCACCCCTCCTCCCTCCCTCCCCCCACCCCTCCTCCCTCCCTCCCTCCCTGTCTCCCTTTCTCCCTTTCTCCCTCCCCATCTCCTCCTTAATTTTTTTGTTTTAAAGATTTAATTTCATTTATTTTTGGCTGCGTTGGGTCTTCGTTGCTGCACACAGGCTTTCTCTAGCTGTGGTGAGCGGGGCTACTCTTTGTTGCAGTACGCAGCCTTCTCATTGCAGTGGCTTCCCTTGTTGCAGAGCACAGGCTCTAGGTGCACGGGCTTCAGTAGTTGTGGCTTGCGAACTCAGTAGTTGTGGTGCACGGGCTTAGTTGCTCCGTGGCATGTGGGATCTTCCTGGACCAGGGATCGAACTTGTGTCCCCTGCATTGGCAGGTGGATTTTTATCCACCGCACCACTGGGGAAGTCCCCCTTCCTTCCTTCCTTCCTTCCTTCCTTCCTTCCTTCCTTCCTTCCTTCCTTCCTCTTTCTCTCTGTTCACTTCCTCTCTCCCTTCCCTTTTCCTTTCTTCCTCTTTTTATTTCTCTCTCTCCCCATCCCTGCAACACTCCTTCTCTTATTCCTCTTGTTTCTTCTTTTTCTGAGGGTCGTGATGGATGGAAACATTCATACTGTTTTGTCTATCTGGTCCCTCTTGCTGGCACCCTTATGAAAGTATCTCTAGCAAGGCAGGTGAGAGAGATGGTGGTGATGGTACCAGCCACCAGATGCATTGGACCGATAATGCTGATTGACAAAAGCTTCATGGAGTCTACACTTTTGCAGTAGTAGAATATATTCCACAGATTATAGTTCATCATAGACATTCTTAAATGGCATAATCATGCCAGGACTTATGTGTATTCGTGACGTTGGCACTACTGAAAGCCTAGGAATAAATTCTCTAAGACAAACTAGTTGCTACCTCTACACAAGCATGGTAGAACACCATGTTGTAAAAGACTTCTGCTAAGAACAGCAATTTGGGAATAATCTTATAAGGGGTTAAATGTAGGTTTTTATAGTTTTGATGCCTCTTTCACAGACACAATAAGCAAGTCTCACCTGAAAAACTAAATGGGATGTCTTTTTCTAGTGCAAGAGTGCCTTACCTGCTTTTCCGTAGTACCAAAGCCTGGTCATGTGGCTCCTGGAGCATATTTATGACCACAAAACTGATTATATTGTTCAGTGCCTCTTTGAAGTGAAAAAATATATTGAATAGTTCCAAGCTGTGGTCATGTGAAGAAAGATGTGGTAACAGCTTTGTCTACCCCTTTTTCAAACCAAACAATATAATATAATCTTTGAGACAGGCTTGGAGTCATCAACACCAAGATTATCATGTCATTTTTCAGAACAATGTATTAAGGGTTCAATTTTCAGAACAATTGTAAGAAGGTATGTGAAGCACTGTTCTAGCTGGTGGGGATACCATGATGAAAATAACAGATAAGGTTTCTAGGGAGAGATAGGTAGTAAACCAATAAACATATAAGAAAACTCTCAGATTATCAAAGGTCTAAGTGTGACACAGAGAAATGAAATAGAGTGATGTGACAAGTGACTGATGCATTTGAGGTGCTCAGGAAGAGATGATATTTAGGTTGACAGCTGAAAAAAAAAGTGTGAGATTTGAGGAAAATCACGAGGATCAGGGGGCAAAACATATCAGACAGAGAGGAACTGCTAAGAAGGTGAGCTTTGGGTGAGAAGACACAGTAAATGAGATGGAAAAAAGCCAGATCTTGTTTGGCTTTGTAAGCCAGAGTAAAATGTTTAATTTTAGGTGCCATGGAGGCTTTTAAGCGGAAGGATGATGTACAATTTACTTTTTTAAAAAAGATCACCTTGCTATGTAGAGAATGTAATGGGGGAGGGGCAAGAGTCTAAGGCAGAAACTTGTTTTTGAGGTAAGGCATGATGGTGGCTTGGACTATATAATAGCAGCAGGAAGGGAGATGGAAAGGAGTAATGGATATGGGATATGTTTTGAGGGTAGCTTGACAAGACTTGCTGATAAATGTGATGTGTGGAGTGAAAGAAAGAGAGGAAACAGTGGTAACTCTCAGACTTTAGATGTGAGGAAAAGTACTGATGGGCCATTTCCTAAAATGGGGACCACTAGGGGAACAGTGGGTTTAGACAGCAAACTCAAGAGTCCTCTTTTGGCTGTGGAGTTTGAGATGTTCCTTTGGAAATGTCGAGTAGGCAGTTGTGTAACCAAGACTGGTGCCTCACAGAGAAGTTAGGTGACATGCACAGTTGGAGGATGCTCTTTAGAGCCCTGAGATTGGAAGGGATCACCTAAGGGAAGTAAATTGTCACAAAAGAGTAGGAGGTCCAGAGCAGAGTCTTCATGGCTCCCTCCATGAAGTATGTTTTTTTAATGGGTTAGAGAAGGGTCTAGGAAATGGAAATGAGACAGAGAAGGAGTAGTCAGTACAGGGGAGGAAAATGAGAAGAGTATGATTTCTCCTAGGCCAAGGAAAGATAGCATTTTCAACCATGAGTCAAATGTAGCTTTAGGGTTTATAGGATCTGAAACTTAATCAATGTGGGGGTCCCTTTAAAGGTGAATAATGCAGAATCATTAATACAAATTAGGTAGTAATGTGATTACTTAGAATGAGAAAGAAACCATGAAAAATTACAAAGTAAAGAGCTTAAAAAATGCCACAAATATCACAAAATTCAGTGAAAACATAATTTTCTTAATTGAAACAGCTGTTGCACTTACACAACATTTTTTCTTCTACTCTTTTGGGAGGTGCGCTTACTCTGATATTGCTTCTTCATATTACAACAATTTTGTAATATTTTCTACAGAGATAGAAAAATAATTAACTCAGTATTTATCATGGATGTTTAAAAGTATATTTTTATTGAAAAATTTAGAGAAGTTCTTGTAAGTATCACAGCCTATTACTGATAATGTCATGTAAATTTTTAGGATTATTGCCAAAATGTGGGACGCATCTATCAAATTTCTTTCATATATGAGCTTTAAGATTTCATGGCATTTCAAGATTGCACACACAGTGACTAATCATAAATAATCTTTGAATTGACAACACTCATAAACTAGTTTGTTACTCATGTTTTTGTAACCCAGAAAGGCATTTCTACCCTGGGGACAACTAGCAATAAGTGAACTGTGCAAGAAAGTTACTGTGAACCACAGAAATATATCCCACTGAACCCAAACTGAATATACTCCCAACTCAATTTCTATCTATACAGATCCCCCAAATGCTCACCAATGCCTCCCAACATAAGGGCAAGGGTGATAGAGGGGAAGTCAAAGTGAAAAAGACAGTGGTCTAAACAGTTGAGGTTAAAATGTCTTATTTTTGCAGTGCATCATGGAAATGCCTGGGCAAATAAGGGGTCTGAACCTTAAACTTCTGTAGTTTCCTCTGACAGGAGAGGGTAATAAGGTGAAGTGCATACATGGCAGGCAAAAGATCAGGTGAGATAAAAACAGAGAGTTTCCCCCATTGGATTTATACTCAAAAATTAACTGTTTAGGATTAAAAAAATAGGTCTAGGTTTTGGTGAAAAGTTCTGTGTAAGTAGCAATATGATGTGCCTGGCAAATAATACACTGGTGAAATCTGTGGGCCAGCAGAGATAAGTGGTTACATTTTTAGATATGAGCTGAATGGGGATGGCTTCCTATTTTCCTCTCCAAAACAAAGGAAAAGACAAACACTGGCTGACACTTGCTGCATTAGGGTCAGGAGTTTTGCCTTTTAGAGTCACTTGCGCTCTTTATGTTTAATATCTGCTACCAAATGTGTAAATAAAAATGTAAATGATTGAGGTGAAGGGGAGTGTGGAGCAATCAAAGACCTTTCTCATTTAAATTTAGGTCCTTTTCACCTCACATCTCAAAATCTGAGTTGATTTTGAACACAAGAAAAACCTAAGTAGATTTCACATCTACATTTTGTTAAATTTATTTTCAAATGTGGTGTCAGGGAGAATGTCCTGACTCAAATTTTGCAGTAATTGAATATAAACTTAATAATTTTGCTTGCATTTTTTTTTTTTTTTGCGGTACTCAGGCCTCTCACTGTTGTGGCCTCTCCCATTGCGGAGCACAGGCTCCGGATGCGCAGGCTCAGCGGCCATGGCTCACGGGCCCAGCCGCTCCATGGCATGTGGGATCTTCCCGGACCGGGGCATGAGCCCGTGTCCCCTGCATCGGCAGGCGAACTCTCAACCACTGCGCCACCGGGGAAGCCCTGATGTTCTGTTCTTAATGTCAAATAAGTTTGGGTTGAGATCATATTATTTGTCTAAATAACCATCAATATTAACTGCATGAAAATAGGTCAGAATGGAAATTGGAAGGTAGGACTTGGTAGAGAAGAGGGGCATGATTGGAAGTAACGGGCTCCCCCCATGGTCTCAATGGCAGATTCTTTCATTGCTCCTTCGCTTGTTCATGTTGGCGGTTAGAATAACAACAAAGAAAGGCATAAGGAATTCTCAGATATTGGTATTTATTTAGTAACTTCTGGCTCAAGCCAGAGCCCTTGTGTGATCAGCAATCTGTTCTTCTACTTAGACCAACCGTAAGAACAGTTGCCTGTGATAAGAATGGAGCTGTGATTGAAGAAAGTGAGAGAAATGACAAATGGTACTGATGTTTAGAATTGCTTTAGACCCCTTTGAATTTTCTTTATTGTCTGATACAAGAAAAGGCTGTTCGACCTATGAAAAATCATTTTGTTGTTTCTTTTCTTGCCACTTAAGAATATCAGTTTTAGGTTTTTAATTTGAATTGGCAGATTTGTTAAGAGGTTGAGGGAGGAAGTTGTGGGCAAATTTCCTACATGCTTGATTCAGGCAAACTAGAGAAGGGGGTGCAAGAAATCTTAGAGTAGCCAGTTCAACGTTTTATTCAAAGACTATATATTCTCAGTTGATGGTTAGTCAGCCTTTACATGAATGGTCTAATTACTGCCTCTCAGGAGTCTGCCCTGCATGTATTGGTGGAGAGCTATAGTTTGTAAGGCCTGAAATTAAATTAATAAGGGATCTTCTGTCTCTCGTGGTCCTTTATGAATTTGAAGACTTCATCTTAGCTTTACCCTCTGTAGGACACAGCCTGTTTATTTGTTCTGTGTGTGAAATGGTGTTTGGATCACGTATCATTTTGATCACCTTTGTTTTGTAGTTGTTGCTCACCTTTCTTCCTGGAAGAGCTCTGCCTTTGTTCATTGTTCTTCCCTCCCAGTGGATTTTAGGTGATGACTGCACTCTCCAGCTCTAGAGGCAAATCATGATTAGAATAAGCCAGTCACTGTGGTCTCATTCCCTTTGCCAGGGGTTGGTTTAAGCATGGTCCTGTGACCTGATTCTGGCTCTGGGACCTGAG
The DNA here is from genome assembly GCF_011762595.2 of Tursiops truncatus. Taxonomy (NCBI): domain Eukaryota; kingdom Metazoa; phylum Chordata; class Mammalia; order Artiodactyla; family Delphinidae; genus Tursiops; species Tursiops truncatus. The sequence continues at coordinate 88,550,176 of NC_047038.1, read as the reverse complement.
AGGGAGTCAACCAGGGGACCTCTGAAAAGACCCTTTCCCAAATAAGGGATACATCAAGTAAACGCCTTCCCTTCCTTCCTCCCTCCCTCCCTCCCTTCCTTCCTCCCTTTGGATGTGGAATTGTCAGTAGCAGACACCTAGAACTGCTTCAATTAGCTTGGAAACATTAGGAGAGATGTCACTGGAGAATAGGGATACAAGGTAGAAGGATTAAAAGTTCTGGGATCCTTGAGGTCAGTTGAGCAGCTAAGCACTCCTTTCATACAACTTCATGTATATGAGATGATTAATCCTTTCCTGTTTCCATTTCATATAGTTTTCTCTCTGTTACTTGCTTCTCTAAGCATCCTAACTGATAGATACTCAATCCCTTGTATTAATTTAATTTACCTGAAGCTTCTGCCCATCAGTGATACGCTTAGCATTGTTTGTCATATCTTACCCATGGAATTCTTGTATTTAACCGAAACCTTTCTTTAAAGATTCATAAATATAGGCAAAGACACATGACATGGTCGATGTGCAAATCAAATTGTCTTCTAAAGTTTTATCCCGTAGTTAAAGCGGCAGCACTTAGCTGTGTTTTTCTGCAGTGGGTTAAACACTGGTTGACACTGGTTAAACACTGGTTTAACACTTTAAGGAAGATCCTCCACCCTATGTATATTACCTTGGCTTAGCTAGTCTGTTTTTTATAACTAGGTCTTCCTGATAAAAGTAACATTTTGATATTTTGTTGTCAGCTCTGTTTTCCTGTTCAACCTTTCAAAATAAATGCATTAAAAAATCTTTCTCTTTTACTATTATAGAATTGTTTTCCCCCTAGTATTCAAATTATTGAGGACTATGTATGTAACAGGCTTTGAAGCACATTGAGAAATGTTGTCACAGATTATTAGAACATTTGCTAGCTGCGCTAATTGGATGAGATACAATATTTTCAGTTTGTGGCATTAGAAGAGGTCTTTCTCCTAGTTTTGCCTCCCTCTCTATCCTCCCAGATTTATGCTTAGTAATATGGATACGTATTTATTTCGTTCTCTTTTTCTACACAAAGTAGTTACCTATGTCATTTACTGCTACAAAGTGTTCTCTATTTTTCAGCTGGCTTTATTGGGATATAATTCACATATTATACAATTCACCAATTTAAAATTTAGTGGTTTCTACTATATTCACAGAATTGTGTAACCATCACGACAATTAATTTTAGAACATTTTTATTACCCCAAGAGGAAACCCTGTACCTGTTAGCAGTTACTCTGTTTCTTCCCATTCCTTTCCCTACTCCCCCAGTTCTAGGCAACCACTAATCTGTTTCCTATCTCTGTAGATTTGACTAGTCTAGGCATTGTGCACAAATTGAATCATACAGTATGGGTTCCTTGTGATTGGCTTCTTTAACTTAGCATGTTTTAAAGGTTCATCCATGTTATGCACATCAGTTCATTAGTTTTTTTTTTAACATCTTTATTGGAGTATAATTGCTTTACAATGGTGTGTTAGTTTCTGCTTTATAACAAAGTGAATCAGCTTTACATATACACATATCCCCATATCTCCTCCCTCTTGCGTCTCCCTCCCACCCTCCCTATCCCACCCCCCTAGGTGGTCACAAAGCACCGAGCTGATCTCCCTGTGCTATGCAGCTGCTTCCCACTAGCTGTCTATTTTATATTTGGTAGTATGTATAAGTCCATGCCACTCTCTCACTTCATCCTGGCTTACCCTTGCCCCTCCCCGTGTCCTCAAGTCCATTCTCTTCATCTGCGTTTTTATTCCTGTCCTGCCCTATTTTCTTCAGAACCATTTTTTTTTAGATGCCATATATATGTGTTAGCATATGGTATTTATTTTTCTCTTTCTGACTTACTTAACTCTGTATGACAGTCTCTAGGTCCATCCATCTCACTACAAATAACTCAATTTCGTTTCTTTTTATGGCTGAGTAATATTCCATTGTATATATGTGCCACATCTTCTTTATCCATTCATCTGTCAGTGGAAACTTAGGTTGCTTCCATGTCCTGGCTATTGTAAATGGAGCTGCAATGAACATTGTGGTACATGACTCTATTTGAATTATGGTTTTCTCAGGGTATATGCCCAGTAGTGGGATTGCTGGGTTGTATGGTAGTTCTATTTTTAGTGTTTTAATGAACCTCCATACTGTTCTCCACAGTGGCTATATCAATTTACATCCCACCAAGAGTGCAGGCGGGTTCCCTTTTCTCCACACCCTCTCCAGCATTTATTGTTTGTAGATTTTTTGATGATGGCCATTCTGAGTGGTATGAGGTGATACCTCATTGTAGTTTTGATTTGTATTTCTCTAATGGTTAGTGATATTGAGCATCCTTTCATGTGTTTGTTGACAATCTGTATATCTTCTTCGGAGAACTGTCTATTTAGGTCTTCTGCCCATTTTTGAACTGTGTTCTTTGTTTTTTTTGATATTGAGCTACATGAGCTGCTTGTAGATTTTGGAGATTAATCCTTTGTCTGTTGCTTCATTTGCAAATATTTTCTCCCATTCTGAGGGTTGTCTTTTGGTCTTTTTTATGGTTTCCTTTGTTGCGCAAAAGCTTTTAAGTTTCATTAGGTCCCATTTGTTTATTTTTGTTCTTATTTCCATTTATCTAGGATGGGTCAAAAAGGATCTTGCTGTGATTTATGTCATAGAGTATTCTGCCTATGTTTTCCTCTAAGAGTTTGATAGTGTCCGGTCTTACATTTCGGTCTTTAATCCATTTTGAGTTTATTTTTGTGTATGGTGTTAGGGAGTGTTCTAATTTCATTCTTTTACATGTAGCTGCCCAGTTTTCCCAGCAGCACTTATTGAAGAGACTGTATTTTCTCCATTGTATATTCTTGCCTCCTTTATCAAAGATAAGGTGACCATATGTGCGTGGGTTTATCTCTGGTCTTTCAATCCTGTTCCATTGATCTATAGTTCTGTTTTTGTGTCAGTACCATGCTATCTTGGTGAATGTAGCTTTGTAGTATAGTCTGAAGTCCAGGAGCCTGATTCCTCCAGCTCCGTATTTGTTTCTCAAGATTGCTATGGATATTCGGGGTCTTTTGTGTTTCCATACAAATTGTGAAATTTTTTGTTTCAGTTCTATGAAAAATGCCATTGGTAGTTTGATAGGGATTGCATTGAATCTGTAGATTCTTTGGGTAGTATAGTCATTTTCACAATGTTGATTCTTCGAATTGAAGAACATGGTATGTCTCTCCATCTGTTTGTATCATCTTTAATTTCTTTCATCAGTGCCTTATAGGTTTCTGAGTACAGGTCTTTTGTCTCCTTAGGTAAGTTTATTCCTAGGTATTTTATTCTTTTTGTTGCAATGGTAAATGGGAGTGTTTCCTTAATTTCTCTTTCAGATTTTTCAGCATTGGTGTATAGGAATGCCAGAGATTTCTGTGTATTAATTTTGTATCCTGCTACTTTACCAGATACATTGATTAGCTGTAGTAGTTTTCTGGTAGCATCATTAGGATTCTCTATGTATAGTAGCATGTCATGTGCAAACAGTGACAGCTTTACTTCTTCTTTTCTGATTTGCATTCCTTTTATTTCTTTTTTTGCTCTGATTGCTGTGGCTAAAACTTCCAAACTATGTTGAATAATAGTGGTGGGAGTGGACAACCTTGTCTGGTTCCTGATCTTAGAGGAAAGGGTTGCAGTTTTTCCACCATTGAGAACGTTGTTGGCTGTGGATTTGTCATATATGGCCTTTATTATGTTGAGGTAAGTTCCCTCTATGCCTGCTTTCTGGAAGGTTTTTATCATAAATGGGTGTTGAATTTTGTTGAAAGCTTTTTCTACACCTGTTGAGATCATCATATGGTTTTTCTCCTTCAATTTGTTAATATGGTTTATCACATTGATGGATTTGCCTATATTGAAGATTCCTTGCGTTCCTGGGATAAACCCCACTTGATCATGGTGTATGAACCTTTTAATGTGCTGTTGGATTCTGTTTGCTAGTATTTTGTTGAGGATTTTTGCATCTATGTTCATCAGTGATATTGGCCTGTAATTTTCTTTCTTTGTGACTTCTTTGTCTGGTTTTGGTATCAGGGTGATGGTGGCCTCATAGAATGAGTTTGGGAGTGTTCTTCCCTCTGCTATATTTTGGAGGAGTTTGTAAAGGATAGGTGTTAGCTCTTCTCTAAATGTTTGATAGAATTTGCCTGTGAAGCCATCTGGTCCTGGGCTTTTGTTTTTTGGAAGATTTTGAATCACAGTCTCAATTTCAGTGCTTGTGATTGGTCTGTTTATATTTTCTATTTCTTCCTGGTTCAGGCTCGGAAGGTTGTGCTTTTCTAAGAAGGTGTCCAGTTCTTCCAGGTTGTCCATTTTATTGGCATAGAGTTGCTTGTAGTAATCTCTCATGATCCTTTGTATTTCTGCAGTGTCAGTTGTTACTTCTCCTTTTTATTTCTAATTCTGTTGATTTGAGTCTTCTCCCTTTTTTTCTTGATGAGTGTGGCTAATGGTTTATCAATTTTGTTTATCTTCTCAAAGACCCAGCTGTTAGTTTTATTGATTTTTGCTATTGTTTCCTTCATTTCTTTTTCATTTATTTCTGATCTGATCTTTATGATTCCTTTCCTTCTGCTAACTTTGGGGTTTTTTTGTTCTTCTTTCTCTAATTGCTCTAGGTGTAAGGTTAAGTTGTTTATTTGATATGTTTCTTGTTTCTTGAGGTAGGATTGTATTGGTTAAACTTTCCCTCTTTGCTGCATCCCAGAGGTTTTGTGTTGTCGTGTTTTCGTTGTCATTTTTTTCTAGGTATTTTTTGATCTCCTCTTTGATTTCTTCAGTGATCTCTGGTTATTTAGTAGTGCATAGTTTAGCCTCCATATGTTTGTATTTTTTATAGATTTTTTCCTGTAATTGATATCTAGTCTCATAACATTGTTGTCGGAAAAGATACTTGATACTTTTTCAATTTTGTTAAATTTATGAAGGCTTGATTTGTGACCCAAGATATGGTCTTTCTGGAGAATATTCCATGAGCACTTGAGAAGAAAGTGTATTCTGTTGCTTTTGGATGGAATGTCCTATAAATACCAATTAAGTCCTTCTTGTTTAATGTTCATTTAAAACTTGTGTTTCCTTATTTATTTTCATTTTGGTTGACCTGTCTGTTGGTGAAAGTGGGGTGTTAAAGTCCCCTACTATGATTGTGTTACTGTCGATTTCTCCTTTTATGGCTCTTAGCATTTGCCTTATGTATTGAGGTGCTCCTATGTTGGGTGCATAAATATTTACAGTTGTTATATCTTCTTCCTGGATGGATCCCTCGATCATTATGTAGTGTCCTTCTTTGACTCCTGTAATAGTCTTTATTTTAAAGTCTATTTTGTCTGATATGAGAATTGCTACTCCAGCTTTCTTTTGATTTCCATTTGCATGGAATATCTTTTTCCATCTCCTGACTTTCAGTCTGTATGTGTCCCTAGGTCTGAAGTGGGTCTCTTGTAGACAGCATATCTACGGGTCTTGTTTTAGTATCCATTCAGCCAGTCTGTGTCTTTTGATGGCAGCATTTAATCCATTTACATATAAGGTAATTATTGATATGTATGTTCCTATTACCATTTTCTTAATTGTTTTGGGTTTGTTATTGTAGGTCTTTTCCTTCTCTTGTGTTTCTTGCCTAGAGAAGTTCCTTTAGCAGTTGTTGTAAAGCTGGTTTGTTGGTGCTGAATTCTCTTAGCTTTTGCTTGTCTGTAAAGGTTTTAATTTCTTCCTCGAATCTGAATGAGATCCTTTTTGGATAGGGTAATCTTGGTTGTAGGTTTTTCCCTTTCATTAAATATGTCCTGCCACTCCCTTCTGGCTTGCAGAGTTTCTGCTGAAAGATTAGCTGTTAACCTTATGGGGATTGCCTTGTGTGTTATTTGTTGTTTTTCCCTTGCTGCTTTTAATATTCTTTTTTTTGTATTTAATTTTTTAGAGCTTGATTAATATGGGTGTTGGCGTGTTTCTCCTTGGTTTTATCCTGTATGGGACTCTCTGCACTTCCTGGACTTGATTGACTATTTCCTTTCCCATATTAGGGAAGTTTTCAACTACAATCTCTTCAAATATTTTCTCAGTCCCTTTCTTTTTCTATTCTTCTCCTGGGGCCCCTATAATTAGAATGTTGGTGTGTTTAATGTTGTCCCAGAGGTCTCTAAGACTGTCCTCAATTCTTTTCATTCTTTTTTCTTTATTCTGCTCTGCAGTAGTTATTTCCACTATTTTATCTTCCAGGTTACTTGTCCGTTCTTCTGCCTCAGTTATTCTGCTATTGATTCCTTCTAGAGAATTTTAAATTTCATTCATTGTGTTGTTCATCATTGTTTGTTTGCTCTTTAGTTCTTCTAGGTCCTTGTTAAACATTTCTTGTATTTTCTGCATTCCATTTCTAAGATTTTGAAACATCTTTACCATCATTACTCTGAATTCTTTTTCAGATAGACTGCCTATTTCCTCATCATTTGTTTGGTCTGGTGGGTTTTTACCTTGCTCCTTCATCTGCTGTGTGTTTCTCTGGCTGCTCATTTTTCTTAACTTACTGTGTTTGGGGTCTGCTTTTCACAGGTTGCTGGTTCGTAGTTCCCGTTGTTTTTGGTGTCTGCCTGCAGTGGCTAAGGTTGTTCTGGTGGGTTGTGTAGGCTTTCTGGTGGAAGGGACTAGTGCCTGTGTTCTGGTGGATGAGGCTGGATCTTGTCTTTCTGGTGGGCAGGACTGCATACAGTGGTGTGTTTTGTGGTGTCTGTGACCTTATTATGATATTAGGCAGCCTCTCTGCTAATGGGTGGGGTTGTGTTCCTGTCTTGCTAGTTGTTTGGCAAAGTGTACCCAGCACTGCTGGTTTTGAGTGGAACTAGGTCTTAGCATTGAGATGGAGATCTGTGAGAGAGCTTTTGCTGTTTGATATTACGTGGAGTTGGGAGGTCTCTTGTGGAGCAATGTCCTGCACTCGGCTCTTCCACTTCAGAGGCCTAGGCCTGACACCCGGCTGGAGCACCAAGACCCTGTCAGCCACACGACTCAGAAAAAAAGGGAGAAAAAAAGAAAGAAATAAAATAAAAAGAAATAAAGTTATTAAGTTTAAAAAATATTTAAAAGTTAATAAAAAATTAAAAAATAAAAGAAAGAAGGGGAGAGCAACCAAACCAAGAAACAAATCCACCAATGATAACAAGCACTAAAAACTATATTTAAAAAACAAACAAACAAAAATGGGCAGACAGAACCCTAGGACAAATGGTAAAAGAAAAGCTATACAGACAAAATCACACAGAGAAGCATACGCATACACACTCACAAAAATAGCAAAAGGAAAAAGAAAATATATCTATATGTTTAAAAAAAAAGGAAGAGAGCAACCAAATCAATAAAGAAATCTACCAATGATAATAAACTCTAAATACTAAACTAAAATAAACATAAAACCAGAAACCAGTCAGTCACATACAGTAAACCCCAAGTCTACATTTGCCCCCAAAGTCCACCACCTCAATCTGGGGATGATTTGTTGTCTATTCAGGTATTCCACAGATGCAGGGTACATCAAGTTGATTGTGGAGGTTTAATTAACTGCTCCTGCAGCTGCTGGGAGAACTTTCCCTTTCTCTTCTTTGTTCACACAGCTCCCAGGGTTCAGCTTTGCATTAGGGCCCGCCTCTGCATGTAGGTCGCCTGAGGGCGTCTGTTCTTCGCTCAGACAGGACGGGGTTAAAGGAGCAGCTGCTTCGGGGGCTCTGGCTCACTCAGGCCGGGGCGAGGCAGGGGTACGGATGAGGGGCGAGCCTGCGGCGGCAGAGGGCGACATGATGTTGCACCAGCCTGAGGCCCACCGTGCGTTCTCCCGGGTAAGTTGTCCCTGGATCACGTGACCCTGGCAGTGGCGGGCTGCACAGGCTCCCGGAAGGGGAGGTGTGGATAGTGACCTGTGCTCGCACACAGGCTTCTTGGTGGCGGCAGCAGCAGCCTTAGCATTTCATGCCTGTCATTTGGTGTCTCGGCTGATAGCCGTAGCTCGCGCCCGTCTCTGGAGCTCGTTTAGGCAGTGCTCTGAATCCCCTCTCCTCGTGCACCCTGAAACAATGGTCTCTTGCCTCTTAGGCAGCTCCAGACTTTTCCCGGACTCCCACCCGGCTAGCCGTGGCGCACTAGCCGCTTCAGGCTGTGTTCACGCAGCCAACCCCAGTCCTCTCCCTGGTATCCGACCTTCGAAGCCCGAGCCTCAGCTCCCAGCCCCCACCCGCCCCGGCGGGTGAGCAGACAAGCTTCTCGGGCTGGTGAGTGCTGGTCGGCACCGATCCTCTGTGCGGGAATCTCTCCGCTTTGCCCTTCGCACCCCTGTTGCTGCGCTCTTCTACGTGGCTCCGAAGCTCCCCCCCACCCCGCCACCCCTCATCTCCACTAGTGAAGGGGCTTCCTAGTGTGTGGAAACTTTTCCTCCTTCACAGCTCCCTTCCACTGGTGCAGGTCCCGTCCCTATCCTTTTGTCTCTGTTTTTTCTTTTTTATTTTGCCCTGCTCAGGTACGTGGGGAGTTTCTTGCCTTTTGGGAGGTCTGAGGTCTTCTGCCAGCATTCAGTAGGTGTTCTGTAGGAGTTGTTCCACATGTAGATGTATTTCTGATGTATTTGTGAGGAGGAAGGTGATCTCCATGTCTTACTCCTCCACCATCTTGAAGGTCTCCCCTCTTCATTATTTTTTATTGCAGAATAGTTTTCTATTGTATGGCTCTACCACACTTTATCCATTCTTCAGCTGAGGGACATTTGTCTCATTTCCACTTATTGGCTATTATGAATTATCTAGTATTATGATCCGAATTTATTGTTTATTTCCTCCAGTTTGCATCCCAACTTGAATAGTGAAACATAAAAAAATTAAAAAGTCAGTTATCCTATTTTCCTCTGTTATATCCAGCCTTTAAATGCCATTTCCGCATGTGAGACGAACTGACCACTTAATACCTTAAAACATGTTTATAGCTTCACACAAAACAAGAAGAATAAAGAAAGAAAACTCAACACACATCCACATGCAAATGCTCATACACTTAAATTCCTGGATTTGAAAAGTTAGAGAAATTCACATTTGAACACATTACTTTTAACACAGATGGTAATTGTAAACCTGGGTTTAGATTTAAATTGGAAAAAAATACCCCAAGGTGTTTAATGTTTATCTTTAAATGTCCAGGATAAGACCATGATGACAGCTACCAACATATTTTTTACGATCTTGGAAAGACACAAGAGGAATAAATTTTTATCATGCGTCATACACTGAGATTTGCGTACATCTTTTACCTCCCAATTTAGACTTTGCTGAGAGTAGCAGGGAATTCTTTCCTTATTTGCTTTTCTAGCAACAAGAGAAGGAACTGTCTGTGCATTTTTTTAAAAAACATCTTTATTGGACGATAATTGCTTTACAATGGTGTGTTAATTTCTGCTTTATAACAAAATGAATCAGCTGTATATATACATATATCCCCATATCTCCTCCCTCTTGCATCTCCCTCCCTCCCACCCTCTGTATCCCACCCCTCTAGGTGGTCACAAAGCACCAAGCTGATCTCCCTGTGCTATCCAGCTGCTTCCCACTAGCTATCTATTTTACATTTGGTAGTGTATATATATATATATCCATGCTGCTCTTTCACTTCGTCTCAGCTTACCCTTCCCTCTCCCTGAGTCCTCAAGTCCATTCTTTTTAACTGCATCTTTATTCCTGTCCTGGCCCTAGGTTCTTCAGAACCATTTTTTAAATCTTATTTAGATTCCATATATATGTGTTAGCATATTGTATTTATTTTTCTCTATCTGACTGACTTCACTCTGTATGACAGTCTCTAGGTCCATCCACCTCACTACAAATAACTCAATTTCGTTTCTTTTTATGCCTGAGTAATATTCCATTGTATATATGTGCCACATCTTCTTTATCCATTCATCTGTCAGTGGACACTTAGGTTGCTTTCATGTCCTGGCTATTGTAAATAGAGCTGCAGTGAACACTGTGGTACATGACTCTTTTTGAATTATGGTTTTCTCAGGGTATATGCCCAGTAGTGGGATTGCTGGGTCATATGGTAGTTCTATTTTTAGTTTTTTAAGGAACCTCCATCCTGTTCTCCATAGTGGCTGTATCAATTTACATTCCCGTCAACAGTGCAGGACGGTTCTCTTTTCTCCACACCATCTCCAGCATTTATTGTTTGAAGATTTTTTGATGATGGCCATTCTGACTGGTGTGAGGTGATACCTCATTTTAGTTTTGATTTGTATTTCTCTAATGATTAGTGATGTTGAGCATCCTTTCATGTGTTTGTTGGAAATCTGTATATCTTCTTTGGAGAGATGTCTATTTAGGTCTTCTGCCCATTTTTGGATTGGGTTGTTTGTTTTTTTTGATATTGAGCTACATGAGCTGCTTGTAAATTTTGGTGATTAATCCTTTATCAGTTGCTTCATTTGCAAATATTTTCTCCCATTCTGAGGGTTGTCTTTTGGTCTTTTTTATGGTTTCCTTTGCTGTGCGAAAGCTTTGAAGTTTCATTAGGTCCCATTTGTTTATTTTTGTTTTTATTTCCATTTCTCTAGGATGTGGGTCAAAAAGGATCCTGCTGTGATTTATGTCATAGAGTGTTCTGCCTATGTTTTCCTCTAAGAGTTTGATAGTGTCTGGCCTTACATGTAGCTCTTTAATCCATTTTGAGTTTATTTTTGTGTATGGTGTTAGGGAGTGCTCTAATTTCATTCTTTTACATGTAGCTGTCCAGTTTTCCCAGCACCACTTATTGAAGAGGCTGTATTTTCTCCATTGTATACTCTTGCCTCCTTTATCAAACATAAGGTGACCATATGTGCATGGGTTTATCTCTGGTTTTTCTATCCTATTCCATTGATCTATTGTTCTGTTTTTATGCCAGTACCATGCTGTATTGATTACTGTAGCTTTGTAGTATAGTCTGAAGTCAGGGAGCCTGATTCCTCCAGCTCCATTTTTCTTTCTCAAGATTGCTTTTGCTACTCGGGGTCTTTTGTGTTTCCATACAAATTGTGAAATTTTTTCTAGTTCTGTGAAAAATGACGTTGGTAGTTTGATAGGGATTACATTGAATCTGTAGATTGCTTTGGGTAGTACAGTCATTTACACAATGTTCATTCTTCCAATCCAAGGACATGGTATATCTCTCCATCTGTTTGTGCCATCTTTAATTTCTTTCCTCTGTATCTTATTCTTTTCTGCATACAGGTCTTTTGTCTCCTTAGGTAGGTTTATTCCTAGGTATTTTACTCTTTTGTTGCAATGGTAAATGGGAGTGTTTCCTTAATTTCTCTTTCAGATTTTTCATCATTAGTGTATAGGAGTGCAAGAGATTTCTGCGCATTAATTTTGTATCCTGCTACTTTACCAAATTTGTGTGTGCATTTATGTGTTTGTAGTTTTTCTTCAGAAGGGAAGTCAGCATCAGACCCACTTACACTCAGACATGCACAGCAGTAGCTATGCAGTGTATGTCCTCTTGCCTGCTGCCATTGTAGCCAATAAAGGAGTTGCTTTTTAAGTTTCCTGCAGGATGTGGTGATACATGCAAGGAGTACTCATTAGGGTGACTACTTACCTATGTATTTCAATTCCATGAATATGTGACTGTGTGTCCCTTGGATAACTGTTCTGCAGCCTATTAGGCTTGTGTTGGTTGGAACTGGTGACCTATAGATCACAGTTGATTGACCACAGAGGATCACCAAATGACCAGTTATCATTCTTTTATATTGTCAGAATTTTGAGGAATAGTTGACCTAATAATAGTATAAATGTGGAACAAGATTTTTGAACTGGGAATATGAATGAGGTTTCCTGGATCTATTTTTAAATTAATTAATTAATCTTTTTATTGTATTATCTCTGGGATCACAGATTCCTCTAAATGGAAACATTGCCTGTTAAAATTGTATTAATTTATTTTAATATGGATTGTGCTGGATTGCCTAACAATGAACTAGCTGTGAAGAAGTCTTAAGCTACTCTATCTTTTGCAGAAAATTAATTCAACAAACATTTGTGAGACTCTATCAGTGGCCAGGGAGTGTGTTGAATAAGATATAGTGGCAATCCTTACCCGGATCATTCTCTAGGTGCAGATAAAGACATTTTAACACTAGAGGGTAAGCTTTGTCATGATAGGAACTCAAACTGTTTTTACTAAACAATGCACATCAATTCCCAAACATAGTCCTTGACATGTGGTAGACACTCAAGAAATATCAATATTTGTTGAATGAATGAATGCATAATTATAACATTGGGTTAAAGCACTGTAATAGAAGTGTGAGGAACGTGGAAGGATCTGACTTTGCCCCTGTGAGAGCGGGAGTTTTAGGTATACATGTCGTCTAACTGGGTTGTGGTGACTGAACAGGATTTCTCCAGGCAGATAAGAGCAGGGAATTAATTATGAAAATTACTTCTTATGTTGCAGATATCATGATGGGTAAGTTACTTAACACTCATATTAATTGATCAAGATAGTATTATTATTGCAGTAACATGTTAATATATACTATAATAATCCTCTTATTATTATAGTATTAATATTATACAAAGGGGAAAACGAAAGTTTGGAGATATTAGGTGACTACTCCAAAGTCAAAGAACTTCCAGTGATTGGTCTAGTTTTTGAACTCAAGGATATCTGTTACCCTTTTCTACATGAGTGGCAAGTATCTTCCTAAGTAGCAACCAAAGAGCTATTTCAAGGTAAAACACACACACACACACACACACACACACACACACACAGAGAGAGAGAGAGAAAAAACTGCCTCTTTCTTGATACTAGTTAAAATGCACCAGTAAGTTTTTTTCATGTAATGCTGCCTTTCCTGCCACTCTGAGCAGTCCCTCTCAAATACTTCCCATCTAGGTGATTCCTCTTATATGCCCACCTCTGGTATCTCTCTCAGAACCCAGACTTTGAGATATGGCAGTCAGGGTGCCAGATGTATAAATGAAGATTCTTTAGTTCTTCAGATGATTCTAGACTTCAGGCATTTGAGTCCCTTCCAGTCTTTTAAATCTTCTGATCCAGTCCACAGACATTGTGAAGCAAAGACCAGCCATCCTTATTGTGCCCTGTTTGAAATCTTGACTCACAGAACCCAAAGAAAACATGATGGCTGGAGCTGCAGCAGTCATCTGGTGACCATGTGGAAAAAGACATGAGAATTGCTCAGATGTCGGCCTCAACATTATTAAGTTGCAGAATCAACAAATGTAGTCACTCACTGAGGACTTATTGTTAAGGCTTCCATTTCATTATAATGTGTTTTGGGGAACACCAGAAAATGGTTCTGTGTAGAAAAAGACTAGGGATATTTACATTGGTAGCTACAGTATTGAATTGACTGATAAACCACGACCAGCTCTGTGTTTAGCTTTTTTCTCATGAGAAAGATGCAAACTCTGATGAGAGAACCATTATAATAGGAAAAGGATGCTCTGAATCTAGAGAGGATTGTTGGCACATCGAATAATGGACTACTGTGAATAATGGCACCGCAATTTTTGATAACAAAGACTCCAGAGAATACTTAAAGTCATTTATGTAACCTGTGGGCATACAGAAGAGTTGGAAACCGTGCAATTTCTAAATCAACTCCTTTAGAATGCATAGAGACCAAGGTGTTATCCATTCCTCTGCCTTAGCCCCAGGGTCCAAACCTGGTGGAGGTGGCCACTCATCCTCTTTCCAAAGAGGAGAAATGGAGTGCTTTTTGCCCCACTTTGCATCCACAGAGGGCTGAATGCTGTCTCTCCCAAACACTGAGACAGTTCAAATAACCATTCATGAGTCCTCAACCTCTATCTTACTCCATGTACAAAATTAATTTGTGATGTATCATAGACCTATATGTATATCTAGAACCCAAAAGCTTCTAATAGAAAGTTTTGGGGTAGACAATGATTTCTTGAACAGGACGCAAAAATCAACCATAAAAACTATTGATAAGTTAGAATTCATCAAAATTAAAAATTCTGCACATTATAAGACTCCATTAAAATAATGGGCAAACCACAGATTGGGAAAAAATATTCACAAGATATATATCTGAAAAACGATATGTGAATACACTGAATATTTAAAGAAATCCTAAAGTCGGTAATGAAAAGAACAATCTAATTTTTAAAAAATGGACAAAAGAGTTGAATAGACATCTCATAAAAGAAGATAACAAAGCATCAATAAATACATGAAAAATATAGCATATATTCACATAGAAAGAATACTACTCAGCAATAATAATAAGAAACTACTGATCCATGCAACAGCATGGGTGAATCTCAAAAATATTATACTGAGTGAAAGAAGCCAGATTCAAAAATCTACATACACTATGTTTCTATTTATATGAAGTCTGAGAACAGATTTTTTTAAATCTATGATGATAAAATCAGAAAGTGGTTGCCTGGGGATGGGAGTGAAAAATTGTCTGGAAAGGGGCATGAGAGAGCCTTTTTATTCTGACAACTATGTCCTATATTTTGTTTTTAGTGTTGGTTGCATTTGCAGTCGTGAAGACTCATTATACTGAACACTTAAGATATATGTTTTTATTGTATGTCAGTTTTACTTCAATAAAAAAATGACACACACAAAAGTGGTAATTTTTTTCTCATCAGAATTCTAGTAAAAGAGTAGAAATCCTAATGGAATAGATATATTTTCCCTCTATGGGACTTAATGAACTTATTTTAATTTATTTATGGATGGGCAAAATTGACAAAGTGAACACTCTTAATTTTCCTGAATTGTTCCTCTTGTGTAAAATTCTCACCTGCACTGTGCTATAATCTTAACAGGAAGAAGGAAGAGTGTGTCTAAGGGCACATGGGCATAAGCTTGTAAGGAGGTTGCTGTGACTGATGCAGAAGGTGTGACTGATGCAGAAGGTGTGACTGATGCAGAAGGTGTGACTGAGCATCACTGTGAGCCAGGCGCTGAAAAGCACTTAAGGTCTACTTGCTGGAGGAAATAACTGGCAAACAGTGTTTGGGGTCCTGAATGAGCATCTTATACTATGCTAAGAAAAGAAGTTCAGACTTCTCTAGGAAACTGATATTCATGGAAGTTTTTAATCAGGGAAGTGATTCCCCTCACCTCTCTCAAAAAGTTGACTGGCCTTGTGGAGAGTAAGCTAAAATTTAGAGAAACTGATGGCAGGGATCTTAGTGTGTGAGTGTGATGTTTCTGCTAGAGAGCAGTTGATGTTCAATAAAAATACCTTCTAAATTCTAATATTTTAACAGATTTAGATGAATAATTATAAAAAGGACACCAGACCTTTGTCTCTTTTGAAATATGTTTGAAAAATACTGTGAAGCTCCTCTTTCCCTTGCCTATTTGATGTTTTTTTACATTATTAGTATATAATTATTATTCTTTTAGGCAATTAAATGACAAGTGACCTTTTTGTGAAATTCGAAATATTAGTGGTATTTTGTTGTAAAATATTTTGCTTTTTTTCTATTTGAAGTAAAAAAGCTGTTAACTAATGTCCTTTATATCTTCTGAAATTTTGCATTGACATTATGACATATAATTTTTTCTTAAAAAATCATAAATATCCTTCTTAGTGAACTTGTAGACAATTTAAGAGTAAAAAAAACTCAAAAAAATAAAGTTGGAGAAGGAAGTCACATTTTTTTCTTTTAGGGGATTATTGCTGTTGGAAATATATTTTAAAGTTTTAGCAAACACCTTTTTAGAAAATGATTTATTTAAACAAAATTGCTATGCCAAGGTAAGGCTTATACCAGTAACATAGCAACTGTCGGTACACATTTAATTTTGTGAAAAAAATGGCAAGAAAAATGTCTTGAGCTTGAAATGAATGTCTATTGCCAATTCAGTAATGTAAAATATCTCATTTGAAGGAAAACCTGGTTATGATGGTGATTTCTTATAACATTTTAATCTAAATAATATGATTTTGTCGTCATGTTTTATAAAAAAGAAACTTAGGAATCGTTAAAAGATTATACTGGTCACTGTTAGTTGTTATATACATAACATTTTAGAAATACTTCATCTAAAAAAAAGAAAAATGATGGAAAAAGATGACTGCATTATTTGACTAAAGACTTACCCATACACAGTTTCATTTAAAAGGAACTAAAGGTGATGGAGGGAAAACGTGTGGTTTGGCACTTGAACGTCATAAAGCAAATTTAATATACTTTATTCAGTAAAGCTTTCTGAAAAATGAAATAATTCTCACAAATACTTTTGTGGTTGCTCAAGGTAATTAGTTACTGTAAATAGTAAGAATTCTCATTGCATTTTTTTGAATAAATATCTAGTGGAATGGCATGTAGTACTTTTCTTTCAAAAAATAATATATTTTAAGGGACATTTATTAAGTTACATTTGTTCAATCCCAAGGTCCCAACGACAAAAAATTAAATAGACCTTAATTTTGATTTTCCTAATATAACATATCAAACCTTTACTTTGCATATGCTTAAGAGTATGCTACTTGGCAGATTCTGACGATTTCAAATTAGTATGTTATTATTAAAACTGTATAAAACTAACAATAACTATGTGTAGCCAGGAATTAGGTAGACTTGTGATTTTGAAGGTATAGCAGTAGTTAGCGGATGTTGTGATCTTAAGCAAGTCCATCTTTTTTATTTTGTTTTTAGCACTGCTATTCTTAGAGTGTAGTACAGAGAGGCAAACATCAGCCTTGTTTGCCCAGACTAAGGAGTTTCCCCAGGACATGGGACTTTTGGTGCTAAACCTGGGATAGTCCCACGCAAACCAGAAAGGTTGGTCTCTCTATATCTTTAAGATATTTTTAGGGGGGTTGTGTGTTCAAAATTATTTTTATAATAATACTAAGACATTATTCGCTTCTTTCACTCTCATTCTTACTCAAGTGTACAGTGGAGTTTTCCGGAGGCTACAAAATGTATATTACAACAGACTGAATTCAGAAGCAGGGAGAGGGTGTGGAGAAAAGGGAACCCTCTTACACTGTTGGTGGGAATGTAAATTGATACAGTCACTATGGAGAACAGTATGAAGTTTCTTAAAAAACTAACAATAGAATTACCATATGATCCAGCAATCCCACTACTGGGCATATACCCAGACAAAACCATAAATCAAAAAGAGACATTCACCGCAATGTTCATTGCATCACTATTTACAATGGCCAGGTAATGGAAGCAACCTAAATGCCCACAGACAGACGAATGCATAAAGATTTGGTACATATATACAATGGAATATTACTAAGCCACGAAAAGGAATGAAATTGGGTCATTTGTAGAGACGTTGATGGATCTAGAGACTGTCATGCAGAGTGAAGTAAGTCAGAAAGAGAAAAACAAATATCGTATATTAATGCATATATGTGGAACCTAGAAAAATGGTACAGATGAACCGGTTTGCAGGGCAGAAATAGAGACACAGATGTAGAGAACAAACATGGACACCAAGTGGGGAAAGCAGCGGGGGGTGGGGGTGGGGGTGGGATGAATTGGGAGATTGGGATTGACATGTATACACTGATGTGTATAAAATGGATGACTAAAAAGAACCTGTTGTATAAAAAAATAAAATTAAATTTAAAAAATAGATTCTTTTTCAAAAAAAAAAAAGCAGGTAGGAGAATCCAACTGTCTTTAAGTCAGACCTAAATAGATTTACAAAAATGTAAAATTCTTCTCACTAAATTTTCTTTGTTTTGAACATCATAGTTATTTTTCATAAAATGTATTATTTATATTACCATGTAATGGATTATTTTACTTTTAAATGAATTAATAAATATTTGATAAATTTTTGCTTTAATTTCTAATATAAATATGAAGAAACATAAATTACATAAATGAAGGCTCTTTGGGAATCCTCAATAATTTTAGAGTATAAAAGGGTCCTGGTACCAAAAAGTTTGAGAAATACTGATTTAGAATTTTTCTACGTTAAAGAAGGAACTTTTATTTCTGAACAGTGTCATACATTGAGCTTTTCAGCAGGTTTGTTTATGGGACCACGAATTCTTGTCTTATTCCTCTTACTTCTCCGTGTAGTCATGCTTCTTCCTTGTGCCCTTTTACATGTAAAGGAAGGTGCTGTCAGTTTACTCGGGCTTAATCTCACTGTAAATCACAATAGCTAAAACTCAACAGGAAGGAGAAAAAGCAACAACAGTTGTGGGAACTCAAAACTATGAAACAGTTCCATCAGACTAAACACCCATTCTATTTAATGGAAAGAATCTTATAAATCATAAGGGTACTTTTGTTTCTCCAAAACTTCCTGTGTCTTGCCATTACTGCTATTAGTGTATGACCTATTATTGATATTTATGAATATAGATATACCACATGACTCCAACTAGCAGTTGTAAGACCAGAAAGGATTATTAGTTTCAGGCATACAGCAAAGTGATTCATATATATATATATATATACACACACACACATATATATATATATTTTAGGTTCTTTCCCCATATAAGTTATTACAGAATATTGAATATAGTTCCCTGTGCTATACAGTACGTCCTTATATGTTATCTATTTTATATGTAGTATGTGTATACGTTAATCCCAAACTCCTAGTTTATCCCCCTGCCCTTCCCCTTTTGGTAACCATAAGTTTGTTTTTTATGCAGAAAGGATTCTTGTTTCGTTCACTTTATGGGTCTGAATTATTAGTACTGAAATAATGGAAGTCATGTGACTCTAGGAGAGCTCATCCTAGTATTGCTTCTGTCGTTATGACCCCCTGGAGGACTGGTTCCTAGTGGACCAATGTGGAGACATGGCTGTGGGCGTTGGAACTGGTGAATGTTACTGATCACATAACCCCAGCAGAGTATATTCTGTGTCAGCCTAAACACTTTTCAACCTAAACACTTATTTGAGAGTGCTACATTGTGATAGAAATTGGATTATGAGCGTCACCATAAAATATCAGCTAAGGGGATACAGATCCATGGGTAAAAAATTACTGATCTCGTAATCTTTGTGTTACAATGACTTTGTACAGAGCTTCCTTTTATAGACATTTCGTTACTTTGAGAATATTTAAGGAAGTTGGTTGACAAATCCTTGATGTCAGATGGTTCTAGTGGTGTGGACTATCCATGGCATTTTGCTGTTTGCTAACTATTAGAGCTCAGCATTTGTCCATGGTAGTAAAAATGCATCAAGAACCTAATTTTAATGTGGCTGTGCCATCATTGATTTACTTAATTCCTATTTATTTTTTCCACTTGGCATGTGTAAATTTAAATTCCTAGAAGTGGAAATGCTGAGTCAACGGATATATGCCTTTTTGAGAATTTTGATTTACAATGTTAATTTATCCCCAGAAAGGCTGTAATAATTCATAATTCCGTAGTAATATTTACGAATGTTTGTTTCTCCGTAACTTTGAAGACCTGGGGATTATCTTTCTTTCAGATCTTTGACAGTCATAAGGACATTAATGGTGGCCACCTTACAATTCTGCCTACCGTAGGACCCAGCCTCAGAGTATTTGATTTAGTCAGTCTACAGTGGAACCCCGGGATTTTCATTTCTTATAGGTCCGAGATCAGTGGAAAGAACATCAGGTTAGGAGTTGAAAGATATGGGTTGAAGTCCTAGTTTTGCCACTCACTATATGACATTGGACATGTCATTTTCACTTCCCTGAGTCCTGGTTTTTAAATAGCACAAGGTGGCTTTAAAGGCTGAATGAGCAAAAAAAAAAAAAAAAAAGCTGAATGAGCAGATAAATGTGGAATGGGCTAGATAAGTGTAAATTGACATTGTTATCTGTTATAATATCATGTAATTAGGATTAGGCCTCAAAAATTTAGGTGCATAACTACCTTCTCCTGGGGGACAGAGGCTACATTTTGTTTGCAGGATGTGAATCTCAGGAAGCAGACCAACATCAGTCTCTTTACTCTGTCTCAAGGGCCACTTGAAGATCAGGATATGTGTAGGTTTGAAGCTGGAGGCTTGCCATTTGTATTTGATAGTGTATATGGCCAAATGTCAGCTGGCTACTCTTTTACTGGGATTTTACCTACCTCAGTTGTCCAGTTGATTGATGTGCTGGATAGTAATAGGAAGCAAGGGAGGCCAACCATTCTAAATAAATTATGGCTTTGTTGTTGAAAGAAATCCTAATCCCAACTCACATCCCTTTGATATACACATACAGTTTAAAAAGGAAAAAAGCATTAATCAGTGATTTTATATATATGTGTACTATTTAACCAAGGTCACAACAATGAGATATATTTTAGCAACAGCATATAACTAGTAAATTTTGTTACGGGACGAGACCATGTTCGTGTGACACTGTATTTCATAGACCAAAGGTGCAGGAGGAAAAATTCATGAGGATTTAATAAAATGTGTGAAACACTAGACTGTGCAGATACATATTAGATCAACAAGTGTAGCTATTTAAAATAACAAATGCTTTAGCCTCATATTTGATATGACTGAGGTCAAGGCTAGGTTTGTAACAAGGTATAGCTTTTTTGACAGATATGCTTGCTTTTCTTGGAATAGTGCACATTGGCTAATGTTGCACCTCAGAACAAGAACATTAGAAGAAACCCAAGATTATGAGATGAGCGCTGCAGAGCAAGGGTAAATTTAGGGGGAAATAGAGGGAACTAGAAAATGTCATTATCCACAGAGCTTGATAATGGACATTTGCTGCTACTGAACTTCTAGCTAGAGAGATGGTTTAGCATTTTAATGTGACTTGCAGGCAGGGTGTGGCTTTATTAATGATCAGGGTCAGCTGTGGTTAAAGCTTGTTTTTTTTCATCATAAGAAGATCATCAGGGAAAAAAGTCAGTATCTTTCAATACTATAAATTGTTTTGGGCTGTTTCAGCCATTTGGCAGCTCTATAAACAGAGTAGGGTTTCATTGAAAAAATGAGAACTGAGAAATATATGTTTTTTGCTTTCCAGCTGAGGTGGATGCTGTTCCAATGTAGAACTAGTTTCTGGGCATTAATTTTGAGAATTGCTTCTTGTTACTTTTCCCCTGAAAATATTGTAAATATTATAAATAAATATTCTGAAATACATAAAAAGTTTGGCATGTACTTTCTTTTGGTGTGAGCTAAATATAATGATTATGTAGAAAATGTAAAAGGAAAATGCAACATTGGTGATTGGTACCGTCAATGCAAAATAAGGTGAATGGACTCAAGGTGATTTCCAAGATCACTCTCAGTTCTAAAGTGCTATCATTTTTACTAGTTCTTTTAAAGACCTAAGTATTATGATCTTTATTCAAATTTTTAATGACGTAAAGTAGTATATCTGTCAGGGTGCTGGTAGGGAGAGGTGACATTCTTTAAAAAGATTTAACTAGAAGAATTTCATAAAGGGACTATTTAATGGGATGTGGACAAGGGTAAGGGAACTAACATGGGATGGTGAGGCACTCAGAGCCCATCAAGCATTGAATGTTGTTTTATCCCAGGATCGCAAAGGGCAAGGCAGGGAAATGGTATTAAAGCTGGGGCCATGAAAGGGGGTATTTAAAGGGACTAGACACCACCACTCTCAGATATACGGTGTGGTACGGAGGGGAAATAGAGACAAACACCTAACCTTTCTCTTCTCTCATCTACTGACATGGAGGATTTTATGGACCAGTCTAAGAAGTGGCATAGATCGCTTCCACCCACATTCCATTGGCTGCTACTTTCTGACCAGAACAACTGGCAGATTATGGTTAAGAAGCTATCTTGGGCTTTCTTCTCATTTGTTGATAATTTATCCATAATTACTCCTTCCTTTTTCTCTCATTACGACTTGGTCTTCATAGACGCTTTCTTGGTTAATATTCAGTATATACAGATCTTACAGATCTCTCCCATTTCTCCTTCCCCAAATATCTCTGTCCTTTTAGCCTGCTTTATTTTCTTTCTAATGCTTACCACTGTATGAAAGTACATCATTTACTTACTTGTTTATTGTCTTCACTAGTATTTTAAGCTTTATTGGGTAGGACTTTGTCATATTCCTCCCTATGTCCCAGTTCCTGGAACTGTGAATTAGCCATTTTAGCCATTGTGCCATAGTCCTTTCTTCGCATTCTTATTTATGCCCACTGGGTGTTCTTTTGCCTTGCTTTCATTTCTCTCCTTACAACTTTTCCTTTGTTCTCTCTGGTTTGATATATGTTTTGCTTTATGGGTATTCTAGTTAGTCTAGTGAAAGAGGCTTCATTGATGGAACCAGAAACCATCCTACAGTCTTAACAGTTCACGTTCCATTTTTGAATTCCTCTATATGTTCTCAGGTTTCCATCTAATTTGTCGATGATGCCTCCCAAGTTCCTTTGCTATTGTCCCCATTCAATTTCTATTATAATCTCTTGCCTCATCTCAGGACTCACCTTCTGTTCCAGCCAGACTTTCCCTTGCATTCTTTTAACAGTTTTGGCTCTGTCACCAGACCTTCCCTCTCTTAGCTATATGACTTAGTCTAAACAATTAAAAATAATATGTAAGGATCAAATATTTGCTTTCATTCACTACATGCTTCTTCTATCTTAACTCTAATTCTGTTCTTTGTTTTCCATTGTTATGTAACAAACCACCCAAACTTGGGTGCAAAACAACAGCTGTTTTATTATGTTCTTGGATTCTTGTGTAGCAGGAATTCAGAGAGGGCAAGTATGGATGATCTGCCTTTGCTGCAGAATGTCTGGATCCTCATCTGGGAATGCTGAAAAGAATGGCAGTGATTTGAATGGCTGAGTGTTGGGACTATACTGAGATTTCTTCATTCACATGTCTGGTGACTAGGCTGAGTGATTCAACAGCTTGGACTGTTACTAGGGTGCTTACGCATGGCCTCTTCACGTGGCTTGGGTCACTCACAGTGTGGCAGCTGGATCCTAGAGGAAGCATCTAGAGAGAGAGTGCTCCATGAGACTGAGGCAGAAGTTTCAAGATTTCTTCCAAACTAGGCTCAGAAATCATGCAATGACACCTCCACCACATTTTTTTTCATTACAAGTGAACCACAAAAGCTGGCCTGGGTTCAAGGTGGTGGTGGGACAATTTAAACTCTTCCTCTTGATGGGAGAGTGGCAAAGTCATACTGAGGAGAGCAATGTGGAATGAGAGGCTGTGTTATAGGCTATCTTTAGGAAATAAAATCTACCACAATTAACCTGTATCTAATTCATGGGATTTCCTCTGTTTAACTCAATGTGGTTGAAATGCCCAGAGGCCTTGTTACTCAAAGTGTCGTCCAAGGGCCAGAAGCATCCACATCACCTGGGAGATTTTTTGAAATATAGAATCTCGGACCACTGAGTCAGAACCTGTATTGACAAGATCTCCAGGTGATTCATTTTGAGAAACACTGGCCTTCGAGACATTGAACATGACGCCGACTTGCCAGTATCTACCTGATGGCAGAAAAATAGCAAGTGCTGAAAGAATAGTTGAATTGATCTAGATTGAATTCCTATTTGGAAGCAGAATTTCTGTACTTTAAATTGTACCTGTCATTACTAATTTTAATTCTATTAATGTTAACTGTGATCTGGCTTATCTTTTTAGGAACAGTAAATATATCTTCCTTAAAATGTATGTATCCTTAAAATGTAGTATAATGTACACTCCTAGCTATAATAATTATTAACCATTAATCTCCTTGACTCAAGAGGTTTTGGAATGTATTTTGGTATGTATTATAATGTTATAATGCTATTTTGAATAATTTCTAAGATCAAAACATTAGGTTCTTTTGGATTTTACATTCCCCTTAAACTATTTTTTAATTGTTGGAATTTATAAAGCTTTTCCTTTCCTGTGAAAGCTGACTATTAGTAGATATCTATTTTCTACTAAATGAAAGAATATGATTTTTATTTTTCTTATAACTGTTAAGACAGCCTGACTCATTCTGCAGACTCTTAAAAAACCTGAGAAATGTATACATATTTTATTATATCTTTAGTAGATGACTATTATTTAGAGTTCGACTCATAGATTCCATTTACTCATGTTTTATTTAAATAGTCATCTTCTGAAAATTTGTTTTAGCATAAGGGAGTAAATATACCCAAATTCATTTTGATTGGCACATTATTTTCTAAGCAGTTTTTCTCAAACTGTAATTTCCAGACTACCACCATTTGCAGCATTTAAAAAGAAGTGCTTGTTAAAATTGCAGATTTCTGATCTCCATCCCAGTCCTTTTGAATCAGACTCTCTGGAGTTGAAACATGGGAAAATCTCTGAGGTTGGGACCTAATTTCTTTGTCACACTAAAGTTTGAGACCTACTTTATATTAATCTTAAAATCATATTTCAAGTTATTTATCATGGGACTAAGCAGGTCTTGGGATATTGGCAGGGAATAGCTTTTCAAATACATCTTTCCTGGGAGCTCTACTATTGGACGATAATTTAATTGGAAGTCATTTTAGTGATTAATCTAGTAAAACTCTTGTAATTTTTCAGATTATGAAACTGAGCGCCAAAGAACTTAAATGACTTTTCAAAAGTCATAGTAGTTAGTAGCAAAGCTCCGATCAGAACCCACACCTTGTGTGAATCAAGCAAGATTCCTCCTTTGTGCTCTGTAAGCTAGGGTCACCTTATCTTTAAGCCTGGCAGTTAGGTATGTTAATGACAAGATCATAAAGGAAGTCCCGTACATTTAATCAGAAAGGATCTACTGGTTTTCTGAACTGATCGTGTAAATAAAATGAAGGTTCACAGTCTTTGATCCTATTAGTCATCTAATTTAAGTTTTTTCTTAGTGATTTTTTTTGTGTGTCCCTATAAACCTCATCCTGACTTGGGGAAATTACTAGATAAAATGGCTTTACATGAAAAGCTCAATATGAAAAACCAAATCAGATACATTAGGGATGAATTATTCTCTTTATGAAAAAGAACAAAAGTTTTCTTTAAATGAATAAAGTATTTATATGCCATAAATTCCACAAATGTCCAATGCTTATGAAAATCATTTTACTAGAGATTTTTAAGACTTTCTGGAAATTAGGGTAGGGGAAGCCTCTCCCCCCATCCATCTTCAGATTCAGTCCCCTTCACACCCTCTTCCTCTTCTTCACTTTTATATCCCATCCTTTCCCTCTGTGATTGTGTTGATACAAGCACAGTAGCTATGGGTGAGCCACAGTACACATGATTTCTTTTTGGGTTGTTCAATCATTAAACTGACTTTTAAATTGCAAAAAGTCCTTAAGAGTGTTGCATAATTTCAGTTTTTCAATTTTCCGCTTCCCTCTGCAAAAGAAAATATCAACTGTATTTTCTGTACCTTAACATTTTGGGACATTTTACCTTTATAAATGTTTAGCAACAAATTTATCATGACTGTTGATGCACATTTGTACGAGGCACATATTATACTGGAGGTGGAGAAGGGCCTGGAGTGGATTTTTACTGTATAGTGAAAGGCAGAAGGACTCCTCAGAAGTTCGTGTTCTGTCTCTCTGACTCTCACGTACATTCTCTCATTTTGCTGAATTTGGATCCTAAAGCTTGGTTGGACTAACTTCTCTTCTTCTTTCATTTTTTTTCATTAAAAAAATTTTTTTTGCTGTTTTGTTCTTCTCTTATTGGCTGCTTTGATTCAGTTTTGTTGCTCTTTGTTGATATTGTTGTTTATTTGGTTTGCTTTATGTTTTACAAAGCAACGAGAGGAAATAAATAACAGAAGACATGCTGTTTTGGTTCACATAAGTCCTGTGCCAAGATTACTGAGGTTATATCTTGGGTGTGAGTATTTATTAATATAGATGGAATCACTAGCTACATAAAATCAACACCCAAATTAGAAATAAATACATTTAATATTTATATTTTATATTGTACACCATAAATCATTAATAAATTAGAGTTATGAACTGCAACATTTAGAGTTATGAACTGTTACACTTTGCTAAAAATGATAAAAATAATTCACCCTCAACTTCTTTAGGACAACTCAGATATTTGTGAAATATTGAATAGTGCTAAGTAAACACTGTTAATACATTTAATCCTATAATTTACACATTTTCAGAAAAATATACTTTCTTGTTTCAAATTAAACCATAATGTCTTAGTTTTAGCTTGCAGTATATAGTCTTGTACTTCAACTCAACAAGTACCTACCTCCTTAAATGTGGTAAAGATATGGGCCAGTTTATATGCATTCACACAGTAAAATATTGAAAACAGAAGGGAAAACAAGAGCAGGAAAAGTAATGTCCAATAAAAGTTCAGTATCCACGGTTTCATGACACAAGGTTCTCTTAAAGGTAGAATACAAATTTGACTTTGAGTTTTCTCACAGATATCGGTTAATTACATAATATGAAGTGCTTATAAAATAAAATTGAACCAGTTTTTCAGAAGAAGAAGAAAAACTGTTCCTATTATTAAAATCTGACAGATTTTTTTCCCCTGGATTCTCACATAGCAAACAGAGTATTATATTGAGAGAGGTCTTCAACAACAAACATACTGTTATAAAGATAATGAGCTTCCTAGGACTCTTTTGTGTAATCTCCTTCATCATAGGGTGATGTTTTAGTGCTTTACATAGTTGAATGCAAACAGTCTTACTAGGGACCCAAATAACAGCAGCCTGGCTGGATGGAGGCAGGGCTGGTAATGGAGAGGAGAAAAAATAAAGCAATGAGACTGGATATATAGAAAATTCTTTCGCCTTCAGGAAACCTTCCTAGAATTTTATTTCTTGCAACCTAGATTTTCATAAGAGTCAGACAGCTGAGGGTTGGAGTTTATGCTGTATAACTAAGGAACTGAAATGGTGATGTCTAGTGTTCACTGGTTAAGGTTAGACCCATTTGCTTTAGCGATTAATTGAATCAAGATTAATGGAGTCAAGATTAGTTGAGTCAAATGGCATATCTTTTTTTTTCTAAATTTAGGACTCCAACTAAAACACCTGCCTTGTGGAGGGCCTTTCACTCCTTTCAAGGAAAAGATTCTGCAAATATATATGTAGTGTCATCAGTTCCTCAGCAGAGGATTATGTTGAATGCTGCTGAGATTCAGAAGTCATCCAGAGGGATCATTGTTGAATGAAATGCCAGTCAAACCCAAAGATAAATATTGAATTTGATTACGTTTATAGTTTAGTTCAGCTGACATCTTACCAACATCTCTTACTTTCCAGACACTAGCACAGTTGACGTAAATAATTATAATATTGACACTGATAAGTACCATAGAAATATAGATAAAATGCTGGAAGTCCAAAAAAGGCTAAAAATTACTTTTGGCTTTGGAATAAGGGAAGGCTTTGTGGAAACTGGTAACATGGCTTGGGGGATACTTTAGCTATTTCTTAATCTTCATAAACTTTATCCAAGTGCATCCCAAACAATAAGCTTCTTTATGTAAATAAATAGTCCTTTGGTTAACAAATATGGCTGTGTCACTTCTCCTTATTCTATTTTTCCATCCTTTCTCAACTATGTTGCCTTCTCTAATGCCTTCTCTGTAGAAATTTGGGGGATGTCATTGAAATACTCCCTGAAATTCAGGAAAGATATGGAAATCATATTCATATTCAATATAATAACATCTGTCCATTCTAATGATAAACTGGAACTAGGCAATGTGCTTTACTGACACAGTGATAGAATAAACGTTGGAAGAAGTAACACAGTGAAATGGTGATTCTCAAAATGTGTTTCTTTGTTTTTTTTTTAGCATCTCTATTGGAGTATAATTGCTTTACAGTGGTGTGTTAGTTTCTGCTTTATAACAAAGTGAATCAGTTATACATATACATATGTTCCCATATCTCTTCCCTCTTGCGCCTCCCTCCCTCTCACCCTCCTATCCCACCCCTCCAGGCGGTCACAAAGCACTGAGCTGATCTCCCTGTGCTATGCGGCTGCTTCCCACTAGCTATCTACCTTACGTTTGGTAGTGTATATATGTCCATGCCTCTCGCTCGCTTTGTCACAGCTTACCCTTCCCCCTCCCCATATCCTCAAGTCCATTCTCTAGTAGGTCTGTGTCTTTATTCCTGTCTTATCCCTAGGTTCTTCATGACATTTTTTTTCCTTAAATTCCATATATATGTGTTAGCATACGGTATTTGTCTTTCTCTTTCTGATTTACTTCACTCTGTATGACAGACTCTAGGTCTATCCACCTCATTACAAATAGCTCAATTTCGTTTCGTTTTATGGCTGAGTAATATTCCATTGTATATATGTGCCACATCTTCTTTATCCATTCATCCGATGATGGACACTTAGGTTGTTTCCATCTCCGGGCTATTTTAAATAGAGCTGCAGTGAACATTTTGGTACATGACTCTTTTTGAATTATGGTTTTCTCAGGGTATATGCCCAGTAGTGGGATTGCTGGGTCATATGGTAGTTCTATTTGTAGTTTTTTAAGGAACCTCCATAATGTTCTCCACAGTGGCTGTATCAATTTACATTCCCACCAACAGTGCAAGAGGGTTCCCTTTTCTCCACACCCTCTCCAGCATTTACTGTTTCTAGATTTTTTTGATGATGGCCACTCTGACTGGTGTGAGATGATATCTCATTGTAGTTTTGATTTGCATTTCTCTAATGATTAATGATGTTGAGCATTCCTTCATGTGTTTGTTGGCAGTCTGTATATCTTCTTTGGAGAAATGTCTAGTTAGGTCTTCTGCCCATTTTTGGATTGGGTTGTTTGTTTTCTTGTTATTGAGCTGCATGAGCTGCTTATAAATTTTGGAGATTAATCCTTTGTCAGTTGCTTCATTTGCAAATATTTTCTCCCATTCTGAGGGCTGTCTTTTGGTCTTTTTTATGGTTTCCTTTGCTGTGCAAAAGCTTTTAAGTTTCATTAGGTCCCATTTGTTTATTTTTGTTTTTATTTCCATTTCCCTAGGAGGTGGGTTAAAAAATATCTTGCTGTGATTTATGTCATAGAGTGCTCTGCCTATGTTTTCCTCTAAGAGTTTGATAGTTTCTAGCCTTATATTTAGGTCTTTAATCTATTTTGAGCTTATTTTTGTGTATGGTGTTAGGGAGGGATCTAATCTCATACTTTTACATGTACCTGTCCATTTTTCCCAGCACCACTTATTGAAGAGGCTGTCCTTTCTCCACTGTACATTCCTGCCTCCTTTATCAAAGATAAGGTGACCATATGTGTGTGGGTTTATCTCTGGGCTTTCTATCCTGTTCCATTGATCTATCTTTCTGTTTTTGTGCCAATACCATACTGTCTTGATTACTATAGCTTTCTAGTATAGTCTGAAGTCAGGGAGCCTGATTCCTCCAGTTCCTTCTTTCGTTCTCAAGATTGCTTTGGCTATTTGGGGTCTTCTGTGTTTCCATATAAATTGTGAAATTTTTTGTTCTAGTTCTGTAAAAAATGCCAGTGGTAGTTTGATAGGGATTGCATTGCATCTGTAGATTGCTTTGGGTAGTAGAGTCATTTTCACAATGTTGATTCTTCCAATCCAAGAACATGGTATATCTCTACATCTATTTGTATCATCTTTCATTTCTTTCATCAGTGTCTTATAATTTTCTGCATACAGGTCTTTTTTTTTTTAACATCTTTATTGGGGTATAATTGCTTTACAATGGTGTGTTAGTTTCTGCTTTATAACAAAGTGAATCAGTCATACATAAACATATGTTCCCATATGTCTTCCCTCTTGCGTCTCCCTCCCTCCTGCCCTCCCTATCCCACCCCTCCAGGATGTCACAAAGCACCGAGCCAATATCCCTGTGCCATGCGGCTGCTTCCCACTAGCTATCTACCTTACTACGTTTGTTACTGTGTATATGCCCATGACTCTCTCTCGCCCCGTCACAGCTCACCCTTCCCCCTCCCCATAACGTCAAGTCCGTTCTCTAGGAGGTCTGCGTCTTTATTCCTGCTTTACCCCTAAGTTCTTCATGACATTTTTTTTCTTAAATTCCATATATATGTGTTAGCATACGGTATTTGTCTTTTCCTTTCTGACTTACTTCACTCTGTATGACAGACTCTAGGTCTATCCACCTCATTACAAATAGCTCAATTTCGTTTCTTTTTATGGCTGAGTAATATTCCATTGTATATATGTGCCACATCTTCTTTATCCATTCATCCGATGATGGGCACTTAAGTTGTTTCCATCTCCGGGCTATTGTAAATAGAGCTGCAGTGAACATTTTGGTACATGACTCTTTTTGAATTATGGTTTTCTCAGGGTATATGCCCAGTAGTGGGATTGCTGGGTCATATGGTAGTTCTATTTGTAGTTTTTTAAGGAACCTCCATACTGTTCTCCATAGTGGCTGAACCAATTCACATTCCAACCAGCAGTGCAAGAGTGTTCCCTTTTCTCCACACCCTCTCCAGCATTTATTGTTTCTAGATTTTTTGATGATGGCCATTCTGACTGGTGTGAGATGATATCTCATTGTAGTTTTGATTTGCATTTCTCTAATGATTAGTGATGTTGAGCATTCTTTCATGTGTTTGTTGGCAGTCTGTATATCTTCTTTGGAGAAATGTCGATTTAGGTCTTCTGCCCATTTTTGGATTGGGTTGTTTGTTTTCTTGTTATTGAGCTGCATGAGCTGCTTGTAAATTTTGGAGATTAATCCTTTGTCCGTTGCTTCATTTGCAAATATTTTCTCCCATTCTGAGGGTTGTCTTTTGGTCTTGTTTATGGTTTCCTTTGCTGTGCAAAAGCTTTGAAGTTTCATTAGGTCCCATTTGTTTATTTTTGTTTTTATTTCCATTACTCTAGGAGGTGGGTCAGAAAGGATCTTGCTGTGATTTATGTCATAGAGTGTTCTGCCTATGTTTTCCTCTAAGAGTTTGATAGTTTCTGGCCTTACATTTAGGTCTTTAATCCATTTTGAGCTTATTTTTGTGTATGGTGTTAGGGAGTGATCTAATCTCATACTTTTACATGTACCCGTCCAGTTTTCCCAGCACCACTTATTGAAGAGGCTGTCCTTTCTCCACTGTACATTACTGCCACCTTTATCAAAGATAAGGTGTCCATATGTGCATGGGTTTATCTCTGGGCTTTCTATCCTGTTCCATTGATCTATGTTTCTGTTTTTGTGCCAGTACCATACCATCTTGATAACTGTAGCTTTGTAGTATAGTCTGAAGTCAGGGAGCCTGATTCCTCCAGTTCCTTCTTTCGTTCTCAAGATTGCTTTGGCTATCCGGGGTCTTTTGTGTTTCCATACAAATTGCAAAATTTTTTGTTCTAGTTCTGTGAAAAATGCCAGTGGTAGTTTGATAGGGATTGCATTGAATCTATAGATTGCTTTGGGTAGGAGAGTCATTTTCACAATGTTGATTCTTCCAATCCAAGAACATGGTATATCTCTCCATCTATTTGTATCATCTTTAATTTCTTTCATCAGTGTCTTATAATTTTCTGCATACAGGTCTTTTCTCTCCTTAGGTAGGTTTATTCCTAGATATTTTATTCTTTTTGTTGCAGTGGTAAATGGGAGTGTTTTCTTGATTTAACTTTCAGATTTTTCACCATTAGTGTATAGGAATGCCAGAGATTTCTGTATATTAATTTTGTATCCTGCTACTTTATCAAATTCATTGATTAGCTCTAGTAGTTATCTAGTAGCACCTTTAGGATTCTCTATGTATAGTATCATGTCGTCTACAAACAGTGATAGCTTTACTTCTTCTTTTCCGATTTGGATTCCTTTTATTTCCTTTTCTTCTCTGATTGCTGTGGCTAAAACTTCCAAAACTATGTTGAATAAGAGTTGTGAGAGTGGGCAACCTTGTCTTGTTCCTGATCTTAGTGGAAAAGGTTTCAGTTTTTCACCATTGAGGACGATGTTGGCTGTGGGTTTGTCATATATGGCCTTTATTATGTTGAGGAAAGTTCCACCATGCCTACTTTCTGCAAGGTTTTTATCATAAATGGGTATTGAATTTTGTCAGAAGCTTTCTCTGCATCTGTTGAGATGATCATATGGTTTTTTCTCCTTCAATTTGTTGATATGGTGTATCACATTGATTGATTTGCATATATTGAAGAATCCTTGCATTCCTGGAATAAACCCCACTTGATCATGATGTATGATCCGTTTAATGTGCTGTTGGATTCTGTTTCCTAGTATTTTGTTGAGGATTTTTGCATCTATGTTCATCAATGATATTGGCCTATAGTTTTCTTTCTCTGTGACATCCTTGTCTGGTTTTGGTATTAGGGTGATGGTGGCCTCGTAGAATGAGTTTGGGAGTGTTCCTCTCTCTGCTATATTTTGGAAGAGTTTGAGAAGGATAGGTGTTAGCTCTTCTCTAAATGTTTGATAGAGTTCGCCTGTGAAGCCATCTAGTTCTGGGCTTTTGTTTGTTGGAAGATTTTTAATCACAGTTTCAATTTCAGTGCTTTTGACTGGTCTATTCATATTTTCTATTTCTTCCTGATTCAGTCTTGGCAGGTTGTGCATTTCTAAGAATTTGTCCATTTCTTCCAGGTTGTCCATTTTATTGGCACAGACTTGCTTGTAGTAATCGCTCATGATCTTTTGTATTTCTGCAGTCTCAGTTGTTACTTCTCCTTTTTCATTTCTAACTCTATTTATTTGAGTCTTCTCCCTTTTTTTCTTGATGAGTCTGGATAATGGTTTATCAATTTTGTTTATCTTCTCAAAGAACCAGCTTTTAGTTTTATTGATCTTTGCTATTGTTTCCTTCATTTCTTTTTCATTTATTTCTGATCTGAATTTTATGATTTCTTTCCTTCTGCTAACTTTGGGGTTTTTTTGTTCTTCTTTCTCTAATTGCTTTAGGTGCAAGGTTAGGTTGCTTATTCAAGATGTTTCCTGTTTCTTAAGGTAGGATTGTATTGCTATAAACTTCCCTTAGACTGCTTTTGCTGCATCCCATAGATTTTGGGTCGTCGTGTCTCCATTGTCATTTGTTTCTAGGTATTTTTTGATTTCTTCAGTGATCACTTCGTTATTAAGTAGTGTATTGTTTAGCCTCCATGTGTTTGTATTTTTTACAGATCTTTTCCTGTAATTGATATCTAGTCTCACGGTGTTGTGGTCGGAAAAGATACTTGATACAATTTCAGTTTTCTTAAACTTACCAAGGCTTCATTTGTGACCCAAGATATGATCTATCCTGGAGAATGTTCCATGAGCACTTGAGAAAAATGTGTATTCTGTTGTTTTTGGATGGAATGTCCTATAAATATCAATTAAGTCCATCTTGTTTAATGTATCATTTAAAGCTTGTGTTTCCTTATTTATTTTCATTTTGGATGATCTGTCCGTTGGTGAAAGTGGGGTGTTAAAGTCCCCTACTATGAATGTATTACTGTCGATTTCCCCTTTATGGCTGTTAGTATGTGCCTTATGTATTGAGGTGCTTCTATGTTGGGTGCATAAATATTTACAATTGTTATATCTTCTTCTTCGATCGATCCCTTGATCATTATGTAGTGTCCTTCTTTGTCTCTTGTAATACTCTTTATTTTAAAGTCTATTTTGTCTGATATGAGAATTGCTACTCCAGGTTTCTTTTGGTTTCCATTTGCATGAAATATCTTTTTCCATCCCCTGACTTTCAGTCTGTATGTGTCTCTAGGTCTGAAATGGGTCTCTTGTAGACAGCAAATATATGGGTCTTGTTTTTGTATCCATTCAGCCAGTCTGTGTCTTTTGGTGGGAGCATTTAGTCCATTTACATTTAAGGTAATTATCGAAATGTATGTTCCTATTCCCATTTTCTATATTGTTTTGGGTTCGTTATTATAGGTCTTTTCCTTCTCTTGTTCCTTTAGCAGTTGTTGTAAAGCTGGTTTGGTGGTGCTGAACTCTTTCAGCTTTTGCTTGTCTGTAAAGGTTTTAATTTCTCCATCAAATCTGAATGAGATCCTTGCTGGGTAGAGTAGTCTTGGTTGCAGGATTTTCTCCTTCATCACTTTAAATATGTCCTGCCACTCCCTTCTGGCTTGCAGGGTTTCTGCTGAAAGATCAGCTGTTAACCTTATGGGGATTGCCTTGTGTGTTATTTGTTGTTTTTCCCTTGCTGCTTTTAATATGCTTTCTTTGTATTTAATTTTTGACAGTTTGATTAATATGTGTCTTGGAGTGTTTCTCCTTGGATTTATCCTGTATGGGACTCTCTGTGCTTCCTGGACTTGATTAACTATTTCCTTTCCCATATTAGGGAACTTTTCAACTATAATCTCTTCAAATATTTTCTCAGTCCCTTTCTTTTTCTCTTCTTCTTCTGGAAGCCCTATAATTTGAATGTTGGTGCATTTAATGTTGTCCCAGAGGTCTCTGAGACTGTCCTCAGCTCTTTTCATTCTTTTTTCTTTATTCTGCTCTGCAGTAGTTATTTCCACTATTTTATCTTCCAGGTCACTTATCCGTTTTTCTGCCTCAGTTATTCTGCTATTGTTCCCATCTAGAGTATTTTTAGTTTCATTTATTGTGTTGTTCATCGTTGTTTGTTTCATCTTTAGTTCTTCTAGGTCCTTGTTAAATGTTTCTTGTATTTTCTGTATTCTATTTCCAAGATTTTAGATCATCTTTACTATCATTACTCTGAATTCTTTTTCACGTACACTGCCTATTTCCTCTTCATTTGTTAGGTGTGGTGGGTTTTTATCTTGCTCCTTCATCTGCTGGGCGTTTTTCTGTCTTCTCATTTTGCTTATCTTACTGTGTTTGGGGTCTCCTTTTCACAGGCTGCAGGTTCATAGTTCCCGTTGTTTTTGGTGTCTGTCCCCAGTGGCTAAGGTTGGTTCAGTGGGTTGTGTAGGCTTCCTGGTGGAGGGGACTAGTGCTTGTGGTGGATGAGGCTGGATCTTGTCTTTCTGGTGGGCAGGTCCACCTCTGGTGGTATGTTTTGGGGTGTCTGTGGGCTTATTATGATTTTAGGCAGCCTCTCTGCTAATGGGTGGGGTTGTGTTCCTGTCTTGCTAGTTGTTTGGCATAGGGTGTCCAGCACTGTAGCTTGCTGGTTGTTGAGTGAAGCTGGGTGCTGGTGTTGAGATGGAGATCTCTGGGAGATTTTCGCCATTTGATATTACGTGGAGCTGGGAGGTCTCTTGTGGACCAGTGTCCTGAAGTTGGCTCTCCCACCTCAGAGGCACAGCACTGACTCCTGGCTGCAGCACCAAGAGCCTCCCATCCATACGGCTCAGAAGAAAGGGGAGAAAAAGTAGAAAGAAAGAATTAGTAGAAGAAGGAAGGAAGAAAAGAAAGAAAGGAAGAAGGGAGGGAGGGAGGGAGGAAGGAAGAAGGGAAGGAAGAAGAAAAGATAAAGTAAAATAAAATAAAGATAAAATATAATAAAGTTATTCAAATAAAAAAATAAGTATTAAAAAAAAACAGACGGATAGAACCCTAGGACAAATGGTGGAAGCAAAGCTATACAGACACAATCTCAGACAGAAGCATACACATACTCACAAAAAGAGGAAAAGGGGAAAAAATCATAAATATTGCTCTGGTAGTCCACCTCCTCAATTTGGGATGATTCGTTGTCTTTTCATGTATCCACAGCTGCAGGGCACATCAAGTTGATTGTGGAGCTTTATTCCGCTGCTTCTGAGGATGCTGGGAGAGATGTCCCTTTCTCTTCTTTGTTTTCACAGCTCCCAGGGGCTCAGCTTTGGATTTGGCCCCGCCTCTGCGTGTAGGTCGCCTGAGAGTATCGGTTCTTCGCTCAGACAGGACAGGGTCAAAGGAGCCGCTGATTCAGGGGCTCTGGCTCACTCAGGCCGGGTGTGGGAGGGGCACGGAGTGCAGGCCTGCGGCGGCAGAGGCCGGCATGACGTTGCATCAGCCTGAGGCGGGCCGTGCGTTCTTCGGGGGAGTTGTCCCTGGATCCCGGGACCCTGGCAGTGGCGGGCTGCACAGTCTCCCCAGAATAGGGGTGTGGAGCGTGACCTGTGCTCGCACACAGGCTTCTTGGTGGCGGCGGCAGCAGCCTTAGCGTCTCATGCCCGTCTCTGGGGTCCGTGCTTTTAGCCGCGGCTCGCGCCCGTCTCTGGAGCTCCTTTCAGCAGCGCTCTTAATCCCCTCTCCTCGCGAACCAGGAAACAAAGAGGGAAGAAAAAGTCTCTTGCCTGTTCGTCAGGTCCAGACTTTTCCCCGGACTCCCTTCCGGCTAGCTGTGGCGCACGAACCCCCTGGAGGCTGTGTTCACGCCGCCAACGCCAGTCCTCTCCCGGGGCTTCGGTCCGGAGCCGGAGCCTCAACTCCCAGCCCCGCCCACCCCGGCGGGTGAGCAGACAAGCCTCTCGGCCTGGTGAGTGCTGGTCGGCACCGATCCTCTGTGCGGGAATCTCTCCGCTTTGTCCCCCCGCACCGCTGTTTCTGTGGTCTCCTCCGCGGCTCCGAAGCT
The DNA here is from genome assembly GCF_011762595.2 of Tursiops truncatus. Lineage (NCBI taxonomy): Eukaryota > Metazoa > Chordata > Mammalia > Artiodactyla > Delphinidae > Tursiops > Tursiops truncatus. The sequence continues at coordinate 88,513,714 of NC_047038.1, read as the reverse complement.
TCCCCCCTCCACCACCCGCAGTCTCCGCCCGCGGAGGGGCTTCCTAGTGTGCGGAAACCTTTCCTCCTTCACAGCTCCCTCCCACTGGTGCAGGTCCCGTCCCTATCCTTTTGTCTCTGTTTATTCTTTTTTCTTTTGCCCTACCCAGGTACGTTGGGGGTTTCTTGCCTTTTGGGAGGTCTGAGGTCTTCTGCCAGCATTCAGTAGGTGTTCTGTAGGAGTTGTTCCACGTGTAGATGTATTTCTGGTGTATCTGTGGGGAGGAAGGTGATCTCCGCGTCTTACTCTTCCGCCGTCTTCCCGGAAGCCTCAAAATGTGTTTTTATGAACCTTAGTGAGCTAAGATGGAGTTGTTGTACCACTACGGTATATGATAGTCTTTCTTGAATATTACATTTACATTTATCCTTTCTCACATACATACACAAAGTAATATAAAATTTTCTCAGTGTTCCTCTAGACATTCAAAACTAAACTAAGTTTAATTAAATTAGTTTAATGAAAACTTAAACTAGACATTTAAAACTTATTACTACTTTTCTATGTTATGACTTAGTATAAGATTGTAACCAATTTAATACAAAATAATGGATATTCAGTTAGCTTCAGCTTCAATTATGTATCACATTATTTGATACATATTTCCTGGCATTCTAAAAAAAAGCTCCCTTGCTCTCCTTTCCTTCCTTAATAGATTTGAAAATCATTGCAGTAAAACAACATTTAGGTGTCACAACTAAAAATAGAATGTTTCCATAGCATAAGGTTTTTAGAATATCTGGCACAGAATTTTCAAAAAACCTTAGTAAATCTTTTGAAACTTTTTTAAATGTCTTTTATATTGATTTTCATTTTAAACCAAATTGAACACAATTTAGTCTTTTCTTAGTGACTGCTGTTTATTATTGTCAACATATAAAGACTAGAGTTTCACATTTGTGGTAGGGCTTTATGGTTTACAAAGGGTGTTCATAGACATTATCTCATCTGAAACTCCTTGGACCCCACACCCATTCTCTTGTTTCCCATTTGCATTCTGATGAGGATTAGGAAACCATCTAACCTGGTTTAGTAGAACTGGATGTCAAATATGGCTGAAAGGACCTCTCCTAGTGAGTAAGGAGGGTGGCCTTTTTTGATAGCTGTTTCCATGCTCAGAAGCTATTTGGCTTAATTCTGGGTTCTTGGCAGTGTTTGAGCTGAATGATGTAGCTGGAAGAGTTGACCAGATGGGAGGGAAATTATGCAGCTGGCTTTTTAGCACAGATCACAGTTTTATAAATATCCCCTATAAATTGATGTCAAAGAGATTGTGTGAAAATTTAAATATAATAAAATATGTTTAATATAATGTGTTTAATGCTGTACTAAACAGAGTAAATATTTTAAAAAGTAATCTTTAAATTTTGGAAAATAGTTTGAGAAATACCATAAATATTTCCTATATTGTTACATGATATCACAGAATGGTAAATGTGGAGGACTTTGTGTCATAAAGGGAAATTTATGAAATATTGTCTTGGTACCATACATCAATTAAATACCATTAGAGATAGATAAGAAATGACTGCATCTGTTTAAACAAAATCCTTTATGACCATATATAATCTCGTGTGTGATATTTCTAAATATTTCTGTTATAATTCAAAAGTTGTAAATATCTGGCAGCATTGTAAATAATACCAATGCTTAGAATGTCATAGTCTGAGATATTTTTATTTTACACATATTGGGTTTTCTTCTTTTAAGTCAGTACATTTTATCTTGTGAAATAAAATTGTGAGGACCTGAGAGCAGGAGTGTGAGTTATTTAATATTAGGGTATGACAATGCATGGTCTTTGAGCTTCCAGAAATGTTTGTTGAATGTGTGACTACCTAAATGAATATCTTAGTGGATAAAAGAGCCTTTACTACTTAACTATTAGTACTGATGATTTTTTGCATGGGTCCGTCTTGTCTGAAAGCATAAGTACCTTTTTTTTCCCTTTAATTGAAGTATCGCTGATTTACAATATTGTGTTAGTTTCAGGTGTACAGCAAAGTGATTCAGTTATATATTTATTTTTAAATTATATTTCATAATAGGTTATTACAAGGTATTGAATATAATTCCCTATGCTATACAGTAAATCCTTGTTGCTTATCTATTTTCATATAGTAGTTTGTTTCTGTTTGTATCCATACTTTTAATTTGCCCCTCATTTCCTCCTTCTCCCCTTTGGTAACCATAAGTCTATTTTCTATGTCTATAAGTCAGTTTCTGTTTTGTATATAGATTCATTTGTCTTATTTATTTATTTGGCAGTACGCGGGCCTCTCACTGTTGTGGCCTCTCCCGTTGCGGAGCACAGACTCCGGACGCGCAGGCTCAGCGGCCATGGCTCATGGGCCCAGCCGTTCCGCAGCACGTGGGATCCTCCCAGACCGGGGCACGAACCCGTGTCCCCTGCATCGGCAGGCGGACTCTCAACCACTGCGCCACCAGGGAAACCCAAACAGCCCATCCTTTTAAGCCAGTTATCTTTTGATGGCCATTTAGATTGTAAAATAAACAGGAGAGTACTTTTTAAATAGTCTCTCCATTTTGGGTAGCTACAGAAGGAGAAAAATCAATATGGTGGGGTGGGAAGAGCAGTGGAAGAATCTACCTATAATGTCTCTGAATAGTCTAGGATCTGAAATATATTGATGTGTGGCTTTATCACCTGCTCTTTCCATAATTCACTGTAATATCTCTTCAACCCCCACTGTACTCTAATTAGACACTTTTGTTTGTCTAGTTTTCTTCTCACAGTCTTCATTCTTTGTGTCATCTTCACTGCAGTTACTTTTACTTTGATGAAACTCTCTCCTATTTCGATGCCTATAACACTCTACTCTGTTTCCCTCTCATATGTCTTGCCATTATTTTTCAGTTTCCTTCTAAGATGTTTTATTTCAATTTGGCCATTTCTTACATTAATTTCTTCTCCCGCCCTCCCTCAAATATTAGGCACCTGCTTTGAGCCAGGCACTGTTCTGGGCCCTGGGATACAGTAGTGAATTTGACAAAGTCTGTGCTTGGTAAAGTTTACGTTCCAAAAGGGTAACAGACAATCCTATAGGTAATGCCTTGAAAAGAAAAAGTCTAGGATAGAGAGGGGAGGGGAAGCTAATTTATGTAGGTGGGGATAGTGCCAGTGAGGCTGGGGACCATGTGGCTAGAGCAGAAACAGCAAGGTGTAAAGCATTAGGAGAAGCCAGAAAAATAGGCAATGTCAGGCCATGTAGGGCCTGGTAGGCCATGGTGCCGAGTTCAGATCTTAGGAATTTCCTATACAGTAATATTCTAAGGTTCTGTGATCATTTCCCAAGATTTGCTATTGGCCCTCCCTCAAATCTCTTTATGAACTTTTCTTATTCGTTCTTTTCCCCAAACAGTTTCAGCTATTGCTTCTGAGAATATGCATCCCATTTCCAATATACTTATGGCTATGACAGTTTTTCTGAATAACAATTCTGCGTCTCTCCACTGCATGCTGGGCATTTTCACCCCTACCCCAAGTGAACATGCTTAATAGGCTAATCTTCTTCCTGCCTTTCCAGTTAGCTTTCCCTTGTAGCTTTCTGTTTCTGTGAACAAAAGCATTAATTTCCTAGTCACTCAACTTCAAAATTTAGGAGTCATCTTGGATTGCATCTTCTTCTCTTCCTTTTCTTCTCATTTTGTCATTCCACAAATATTTATTGAGCATCTAGTTTGTGCCAGGCACTGTTGTAGGCACTTGGGATACAGAGTGAACAGAACAGACTGAAAATAATTCCTGACCAGCAGGGTAGTGTTGGGAGATTGAGAATGAGCAAGGAACATGATAAATGATTAGGTTATTTAGTACGTTAGAAGCAGTGAGTGTAATGGAAAAGATGAGCAGGGTAAGAGGGCTTGGGGTGCTGAGTGGGGGAAGCAGGTGGGTGATCAGGGTGTGCTTCACTTAGTCAAGGACTAAAGGAGGTGAAAGAGTTAGGCATGTGGAATTTTGGGGGAGGAAGATTCCAAGAAAGGAAAGTGCAAGTGGAAAGTGCCTTTCCAGTGCAAAGGTCTTAACGAGGGCACGTGCCTGGGGTGTCAGGGATCAGCAAGGAGCCCACTGTGGCTAAAGTGGAACCAACAAGGGCAAGAGTAAAGAAATGAGGCCCAGGAGGTGGTGGTGTTGAGAGTGGCCATCCTAAGGACTTTGATTACTGATCTGCGTGGAAGGGGAGCCCTTGGAAGGTTTTGAGCAGAGGAGCTTACATTTTAACAGGCGACCAAGTATTTATTTTTTACTATTCTCTCTCTTTTTTTTTTTTTTTTTGCCGTACGCAGGCCTCTCACTGCTGTGGCCTCTCTCGTTGCGGAGCACAGACTCCGGACGCGCAGGCTCAGCGGCCATGGCTCACGGGCCCAGCCGTTCCACGGCACGTGGGATCCTCCCAGACCGGGGCACGAACCCGCGTCCCCTGCATCGGCAGGCGGACTCTCAACCACTGCGCCACCAGGGAAGCCCATCACTCTTGAATTCATTCCTTTTTCCTTTCTCTTTCCTCTTTTCTGTTCACATTGCCACTTTTGCCACCTGAACTTTGATTTTAGCCCCGTGCTTGCTTTTTTCCTAGTTCTTTCTTCCTTCTGGAACTTAATCATCAGATAAATCTTTAAACACCACTTTGTTTTGGTCCATCTGATCAACCTTAGTTGTTGTTCTCCATTCTACAAATTAAAATTCAGACACGAGATGACACAAGGCCTCCGTAACCTTGTTTCCCAGAACTGCCCTGCACAGACTCTGCTCTGAATGAACGGGTTACCCACTGTCCTCAAGCACGTCTTGGGCTTTCGCACTTCACAACCTTTGCTCAAGCTTGAGCTGTCTCACGTCTAATGCCTCCTCTCACATCGCCAGTACGGCAATCCTTCCACCTTTTGAAGACCACCATAAGTCTCTAAAAATTCTTCATCCCCTCCCTTTTACCATTCATTTATGTCACTTTTCATCAGAAAATGTATTGAAGACGTATTTTGTGCAGCCATTGTGCTGGTGCTGAAGGAGACAAAGGTGAATTAAGAGGTACAGGTCTGCCCCAGGAGCTGACACTGCCACAGGGGAGACAGAGAATCGTAAAGTTAACATTTAGGTAAAACAACCTGGCATTTGTGTTAAGGGCCGTGAGTCAGAATGAACGGCTAAGATGGATCCTCATTTAGATAGGGGTACTTAATCTACATGGGGGTGAGGAAGTCCGAAAATCATTTCTAAGGAAGCAACATTTAAGCTGAGGCCTGGTGAATAAAAATTAGCCAGCTAAGGGAAGTGTGGAATGGTAGGAGAGGAGCCTTCTAAGTAGAACCAACAGCATTTCAAAAGCCTGAGGCTATAAAGAGCTTGGGAATATCAAAAGAAAAACAACACTGAACAAAGGCCCCAAAGGCTGGGGCACAGTCAGTATGGGAGAGTGGTAGTGCTTGGGGTTCATAGGCAGGGCTGGATGATGCAGGCCTTGAAAGCCATGGTGAGGAGTGTGGTTTTAGGTGCAGTGAGAAGCAGCTGAAGTGTTTCCAGCAAAGGAGTGACATGATCTTACTTGAGGTTGAGACTGCCATCTGCTCATCAAAAAACGTTTGTCTTTTCTCCCTGGGCACACAGCCAGATTCCATTTCCTGACACTCTTTGCAGTTGGCTGTGAGCCAGCCATGTGACTGTATACTACCTGTGGAAGTAAGTGGTAGTGGTGAGTACCAGGGCCAGCTCATAAAAATCTCCCATGGGTGCTTCCTCCTGCTGTTTCCCTTTCTGACTGGGCAGCTTGTATTGAAATGGCTGAGCCACCATCAGCCTCGAGCCCTGCATGGCTGTGTGGAGCAAAGCCCCCTCCCAGCTGACCTAGAACTGTTCTGAGCTTTTATGTGAGCAAGAAAGGAGCACCTGATGTTTTGAGCCATTACATATTCAGTCTATTTGTCACCACATTCTAGTTTGCCTAAAATAATACGATAATTTGAAAAAGCAATTTTGGCTGCTATGCTATGTGAAAATGTGAGACAGTGTGAACAACAGCAGTGGCCAAAGTGAAATTCCCATGGGCCCTAGGGAGATTTCAGTTGAAATAGATTTTAGATAATTTCAGATGGAGAATCAACAGCTCCTATTGACAGTTTGCTTGTGCAGCAGGCCTGTGGGAAAACAATCTCACTTGATTTGACTTTCAACTGCCATCTCACTTACTTTCTAGACTTTTCATAACATACCTCATTGAATACCTTTAGGCATATATTTTATTTATTTGACTAGATTGCCCTCAACTGGAGGGTAAATGAACCATGTCTTTGAGAATTTTTAATTTTACTATGGTATCTAGTACAATGCTTTAGATAAGGTTTTCTTTTTTTCATTAAACTTTGCTTAAATTGATGAATAAAAGGGTAGGCTCTCAGAGTTCCTGTCCATAGAATTATTGGTGGTCATATGACCCAGCTTTTGCCTTTCCATTGATATTGCCCCAACCTGGTTTAGATGTTCAATTGCCTTCTAACGGGGAGGGTTAGCTGTGTTAAATTTTACCTGTGATCTAGTGGAGAAGTAACATCATGGGGCCTGAGATTTGAGTGTTTGCAATGGAAGGTATGTAGAAATGATTTTTAATGGCATGTGGGTTAATCCTTACTGCTTTTCCCCATGACTTTCAAGTGTCCCCAGTAACCATTGCCCATTGTTCAGAGGTTGCTGGCTGCTTCAGTGACCCTGTTTCCACCCAGGGTTAGGCACTCATCTGGGAGAATCATTATGATCTATGGAAAGTCTCACAATAGGAGGCAATTTCTGTAATCCAAATAAGCAATGGTGAGGTCTGTAACTAAGGATGTGGCAGTGGAAATAGAAAGATGGGAAAAGAATGTAAGAGACTTTAGAGAACACGGTGACTGAATGGGTCTGGGGCAAAGAAAAGACTGCAATGAAGATGAATACTGATAAACTTCAATCTGTAAACTTAGGTATGCATCAGCAGATCTGCGTTTCCATGACAAAGCCAGTTAACGCTGCCTCCCACCAACAGATGGTGCTAGTAATGAGGCTGGACATTTCAGCCTTAGGCGTGGTACAGTTAACTTGTTATATGTTTACTGTATTTGTGCCTAGTTTGAATCTGTTTTATGAACATCATTAACCCATCCATGCCTGAGCAAGGCAAAAAAGTGATGTTGAAATTACTGGTAAAATGAGATTTAAGAATATGACACTAATGCTAAAGAGATTTAAATGACAATTAAAAAGCATGAGAAAGATGTTGGAAGTTGTATTGTAGAGGAGATGAATCCATTGACAGGAGAAACAACTCTGAAGGGTAAAGATCTAATCAGGCCACTTGTGAAAACACTACTTTTCCCCTACAAGAGTAGGGGAAAAGTAATTGATCAGATGAGAAAATAACTCCAAATATTGGAGTTGTGTCTGGAAGATCAGCATTACTACTGAATGCCCACTAGCTCAATGTTCTTTGTAATGAAGGTTAGAAGTTTGTTCAAGAGGGTAAAAGCTAAACACTGTGAAAGAGCTGTAGTGCTCTTTCCTTGTAAGACAAGGTGTAAATTCAAAGGCTGTTTGTATGAGCACATCTAGGTGGATGTAGAAATGGCATTTGGAGACACCATAACTTCTAAGAATTCTCTATGAGGCTTACACAGGCAAATGAGGGGATAGAGCGTATCTAGTGGGAGAAAACAGAATTGGAAGGGGGTGACAGACTTGACTACAACAGAAAAGCCATAGTCATAGGCATATTTGCTGAAAACGAATGCTATTCGGCAAGGTTTACCTACCTTTCATGTCTGTGCTGCTTGACATGGAGGGGTGGAGCCATTAGACCAACGGGTAGAAGGGGTGGGAACCATTCCCCCCAGCCTTGCCTATGGTCCATATGAGCCAGTGACCTCATATTTGAAAATATAGAATAAGGGCCTCAGAAGAAAAATATGACTTAGATCTGATAAATATTTTCAAAATAATTACAAATGCTACACTACCACATTATTTCTTCAACTTTGTTTTCAAATAAATGTACTGCTGTTCAAATTAATACTACATATTAGTGTATGACCTTTACAGTAGGAATATGAACTATAACTATTTGAGTGTAATGTGGACTCGATACTTAAGGAAGAATAAATTTCAGACAAAACCATCATTTCTCTTCAGCTATAGTATTGAATAGTATAGTCCTGATGTTTTGTAAATAAACCAAAGATGAAACCGTGTCAGAAAGAAACACTAGAGAGGTGGAAGGAAGTAACTGAATGTAAGATAACCTTTTCATGCAAAAGGATGAAACTTGAGAAGGAAAAATTATGTAAAATCATGAAATTAGATTAATATGGGACAAATGAGCTAGTTCTTCAAATTAATAAATATTAGAAATGCGGGGTTTCCAATGAAACTTAGGCTAACTAAGGACCGAAATAACTTGATGTAGTGAGTGCCCCGTGGAACTCATTCCTCTTATACCATAGTGATATGGCAGGAAGATGTAAATGAGTTACAGAAGATGTAAATACTTGACATGCATGGACAGAAGCTCCACAATGGGTTATTATGGGAAATCAGAGATGCTTCTGGAATTTATGTGCCCATAAGATTGTTTTAGAGATAAGATACTGAGTAGAATATATAAATGTACTTCTTTTAGTCTGATAAAATGTATAGATTGTATGATTTCCTTATTCTTATCCTATATAAAGCTCTTATTCTACCTTGTATGAATTTTTTATTCCTACCATAGATGAATTTCTGTCTTATATGAATAACTGATATTAATCATAGCTTAACCATTTTACATTTATAACCAAAAGTAGAAAGAAAACCCATTAGTTTTCAAAAATTATATTCTTGCCATTTAAAAACCTACTTGTGAGCTAAAGACAATAGATATTTCCTTTAACGTTAATACATTTTATGTTTTCTCTAGGCTGGAATGATAAAAGGTGATAATGATGAATATTTCATTGAACCCTTGGAAAGAGGTAAGCAGATGGAGGAAGAAAAGGGAAGGATTCATGTTGTCTACAAGAGATCAGCAGTAGAACGGGCTCCCATAGATATGTCCCAAGACTTCCACTACAGAGGTAGGCATCTTTGATAATAATTAACTGTGATTCTAACATATATTGAAAACAACTCTCCCATCAATTAAGAGAATGTGACTGTCATGTGCTCTTATATAAAATGTGAAGGTAGCGAAATAAGTTTATGTTTATAAATCATGAAATATGGCTTGCCTGTTTTTAAATGTGTAAGAGGAATATATGTTACAGGTATTATTTTATTTCAGGGCATTATTGTATCCCCCAATTTGTTATTTATGACTTCTTTTAAATTTTCACATTAAAATGATCTTTTCTCTAGCTTGTGTTAAAATTTGAAAATATTTGTGTCTTCCAGAAGTATCTAAATTATGCATTATTAATATTACTTTAAAACTTTTGAAATGAGATATATTGACATGGCAAAGAATTATATTTTGTTTTAAGTCCAGCTGATAGATACATTTGAAAATAAGAATGCTATCTGACTTTGTCTATTTGGCAAAACTTTTTACAATATGGAAGAGACAATGAGTTGAATGATTCTGTCGAATTTTATTTTAAGGTAGGCTGAACCACCAAAGTCAAGTGAATTATGGCACATGAAGGTTTTCTATTTTGGTTTTAATGAGATCTGAAAGTAACTTTGTATTAAAGAGATGTTTTTATAAGTTGGGTATAGAAGTTTTCTTTATGGAGAAGAAAGGAACTATGGGAATCCATGTTTTTTTTAACCAGATCTCAAAAAGTCTGTACAGTTGACCCTTGACCAACTTTGGAGTTGGAGTGTCAGTCCTCCTTGCGCTGGAAAGTCCGTGTATTATTTATAGTCTGCCCGCCGTATATGCGGGTCCTCAGCATCAGAGTTTCCACCTCTACAGAGTCAACCAATGCTGGCTTCAACTAACTGAGAATCAGCGGATCATGTAGTACTGTAGTATTTACTTTAGGAAAAAAACACGTATAAGTGGACCAAGGCAGTTCAAACCCCTGTTGTTCAAGGGTCAACTGTATTTTCTTTTGCCAGGCCAACTTTCTGAATGGAAGGCAATGGAAATTTCCCCTAGGGAAATGTCAGGGATACAGATAATCTTCTTAATTTAGCAGTTATCTGTCTTCTAGATTAATGATGTCTTTTGAGAGTTGTTACCTGGTTATTAGTCTGATTTAAGGGAAGCCACCAGCTTCCCTTAATATGTTGTATTAATTGGAATGGTACAATTTAAAGTACATTTAAAATTACCATGGTCTGACAGTGTTTTGAGAAATTTCTGGTTTGAAACAACAGGTGTGTATTAATAGATGCAGTACTGTGAAATGTGTGCCTATCCCAGAGGGTCACTGTGGTGTAATGGAAAGAGGATACACTTTGCAGTTAGATAGACATGTGTGAGCAATAGCTCTACAATATCAACTTATTCGGTTAGTAGTTAACGTTTTTAAGCCTCCGTTTATCTGTGAATAGAAAACAAAAATATATCGTGCAAAAAATAAATAAATAAAAATATATTGCACAATTGTAATAAGTATTAGAACTAATATATGCAGATTGCTGAATGTAGCCCTCAGCAATAATAGTTGCCTAATCAATGTTACCTGTTGTTATTAATTATTGATATTAATTATCTTCTGCAAAAGATTTACATGTTGAGTTTTGTTAAAGTTGAATAGTTAGACATTGCTTGTCCTCGTGTTGTGAATACATTACCTTTAATTCTCATTTATAAGTATTTTCATATTTTAAAAACGTTATTCTAAATCAGAAGACTGGGTATGTCAAAAGATAGTAGGATACAGTACTTTTTCTGTAGTCTTGGTTGTTATATATTAACAATATCTAATATCTCTTGAGGCAACGGTCAAACATATTTTAGAAAACCATAGACCACATGTATGGAATGGTCTTAGAGGACTGGAAACCAGATTAGTGTCTATGACTCTCATCCTGTTTGCTCCGTCTGTCACACTACAGTTTCACCAAACTGTACCCTATTGCTCCATTTCAGTCCCTGAAGATAACCGTATCTATAAATATCAGCCCTTGGTACTTTCCAATAGTCTGATATTTACAGAGGAGGAGAGATTAATTTTTTTCTTGAAATCAGAAAATTGCAAGAAATATTATGTTTAAGACCTATTGCATTTTTAGATGCTAGATTAGGAGAAATAAGTTAGGAGTCAAGGTATGTATGTTTAAAAGAATTGGATGTAATTAAGATATTTTGGGACATTATTTTAGGAAATTATTAAAAATATAAATTCCAGTAGATCAGTATCAATATACTCCGATTATATGAGGAAATTTTAAGAATGCAGACTCTGAAGACTGAGTTTTTCAGTTGCAAATAGAAGATTACCTTATGGTAGAGGTAGGTCACAACCTAGAGTAATATATATTGGAAAGGTTTTCAACAGTCACGGGTCAAAGCAAAAGGGGTTCCTTTGTTAACTCTCAGTTATCTTAAAAGTGGAACCAAAATAAAATCATTCAGTTCTCTTAGAATATTCTGTGATAAACCTTAGTATGAGCTTAACAATTTTTATTTTCTTATTTATACAGTTCTGATTGAACTGAGTTGCTGGTGATATCAATTTACCTCCTTTTGAGAGTCTTAAAATGTAACTATATATTTTAAAAGTGTAAATATCCTCCTACATTAAATAGAGATTCAAATTTAGAACTTGAAGTACCATACTATAAAGTTTAAATTCTTTTTTTAACTTCTTGGTTATAGAACTGAGAGCCAAGCTTTTTCATGGCCTAAATACTTTCCAAGTGAAAATTAAGGATATATTTTTACAATGTTTTCCATCATTCTAAAATGTAAAATTAAACAGATTCCAGGATTAGAAAGGTATATTGATTTATAAATGACAACTATAGTACCATATAAAATAGTGCTTTTCTGGATCAGTATAGGATGTTATTTTAGGAGACATGAGGTCTCTCTTCAATGAGTTAGAAGAGGAATAAAATACGTAAGACTTTGTTAGAAAGAGATGTATTTGAGGGCCATGGGCTTCATAAATTTCTCTAACAGAAAGTCAAGAGGAGTTTTAATCATAAGCAAGGCACTTCTATCAGTAGGGTCCCTGTAAGTAAATACTCTGCTGTTGTAATATCTTATGGAAAAACCCAAATGAACTTTTTGGCCAACCCAATGTTTTGCTAGTTGTCACACTGATTGCCTGGCCACATTTCTTGCTTTGTCATTTTATCAACTCAGAACTGCCATGCATTTGAGGTCTGTAATTTGTTGCAAGTGTTCTAAATTAAAACAAATTATTACCTGAACTAGGTGAGTAGTAGTGAGAAGGAGAGAAGGAGCCAAACTGGGTTGAGATTGAAGTAAAACTGATTGGGTTATTCGATAGAGTAGATGGGGGAAGAGAGAGAGAGAGATCAAGGATGACTCAGAATCCTAATCTGGAAGACTAGAGAATTCTCTTTCCAGAATTCAGGTGTTTCAAATGAGAAGTAGAAATAGGCTTGATGAAGGATGACAAGTGGCTATACTTTTGGATATATTACGTTCAAGGATCCATTGGGATAGTAAGTGAACTAAAAAAACTCATAGTGTATTTTCATAACCATGTCCCAGAGTCATTGCATGAGTGTCTTTATATACCTGTTGTAGTAGGAATGGGTAGAGGTTATCTTGGGAGTCAGGTGGCAGATATTGGCTCATGGATGCTTAGAATGTCTCTGCTTGCCTTCAACTCTCATTCCAAAATCTGTATCAGTGAGAATCAGAAAATGAACACTGCACAGGTTTGGGAGCCCATGAAAGATGTTTGCTACCTATCACTATAGGAGAGAAGACATTATGTCCTTAAAAAAACAACAAAATAAAAATAAGGCAAAAATTATGCTTCTACCATACTCAAGAGCCCTAAGTTATTCCACTTGACTAAATGCAAACCTGTATTTTGATTCCTTATCTTTAAGAATATTTATCTAATTTTCCAGTAAAATTCAAAGCTTTGAATCTGTTGAGACAATATATTATATGGTACAATTCAACAACAACAAAAACAAAATCTCTCAACCAATCCCAAATATGGCACAGATTTTCTTTCCTTGACCCTTAAGGAATTTATATTGTTTTTCAAATGAGGAAAAATATGAATAGTGTTTTAAAATATATTGAACTTGTAAAATCATAAATAGGGCACTCTGCTGTAGAATTACTCTTTTAAGAATAACACCTAAAGCAATTTTACATTTGGCAATATAAATAATCTCTTCCAGTGCAGAACTGGCAGGTATTCACAACACATAGCGCAGCCAGGTTCTGGCAAAGAATACCATCCTTTTCATTTACAACAAATATAAACTTGGCATGCTTATGATAAAGAAATTTGTCTACTTCATCTCAGGGGAGAGTTGAATTTACTTCTTTTTCTGATTTCTGCTTTGGGAGTATGGAGATCACATTCATTCTTGGCATCTTTAGTTTGTACCAAATTATTTTATATTTTACTGATTTGAAATTTTATTTGGTAACGACATGGCTAATAAACTATCAAAGGGTCATAAAGTTCACCTCCACTGTTTAAATCAGTCATCGGTCTAAACTCAGATAAAAAACAAATGTACTTCTGATCATCTCTTAAGAATGTCTCCATTGTCATCAATAAGTTTGCTTTAGGCAGTCTATTTTCTGGGGGTGGGAGGGGGACTGTACTTGTATGACATCATTCAGCTTTTCATATTTTTTTCTTAATCCCTGGGCCCTTAGGCTTCTCCCCTCAAATTACAAACTATTCATTCACCAGAAGCTTTGTGTTAAAGTAATTTTTGTAATTACTTCCTACCAGTGGGAAACAAGGAATAGTAAGCCTTTATCTCCTGGCTTCCTTTCAGGATTTTCATTTTCCTGCATGAACCCAAGTGCTTGTGTTGCTGGTGTGGTTGTCATGGCGCTGTGAAGGAGTGTCTTTGTCCCAGGTGGGAAACATACACAAGTCAGAAATGATTTGGGAGTTGCTCCTGGTTGCCAGGGAATGAAACTATGAAACAAGAACTAGAATAATGGGAAGACTATTCCTTATTTTAGTGACGCTAGGAACTTCCTAGGCACAGAGCCCTTCCTTGATCTGTAGGCACATGAGTAGGTGCTATAGTCCTTTGTATTTGGAAGTTCTCATGACTTATACCCTAATCAAAGAGAAACATTGGTGGACATTGTAACCCACCAAAAGAAGAAAAAAAATCAAACATGAAAAATTAATTTTAGCAGATGTTTTCTTATTAAATGAAGCAAGACACATAATACTACTAAATCATTAAGGTCTGTCAATAGCAAACATTCTTTTAGGTAGATGTTAAATGATAAATTTTTCACAGAAGCACAGATTAGTTTATAATATAATCTAAATTTCAGCTATTTGTCAAGGCTACTCCCATTGGATTCATGCGGAAATACTAATCGTATTTATGGAATTCCTTTTCAGGTTGGTTTTGTATGTTTTATCATCTAGGTATTTATAATAATTATTGACAAAAGAAGGCAGTTGAATTATTATATAAAGTAATCAGGAAGCAGAGTGAAGATTAAAGGAGGTTTCAGATGGGAAACATGAAAGATAATATTCCCCTTACTAACATGTCTTCCTGGGCCTATTCTATTTCTTCATGAATAGGTACAATGAAAGGAGCATTTATACAGACCAGGATTAAAGTGTTACAAAATGTAACTCCGTATTTTTTCTAATAAGGTATTGAATATGGAAATACACAAATGGTATTGAGAATTCAGAGTTGCTGGATTACTATTTAGTTATTGATGTGGCATTAATGGAGAAAGAGAATTGTAAGGTTTCAGATATAGTGTCTGTGTGATTGGAGTGAAATTGAAAGCAGTTAATTTATCTTAGGGTATGAAGCTAATTCAGGTAACTTAGACCAAATGTTGATTTTTTAATTAAATGATTGCCTCTCAGAAGTAACTATATCAATTATTGAGTTATGAAAGAGCAGTTCATACCAAGAAAAACCTTTGTTAGTATTTAAAATGCATTTACTCTTTCTGAATATAAAATATATCCTATTATCAAAATATGCTTTTTTTGTTGTTGGCTGTGTTGGATTGTTGCACGCGGGCTTTCTCTAGTTGTGGCGAGCAGGGGCTACTCTTCCTTGTGGTACACGGGTTTCTCATTGCAGTGGCTTATCTTGTTGTGGAGCACGGGCTCTAGGCGCGTGGGCTTCAGTAGTTGTAGCACGTGGGCTCAGTAGTTGTGGCTCACGGGCTCCAGAGCGCAGGCTTGGTAGTTTTGGTGCACGGGCTTAGTTGCTCCGCGGCTTGTGGGACCTTCCCAGACCAGGGCTTGAACCCGCGTTCCCTGAACTGGCAGGCGGATTCTTAACCACTGAGCCACCAGGGAAGCCCTCAAAATATACTTTTAATGTTTGGTTTCATTCATTTCAACTGCATTTGCTTATGAGGGATAGACCCTATTTTTAGTAAAATATTAAGTATGTTTTGACTCTGCACATGCCAAGTATTCCTGTTTAAACCCATTTTAAAGCCTGTGCTTATTTTCTTTACATGTACAATTTATAAACTTTCACGTTAGTAAATGGGTAGGAAGCATTTGTGTAAGGATTATTTGTGTAAGAATATTTCTGGAGGTTAAGTAATCTTTTGCTTCATCATTGTCATTGTTTTCTTTTTCCTGCTAAATCATGAGTCATTAACTTCAAATATAAGATTTATTTATATAGATCAATGCTATTTGCTTCCGATCATCTTCATTTGGTATTCTGCAAACAATTTTTGTTTATGTGTGCAGGGGCCCTTGCATCTCTGCAGAGTATTCAGGTGTGTTATTCTCAATCCTCTCTTTCTTTATAGGATCTTTTTATCCCTGTCTCGATGTGGGGAATCTTTCAGGTAGATGACGTAGAGAAATGGGACAATGGGAAAAAATAAGTGTAGCACAGAAATAATATTTTTATTTGAAAATTGTTTGAGATTAGATTATGGGGACTATGAATTAAAATGTGAGGGCTACACTCAGACCAAAATAAATGCTCCTTTAATGCATGGTTCTGCAAGGGGAGCTGAATACTTGGTTTTGTTCTTTCTAGACACCAGAAATTTTATTCCAGTTTTCAGCTGTGATTCATCTGGTCTGAATATGTAAATTTAAAAATCCTTAATGGAAGTTCTTGAACTTGGGACTTTGTGTATGATGGAAAGATTTATTTTAGGAATGATTGGAGCCATTTCCCTAAGTTTAATATATTATATATATATATATACTATAAGGTTTACTGCAGATATGTAGTTATATACAGCATATTCTTAGATCACTTTACAGTACCTTACTAAATATCTGGAAAAAAATCTTGGACAAGAGGCATTGATTCAAATTGTTTTTCCATTTTTTTGTTTTCTGCTCATCATTCACAACTATTTTAACCACTTATATGCCGTTCCACATTAACTTGTTCTTTGATTCTGTGCTGAGATCTTTGTTCATTATTTCAGAGCTCTGATTAGTAATACCAAGCATCCTAAGATTTTGTGTATATTCTTGTCCAAAGGACAGTTTTTTTAGGCAATACCTGAGTATAAGCCAAAGCTCAAGGCTTATTTCTCTTGAGTGTGCTTTATAGATTTCTGTATGCTCTTTAAATGTTAAGAATAAAGTCTGTGTGATACTAAAACGTTTTGCGTTCTAAATTCAGTCCTCTGTTTCAGCACATTGGCAGGTTTTGTTTTCACATTTTCCATTTTATCAGGACTTACCCCACGTACTAAGGGGATAAGAGCAATGTCTAAGCCCCTTTTGGTGAGACAAATGAGTGAAAAAGCAGGTTCTTTTTATGTCCTGTGCTCCGTACGAATAAAATGTCACTGAACAGCCTTTTAGTAACAAGAAATTAAAATATTACAACAGCTTTTAAGTTTCTACATTCCCAGTTTTGGATGACATTTGTAGATAAAGTCAGTATAGCAATTTGATGCAAATAAACGTTGTCCTTCCTCATTCTCTAATGCTTGGGTTTGGCTTTCAAGTCTAGTGGGAAGTCCTAAGGAAATCACTGCTAGGTGTGGTAGATGCACCTCCCTATTTATGTTTAAAAGAGATACAATTAATTTAATCAGGTTAGATATGTTGTTTTTGTCTTTTCAACATCCTTCTCTCATCTGTGATGAGCCAACATTTGAAAAGTCAGCAGAAGCATATGTAGTTGTTATAGGGTTGCTATCATCTGAGTTCCACTGGGCATTTTAAAGACACTACCGCTCACTAGTTCTCTTCCTCTTAAATTTATGGAAGACATATTCTAACATCTTGTTATCTCAGACTTCTACAAATTATTAATGAACATTTATGGTATACATTAAGATTATTTTTATAGAGTTGAGATCTATAAGCTTTGATGTTGGACAAAATCACTATTACATTAACCACCCAGATTTTTATCCTTAAGTAAAATCCCAACCTTTTTGGACTTTTCATCTTTCCTAGTTATATGGCCCCAGTTATAATGAGACTCAGACTTCAACTCACAGTATCCACAAGCATGTCACTCGTCTCTGTTTCTTCCTTTTGTGACCTTATGACAACTTTGATAAAGCAACTCAAATAATCTGAATTATTCAGGTTTTGTATCCTGAATACAAATTAAGGAAATGGGAAGCCAAGAATTTACTTTCACTAGTAGGAATTATGAAACTGGACCTTCCTTTTATTAATAGAAATGGTGACTTTGTAGCACATATTAATTCTTTACAAATATTCACAGAGGGGAACAAATACAAAAACAGAAGAAAAAAAAAGCCCAGATATCCTAAATGTGAAACGCATCACATTTTGATTTAGTACAGAAGTTTTATATGTTAGCCAGTTTGCGGGCTTCTTTGGCTGGCTGAGTGGGCCTCACTGGGGTGATAGTCCTTGTCGTCCTGGCTGCTGCTAGCTCCACTGGCGTTCACTGCTGGCCCTTCTCAGCTTGACTCCAGTCTGCTCTCATGGGTGCAGCAGACCACCCTGAGTTCTGGCTAGGGCTCCTATTTCCCCAGCCCACGTGATCTGCCTGCAGCTTCTGTTGTGGGACCTCACTGATGCTGGTTCAGCAACCCTCTTAGACAGCCTCCCCAGGAAGGTCAGATACTGCTGTTCTTACGGCACCTGAACCAAGGGGACTCATGGCTTCCTTGGCTGCAACTGGATTGATGTGCTAGCAAATGCAGTGTTCTCCTTCCAGAGTCCCCAGAATAGAGCAGGAAGACAGGCTTTGGCCCTTGGAGGTCCTCAGAGATCTGTATGTTTTAGCACCGTGTCCCTTCTCTTGAGACTTTGCCTCGAAGGAGAACTGGGAAGAAATCCGGATATCTGTCTCCTCATCCCAAAAGCAGTCCAAGATCAAAAGGGCCAAGGCTGCCTTTTTCTTCCTCTAATTAAACGCTTTTTCCTCACTACTCCAGCCTCATGATGAAGACTGACAATGGTCAGGACTTTTTCTCATAGGAGGAAAACACAAATAAAGAACAAACAAATAAAAAACCTCTGTATTCTGGCCTCCAGGCCTCGCATTGATATGTTACATGACAACTATGAGGATCTAGAAAATCCTTTCCCTTTTAGCCTACAGATCTCTGTTATTTTGAAAAATCTTATTTGAACTCCAGAAGTTGAATATTGAGTCTCTTTATATTCTTGATGCAACAATCCTAGTGTCCAACAGCCTCTTTCCTTTCCCTTCCCAACCTCCCACCTAGAGTTTGGGGATAATTAGCAAGTCATTTATGCACAAAGGCTGAGAAGATAATTATATTTTCCAAATATCATCCCCATTTCACAAATCAACCTATTTCTGGGATTCACATTGTTGTAGTTCCATATTGTTGTAGTTGCAGAAACCATATATATCAAGGGGTTGTTGAAAGGGCTCTTGTTAGAATCGTATCCCCTCTTATTGTATACATGTAATTTGGGGTGAAGAATGATAAGATGTCAAGTGCAAAATAGCAAAAAAACAGGGTTAAAATGGAATTAATGTCAGAAAAAATAAATTTTATCTTTATAACTTAAGTATACCTTACCTCATGATTTGTAATCTAAAACAAATCAACAGATACGGTTTTGACATCCCGAGTCACTAGAAGAACCTGAGAATTTTCAGTTTTCCAATGTCTATATATCTAAATTTGGAGTTTTAATCCTACTTGACTGTTATTTTCTTTTTCCAGTTAATATCTGCAAATATGGAATTTTATCCCAGATTTTACAGGACTTTACTTGTGATTAAAAGAAGAAATCAAATTTCTTCTCTTTGTGAATATAGAATCCTGATATTTTATTTATGATATGATTAAAACAAGAAGTGATTTTTATGCAAATCAGAGAATAGTAGTATTAATACAGGCCTCAGGAGCCCATTTACTTACTTTTGCAGATTTTTCTAACTTTTTGTCCAGAGATAGAGTAATGGTATTGAAAGTGATAGAGGTACCATGTCCAATCCTCCTTCAGTACAAATAGGGAGGTCATCTGTTTTAGTCTTCTTCAATTCTTGGCAATAACAAAGGAAAAATTAATAAGAACAGTTATGAAGGCAGTCCCTTACCTTAGGTCCCCAGCTCCAGTAACTAAAGCTTAAAAAGAACAACTTAAATGCGCTAGACATTAGAAAAACTAATGGGAATGGGAAACTAGGTGCTCAGTGTTTAATCTATTGAGAATACCCCTTATATTTCTAGGTATGGAGACAAAATATAAGTGATTATTTCAGAAAACATATTTTGATTGATATAAGGACATATTGCATTAGGATAGGATCACACACATTCTCTGTTCCACCCCCTTTGCATACATACTCTAACCCCACCTTAATGGCCATTCCTGTGAAAGGTATTTCAAAGCCAAAGGAATACAGTCCAACTGTGTTAAATTTCTTAGAGTAAAGTTAGCCAAGGATATCCTGTAAAAACAGACTCAAGAATTTGAATATGATCTCTTGAGCCAGTTTTAAAATTAGATCTTCAAACTGGGTCTTTAGAACACTAAAGAAATCCAAAAATCTAAGCAGTGACTTTTTTTGTTGTTGTTACAAGACTATCTAACATGTATCTTTTAAACAATCTTTACTATTTCCTATCTCACAGAGAAGGAAAAAAAGCTCACATTTTTCAGCTAGTTCATAAGAAAACTAAAATATTTATCAGAGATGGAATGTGTCTACAGCTTATGCCTTCACAAAGTATGAAGACATAATGTGTAATTATCAATGATGAGTTTTAGGCAAACATCTAGTGTATTATTGATATAAATATATTATTTTTATTTGTTTATTGGGTACTTAACATATGCTCTCCCATAGAGTATAGTGTACTTCCATAAAGATTGATAAAGAAACATAACAACTAAATTAAACCATTACACAATTAGCCTTATAATGACTGATCTAGAAAGCATATTATGAGACTTTAGAAATATCATTGAAGGCTGGAGTGTTTGAGGGACTTCAGGTAGATAGTGAAGGATGCCTGGATGCAACGACTGGGAAGAAAGGAAGACATTCCTAAGGAAGCAAGACAAAAATTCAGGTAGAGACATAGTGGTGATACTATGATGATGATATTATTATTAATAACTATTAATAACTAAAAGTAGAAAAGGCACAAATATAAACCATGTTACCTCAAGGGATTTTTGTTTGTTTTTTACATAATGACTAATTTAAGCTGATTGAGTCAATGTCTTAGCTGCTATTGATGTGGTAAAATTTTTTTTTCTTTTTGAATTTTATTTATTTATTTTATACAGTAGGTTCTTATTAGTTATCTATTTTATACATATTAGTGTATACATGTCAGTGCCAATCTCCCAGTTCATCCCATCCGCCCTCCACCACCCCGCTTTCCCCCCTTGGTAGATTTCTTTCTTTTCTTTAGTATAGTTTTAGCCCAGAGGCTTACCATTGAGTACCTTTGTGACCTATATCAAGTTACTTAACCTATCAGAGATTCTGTTTCCTCATCCGTCAACAAAGCAGAGAAAATAATAGTACTTCCTTCAAAGGGTTGTCTTTGGATTTATCTGTAAAGCACTTGATTTTAGTTCCTGGCATGTACTAAACACTCAATGAAAGTTACCTCTTACTACTCTTTTATCATAACTACACTTTCCCTTTGTGGTACTTTTATAATCTTATAAGAACCACCAGCTATCTTTCTTTGAACGTGTGGTTTGTTATATGCTTTCATCACAGCATCACTTTTGTTTTTCTCCCTTTGGTGTCATGCAGATTCTCACTCTTGTGTTTTACTTTCAGCTTCTAGGAAATTGCTCTCCTGTAGAGTTTTCTGGATTATGGAAATGTTCTACCGCAGTGCTATCCAATATCCAGTAACCACTAGGCATATGTAGCAATTGAGATGTGACTAGTGCAACTAAAGAACTGAATTTTTTGTTTTACTTAATTTTAAATTAATTTAAATGTAAAGAGCCAAGCCAAGGATTTGCACCATGGTATATATCTTCTTGATGGTTTTCAAAATTCTTTCATGTGCCTTATTTCATTTGATTCTCCCAAGAATTATGTGACATAGAATAGGTGGGATTACCCCAAATTTTCTTGTTTGCTCAACATTGCTTATTCAAGGTCTAGCACAAGGACCAGCACAGAGCAGATCTTCAATAAATATTGATTGAATGAATAAGTGATTGATTCTGATACTCAGAAATGTTAAGTACCTTGCCCAAGGAAAATTATTAAAAATGTTTTTCCACACTCTTATTTTGATGAAAAAGTGCAGGTTTTCCAGGTACTTTTTAAACTGAACAAAACGAGCTTTCAACTGACATTTGTCAGGAAGGTCAAAAATGAAATTCTCTATAAGACTCACAGTGTCAAAATTTCTCTGGAATTCACAGGAGAAAATTCCAAGGAAGATAATCCAGAAAGAGCACTTATCACCTCAGATGTCTGTTTATCAGACCCAGACTATGTGATGCAGTCCCCTGTTGATGGTCTGAGGGGACTTCCTTACCTAGTCTGAGTGTCTGAGGGTGGCTGTTGAATGGGAATCAGGAAGGAGGCGCACAGCACAGAAGAGATTGTGGGGTGCTCCAGATTTATGATGTAGAGCTTGTTTACTAAGTCACCATGGCAGCTGCCACACATTTCATTTCTCATTCTAAAGGCATTTTTCATCTTTATGAATTTCCATAAAGATGCTTATGGGTTTTAAGTGGGAGATGCAAAGAGTGTACAGTTGGACAGTATAGGTCTCCTCTGTCTTCATAAATACTTGGCTGGAATTTGGGCCCTTTTGCCCCTTCGTAGATACTTTTTTCCATCACCATCATTGCCAAATTTCTGTGAAGAATGTATCTTCTTTAACTCCCTTCTTATCACTTAGTCTCTTATCCAGCTCCACCTCAGCTTGGCTCTCAACCTCAGCATTTTACATAAATAGTTTTCCCCAGATACTGAAAGACACTTAAACATTTCAACAGATTTTTTTTTTCTTAGAGCTCATTCTCTTGGGCCTCTCATGACGTTTGGTAGCATATTGTTTCTTTAGGTTTTCTGTTCTCTTGGCTTCTGTCACACTCACTGTAGCCTTCCTGTCTCTGATCAGTTATTTGGGTATCTTTCCTTTTCTGATTATTTAGTAGTGCATTTCCCCTCTATTCAGTTTTATCCTACATGGTTTCAAAAGAGATACTCTTTTTTATGGTGTCCAGTATCATCTTTACCAAATATCCATAAATCTTTCTGGTATGGCTTTTGGAGCCTGACAAACCTGGGTTCGGACAGTAGCTCTGCTGCCGATGAGCACTTTGACCTTAGGTACTTTGGACAACTTCTCCAGATACCATTACTTCATCATGAAAATTTCGACCACCTTAAGATGCTGTTGGTGACGTACTGCCCTATATGATGGGCAGTCGGCTCATAATCTCTCTCACATCTTTCGCTGTCCTTTCTTACCACTGCCAAAACAATAGTTTGTATCCTTTTCTCATATTTCTTTCAGGAAAGGTCAGTTAATGCCAGATTACAGAGACCTTATTTTACAAATTAAAACAACAACAACAACAACCCCCCAGTGTACTCACAGAAGCAATATAGTTTTGTGATATGTATTTTAGAAGATGTGTCTTCCATCCACATGGAGTATAGAATAGAGGAGTGACAGGACGGAGGCAGCTTGGCAGTTACTGGAGTAATCCAGGTGATGAAAGCATCCAGTGTGTCTACTCCAACATGAAAAGGGAAGAGTGGATGGAGTTGAATGCATTTTAAGAAGCAGAGCAAAACATTTTCATAGGGCCACTTTCATGTGAGGCTATTTGTGATCATTATAGTCATTACGTTTTTTAACTTAAAAAATTTTTAAGTAACATGCAGAACAGAATGCCTTATGCCATCCCTGACCCCCACTCAATCTCTGAGCAGAGTATTCAGGGATGGGGCAGAGATCAGGGTTCTCTGTTATATGTATTACTTAGTTTTTAATTAATATACAAAAAAAAATCTTAAAATTTTAACCATGAAATAATTATAAATATTCCCACACAGTGTGCTTCAAAAGTAATGTCACGTGTTCATTTTTGTAAGAAGCAAAAAAAGAGATTTTTGTGCCTGGTTAGATATAGATTGGGGAGAGACATCTAATGTAGTTAGATAGACTACCTTATTGCATCCCTTGTTTGTTATTATTTCTGTCAACTTGTACTCTTTTCTGTTTTTGAGTATCTTCTTGTCACCTCTATTTAGTGTTCATTATCCAGCTCAAGGGTCATTTTTCAATGAAAGTGATTTTTTCTTTCTTCCCTGAAATTCCATAGTCCTTAAAAGTTCATTTTTACACTTTGCCATATACCATCTTATGATATGTATTATTTCCTTAATTTATTAGAATCTGGTTTTCAGCCCCTGCTATTTCATTTATTTTCTGAATAAATAACAAAACTCTTTAATGATAAACTATGCTGCTACATTTTGCTTTTTACTCACCTTACCTCTCTGTGACATTAGACTCACCCTTTGGCTTTCATGACTGGAGTCTTGGATTTACTTCTTAGCCTCCTTCCTTGATAATTTTTCTTCTTTCCATCCTTTTCATGCAAGTCTTCCTTAAGATTTTTGTCCTCTTCTTCTCTCGCGTTTTTGTACCATTGGTGATCTGTGGGAGAATTACATGGTGGTGTATATCGTCCACATTCCGCTTGAACTCCAAGACTGTATATTCAACCACTTTTTAGCCACCTGCACTTGGATATCCCACAAAGACCTCTACTCACCATGGCCAACACTGAACTTGTCTCTAACCATCAACCAATTCCTAAACTGCTCCTTGATTCTCCTATTAGATTTTAGTCTTAGTGAATGGTTCTGGCATCCACCCGGTTAACCCTCTGATTTTCGTATCCTTTATCTAATTGGCAAGAAAGACCCACAAATTATACACCCAGAAAGCTCTCAAGATAGCCCCTTCAGTCTCCTTTGTTTCTACTTTTGTTCAGAACCTAGTGTTTTGTTTTGAATACTGCAGCTGTCCCCTAACTATTCTCCTATTTCTAAACTCCCTCTAGTCCATTTAGAGATACAATGTTACCAAACTTTGTGGATTATGTGCCCACACCACTGTGTGTGTGTGTGTGTGTGTGTGTGTGTGTGTGTGTGTGTGTGTGTGTGTGTACATACACACAAATGTATTACTATAGTTTATACATTATAGAACATATGTATCATATTATAAGACATTCACAGAGATAGAAATTATAAAAAATATAACAAAGATAACTTTGGTAGAAGTTCTATTTTTTTCTCCATATTCCAATAACTATTTTTACATATCTCTGTAATGTAAGTGTCCTGATATCTTGCTTTGGAGATTGCTGCTTTTGATTGAAAATTTGGTGACCTTTGTGAACTGAAATACTTAAAAATCATTATGTAGTCTAAAACTTGTAAGTCATTCCCCGTTCCTTACTAGATAAAATATAAATATTTTAGCGTTGTCCTCGGACACCTGGAACCTATTTATCTATTTTCTCTCTCTTGCTGCTCATCAGTGACTCCCACTCCCCACTAACACTCTTTACTTTGAACGTTACCGAACTCTAAATTCCATAAATACACATTTTCTCCCACTTTGCCCTCTTGTTTGTCCTTATATATGGGAGACTGCATATCTCTTTCTTTTAGAATTATGGAATGTGTCTTTATATTAAGCTTTACCTGGTAAACCTAGACCATCTTTTTGAGAAGAGAGTAAATGTCTGCCTTGATTTCGTAGGATCTGAAAGGTGGATAATAATATTTGCCTCATATCTGAGGACTAAAGGAGATAATTAACTTCATCCTGTAGCACACAACATGGTTGGGCTATTTTAATTCATATCCATCTCTTATTTTCATCTAACCTCATCCAACAATCTCTTTTGAGACTAAAGACTACAATTTTATCTTCCTTCAAGTTTCTTATTTATAATAATTTAAGGGAGATCTACTTTTTTCATAACTTAGCATTGTATATGGTTGAAGAAGAGCCTACCATTAAGACAGAGATCAGAGGAGGGAAGTAGAAAATGCTTTGAGAAGATGCTCAGTCTCTTAAGAAAGTCATTGTTCTACAGAAATACTTCCAAAAAGAGCTGGACAAAATTTTTTTTCTACATAATTGTACTCTGTAAAGCAGAGTTTCTTAGTCTGCAAGGGCATCAAGAGGTCTAAAAACTCCTTGAATTTAATTTTATATTTATGTGCATATTTGTGTGGTCCCTTCTCTCCCAGAGAGGTTTCATATCTTGTAAAGGATTTTCAAAGGGGTCCATTATTTTAAAATTTGGGGAGAAACAACTGTCTTCAAAGTGTTTTTATATTCTTTGGGTAATTCGATTTGCTTTTCCAAGCCATTTGTATACATATATTGAGAACTAAAAGGGTGAGAAATGGATCTTACTTATATAATGATTAAATTGCCTAACAACCATTGGACTTTTAATATCAGAATATTAATTGAATCATATACCTATCCCTCAGTGAAAAGCATAATCTTTTTTCTCTTTTAAATGTATGAGTAAACTACTCTAGTCCAATAGTATCTACTAGCTAAACATAAAAAGATATGTTTTGGTGAGAGGGAAACTTGTCTCAGTATGCTTTCTTTTCAAAAGTGCAGAAGGTAAAGAAAAATATGACACCCCTCCCAACATGTAGGATACTTTTGTATTTGAAAGTTTAGGAAATGTGTGCCACAGAAATGATAATGCTTTGGGTGAAGAGATCTTCATTATCTCAGCCAACAGTGTTCTTCAGAAGCAATGACATCATTGTTGCTTCACTGACTTCAGAATTCAGGCAAGATCCCAATGCCTAAGAACTTAGGCAGCTTCTTTGTCAGCCATAGTGCAGAAAAGAAGACACAAAGAGCCTCCCTTTGAGTCATGGCAGGCTTTGCGACTCCTTTCTTGGCCCTTTGTGAAAGCACATGACTGGACTTGTAGAAGATTAACCCCCTTAACATTTCTGTAAAAATTAAACAGATGCAAAGCAGCTCCATCACCTTTTTTCCTCTCTGTTGTGAATTCAGTATTATGGTGGGCAGTGAATTATTTTGAATTGCCTCAGAGAGGCCAGGGCAGTCAATGGGGACGGGTGAATGAAGGCCCTCTGAAGGGCTCAGTTGTGGGTTTTCTTGGGCATTCACTGTTCTTTTTAGCATTATTCCTCTGAAAGAGTTCCCTTGAAGAGTGGGGTCAGTCTAGAGACCTTTATAGTGCTTGAAGTAATCCACCCTTTAATCTGTTCCTTCCTGTGGGAAAATCAGTATGGAAAAAAAAGAGTAAGCTAGTATTTACATCCAGATATAGACTGTTTAGACTGTTTACTTTTAATTTAGTACTATTCTTTGCATGAATATAGCTTGTTTTCAACTTTAGTTCTTTAATAAAGAAAAAAAAGTTCCAAAAATTAATTCATGGATTATGCTGTTCATGATAATTTTAACTAGTCATATATGAAAACTGATGAGTTGATGTTACTGATTCTTAACTCTGTTTCTTACCCTGGATTATCATTTCATTAATCCAGCTGTTATTACATATTTCTTAACTTAAGTATATACTATTTTATTGTTTTGAGATAAATGATCTTTACATCTTTTTTATTTCCTTGGTTCTGAGTTTACTTAGGTATTATGTATATGGAAAGGATTGATTGTGTATTTTGTCATTATATGTCAAAATATTATACATGAGGGTAACAAGATTTATCTCTTGACTTTTCATGACAAAACTGGTGACAGTGCTAACACAAATAACAATACTTCCTTTAGGAATAGGATAGTAATTGGAAGATGGGATGGTGAGAGAAGACTTCTGCATGTTTTTAACTGCTCAATTTCTAAATGCAATCATGCATTCATGTGTAAATTACATATTTGAAAAAAATTAAAACAACAAAGAAGAAAATTTATTAACCTGAGGGAAGTAGTGACCATTTTAGTTCAGGTTCTCCTGCTTATTCCGGTTCCTAGTTTATAAAGATTGTATCTTATAGCAGACTCCAATTCCAATCTAAAATCTCTAGGTCATTAGGAAGAAGAAATAGGAAAGAATAGAATAAGGAATAGAATAGGAAAGAATAAGAAGGAAATAAGGAATCTGAGGGTTAGAAGTAGAATGTTTTTTAGGCACAATTTTTTGAAGACAGTGCATCAAAATTTCCTTTCAAGTTTCTAACCGTTAGAAATAAAATAAAGTTAACTGCCTCCAGTTATCTTTGAAAAAATATAGATTAAAAAAAAAAGTGGAAGAAGAAATACATTGGGTTTAGGCAAAGAAGTCAAAGAAAGAATTTGGATTCCTTTACCCCCCACCTTGACCTCTCTTTCTCACTTTTCCCCCTCTAGAACTGTTCTTGGGAAAAATTGGTGACTGCCGTAAACTTAGCTATCACCTTACCCCAGTGTTTAATTTTGGGGCATGCAGAGACAAAATTATAAGGGTAATTTGGATATTCAGATAAAGTGAATTTTCAATTACAATGTTATGGTATAATCATATGATTTTCCCACTACTTTGGATTAAGGAGGTGGAATTTTTCAATATGTAGGAAGGCAAGAAGAAATTGGTGGGGTAGGGCAGTGATAGATCAGGCAATATTGGGGAAAACAGATTTATAAACATAAAAGCCCTGCGCTCATGGAGCACAGAGGCCACCACAGTAAGGAGGGCTATCGAGGGAACAGTGCTGGAGTTAGAACTGCTTGCCAATAACTCCTATCCAACCTGTGCTGCTCCTCTGGTTCCTAGATGACACGGTGAGGCTAAGAGACCTAGCTATAGCTGCCTATCTCAGGTGAAGCTTAGGAATCCTGAGCAGCATAGTAGAGTGCAAAGGACCTCTGTCTCTAGGAGTCAGGAAAAAAATATGAGCTTTGGTCCTCGTTTGCCACTAGCAGTGAGATCTAAGGAGCTTGCTTCTCTGTTATGCTTGTAGCCACCCTCCAGATGGACATACTAAGTTTTAAGCTCCTTGAAGCATCCTTATACTCGTGGTGCTCAGACCGGCACCCAGAATATACTCAAAATAAATTTTTTGAGTGGAAGAGTGAAAATACATCACTTTTCTGATTGTAAAAATAGGGTGGGGTTGGGTGGTTAGAGTTGGTTGTCATGTTTCCTAAGGTTCCTTCAAGCTCTTGAATCCAGATTTTAGGTCATCTAGTTAATTATTTTTCCTGCAAAAGCATCCCATCCATAATAGCCTTGACATGTTATCATCCAGCTTCTCAGCTTCAGTAACCATAGCCTCACTATCACTGTGTGGTGTTTCCTCATCTTTTTACCCACACTATTTAACAGTTTCCTGGTCTCTAGTTACCCTTCCTTTTAGGAAGGTTTTAATGAGATTGAACCATAGGGAATTGCCATCTGTTTGGGTCCAAAACAGTTCAATATTGACAGTTTTGACAATTTCAATTGATAGGACTAAAGTTCCTTATCCAAACTGTAGTCACAGACACTTGGTCCCTTCTTTAAACATTTCAATGGCTTCTCATTACTCCCCCACCTCTCCACCCACCCCCATCGTTCCCCCCTCAGCCCCTTCTTGTCCTGACTCACAAGGCCTTTGATGATCTGACCTTCTCTTTCCTGGCTGGCCTATTCTGTTACCAATCCCTTTCACTGTCTACACTCCAGCTTCATAGAAATTTCAGTTCCTGGACTGCTAAGCTTTCTCTTCAGTGTAGGCCTTTGGGAATGTCATGTCTTATGCCAGAAATACTCTCCTTTTCCTTCCCTTCTCCTCCACCACTCAAACCTGTAGCCTAGCTTGACCAGCACCCATTTTAGCAATGGAGAAAGACAGTATACATATAATAAAGAAACATGAACTATTTCGTATTTTAGAAGTGAAAAGTGCTATTGAGAGGATTTTCTTCCCCGTAACTACCCCTGACTCTACATTTCTAATGTCACATTTAAATGGTAGTACCCAAACTGAACACAGTACCACAAATGTGGTCTGATGAGCAGAGGCTGCAGTGGGACAAAGATGAGCACTCTTGTTTGGGGCCCTATAATTCTATCAGTATGATTTTCTAAGGCAGTCAGTCATCCCTGTGAGCTCATAGCGATTTTGCACTGCCCCGGACATAAAAGGAGCTTAAAAAAAATGTTTGACTGGGGCTTCCCTGGTGGCGCAGAGGTTAAGAATCCACCTGCCAATGCAGGGGACACAGGTTTGAGCCCTGGTACGGGAAGATCCCACGTGCTGTGGAGCAACTAAGCCCATGCACCACAACTACTGAGCCTGCGCTCTAGAGCCCGCGGGTCACAACTACTGAGCCCATGTGCCTAGAGCCCGTGCTCCACAACAAGACAAGCCACCACAATGACAAGCCCGTGTACTGCAACAAAGTGTAGCCCCTGCTCGCTGCAGCTAGAGAAAGCCCGTGCACAGCAGCAAAGACCCAACGCAGCCAAAAATAAAATAAATAAATAAATTAATTAATTAATTAAATCATTTAAAAAAATGTTTGGCCAGAATTTCTTTTTTCTAGAAGCCCAGGAAAAAGAGGTCATCATTGGGAAGTTAGGAAGTCATGACAATTTTCAGGAACAGTTTATTTTATTTATTTATTTTTAACATAGCTTTCAGGTATTCATAAAACAGCTTAGGAAATGAAGTGCTTTCCTAGACAGGTGTTTTTGCTATGCTTTGGATGTTGGTCAGGGAGAAATGCTACTGAAGCTTTCTTTTAATTCACAGGAGAAACATACCCTTTTGCTCCTTCCTGTATAATAACATTAGCTTTGCCAAAATTATGAGTAATCAGTATAGGAAGTGTAGCTATTTTTGGTTAAATATTACATTTTCATAAAGAATGAGATAATAGGAAATGAAGTGGGCAAAATAAGTTAAAAATACAGGCTTTGGATCTAGGCTGCCTGGGTGAATCTGGGCTCCACTTTTGACAGTTTACTTAGTTCTATTCCTCAGTTTCGGCACATGAAATGGGGAAAACAGTATCTTCCTCATTGGGTTCTTTCGAGAATTAAATGAGATAAAGTGCTTAGAACAGCGGCTGGTGCATCATCAATATCATCATAAAATAAATGTACTTGTTATTATTTTAAATATAAGTGGTCATGCAGAATCCCAGGGGCTTTAAAAGAGTTGGTTAGTATTTCATGATGTAATTCTTATGTAGAACTTCTCAAACAAATACTGCAGGGCTGTGATCACTCTATAAAATCTTCCAGTGCTTCCTGCTTATATAAATATGTTTTTTTTCTTTCATATGCTTTCTCACTTAGCTTTCTTTCTTTCTTTTGTTTTTTTATAGAAGCGTAGTTGATTTATAATATTGTGTTAGTTTCAGGCGTACAGCAAAGTGATCAGTTATATATATATATTTTTTTTTCAGATTATTTTTCATCATAGGTTGTTACAAGATAGCGAATATAGTTCCCTGTGCTATATAGTAAATCCTGTTACTTATCTATTTTATGTACAGTAGTTTGTATTTGTTAATCCTTTACTCCTAATTTATCCCTCCCCAATCCCTTTCCTCTTTGGTAACCATAAGATTCATTTGTATTATTTTTTAGATTCCCCATGTAAGTAATATCAAGTAATATTTGTCTTTTCTTTTTATGATTTACTTCACTAAGTATAATATTCTCTAGGTCCATCAATGTTATTGCAAATGGCAATATTTCATTCTTTTTTGTGGCAGAGTAATATTCCATTGTATATATAAATTAAATATATATATATATGTATATATATATCACATTTTCTTAAGCCAGTCATCTGTTGATGGGCACTTGAGTTGTTTCCATATCTTTACTAATTTAAATAAACGCACAGCCAACATAATACTCAACAGTGTAAAGCTGAAAGCCTTCCTGCTAAATTCAGGATCAAGATAAGGATGCCCACTCTCACCATTTCTATTCAACATGGTACTGGAAATCCTAGCCACGGCAATCAGACAAGAAAAAGAAATAAAAGATATCTAAATTGGAAGGGAAGATGTAAAAGTGTCACTATTTGCAGATGACATGATACTCTATGTAGAGAACCCTAATGTTTCCACACCAATCTATTAGAACTAATAGGTGAATTCAGCAAGGTAGCAAGATGCAAGATTAAGATACAGAGATCTGTTGCATTTCTTTACACTAACAATGAAATATCAGAAAGAGTAAGTAAAAAAGAATCCTGTTTAAAATCGTGTCCAAAAAAAACCCTAGGAATAACTTAACCAAGAAGATGAAAGAAGTGTATGCTGAAAACTATAAAACAGTGATAAAGGAAATTGATGATGATTCAAAGATATGGAAAGATATCCCATGCTCTTGGATTGGAAGGATAAATATTGTTAAAATGGCCATACTACCCAAAGCAATCTACAGATTTAATGTAATCCCTTCCAAAATACCCATGACATTTTTCACAGAACTAGAACAAATAATCCTAAAATTTATATGTAACCACAAAAGATCCAGAATTGCCAAAGTGATCCTGCGGAAAAAGAAGAAAACTGGAAGCATAACCCTTCCAGACTTCAGACAACGCTACAAAGCTAAAGTAATCAAAACAATGTGGTATTGGCACAAAAACAGACATCTGGATCAATGGAATAGGACGGAAAGCTCAGAAATAAACCCACAAACTTATGGCCAATTAATCTATGACAAAAGAGGCATGAATATATATAATGGAGAAAAAGACAGTCTCTTCAACCAGTGGTGTTGGGAAAGCTGGACAGCTACATGTAAATCAATGAAATTAAATATGATTTTAATTGTTATTTTACATTCTTTATATAAGCTGAACTTTGTCAGACATCTTGAAAAAGTATTATTTGAAAACATAGGACATTTGCACCTCTAGTACATTTTAAATTTGGAAGTATCTGGATTAGTGGTAGAGGCCAGACATATATTTTCTCTCATTTGTATTCTTTCTTTTTCTCCTCAGTTCTTCTCCCTCTCTCCCCTTCCCACCTGTCTTTCCCTTTCTTTCTCTCTGTCATTCTTGCAGGCATACACATACATACATGTGTGCAGGCATCTAGTCGTTCTCTTCCTTTCTCTCACCTTCATTAGGAAAATATTGGGTTGGCCAAAAAGTTCATTCAGTTTCCCCATAAGATGGCTCTAGTAGTGCTTAGTTGTCTTTAACTTCATTCAAAACAATTTTGTTAGATTGTATTGTGACAGCTGTCGTACCAGCATGCATTTAAAAAAAAGCTATCAATGGTGAATTTTTGTGTAGCCATGTTAACATTGAAGATGGAAGGAAAAACCAACATTTTCGGCATGTTATGCTTTATTATTTCAAGAAAGGTAAAAGCACAACTGAAACACACACAGAAAAGATTTGTGCAGTGTATGGAGAAGGTGCTGTTACTGATTGAACGTGTCAAAAGTGGTTTGCGAAGTTTTGTGCCGGAGATTTCTCACAGAGTGACGCTCCACAGTCAGGTAGACCAGTTGAAGTTGATAGCGATCAAATTGAGACATTAATTGAGAACAATCAATGTTATACCATGCAGGAGATAGCCAATGTACTCAAAATATCCAAATCCAGTGTTGAAAATCATTTGCACTAGCTTGGTTATGTTAATCGCTTTGATGTTTGGGTTCCACATAAGTTAAGCAAAAAACACCTTCCTGACCATGTTTCTGCATGCGATTCTCTACTAAAACGTAATGAAAACGTTCCATTTTTAAAACGGATTGTGACGGGTGATAAAAAGTGGAAAATGTGGAATGGAAGAGATTGTGGGGCAAGCAAAATGAACCTCCACCAACCACACCAAAGGCTGGTCTTCATCCAAAGACAGTGATGTTGTGTATATGGTAGGATTGGAAGGGAGTCCTCTATTAATTATGAGCTCCTTCTGGAAAACCAAACAATTAATTCCAACAAGTATTGCTCCCAATTAGACCAACTGAAACAAAGCAGCACTCGACGAAAATCGTCCAGAATTAGTCAACAGAAAACACATAATCTTCCATCAGGATACCGCAAGACTGCGTACTTCTTTGATGTCCAGGCAAAAACTGTTACAGCTTGGCTGGGAATTTCTGATTCATCCACTGTATTCACCAGACATTGCATCTTCAGATTTCCATTTATTTCAGTCTTTACAGAATTCTCTTAATGGAAAAAGTTTCAGTTCCCTGGAAGACTTTAAAAGACCTGGAACAGTTCTTTGCTCAAAAAGATAAAAAATTTTGGGAAGACGGAATTATGAAGTTGCCTGAAAAATGGCAGAAAGTAGTGGAACAAAAGGGTAAATATGTTGTTCAATAAAGGTCTTGATGAAAATGAAAAATGTGTCTTTTATTTTTACTCAAAACACAAAGGAACTTTTTGGCCAATGCAGTATAAGTAAATAGTGAGCTAAATAACTATTGTACATCAGAGTTCTAGAGAATTTCACCCCTTGTTAATGTGTAGTTAATATTTCTAGAATATGCAAAGAACTTTAGTGGCTTAGGATACATAGAATGGTATGTGTGCGGCATTGATTGACTGATGGACGATAGTTTAAATATTGATCTAAACTCACACTCTCTTTTGGGTACCCATTATCTTTATCATTCCAAAATATTTTTCAGAATATTTTAAATATTACTTCATTTGTGACATACTCTTATGGACCTTACAACTTTTTTTCTTAACCTTGGGACATTTGGGTTGATTCGAAGCTGTTTCTCCACTGCATAGTCCTTCCTAGATGCTATTAATGATATACTCTGATAAGAAATAGTTTCCTTTTTGTATGATTTAAATTTTTTGCCATTTTTCACTTTCATCTTTTAATTTAAATGAAACATTTTAAAGTTACAAAAATGAACACAAATAAAATTACTTATCTGTGTATCATAAACAGCTATCAATATTTTTCCCATATTTGCTTTGGATATTTCTATTTTTTTCAAGCCCTACTATTCATCCCTTTGGACTCCTTCCTACCTGAGGGGTATTCATTAACAAATTTGATATGAATTATTCTTGTGAATGTCTTATATTTTTACTAGATCTGTATGCAATATTAGAGCATACGTACAGAAAAGAGTTAACATAGCAATCCTGAGACTGATATCCTTAGAAAGGCCTGTCTGCAAGTTTGGCCCTTGGCTGGCAACTGAGAACTTGGATTTCAGGAAGTTCCTACCATTCCCGGTACTGGGTTCACTGTGCCTAAACTGTACAAACAGTGTGGTTGTGCTGAACACCTGCTTTCTTTCTGGGAATCTGGAATTTGGTATGAGCCAGGCAGATGTTTTCTATATGACTAGTCCCCAGTAAAAATCTTGGATGCTGAGTCTCTAAGGAGTTTCTCTGGTAGACAGAATTTCACATGTGTTGTTACGAGTCATTGATGGAGGAATCAAGGACATCCTGTGTGGCTTCACTTGGAGAGGACTCTGGAAGCTTGTGCCTGGTTTCCTTTGGACTTCACCGCTGTGCTTTTTCCCTTTGCTGATTTTTCTTTGTATGCTTTCATTGTAATAAACTTTAGCCACGAGCATGTTGATATGCTGAGTCCCGTGAGTCCTCCTAAGGAATCACAAACCTGTGGGTTGTCTTGCAGACCCCAGACAGAACGTAGCCTTTGTATTGGTTGACATGTAGGCTAAGCTCCTGCAGCAAGAGACCTTAGAATGCACCGACTTGAACAAGAAAGAAATTCAAATATTTTTTTCTAGTGTAACAGTTTAGAAGTTGAAATACCACAAGGCTGACAAGGGTCAATGGCCAATCACACATATAGGTTACTAGAGCAGTGCACATTGGGGAAATTTTATGGGGAAAGCAGTACTGGGGGCAGGGACACAGAGCCTCTGTTGCCCATCACATTCGAGGGCAGCACACATAACTCTAACAGGTCTTGATGACAGACTTCAGGAGAGGGATCTCAGTATTTGGACTTTGGTGCTTTCAAGCTATGTGATTGGGGAAGTGCCAGTTCCTCTTCTAGCGTGATCCTCGGTCAAGTACAATAACAGTGTGACCCGGCAGAACTTTGGCTCCAGGCTTGTATTACCAGATGAGGGTTGGAGGTTGGGGGAGCGCCAGCCTTTCCTGGCATGATCAGTGGGCTGGGGTCTAAGCCTCCCCGTTGCAGTTACAGCTGTGACATGGGAAGCTGACAACAGAATTGTCACAACAGCATTCATTGTAGAGAAGAGTCTCTATTTCTCCCTATGCTAATGGAAAAACTTTTAATATTGTCCCGTTTACAAATTGATCAGTCTTTCAACGATCTGACTGTTCAAGAGCCTCTGTGCTCTAGTCCTTTTCTCCCGTCCTTTGTGGGTATTAAAATCTATGCTCCTATTTAACTGAGGTGGTCGCTATCTCCTGCTCCCCGCAAGCCCTCTCACCTTGCCCTAACATGCTTCCTCACCTGACTACTTAATGAGGCTTACACTTCAGAGGTTTTCAGTTCCTTCTTTTTTTCTGGTCGTGGCGATATCTTTTTTATTGTAAGGCCAGGTTTTCATTTAAAAGGATGTTGGTTATATTTCATGTAGCATCTCTAGGTATTATTTCATGATTTTTTTTAAGTTCATAGTATTCCTTTATTGTTTGCTTATAACTAGTGCTTTTGGGGTAAAGATTCATACTGAAATGACATTCAGGACTTTGTTGTTTTAAAAAGCAAGACTGGCCAATTACAAATAGATAGCTAGTGGGAAGCAGCCGCATAGCACAGGGAGATCAGCTCCGGTGCTTTGTGACCACCTAGAGGGGTGGGATAGGGAGGGTGGGAGGGAGATGCAAGAGGGAACAGATATGGGGATATATGTATACATATAGCTGATTCACTTTGTTATAAAGCAGAAACTAACACACCGTTGTAAAGCAATTATACTCCAATGAAGATGTTTAAAAAAAAAAAGATTGGCCAATTACATAATTGAATACTCTGTCCATTGACTAATTTATAGGAAAAAATTGACTAATTGATCAGCTCATGAGTGGGCTGACTCTGTCCACTATGTATTTTCTTGGTAAGGTTCTTTGTTTGCCTTCCTTTTTTCCTTCCCTCCTTCCTTCCTTCCCTCTTTTTCTACTCTTCCCTGTCTTCCAACTTCTTTCTTACGGTGATGCCTATTGACCAGCCCTAGAATTCTGTTTTTTGGCTTTGTTGTCTAAGGAGTTGAAAATGAGTTGGTCATTGATGGACCATAAATAAGTTTAGGAGAAAATGTTTCTACAATTTATCCAGATATAAACACTGCAAGTCTTTCTTTTTGATATACTACTCCCTTCCAGAAACAGTTATAAATTCACATGGAGGAAGGCCACTAAGGAAAATGTTGTTATTCTCCAGTAGAGAAGATGCTTTTAGTATTGTATCTGTCTTATATGGTATAAATTTATGACTAAACAAAATATCCTAGTTGCTTTTATTTAAGAGTAACGTGTCTCCCTTCCTTTCCTCTCTCCCTCAATCCCTCAGCCCCTCAGTCCCTCTGTCCCTTCCTCCTCTCCTTTACTCCTTCCATTTAAAACAATATTTGGAGTTGCTTAATGCCAGCTGCAAATAAGACCATCTGCCCTGTTATTATTTTCATTTGCCCCAGAGAAATAGGAACAGGGCAATAGGGTTTGGACAGAGTAGAACTATAATTTCTGCTGCAAAATGAAAGGTACATCTCAAAATGGGTACATATCTATTCAGAGGTGGACATTAATATTTTCTTTATATATGATGAATAGTTTTTTCTTCAGTAATGAATAATATGTTTTCAGTTATTTTCTATCTCACTAACAAATGAGACAGAGATTGGCTGCTAGCGATTATTTGGTAATTACCTGGATTTATGCTTTTATACTTTGAGGTTAGAAAATTACTTCATTAGTATCTGATGTTGCTAAATAACATTCTTTAGGAACTTGCAAAAAAGCCGCTTTTTTCCTCTTTTGTTAGTTATGTACTGTAGGACAGCAATAAATAGCATTATTGAGGCTGAGCTTTTTAATCAGTTAGAAAGAGACTGACCCCTTTCTGTTTTGACCGGTACCACTGAAGTTGCCCTAGGCACCAAATTCAAGTTAATTTCAATGGGAAATTTTGATAGCACCGTAGTAACCATAACAAGTTCACCCCCAAACTGTAAGTGCCTCTTCTTGATAATTACCCTTATGCACTACAGCTAGAGTGAGATAAGACTCACCCATGACAACCCTAGCATACACCTCCAAGCCTGACTCCCTTCCTCCAAGTGTCAATCTGCAGGTGACTTGACACCCTAGTTTTACTTAGGTGATTCAAACAAAAGTTGACAGTGAAATAGTGCCTGGTTTGTGATGCCATTATTTATGGAAGGTAGTTTCTATTTTTGTAATTATTTATGGTAAATAAAAGAGGTAGCAAGTATAGCTGACTGAGTATGGGGTTCAGATCACAAGCTTAAGAACAGTGCTAATTGTTACAGTTATCAGTCATATAACTTGGGAGCATGGCTAACATTCTGTGGACCTCTGTTTCATGGTCTGTAAAATAGGTCTAATAACACAGGATGCCTGCCTCGCATACTTGTTATGAGGATGATATAAAAATGTTCATATGAAAAGCATCTTTTAACCTGTAAATATCTTGTGAATTTTAGTTTTCTGATACTTTATATCAGCTATTAGATTTAGTCCTCTACAGGGAATGTACTCAGAATTTTAAAAGAAATTCTAATTGGTAATTTATGACTTGATAATATCTATTAAACATTGAAAAATTAGATAGCTTTCTTACTCTAAACCTCCTTTAATAGCCAGACATGAAGAAGAGGTTTTTGAGATTCTGCACAGTATTAGCTATTAATAAGAGTTTTTATTTCTCTAAATGAACTCTGATGTGTCAACTACATATTGTATTTCTATCATTCACCTTATTTTTAAAATAGGTATGCCCGTGGATAAGATTTTCTAGAAGACAGGCTAGTTCACTTTGCTGAAGATCTGCTTCATTATGAACCCTTAAAAACCTCACAGTGTTTTTATACCCTGGTTATTTTTCACGAAATGGAACAGTGGGCTTAAAAGGGCGGCTCTCCAGTCAGACTGCCTGCATTTGAATCCTAGGTTCACACTTAATAGATGTTGGAAAAGTTAGTTATTATTTGATTTGTGAAATGTTGTAATGCTGCCCTGGGTATATATCTGGTTGCCTCTCTCTCTCTTTTTTCTTCTCTCCTCTCCTCTCCTTACTTTAACATTTGAAAACAGATTTGAAAAATAAGTCATATTATCCCCTCTGTTATTGCACTAATCATACAGTTAAGTTTTTTTTAATTAGAGAACTAAAGGAGCACAAGATTCTTGCTTTCTGTTGCTTAATTTGTCTTTGCAAAATGTTCTTTGTCAATATTTTTGAGTAAGAATTTTAATTTCAGTATGGCTAGAGGGACACATATGGATGAAATGTGCATTTAAAAATAAGAATGTATGTATATGTGTAAACATATGCCCATGTATATACATCCATATACACAAACACAATTTTGATGGAAAGAGAGATGTGAAAGAAAAAAGAAGCTCTATTTTGGTTACTGATTATAGGAAGTAGTTTGGTTGGCAAATGATGTATTTTAGGGAGATTACCAAGAGTGGCATCTCTTGAGTGAGTATAGAGGCTTTTTGAAGAAATACCAATATAGAAAATAATTGGCTTTTTGATAAAACCTTATAGCAAGTATGTACCCATATAGATAATGGCTGAAAATTAGAAATGGTAATATAAAACATGATCACTGTGAAAGTAGACAACTAATGCAGGGACATTTTCTCTACTGTTACAAAATACTTAACAAACATGAAAAAAATACATGGAGATTACTTAACTAAATGAGGTTTGAGTATAATTAAAAGCAATTGATTTTTATATCTTTCTGATAAATTGAGGAAATCCAACTTTTATTTATTTATTTTAATTTTTATTGGAGTATAGTTGCTTTACAATGTTGTGTTAGTTTCTGCTGTACAGCAAAGTGAATCAGCTAAACATACACATATATCCCCTCTTTTTTTGATTTCCTTCCCATTTAGGTCACCACAGAGTATTCAGTAGAGTTCCTTGTGCTATACAGTAGGTTCTCATTAGTTATCTATTTTATACATAGTAGTGTATATGTCAGTCCCATTCTCCCAATTCATCCCACCCCACCTTGGTATCCATATGTCCGTTCTCTACATTTGTGTGGGGAAGTCCAACTTTTAAAAAAACTTTATAATTAAATTTTTTATAATTATGAAACTTCACTGTTTTTCTTGAAATCTACTTTATCTGATATTAATATTGCACTCAGCTATCTTATGCTCACTTTATATATGCTGTCTCCTTTTTGATATTTTTACTTTCAAACTGTCTTAGCATATAGGTCGGTTTAGCTTCTTATTATTATTCTTTATCCATTTTTATAATCTCTACCTTTTGTTTGGAACATTTCATTTAATTATTTAATTTAATTATTGATATGGTTGGAGGTAGGTCTTATTAAGTTTTACTGTTTGTTTCTGTTTATCTGTTTTTCTACCTGTTCTTTGTCTCTGTGTACCTCCTTTCTTGCCTTCTCTTGGGTTAATTGAATATTTTATGTAATTTAATTTTTATTTGTTATCTTTTTAGCTATAGCATTTTATTTTCAATGTTTACATATATATGCATATATATACACATATACCTAAATCAGGTAACTTCTACTTTTCTTAATGTTTACAGTTAATTATAAGAGAGTTAGTTGAATAGGTTCGACTCAGCCATACCAGCAGTGAACTGTTGTCATTTATTTAGAAGCACTTATATGGAAGTTGCACCAAACATAAATTAGAAATAGTGGGGAAAACATTTCTTCTTGAAATGGAAGAACCTTTCTATTCACTGGATATACTATAGGCAATAAACTTTGCTTCAGGGAAAGAACTATTTGTCCAGCAGGAGATAATTTTTTTTTTTTTTTTTTCAGCAGGAGATAATTTAAATAAAAGTTAAACCATACTAAATTCTACTGCAAACCCTAGGTGTATTTTAAAATAACTGCCTACAAAGAAGTATGTTACTTGATAACAGATCTTCTTTGGACATTTCTTTATATTCAAACTTATAAATTACACAGCACTTTTTGGCATTTGCCAAACTAGGTGTTATAATTTTTTTAATCCTTACCTATTTGGAATTGGGGTTAATGAAGGTAGGAGGGAAGAGTAGGAATATGCAAAAGTGGATACCAATTATGAAAATGAAAAGTCTTAAAGTCATGTTTGGGTGATGTCTGAAAGAAGCTTAAAAAGGACAAATCAGGAAAAGGTAAAAGACAGAATTGTAGAGAGGAATAAACTATTACGTATGAAGGGGAAAGGAGTAGAGGCTGAGGCAGAGAGTAAAATCTCTTATATGAGCTACAGTGCTACAGTTATATGTATATATAACTATACATATAACATAGTGATGTAAAGTTCTTGCAAGATGGGCTCATTAATGGGATTTCTCT
Organism: Tursiops truncatus; assembly: GCF_011762595.2. Taxonomy (NCBI): domain Eukaryota; kingdom Metazoa; phylum Chordata; class Mammalia; order Artiodactyla; family Delphinidae; genus Tursiops; species Tursiops truncatus. The sequence goes on along the minus strand of NC_047038.1, from coordinate 88,472,617 downwards.
ACATGGTTGAGAAGTGTATCGTGTGTGTGTGTGTGTGCTCGAGCATGGGCACTCGCACAGGTGGTAACAGGAGAGAGAGCAAGAGGTAGTGAGAACAAGAGAGCAAGAAAGCAAGATAGTGTGTGCACACGTGCATAAAAGATGTAGTACACAAATAAAATTAATGAAAATGGAATCATGTAAAGTGCTGATGAGTTTGACATTAGTTTATATTTTACATTACTTTCGCTTTCTTTAATCTACAAGATCATTTTAGTTGTATTCAGAGTAATCGTTTTACCCTTATTTTTGCTTTTGCCAGGTCTTTATAAAATTATTTGGCACGAACGACGATTCTGTGGAAGTAATCTTCTAAAGAAGAACATCATGCTTTAGTATTTTTTTAGCAACTAAAATTAGATTTTAAGAAGCAGTTATTGTTTAATAATGTCTCTCCTGGAATTTAAAAGTTTAAAAGTTACAACTTAAAATTGGTTGAAGATACAAAAACATATTTGAATATGATATTGAATATATTTTGATATGATGTCAGCCAAATTGTCCAATGGCTTCCAAATTTCAGTCTGCAAGTCTAATCAAGCAGCTTTCGATCCCTAACGTGCAGCATACTAGTCCACAGCATTTGTCCAAAATACAAATTCCTGGGTTCCATCCCCAGATATTGTAATTTAATAAGTTTAGGATGTTGCCTAAGCATATGTGTTGTTAAAACATTGTACGGGTAATGCTTGCTCCACAGCTAGGTTCAAGAATGACTGGTATATCATTTAATCCCAACTCAGATTTAGGGCTCCCCAGGATAACTGTGAATGAGAATTTAAGGAGGAGGGGAACTTCTGAGTGGTTTTATAAGTTGGTCTGTGACTTCCCAGGCATGTAATCTTAGGGTTATTTGCCTGCAAACAACAGAATATGGCTGTAATAACTTAAACAAAGAAAACAAGGAATTAATTGAAAAGATCCTGTGTAGTTCAGAGAATGAAAGAGCTGAGCAAATAAGTAAGTGCTAGACTTATAAGAATGAGGCAACTTTGAGCTTTTCACTTGCAGAGTCATGGAGGTGCTCTCTGAGTGCTGTTGTTGGATCACTCAGTTCCATCAGCCTTCAATTCCTTTAGGTATCTTCTAAAGATTAACTTGTAAAAATGGAATCTGATGGGTTTAGCAAAGGTCTTATGGTTGGCAGTTTGTCAGAGCTGCCTTCAGAGATACTAAGCAGAAGAAAATAAAGAGATCAGCAATAAGTTCTGCCTTTTGACTCTCAAGGACCCTCTTTCCACCATATATACAATTCTGACAATTTCCCTACCTAATATAAATGTGGAATTCCCTGACTATAGATAGATCCAGGTGTCCTTATACCCCAATGGAAGATATCCTAAAATCGTACTTGTCAAAAAGTCACTGTTTTTTAGGTCTAGATGATAGCTATTTTTCCTCATTTTGTTCTATTATCATGTAAATATTCTGTAACATGTAGACCAAATGGTAAGTATAGACACCCCCTTACTCACCATATATATCATAATAGGGGAAGTAAAGAAGTGAGAAAAAAATGACAGAAGTATATATGTGTATTATTGTAAAATTTCTTCTTCAAGTGGCTTCTGGGTCATAACTTATATTTATAGCTTCTTTTATTCATTCTATATTTTCCTTGCTTTCACCAAGCATCTTAGCCAATGAGGAGACTAAAACAACTTGGACATTCAATTTCAGCTTCCCATACAATGAAACTATTGTTGTGTTCCCTGCCAAAATATTCTTCCCTTTGTTACTAAAATATCGAAATCAGTAGTACTCAGAATCACAGAGTTAGGGGGAAAATTGATATTAGTCATTGGGTTAATTTTTAAAGATTCAGCTCCTTGGTTCATGACCCTTCTACTTTGGCATTTGTTGAAACAGCACCATATGTCAGTCACTGGTTCATAGCATAAAATATACAAGAGTGTAACTCAGTCTCACAAATTTTCATTTCCCAAATTGTGCTTTCAAAAAGGCATTCTTTTGGGTGCATAAAAAGGGGTATGAACCTTAAATGTTAACCTATAGCCTTATTCTTTTGCTTGAAATGAACTCATGCCTTGGAGACATCATTATGTGAGATACATAATGGTGGTGTAAGGAATTCAGATGGTAATGTTGGGACACTCATGTTAAGCAATAAAAGTTAATCTAGATCCCAAACAAGTTTCTGTTTCAGTGAGAACAATTGCTAAATCTTCCACAGTGAAATTAGACAGAGTAGTCATTCTGTCTGGTCCTCTTAATATGATGTTTTCCAGTTGATTTGCCATAGTACTTTCATGTACCAAAATTGGGTTATTGGTGTGTTATAATGACCCCCTTACCTTTGGCACTAAGTATTCTTGTCTGTTTGTTCTAGTGTGCTGAACAGATTTTATCATTAACTATGTGTGCCATGATGTGAAATAGGTTATGTAGGTATCTTTCTCCACGGTATGGCATCATAGTGCAGATGGATCCTGTACTTGGCAACTTGGATTATCAGCAGTGGAGAAATCCAGACTAGACCTGAAGGGGTTAAGTTCATGTTGTCGATCCCATGCACAGCCTTATTCACTGCTAAGCTGGTTGAGCAAGGAGACTAACTGACATGTACAGAAGGAGTTATCCTGTCCATCTGATTAAGAAGCTGTTCTGGAGGAAACTTCTGGTGATGATTCATATGGGATACAGGTATCTTCAGATTATGATTACATTCCAAAAATTCTGTCCCAACTTTTCCTTTGAACTTCTTGGTCACCAAAATTCCAATTTCATTTTTTTCCATGACTCTGATTATTTGACCAGACAACCTAGGAATCGATGTGTAGGTTCTAACCTTGCGCAGTTTCTCCTCCCATACCAAGTAGCAGATGATGCATAGTGCTTAAATTCAGCAAACTGTGAACTATCACTTTTCATTGTTTTTTTAGCTCCACCTTTAAATGGACCTGTAACATTTTCACAGTCCACTTCAGCATAGTCTCTGTATATCTTGTGGAAGTATCAATAAGACAGACTAGAGGTTTTTCATCTCTAGTTAATTAGTAAAGAGGAACTCCCAGGAGCATATAGGTGTGAATCGGGGGAGAAGCAGAAAAGTATTAGGAGCAAGGCACACACACCTGGGTCATGTGAGCAAAATGCCTTCAGGACCTGATCCCGTATAATGATCGGTTTTATCTCATGATGGAGATGGACTGCTGTTGGATATTCCTGTCATAATAGCAAAATTAATTAGCTAACACCCAATTCAGGATGATCACATTGCTTGGGTATCTGGCATCTCATGACTGGGCATTCAGTGTCCCCAGAGATGAGCAGGAACTGAGCTATTTTCTTAAAAAAGAGTTTTTTGCATACACGTACTTGGCCTCATGACTATACCATAAGCATACACAAAGGCTGTGCTGTGATTCTCTTATTAAAACTTATCACAGTATTTATATAGCACCCCAATCTATGCAGATTCTTCACATTCCATTGAGCTGTCTGACCATAATGAATAAAAATAGAGCAACTTGCACTGTATCTTGGGCAAGCAGGAGAAACCCCTTTTTTGGCCTGGGGCCCCTCAAAACTGGCAACTTTTAAAAATAATATGGTGAATGGGTCAGTGATAAAGCTCACTTCCAAAAGTCAGAATGGCTAACTGGATGTTCTCACTCCTCAGTGGTTGAATATACAAGATGTAGCAACTTGTCCTTCGTTATGAAAGAAGTAAGCTGGCATGCTCTAAACCAATGGATCCTTAAAAACTCCTGAGGTAGCAAAATCATGTATTTGATGAGATTTTTTTTTCTCAGTTTCTGCCACACATTTGTTTCGTAGAGTCATCCGGGGTTAACGGCTGCTTCTTACTCTCTAGAACCTGTCAGTGATATGAATGCAGTATTGTAGACTAGAATGGTGTGCTGTGGGATTGTGTGAGAGGGATTTATCGTATGTGGTAGGCTGCTGGCCCTGCCAGGTAAACACAGTTTACTAGTAGTGTTCTTGTCTTAACAGAATGGGGGGGGGGGGGGGAAGAGTATCACTTATCAAATGAAAGCTGCATTAGGTGAAGCAGGCTTTGTTAATTTCATCAGGTCAGCAAACAATCTCTGAAACAGCAGCTTTAATTATCATCACAACTTGATTAATTTTATAAAAACCCACTATCATTATTTAAACCCCTCTACCTTCTGCACTTACCCAAAGTGGAGAGTTAAATGGAGAAGTGGCAGGAATCACCATTCCTGAATCCTTTAGGTCTTTGAGTTTAGTAATTTTCTCTGAATGGCTCAACAGGAATACAGTAATTAAAAAAACATTGCTATTGTTTTTAAGGAGGCACTGCATCAGTGGCTTCCACTGGTCTTTTCTATCATAATAGCTCTTGTACCACAGTCAGGGAATTCATTTGGGAGTCTGAATATTCTGACAGCTTCTTTCAATATATCCTTAAGAAGATGGTAAATATCTATAGAAAATGCTTGAGCATCCACTGGCCCTACGGTAAAACATGTTCATGAGTATATAGAATTACATACTCTTTGGTAGACACAGAAGCATTCTGTGTTCTCCTCAATTATTGCTGTTCTATAGCAACATGCTCTGTTGTTGTTTCCATCCCCACTGATACAAAATATATATGATGAGTGAGAAGGGACAAAGAGGAAAAGGAGTTGGGCAGATTGAAAACAATAGTTTATGCAAACCTGGAAAAAACAAAACAAAACAGTAAAACAGTTGAGTCCCGTTCAAACTCTGACCTACAAGACCAGTTCTGCCCTGCCTAGACTCTGCCAAACCTGGTTGGGGATTGGTGCTAATGATAATGCCAATAATATAAATAATAATTATACGTGTATACCACTTTTTACTATATTTATAATATGCATTCTCCTTTGATCTTTGCAATAATCTTATGAAGATTTTCCTTATTATCACAATGATTATCACCATTTTTATTATAAAACTGAAGTGAATAACGATACTATAAATTCTCAGAATTTCAGAATGAATAATTGGTATATGCAGAACTTGAATCCCATATTTTTGATTAAAAATTAAATGCTCTTTTCACTCTATCATAAATTCTAGACTATAGGTTCTATGATTGATTTGAACTTGTTTCCTATAAAATCATGGAATGTGAGTAAGGGAAGAGGTTTTAAAGTCTGGGTGATCTCTCTAAGTGATTTATCTGGTCCAGAGGTTTATAGGCCTTTTAATTTACCTAGATAACTACTTGTTAAAAGAGAAATTACCTGCCAGAAAGTCCAGTATGTGAAGTAGATGGAAGTGAGCTGTGTCATTTGAGAGTCTCAGCCACTTGCTTGCCTTGCCCCTGTGGCCTCCGGGGAAGAGGTTCATTCAGGATCACTGGTTGGATAGTTAGTGTGATAAGAAGGATACTAAGATCGCCCCAGGATTTCCACCCCTTGGGGTACATTCCTTGTATAATCCCCTCCCCCTGAGTGTGGGCAGAACCTATGCGTATGAGAAAATACCGAAAGGGAGATTATTCTGGGTGAGTGTGACCTCATTAGAGGGCCTGATGAAAAGAAAATGAAGTATTAGAGAGATGTGCTCTTGCTGGCCTTGGAGAAAATAAGAAGCCATGTTGTGAACTGCCTGTGGGGCTTTGTGACAAAAAACTAAGGGAATCCTGTAGGAGCTAAAGCCTTGCCTTACAGTTGGCAGAAAAACTTGGACCTCAGTCACAGAGCTACAAGGAATTGAAGTATGCCAACAACCCAGACTTTGGAAGAGGACCCCAAAGTTTAGATGAGAATCTCAGCATGGCTGACATCTTGATTTCAGTTTTGTGCAAACCAAAACAAAAAAACAAAAAAACAGTTGAGTCCTGTTCAAACTGTGACCTACAAGACCACTTCTGCCCTGCCCAGACTCTGACCTGTAAGACTGTGAATTAACAAATGAGTGTTGATTTGAGCTTCTAAGTTTGCGGCAATTTGTTATGCAGCAAATAGAAAGATAAGACAGTTGTATAGCCATTATAAGTTATGTGACTGCAGATAAAAATTCTAGTCATATTGATGGTGGTTTGGAGACATCATATAGAGTTATATGAAAGGAAGCACTTATATTTCATCAGTGTATAATGAAAGCTACCTCTTGCATAGCATCTCTCGCTTACTATTGATGGCCCATCTAAGATAGTTTCATGTGGTTCTATTCAGAAATACAAATGAGAGATTATGATAACAACAACCACAATATAGTTATGAAAGTAATAGGTATTATAAATAGGCAGAGAAAGTGTTATTCTTTTATTATATTTATTATATATCAATAATTTGAGAATTCTCCTTAAAAAGGAACCAGCCTATGTTAGCAAAAAAAATAAAAATAAAAAGTCTGTTTGGCACATGAAAGGATGCTCAACATCACTGATCATTAGAGAAATGCAAATCAAAACTACAATGAGGTATCACCTCACACAGGTCAGAATGGTCATCATCAAAAAATCCACAAACAATAAATGCTGACGGTGTGGAGAAAAGGGAACCCTCTTGGACTGTTGGTGGGAATGTAAATTGATACAGCCACTATGGAGAACAGTATGGAGGTCCCTTAGAAAACTAAAAATAGAACTACCATACGGCCCAGCAATCCCACTACTGGGCATATACCCTGAGAAAGCCATAATTCAAAAAGAGTCATATACCACAATGTTCATTGCAGCTCTATTTACAATAGCCAGGACATGGAAGCAACCTAAGTGTCCATTGACAGATGAATGGATAAAGAAGATGTGGCACATATATACAATGGAATATTACTCAGCCATAAAAAGAAATGAAATTGAGTTATTTGTAGTGGGGTGGATGGACCTAGAGTGAAGTAAGTCAGAAAGATAAAAACAAATACCAGGGACTTCCCTGGTGGCACAGTGGTTGGGAGCCCGCCTGCCAATGCAGGGGACACGGGTTCGATCCCTGGTCTGGGAGGATCTCACATGCCGCGGAGCAACTAAGTCTGTGTGCCACAACTACCGAGCCCGTGCTCTAGAGCCCGTGAGCCACAACTACTGAGCCCATGTGCCGCAACTACTGAAGCCCGCGTACCTACAGCCCGTGCTCCACAACAAGAGAAGCCATTACAATAAGTCCACGCACGACAATGAAGAGTAGCCCCCGCTCGCCACAAGTAGACACAGCCTGTGTGCAGCAATGAAGACCCAATGCAGCCAAAAATAAATAAATAAATAAATTTATTAAAAAAAACAAATACCGTATGCTAACACATATATATATAGAATCTGAAAATAAAAATGTTCTGAAGAACCTAGGGGCAGGACAGGAATAAAGACACAGACGTAGAGAACGGACTTGAGGACACAGGGAAGGGGAAGCTGGGACGAAGTGAGAGAGTGGCATGGACATATATACACTACCAAACATAAAATAGATAGCTAGTGGGAAGCAGCTGCATAACATAGGGAGATCACCTTGGTGCTTTGTGACCACCTAGAAGGGTGAGACAGGGAGGGTGGGAGGGAGATGCAAGAGGAAGGGGATATGGAGATATATGTATACGTATAGCTGATTCACTTTGCTATACAGCAGAAACTAACACAACATTGTAAAGCAATTATACTCCAATAAAGATGTTAAAAAAAAAAGAAATATTTTGTAGCAAAAAAAAAAAAGAAAAGTCTGTTTGGGTCAGAAAATGTGATCATAATGGACTTGAGTGGGAGCAGAACTTTCCTATTTGAGAAAAGAGGATGGATTTGCTTGGGGTACCAGAAAAGGAAGAGAGGGAGGAACGATAAGGGGGTTGGGTACCCTGAAACGGTAGGAGATAGTGGGTTAGGTCACCCTTCCCTGAAGAACGTCAGGGAAGTAAACTCATCAAATATTTGTTGAAAGAGGATCTTTCTTTGGAGTCAGAGAAAGAAAAGGACTTGGTGTTATAGTTAGCATTAGATGTAAAGGAGGCATTCTATAAAGACACGGAATGAGGGGAGCCATAAAGTAGTCAGCTTTTGGGAATTTGCTGAAATCATGGAGAGGGCTTTGGACTCCCACAAGCCTCTTAGATATGGGGAAGCAGAACTCAGCTGACATCTAGAAACTCATTTTAAGTTTACCATGTGCAGGGCACTAGGATAAACACTTTACCTATATTTATTTTATACAGGTAAAGTGCTTTATTTTTTTCTCCTGAGGGTAAGTCCCATTTTTGTCTTATTCTCTGTAAATTCCAAGCATTCAGCATAGTGCCTGACATGTATGGTGCTTTATAAGTATTTTCTTAAATTTATTTTTCAAAAAAATTATTATATAATAGAGTGTCTGTTATATACTAAGAACTAAGTTTAGAATGATGAACCAGTCTTGATTTTTGCCCTCATAAATCTTACAGTCCAGTGAATTAATAGATAAATGAAGGAATAATATGTATGAAATAGATATTATTATACTCACTTTACTGAGCTATCTCAAGTTCAGTGAGATTAAATAAATTACTGACTCAGCTAGGAAGTGGGAGAGCCAGCAATAATAACCCTTTTGTCCAGTTCCTGATATATTACATTTGTTCTGTATTACACACAGCCTCCCACTTAAGTGAGATTATTTTGGATGCCATTTTTCAGCTCAAGAGCTTTTAATAAGAAATTCTGGTCATAAAAATCTATAACTGCAAGTATACACCTTCCAAAAAAACTGACATACTTCATTGTAATCAATCAGTTTAAAAATACTTGGAGCTTTATTTATAAAAGAGAAATATTTGTGATACCAGTAAATACAGCTGGTTCTAGGCTCAATTCCATTAAGTGTATGTGTTTTCTGGAAATCTAAAACTTCTTTCCAGATAAAAAGTAAAAGAACAGCCATATATTCACCCCTATGCCTTCACCCTTCCTCTCCTTATCCATCCACTTTGCTGAATTGCCTCTTTTTTTAAAAAAGGGCTTCCTTTGTTTGAGTAGGTTGAAAAGCTTGTTAAGTCATACTGAGAGCCTTCTTTGTTCCCAAAACATTAGTGTCTGCTCTTTCTCCCTCACTCTTCTCTGAAGATCCTAAAAACAGTCATTTTAACAGCAAAAGATGTTCAACAAACACGGATGAAAAGTATACTTATGCAGATTTTCGATATGTGTGCCTTATTTGCTGTTGCCCCACTTTTGCTCTCTTGTTCCCTCTTCCTCTGTCTCTCGCACACTAGATATGCCGTATTTCTGGCATGCTATATTCAGCATCTTATTATTTTACTGTACCATTTATGCATGATTACTGTCTTTGCAATGCAGGTTTTTGTTTTCCATTGCCACTGAAATCTTCTGAAGGTTTCAAAAAGTTAAAATAAGATTATGTCAATAAAATGATAGTGCGGATTTCAAGCAGTGCCCCCAAGAGAAGAGCTAAATAGTGACCGACACTTTTACCGAGTTTAGACTGGGAAAGTGTTTCTTTACTCCATAACTTTCACTATATACAGCCTGTTACTGTGCTTTCTGGCTTTCCTCAAATATTTTTTAAAGTATATTATTTTTTCAGTTTCTATATGTATTTAAGAGCATTTCTTCATAATGTAACACTCACCTGTGCCTTTTGCTCTGAACTAATTCATCAACCTTTAGAAGTAACTGTACTACCTCAAACACAGAGAATCCAGAAGTGCTCCTGCCACATTCTCTAATGATTACAGAGGTAAATAGCCATTTTAATTCTTAATACTGAATTGAAAATATCCTATTTAAAGTGCATTATGATTTACTAAATGTTTCCTTTATTGTGCCCAGTGTTTTGTACCTGCTGTTAAAGGTAGATGCAATGAATGCCACCATTTTATATGGAAACCAATGAAGGAACTTTAGTAAGAAACACCAGTCTTTTAATATGGGTGAGATTTTTATAAACTGAGATCAGATCATTCATACATTTTCAATTCCACCTATGGAAGAGAATTTTTCCAGAAAACATTTCCTGGAAGGGTGTTTTCTTATTACTCTAAGCGTGATCACTTGATCATTACTCAGAATATGCAGAAAGAGTCAGTTCAGGTTGAAATGCAGTTGACCCTTGAACAACGCAGGGGTTAAACAAATAACCCCCCAGCAGTCAAAAATTCATGTGTAACTTATAGTCAGCCTTCCCTTTACGTGGTTCCGTTGTATCTGCAATTCTGCATCCGGGAACCAACCAACCTTGCATCCTGTAGCACTGCAGTATCTACTATTGAAAAAAATCCACATGTAAGTGGGCTTGTGCAGTTCAAACCCATGTTGTTCAAAGGTCAAGTGTAGTTTATTCAGGGATAAATACTTGAAGAAATTCAAAGTGCTCATTCACTGTTATTTCCAGATTTTCCTAGGTTTTCCATTGTTGGTTTGTTAATCCCAGTATCTGAGCTAAGAAATGGCAGCTGAAATAATGGAGAAAATGCCCTTTCTTTGAGCATAAGTAGAGAGAAGACTGACCTCTAAGTAGGAATTCTTTATTTCTTTCCAATATTTGGCAAAGTAAATGGCCACTCAGGATATAGAGGCTGTAGACCTAAGTGGCTCAAAGTGGCAGAGCTGCTGGCAGTGGAACTATGTCACATCAGATGGCAACATGGAATACTTCTCGCGTATGTGGAAGGAAAGTTTACATACCTTTGGAAAATCCTGGAACAGAGAGGCAGAGGTAGACCAGTCATACTTGGTGACTGCTGTGTCCTTTCTCTTTAGCAATCTAGGTAGGCCTTTCTAAATTGACATTTCTGAGCAGGTTTTAACAATACTCAAGGGGAATTGTTCTGCAATGATATGTAATCCTAAATCCTTTTCCCCTTTTGATATTTTCTTTTCTCTATTCTCCTGGAACTTCTTTTTTTTTTTTTTTTTTTAACATCTTTATTGGGGTATAATTACTTTACAATGGTGTGTTAGTTTCTGCTTTATAACAAAGTGAATCAGTTATACATATTCCTGGAACTTCTTATATGAATTCACATGGAACAAAGTTACAGGGAAAGAACCCACTATGGTTGTAAATACAGGATTTGCACTGATGATTTGAAAAGATGTCTGCAAAGAGATAGTAATCATACCATCCTCTCTCCTTTCTAAGGGTGATATTTAAAGCATTTAACTACTAATGTGGCATGGGCACACACCAGTCAGAACAGACACTGGCGTAGGTGCTGAGGCAAGGTGGTGACAGTCCCTTGCTGGGCCAGGCATTTCCCTTTTAGTTGCCTTTGTGGGTCTGCAGTGCTCAGGAAGTGTTTCCTAATGGTCCTCTTTCAATGTTCATCTTAAATTTGCCTCTCCTGTATTCATATGGCTGCCATATCTCTGGTGCATGGCATTTTGCCCCTTTTCTTCTTCACCATGTAAATTGATATCTAGCTTTGCAACTTTCCCCTTTGTCACCTGTATTTTCTCTTATAGAATTTTATGCCATTTAATGTCCTTATCATATCTCTGAGGGGGTCCTTTTTCAAATTATGTTTTTGGAGGCACAGAGAGACTTTTGGCAAAATTCATGACGAATGATTACTTTTTTTCTTTGGAGTGAAACCATCCTTGCACTGGAATATATTTTTAATTTAGTTCCTCCTGTCAAGTTTTCAAAGTTTTTCCCCATCCCCTGTCTTTGGTTAATTTTTTAAATAATTTTCCAGTAGAAAGTAAGTCCCTTTTCATGGACACAAATCTTTATCCTGCCATGCAAGTTCCTGCCTGCTGTGACTCACTGCCTAATTATCATTCTTTAGATCTTGGCTGAATGTTACTTTTAAGCCTTTCCTGACCCTGAAGATTGGGTCAGCTCAACCATCATATGTCCCCAGAGTACCAAGTACTTTCTCTTCCCAGTAATCATTACAGTCATATATCTATGTACTTACTTGTTTAAGCCCTGTCTTGTCCATCAAAACTTTTGAAGGGCCAGGAATCTCTGTTTTACTTATTTTCTTTTTAGCACCTGGCAGAGTGCTGGGCACATAATAGATACCCAGGAAATATTTGTGGTATTGAATAGACTGAACTCCCAGAAATACATTGGCTGTTAGGGAGCAATTCCTTGTGCTAAAGTCAAGGACCTTGTGCTGGACCAATTTGCTAACACGGAGGGATGAAATAGAATATTTACTCAGGGTCTCCAGAGACCAGTGAGTCACAGTTGTGGGACAGAGAGACAGCGCCTAGCACAAAGTCTGAAGGGTGAGATAATGCTAGAAATAGAAGAAATGGAAGCATTGGTGATAAAATAGATAGCCAGGAAGGTCTAGATCAATGAGAAAAATAGTGGGAGGAAACATTTCAGGGCTAGCAGCTCAGAACCATGTCTACAAAAACAATCTTCTTTCAATCAGTAACCTGTGGGATCTGGGAAGCATTTCTTAAGACAATAGTGAAGAATCAGAACAATAAATCTTAAGTAGTGGCTTTTGGGATTTCTTAGAAATACCTCCTTTCATTTAGAGGTAGTAATTGCTTATATCAAGGGCAAGAGGTTTAAAAGATTATAATCATTAGAATTAAGGGTGCTGTTGAGAGTATTACTTTGCGAGCCTTTTCTGTTGTCATTTTTTTGATGTCATAGTAACAGCTTCCAAATTTAAAAATAAATTCCTTTCACAGAATTTTAAACCAAGCAACTATGCAAGAATATAATCAGTCACCTCATTCTCTTGAAATATATAACTGAAAGAGCAATAAATAATCCACCAATGTGGACAGGATGGAAGAAACAGAAGTGGAAGAAAATTTAGTGTAAGGAAAAAATATAAAAATCTATTTATAGAAATGTTTATTTCATATTGCCTAGTTAATAATTAGTGACGTATTTTACTTTCTATTTATAACTTTCTTCTTCCTACTGCCACATAAAATTATCCAATTTAAATAATTCATATGTATAATAATGCCAGTACAGTCCTGAAGGATATAATCCCTTGTGACTGGTTTTCTTTCCTTCTGGGTTAGCTGCTTAATGCTAAAAACACCTCTTAGCTTGGATGATTCAAAGCATAGAAAGAAAATAATAATAAAAATTCTACACTAGAAAAAAGAGAACTGTTCCCAAACATGCAGTAGAATAGGCTGCACCCAGATTTTTAATTAAATAAATAAATCTTTTAAATTTTGTCACAATAAAAAAAAAATAGAATGACAATTACAAAGTGTACACTTTTTCTTCATATTGCTAACGTAGTCATAAGCTTTGAAACCATTTGTTTTTTTGGATTCATTGTACCACGTTCTGTATTGGGAAGTGAAGAAATAGGCAATATGCTTATTCTAGCATATTCTTCATTAAGCTGTGGAGAGAATCATTAGTCTTTGCATGAATGTCCCACAGCACTGTATATTTTTCAAAAATGCCCCCGTCTAGATGAAGACCTAGAACATTGTCAGCATTCAGACACTTCCCTTCACTATTTTAACTTCAAGTACTATAAGTTAGTTTTGCCTGATTTTGAACTTGAAATGAACAAAATCATGCAACAGGTACTTTTTGTGTCTAGTTTCTTTCACTTAAATTTATTTTTGTAAGGTTCATCTTTTTCTGTGTAGCTATGTTTCATTCATCCCTATTGCTGTATAGTTTTCCATTCTATGGCTGCACCACAGTTTCCTTATTTTTTTTTAAGATTTTTATTGGCATATAATTGCTTTACAATAGTATGTTAGTTTCTGCTTTACAACAGAGTGAATCAGCTATACATATATCCCCATATCTCCTCCCTCTTGCGTCTCTCTCCCATCCTCCCTTTCCCACCCCTCTAGGTGGTCACAAAGCACCGAGCTGATCTCCCTGTGATGTGTGGCTGCTTCCCACTAGCTATCTATTTTACATTTGGTGGTATATATAAGTCCATGCCACTCTCTAACTTTGTCCCAGCTTACCCTTCCCCCTCCCCATGTCCTCAAGTCCATTCTCTATGTCTGCATCCTTATTCCCGTCCTTCCCCTAGATTCTTCAAAACCATTTTTTTTTTTTAGATTCTATATATGTGTGTTAGCATATGGTATTTGTTTTTCTCTTTCTGACTTACTTGACTCTGTATGACAGACTCTAGGTCTATCCACCTTACTACAAAAAACTCAATTTCGTTTCTTTTTATGGCTGAGTAATATTCCATTGTATATATGTGCCACATCTTCTTTATCCATTCATCTGTTGAAGGACACTTAGCTTGCTTCCATGTCCTGGCCATTGTAAACAGAGCTGCAATGAACATTGTGTTACATGACTCTTTTTGAATTATGGTTTTCTCAGGGTATGTGCCCAGTAGTCGGATTACTGGGTCTTATGGTACTTCTATTTTTAGTTTTTTAAGGAACCTCCATAATGTTCTCCATAGTGGCTGTATCAATTTACATTCCCACCAACAGTGCAAGAGGGTTCCCTTTTCTCCACACCATCAGCATTTATTGTTTGTAGATTGTTTGATGATGGCCATTCTGACTGGTGTGAGGTGATAGCTCATTGAAGTTTTGATTTGCATTTCTCTAATGATTACTGATGTTGAGCATCCTTTTATGTGTTTGATGGCAATCTGTATATCTTCTTTGGAGAAATGTCTGTTTAGGTCTTCTGCCCATTTTTGGATTGTGTTGTTTGTTTTTTTGATATTGAGCTGCATGAGCTGCTTGTAAATTTTGGAGATTAATCCTTTGTCAGTTGCTTCATTTGCAAATATTTTCTCCCTTTGTGAGGATTGGCTTTTCGTCTTGTTTATGGTTTCCTTTGCTGTGCAAAAGCTTTTAAGTTTCATTAGGTCCCATTTGTTTATTTTTGTTTTTATTTCCATTTCTCTAGGATGTGGGTCAGAAAGGATCTTGCTGTGATTTATGTCATAGAGTGTTCTGCCTATGTTTTCCTCTAAGAGTTTGATAGTGTCTGGCCTTACATTTAGGTCTTTAATCCATTTTGAGTTATTTTTGTGTACGGTTCTAATTTCATTCCTTTACATGTAGCTGTCCAGTTTTCCAGCACCACTTATTGAAGAGGCTGTCTTTTCCCCATTGTATATTCTTGCCTCCTTTATCAAAAATAATGACCATATGTGCATCGGTTTATATCTGGGCTTTCTATACTCTTCCACTGATCTATATTTCTGTTTTTATGCCAGTACCATACTATCTTGATTACAGTAGCTTTGTAGCATAGTCTGAAGTCTGGGAACCTGATTCCTCCAGCTCCATTTCTCCTTCTCAGTATTGCTTTGGCTATTTGGGGTCTTTTGCGTTTCCATACAAACTGTGAAATTTTTTGTTCTAGTTCTGTGAAAAAAGCCGTTGGTAGTTTGATAAGGATTGCATTGAACCTGTAGATTGCTTTGGGTAGTAGAGTCATTTTCACATTATTGATTCTTCCAATCCAGGAACATGGTATATCTCTCCATCTGTTTATATCATCTTTAATTTCTTTCATCAGTGTCTTATAGTTTTCTGCATACAGGTCTTTTGTCTCCTTAGGTAGGTTTATTCCTTGATATTTTATTCTTTTGTTGCAGTGGTAAATGGGAGTGTTTCCTTAATTCCTATTTCACATTTTTCATCATTAGTGTATAGGAATGCAAGAGATTTCTGTGCATTAATTTTGTATCCTGCTACATTACCAAATTAATTCATTAGCTCTAGTAGTTTTCTGGTAGCATAATCTGTAGGATTCTCTATGTATAGTATCATGTCATGTGCAAACAGTGACAGCTTTACTTCTTCTTTTCCAATTTGGATTCCTTTTATTTCTTCGTATTCTCTGATTGCTGTGGCTAAAACTTCCAAAACTGTGTTGAATAACTGTGGTGAGAGTGGACCACCTTGTCTTGTTCCTGGTCTTAGAGGAAATGGTTTCAGTTTTTCACCATTGAGAATGATGTTGGCTGTGGGATTGTCATATATGGCCTTTATTATGTTGAGGTAAGTTCCCTCTATGCCTACTTTCTGAAGGGTTTTTATCATAAATGGGTGTTGAATTTTCTTGAAAGCTTTTTCTGCATCTATTGAAATGGTCATATGATTTTTCTCCTTCAATTTGTTTTTAAGGTTTATCACATTGATTGATTTGCATATATTGAAGAATCCTTTCGTTCCTGGGATAAAACCCACTTCCTCATGGTGTGTGATCCTTTTAAAGTGCTGTTGGATTCTGTTTGCTAGTATCTTGTTGAGGATTTTTACATCTATGTTCACCAGTGATATTGGCCTGTAGTTTTCTTTGTTTATGACATCTTTGTCTGGTTTTGGTAACAGGGTGATGGTGGCCTCGTAGAACAAGTTGAAGAGTGTTCTTCCCTCTGCTATATTTTGGAGGAGTTTGAAAAGCATAGGTATTAACTCTTCTCTAAATGTTTGATAGAATTCACCTGTGAAGCCATCTGGTCCTGGGCTTTTGTTTTTTGGAAGATTTTTAATCACAGTCTCAATTTCAGTGCTTGTGATTGGTCTGCTTATAGATTCTATTTCTTCCTGGTTCAGTCTCAGAAGGTTGTGCTCTTCTAAGAATGTGTCCATTTCTTCCAGCTTGTCCATTTTTTTGGCATATAGTTTCTTTTAGTAATCTCTCATGATCCTTTGTATTTCTGCAGTGTCAGTGGTTACTTCTCCTTTTTCATTTCTAATTCTGTTGATATGAGTCTTCTCCCTCTTTTTCTTGATGAGTCTGGCTAATGGTTTATCAATTTCGTTTATCTTCTCAAAGAACCAGCTTTTAGTTTTATTGATCTTTGCTCTTGTTTCCTTCATTTCTTTTTCATTTATTTCTGATCTGATCTTTATGATTCCTTTCCTTCTGCTAACTTTGGGGTGTTTTTGTTCTTCTTTCTCTAATTGCTTTAAGTGTAAGGTTAGGTTATTTAAGATGTTTCTTATTTCTTGAGGTAGGATTATATTGCTATAAACTTCCCTCTTAGAACTGCTCTTCCTGCATCCCATAGTTTTTCGGTCGTCGTGTTTTCACTGTCATTTGTTTCTAGGTATTTTTTGATTTCTTCTTTATTTCTTCAGTGATCTTTTGTTTATTTAGTAGTGTATTGTTTAATCTCCATGTTTTTGTATTTTTTACAGATTTTTTCCTGTATTTGATACCTAGTCTCATGGCATTGTGGTCGGAAAAGATACTTGATATGATTTCAATTTTTTTAATTTTACCAAGGCTTGATTTGTGACCCAAGATATGATCTATCCTGGAGAATGTTCCATGAGCACTTGAGAAGAAAGTGTATTCTGTTGTTTTTAGATGGAATATCCTATAAATATCAATTAAGTCCATCTTGTTTAATGTGTAATTTAAAGCTTGTGTTTCCTTATTTATTTTCATTTTGGATGATCTGTCCATTGTTGAAAGTAGGATGTTAAAGTCCCCTACTCTGAATGTGTTACTGTCGATTTCCCCTTTTATGGCTGTTATCATTTACCTTATGTATTGAGATGTTCCAATTTGGATGCATAAATATTTACAATTGTTATATCTTCTTCCTGGATTGATCCCTTGATCATTGTGTAGTATCCTTCTTTGTCTCCTATAGTAATCTTTATTTTTAAGTCTATTATGTCTGATATGAGAATTGCTACTCCAGCTTTCTTTTGATTTCCATTTGCATGGAATATCTTTTTCCATCCCCTCACTTTCTGTCTGTATGTGTCCCTAGGTCTGAAGTGGGTCTCTTGTAGACAGCACATACATATGGGTCTTGTTTTTTTGTCCATTCAGCCAGGCTGTGTCTTTTGGTTGGAGCATTTAATCCATTTACATTTAAGGTAATTATCAATATGTATGTTCCTATGACCATTCTTAATTGTTTTGGGTTTGTTATTGTAGGTCTTTTCCTTCTCTTGTGTTTCCTAGAGAAGTTCCTAGGGAAGTTTCCTAGAGAAGTTCCTTTAGCATTTGTTGTAAAGCTGGTTTGGTGGTGCTGAATTCTCTTAGCTTTGGCTTGTCTCTAAACGTTTTAATTACTCCATCGAATCTGAATTAGATCCTTGCTGGGTAGAGTAATCTTGGCTGTAGGTTTTTCCCTTTCATCACTTTAAATATGTCTTGCCACTCCCTTCTGGCTTGCAGAGTTTCTGCTGAAAGATCAGCTGTTAACCTTATGCAGATTCCCTTGTATGTTATTTGTTGTTTTTCCCTTGCTGCTTTTAATGTTTTTTCTTTCTATTTAATTTTTGATAGTTTGATTAATATGTGTCTTGGTGTGTGTCTTATTGGATTTATCCTTTATGGAACTCTCTGCACTTCCTGGACTTGATTGACTATTTCCTTTCCCATATTAGGGAAGTTTTCAACTCTAATCTCTTCAAATATTTTCTCAGTCCCTTTCTTTTTCTATTCTTCTTCTGGGACCTCTATAATTCAAATGTTGGTGCGTTTAATGTTGTCCCAGAGGTCTCTAAGACTGTCCTCAATTCTTTTCATTCTTTTTTCTTTATTCTGCTCTGCAGTAGTTATTTCCACTATTTTATTTTCCAGATCATTTATCTGTTCTTCTGGCTCAGTTTTTCTGCTATTGATCCCTTCTAGAGAATTTTTAATTTCTTTTATTGTGTTGTTCATCATTGTTTGTTAGCTCTTTAGTTCTTCTAGGTCCTTGTTAAACGCTTCTTGTATTTTCTCCATTCTATTTCGAAGACTTTGGATCATCTTTACTATCATTACTCTGAATTCTTTTTCAGGTACACTGCCTATTTGCTCTTCATTTGTTTGTGCTGTTGGATTTTTACCTTGCTCCTTCATCTGCTGTGTGGTTCTCTGTCTTCTCATTTTGCTTACCTTACTGTGTTTGCGGTCTCCTTTTCGCAGGCTGCAGGTTTGTAGTTCCTGTTGTTTTGGTGTCTGCCCCCAGTGGCTAAGGTTGGTTCAGTTGGTTGTGTAGGCTTCTTGGTGGAGGGGACTTATGCCTTTGTTCTGGTGGATGAGGCTGGATCTTGTCTTTCTCTTGTGCAGGTCCACGTCTGGTGGTGTGTTTTGGGGTGTCTGTGGCCTTACTATGATTTTAGGCAGCCTCTCTGCTAATGGTTGGGGTTGTGTTCCTGTCTTGCTAGTTGTTTGGCAAAGTGTGTCCAGCACTGTAGCTTGCTGGTCGTTGAGTGGAGCTGTGTCTTCACGTTGAGATGGAGGTCTCTGCGAGAGCTTTCGCTGTTTGATATTACATGGAGCTGGGAGGTCTCTGGTGGACCAGTGTCCTGAACTCGGTTCTCCCACCTCAGAGGCACAGGCCTGACACCCTGCCGGAGCACCAAGACCCTGTCAGCCACACAGCTCGGAAGAAAAGGGAGGAAAAAAGAAAGAAAGAAAAAAATAAAATAAAGTGATTAAAAAAAATGAAAAAGTAATAAAAAGAAAGAAGAGAGCACCAAACCGAGATACAGATCCACCAGTGATAACAAGTGCTAAAAACTATACTAAAAAAAATAAACAGAAAAAATGAATAAAATGACAGACAAAATCCTAAGACAAATGGTAAAAGCAAAGCTATACAGACAAAATCACACAAAGAATCATGCACGTACACACTCAGAAAAAGAGAAAAAGGAAAAAAAAAATATATATATAAAGGAAGAGAGCAACCAAATCAATAAACGAATCTAGCAATGATAATAAACTCTAAATAGTAAGGTACACTTAAAACCAAAAAAAAATTAGATGCAGAATTCAAACCCCAAGTCAACAGTTGCTCCTAAAGTCCACCTACTCAACTTTGGGATGATTCGTTGTCTATTCAGGTACTCCACAGATGCAGGGTACCTCAAGTTGATTGTGGAGCTTTAATCCGCTGCTCCTGAGGCTGCTGGAAGAGATTTCCCTTTCTCTTCTTTGTTCGCACAGCTCCCGGGGTTCAGCTTTGGATTTGGCCTCGCCCCTGCGTGTAGGTCGCCTGAGGGCGTCTGTTCTTCGCTCAGACAGGACGGGGTTAAAGGAGCTGCTGATTAGGGGGATCTGGCTCACTCAGGCCAGTGGGAGGGAGGGGTACGGAATGCGGGACAAGCCTGCAGCCCCAGAGGCCAGCATGATGTTGCAACAGCCTGAGGCGCACTGTATGTTCTGCCAGGGAAGTTGTCCCTGGATCACAGCACCCTGGCAGTGGCGGGCTGCACAGGCTCCCTGGAGGGGAGGTGGGGAGAGTGACCCGTGCTTGCACACAGGCTTCTTGGTGGCTGCAGCAACAGCCTTAGCGTTTCATGCCAGTCTCTGGTGTCCGTGCTGATAGCTGTGGCTCCTGCTCGTCTCTGGAGCTCGTTTAGGTGGTGCTCTGAATCCCCTCTCCTCGTGTACCCCGTAACAATGGTCTATTGCCGCTTAGGGAGCACCAGACTTTTTCCCGGACTCCCTCCCGGCTAGCCGTGGCGCACTAGCCCCCTTCAGGCTGTGTTCTCGCAGCCAACCCCAGTCCTCTCCCTGGGATCCGACCTCCGAAGCCCGAGCCTCAGCTCCCAACCCTGCCCGCCCTGGCGGGTAAGCAGACAAGCCTCTCGGGCTGGTGAGTGCTGGTCGGCACGGATCCTCTGTGCGGGAATCTCTCTGCTTTGCCCTCTGCACCCCTGTTGCTGCGCTCTCCTCCGCGGCTCCGAAGCTTCCCCGCTCCGCCACCCCCAGTCTCCGCCCGTGAAGGGGCTTCTAGTGTGTGGAAACCTTTCCTCCTTCACAGCTCCCACCCCCTGGTGCAGATCCCGTCCCTATTCTTTTCTCTCTGCTTTTTCTTTTTTCTTTTGCCCTACCCAGGTACATGGGGAGTTTCTTACCTTTTGGGTGGTCTGAGGTCTTCTGCCAGCATTCAGTAGGTGTTCTGTAGGAGTTGTTCCTCATGTAGATGTATTTCTGATGTATTTGTGCGGAGGAAGGTGTTCTCCATGTCTTACTCCTCCGCCATCTTGAAGGTCTCCCTCTGCACCACAGTTTCTTTATCCGTTTTATTGGACACCATTTTTGGGTGTTATAATCAGGGCTGCTATGAACATTCTTGTACATATTATTTGTTGCACGTACATATACATTTCTGGTAGGTTTACACCTAGAAGTGAAATTTCTGTGTCATATATTCAGCTTTAGTAGATATTTCCAGTTTTCAGAGTAGCTTTATCAATATATGCTGTTAACAGAAAGTGTCTGAAAAGTCTGGTTGTTCCGCATCCTTATCAACACTTTGTCTTATTGTTGTTGTTGTTATTATTTTAGCCAGTCTTGAGATGTGTAGTGATATCTCATTCTGGTTTTTATTAGGATTTTCTTGATAACTAGTAGGATTGAGCGTCTTATCATGTTTATTGACCTTTTGGTTATCCACTTTATGTAATTGCCTGTTTCAGTCTCATCCCTTTTTCTGCTTTTGTTATTGATTTGTAGAAGAGGAATTCTTCATGCACGTTTGAGTACTTTTTAATATGTATAATTGTGTGTGTGTGTGTGTGTGTGTGTATATATGTACCTTTTCTCACTCTGTGGCTTAGTTTTCACTTTCTTGGGATATTTTGGTGAAAAGATGTTAAGACTGAATTTAGCAAAATTTTCCTATAGTTAACACTTTTCATGGTCTCTTAATCTTTGCCTGTTCCAAAGTCATGAAGATAGTCTATGTTTTCATTTAAGTGCTCTTTTGGTTTTTCTTTCATATTTAGGTCTACAAACCATCTACTTTCAATTTTTGTGTTTGATGTGAGGTATGGCTCAAGGTTTATTTTTTCCCCCATGTGAATATCCAGTTGACCTAGCACCATTAATGTGAAGGCCATTCTTTCCCATGTCATGGTAGTGTTGCCTTGTATTTTAGGTAATCCTATGTGTATAGAGCTGTTCTAGACTCTGTTCTCTTCCATTGGCCTCTTTGTAAGTCTTTGCATCAGCATTGCACTTTTTTTTAACCCGTTCAGCTTTCTAATAGATTCTGATATATGAGGATGTAAGTTGTTCAAATCTGTGCTACTTTTAACGATCACCATGGCTGCCTTTGGCCCTTTGAATTTCCATGTAATTTTAAAAAAAATTTCCCTTCTAGCATCCACAAAAAAAAAAAACTTACTGAGGTTTCAGTTTGGATTGTGCTAAATCTATAAATCAATTTGGGGGACAATTGATATCTTTATGATAATGAGTATTCCAAACTATGAATGGTTTATCCTTTTACTTAATTAGGTTTTTCTTATTTTCTCTCAGTAACATTTTATTCTTTTCATTGTGTAAGTATTGCATATCTTCTATTAGATATTGTCCTAGTTATTTGATGTTTTTTGATGCTGTTATAAATTCTATCTTTAAATAAAATTTTGTGTGTTTCTGGAATATAGAAACATAATTTTTATAATGACTTTATATCCATCTTCCTTGCTAAATTCAGTTATTAATTCTCATAGTTTGTCCATGGAGTCCTTTGAGTTTCTGGATGGTTTTTAATTACAAATTTAATTTTCTTAATAAGTGTAGTACAATTTGTATTTTCACCTTCTTCTTGCATCATTTTTAGTAAGCTGTGTTTTTCAAGGAACTTGTTTATTTCTTATAAATTTTAAAATTTATTGGCATAAAGTTGTATAAAGTTTTTAAAGGATCTGTAATGATATTCCCTTTTTCATTTCTTATATGTGTAATTTGTACTTGTCTCTCTCTGATCCTTGTAGAAGTCTTCCAATATTACATCATCTTTCCACAGATTTAATTTTTAGCTGTGTTGATTTTTTAAATTTATATTTGTTTCTATTTTATTTCCACTTTTCTCTTTATTATTTCATCTAGTTTAATGACTTCTATTTTTTTCCTTTTCTAACTTTTTGAGATGAATATTAGGAAGCTGATATTCACCCTTTCTTCTTTTCCTAATTTAGGCATGCAAGGCTATAAATTTTCCCTCTTAGCACAGCCTTATGTCCATCACAGAAGTTCTAATGTGCTATTATTCAGTTAAAATATTTTCTGATTTCCACTGTGATGTCTTCTTTAACACATGGTTTATGAGTGTATTCCTTTATTTACATGTTTGAAGATTTTCTAATTGTTTTTGCTTTTGCTTTCTTGCTCAATTCCATTAGAGTGGAAAAGCACTGAATTCAATTTTCTTAAATTTGTTTAGACTTGTTTTATGGCCCAGCATAAAATGTTATGGTCCAACAATAGACAAATGTTCCATGATCACTTGGAAAAGAATGTGAATTCTGTCGTTGTTGGATACAGAGCTGTTTGTTACCAGTCATGTTTGTTGACTGTCTTGTTCGTATCATCTAAAAATGTACTGTTTTTCTAAATCTGTTTGTTCTTTAGTTAGTGTTGGTTGTTTAAAACTACCCACCATGATTAAAGGTATTTTTTCTCATTTTAGTTCAGTCAATTTTTGCTTTATATATTGTAAAGCTATACAATTAGTTGCATGTGAATTTAAAATTGCTATATCTACTTAGTGGATTGAGTTTTAAAATTCTTATAAATGTTTTCTTTATTTTAATAATGTTCCTTGCTTTAAAGTCTAGCCTATCTGATATTAGTATAGCTACATCTGCTTTATTTTCTTTAGTGTTTGCTTAGTGCACCGTTTTCCAAACTTTCATTTTTAATCTTTCCACATCTTGGTATTTAAGATCTGTCTCATAAGCAGTATATTACTTTTTTTTTATTTTGGTACATGACGATCTTTATTTTTTAATTCAAATATATATTTAATTTTCACTTAATGTAATTAGTTTCCTAGAGCTGCCATAACATAGTATCACCATCTGGGTATCTACAAACAGAAGTTTATTCTTCCTCAATCTGTAGACTGATGTCTGAAATCCAGGTGTCAGTAGGATTGGTTCCTTCTGGAGGTTCTGAGGGAAAATCTGTTTTATTCCTCTCTTCCAGCTTCTGATGTTTCAGGCAATTCCTAGCATTCTTTTGCATGTAGACACATCATTCCAATCTCTGCTTCTGTCTTTACATGATGTTCTCCCTGTCTGTCTGTGTCCATATTTCCCTCTTCTTATAAGGGCACCAGTCAATGAATTAGGGTGCACCCTAATTCAGTATGACCTCATCTTAACTTGATTACATTTGCAGTGATGTTACAGACGGTCCCCAACTTAACCATGGTTTGACTTAAGATTTTTGATTTTACAATGGTGTGAAAGTGATATGCATTCAGTAGAAACTGTATTTTGAATTTTGAATTTTGCTCTTTTTGCAGCCTAGTGATATGCATACATTACTCTCTTGTGAAGCTGGGCAACTCCCAGTCAGCCACACCATCACAATGAGTAAACAACGGATGACATCTACAACCATCCTGTAACCATACAACCATCGTGTTTTTCACTTTCAGCACAGTATTCAATAAATTACATAAGATATTTAACACTTTATTATAAAATAGGCTCTGTGTTAGATGATTTTGCCCAACTGTAGGCTAATGTACAGTAGGCTAGGCTAAGCTATAATGTTCAGTAGGTTAGGTGTTATTAAATGCATTTTTTTTAATTGAAGCATAGTTGGCTTACAATATTGTGTTGGTTTCCTTTTTGACTTAATGATATTTTCAACTTAGGATGGGTTTATCAGGACATAACCTCATTGTAAGTAGCGGAAGATCTATACTTCCAAGTAAGGCTATGCTCATAGGTACCAAGGCTTAGGACTTAAATACATCTTTTGGGGGGACACAATTCAGCCACAGCAGTAGTAATGATATATCTGGGATTATATCTACCATCTTACTCTTTTCCTATTTGTCTTGTCCCAATTTGTCTTCCTCTTTCTCCATTTTCTTGCTTTCTTTTGAATGGCTCAAGTATTTATTATTCCATTTCCACCTTTGATTAGCTGTTTACGTAAATATTCTTTTATATTTTTAGTGTTTACCCCAAAATTATACAAATTATTCATACCTTGCTTATTATAGTTTAATATACTTTTTGACACTTCCTAGGGAAATACTAGAATATTAGACCAATTAATCCCATTTACCGTTCCCTACCAACATTTGAATTGTTACTGTGATGTGTTTTAATCTTATAAATATTTTTCAATTCCCCCAAATGGTAAAGATTCATTTTCATTTTTCTATTTTTCCTGCTGCTCTTCATTCCTTTCTATGCAAGTTTTCATGAGATATCACTTTTGTTTTGAAGAACTACCTTTAGTATAACTTTTCCTGTGGGTCCTCTAACAAAGGTTTTGATTATTGGTCTATTTTCATTCTGCTTATATGAAAATATGTTTATTTTGCCTTATTTTTTTTGTTTGTTTTTTTGCTGTACGCGGGCCTCTCACTGCTGTGGCCTCTCCCGGCGCGGAGCAACAGGCTCCGGACACGCAGGCCCAGCGGCCATGGCCCACGGGCACAGCCGCTCCACGGCATGTGGGATCCTCCCGGACCAGGGCACGAACCCGCGTCCCGTGCATCGGCAGGCGGACTTCCAACCACTGCGCCACCAGGGAAGCCCCTTGCCTTATTTTTGAAGGTTATTTTAGTGGACTATTTTCTTTGAGCACTTTAAAAATATGATTCCACTGCCTTATGCTTTTCATCATTTCTATTGAGAAGTCAAATTGCCAGTCATATTGTTGTTTCCTTGAAAATAACGTTTTTTTTCCCTCTGTGATTGATTCTACAGTTTTCCCATTGTCTTTGGATTAATTAAATTAAGATATTAAAGCGCTTATAATGGTGCCTAGGATATAGTAAGTATTACTTTTGTTGTTAATGAGATATGTTAAATAAGAAAAAATAAAAGAGGATCTTAAAGAAAAATCTTTTATTGCAGTAAATATAGTATATGCTGTTTCATACCAAAGAGGCAAAATAGAGATATTTATTAGTATTTGTATTTAAAGTATATTTAAAAGAATAGTTCAATTGGCAAAATTTTATTATACAGTCTTAAATATTAAAAATGACAGAAGAAAATATCTTAAAATATTTTGTAGTGTCTTTTAATCTGTTTTGTGTGTATGTGTGTGTGTGTGTGTGTGTGAATTTCCATCATACAGAAAAACACTGGCATTCATTCTTCTCTTTGGTAATGTATGTTCATTTGTATAAAACTGTAAATTTCAACAAATAATATTTGTTGCTCAGTCTCTCACAGAAGATCTTTTTCCTTACATGTAGAAATGTAAGCAAGTAAGTGTATTTGTCAAGCTGTTTTGCTATGTCACACAGTCAAAAATTTGGAAAACAGAATTCTCTAAAAAAGAAATTTCTATTTGACAACTGTTAGCTCCTATGGAGTCTTATGAGAACATGATCTTTCAAGTCAAGGGTCTATATTCCTTTCAGCTTACTGCAACATTGCTTGATTTAAACTTCATCATGATTGCAATATTGGTCACTGCCAGAAAGTAGGAAATTCAAGGGAAAAAATAATCTATTTATTGTGTAAAAGGCGTTGACCTAAGATTGTAACACAAACATGAACTATACAGGGATAAGTAAAAGCAAATGCCACCTGGGCAGTCAGAGTGATTCCACAACTGTGTGGCCTTACCCCAATTAAAAAAGGATTGGAAAAATTAGAACTGTCCCATCCAAAGTCAGTAACCTTGTGAGATCAGCAAGCCACAATTGCCTTTTCCACATTGGAAATTGGAATAATGATTTGCTCAGTCTTTCTGTCCTCCTCCCTTAGAATAATTCTTCCTACAGTTCTGTAATAAAAAGTGTTCGTTAATTATATACAAAATAATCCTAATGATGTAATACTTAATCATTCCATGTAGTTTACTAATTTTGCCAGCTTCTTAAAGATAAGACTATTTAATTTTACCCTTGATGATAATTCATTGATAATGGTTTTGTCATATTAAAGTACTAATGTGCATTCAGATTGATATAATTACTAACAGAGTTTAGTCATTCAGTTAGCATTTTAAGTGCTTGGTAGGTAGATCTCATCAGAATTGCTGGTATATCCTCAGTAATGTTATTATTAAACCAAACAAGTCTTAGTATTTCTAACACCTTCAAATTCAAATGGTGCCCAATATCTGGAAGGAGGAGGGGAAATAACTGTGTTCTTTCAGTGAAAGATTTAGCAATTACATATATTTTTTCAACATGGCCTTTTCTCTGTAATATATTTCCACTATGGCATTTGCTTAATTTTTCATGCTCATGATAATAAATGTTAGTAAAATGTTAACTCATATAATTTAATTAATTAGTACAAATCAAAAGCATAATAGTCTGGATAGCTGTATACTATATTTTGAGAAACTCAAAACAATTCACTAATCTTAATTCATTATTTGCATGGTAATACCTCGAGATCTAGGTTAAGTCTCATGGGTAGCATCTCCATTTTATATTGTTACAGAAGCAAAAAAATCAAGGGCACTTCCCAAGGCTGATAATATAAGCAACTATATTAACCTTTTTCACTGTTTTGGTTTTTTGCTTTGTTTTGTTTTGTTGCTTATTTAAGAAATTATTTTTCCAGTAGTAAAAATTAATTTTGTTGAATGTTATATTTTCTACTTCCTAGTCCTCTGCATGGGTTTTTCGGAAGTCTTGCTCTTTCAGTTACAACAACCTGAATGTTCTGATTTTCATCTAGTCAGTAGCCAGTTTTAAAATGCAGGTTATTTATTCCTCTCTGGCCTCTTCAGTCTTTCTTAGATTTTTTCCCCTATTTTCTTTTCTCTCTTTTTTTTGTTTGTTTCTTTTGGAAGGCCTCGCACCTCTCTGCCTTTCATTCAGCCTAGGTAAATTCACTTTATAATCTCTCCCCTGTATTTTAATAATGCACATTGGCTTTTAAAATTGTTAAACTCAGTTAATCCTGAGTGTATACGTTAGCAGGCTTAGGTGGCTCCAGTCCAAGTCTGAGGTACCTCTCTTATTAATAAAAAGAATTAATACTTTACATGGCGAGAAACACTTTATGCATATATAATAATTCTTAACTAACATGGAAAGGCTTTAGTTACTTTCCTTCTTGGACTATTTCATAGGTTAATATTGTTACACTGATAGGACTGAGAAAAATGAAATCTAAGTAGCAGATAAAACATTTATAAGTTTTTGAAATAGAAGAACATATGTAGTTTATTGTTTATTGTATTAGGTTCTATCATCCAAGCTAATTATGATCACGTAGAGAAAAGACATTACATTTTTAATACAAGCAGATCAACAGAAAATGAGTATTTCGTACTGTAGTATATAGAGCAGTGTACCATAAATGTGCACCCAAACCACCTGATTCAGGATCTGCCGGAGTACTTCTTGAAATGTAGATTCTAGGGCCCACTGTAGACTTAGTGCAGTAAAATGTCTGGGTAGAGACCCTAAGAATTAGGTGATTCTTACGTACACAAGCATGCTATAGAACAGTCGTGTTTCTTTTGTTTTCTTAAGGTTAGCTAGAATGACAGATGGTTTTATTTAAAGACCTATAAACTATACTAAAGGAGTATCCAGCTTACATAAATATCAAAGTAGTTTATATCATGTCAGGAGTATGAAGGCGAGGCCTTTTGAAGAATGATCTCATAGGCCTTCTTTGGCAAAAATCTGGCAAATGTCCTCTATACTCTAGCTGGGCTTACATTAACCTGACATTCTACCCCCTAGGAAGTAAATTTTGTGGCTTGATTTAAAGTATTTTTGTTATCAAGTCACTTTTTTGGGGAGGAGAGACGTCAGTCTTTGTGGGGGGCCTTTTGCCACTCTTACATAAATTATTTTTCATCAATTTAGATTTCTGTATTACATCCTTCATGATGTTTTCCAAAGTTTCATATTGCCATACTCATGTGTCAAACAGGTATTGGTATATGAGAGACTCAATTTATATTTAAATCTTTTTGGTCTTTTTTTGTAATTTTTTCTCAGTCTGTAGTATATATGCAGTGAAGTTCACAAGTCTTAAGTTTTCAGCTCAGTGAATTTTTACAAACGTAATCATCATGCATATCAAGTTATAGAATAATTCCAGCATCCCCAAAGCTTACCTTGTACCATCTCCTAGTCAGTAAGCCACCAAAGGTAATCACCATTCTGAATTCCATCAACATAGTATAGTTTTGGCCTTTCATGAAATTAATATATATAATATAAATTGAATCCTACAGCATTTGTTCTTTCTTATCTCGTTTCTTTAACTTAACATTATATCTGTGAGGTTAGTCCATGTTGCTGTGTGCAGTAGCAGTTTGTTCTTTTTTTTCCATTTATAAAGCAGTTTTATTCAGATATAATTGATAAGTTGCTGAACACATTTTACATTTAAAGTGTTCAATTTTATAAATTTAGACGTATGAATACACTCATGAAACCACCACTACAATCAAGATAGTGAACATACCCATCACCTGCAAAAGTTCCTTCTTACCCCTTTGTTTGTTCATTTGTTTGTTTGTTTTGAAATCTAGTTGATTTACGATGTTGTGTTAGTTTCAGAATAATAAAGCAACAATAGTTTTACAATGTTGTGTTAGTTATACAGCAAAGTGATTCCATTTTTTATATATAAGTAAATGTTCTCTCTCTCGCGCGCGCGCTCTCTCTCTCTCTCTCTCTCTCTCTCTCTCTCTATATATATATATATATATATATTCTTTTCCATTATTGTTTATTACAAGATATTGAATTTAGTTCCCTGTGCTATACAGGAGGACCTTGCTGTTTATCTGTTTCATATATATCGTAGTTTGTAACTATCTGTTAATCCCAAACTCCTAATTTATCCTTCCCCACCTTTCCCCTTTGGTAAGCATAAATTTGTTTCCTATGTCTGTGAGTCTGTTTCTGTTTTGTAAATAAGTTCATTTGTATCATATTTTAGATTCTACATATAAATGATATCATATGATATTTGTCTTTCTCTGACTTATTGCACTTAGTATGATAATCTCTAGATCCATCTGTGTTGCTACAAATGGCATTATTTCATTCTTTTTTATGGCTGAGTAATATTCCATTGTATATATGTACCACGTCTTCTTTATTCATCTGTCAGTGGGTGTTTAGGTTGCTTCCATGTCATGGCTACTGTAAATAGTGCTGCTATGAACATTGGCGTGCATATATCTTTTTGAATTATAGTTTTCTCCAGATATATGCCCAGAAGTCAGATTGCTAGATCATATGGCAACTCTATTTTCAGTTTTTTAAGGAACCTTCATTCTGTTTTCCATAGTGGTTGTACCAATTTACATTCCCCCAACAGTGTAGGAGGGTTCCCTTTTCAGTTCATTCTTTTTAATTGCTTTATACTATTCCCTTGTACAATTTAGCATGATTTATTCATCCTATCTATTTTTTCAGTTTTAGCTATTATAAATAACTATGAATAATCTTGTTTGTGTATTGTGGTGGGTGTACATATGTGCTCATTTCTGCTTAGTGTTTGCATAGTAGAATTGCTGTCATAGGATATGCATATATTCAACTCTTAGATAATGCTAAGTGGTTTACAAGGTAGTATACCAACATATATTCCCAGTTCCAGTTGATCCATATCTTACCCAATGCTTGATATTGTCAAGTTTTATTTTCCAGTTGTAGTGACTGTAGTAGGTATGTTTTACCTGACTTTAATTTGTTTTTCCTGATGTCTAACAATGTTGAGAACATTTGTATGTATCTGTAGGCTATTAGATTGTTATACTTGTGAAGTGTACATTTAAGGACACATTTTAAAATTGGATGCTGTCTTGTTCTTATAGTTTTGTAGGTGTACTTTTATATTCCGGATATGAATACTTTGTTAGATATGTTTTGCAAATATTTTCTCCAACTCTGTGGCTCAATGTCTTTAAGTATTAATGTTTATAGTTTCAGTGTAGAGGTCTACCACATCTTTGTTAGATTTTTTTCCTAAGAATTTGAGTTTTTATACTCTTTTAAATGGGATTTTTTTCCTAACTGCTGATAAATTTCATTTGTTTTTGTTTGCTGTTAATATATAAAATTCAAGTAATATTTTTCTGTTTCGGCTTTGTATTCAGTGACTTGCTTAATTCATTTATAAATTCTGTAGATTCTTTTGGATTTCTATAAAAACAATCATGTCATATAGAAATAATGACATGTTTATTTCCCCCTTATAATTCTTTTTTATTTTATTTTCTTGCTTTATTGAATTTTTTTGCCACTCTGTGCATGTCTGCAGATGACTGAGAAAGCACTGTGAGTATTGACTTGGGGGTTACAAATAAATTTTAGTGAGTAAGCAAATTCACAAATACAAAATCAACAATATTGGGAATTGACTGTATTTTATATGTATATATATGTAAATAAATGTATACATATACATGAACTATAATATTCCATACAGTGTTATAGTGTGTGCCTTTGTATGTATTTATGATGAGATACAATTTATTTAATTATACACCTACTCTCAGATGTATGACTTGTCTCCAGTTTTTCTTTGATATTATCACTTCTAGTACCACTAGCAACTTCAGCAACAATTAGTTGTTAATGCTTTGCTTTTCCATTCTTCCACTTTTTGTGCATTGATACATTATGATCCATTTAAATCCTCATTTTCTCTAAACTCAAACCACTTACCTGCTTATTTGTTGACTCATTTATTTGTTTAATGAACATTTATTGATCTCTTAATGTGTTTCAGGCTTATTGGACTACTTTTTAGCACATTTCCCCATTTAAAAAAAATGGATGCAATCGTTATTAGATTTTTTTTTACTCACAAAAATATTCTGCATTCAAGAACATTTATTTATGTCCCTCTGTCTACTTTATGATGGAATCAATATAATGAAGCATTCCAAAGCAAATTGGATAAAGGTGCACTAACTCATATATCATATGCTTCTTATATGAGTACAACAGTTATTATTAACAAACACTATGTAGTATATACCTAGCTTTCAGCCTTGTTGTTATATAAAGTTATGTGCTATGGTGAGTTTTATTACCTGTGACCAGTCTTTGCTTTACCAAGAACTTATTCTGACTTTAATCAAACAAGAGGAAAAGTATAGCACATGAATTTACCCTTGAAAAATTTTTTTTCTTTTTTGAATTTTTGGCTTGACAAATGTTAGTGGAAAGTTATCTGGGACTGCTAAATATATTGATTAGAGTCAGAGGGGATGATCCTCCAACAGGGAAGGCTTTGATCGATTCCTTTAAGGATTTTTTTAGATATTCTTTTATTCAGGTAGACAACATTCTAGGCTGATGAAATACGAAAAATGGCAAAAATGAGTAGACTGTGTAATGACCAATAATTAGGTTAACTCTTCTGGAGAAAAAAATAAAACTAGGATACAAAAAGAGATGTGTACTTTAGGTAGTGAAATGTCTGGCCAATTATAAAAGGTTTAGATTTAATGAGGAAAGGAAATTTGTACTACCAAATGCTCTTGGAGTAACATTTAAAGTAGATAATTTAAGTGACTGAACATAGGATGGGTGTGGACAGAAAACAGCAAAAGAGAAGACACAGTCCAATATATAGAACATGGAATATGACATTGGATGCAAGAGTGCAGATAGAAATGGCAAATCTAAGAATATTGTGTAGCAAGTATTATCAGAATTTGGCGATGACTTGATGGGGCAGGCAAAGTAAAAATTGACTTCAGGGTTTTGATTGCCTGGAAAGGAAGTACAAGAAGATTGTTGAAGGATGTACTATGTTGAGATAAGTTAATGTTTTGAGAATAATAATAATGAGAAGCCATTGGACCAGCAATGTAGAAATGTCATATAACTCAGGATATGTAGCTCAAGGGTTTAAAATGTATTAAAATTCTATGACTGAATGATTTATCCAAGGGAACATGTATAAAAAGAAAAGAGCCTTGCTTGGGTGATTCTCAGCCAATTGGAGACAAGGACAGGATCCAGCAAAGGACCACCTAAAGAGACATATGGAAAACTAAGAGTAGAGAGGAATGAAATGTCGAGTTGGAAGACTGCATCAGTGAAGACAATGTGGGACGATTCACTCAACTGGAGAAAGCAAAATGGGCTAGAACTGGAGACAGTGGTTACAGACAAAGGAAAAGAAATCCTGATTTGACTCAGGTCAGCTTCTATAAAGAAGCAGCTGTAGTGACTGTAACCTGGAGTGGAAAGGGGTAAGGAGGGCTCTCTACAGGTTAGGGAGTGAACTTTATTATTACATTGCAAACCACACAAAGAGAAAGTGTACTTCCAGGAATGTTTTGTGTAAACAAATGCCTGGACTAGGTCAAGGCGTTTATAAAATATTACTTAAGAACACCTGTCACATAATAGGTACTCACTAGATGTTTGTTAAATGAATGAGTCCTCTCTCATCCCTGTCTTGAACACGTCCTCTGGCTTTTGGTGCATTTTCTGAATACTAAAAATGTAATAATAGTGATACTAGTGAAACAGTTATAGTAAGTCCCCTACATACAAACGAGTTCCATTCCAAGAGTGTGTTCATAAGTCCAATTTGTTCATAAGTCCAACAGAGTTGGCCTAGGTACCCAACTAACACAATCAGCTATGTAGTACTGTACCTAATAGGTTTATAATACTTTTCACACAAACAATACATTAAAAAAAAACACAAAAAATAAAACATTTTTAATCTTACAATACAGTACCTTGAAAAGTACAGTAGTACAGTACAACAGCTGGCATACAGGGGCACGTTCACATCTTTGAAAGTTCACAACTTGAAGGTTCGTATGTAGGGAACTTACTGTATATGGAAATGTAAGCTAGAGGCCATATTGGAAGCAGTTTCTGAGGGATACGGGAGAGAAAAATAGAGGTATTCGTCAGACTCCACAAAAGTACAGAATCACAGAAGCAAAATTCTAGAGGTAGGAGGGATCTTGCAGGTCACTGAATAGCTCAACCCTCTTATTACATGGCTGTGGATTTGAGGCCCAGTTTTGCTAAATAACTTACTATATATGTGTCAGGGTTCAGTTCCAGGAAATTGAAACCACACCAGCTATTTTAAGCATGAAAGGATTTAGTATAAAGAATTAATTGCACATTTAAATTGTTGGAAGGATTGGAGTGGCCCTTAGGCTTGGGCTCCAGTACTAGTTCCCAGAACGATGCAGCTGATTGGCCCACCCGGGCAGCTGCTATTGCTGTGAGGGGGAAGAGGGGCAAGCTGCCGCTGCTGGACCTGTTGACTCCAAGAACTTGCCACCGAAGATGCTCTCTGAGGATAACAAACTGGCACTACTGCTACCGCACTTTCCTCTCAGCATCAACGCAGCTGGCAACCAGACCTAGGATGTTAATATAAAAAACCTTGGTCCCCACAGTGCATCTCCAACCACATTTGCCACTTCTGAGTTCAAATCTCACCTGAGTGCTTCTAATTGGCTTAACCCCATGCTCACCTGGGAGCCTAGCTGCAAGCACATTGGGGCTCACAGTTTCAGCTTCTGCAGCATTACAGGACACAAGGAAGTTGGAATGGATGTCGACCGACAAATCACCGGATTCACACACCTGCATCCACAACTAGGAAAGCACATCACTGCAACAAGAACATGAGAGGCCTGTTCTTGCAGTCTCACTGTTATCATTGAACCTAAGTGCACACATAACAAGAGAATTATGTAGATTCAGCTCTCCTTCTAAAAATCACACTCTATACTGAGAGACCTCTAAGTAGGGCAACCACTTAATTTGTTCAAACTGGACCACATTTGAAAGTGGAGAGAAAACATTACTAGTATTTATGCCAGGATAACAGGCATGATACAGAGATCATACAGGCCCACAGAAAACTGGCTCCAAGCCTGTCTGTAAAATATGTAAGATTCTTCATGATCTTGCTTCAGTCTCCCTTAGTGACCACATCTGTCAGCACAAATCTTCACTTTTTGCTCCATCCTCTTTAAAGTCTGTTCTCCCAGGATATCAGTGCTGTTCAGGTCTTCTGCACACACTATGTCCTTGCCTAGAACGGCCCTCTCTATTTCTCCACATGTCTAACTTCTGAGTGTCTTTCAAAATCCAGTGCAGCTGTCACCTCCTCTGTTGAAATGCTCCCAGACTCTTCCAGGTAGGAAGCTGGTTCTTCTTCAGTTACATACTTACCTTGTATGAAAATATCTGTTTATATTTCTTTCCTATTAAGCTGTAACCACCTCAGTGATAGGAACTGTGCTTTATTCCTAGAAACCAGATCGAATTCTATGCGGAAAAAGTGCTCAAGAAATGTTTGGAAATAGATGGATGGAAGGAATTAAGGAAGAGATGGAAAGAAATAAAGCAACAAGGGAATGAAGGGAGCAAGGAACTGAAAGAAAGAGGGGGGGAAGGAAGAGAGGGGGAAGCATGAGGAAAGGAGGTCATTAGCCTTTTCTAGTAACTCTAACATTTTCATTTGTGAGAATTCTCCTTATATTACCAATCTATTAGATCTTTAAAAGTACTGAATAAGTCAAGATGAAATCCATACACACTCACTTAGAAATAGAATTGCTACCTGTAGTCTGGATTTCCCATCTGATGTTTGAAGAAATTCAGCATTTATTGACCTTGATGACACTTCAGTGGTTAATGGTTTCACTCCATCTATGTTAATCTATCAAATATGTCATTCCTCACTTTGAGTTGAACATATAAATGTTTAGATTTCTTGCACTCAAATTGCAAAAAGATCTTTAAAATCTAGAAAGATTAATTTAGATACGATCAGACCTAGCACACCAATGAATCATCCTTGTTTCCCTTTTTTTTCACTTATCACAAGATGATTCCTTTTTTGAGTAAGTGGTTTCATCCTGCTTGTTGTGGCCCTTGTTGTTGATTGTAAGGGATGGCCCACAGTGAACCTGATTTACAGAATTTATTTCTTGCCTTCACTTCCGTAACATGACTTCTTAAAGTTCACCCCCAATTTTCTATCATCTCAATGTGTTTTTTTTTAAACCTAGTTTGTAAATCTCTGAAAAACTCAGTGCAAAGCATTTTCTTTTTCATTCTTTTTTTTAATATAAATTTATTTATTTATTACTTATTTCTTGGCTGCATTGGCTCTTTGTTGCTGCGTGTGGCTTTCTCTAGTTGTGGATCTTCATTGCGGTGTGCGGGCTTCTCATTGCAGTGGCTTTTCTTGTTGCAGAGCACAGGCTCTAGGCAGTAGTTGTGGCTTATGGGCTCTAGAGTGCAGGCTCAGTAGTAGTGGCGCACGGGCTTAGTTGCTCCATGGCATGTGGGATCTTCCTGGACCAGGGCTCAAACCCGGGCCCCCTGCACTGACAGGCGGATTCTTAACCACTGTACCACCAGGGAAGCCTGCAAAACATTTTCAATGACTATGTCAAACATCATGTTCTTTGGACTGTAAGGCGATACCTGTGTTTGCTAAGGTTTTAATTTTTTGAACTTGCTCCATGTTTGTGTTAAGTAATAAGCAGATTTGCGGGGGGGGTGCTACCCTTGGAAGACAGTTTCTTTCTGTAAACTTAGTTACAGTGAATGCCTCTTGGCTCAGCCAGCTGGTAATGAACAAAGAAACTCATATCGTTTTATGTGAAAGGTGAATAGAATTTTTTTTGAGATTTACTGAATACTGCTCAGCTTTCTCTCCCTTCATCTGATACTGTGTGCTGCAAGGACATATTCCAGGAGATTTAATATCTCATAAAAGTGATTTTTGTATTAAAAGAGTGTTATCAGGGTGTTTACACTGAACATTTCACTACTACCCAACTTCCGTAAGTCCAATTAAATGTGTATAGAAAGTCAACTAAGGAAAGCTTAATGGCTATAGAAAATTCTAAGTCATGTTACAGAGTAACACGCCTATAAATCCAAGTTTCTAAACCCCACCATATGTTCTTAGCAAAACCAAATTAAGTGAACTACTCTTGGCCAAGGTGGAATAACAGAGACTGGATTTACCCTCCTGCTTTAAACATCCAGAAACGAACAAAATATATGAAACAATAGTTTGCAAGACACTGGCTATCTGGCAGTGAAGGACAGTGATCCCCAAGAGATGAGAAACAAATGCAGTGAGACTCAACATTACCCCCGTTTACTGCCTGGAGGATTTCTAGTCTGAATCTCAGGGAAGGAGAACCCCGGCTGAGCCGGACAGAGTTGAGAAGCCAGAGCTGAGAGTCTGGGGAGTTGAAGGTGGACAGAGTTCACAGACTGAGTCTGGAGGAAGAGAGAGCTACACAGAGGTAAAACTCTGAAGATCTGAAGAGGTTCCCCTCTAGTGTTTAGTCGAGTCGTGATCAGCACATACAGGTGAAGAAACTGCAAAGCTTGGGAAAAAACCACGCAAGAGGATTAGGGGAACAGTGCCCACACTTCCATAGGGCTGGGCTTAGTGCTTGTTCCCATGAGGCAGACTGGAGTATCTCATGGTTCACCCAGCACTGGATGGAGCATATGCAGAGGGGTCTTGCCTCAGTAGTGGTGAGTAGCTCTAGATGGGCACTGCTCTGATCCTGCTTAATACATCTTAAAAACAAGACCTGAAAGGACCAAACTGTTTTTAAGTAATTTAGCCACATCCAAGAACAAAGCTCATGAAATTTATAGGAATACAAAGATATTCAGCAGCCAAGAAGGTAAAATTCACTATGTCAGACATCTGATCAAAATTACCAAGTATGCAAAGATACAGG
Organism: Tursiops truncatus; assembly: GCF_011762595.2. Lineage (NCBI taxonomy): Eukaryota > Metazoa > Chordata > Mammalia > Artiodactyla > Delphinidae > Tursiops > Tursiops truncatus. The sequence continues at coordinate 88,435,115 of NC_047038.1, read as the reverse complement.
AAATCGCAGCCCAGAAGGGTGAGAAAAATCAGTCAGTCAAGACTGACAGAAATGTTAGAATTCAAAGCATTAAATAGCTATTAAAACTATATTCCATAAGTTAAAAAAATAGAAGATAGAAGAATACCCCCAATTTTTTTCTTCCACATGATCAATACTAGCTGGAAGGATGTATTATGGGCATATATTTTTAAAAATGTAAATATAACAGAGTTTCTTTTCTTTAGCAAATTTTATTCCTTACACTAAGAATAGTTTTATTTTTAGCAAATAAGTGACTTTAGTGGAAATGCACTCTAGGAATGGCTCAACAATCTTATTCGAATGCCAAAAATGGTATGTTATTAAATTTAACTTGGATAATGTCTTTTGTGGGTTAGGAATTGTACTATTCCATTCATTGTATTTGGTAACAAATATGGTTCTATTGTAAATTTGTCTTAAATGTGCAGTAATTATTATGGCTCAAATATACTGACTACATAAGATATAATTATGAAAAGTGACCTTCCATCTAAACATAGGCCAAAACTATTTGATCAGTATTATTCAAATGAACATAGCACTTTAGATAAAAACATGTTGAAAGACTATTTCTTCAATATTTAATGTTCTGATAATACACATTTTTAACTTTATATCCTTATAACTAAATTTTAAAAGAAAATTTATTGGAGGTAGCCTAGTAAAATTTTGCTGCATTACAACAAAAAGGCATAAAGTGTATTTTTAGTCACTTAGTATAAAATTCTGGTCTGTGTTATGGATGTGTAAATAGCTAAATAATCTAAATGTCACCTTTACTCAACCTTTTATAGGTTGTCTATAAAATCTGGAAACATAGATAATATTTTATCTTTCAGAGCAGAGACTGAAGATGTCCTTGACAATGTTCTGTATATTTGTTTGTACCTCCAGACTTTATGGACACTCGGTTCCTCTTTAAAGGTGAATGAGAAGATTTTTTTCTTATTGTGATAAATTACTAGACTTCTACATTGTCATGAAATATTTTATATCATAATGTAGGATCTCTTATAGTGTAGTACCTTTTTCCATGTACAAATATATTTAAATTGTGAATTGTACCCTTGATCAAGGATTTAGCAGCAGATTAATTATACATATGATCCATCATGTATGATCAAAACAACCATAACAACAATAAGCAACTTTAATAATCTAAAATAGTGAAATGATGGCCCAATTATTAATTATGGAAATTTAGCCAGGAAGAAGATCCTCTAGGACTGCCTATTTATTTTATAGATAAGGAAACTGATGTGCAGATAAGTTTGACATCTTTCTCAAAATCATACAGATGGATCATAGCAAAGCTGGGCCTAGATCTCTATTTTCTTTGTATTGTTTCGTTGCCTTATAACAAACACCAAGAACTTAGTGGCTTAAAACAGCCCTCATTTATTAGCTCGAAGTTCTTATAGATCAGAAACCAAGGTCACTGGACTGGGTTCAAAGCTTAGGGTATCACAAGGCCAAAATCAAGGTTCTAGACAGTTTGAACTCTGCTCTGGAGGCTCTGGGAAAGAAGGAATCCACTTCCAGGCTCATTCAGGTTGTTGGCAGAGTTTAGGTCCTTGTTGTTGTGGGACTGAGGTCCCCATCTCCCTGCTGACTAGGGTTCAATGTCAGCAACTGAAGACCTCTCTCTGGTCCTTGCACAGGCTGCGTCTGTCTTCAAAACCAGCAACGGCAAGTCATGTCATTCTCATGGTTCACACTCTAGAACTTCTCTCCTCCCGCTTTCTCTCAGCAAAAGCTCTCTGCTTTTAATGGCTCAGGAGGTCAGATCAGGGCCAACTGAATAACACCTTTGTCTCACAGTCAGCTGTGCATATAATGTAATCATATCTCATCAAATTCACAAGTTCTGGGGATCTTTGTGGGGCCATTTTAGAAAGTCTGCCTACCACACTCTGACTCTATTCTGACTTTCTTTGTGTTATACTCTACAACCTCATTCTGAAAGATCTACAATATACATATAAATTAAAGATTTACATATATGTATAAAAGTTTGCATGTATCTCACACAAATATAACTCTGATATTCATGTGGCCCCTTCCATTACTTTACAATATCTCTGTCCATTTTCTGCCTTCTTTTGAACATCTTCACTAAAAATTGTGCACACTTCACCTTGTCACTCTTATTCCCCTCATCCTGTTTTATTCTTCTTACACTGCTTCATCATTCTTATCACTGGAACATAAGTTCTATATGGGCAAGCTCCACATTTGATTTGTCCACTGCTGTACTCCCAAGTGCTTAGAACAGTGCCAGGTCAAGCAGCCCTGTTCTTTAATTATTTATCAGAAATAATAAATACTTAATGTTAATATTCATAGTTTGGCTCTAAGGACTTGTTTAAAGTTTTATTAAATCATTCCATATACCCTTGGAGAAAAATTTAGTATGCTGAAGTAGAGTTTCTGGGGAAATTTGGGTAAAGAAATCCCTTTACCCTTAATAAAGTAGCATATAGGAGGCAACTGATAGAAGTAACTTGAGCTTTGAAACTGGCAGCTATGAAATGGAATTCTATGTGTACTTTATGCAGTTGATTTTACTTAGAAAACTTTAACTTCTAGCAGTGTCAGATTAGTAGAATGTAATCTAGTAAATTGGGTGTAGGGACCGCTTCCTCTACTCTGATTTAGTAGAGCTGAACTACAAAAGCCATAAATAAGAAAGAATATAATTTACTCAAGAGGAGGAGAAAAGTTCATTAGAATGCTATTAAATGTAGAGAGAAGTAAAATTTGAAAATTAGGGGCTTCCCTGGTGGCGCAGTGGCTGAGAGTCCGCCTGCCGATGCAGGGGACACGGGTTCGTGCCCCGGTCCGGGAAGATCCCACATGCTGAGGAGTGGCTGGGCCCGTGAGCCATGGCCGCTGAGCCTGCGTGTCCGGAGCCTGTGCTCCGCAACGGGAGAGGCCACAACAGTGAGAGGCCCGCGTACCAAAAAAAAAAAAAAAATTTGAAAATTAAAAACTACACTATCTTCCATAATTAAACTATGATTTTACCTGAATAAGAGCAATGGAAGAAACAAACTAGAAAGTAGATCACTAGTAGAAAAGCCCTTAAATTTAAAATGATATAAAGAGAATAAAATAATTAATTTGGGAGATTTTTAATATAAACAGAATATATCATCATTTTCAAGGGACTGTACATCCCAAGAATAGTTTATTAAAGAGTGGGAAGGAAAATGAGGAAAATCAGTGACTGTAGCAGGAAGGACATAGATGGGTTTATTCATCAAGGTTCTTTTATTTTCAGTTGTTATGAACTAACATCAAACTGTTTTCGGCAAGAATTTTTTTCGAAAGCAGTAAGAGAAGAAAATCAGGTGGTAATATTGTTTATTGACTCACAAAACCGAAAAAATCAAAAGAATGGTTGAATTCAGAGGCTTGGAGTCATCACTGGAACAGAACTATTCTTTCCATTAATAATCTTCACTTTCCTCTTCTTGCATTAACCTTAGACCAACAACTGTCCTGAGCTTTCCCCAAGCACCTTCACTGTTATATTCTGCTAGTTTCAAGCTCAGTAGAGAGAACTTCTCTTCCCTAGTAGTTCCAAATAAAATGGTCCTAGGTCATAGTTTCATTGTCATGAGTTAGGCCATCTGCCCATCCAATTACTAGAGTCAAAGAAATGGAATACAGTACTTGGCCCTGCCTGGGTCAATGCCCACTGCTAGAGCTGAGTGTCCAGGGGTGGAGTGGGGAAGTGAAGGCAGGAGGGTGTAGGTCGTTGTACCTACATGAACTGCCTGGAGAAAGACAGAAGCCCCACACCTAGATTTGCCAGATTTAGCAACTAAAAATGCAGGATTCTTATTTAAATTTGAAGTTCGGGTAAACATGGAAGAAGTTTTTAGTATTAGGTAGGTCCCATGATAATATTTGGGACATACTTATACTAAAAAAAATTGTTGTTTATCTGACATTTGAATTGAACAGAAAATACTGTACTTTGTCTGACAACCCTGCCCACACCCAGACATTTCAGTGATTTATTCAAGAAATGGTTGGAATGGGGCTGAGCAAGCAGCAGTGATAAGTCCACTACTATAGGAACGAAGGACTGAATGTCAACAGCCATTTCCGGGCCAAAAGAATGCAGAAGTGATCTGTAGGCAGGCAGATTACAATAAGAGAAATGAAACATAAAATGCATGAGTGCAAACTAAGATAGAGTAAAAGAGACCAATGGAAGACTGTTACTAGGGAATGTGGAAGAGGAGGACTTATAAAGGAGGATTCAGGGGCTTCCCTGGTGGCGCAGTGGTTGAGAGTCCGCCTGCTGATGCAGGGGACACGGGTTCGTTGCCCCGGTCCGGGAAGATCCCACATGCCGCAGAGCGGCTGGGCCCGTGAGCCATGGCCGCTGAGCCTGCGCGTCCGGAGCCTGTGCTCCGCAACGGGAAAGGCCACAGCAATGAGGGGCCCGCGTACCCCCCCCGCAAAAAAAGGAGGATTCAGCAATGTGAATTGCCTGTGCAATTTCCATTTCCCCCTCCTCTTTTATTTGAAGGCCTTCCCCCTTCATCTTTTTAAATAGGATCTCCGTACTATTCATGAACCCACACTTTTCCTAAACACGTACTTCAGAGGAGGCTGGCTTCAGTTACAGAAGTTGATTTCTGATTGGAATAAGGCATGTGTGAGTTCAGTTATCTTTGAATGATTTTTACATGGCCTTGTGATTCAGTTCAGGCCACTGAAACACGTAGTTAAATGTACCAGAGGGCTTCTAGGAAAGATTTTTGCCTACTTTTAAGAAAGACATGCAAAAGAGATATAATTTGTGGTACCTGGCTCTGATGCTGGAATTGGTGCAGCCATTCTGAAATAATCAAAGAAGTGAATTGGAAGACAAAGCAGGATGTGAAAAGATGGAAAGAAGTGTGTACCTGATCTATTGATGAACTGATTAGCCCAGGAATCACCCTACCTCTGGACCTCTTGTAGTGCAAATTAATATATTTCCTGATTGTTTAAGACACTTTAAATAAAGTTTTCTTTATTTGAAGCTAAAAATGTTCTAACTGACATATAGGAGATTGTTATAACAGTCAGGATTTTCTGTATATTGGACAATGAAGTGACCTTTCTATTTTGTTCATTCGCTAATGATCACAAACTCAAAGCATGAAAACATTGGGTTTTTTTACTTAGAAAGTAAGAAGTTTTCCGTTTAAAAATGCCATCTGCTACCCCTTAAAGTAGTCAGTGAAAACAAAAGCAAACATGTACTTTAGAATTAGAACTATTGGGGAAAAGAAATCACGGAAACTAATATTCATTCAACGGTAATGTCTTTTTTTAAGAAGAGCAACAGTTACTTAATGAAACTTCAAAATTGGCATCATAAATTGGCCTGAATATAGTTCTTTGAACTATCACTATGGAATTTCCCAGTTCTTGAAGGATTCAGCTGCTTTTCAAAAAAACATTTTATTAATCTTGGTATAATGGTACCCCCATATGTGTGGAGATGCTGTTACTGTATCTTTTTGGAATCACAACAATATAAATTTATTTAAATTATATCAATGGAAAAATCACTGTCCAATGATACAAACAGGTCAAAACAATTACTTAAGTTAACTCCTCTCTGTTTCTGACCTTAACAGATGACATGTGTTGGATTTTACGCCTATTTTTAGCTCTGATCTTAGGATCTCCACCTACCATTGGAAAATCCAGCTGGCATTCCAGTCACTTCATTTTCACGGCAGGAGTCTGTTCATGAAGAATGCCAAATTTCTACATATAGATTCATTCTGTGTTTATTGTTACTGCAAAACATTTTTTCCCTCATTTTCTGAAGTAGATGCACTACAGAGAAAGCTGCTGTGGGACATTTTGGTAAAGTGAATCTTACTTTATCATTCTCTTATTAACATGAAATTAACTTGCATTCCCAAAGGGAGTAGGAGAGCAGAGGGAATCTACACAATAAAATTAAATTAAAATTATCAGCAATTCAGATTTTCCTTTATTAATTCCAGATTTTTTCTCACCTCTGTTTTAAAAGAACTATAACCATTTGATATGTGACATATAAAATAAAATGTAGGAAGCTTTAAAAGGTATAGAAAACCTATCATAATGGGAAATCAGCAGCATCATGATAATCATCATCATAGTAGTAGTAATAGCAGTAAGTACAATTTGTTGAGCACTTATATCTAAGCACTGTATACAGTGTTTTTACTAATATTAATTATATAATCACAACAACTCTGCAAAAGAGGTATTATTATCCCATTCTACAGATGAGAAAACTGAGGCTCAGAGAGGTTAGGCATTTTAAGTAAAATCACACTTCTAGGGTGCGACACTGCCAGGATTTGAAGCCAGGTATATCTGATTACAAAGCTTGTGAACATTATATCGTAAAGTATGTATACTGCGAAAAATTCATTATGAATGAAGATGTTTCACAGCCTCAGACCTATTTGTTAATTAATAGGGATGTATATAAATAAAACATACCAGAAGTTATTCCACCACTGTCTTTTTTTCAAATGTTTGACATTGCCCACTTTAGGAATCACAGAAAAGAACACTATATGGCACAGGAGGAAATAGGGACACAAGTATTCTTTTTTTTTTTTTTTAACATCTTTATTGGAGTATAATTGCTTTACAATGGTGTGTTAGTTTCTGCTTTATAACAAAGTGAATCAGCTGTACATATACATATATCCCCATATCTCCTCCCTCTTGCGTCTCCCTCCCACCCTTCTTATCCCACCCCTCTAGGTGGTCACAAAGCACCGAGCTGATCTCCCTGTGTTATGCGGCTGCTTCCTGCTAGCTAGCTATTTTGCAGTGTATATATGTCAATGCCACTCTCTGCCTTCGTCCCAGCTTACCCTTCCGACTCTCCGTGTCCTCAAATCCATTCTCTACGTCTGCGTCTTTATTCCTGTCCTGCCCCTACGTTCTTCAGAAACATTTTTTTAAAATATTCCATATATATGTGTTAGCACACGGTATTTATTTTTCTTTTTTTGACTTACTTCACTCTGTATGACAGACTCTAGGTCCATCCACCTCACAGCAACTAACTCAATTTCATTTCTTTTTATGGCTGAGTAATATTCCATTGTATATATGTGCCACATCTTCTTTATCCATTTATCTGTCAATGGATGCTTAGGTTGCTTCCATGTCCTGGCTATTGTAAATAGAGCTGCAATGAGCATTGTGGTACATGACTCTTTTTGAATTATGGTTTTCTCAGGGTATATGCCCAGTAGTGGGATTGCTGGGTCATATGGTAGTTCTATTTGTAGTTTTTTAAGGAACCTACGTACTGTTCTCCATAGTGGCTGTATCAATTTACATTCCCACCAACAGTGCAAGAGGGTTCCCTTTTCTCCACACCCTCTCCAGCATTCATTGTTTGTAGATTTTTTGATGATGGCCATTCTGACTGGTGTGAGGTCATAATTCATTGTAGTTTTGATTTGCATTTCTCTAATGATTAGTGATGTTGAGCATCCTTTCATGTGTTTGTTGGCAATCTGTATATCTTCCTTGGAGAGAGATACTATGTTCTTGGATTGGAAGAATCAACATTGTGAAAATGATTATACTACCCAAAGCAATCTACAGTTTCAGTGTAATCGCTATCAAACTACCAATGGCATTTTTTACAGAACTAGAACAAATATATTTCACAATTTGTATGGAAACACAAAAGACCTTGAACAGCCAAAGCAATCTTGAGAAAGAAAAACGGAGCTGGAGGAATCATACTCCCTGACTTCAGACTATACTACAAAGCTACAGTAATCAAGACAGTATGACACTGGCACAAAAACAGAACAATAGATCAATGGAACAGGATAGAAAGCCCAGAGATAAACCCACACACATATGGTTACCTTATTTTTGATAAAGGAGGCAAGAATATACAGTGGAGAAAAGACAGCCTCTTCAGTAAGTGGTGCTGGGAAAACTGGACAGCTACATGTAAAAGAATGAAATTAGAACACTCCCTAACACCATACACAAAAATAAACTCAAAATGGATTAAAGACCTAAATGTAAGAAGTATTCTTGATTGAATGAAAGCAATGGTTGAAAGAAAAAGACGTCCTTCTTCCTTCTCAGGTTCCTCATGCAATGAAAAAATAGATTCACTTACCAAAAAACCACCTATTTTAGGAGGGATGCAAAGGCCAAACCAAAGGTATCTTAGAGCAAGATGAACTGTCCTTCTGAAATAAGTATTCAGCCTTCTTCATTGATGCATCAGACTTAATGACATGATGACATTGCTAGTATATTTCCATTGGATACTGCCACTGACAGTTCTGCCAAAAAGAGCCATTTTTAGAACTGGGAGCTCATGTATGAATTTCCTATTTGTACGCTAGCTATCACAACCTTTCACATTCTCAAGTGTGTGAAGAGACTGAGGTTGAATAGTAAAGCTGTTTGCAGGTGTAGTGTCTTGCCCTCAGTGTGGGTTTACAGCTCTTAAAAACAGCTTTTAAGGAAAGATTTCTATTTGATGTGGATGGTGGTGAGAGTTATTTACTTATTGTAGAGCCAGTGTGATTCCCTGATGAGCAGAAAAATCCCAGTTAATGATCTAGCATTTGGGCTTGGGTCAAAGTAAATTACAGTATAGCTTTCAAACCTGAGTAGTCATATTCAGAGGCTGTGCCCATACTTGTAGGGGAGGGTGCTGGTGTTCCTCTATATTTTTTAAAAGTGGAAAGGGTATGAGTGAGATCTTTATTTCTACTACTTCTAGTCCCATGTGGCTAGGGCTTGGTTATCAATCTTCTTGACCAAGAGACACTGCTTTTTCCCCCTCAACTTTACTAACCCCACAAAGATGGAGAGGGAAATGCTATTCATTAATGTCAGACATTGCTTCAAATGGCTTACAGGCCTCAGTACAACACTAAGTAAGCCTCCATATAAAGCATGAGTCAGAATTGGTTCTGTCAGACTTCTTTTTAGATATGTGATTGTTTTAGTCATCAAGGCAGTATGTAAAATAAAATCCTTTCCAGGTTTTATATATTTGAAATGGGAATGAGTATTCTTTCAGTTCTGTACCTGCAGTTTTGATTAATAACTTTTATTTTAGTATTCAAATAACATATTTTATTTTTTAATTCACCAAAGCATTTTCTTCACCAAAACTATGGTAATCTGAATCTAGGTAATTAGATAATCTAGATAACTAGAACCTGAAAATGCCTCTCACTCTCTTTCTCTCCAGGTAGATAGATAGACAGATAGACAGATAGGTACATAGATAGATAGATAGCAGGTAGATAGATAGATAGATAGCAAGCAGGTACATAGATAGATACATAGATGATCTAGAGATATATATGTACATGTATATCTGTATATCTCTCTGTGTATTATGTATATGTACATCTGCTTGGAAAGTAAAAATAATTAAGTTCCTTCCACAGCATAAAATAGTTTATACTTTTATATTCTTCTGTTATAGGTAATTTTCTGACTGAATTTTTACTTTGGTATCTCACGGATTCAGATATACAGCTATCGAAATGGCCTGCTATCCAGATGATGGCCAGTACAAATGTGGAAGACCTATATTGTCTGCCTAGCAGCATTCACTAGAAAACCACACTCATAAGAAATAAAGTAATATATGGTCACTGATAATCATACCACTAAATGCTGTTTGTTGTGTTGCCATTGCTATAATTTGATTTTTAAGTTAAGGCTACTTGAAAAAGAAGCAGTTTAGATTTATGTGATACAAATTCCACACTCCATAATTAAAGTAACTTAACCACTGTAAACTTATCAAGCTGTGAACTTTAAGTTTATAGTCTCCGTTTATTTAATAGCTACTTAGCCCATGTATGTTCTGCACCCTTTGGCTCTGCTCTGAGGATACAGCTGGAGGAAGACTAAATACTCTGTTCCTCCTGGAATAGTCGGTCTGGCTGGTGGCACTGCTTTCTATGCAGTAATATTATTTTGCCCTCAGTGTTGCTGTTCTGTGTTGAATTTATAGGAGGTCTATCTGAACACATGCACTTGCACATTATTTAAGGAATAAACTGGAAAGCTACATCTTGGTGACTATGGATGATAATTATAGTTCCCCAAGAAGATCTTTTTTTGTAAGAAGTTACTAGAAGGCCCATTGGGGAAACTGAAATGCCTGGGTTCCTTTTGTTTCTTAATAGAATCGGATCTGGAAGGCCTTGATGATCTAGGTACTGTTTACAGCAACATTGACCAGCAGTTGAATGAAGCCATGAGGCGACGCAGACACGCGGGAGAAAACGATTACAACATCGAGGTGCTGCTGGGAGTGGATGACTCTGTGGTCCGTTTCCATGGCAAGGAGCACGTCCAAAACTACCTCCTCACCCTGATGAACATTGTGAGTATTGACTCCTTTTTGAGGTTTTTTTGATCTTTTAATTCACTTCCCTTGTTTTGCTAGAGCCTTTTGGAAACCTCTGTGACATCTCCCATGACTGCGCCCCACATCCAAAATGTGTCCATAACTGCATTCAATTCAAATATTGACCTACATATTTAACATACAAGATAGTTCTTTCTAGCATCATTTTGCATCCCAGGATGAGGAGGAATTATTTAGGCCTGCTAACTCTGTGTGGATGCTTATTGTTAGAGCTTTTGAATAGAGCAATGTTTTTCAGCATTACAATTGAAGGTAATATATGTACAAAGCACAGTCAGCTCTTGGCACAAGTGCTGCCCTGGAAGTTATAAAGGACTCTTTTTAAATTTGTTCTTTATGTCTTCTTTATTAGCCTTACTCTTCCCAGAAGAAATTTAGTCAGTATTCTCAAACTGGTGTTCTTTTTTCCTTGTGAACTGGCAGAGAGCAGTTGAGGAGAAATAATATATAAATCATCTACTTCTAAAAGATAATTGAGACTGTAGTATACTTTATTTTATATGTTTTATTTTCTAGAATTGTAAAATACATATTGTATTGACCTGGCAAATTTAGTACCCAAGCCTATTCTCTCTTTCAGCTTTTTGACTTTTAATGTAATTCTTTGGGTATTTTACCTTCTTTTTTTCCATGCTTAAAATTAGATTTCCAACAATTATACTGGAGAAGAAAAATTATTAGTTTTACTTATCATGAGTTTATTCATCCTAATACTGATGCCAATATATTAAAAATATATTTTGTTCATTGAGATGCCAATGTATAAAATTCTACACGTACCATGTCTCTGTGAAATGGAAAATGAATATAGAAACTCAGACACATTTTTATTTGTTCATTGGCACTAATTCCCATTATGAAGACTGATTATCACGCAGAAAACAAATTCCTGTGGAGATGCTGTTTTTACTTGCATTATGCATTGTGCCCCTGGGCTGCTTTCTCCTACCACTAGCGAGGCAGTCAATCAGGATAGACCTAGACCCTAAGGGGTGCTCAGACCTACAGGAGGCTCTTGGAGTAATGCAGCAGAAACTCAATACAGTCCTTGGCCTCACAGTACTTATAATTCAGTCAAGGATAAAAAAAGATGCAAAAAAATGCAAAGATTGAGCGATAAAAGGCATGCTATTGTTAAGATATATCGGGAGGCACTGCATTATAAATTCTTCAAGACTTTAGAGGGAGCGACAGTCATCAAGTTGTGAAGTGTTGAGAGTATTAAACTGGGACTTAGAGGAGGCAGAGGCGTTACCTCTAGCTCTGTACCTGGTTGGCTTCGTGAGCTTAGATAGTTATGTCCCTTCCTGGGGTTTAGTTTCTGTATTCATAAAATTGAAAGACTGTACAAGATGCTCACTATTTCTCTAATTCATCAGGAAGCTGGAGGTTAAATTGGGTCTTTAGGGCTTTGTTTTCGGGGTTTTTTTCATTTGTTTTCTTCAGTTTTTTAAAGGGCACATGGAATTGTAAAGGTTTTCTAGGTAGACTCCATTGACAAGAAAGTAGAAATGAATATAGTATATTCACCAGACAGTAAGCTTAGGTGTCAAGGAATAAAGTGATGCAGTTTTGGTTTTATAACCATCAAAAAAGGACTTTTGTTTTTAATACCATTAAATAGATTAAGTAATAGGCTGAGTCTCTGGCTCAAATACTAGAAATTATTCTAAAGCTAATTGAGCATCAGAGAATGGAACTGGAAAAGAGAAAATAATTTTTCAAACTTAATAAGTTCATTGCATCTGAAGTAATTAATGTAGGTAGAGGTCTTGAGGAGATAATAATAACAGTCCCCCCTTCCCTTCCCAAGTTTAGAGCCAACTGAAAGATATGGTGAACAGACAGATGGAGAATAAATAGTTTTATTATTTATAAGAGCTGAATTGCACGTGACTTAAATTTATAGCCACAAAGATTTTTCTTATTCTAAATCAGTGATTCTCAGTGGAGAGCACTTTGTCCCAGCCCCTTCCATCAGGGATATTTGGCAATGTTTGGAGACATTTTTGGTTGTCATAACTGGGAAGGGATGCTACTGCCACTAGTAGGAGATAAACCACCTACAACACAAGGGCAGCCCTACACAATAAAGGAATATGAATTATCCAGTCTAAAACGTCAACAGTGCTAAGGTTTAGAAACCTTGTTCTAAATTAGATAATCTTACTCACAACCCCCCATCTCTATCTGACTGGATAATTTCAGGTCTCCTTTATAGGACAGGTAGAGAGCTTTAAGCATGACAGATAGAAGACTGAATATCTTTCTTCCCCCCCCCCCATTGCCCTATTGTAGACTGTTAGATCTACAGTACTGAGATGAGCATGCCTTATCTCAAATTTATCAATTAAATCAGAGTTGGAGTCATGAAGAAAACCAATAATGATATTCTAATGAAACTACCTCATGGAAATTTGAAGCCAAGAAAATTGGGTTTTTTCCCTAACGATGTTAGAATAATTATTAACTCCTATGCTAGCCATTTTATGACTTCCTGTGGTTATCTAAAATCATGGCTCACTAAACTCAAGCCCTACACAAACACGGAGGCTTTCTTTACATGCCACATAGGTTCAGACAGAAACTGTAGAAGAAATTGACAGCAAAAAGTGTATTTCCTTGCACCGATATGGGGAGAAACATGTCCCTATGGTAGAGGAAAAGCACAGTTTCCGTTAGTCTCCTTTGGTATCTCTACCTTAGTTAACTAGTCAGCAAATACACTCTTCTTTTAGTTTACCTGGTAGTCAAATATAGTCTCCATATCAAACCCAGGTGATATTTACCACATAGTTCCTGAACCAAGGGAGTACTTTGAGGTCCCAGTGATTTGCTTCATGGTTGTCTCTTTAATTTAAACTGAACTTCATACTTTCTTATCTTGAAAAGGGTTCTTAAATTATTAAATGTTAAACATATGTTTAGTGAAAGAATGGATAAATGAACAAAAGAGTGTAAAGAACGTAGAGGTAGATTATGAACAATCTTGAGAGCAGAAACTTTGGACTTGAAATAAGAGGGTATAAATGACAAATGAAGGCTTTAATGAGCTTAACAATATTATGAAAGCAGTGTTTAGGAAGTAAATTAGCATTTATTGGGTGTCTATATTTTTTTTAAGTATATTGCAAGATGGGAATTATTATTACCTTTTTTTTCTAGAGGAAACAGAGGCTTTAAAATGTCAATAAAATTGAGGTAAATTTTTTAAATTATTTGAAGGTTGTAAAAGAGTCTCAGATAATGATAATGTGGTGATGGTAACCATCAAAAGAAGACAGGGTGGAGCTTCTGTGTTGGTGAACACATCACAGTGCTGGGAGGGTGAAAGCCTGGAAAGAGCATGGAAGCTCTGTACCCCTCCCCCAAGACCTTGCCTTATGCATCTCTTCCATTTGGCTGTTCCTGAGCTGCATCCTTTATTTTAAACACCTGTAAATGTGTAGAAGGCGGCAGACTATAGAGGAAAGGCAAGACAGTCTTGGGTCTAAGCCTGCCCAAGGTGAGAGGCCTTGTAGGTACAAGTAGCAACTTCCCAATACCTCGGTTTCCTCACCAGTGCGATGGGGATAGCAGTCCTATGCTCACAGGAGAGTTCTAAAGAAGAAAGGAGAGTGTGAACATAGCATGTCTAGAACTGAGAAGGTGCTTGACAGATGGCCAGTTGATATTTGCTCAACTGTCGTGGGAGATCTAAATAAGGAGCACAGCCTCTCACCCGCATTTGATGCCCCTGATTTTCCCAGACTCTCAGGGCAGAAAACACCAAGGGATTTTCTCAGGGTGATGTATGGAGCCTGGGATGGAGCCCCATCTCAGCCCCCATTCTCATGAACCCTGTTCCCTTTTGCCACTGATGATCCTGGATCAGCATCTGGAGAGAAAGGGATGCAGACCTCACTGAGCTGGTTTCATTGTCAAGAATAACCTGGAGAGGGGGGCAGGCACAAAGCCTTGCTCCCTTCCTGGGACCATTTTCTCCAAAAAGTAAGAGTCTTACACTACTGGAGGAGGTGCAGCAAAGCCTGTTGTGTCCAGGGAATAGACAAAGACTCGTTGCGTCTAGGGGAAGGGTAGAAGAAAAAACTCTACCCCAGTGTTTAGGGCAGAAACAGGTCTTGGGGGAAGCAGCTGCCATGCTGTGAGAACACTCAAGCATCTCTGTGGAGAGGCTCGTGTGAAGAATAACTGATACCTCTGGCCAACAGCCAGCATCACTTTGCCATCTGTACAGGTAAGCCACCTTAAAGGTGAAATCCAAGATATGAAAACAACCTAATTGTCAAGCCATGGATGAATGAATAAAGAAAATGAGGTTTATACACAAAATGGAATATTATTCCGCCTTAAAGAGAAGAAAATCCTGCTACTGGCAACAACATGATGGAATTGGAGGCCATTATGCTAAATGAAATAAGCCAGACACAAAAAGACAAATACTGCATAATGTCACTTATATGTGGAATCTAAAATATTCAAACTTACAGAAGCAGAGACTAGAATGATAATTGCCAGGGAGCAGAGGGAGTAGGAAAATGAGGAGGAGATGGTCACAGAGTACAAAGTTTCAATTACACAAAACAAGTTCTGGAGATCTACTATGTAGCATATTGCCTATAGCTTACAATACTATATTGTATACTTATAATTTTCTAGGTGTTCTTACCACAAAAAAAGTAATTAATAATAAAGGAGCAGGAGGAAACTTTGGGAGGTGATGGATGTGTCTATAGTCTTGATGGTGATGTTAGTTTCGTGGGTGTGTATTTATTCCCAAACTCATTGAGTTATATACATTAAATATGTACAGATTTTTACATGTCAATCATACTTCAATAAAGTGGCTTTAAAAAATAATAAAATGAAAAACAAAAGTGGAATCCTTATATCTTTTGACCCCAGTCAAGCCTTCAGTTGAACAGCCCCAGCTGACATCTGACTTAGACTTCATGAGAAAAACCAAGCTAGAATCACCCAGCCAAGTTTTGCTTCCACATTCCTGACCCATGGAAACTGTGAGAGAATAAATTATTGCCTCTGCTTTAACAAGGTAGAAGGAGGAGGAGGTAGGGTTATTGGGAGGTGAAACTTGTTTAGAAAATTTGTTATATTTAATTTTAACTCAGATTAATCATAGTTTAAGTGTAACCAAGGAGAACACTTAAAACACAATATATTATATGTCACGAGTAATGTTAAAGAGCTTTGGTTTACCTGCTGTTTTAGATTAACCATACTAGTTGCCACCTCTTTGGCACAAATATGTTTTGTTTTAGGGCCATATTGCCTAATGATAGTGGTGACTGTGCATATGAATGTGGTTAAGTTCCATAGGTGATTTGTTGTGCAAATCTGGGGATTTGAACACTGGAAAGACAGCTCACTAAGTTAGCACTTTTCTCTGGGGGCTCAAGGGTCAAGTGAACAGGTCTGAACAGGCCCCAGATGATTTTGATATGACTCCTTAAGAGGGGACAGATGCTCTCCACCCATCCCACAGCTCCTTTGCGAAAGAATCAGTGAAGGCGAGAATTGTCCATTGCCTTCCATCTCCTTTTATTTTTAACTCTTCCCTTTTGTAGATCTCGAAATTTCTCCCAGACTCATCTATAAAGAAAAAATTAACAGATATGAATATATTTTAAAAGAGCATGACTAATGCCCATTCTTAGATTATTGAGAAGATTTTTATATTTCAAATAAAAGATGTGATATATAGTTAAGTCTTTTTTAGGATCTCGTGTCATATCTTGTTATACTGAGAGATTTTCATTTTACTATTTTGTAACATTGCTGACTTGCTGGGAAAGTGGTTCTCAGCTGTGGAACATATCTCCTTCTACAAATGTTGATCCATTGCCTACTATGGGCAAGGCTTACCTTAGACGTAGGGTATAAATATCCCAATGAACACAATAGAAATTCTCTGCCCTCTTGGTGCTTGGACTAGGAGAAAAGTAATAGTCAAAAGAAGAAATAAATGTGTAATATTTGGTAGTAATAACTGCCAAGAAGAAGTATAGATAAGAGTAAAGGGATATTGTTGAGGAGAGAGAAGGAGGGACTACTTTGAATAGGAAGTTAGGGAAAGCATCTCTGACATATCATGTAGGCAGAGATACAGGCATTCTGTGAGGAAGAGAACCAGGCAAAAAACTGAAGAAAGAGTGGTCTGGTCTGATGAATCATGAACTGTAAGAAAAAAGCTGCAGAATCAAGAAAAAGCTACCAAGTCAGGAGTGTTTGGGATACAGACTTAAGAGTTATTGTTTTTCAAGCGTAATGGGTAATTTTGATGAACACCCCTAGTTAAAAATCACAGTAGGACAATAAAGGACAAGAACTGAGAGGAGAGAATGGGGGGGAAATCTTTGACAATAAAGAAATAGAAAGGAAATTCCTTAGAATGAAAAATGTAAGTAATTAAACTATCCTGGAAATTTCCCCAAAATTTTGTTTTTCTTTGTATCTTAATAGCCAAACACTGTTGGCAGAAATTTGTTATCTGAGCTACCGTGAAGCTCAGCTTACTGAACTCTGAGTCTTCTAGGCTGGTAAGAACTTTTTCTTGAGCTGAATATAGTTTTCTTTTTAAAGTCTTTTGACTTGTTAATTACTAACTCAAGAGCTTTACGCCCTTATACTATTTCTTTTTTATGAGATATGTCTTAACTGCTGCAGGGGAAAACATAAACCTTGCTGAGAGGAAAACCAGTGAAATGAAAGGAATAGGTACCAGGTCTTCTTTCTTAATATATGATGGAAAAGAATGGTTCCTGGCAATATTCTGAAGGTAAAAGGAGGAAATGCCCTAAAAATTTTTTAAATGGTCTTGACTTACAATCATAAAAGGCGAGGTGGAAGGCTATTTAATGATCAAGAACAAAAGAAAGTAGAATTTCAAAGACTAATTCTATCATATAAATTTTTCATCGCTGAAGTCTAATGTCCTATAACTCAAGCAAGGTTCATGAAGCTCCTTCTACGAAATCAGTTTAGTGTGATTTACTATAATAGAAGTCTCTTTTCTAATGTGTTTGTCTTTTCAGCCATTTGTTCTCTCTGCCGGAGGTCCTTAGGTAAAAGTTACCATTGATATGTCCTAGCATAGAATCACACTTTAGAACACAGGAGGAAACAATAGAGGTGATCCTCTCTAACATTTCCTTTTTGAAGATTATGGAGATTGAGGATAATTGGTAGGTTACTTACCTAGTGTCAAGTACCTAGTTGCAGGGCCAGGCTGGTTTTGTCTCTGGCTCCCATTTTAATTCCACGTCACTTCAACATTTATGTTAATAGTCATTAGTACACAGTTTTCAAAAATATATTTGAAGGACACTTTGTGATGAGAATTGAAGAACATATGTACTCATTAATGCTTCGGATGGGCCACTCAAAAAAGTAGGCTATAATGTTAACTACTGTGTAACATCATAGTGACTTGCAGGAGTGAAGAAAATCCTGCTGACTTTTACTCTTTTCTTAATTTTCTGACCTGGTCCATAATCATCACCTCAAACCTCAAAACTCCAACTAATCAAAATAATACAGCAGTCATAATGTATGTATTAGTAGATAAGAACAATGGTTTTGACTTTTTTTAGAGTCTTGGATTTATTTATGAATTTGAGGCAAACCATGAAAATTGTACTTAAGGGGAAAATAACACTTACCGTTTAAGAAAAACAAAGCCCACTTGAAACTCATCTAGGTTAAGAACCCTGTTGTAGACCCAAATTAAAGTAGCTCCCAATTGCCAAATCTGAGATAATATGAGCAAAAAAAAAAAAAAATGATAATAATGAATTATAATACATACAACAAAAGAAAGTCTCTATATTTTAAACTTTTATTGGAGTATAGTTACTTTAAAGGTTGCGTTAGTTTCTATTGTACAGCAAAGTGAATCAGCTATATGTATACATATATCCCCTCTTTTTTGGATTTCTTTCCCATTTAGGTCACCACAGAGCATTGAGTAGAATTCCCTGTGCTGTACAGTAGGTTCTCATTATCTATTTTATACATGGTATCAATAGTGTATATATGTCAATCCCAATCTCCCAATTCATCCCACCACCACCCCTTTACCCCTTGGTAGCCATACGTTTGTTCTCTATGTCCATGTCTCTATTTCTGCTTTGTAAATAAGATGGTCTATACCAGTTTTTTCAGATTCCACATATATGCGTTAATATACAATATTTCTTTTTCTCTTTCTGACTTACTTCACTCTGTGTGACAGACTCTAGGTCCATCCACGTCTCTACAAATGACCCAATTTCGTTACTTTTTATGGCTGAGTAATATTCCATTGTATGTACGTACCACATCTTCTTTTATCTGTTCCTCTGTTGATGGACATTTAGGTTGTTTCCATGTCCTGGCTATTGTAAACAGTGCTAAAATGAACATTGGGGTGCATGTGTCTTTTTGAATTATGGTTTTCTCTAAATGTAAGGCCAGACACTATAAAATTCTTAGAGGAAAACATAGGCAGAACACTCTTTGACATAAATCACAGCAAGATCTTTTTTTTTTTTTTTTTTTTTGCGGTACGAGGTCCTCTCCCGTTGTGGAGCACAGGCTCCAGACGCTCAGGCTCAGTGGCCATGGCTCACAGGCCCAGCCGCTCCGCGGCATGTGGGATCCTCCCGGACCGGGGCACGAACCCGTGTCCCCTGCATCGGCAGGCAGACTCTCAACCACTGCGCCACCAAGGAAGCCCAGCAAGATCTTTTTTGACACACCTCCTAGAGTAATGAGAATAAAAACAAAAATAAAAAAATGGGACCTAATGAAACTTAATTAAAAGCTTTTGCACAGCAAAGGAAACCATAAACAAGACGAAAAGACAGCCCTCATAATGGGAGAAAATATTTGCAAATGAAGCAATGGACAAAGGATTTATCTCCAAAATATACAAACAGCTCATGTAGCTCAATATCAAAAAAAACAAACAACCCAATCCAAAAATGGGCAGAAGCCCTAAATAGACATTTCTCCAAAGAAGACATACAGATGGCCAACAGACACAAGAAAAAATGCTCAACATCACTCATTATTAGAGAAATGAAAATCAAAACTACAATGAGGTATCATCTTAACACCAGTCAGAATGGCCATCATCACAAAATCTGCAAACAGTAAATGCTGGAGAGGGTGTGGAGAAAAGGGAACCCTCTTGCACTGTTGGTGGGAATGTAAATTGGTACAGCCACTATGGAGAACAGTACGGAGGTTCCTTAAAAAACTAAAAATAGACCTACCATACGACCCACCAATCCCACTGCTGGGCATATACACACAAGAAATTGTTGTGAGTTAATACTGATGCAAATAAATGACTATGTAAATTATTGCCTAATATAATATAATAATTGACTAAGTAAATGGGGGACATTTCTTCCCTGTAGTAGAACTCCATCTAATAAATGTAGCAGAAATGATAGAAATTTTAAAAATTGCTAATTGCCAAAGACGACAGTAATAATTTTTGCAGAGAAGTACCATCAACGAATGACAGTGGACGAAAATATAATGAGAAATCGGGTATATACATAGTCTCAAAGTATCTCCTCACAAAGGACTTATTAATCACAAAGGGAAAATGAGTAACTTTACATTTGTGAAACCTGGCAGACAGCATCTTAACCACGGGGTCAAAGTTAATCTTACCCCTAATGAGTCACATTAACATCCTGTGCTCTAGAGGGCACAATATCACTTCTGTGCTATTATAGCTCATAACAGAATTTAATCATGAGGAGCCATCAGAATAACTCAGATTGAGGGGCATTCTACAAACTAACTGACCAGTAATCTTCAAAGCTCTCCGGGTCAGGAAAGAAAAACTGAGGAACTGTCCCAGATTCAGGAAGACTAAGAAGATACGGCAACCGAATGGCATAGATTGGATCATGGACCAAATAAAGGATATTAGTGGGACAGTTGACAAAATGTTAAGTGGGTCTTTAGATTAGTTAATTGTATCACATTAATATTAATTTTCTAGATTTGTACTGTATACTGTGATTTTGGTAAATGTTAGCATTTGAAGAACCTGGGTGAAGGGTATGTGGAAATTCTTTGTTCTATATTTTCACCCTTTTTTGTAAGTCTGAAATTATTTCAGAATGAAATTAAAGATAAAATTAAATGCATTAAAAGAAGCCCTTATTTGATTTTTCCCTTGTTTAATTTACTGTGCTTTTAACTCTTAAAGGTTATAATATAAAATGATATTTTGGGGAGACTTCAATTATGGGTAGAGATAGGTTGTCAGAGAGAGTGATTTGTGTATTTTTGCTAACCACAACATGAGAAGATATGCAATGAATATGTGATATAATAGTAAATAAAATCAATATTGAAATATTGAAAACCATTACTCTTAAACATCAACTTTCATTAAAGCATAAGTGACATACAATATGTATTTTAAGTGTACCAGTTTGATGAAGTTTTATTAAAAATTATATTTTTTTTGTTTCAGCCTAGTTTTCTTCCAGATACCTTCAGAGTTGAGAGCAAACAAATTAAGTCTTGACTGTCTGTCCTTCCTTTTCTCAGTAAACGACTCTCTTAGGCACCCAGTTATTCAAACCAGAAGCCTAATATGATAGAGATGCTTTTCCCCCTTGGGGATGTACTTTACTAGGGGAAATTAGGTTTGTAAATTAGTATGTATAAAGCAATCTAGAAAGTGCTAATTGATTGAAAGAAACTATAGATTCTGTGCTATGGAGGAAGAATATTAGAGATGTCTTTGAAGTAGAGGAATGAGGAAGGATATGAGGAACAAGTGTGCTTGAACTAGGCCTTGAATGTTAGTTAGAAATTAGGTCTTTGAAGATGAATGACAGGGAATTCCAGACAGAGAAGATAGTTGAATATTCAAAGCTCCAAAAAGATGCATAGTATATACTTGAATTTGGCTACATATAGGTTGCATGAAGGAAATTAATGCAAAATAAGAAAATGAAGATAGATAGCAATTACAGAACTTCGCAGAGAGGTTTCTCTTCTTCGTTTAGTTCTGTTTAAAAACTAGTTATTGAGCCAATAGTAGGTGGATATTTACTGTGTTTAAGACATTGGGAGAATATAAAGAAATTCTTGGCAGGTTAAGACCATGAAGCACAGAGTTCGGTAAAGGTGATGAAATGAAGACTGCTCTTCTAAATGTTAGTTTGATTTGAAGGAAATACAAGCTGGTGCTAGAGGATCATGCCATTTTGCTGTTGTTGCTGGAACTGGTTAGTGTTTTACCAAATTATTGAGTGAAAGACAATTAAAAGGACATAAAAGACATATGTTCCATCTACTCTAATCCTTTTGGAAGCTAGAATTTCCCTCAGTCACTACAACACCTAACTAGTATTTACCATGATTTGTCTTGGCTCTGGGAATCATTGGCACTTTTCTTTCTTCACATATTCACTTTTACACATTTTGGTGATGAAGGTTGAAGGCATCACTATCTTATTGTTATCCTTTCTTTGTCTCTTGCAATGCTTTCCTTTTTAATATATCCATTTATGATAGGATAAAGGAAAGGTTAGAGAAGTATTAAGATTCCAAGATTGACTAAAATTTAACCCACCTAACTTGCTTCCAAAAGCAATCCAAAAAGTAGATCCTGTGTTGGTTTTCACAGTTGTTAATAAATTGGCATCAGAATTTGAAATCCACATATATTGGGACTACTGGGCAAAATATCACATGAATATAATTTGTGTAAAAGTGAATCTATTCATTAAACATTTATTGAACCATCAGTACAATGATCCCTGCCGTCAAGAAGCTTATAATATAAAAGAAAAACCAAGAGTCATGAGATTTCCCATTTGGAAGAACCATAAAAAGCATATTATTATGATCCCGTCACTTTATAGATGACGAAATAACAGCATAAGTATTCTATACTGTTTCGGTTACAGTGGTTATTGTTCGTCAGAAGAAATAAGTTATGTTGGCTTCAGAAAACCTCATCTTTTCACAATTTCTTTTGTGTTCAGAACCAAGGCAATGGGTAATAGGTATCCTGGCAATTAAAATCCACCTTCATGCCTTTGTTCTTTGGTCTCTCCAAAATAACTTCTTCCCATTGTTCTTTCCTCCCCCTGCATCCCCATTTTTCTTTTCTGGTAACGTTTCATTTATCAAGATCAGGATCAAATATCAACTCCAGTGAACCTTAAACAAATCATCCCCTCCTTATTATAAAATGTGTGAATTCCCTGGCAGCAGCTCTCTGAAAGGTTGTTTGCTCCTTGGGTGCAGTTACTACACATTATTAAGCTTCATATTTACAATGTCTAAAACACTGTCTGCCACATTGCCACATCCAATAAAATTTTAACTGGCTTAGTATTTTAACAAATATTTTAATGCTATATACCAAGCATTTAGTTGGGAACACAAAAGACAGAAATTCAGATTACAAATTGGTGGGGAAATCAAATAAACACATCAAAGATTGTGATAAGAGCTATGCAGGGAACGAACAGTTTGCTTGGAAAGGGAATAACAGGACTAATGGGTGATAGGGATTATACATAGACAAGATGATCAAGAAACTCTTCTCCCAAGAAATGATGGTTAAATTGAGATTTAAAATGAAAGAAAGAGCCAGTCATTTAACAAGGACAGGTGTTTTAGTTACAAAAAGAAAGCCAGTGTGGCTTGAGTCCAGTGTACAAGGAGTCAGGTGCAGCTTGAAGAACAGGGCAAGCACCTTTCAGGTCAGGTCATGGGAGGAGATTGAATTCAATTTTAAGCAAATTCATGGAAAGCCATTGAAAGCGTCTTTCTGTGTTGTAAAGAATAGATGGCAGCGATCTAGGGACAATGAAGCCAGATCAATTAGAAATCAACTGTAGATGTCTAGGCAAGAGAAGATGGTTTACTGGACAATGGTGATTGCAATAATAAGGAGGTATTGATAGTAGAATCAATAGAATTTGTCAGTGGATCAAATAGGGGGCTGAAGGAAAGGGAGGAATCCACCATGATTTACACTGTTCTGGTTTGAATACTGCTGGATGATGGTGCCATTCATGTAGATGGGGTAGTCTATGAAAAAAAAAATAGATTGTGTGGAATCAAAGTTAATGATGAAATCTTTGAAGATGTTTGCAATTATCTAGTTTCAGGTCTAGATTCAAAAGAATGATTTAATGTTGTTAAGGATGGAGGCTTATACGACTACCAACTAAATTTTAGCCTTTGCTCTGTGCCTGGTGCTGTGCTAAATACTCCACAAGAATTATAGAAAATTCTTCAACTATGAAATATGTTCATTTTCAGTCCTAGTTTGTAAATTAAGAGATTGAGATTTAGAGAGTTTAGGTGACCTTTCCAGAGTCAGACAGCTAATAGGTGGCACAGCCAAGACTTGAGCCAGTACAGATCTTTCTGCCTTCAGAGTCCAGTACTCTTCCTCCTTAAGATTCACTACCTCTTGTTGCAAAATCGAGGCACTTTGTATATCCATTGCCAAATAAAACTCTGATGTCTTTCCTTTACTCATTCCTGTGTCTTGTTAGAATACCATTCAAGTCATTGAAGTTGAGAATTCAGTTACTTGTCTGGTTGAATTGAATCAGCTAGCAATCTAGTTTAAGATTCTCCCTAACAGGGTGATAAAGCAGATTCTGCACTTAAGGGTGTGGGTTGTTTTCTTTCAATGTGCCAGATATTCCCTGTCACCAACACTTCGCTGTGGCAGGTATTCTTGTCATTTGCTAAGATCTGTGAAGTGATCTGGGTCTGTTGTGCCCTGCAGAGAATTGAGTCAATGCCTTAATCTCAGGATTAACCAAAAGAAAACAATTCATTTAAAAGGATGGCTCCCAGTATGAAAAAAAATCTTGTAATTACAAGTACCCACTGATAATTAAAAGAGAATTCAATTTTTTCGTATACTGAAATTGGCCATCTGTGATGGACAATGAACTAGTAACTCACAGATGTGTTTTCTGGACATGGCAAGCTTCCCTACTTAATACTCTTACAAGAAAATTTATACTCCGTGGAAGTACTCTAGTCCTAACAGAGCATTAATGGACTTATTCAACAGTTAGCAAATAAATGTGGTTATTGGTTACTTAGTGATGATTCAGTCTCTACACTGCTTTTAATTTCTTAACTAGTGTTTCTGAAAATGCTGAATGTGAGTGCAAGGCAGATTTATCTGGGAAGTATACATGTTCAGGCAACTTGAGCAAATCATGCAGCAGTTTTCTGTTTTGGGTTATTATCTTTAATCCATTTTTTACAATTGAATTCACATCAGTCCTGTAGACATTTATTCACCTAGCATACATACCCTCCCATAGGCCAAGTCCTGTTAGCTTCTAGGGAGGCAAAAATTAATAAAATTTAGCTCCTTTTCACAAGAAGCTAATTCTAGCAGTGAAATAAATCAAGAAATAATAATTAAAAGTGATAGTTTCTTCAGAAGATTCAGCCACGGGCTTCCCTGGTGGTGCAGTGGTTGAGAGTCTGCCTGCCAATGCAGGGGACACGGGTTCGTGCCCCCGTCCGGGAAGATCCCACATGCCGCAGAGCGGCTGGGCCCGTGAGCCATGGCCGCTGAGTCTGCGCGTCCGGAGCCTGTGCTCTGCAACGGGAGAGGCCACAACAGTGACAGGCCCGCGTACCAGAAAAAAAAAAAAAAAAAGATTCAGCCACGAAGTACTGTGTAAACATTAATTGAAAAGAAGGAGATGTGGTTTGGCAAATAATGCCATTGGCAAATGAAATCTTCATAGAGGATGTGCCACCTGAGTTGGACTTTAAAGACTGAATTGGCATTTCCCAGCTAGAAAAAGAGAAGATGGGTTTTGGAAGATGGGGAACAGATTTTAAAAGGATTCTAAAAGTGGTAGCTCATAATGCCTTTGGAGCCACTGGAGGTGTGTCTTTAGGTGAAATTGAAGAGTATTTAGGGGAGATGGCAGATGAGGCTGAGTAGAGCATCTGCGGCTACCTTTAGAAAAATGTAGGTGCCATCCCAAGGAGTTTGAATTTCACCTTGCTAATGACGAGAGTTTATGAAAAGGGTTTTAAAGAAGATTAGTCTGTGTTTGAAAAAGAGAATTCTGGATGAATTTGAATGATTTCGAGGAAGAGACTCTGTTAGACACTGTGCTATAAATATAGACACATAGTATCTAAGTGCCAGAATTAGGGGACAAACCATAGTTCATCTGGCTGCAAACTCCATATGGTTTATACCACCCCTCCCTGCCTCAACAAATTGCCTTAATGTCTCCAATGTGGACTGAACACACCAGGTCACAGAGACACTTTGGAGTAATCACACATCAGTTCAGCTGCCCCTTAGATAAACATGTACGCCTTCCCTGGAATATGCTGGACCTGTCATTCTGGAACACAGTCCCTTCAACACAGGTTAAATTAATATGATATCCACACAGTGTTGCTGCTTCAGAGGGCCCTTTGATTTTTTTTCTTTTAGATTTATTTATTTTATCCAAAAAATCTTTTACCATCTTTATTGGAGTATAATTGCTTTACAATGGTGTGTTACTTTCTGCTTTATAACAAAGTGAATCAGTTATACATATGTCCCCATATCTCTTCCCGCTTGCGTCTCCCTCCCTCCCACCCTCCCTATCCCACCCCTCTAGGTGGTCACAAACCACCTAGCTGATCTCCCTGTGCTATGTGGCTGCTTCCCACTAGCTATCTATTTTACGTTTGGTAGTGTATATATGTCCATGCCTCTCTCTCGCTTTGTCACAGCTTACCCTTCCCCCTCCGCATATCCTCAAGTCCATTCTCTAGTAAGTCTGCATCTTTATTCCCATCTTGCCCCTAGGTTCTTCAGAAGCATTTTTTTTTAGATTCCATATATACGTGTTAGCATATGATATTTGTTTTTCTCTTTCTGACTGACTTCACTCTGTATGACAGTCTCTAGGTCCATCCACCTCATTACAAATAAGTCAGTTTCATTCGTTTTTATGGCTGAGTAATATTCCATTGTATATATATGCCACATCTTCTTTATCCATTCATCTGTTGATGGACACTTAGGTTGCTTCCATGTCCTGGATATTGTAAGTAGAGCTGCAATGAACATTTTGGTACATGACTCTTTTTGAATTATGGTTTTCTCAGGGTATATGCCCAGTAGTGGGATTGCTGGGTCGTATGGTAGTTCTATTTTTAGTTTTTTAAGGAACCTCCATACTGTTCTCCATAGTGGCTGTATCAATTTACATTCCCACCAACAGTGCAAGAGGGTTCCCTTTTCTCCACACCCTCTCCAGCATTTATTGCTTGAAGATTTTTTGATGATGGCCATTCTGACTGGTGTGAGATGATATCTCATATTGTAGTTTTGATTTGCATTTCTCTAATGATTAATGATTTTGAGCATTCTTTCATGTGTCTGTTGGCAATCTATATATCTCTTTGGAGAAATGTCTATTTAGGTCTTCTGCTCACTTTTGGATTGGGTTGTTTGTTTTTTTAATGTTGAGCTGCATGTACTGCTTGTAAATTTTGGAGATTAATCCTTTGTCAGTTGCTTCATTTGCAAATATTTTCTCCCATTCTGAGGGTTGTCTTTTTGTCTTGTTTATGGTTTCCTTTGCTGTGCAAAAGCTTTTAAGTTTCATTAGGTCCCATGTTTTTTTTTTTTTTTTTCCATTTCTCTAGGAGGTGGGTCAAAAAGGATCTTGCTGTGATTTATGTCGTAGAGTGTTCTGCCTAAGTTTTCCTCTAAGAGTTTTATAGTGTCTGGCCTTACATTTAGGACTTTAATCCATTTTGAGTTTATTTTTGTGTATGGTGTTAGGGAGTGTCCTAATTTCATTCTTTTACATGTAGCTGTCCAGTTTTCCCAGCACCACTTATTAAAGAGGCTGTCTTTTCTCCACTGTATATTCTTGCCTCCTTTATCAAAAATAAGGTGACCATATGTGTGTGAGTTTATCTCTGGGCTTCCTGTTCTGTTCCATTGATCTATATTTCTGTTTCTGTGCCGGTGTCATACTGTTTTGATTACTGTAGCTTTCTAGTATAGTGTGAAGTCAGGGAGCGTGATTCCTCCAGCTCCGTTTTTCTTTCTCAAGATTGCTTTGGTTATTCGGGGTCTTTTGTGTTTCCATACAAATTGTGAAATTTTTTGTTCTAGCTCTGTGAAAAATGCCAGTGGTAGTTTGATAGAGATTGCATTGAATCTGTAA
The DNA here is from genome assembly GCF_011762595.2 of Tursiops truncatus. Classification (NCBI taxonomy): domain Eukaryota; kingdom Metazoa; phylum Chordata; class Mammalia; order Artiodactyla; family Delphinidae; genus Tursiops; species Tursiops truncatus. Next base: position 88,407,395 of record NC_047038.1, on the reverse strand, counting down.
ATTGCTTTGGGTAGTAGAGTCATTTTCACAATGTTGATTTTTCCAATCCAAGAACATGGTATATCTCTCCATCTATTTGTATCATCTTTAATTTCTTTCACCCGTGTCTTATAATTTTCTGCATACAGGTCTTTTGTCTCCTTAGGTAGGTGTATTCCTAGATATTTTATTCTTTTTGTTGCAATGGTAAATGGGAGTGTTTTCTTAATTTCACATTCATATTTTTCATCATTAGTGTATAGGAATGCTAGAGATTTCTGTGCATTAATTTTGTATCCTGCTACTTTACCAAATTCACTGATTAGCTCTAGTAGGTTTCTGGTAGCATCTTTAGGATTCTCTATGTATAGTATCATGTCATCTGCAAACAGTGATAGGTTCACTTCTTCTTTTCCAATTTGGATTCCTTTTATTTCTTTTTTTTTCTCTGATTGCTGTGGCTAACAATTCCAAAACTATGTTGAATAAGAGTGGTGAGAGTGGGCAAACTTGTCTTGTTCCTGATCTTAGTGGAAATGGTTTCAGTTTTTCAGCATTGAGGATTATATTGGCTGTGGGTTTGTCATATGTGGCCTTTATTATTACTGTGTTACTGTCAATTTCCCCTTTTATGCCTGTTAGTATTTGCCTTATGTATTGAGGTGCTCCTATGTTGGGTGCATAAATATTTACAGTTGTTATATCTTCTTCTGGATCGATCCCTTGATCATTATGTAGTATCCTTCTTTGTCTCTTGTAATACTCTCTGTTTTAAAGTCTATGTTGTCTGATATGAGAATTGCTACTGCAGCTTTCTTTTGATTTCCATTTGCATCGAATATCTTTCTCCATCCCCTCACTTTCAGTCTGTATGTGTCCCTAGGTCTGAAGTGGGTCTCTTGTAGACAGCATATATACGGATGTTGTTTTTGTATCCATTCAGCCAACCTATGTCTTTTGTTCGGAGCATTTAATCCATTTACATTTAAGGTAATTATCAATATGTATGTTCCTATTACCATTTTCTTAATTGTTTTGGGTTTATTATTGTAGGTCTTTTTTTTTTTTTTTTTTTGAGGTATGTGGGCCTCTCACTGCTGTGGCCTCTCCTGCCTCAGAGCACAGGCTCCGGACGCGCAGGCTCAGCGGCCATGGCTCATGGGCCCAGCCGCTCTGCGGCATGTGGGATATTCCCGGACCGGGGCACAAACCCATGTCCCCTGCATTGGCAGGCGGACTCTCAACCACTGCGCCACCAGGGAAGCCCTATTGTAGGTCTTTTCCTTCTCTTGTGTTTCCTGCCTAGAGAAGTTCCTTTAGCATTTTTTGTAAAGCTGGTTTGGTGGTGCTGAATTCTCATAGCTTTTGCTATTTGTAAAGCTTTTAATTTCTCCGTCAAATCCGAATGAGATCCTTGCTGGGTAGGGTAATCTTGGTTGCACGTTTTTCCCTTTCATCACTTTAAATATGTCCTGCCACTCCCTTCTGGCTTGCAGAGTTTCTGCTAAAAGATCAGCTGTTAACCTTATGGGGATTCCCTTATGTGTTACTTGTTGTTTTTCCCTTGCTGCTTTTAATATTTGTTCTTTGTATATAATTTTTGATAGTTTGATTAATGTGTGTCTTGGCGTGTTTCTCCTTGGATTTATCCTGTATGGGAGACTCTGTGCTTCCTGGACTTGATTAACTATTTCTTTTCCCATATTTGGGAAGTTTTCAACTATAATCTCTTCAAATATTTTCTCAGTCCCTTTCTTTTCCTCTTTTTCTTCTGGGACCCCTATAATTCGAATGTTGGTGTGTTTAATGTTGTCCCAGAGGTCTCTAAGACTGTCGTCAATTCTTTTCATCCTTTTTTCTTTATTTTGCTCTGCAGTAGTTATTTCCACTATTTTATCTTCCAGATCATTTATCTGTTATTCTGCCTCAGTTATTCTGCTATTGATCCCTTCTAGAGAATTTTTAACTTCATTTATTATGTTGTTCATCACTGTTTGTTTACTCTTTATTTCTTCTAGGTCCTTGTTAAACGTTTCTTGTATTTTTTCCATTCTATTTCCAAGACTTTGGATTATCTTTACTATCATTATTCTGAATTCTTTTTCAGGTAGACTGCCTATTTCCTCTTCATTTGTTACGTCTGGTGGGTTTTTACCTTGCTCCTTCATCTGCTGTGTGTTTCTCTATCTTCTCATTTTGCTTAACTTCTGTGTTTGGGGTCTCCTTTTTGCAGGCTGCAGGTTCGTAGTTCCTCTTGTTTTTGGTGTCTGGCCCCAGTGGCTATTGGTTCAGTAGGTTGTGTAGGCTTCTTGGTGGAGGGGACTAGTACCTGTGTTCTGGTGGATGAGGCTGGATCTTGTCTTTCTGGTGGGCAGGTCCATGTCTGGTGGTGTGTTTTGGGGTGTCTGTGGCCTTATTATGATTTTAGGCAACCTCTGGTAATGGGTGGGGTTGTGTTCCTGTCTTGCTAGTTGTTTGGCATAGGATGTCCAGCACTGTAGCTTGCTGGTCCTTGAGTGGAGCCGGGTCTTGGCGTTGAGATGGAGATCTCTGGGAGATTTTCGCCGTTTGATACATTATGTGGAGCTGGGTGGTCTCTTGTGGACCAGTGTCCTGAACTTGGCTCTCCCACCTCAGTGGTACAGCCCTGATGCCTCGCTGTAGCAGCAAGAACCTATCCTCCACATGGCTCAGAACAAAAGGGAGGAAAGAAAGAAAGGAAGAAAGGAAGGAAGGAAGAAGGAAGGAAGAAGGAAGGAAGGAAGGAAGGAAGTTATTAAAATATAAAATAATTACTAAGAAAAAAATTTTTTTAGTAAAAAAAAAATGGACAGACAGAACCCTAGGACAAATGGTAAAAGGTAAGCTATACAGGCAAAATCACACACAGAATCATACACATACACACTCACAAAAAGAGAACGAGGAAAAAAATATATATATATATATATATCATTGCTCCCAAAGTCCACCTCCTCTATTTGGGATGATTCGTTGTCTATTCAGGTATTCCACAGATGCAGGGTACATCATGTTGATTGTGGAGATTTAATCCGCTGCTCCTGAGGCTGTTGGGAGAGATTTCCCTTTCTCTTCTTTGTTCGCACAGCTCCTGGGGTTCAGTTTTGGATTTGGACCCGCCTCTGCGTGTAGGTCGCCTGAGGGTGTCTGTACTTCGCTCAGACAGGATGGGGTTAAAGGAGCCGTTGATTCAGGGGCTCTGGCTCACTCAGGCCGGGGGGGAGGGAGGGGTTCGGATGCGGGGCGAGCCTGCGGAGGCAGAGGCCGGCGTGACATTGTACCAGCCTGAGGCGCGCCGTGCGTTCTCCCGGTGAAGTTGTCCCTGGATCACGGGACCCTGGCAGTGGCGGGCTGCACAGGCTCCCGGGAGAGAAGGTGTGGATAGTGACCTGTGCTCGCACACAGGCTTCCTGGTGGCGGCAGCAGCAGCCTTAGCGTCCCATGCCCGTCTGTGGGGTCCCAGCTGATAGCTGCGGCTCGCGCCCTTCTCTGGAGCTCCTTTAAGTGGCGCTCTTAATCCCCTCTCCTCGCGCACCAGGATACAATGACGCAAGAAAAAGTCTCTTGCCTCTTCAGCAGCTCCAGACTTTTCCCGGACTCCCTCCCAGCTAGCCGTGGCGCACTAACCCCCTGCAGGCTGTGTCCACGCTGCCAACCCCAGTCCTCTCCCAGTGCTCCGACCGAAGCTCGAGCCTCAGCTCCCAGCCCCGCCCGCCCCGGCAGGTGAGCAGATAAGCCTCTCGGGCTGGTGAGTGACAGTTGGCACGGATCCTCTGTGTGGGAATCTCTCTGCTTTGCCCTCTGCACCCCTGTTGCTGCGCTCTCTTTCGCAGCTCTGAAGCTTCCCCCCTCCGCCACCTGCAGTCTCCGCCCGCGAAGGGGCTTCCTAGTGTGTGGAAACCTTTCCTCTTTCACAGCTCCCTCCCGCTGGTGCAGGTCCTGTCCCTGTCCTTTTGTCTCTGCTTTGTTTTTTTCTTTTGCCCTACCCAGGTACGTGGGGAGTTTCTTGCCTTTTGGGAGGTCTGTCTTCTGCCAGTGTTCAGTAGGTGTTCTGTAGGAGTTGTTCCACATGTAGATGTATTTCTTATGTATTTGCAGGGACGAAGGTGATCTCTTCGTCTTACTCTTCCGCCATCTTGAGGCTCTCCAGTCCCTTTGATTTTAACTGAAAAATCAATAAAAACTTTTTTCCCCTGGTTTATTCCAACCTTTATTTTTCCGAGGGTCCTAAAACACAGAAAAACTTTTTAGCTTACTAAGAGAATCGTCTTTCTCATTCTTGAAGAAAGAAGTCAGTTCTACCTGAGCTTTTGGTATGTTTCCACTGTTCCAAAGGCTGGAAGAGTTTGTAAGATCTTATAGCTGAATTGCCTCTTGCTCCTCCCAAAGCTCCTTTGATGTTTAAGGGAAGTAAAAGCAAAATTAACATAAAAGGAGAGACTCACGCTTCGGGAAAACAACCATCTGACCCTGATAATCTGGAGAACTACCTAAATGGGCCCAAATTACCCAAATGAAAACATTTGCAAAAGTTTTAAGAGGTTGTCGTAGCAGTCCAACTGAGTAGGGCACATACTGAGCTGCCGGATGTGAAGGTGGAAGGAAGAGACAAGCGTGAGGGATGCCCACAGGACTTGGTGACAGATTGACTACTTGAAGAAGAAGAAGGAATCAAGATGGTTTCATCTTTAAGTGTGATAGAATATTGAGAGAAGAACAGGTTTTCTGGAGAGGGTGAGTATACTTTGTGATATATAGGTATACTTCCAAATAGATAGATCTGTTACTAGAGTTGAACAGATGGCTGTGAAGCATGAGGGAGGTGAATCAGTATGAGATATGTGGAATTCATCAGGCTATAGATACTGGTTGAAGAAACAGCAGTGGATGAAATATTGCTGCAAAAGTATGCGAGAAGAGGATTGAAAACAAAACATTGAGACGCTGACGTGTGTGGGGTAGGCAGCAAAAAAGGAGCTAATATTGCTAAAGAAATTGAATAGTATCATTGATGAACATAGTTGTAAACAGTACTAAATGCTACAAAATATTGTAGGTGACTTATTTTTTCATGATGAAGGAAAATTGAGAATGTTAGTAAAAGAGGAAAAGGAACCCCAAGAAGGGGAGCGATTGAATATGGGAAATGGAGTCGATTTTTTGGAGCATATGTCTTTAAGGAAGTGAGAAAGAGCCTAAAAAAAAGAGAGTTAGCACATCCTCTCTGACAGAACGAAAAAGACAGGCAAGGTGGTTGTGAACAGGAATAGGCACTGGCATCACATAGACTTATTGGAATTTTGGCTGTGCTAATCATTTGGGGGAAAAACTGTATAACTTCTCTGGGTCTCAGTCTCTTTTTAAAATGATGAAGATGTCTCCTTTGTAGGGTCTGAGCTTTCATGATAATAGAGGTTGAGCTTTTGTACCAGCTCTTCCCTTTGCCTGGATCGCTTGTTCCCCAGAGACACACATGCCCATTTCCTTCTTGTCCACATGTATCTCCTGGCTGTGACCCACCCCCAACCCCCAGTCTCAGGTAGCTTCTTCCTCTCCCTCTCATCCTCTATCTCATCACTCAAACTTATTTTTTTCATAGCACCCATTCCCATCAGAAATGACCTTATCTGCATGTCTTTGTGTGTTTATTTATTTTTTCCGTGCTTAGAGTTTATTTTACCTATTAGAATATATTCATGATAAGAACAGAGATTCAAACTCATTTACTATTCAGTTCCCCACCTCTAGGAGCATTAGGCACAATTCAGTTCAGTAAATATTAGATAAGGCTATTCATAAAAAGTAGTTATTAGGGGAAGGATAAATTAGGAGTTTGAAATTAACACACTATTATATATAAAATAGATAACCAACAAGGAGCTACTATATAGCACAGAGAACTATATTCAATATCGTGTAATAACCCATAAGGGAAAAGAATCTGAAGAAAGAGTATAACTGAGTCACTTTGCTGTACACCTGAAACTAACAAAACATTGTAAATCAAGTATATTTCAATTTTTTAAAAGTTTTTATTATTAGTCTGAAATTGGAGGTGAGGGAAGAGGAGTTGACAGGTTAGGAGACAGCTATCTCCTCTGAGTAAAAAGAACATAGAGGATAGGACTGCAGATCCAAGCAGGTATGTGTTTGGAAATTTTAGTTCTACAAGGGATGGTTGTGGATAGAGTTATATAGTTTCCAAGTCCATTACAGGATTCTTTTATGTCCAGCCAAAATCACCCAGGCTATCTTGTCATTACTTCTTTGCCTTTAGTTAACCAAAATCTCTTTAAAAAAATTATACATGCATACCATTTATTTGCTTCTGTGTGAATAATATTACTAATGATGGCTAACAATTTTCATTTTTATATTTGAAAGGCCCAGGCACCATTAACCACTGTACATAATTGAGCTCATTTATTCCTCTCAGCAATCCTATAAGGACAGTAGTATAATTATCCCATTTTGCAGATGAGAAAACTGAGGCACAGAGACAAATAATATGCCCAAGGTCACATAGCTAAGAGCAGACCCAAGCAGTTTGGCTGTGAAGCCCATGCCCTTAACCACTGATCTATACTGCCTCTCAAGACCTCACCCACCCATCTGAAAGAAAAATTAATGTTGCTTTGCTGAAGCCAGACAAAGCTGTTTATCAACTAGTCAGACAAAGCAGGTCAGATTGTCCTGCCAGGGAAATGTCCTAGGAAAAATTGTCCTGTCAGGGAACAAACCTGGAAGGAATTTTCCTTTCAAGGAAAGGAATACTTGATCAATCAAATCAAGTATTCCTAAAATCATTACCTTTTCTCCCCCCCTCACTTTGGCAACCCCTTGCAATTTAAGGTCATCTGAAAATTAAATTAATGTTCTGTTTACTCCTTTTTTCAGGTAATTTAATAAATACTCTGGGCTCAACCCTGAACACCTCATAGAAAATTTACCCATGCTCCACAGATTGGCCGACATGGTGAAAGGATATTCAGTTTTGCATAGATAAACTTTGATTTGCATTATATAGTGTCTAATATATGAATTCTTAGAATGTTTATGATTAACGCTTTGCTTACAACCCAAAACACTGGTTATAAATTTCAGCCCTATCTTTTCTTATTCGGTTTTTCCAGTGATCTGCTCTAGCTCCTCTTTATTTTTTCCCAGTGTGATTTTAGATTATTATTGACCATCAAGAAATCCTTATTTGGAGTAAGTAGAGTCTAATTCCTCATTTTCTTAAAATTTACACGAAGGAAAATTATGAAAAGGAAGTGAAGTTTTTAAGTTATCTTTATCAGTATGCTTCCACATCAGTTTCTTAAACTCAGGGGTAATGAATCACTCTTGATTATTCTAAAATTAGATCTGTTTTGCATAGTGACAGTGCTGTGGTCTGCAGGTGTGTGGAAGTGTAGCAAGTTGGTAAAAACTACTGACTGTGGAGCCAGACTGCCTAGGTGTTAATCCTTTGCTCTGTGTGCTACCTGTGTGACCTTGGGCAAGGTACTTAACTTCTCTGAGCCCCAATTTCATTAGATGTAAAATGGAGATAATAATATCTTTAATGTTGTCGCAAGGATTACTTGAATTAATATAGGTAAAGTATTTAGAACAGTGTCTGGAACCTGGAAAGATCTATGTAATGCTGTTTTCTTTGTTCTTGATTCTGCTGTAACTTAGGAAAAAGTTGCTTTCCTTGTTACTAAGTGTTGTAAAAATGCTTTCTTAACAAATATTATTTTCATTCATCTTGACAGATTCAAAAGATTAATTCAGTATGATATGCTTTTAGTTCTTTCTGTATATCATTTATTGATTGTTAAAATTCATGATTAATTTAGAGCCAGATCATAAGCTTCTTTATGCCTCTTATGTAATGCCTTGATCAGATGACACTGAAAAACAATCTAAATAAAGATGTCTTCAATGTTTTTCTTTGCTTTTAAGAGTCCAGTGACTCAGTGTTTCCCTTGGGTAGAATATTTTTAAATTCCTATTTAATTTTAAAGAAGTTATTTTATTTGTGTGTAAATATCCAAAAAGGCAGACATACCAACTGGTAGGTAAGTACATTCAGGTGTGTAAAGCAGCTGCTCCTTCACCCTTCTCTAAAATGTGCATACTGCCATCTGCTGGAAAGAACTTTTGTACGGCATTTGGAGAGTATTTTTGAAAAAAATTGTTGAACAATTTTTCCCATAAATTTTTTTGATAATTTAAACTATATCTTTAATTCTATTGAGAGTGAGTAAATTTACAGTATAAGAGTTTTTGAATCCTTTTCAATGAAAACCAAGATTGGGGCAGTTGTGTTTTTTTGTTTGCCTAATTTTTTGTTTGTTTTTTCAGATAGATTGGAAAATACATTGACAAACCTTTAAAACTTTTTATATAGATAGGTAGAAGTGTTCTAATGTGTTTTGTATTTTTCTGAGGACAGTTGTGTGGCATTTTGTTTGATTTGAATAGCAGCAGTGTGAAGCAGGCAGAGCAAGTACGATTATAATTTGCCAGTGAGAAAACAGAGGCTCAGAGAGGTTAAGTGACCAACCCAAGGTCACTCAGTTTATCGGTAGAATAGTTGGGACCAGAATCCAGGTCTTTGAATATATTTAATCCTGAGGTGCTGATTATTTCTCCAACTCTCATCATATCCTGCATGTCTCAGAGCATAAAAACATTGCATCCTGTTATCAATAAGGTCCAGCAAGATGACAAGCAGCCAATTTATTATGTACATTTTAAAAGTGAATAATGTACAGGAAGCAACTTTTTTAAACCTTGAAAAGCAAAATAATAAATGATATCCCGTGCCTTGCACAATACAGACACCTATTTGTTGATTTACCACAGCAGACAAATATTTTCTCCTACATATAAATATTATTGCCTTCTGGTTGATTATTTCCACCCCCAGTAATTTAGTTGTACTCTGAGACAGTTTCGCAAATAGATGCCAGCTCAGAACATTCCATAACTGATTTTGGTTTCTCCTGGAGTGCTCTGTTAGAATCTAAGTAGCCTGGCGTAGTAGGGATTTTTGTTAAACAATACTTTTCTTTTGGTGAATGGTAAATTTGACTTTTTAAAAAGTGTCTTTTTATTTCATCATTTTATAACGTAATATTGCCATTGAGAGCATGAATTTTGTGCATGATACTTTCTTGGCACTGTACTGATTTTAAAATTTACCAAATAAAAATGAATGTACCAATTTGGGGTGATTATATGTACATTATACTAGCTCAGATATCACAAGCTACTTGTTATGATTGCCAGCTCTCATTTTATGATTCTAATAGTTGTCTCCCACAACATTTAAAAGTGTTGCTGTCACTGTAAGGGCCTTCCTTCCCTCCGTCACCTCTCCTCAAGAAATTAATTCACTTCTTTTTATCTATTTTTCTTTAGTTTAAAATTTTATTGTTCCCCTATTTTCTGCCCTTACTAACATTGATTTGAACTTTTTTTAATATTAAATGCACTTACGTTTCAGTTACATTACGTGCATGTTAAAAATTTGTGTGTGAAGCCATGTTGCTAATTCAGAACAGCTGCCTTATGAGAAGTCTCTTGGAATGTCCATGAGTCTCTCTGGATGATTGTATTAGTGACAGACCCAGCTTTGGACTTTTACTTGTATTGGAACTATGATGCTAGAAATTTCTTATCAGATAATTAATCCAAAAGAAGAGGGGGATTAAATCTTCAATTAGGCAGTATGAGGCATGGAGTAAGATAAGAGAATCTGTCCGTGGCCAAAAGGATCATAAGAAATCATAGCTTTTTGGCCAGCATTCAATTTTCCTTATAATGACCTGAAATCTTCCCCTTTAATAGTGTGAACCTATGGTTTTTAGTTTTATTTGCTGTAGATATGCAGAATAAATTGAACCCCTTTTCCACATGGTGGCTATTAAGTTTTATTTTCTACTTCCCACACTCTAATGTGCTCTAACGTCCTTCTGTCCTTCTCATAAAATTTTTGAGCCATTGTGTGCATGAATTAAATCTTTTAATTCTTACCCCAACTCCATGAGGTAGTATTCTTATTATGTGCATTTGATTGAGGTTCAGAAAGATGAAGACCACACAGGCAATGAAGGTCTTGAACCAAGACATCAGCTGAGACTACTAGTGGCTTGTGCCAGGCTTTAGCCACTGTATCCTCCCACCATTTTTTATGTGACACATTTTCTAGGCTCCTTGCTCTTTGCTTAGAGAGGAGTCTGGATACATTCCTGTTTGTATACATCTCGTTTGTAAGACAGAACAGGCAAAATGAACTCAATACTTCAGGTGTACAGTGGCCTATAGCGGGACAGCTTGGGCATGAGCTACCAGCCTGCACACCTGTGCAATGCAAGAGAGAATTGCAGATTTTTTTTCACCCCTTAGCTTATCTTGAATAGGTATTAAATTGGGTCTCACCATTATATGGGTGTGTGTGAGTTTGTAAATGTATAAATGTATAAATAAATGTATTTTTCCACTTTAAAAGGAGCCTAAGTCTTTTCTTGTTAAACTACACTTTGTCATCTTTAGTACATACTAGCTTCCCTAGATCTTTTACCTCCATCTTAGCTGTGCTTCCCTTTTTAGTTCCATCTAAAAATTCAGTACGTATATGTTTAATCTACATTTAAGAGCTTGATATTTTAAGGTGTTCTGTGTAGTCCCATTAGATTCCTGAAACATTTCATTTGAGATTTCTTGGCCTGTTTCTTGGTCAGTGTGGCAAGAAATTCATGAATTTCTTTTCTTAGAGCATTCTGTTGTCCTTGAGTTGTATTTCTTTTTAAGGTCTGTCTTTCCTCTGTAGGCTTTAAATTTGCTGTGCCTTCTGTCCAAACCTCCTGGATCTTAAGTTGACCAACTCTCTTTTACTTATTGTCACAAATGTCCCTGTTCCTGAAAACAGCTAAGAACTTTGAAATGTAGCCAGCTAGCTCCACCTTTCCCATTTCTGCTAGCATTTGCCAACTTACTAAGCAGTCTTTATTCACACCAATTTTGCACTAGTATAACCAGAAGATATGTCTACTTTAGACTGCCAATAATTTACTGAGTGTTTTTGCATGTTAGCTAATCTCTACGGTCTTCATCTTCCTCATCTATGTAAATCTGTGTTGGACTATGGCCTCTGAGGTTGCTTAAGTTCTAATATCTGTGATTTTAAAGTATACCAAATTACCTGTAGAAATTTTAATTCAACATTTAAAATTAAATAAAAAGCAGTGACTCAACTTTGCCTTTCTGAGCTATACCCAGGACTGGTATTATATGTACTTGTACAGTCATCTTAGTAATGCAGATATGGAAGGATTTCTTTACTGTAGGACTTCTAAATAATCGTTGCCTCAGCTGCCCCACTCCTGGGGTGGAGGCATTGGGAGGGCCACCCAGTTACTGGCCCACAGATGGACCACCACAGCTCCTGCACACGGGCTTCCCCAACCAGATGTAGCACCCCTGATGGCAACAGGGGCACCTGGAGGACATGCTTGCTCTTTTCCTCCACATGGTTGCAGCCACTCACAGCTGGCAGATGCTTCACCAGAGTCACCGTCTTGTGATGAATGTTATGTGTGGATCATAGCACACATGGACTTTTAACACTACAGTAGTTTAATGGAGCCCTTTTAAAGCATATTCTCTATGTTCATGGTACTGTGGGGTTTACAAAATAAATAATTCACATAGCCAAGAATTATTCCACAGTTAAAAGTAAATGATTTCATTTCAGACATCAGTTTAAACTAAACTAAAAAAAAAAAAGGGACTTGACTTCTATATTTGGGATTACACAACCATTACATACCCTAAATGTGCATCTCATGAAATCCTTTGTGTTGCCTTTCTTCAGGTAATTATCTACTTTGCTTCTAGGTGAATGAAATTTACCACGATGAGTCCCTGGGAGTGCATATAAATGTGGTTCTGGTGCGCATGATAATGCTGGGCTATGCAAAGGTAAAATGTCTTACTATATGTCAACTGTGAACAGCAAGGACTGGATTAGCAAACAGATTAGATTGCTGAAGCCATAACTAACGTTCAACGTAGACATGTCTCACGTAGACCCTCTGAACTGAGAGGAGAAAACTGCCCCAATGAATGGAGATCTCTAAATTTGAGTAGATAATGAATGATTTTTGTGCTGGTACTATTTGCTGTGTTTACCTCTATTTTATGGAGTTGGAGATAATTATCCTGATTTTGGCATAACTGTATGAATGAAAATGAATGGATACCATTATAAAAAAAAAAGAATTTCCTTAATCTATCATCGTCATCAAATTTATGGTTCATTTATTATTCCAAAACATCTATACTGAGTGCCTACTATGTGTCAGATGCTTTCTAGGTGCTTCAAATATATCTGTGAAGCAAAATAACAAAGATCCTTACCCTCTCATGATTTCTTGAAAACAATATGTGAAATATGAGTCTTTTCGATTAAGAAAAGTAAAGCACACGGTGAATATTTTTTTATTTAAAAGGACATTAATCTTTTTGAAAGCAAAATGTTGGGTCAAAATACATACAATAGGCGTTTTTATGTAATGTATCTTTAGCTGGCTTTAAAATGACACTAGATGTGTCCCTGTCCTTGGAAATAATGGAATGGAGGAAGTGGTCTCTCCCTTTGAGGAGAAAACATAGGAGAAGTGACTAACTTGGCAGCTTTCTTGATGTTTAAAATTACATGTCCCCCCTCCCATAATTAATCCTCCTGATTATGGAATACTAATGAAATTATGCATTTAGCAAACAGGAAAAAAAATCCATGTGTTTGCATTTTATTATGTATGAAAACTTATCGTTTCTGGTGAGAGGGTGTCATTGATCTTTAGTTTATCCCACAAACCTGACCTACTTTGTGTCTCCAACACAATGCAAGTCAGATCCAGATGGAGATGTTAACAGCCTTCAGTTGGTTATTAAATCATTTGTTAGGAGAAGTATGTGTTCAACTATAATAAACCAAACATTTTTCTTAAGAATGTAAACACTGATAAAAACATTTGCTGAAATGTAACAAAGCTCTCAGCCAGTCAGCCAAGTAGGGACTAATTTTGGGTTCCAAGTTCAATTTCTCATTCCATCAGAACTTCTCGGGGAAGTATGGCTCCTGGGTTCTTGAAGGATGGGGCCTTTCCCTCTGAACTTTTAACTCCTGACAATAATGTGATAGTAGAAGCATTCCAAGGAACGTCAATCCATCTCTTGGAATTGCAGGATATGAGTACACCCCTCTTCATTGCTGCGAGGTTGAAAAAAAGGGTAGGGTTTTTTTTCAGTGTGAGGTTTATATAATTTGACTGTTCCTCAAATCGAAGATTCCACCAGCTTTGCCAGCTCATTGAAGAACTTATATTCTACCCATATGTTGATTAATTTTGGACCCCCCCCCCCAAAAAAAAAAATTGAAACTGAAGATCTTTCACTTTAACATCTCTGGGAAAAAAAGTTTCACGCCCAAATCTTTCCATGTATCCTCTATTTTTGTTCTTAATATTTATGAAACTAAAAATCTAAGCTAAATCAGGAATTCTTACTAGAATTTTTACCCAGTTGATTAATATTGAGTTGCTTCACAAAAGCAAAACGATCTCAGCGTCACGTATTTCCATTAATGGTGTCAGCCACCTTTCACACAGGTAGTATCGATCATAAAGGTATCCCTCATGGGCATGTAGAATTTCCAAATGAGAGTATTTGGAAATATTTATTTCCAAATAAGTATTTATTTCCAAGTAAGCCCCCGATAATATTATTGTACATTATTTAATTACTGTAATCTCAAATGTTAATTTCAGAGAAAGTTATTAAAGGAAGCCTTTGGGAAAATGCTGTGTATGTCTTTAACATATTGTTTCCTCCTAGTCCATCAGCCTCATAGAAAGGGGAAACCCATCCAGGAGCTTGGAGAACGTGTGTCGCTGGGCTTGCCAACAACAAAAATCTGATCCCAATCATTCTGAACACCATGATCATGCAATTTTCTTAACCAGGCAAGACTTTGGACCTGCTGGAATGCAAGGTATTTCCATTAATATGTAGAAGAAAAACTTAAGGGCATGACTTTTCAAAAGTAATCCTAAATCAGGGAGTCTGTTCAAATGTTCAGATCTCCACCATCACTTTCCTCCATGCATCAGCCAAGCATACACTCTCTTTCTGTTGCTTCCAGTGACTTCTGTGGAATTTGCAATGCTAAATGCCACCTAAATACTATGATAAATTACACTCTCCTTTACAATAATGAGTGTGCATCTGGGGTACAGAGGGGATGCTGTAAAATGTGGTGTGATTTCCACTAACTAATTGGAATGGGAAGGGAGATGCCATGGGAAATGTCTGCTGCCAGAGAGCTTTCTTCCAAAGTCAGCTTACATTTATCTAATACATTCTGATGTAGACTTCGGAAAAAATTAGACTGACCGTTTTCTTTTCAACGTTGGTGGAATTTCTGGCTCCCTTCATCAGTACCGTGATATGAAGGACCATTCACTACAGCAGAAAGACAGAGCTTGGTTGGTGGGCAGAACAGAATGGTAACCCCAGGCAGTTCCTTCCCTTAAGAGAGGAGAAAATGCAGACCCAGTGAATCTTTTTAGAGCCCATTACCTGTGGCTTTCCCAAGAGAATGTGGTGCAATGCTCGCAGAGAAATAATACTGCCTCTGTTTCCTGAAAAGCTTTTTTTTCCCCCTAGGCAAAGGTCCAGTAGTAATTCTTAATGGGTTTTCTCATAAAATGAAAATGAAAGTAATTGTTATTCTCTACAGGATATGCTCCAGTCACAGGCATGTGTCATCCAGTGAGAAGTTGTACCCTGAATCATGAGGATGGTTTTTCATCTGCTTTTGTAGTAGCCCATGAAACTGGCCATGTGTAAGTCACTGCTGACAGCTATAAAGCAAAAAAAAAAAAAAGAAAAAAACAAGGTCTTTTCTGTCTGCTTCTCTCAGTATTGTTCATACTTTGGGTAGAGTGCATGCCAGCATGCAACTGTCATCCCTTGCCAAGTTTGAGGGGCTGAAAACAGTGAAGAGGTCATGCACTGAAACTAAATGAGTGACTCTGGCTTGCAGAGACACTCCTGGGCTTTTCCTAGCTATAGACTAAAAAAGGCATTTGTGTCAGATTGCTCTCAGTTTCACAGTGTCTGACTTCTCCACAAAAGCCACATTAACTTAAAAAACACCTATTTTCCTGTACTTATTTTCGAAACAGAAATTATGCCAAAGCCATGGCCCCTATGATGATTCTTACCAGTAAGGTCTCGCTTTGTGTTCTAGGCTGGGAATGGAGCATGATGGACAAGGCAACAGGTGCGGTGATGAGACTGCCATGGGAAGTGTCATGGCTCCTTTGGTGCAAGCAGCGTTTCATCGTTACCACTGGTCCCGCTGCAGCGGCCAAGAACTGAAAAGATACATTCAGTATGTCTCCTTCTGCGTGTCATGAGAATGTTATAGTAGAAATACAGACGTGAAACTGACTCTTAGGACCTTGATCAGAACCAAACTCCCAGGGAACGAAAACTTTTGTTCATGACAAACATTTTCTTCTGACTCAGCTTTTGGCACAGTTCCACAGTGTAATTGAAGTATTTTAAGCCATGAGCCTAGAATTTAAGTGAATTTTTTTTACTGTGGTTTCCTTTTAGTAAATTCTTTATGGAATCTTCGACTAATGGTCAAAGTTGATTTGAGGAGGGGATGGTCATGCGAGTACCACCTATATTCTGTAACATAGGGGTCGTCAGGATCTGCCCTGCCACACCATGGGCGGGTTCAGCTAGGGACACGAACAAGGTTGTCATGGTTCTACTGTGTTTCTAAGTATGGTTGGCTTATTTTCCTGGGATGAATAAAGATGAATGGTCTTTTTCTAAATGGGGCTGAAACTAAAAACCTTAAAAGGTATGCTTTTGTAACCTTGCTTTATGATCTGATGAAATTCCCGAGTATGTAACCTAAGAATACTTTTTCATTGGAACGTGATAAAAAAATGAACATTTAACTACATGCAGTATTTTCCTTCCTACAGTTCCTATGACTGTCTCCTTGATGACCCTTTTGAACATGACTGGCCCAAACTCCCAGAACTTCCTGGAATCAATTATTCTATGGATGAGCAATGTCGTTTTGACTTTGGTGTTGGTTATAAAATGTGCACTGCGGTATGTTACAGTCAATTTAGATTTTGCATATTGAAACCTACTTGCTTAGCTCCTGTTTGGTGACATTTACAGACTCACTGGTGCAAGAATATGAACCAACAATTTTGTGTTTGCTATGTCAGTACATGCTAAAGCTAAGTGCTTTAAATATGCTATCTTATTTAATCCTTGTGACAGGCTAGAAGGGAGTTGGTATACTTTTATTTTACAGATGAACAAGCCAAGACTTACAGAGATTAAGCAACTTGCTTAAGTCACACGTCTGGTAAATAGGGCTTTTTATATGTTGGAGAAAGCTTTATTTGTTAAAGCAAGAAAAAAAAGTATTTCATCAAAAGAAGTTGATCTGCTGTTTGAATTCCTCCATATGCAGATATATACAGATATTTGGTTTGTTTGTAAGGTATACACGGTCAGCTCCTAATGACCTGCGATAATGTTCTGACCTGAGAATTCTAAAGCTTTGGCTCACTAGTGTAGAAAATTACAGTTTCTGCATTAGGTAGTAGGAATTAGAACAAAAAACCCAGATCCAAAATGAGTACTAATTAAAAAAATAAAAGCTATGACCATGAGTCTGTATCTGGATAATTAGTGGTGTAGGCAATGAAGATGTGGGTAAACTGCTGTTTGATATATGTACATATATATTTTTAAATTTATCTAAAGAATGATAAGATATTTACTGTTAGAGAGCGGATGAGGAAACAGTAACACAAATATGTGTGCTTAACATTTGGATATTATAATGTAGTGTTTTAGGAAAATGAAAGACATCCTTAAGAGTGAGAAGACTAAGATTCTGGTCTATCTCTGTTACTGTCTTATTGTATCCATAACTATAGTCTTACCTTATAACCCGTATTTCTCAGCCACAGATTGTTATGAAGATCAAATATATGGAAAGTACTTTATAAACTATATGAATGTATTGTATATTTTGTTATACCTGGAATACATTATCCTACACAGAAAGTTTGACAAATATTTTCTGCTTTTAGTTGGCTGATTATGATGGGCATTTTTATTATTTATTTCTGACTGGTTCATCCATTCAGGGTTAAAAAGAAGCCATTCTGATGGCTTGAGAGCTGCAAAACCACTATAATGTTTTCATATTTAAAATGTTCATAATAATTACTCATTCTTTTAAAAATCCCAATATTGTCTATTTGAAAACCATAAGACAGAACTGGCATAAAGAATAGAAAAGTCAACAGAAGAATCCCAGACAAATCATTGTTTATCAGTGTTATTTTAGAAAAGTGGAATGAAAGTATTCTTTACTTGGAATTCTTAGACAGTGTTTGTTTGTTTGTTTTCTTAACATGCCACAAGTTTGACTATTAACTTGAAATTAAAATATGCAAAAAACATGACATGAAGAAACTGTGTAGAAGGTGTTGTTGGTACAAGTCATTCCATCTCTATGTCGCTGACAGTTTGGTTTTTTTCTCTTCTAGTTCCGAACCTTTGACCCATGTAAACAGCTTTGGTGTAGCCATCCTGATAATCCCTACTTTTGTAAGACTAAAAAAGGACCCCCACTTGATGGGACCGAATGTGCTGCTGGAAAAGTGAGTATAATCTATTTATACAATAAAGATTTAAGATACGTTGCATAATAATCATCTTTAAATAACATGTATCATCATTTTTAAGAAAACCATAGTACATAAAGTTTCATTGTGGGAATGCATGAACACTGTGTACAAGTTTCCTATAGCTGCTATGACAAATTACCCCAGACTTAGTGGCTTAAATTAACAGAAAACTACTCTCTCAGTTCTGGAGGCTGGAAGAACAAAATCAGTTTTCACTGAGGTGAAATCAATGTGTGGGCCAATGATACTCTCTCCAGAGGCGCTAGTGGAGAATCTGTCCTTAGCTCTTCCAGCTTCTGGCGATTGACTGAATTCCTTGACTTGTGGCTGCACCACTCCAGTCTCTGCTTTTGTGGCCACATTGCCCCCTTCTCTTCTGTGTATAAATTTCCCTCTGCCCCTCTCTTATAAGGATACATGTGATGGCATTTAGGGTCCACCTGGATAATCCAGGATAATCTCCCCATCTAAAAATTCTTACTTAATTACATCTGCAAAAACTCTTTGCCAAATAAGGTAACATTTACAGCTTTTAAGGATTAGGACCTGACATCTTCGAGGCCACTATACAGCGCCCTGCTGATAGAATAGGAAGCGGCAGCTCAGCCGAGTATCTGGGCCCTAATGGGATTTGATTTACTTGCTGGCATCCCATTCCTTGTGAAAGTTGTCCAGAAATAAAGTCATGTGAACTTGTACAGAAGATTTGGCCTTGCTCTTTGGGGAAAGATGCCCAGAAGTTTCAATCTCAAGTTACGTAGTGAGGATCAAATGCTCAGAAACTGGCCCAGTGCCAAGCTACGCTACTCAGGAGGGGAAAGATCACGAAACCCAAAACAAAGGGATGTTAAGAGCTCAAGTTGAAGAGCTTTGACTAGTTTGGAAATAAGATATTGTAGATAGGACCAAAACCTGGCAAAGAAGATTTATATAGCTTTTAGATCTTCTGAAGCCCTTTAAAGCTCTATTTCGAATGTGTATAAACTGTACTTGCTATGAGAATTACAAACATGATAATAATAATAAAATCTCCCATTATTCACGTTTAAACTCTTAGGCACTATGCTAAACTTGTACAGTGTGTTGCTTTGGGAAAATTCAGTATTACAGACTTCTGACTGAAAAAACAAAAGCAACAATGAGTTGATTCATTTTTGCTTTATGAAAAAGGTATTCTGTAAACCAACTCTGAACATCCAACTTCCCTAAATATATTTGTGTTATGTTTCAATTTCCCAGAATTGAGTTTTAAGAAACACTTTCATTGTATGTACGATAAAAAAGTGAGTCAAAATGTTGGAAGGGAAAAGAACTAACACCTTTTGAGCATCTGCTGTGTGCTGGGTACTGTAAGCTCTAGGCCTCTACAGTATCCATGTTTTAGTACTCCCCACTTAGTTTTTCCGGTCAGAGAGTCTTACACTACTCATGGTCCTTTCCGGGTCCCAGTTTTCCTCATCAGAAAGGTAAAGATCATATATCTCTCAGAATCATTGTGAAGGAAAATTTTAACAATTATGTACAAGTGTTTTGAAAGTTATGTATGTTTTAGATATGTTATGTTAATTATTTTCTAAATTAAGACATATGGTTTCCTGTCATTATTTTAAAGGGGAGCAGATTGCCCTTAAAAAACTCCAGTAATATAGATAATGAGGGATGAAGGGTAGAATAGCACCTACTGGGCAAGTTGGGTGCTCAGATCATCCTTATTGATTATGACGTTTGATACTCACTGGTAAATGTGTCATTTAAAACCTTGTCTGAGTGAATGTTATTTTTTTAATTTTAATTTTATACTTAAAAATGCAAGTGTAAATTACCCAGTGTACAGGGCACTGCTTTGAGATAATTTTAAGTGTATTTTTGCCTGAAAAAGAAAATAAAAAAGAAATGAAGTTCTTCGCTTGGTGATTCTTGTATAACAACTTCAGCTTTAGCATACGCACGATTTTCATGATTGCTTTGTGTCGTTTCCCTAAGTGGTGCTATAAGGGTCATTGCATGTGGAAGAATGCTAATCAGCAAAAACAAGATGGCAACTGGGGATCATGGACCAAATTTGGCTCCTGTTCCCGGACCTGTGGAACTGGTGTTCGCTTTAGAACACGCCAGTGCAATAATCCAATGTGAGTATAACTCCTGTCATTCTGGTTATTGGGATAGACCAGAAAATGCTTCAATATCATGTCGCTAATGCTCTGTTTCTTGAAGTACATGTAAAACACAGAACGTGAAAACTAACGGTTTAAGTTTCTATTTTGGGTAAATCCCCATTTATCAATCTTGTGAAGAGTAGTCCATGGTTAAGATTAGAGATTGTTAAACAAATTGCTGTTTGGGAGGATAAGGAGCTGAGCGGGGAAAGCAGATGGCTGTGCTCTTAGGACCTGGGCACCAAGGCTGTGAGACCCGCTGGAGGAAGGTCAGGCCTGCCGGCAGGAGCAACACCAACCAGAGGCTCCCTCACTTCCGAGTTAGGAGAAGAATGCTTCAGAGCTGGTGACGGGAAGATGGTGAAAGAAGGCCAACGAACTGTTGGGGGAAAAGTTATCCTTACAGTAGTTAGAACAGCGAGGGTTCACCATGAGCCACACTCTGTTCTAAGTGTTTTCAACATGCTAACTCATTTAATCCTCACAGTGTTTCCCTAAGGAAGATTGGATTATTATTTTCATTTTACATATTAGGAAACAGAGGCATAGAGCTGTGATCAGTGTTTCTTTGGGTTGCTTCTACATGTTTTATACATGATATAAAATATAATTTTCCTGAGACCATGTACCTGTTTTTTGTTTCTTTATATACTTTTGCTGTGCATTTAAAATACACTGCTTTAATATTTTAAAGCAGTGTATTGAAAAATACACTGCTTTAAAATATACTGATGTAAGTTGAGTTTGGGAATTCCCGCCACCAAACCTCAGCAGGGAGAGGATAGTGCTTTTGGAAAGGGATTGAAAGTAGGAAGTATGAGTTCATTCACTTTGTGCTGGCAGCTCAGAAGCCTTGGCTTTCTGTCCTCCAGCACTGTGTCTGCAAGTTTCAACTGCTGGACCAGAGCCAAAAGGCCTTTTTAAATGTTGTCTTTTCTTTAGGCCCATCAATGGTGGTCAGGATTGTCCTGGTGTTAATTTTGAGTACCAGCTTTGTAATACAGAAGAATGCCAAAAACACTTTGAGGACTTCAGAGCCCAGCAGTGCCAGCAGCGTAACTCCCACTTTGAATACCAGAATACCAAACACCACTGGTTGCCATATGAACACCCTGACTGTGAGTAAGATGCCCTCGCTTTTCCTGCTGTGTCGACGGTTACTTAGAGCTTAAGCTTTGTCAACACGCAATCCCTTGGACTCTTGATCTCTACTTGGTGACTTAGAAAACTTGGTGCTTATAGGGGTAGGTCCTCCCGGGTTTCCAAGAATAAGGCTAACACACGCCTTTCTCTAGAGAGGTGAGAATTATGGCATAGCTCCTGGGAAGCAGCATTGCCACCATCACTACTGGAAAGACAAGTAGAAAGCAACGCCTGGGAGAGATGTTGAGTCTCCTCATGCAACTGAAATCCCTCTACTAGGAAATGCTTCTGGAATATTGTGATCCTTCCTTTCTGAATAACTAGAGAAAAATATAGTTATTTTACAACCAAGTCAGGAATAAGACAAAGACCATTATTTAATAACAAAAGGCACTTCATAACCTTTTACTTTTGTACTGTACACTGGTTATCAAGAAATACACTTGGAAATTCCCTTGTCATGTTTCACTTCTTACCCCTGAATTTTCGGTTAAATCTGTTCAAATGGGAACTTCTTGACAAATTTCTTAGTTGAGTGAATAAAAAGTAGTTACGGAATTATTGTGTGATATAATACACTGCTGAGTTCAGTTTAAAAGCTGTTTTAAAGGAAAGATGCATATGTGTAGGAATTCAAAATTGCAATGCATTATTTTGATTTATTTTGGGGAAGTGAGTCACATAACTTAGATTTAATTAATGAGATCCTGCAAGAAGCAAAAACTATACTAGGCCTTTGAGTCAAACAAAAGAGAAACCCTAAGACGGAGAAGAGATGAGAAGTGAGTAGACATGAGACTATTATAGGGCTGAGGAGAAAAGTGGCAGAATCTAATTACAATGGGATGAGTGGGAATACAGAAATGAGGATGGGCAGAGGATGCACATCTTGGTATTTGGTATATAACGCAGGGTTTTTTTCACCAAGTTGTCATTCTGTGTTTGGAAAACAAAATTGAGGGGAAAATGAAATCAAAGAGTAAGTCAGTGCTTGGCATATAATAGGAATGTAATAAATTTTGGAAAGACTCACACTACCATGGTGAAACTTTTAGTATTAAACATATATATAGTATTAAACATATATTCATTTGCAGAACAGACAGTAGTTGGACTTTTATATTACTAATGCTTACAATACTTCAACTTCTGGTCATCTTATACAAGTTCATTAGACCACTGATTGTTGTTGCAATAGAGTTCTGAAAGTTTAATTTTGAGATGTGAATGAGAAATGGGGTCATGGCATAGATGAAGACAGGCAATGAAACTATAAAATTGGTAAGCTTGGTCTATGAGAACCTATATGAGCAAAGAATCTGAAAAAGAATAGATATATGTATATGTATAACTGAATCACTTTGCTGTACACCTAAAACTAACACACTGTAAAACAACTATACTCCAATAAAATTAATTAAAAAAAAAAAAAGAGAAACCCTTTCAGTGCTCTAAGTGTCACTAAAACTAAATTGATGCTGAATGAAATTTATTGAACATCTGTGGTTAAATCTAGGGTAGCCAGCCATACGACCTGCGTTGCCTGGGACAGTCCCAGTTTATACCTATTGTCCCTGTGTATATTATTAATAGAGCCCCTTTTCACTGTCAAAATTATCCCAGTTTAGATGTCAAAGCGTAGGGTCACCCTGGTTTAAACAAATATGCCAAGTATGCATACTTTTCCCCTACTCTTTATTTATTTATACAATTTGTTTTCAGGAAACCACATTGAAACTGTATATTTTACAAACAAAATAAACTATACTGTTCAAATACCATTTTACATAAATAGTCGACTTAATCCTCCATCTTATGCAGCCAAGAAAAGATGCCACCTCTACTGTCAATCCAAAGAGACTGGAGATGTTGCTTATATGAAACAGCTGGTGCATGACGGAACGCGCTGCTCTTACAAAGACCCATACAGCATATGTGTGCGCGGAGAGTGTGTGGTGAGTTCAGATTGCTTCCCCCAAAGCTTCGTACAGTAGTGTGCAATTCTACTTTTCCTTTCATTCATCTGCATATTTTCAAAAATATTTTAACTCTTATCTGAGATCACATTACAATGAAGATCTATGAATAGTTCAGTAGCTAAGCTAAATTGGGAAGAAATTGCAATTAATCAAATCAAACTTTGGTCACTGGCAAAATCAAGATTTAATTAGTTTTCCTAATTTCCAGCCAAATGCATTTTTGGCGGCTTCCTCTGATACCTCAAGGCTGGGAATACAACTTGGGAACCATGCCTTGGCTTTGAGTATATTATAGTAGCCATCCACTAATACAATACCAAGTCTTTTTAAAAAATTCAATGCTAAATGTGTTTTATCGTTTGTTTAAAAGATGATAACTTCTCTTTCTCCCTGTCTCACCTTCCAATTAATTCTAAGTTTAAACACTGAGTTCCACATCAGAACAAAAGTACTAGTGAAGATGCAAAAACTGTCTTTTGCCCATTTAATCTTTTCTTTAATGCAGTTTACTTTCTGTTCATGTTCACAGGTTAAAGCGATAAGAAATTATCCTTATTAACCGAACACATTGCTCCTGTTTGATTCGTTTTCACTTCAGCATAACTAAAGTGTTATATAAAAGAATCTCAAATTCGCAGATGCCTCATAGCTGAACAAAAATTTCCTTAAAGTAGAATCTGTGTTTTGTCCATCTTTCACCTCCCACAGTATCTGGTGCATTAAATGTATATGTTGTCGGTATTTTCTCTGCTCACTCTCATCCCAAACTTACGAGTGCAGTATCATTATCATTATCCAACACTGATTTATATTAAGGACCTACCCCAGTTCAGAAAACTTTTCAGTATTTCCCTGTTAAATTAATGTGAAAATATAAACTCTTCCTGATATTCAACGCCTTCCACAGCCTGTGATTTGCAGATCTTTCACTATTCTTCACCACCATACAACGCTAACTTTCCATTAGTTTAGGTATGGTTCACATATTATTATCTGAACCCACTTTTGATGACTTCTGTGGCTCTGTTTTAATCCCTTTTTATTCTTGAATTGCCTTTCCACACCGTCTGTTCCTTCAGGGCACTATGAAAATCTCCACTACATCTGTGATGTTTTGTCTCACATCCCTTACCAACTTGTAAAGTCTGTACTAATAGACAACTCACTATTTTAGTATTCATCTTTATAAATATGAAGGCAACAAGGGAGAAACGCCTCTTAATTTTGTCTCCTCAGCATCAGCTACAACTTCTGCGTTCCACAAATGTTTGATGATTGCCTATGTATGACGGGGGAAACACTTCATTAGACCGAGGGAAATTTATACTTTACTGCCCAGAGTACAAGTCATTTTATTTCATAGTAGTTCTTTAAAAGACTGAGGGATTAAAAATCAGAGCTAGAGAGGAATGTTGGTTCCTGTCTGTGGGCCGATGATGAAACAAATGGTGTATCATTCTACAGGATGCTGACCTTTACTTGGCACGTTAAACTTAGCTACATTTAATATCTTCTCTCCCCAGAAAGTGGGCTGTGATAAAGAAATCGGTTCTAACAAGGTTGAGGATAAGTGTGGGGTCTGTGGAGGAGATAATTCCCATTGTCGAACCGTAAAGGGGACGTTTACCAGAACACCCAGGAAGCTTGGTAAGATGAGGTCTCTCGTGAATTCAGTATCCTTCTCCATGATTTGCATTTGTCTGAGACTTCTTTTAGGAATGCCACACTTTCTCTATAAACATAAAAAAATTAGCTGCTGATTTATTTTTATTCAGATTACCTTTTAAGGAATTATTTTAACAACTTTGACAAATCATACTTCATAGTGTCCATGATAAAAAATAAATCTACTAAATGTAGATAAGGAACAAATAAAACCAATATCAATTATAGTAGTTAGTTAAAATCTGTTTTGTTTAATTCTGTGTCCTTAATAAAATGCATTAAACATAATTATTAGAATTAATGCTTATTTTGAATTTTCTGTTGCACATAAATTGTTGATCAGAAGTTAAAAATATTATAAAACTTTAAATACAACTTTAAAAATATTACATTCATTTTGCTCCTTTTATAAGTGAACAAGTTTATCCTATTTATAAATCTATAAATCTAGGGTCTATATTTCACATAATATTTACAAGTTTATATCAAGCAAGTTTGAGGTACATACAACCAAAAAATAACCTGAGGTATAATTGCTTATGTGTTTGAATTTCTCTGCTTGTTACACAGTCAATGGCCTGGACTCAGGCGTGTGGTGAAGGTTCGTCAGATGGAACCAAAAGCAAATAATATGCAAAATTATTAGTATTTTCATAATAATTCATTGGAATTTTCATAAGACTTAGATATAAACATTGATTACTGAATAATTTCTTTAAATTTGTAACAAATATTGTTCAGTTATTACACAAATTTATTGGACAAATGTCTCTGAGAATTCAGCATTTAAAGATAAATTTAATGTGAGGCTTCCGTTGAAAAGCTTCTCTTACATCCAAGATATAGTCTCTTACAGAATAACAGAAAACAAGATAAAACAAAACAAAAACAAAGATTTGGTTTACTTTGAGCACATTGTCATAGCACTAATTTTTCCTTTTAGAAAAATAAGAAGTATAAAAAACTGTTCTTTATCCAAATAGAGTAATTCTCTTGGTTCTTTTTGCTCCCATTATACCCCAGGTATGCAGCTCAAGCCATTTCCACACATATCAGCTTTGCTCTTTGATATATTTAGAGCTAGACAGAGATAGTTGATTATATTCTAATGTGATTTTCTTAAGCATTCCCTACTCTAGTTACTGAAAGCTTTGCTATTCCTGTGTGATAATTTACTATGCTTTGTACTTTGAAAATTGTTAAAAATCAAATATTGCCATTTCTGGCTGATTGTATTATTTTAATAAAGCAAACGGAATTAGAATTATATACATATACAAAGGTTTTGGTGGAGTAACGTGATTTTTCTCCATCTTAATGTGAAATAATTCACCGTGCTTTCTTTATTGCAGTTACGTATTGTTCGTTTAGGTGTAAAATAATTAATTTTTTATTCCCAGAGTGAATGAATGTAAAGAAAATGGTTTTTACCATTATTATCCATTCTATATTATGTGTAATAAAAGGCAGTGATACTTTTTTTCAGATACCTCAAAAATTATGCTAAACCTGTGAATCAAGTTCTGAAGAAGAGAAGAAAGCTTTAATCAGTCATACAGATTCAAACTGTTTGAAGATAATCTAACATCCATTTCTTTGAACTAATGTTATCTTCGTAGTTATTCAATAGACTAATTAACCTTTTCCAACAGGGAAAAATTTAAGCAAGAGGTGCCGTAAAGAATTCAAGTTGCTGGAAAATGAAATCTGCAAGTATTCAACTTCAAATCACCTATATCATTTCTCATTCACGCTTAGTCTTACTTTCATTGACTATTAACAGTTTACTGGCATTAGCTAACTGTTATAAATGCATTTTGACTTCAACATATAAAATTATGGAACATATTTTATATATTACCTAATAAAATATATATAGCTTATAGTATAGTCAATGAAACAGCAAGACTTTGATAAACATGAACCCTCCACTAATTAAAGACATTCTGTTTAAGGGAAGATGAGAGGCGCCTTCACTTTACCCAAAGGAGCTCGTAATATTTCTCTTGCTGAAACAAGGGAAGCTAAAAATGTACTGGGTAAGTTGTAGCAAACTGCAGAAAGATGGGCATCCATAAATGGCATCAAGCTGTTTTGCTACACTTGGCATCTTAAGCATGTTACTTCCAGCTCTTGCACTCAGGCAGACATGGTACATTTCAGGTACTGAGTATCACCCAGGCTCAGGTGCTGAAAACCCTGACCCCAAAGTGACCACTCCATTTAGTTAAGACACTCATAAATATTGTAAAAGAGTTAGGTAAATCTACACAAAGGTAATAATTGTCAATATAGGAAATGACAGAAAAACAGATTTCTTTCTGATTCCATAAGCAATTTTGTATTTATAACTGAATTTCTGTCAATACTTGTAATATATGAATTATAGGTTTCATGATGTAATGAAGGTGTATAAGTTGCATAATCTTCCTATATTCATTTTTTCCTTACAAGCGAGGTAAAACATCTTGGTTTCTCTATTTGCCCTGATTATTGTTGATTTGTGGTTAGGATCTTAATTCTAAACGACCTTAAGATAATTTTTAGGACACGTGATAATACTAAGAAAGTTTGTTATATAAGACAATGACTGCAATACGATTGATATGTGATTTTAAAACCCAAGACAAGCTATTCAGCATATTGGTTTTGTGATTTCTCAGTTAGAAGATTGAACTTAGGGTACGTGTAGAGAGGCAATGCACAACATAACCTGCAGACATATTCCAACCAAATCTACAGCACATGTTTTAAAACATTCCCCTTTAAAACTTGTTTAAAGCTTTCAAATTAATTGCTGATCGCAATATAAATGAAAGCTACTCATGGATTTTTCTTTTGTAATTTCTTTAGAATAAAGCAGGTGTTTAAATCTGAAGATATTTCATGAGTTAGAAGTTCAGCTGTTTATACTTGCCACTTAGGCTTTTAAAATAGTATATAGACAGATAAAATATATCAAGAAGTTCACCAACTAATTGCGCTAAAAATGGACCCCTATTCAAAAGGATGGTTTAGAAAACTAAAATCACATCGGAGGGGCACAGGGGAGTATAGTATTTGCCTGAATTATTGTTGATACAATTTGTAGGTCAGCACAAAATAAGTGACTAATGGGTTAGAAACTAGATTAATTTTTTTCCCTCAACTTAATTAAAAAAAAGATTCCTCTGATCTTATGCCAGATGTCACAAAAGCTACCAATGCTTTGAAATTAATTTCTGAAACTGCTTCTTTCGGTTTATGGATGCCCTCTTCTGCACACAGGAGCAGTTAGAATGTAATGCCTGACTAACCATGGTTGTTGCTTTTGTTTTCTTCTTTGCTCCCTCCAATATTTACTACACATGCAAAGGGTACCTTAAGATGTTTGATATACCCCCTGGTGCTAGACATGTGTTAATCCAAGAAGACGAGGCTTCTCCTCATATTCTTGGTAAGTGTTTCTGTCTGCTGGCTCTGCTTTAACATGCACTGAAAACATAGAAATGTCAAAGAAATAATATATAGAGATACATATGTATGTATCTCTATATATACACATAAAATTCAAAATTATATGTAAATGCATTATTATGTGATTTTTGTTGGTCATTTCTCCCAACTATTCTTTCTCTAAAATAAGAAATATTCAAAACTAGAGTTTTAACTTTTGGTGAAACCTGGGTTGGTTCATCATGACATGAGGGAAAAAAATAATTTCACAGGTTTGAATTTGTTATGCATTTTTGCTCTGTATTAGGAGATGAGAAAAATAAATGTTAATAAAATGCACTAAATTAAGAATAATATCAGAAAAATTTGCCATATTTATGTTGACAAATTAGTTCTGATATTTTGGTTGGTGCCATACTGCATGCCTC
Source organism: Tursiops truncatus (assembly GCF_011762595.2). Lineage (NCBI taxonomy): Eukaryota > Metazoa > Chordata > Mammalia > Artiodactyla > Delphinidae > Tursiops > Tursiops truncatus. The sequence goes on along the minus strand of NC_047038.1, from coordinate 88,378,788 downwards.
TTCTTTTAGCGCATTTTAAGTTCTTTGACTGAAAAGCAACCACATCTGGATTTTACTAGTCCAATAAAAATTTTCCTGATATCTGTTATGTGTCCAGTTTCTGACTGGCACATGCAGATTCATTTTCTGCATGTTTTCTGTTTATTATCTGCAAATTATCCTGCTTATAATTTCTAAAAGAAGATTCTTTTCCTCCTTTATGAGAGGATCACGTAGAAATGTCACTCTAAAGGGGTTTGTATTCAAAGTGAACATACAAATGTAAACATAGCTTTCACATATTCCTTGAGCTATAAAAGCACTAAGAAGATTTCTGAAACTGACACATCTGTCAAACCTATGAAAATTTATAGTAAATTACTTTTCTAAACTTATGTAACTTAAAAAATGGATTGTTTTTTGGTGTTTCGTAGAATTTTTTTCTTTTTGGTATTTAAAGTATATTCACTACTAGATTCCAAAATAGTCTCTGCTGTCTAGCTGTATTTCTTTCTCCAGTAACTGAAATTCCCTACTTTTGATTCTAGAATTCAGATTATTCTCCTTGGAAAAATTAGACTAGTTTAAAAATTTCAAGGGGAATAAATGCATTTAACTAAAATTACTCATGTTTTCTGCACATTTTCGGTAATGGTAGCAACTTCTGAAATTTTATTTCCTAACATCATTAAATGCCGATGTACCTCCAGACTTTAAAATCCCGTTTGTTATTTTTTATCCATTAGAGAAAGCATTTTATTTTATAAGGTATAGTAAATCTATAGTATATTACAAATTCTATCACCAGTAAAGAGCTTTTCCTGGTCATATAAGTTGGTAATGTGACCTTAGTAAAGAGCTTTTCCTGGTCATATAAGTTGGTAATGTGACCTTAGAATTTTATAGTCATAAGGACTAATTGTTTGTTGGCCTAAAAATTAGTTCAACTATTTTGAGTACCTATAATATTTTGCCTTAACTTGAAAGAGATACACAGTAAAAAAAAAAAAGACATTGTGTTATATTCTGTCCTAGCATAAATCATTTGTATTAATTGTTGTGGAAATAGCCATTATTTTAAAAATATTTCCACCTTCCTGAGGAAATGTATATGATGAATGGGTTAGAAACTGTTGACCTCTTCAGCAGTGTTTTCAAATGGGAATATTTGTTAATTTTTATTTCTTATTTAACCATCTTGCCACTGTTTTTAACTGGTTAGGAATGCTTCTTGAGAATTTTGAATGCCTAATGAATGAAGTAGGAGTCCTATCAGAAGTAACACTCATTTTGATTGCTTTGATGCTCATAAACACAGTCTTACATTTATAGAAGGGGATAGACTTAATATGGATCTTCAAAGCTGTAATATGATAAAATAAAATGTATGCCGGTTACTCATTTTTCATCCTTCAGCAATTAAGAATCAGGCTACAGGCCACTACATTTTAAATGGCAAAGGGGAGGAAGCCAAGTCGAAGACCTTCATAGATCTTGGCGTGGAATGGGATTATAACATTGAAGATGACATTGAAACTCTCCACACCGATGGACCTTTACATGATCCTGTTATTGTCTTGGTATGTGGCATTACAGGCTCACTATGTAGTTGGTTTAGTTTACATTTTTATAATTAATTTATCTCACAACATGTTTACCTTGCTTGTTTTTTATAATTCCATGTATCCTCCCCTCTTTATTCTTTGGGCAGTTTTGTCATATATTTTATTATATATATGTTATAAACCAAATAATACAGTATTATGATTTTTGATTTTAGTAATCAGTTATGTTTTAAAGACAAGAAGAGAAAAAGTAGATTTTTATATTTAGCCACATATTTACCATCTCTGATGCTCTTCGTTTTTCTCTGTAAATCTGATTTTCCATCTAGTATCTTTTACCTTCAATATAAAGAACTTCCCTTAGCATTTCTCGTGGTGCGGGTATGCATGCTAGCAAATTATTCTCTTAGCTTTCAATTCTCTGAAAACATCTTTATTTCACCCTCATTCTTAAAGGATATCTTCACTAGATATAAAATTGGGAGTGGCTAGTTTTTGTTTTGTTTTTTTCCTCTGTCAGCACTTTAAAGATGTTTTTCTGTTGTTGTAGGGAGTTCCAGGAATTTGGGGGCTGATCTAGGAAATAGATATGACCATGAGGTGGCAGTAGCACCCACACATATTGTTTGGGTGGTACCTTAGCAGGTTTGCTTATGGGGCCACCATCAGGAGGGAGACAAGGGCAAGGTAACTCGTGAGGGAAGGGGAACTCGAGAAGGGGTTTATGTGTCTAGGTGATGTCACTCAGCAGCACAGCGGGGAGACTCTGGGTCTGAGAATTCCAAAAGGTAGCAGCAGCAGCTTGGGCCACAAAGTCTTGATGGCCACAAAGTCTTATTTATAATTAGTGGATTTGGGGTACAAAGCAAGCAGGCTCCAGATGGCTAGAAATCTACTTTTTTGGGCTACATTTAAAACAACTGGATATATGAAAATCTGAGTTTGGTGCCAGCTGGCTTTAGAGCTAATGGGTGGGTCTCAACTTGCTGTGAATAAATAAGCAACCTAGGGCCCAATATACAGGAGCTGTCTTTGACTCATTTATGTAGCATTTGTCTTCTTGAAGCTGTTATTTATGATGAGAAGTCAACCTCATTTAGGTTGCTGCTGTGCATTTAATGTGTCAGTTTTCTCTGGCTGCATTTTACAATTTTCTCCTTTTTGTTTTGGTTTGGTTTGTTTCATAGTTTGTCTGCGGCATGCTTAGTTTGTGATGTTCTTTGTATGTATCTGGCTTGGGGTTCACCAAGCATCTTGGCTCTGTAGGTTGATGTTTTTCACCAGATTGAGGTAAATTTTCCATTATGTCTTCAAGTTTATGTTTTTTTCCCCATCTCTTTCTTTTCTATTCCTGGGACTCATTTACATGTATGTTAAACCAGTTGAAATTGTTCCACAAGTGTCTTAGACTTTGTTCAATCCTTTTGTAGTCTTTGTCTTTTCTCTGTTCTTCAAATTGGATAATTTCTGTTGAACTGTGTTCAAGTTCACTGACTGTCTTATGTGGTCTCCAATCTGTCATTGAGCCCATCCAGTAAAGTTTACATGTCAGATGGTGTACTAGAATTTCCATTCGGTTCTTTTTTCTTTTTTTATAATTTTCATTTCTCTGCTGAGATGTCCATGTATTTTCACTCATTATGTCCAACTTTTCCTCTAAGTCCTGAGATTTCATACTGTCTGCTTCTATGGGCTGCTTTTTTTTTTTCTTGATTATGGTTCACATTTTCATACTTCTTACACATTTTTATTGTACACTGAGCAGTATAGATGATAAATTGTAGGGCATTTGGTTTATGTTGCCTTCCTTAAAAGCACTAGGTTTTATTCTGTCTGGTAGTTAATTTATTGTCCATTCCCACTAATCCTTTGAGGCTTGGTTTATCCTTTCTTAGGGCTGGTGTATTTCAATTTTGTTCTTATTTTTATGGCATGGCTTTCTGGTGCCTCAACTGAATACCTGAAGTGTTAAGGAGGCCGTAAGAACACCTAGGGCCCTCAGCCCTGCCTGTCCTCAGGTATCTCTGTCCTGCTCTCAGCCCTGCAGCAGCCATTCATTCACAGACGTCATGGTGTCTTGGCCTGGGCATGCACGGACCAGCCCTCAGACTCAGACCCATGCAGCTTTCTGGACCACCCTCCATAAAGCCCCCTTTTCTTTAGTGCCCTGCCCTGAAAGTTCCAGAACTCCACCCTCCTCAGTTCAGTGAGACTGCTGTCTTGGCTTGGGCTCCAGCTTCCAGTACCAGGGTCCAGACCTGGCCCTGTCAGGAAGCCAGGACCCTCCTGGCATGTTACTCTTCTCACAGGGATCATTGTCCTTTGCCATGTTATTTATTGCAGAAAAAATTCCCTCAAATATTCTATCCAGTTTTATTGTTTTCAATATCAGGAAGGCAACCTATTACTTCCTCATGGAGGAAAGCAGAAGCCATCAACTTAATTTGAATATTGTTAGATTCTGTATACCAGTATTTATTGGATTTCCTGTAAAAATATTATACTAATCTAAAATCAAATCTTCTCACTCAGTTCTCAGTCTTCTTTTAAATTTGAAAATTATTTCTCATTGATGAAGTGTCTGTTCAAATCTTTTGCCCATTGTTAAAGTAGGTTGCTTTTTTCTTTTTAAGTTTTCAGAGTTCTTTATATACACTCAGTATATAAGTCCTCTGTGAAATGTGGCTTTCAAATATTTTCTTCTACTCTGTAGTTTCTTTTCCTTCTCTTAGTAGTGTCTTTCACAAAGAAAATATTTTAACTTTATTGAAGTCCAATTTATCAATTTTTCCTTTTATGCATCAAGACTTTCTTATTATATAAGATTTTTTTTTTTTTGCCGAATCCAAGGTCAAAATATTTTCCTTTTTTGGTAAGTTTTACATTTTAATCATTTAAATTTATGAACCATTTAAGCTAATTTTTATATACATTTTGTCTAGGTTAGGTTCTTAGTTTTGCATATGGGTGTCCATATTATCTATTGTTGCATAACAGATTACCCCAAACTTGGTGGCTGAACACAAGCAACATTATTATCTCATAGTTTCTCTGGGTCAGGTATCTGGTAGTAGCCTATTACCTGGCTAGTTCTGGCTCAGGGAATCTCACGAGGATGCTCTCAGCTCTGGCGGCAGTCACCTCAAGGCTCCAGTGCAGAGAATCTTTTCAGTTCCCAGCTCAATCACATGGTTGTTGAAAGGCCTTGGAAGATTGCTCCCAAGCTTCTCCACATGGTGGTTGGCAGGCTTCTGTTCCTAACTACATGAGCCCACTGGCTGCTTAAGTGTCCTGTCCACATGACAGCTGGCTTCCAACAGTGAGTGATTCAAGTGACTGAGAAAGTGAGAGAGTGCAACCAAGACAAAAGTCAGTCTTAACCTAATCTTAGAAGTGACATCCTTTCATGTCTGCTGCTATTTACTACAAGTAAGTCACTGAGTCCAGCCCCCCACTGAAGGGGAGAAGAATTAAGCTCCATTTATTGAGAGGGAAAGTGTCAAAAGACTTGTGGACACATTTTTTAAGCCACCACAGTGTCCAGCACCATTTGTTGAAAAAACTGTCCTTTCTCCATTAAATTGCCTTTTCATCTATATCAAAAATTAATTGTCCAAATTTAAGTGGGCTTATTTCTAGACTCATTCTCTTCCTTAGGTTAGATAACTTTATAGGAAAATATACATTAATCAAACTTTTATTTAGATTATTTTAAGTTTGAATGATTGGAGATCAGAAGCTCTGTTTTACTCGTATGTAATGACAGAGCGTTCTTTTCCAGGAGCACAGGTGTCTGGCCTCAGAGCCCTGCCTTAAGTCTTTGCCAGTGATATTAGTGTGACCCCAGGGAGCCATGTGGGCTGGCGATATAAGAAGGAAATGTGTAGCTAGGACAGGGGTTATGGACAAGCTGTGCTCTGTCATCATGGCCTTTCTTTTCCTCTCTGAAAGACTGGAACCCCAGATTCGGAGCCCCAGAGCATGGCAGCTAGGCCATCTGGGGTTGAAAGCTTAGACATCTGGCCACATATAAGGGCCAATATAGGGATTGATGCTCAATTTTCAATACTGTTTTAAAAACAAAGACTAAGGGGGAAAAAAGAGAACCCAGATAACCAAATCCTTCATCCTAGCGGGTTTAGTATCAAACAAAAGCTGTTTCTAAAAGTTTAGTTTAAAACACTAATGAACTGCACATGTTTCTCCTTTTGTGTAATTGATATAATCCTATAAAAGCTACATGAAAGTCATTAAAAACTATTTTTTAAAAAGAGTGCTTTGCTAATGAACTAAAAATCAAATAAAAAACAGAATATGTTTGCAAAGTTTCTTATAAAAAGGATTAATACTCCTATTGCATAGATTATTTAGGAAAAAAAGGTATGTATAGCAATAAAAAAAAGAGGACCTAACATGAGCATGCAACACATAGTGGGCAAAATACAAGTGACCATTAAACTTTACTATTTATCAAATAAATAACAATTAAGACAACAATCTTTTGCCCATTCGGTTAACAAAGAGGAAAGTAATATGCAGTGCTGAATGGGGGCATTGTCATATACTTTCATCATGAAAGTAATAATTGTTCTAACTATTCTGAAGGGCCATTCACTAGTCTATTATGAGAGCTATAAAAAAGTGTTTGTACCCTTTAGCATACTAAAGAGAATCAGAAATCATCACAAAACTGGGGATAAAATATAAATATTCATTTATATGATTAAATAACGCACACTAGGATTAAACACTATGCTGACATTTAAAAGTATGTCTTCAAAGAATATTTACTGTCTTGGGAAATGTGTGTGACACATTAAGTGAAATAAGACCAGAAAAGTATGTATGTGTGTACACACACACACACACACACACACACACACACACACAGATAATATGCAGATATCTTGAGGCTATATTCCAAAATAATAAAAGTGACTTTAGTTTTCTCTGGTTTACTGGAATTATGGATGATTTTTATTTTCTTCATATTTTTCCATGATGTCTATATTTTCTGGATGGAACATTATTATCTTTATTATCATAACAAAACAGTCTTTCAAACAATAATTTTTAAGTACACTCAGGAGATATATAACTTGAGGAAATTTGCGGTGAATTTTATTGTAAGGTTATTATTTTTATAATACAAACTTTTTTCTTACTCCTCGGTGGATTTTTTTTTTACTTTTTAATGCCAAGATATTTTATATATTTGCTTTTTTTTTTCTTAAACAGGGCATACCTGTACTTTAGTGACAGAAAAACATTCTATTTTTAGAAGCTACTTGAAAGTCTTCCAACTTTAATAAGATACACATTCTGAAATATTTGTAATTTTTTCATTCAAATTTAATACTCTCTCAGGTGATTTACATATCTATTTCATGTGTATGTTAGATTATACCTCAAGAGAATGATACGCGCTCTAGCCTGACATATAAGTACATCATCCATGAGGACTCTGCACCTACAATCAACAACAACAATGTCATCCAGGAAGAATTAGATACTTTTGAGTGGGCATTGAAGAGCTGGTCTCAGTGTTCCAAACCCTGTGGTGGAGGTAACAATTGAACACATTTATTATATTAAAATGTAATTCATATAAAAGCCAATCTTCTTCCTTCTGCCTTAAGGATTATCTCTAATTGAGGCCACAATCTGAGAAACACCAACTATAACCAAAACTGAATAATACAAAGCATTTTGACTGAAATCTCAGGATCTACAAAGGATAGGAATCCATTCATAACAGTGGTAGGCCTTCTTAAAATCCCCTTGCCTTTCCTCCTTGTCTCATATCCATGTAGTGTTACCCTTAGTCACTTTACTCTTTCCAGACTCTCCCAAATTCAGTGTCCTCTGGTTCTTGCCTTTTTTCTTTTCCACTTTTACTTTCCATACCTATGCATTTCTTTTCAGCGTTAATAATGAAAGAGCTCTTAGTTGCACTATGTACCAGATGCCATTTTACATATTAATGATGAATGCTCACAATGGCTCTATGAGGTCAGTACTATTATTACCTCTGTCGTACTGATAGGGAAACTGAAGCACAGGGAAGATCAGTCATTTGCCTGGGGCCATGAGATACAAACCCAGGGAGGTAGTCTGGCTTCTTCATACGTGTTTCGCATTCTGCCGCCTCTCTGCTCTCTCTAGAGGAGATCCATTAAGCTGTTCTCAGAGTTTCTCAATCTCTGCCATCATCCATTCCTCTAGCTCAGAACAACAAATGCTCCAGAATGGAACTGGCCTAGACAGAATTCTCTCACAATGATACTGAATAATTGAGAACAAGAAATTATTTTGTTGTTTGTATAGGGAATGCCTGGGTAAATATTTCATAATTTTAAATTCAAGGATGTATTTTTAAAGTTTTTTTTTTTCCTCCAGAGGGGGCATAAAATGTTTTTAGATAATTATTTTAAATGACAATTTATTCATCACAAGATGCTTATATAATTTGGATCCTCCCTTCTGTTGTATTATCAACATCTACTTGGTCACAAGACTTATCAGATACACTTTTTTGTTATCTACCAGATCTATTCCTCCCTCACCGGGTTTCCTTCACAACTTTGGAAGGGAAGATTATTGCAAAGGTCTCTTAACTAGCCAACTAAATTTGATTTTCTTCTCTTCGTTTATTTCCAGGGTAATCTTTCTTGAATGGAAGAATGAATGAATGAATGAATTTGAGTAGAATTATACTATTTCCCTGATTCAGATCCTTCAGTCTCCTAATGTGTTACCCTAAAGACACAATGTAATTCTTTTTTTTACAGGGGTATAGTTGTTTTACAATGTTGTGTTAGTTTCTGCTGTACAGCGAAGTGAAGTAGAGTTCCCTGTGCTATACAGCAGGTTCTCATTAGTTATCTGTTTTATACATGTTAGTGTATATATGTCAATCCCAATCTCCCAGTTCACCCACCCCTTTCCCCCCTTGGTGTCCGTATGTTTGTTCTCTGCGTCTGTGTCTCTCTTTCTGCCTTGCAAACCGGTTCCTCTGTACCATTTTCTAGATTCCACATATATGCATTAATATATGATATTTGACACAACATAATTTATGTAATATTCTTGCCCAAAGTGAAAACCTGAATGAATCTAATCATTAGTTGACAAAGAAACCCAAATTGTGGGACATTTTATAAAACAGCTGGCTTATACATTTCAAAAATATTAAAAGACAAAAAGAGGCTCAGAAACTATTCCTAACTAATTCTGTGAAAACTAAATGCAGTGCATGATCATTGATTGGAAAAGCATTTCTATAAAGAACATTCTAGGGACAATTGATAAATTTTGAATATCATCTTTATACTAGATACTAGTATTATATTTGTGTTAAATATTCTGATTTTAAGATTATATTGTGGTTATGTAAGAGAATGTGCTTGTTATGAGCTGAGGTATTTGGAAGTGAAGAATCAGGATGTCAGCAACTTACTCTCAAGTGGTTCAGCAACATTTTATATATAAATGTATATATAGTATGTGTATTATATATTATAATTAATTTATATATATAAATATATATCAAATATGGTGACATGGTAACACAAAGTTAATCTAGATGCAAGGCACGTAACATGTTCATTGTGCTTTCCTTACACGTTTTTTGTAGATTTGAAATGTTTCAAAATTAAAAAATATATACACATATATTTTTTTAAACGTCTAAGTCAGTGCTTGTGGAGACCTTCAGTAACTCCCTGGATAAAGTCCAAACATTTGTCTGACATTCAAGGCTTTTAAGAACAGATCCTTTCCCATCTGTTGGGAAAAGCCATTCAAAGAGACCTACAATTTTCTATATGTCTTTTCTGTAGAAGCCTATGTCACTGGGTATTGTTGCCATAGTTTTCATATCTGACTCTCACAGGAGACTATTTATCAGGGTCTAGTTTATTAACAAGCATGCAGTTGCTATTTAATACTTTGTAATATTTATTAAAGATAAAGGATTTTTATTTATTTAATTTTTATTTAACTAATATGCTTCTGAAACTTCAGCACCTAGAACAGTGCCTGACTCAATAAATATTTGATAAATGAATGAATGAGTGAATGATCAAATGTATGATGGAATGAATAAGTGATTAAATCCAAAGAAATATATTTCTCTTACCAGGTTTCCAGTACACTAAATATGGATGCCGTAGGAAAAGTGATAATAAAATGGTTCATCGTAGCTTCTGTGAGGCCAACAAAAAGCCAAAACCTATTAGAAGAATGTGCAATATTCAAGAGTGTACACATCCACTGTAAGTGTTTATTTTAACTATCATATACTGAGGACAAAATAAAAAGGATTTAAATGTCTTCAGCTCTTTTTAGTTTTAACTTAATTTTTAGTCAAAGCTAATACATATACCTGGTTACAATGATCAGATCATTTCACAGGAATTATATAAAGCTGTAGTCCTGTGGGTTTTTTTCCCATATCTCTGCTTCTCAAAAATAACTGCTTTTATTTATTCTTCTCTTTTTTTATTGAAATATAGTTGACTTACAATATTGTGTTAGTTTCAGGTGTACAGCAAAGTGATTCAGTTATGGTTTTTTTTTAGATTATCTTACATTATAGGTTATTACAAGATATTGAATGTATCAGTAGTTCCCTGTGCTATACAGTACATCTTTGTTGCTTTTCTATTTTATGTATAGTAATTTGTATCTGTTAATCCCATACTCTTAATTTATCCCTCCTTCCCTCTCTTTCCCCTTTGGTAACCATAAGTTTGAGTTTGTTTTCTATGTCTGTGAGTCTCTTTCTGTTTTATATATAAATTCATTTGTGTGTGTGTGTGTGTGTGTGTGTGTGTGTGTGTGTGTGTGTATCAATACTGATACTGATATTCAGAGTTCATATTATTCTAACAACATGTGTCTCTCTTGAGAGTTGAGTCACTTAGCATGCTCTGCTTATGTTTCTTTTCTTACTAAACTTTGTTTCTCCTAGAGTTAGTGAATGTCTTGATTTTTATGTATCATTTTCTACTACTTTTCACTAATTCATCCCCAAACTCTTCTCTAAATGCTACGCACTCAAGTATCCTGTCCTTGTGTCTTCTTAGAGACATGTCCCAGAGAGTTCTCTGTGTTCTAGCTCCTGCCTGAGCTTCTACACAGCTTCCTTCCTGGGGCTTCTTTTTACCATCCTCCAAGAGATTCCTACTGCATGTCTCTTGTATTGGACCTCCTGTTTTCTGCATTCTTTTTCTTATCTTTTAGAGTATTCATTCATTCTGGTAGGGCATATCTTTCAGTAGTTTCATGAAAAAACTATATACAAAGGAAAAATTTTATATAAGAATTAAGCTTCTATACACCTAAGAAAAGTATATAATAGGTTAAAGTATAAGGGTAGGTAAGAAGTCTTTCTTCTACTCTTACTCTTGATCATTTTGACACACATGTATGTATACCATTCCAACCTATATTTTTCTCAGAATTTATAAACTTGCTCCATTATTTTCTAGACTCCAGTTATGCTCTTGAAAAGTCATTTGCTATTCTAATTCTCAATTATTTCTATGTGACCTCTTTTTTTTTCTGTCTTTCAAAGTTTATAGGATCATTTTGTTCCTAGTGTCTTGAAATTTCATAGTGATAAACTGCCTTTGTGCTCATTTTTTCGCATCTCTTGTGCTGTATATTTGTAGACATTTTAAAACACAAAACTAATATCTTTTACCTCTGGGAAATTTTCTTGTATTTTTTCTTTGAAAAGTTTCCCCTATGATTTTCAGTATTCTTTCTGGGAAATTTGTAGTTAGGGTTTCTAGACAGATCTAATTCTTTTCTTTTCTTTTCTCTCCTGGTATTTACTGTTCTTCCTGCTGAATTTTTCCATTTTTGCTATTATGTCATTAACATCCAAGAGAGTTTTAACATCCAAGTGCTGTTTTGTTTATCAGATGTTCTGTTTTCCAGACATTTGATTCTTATTTCAAAGATGTAATATATTCGTTTATCTTTCTTAGGCTCTTAAAGATTATTTGCTTTTTTGTGCATTACTTCTTCTATTTCTTTTTTCCCTTCGTTCAGCATTTGCGTTAGAGACTTTCTATGTCTGGTGAACATTGGCTGTTCACATGTGTATAGAATGCAGCATTAAACTTCTGTATGATACATAGGAATGTTATGGAGACAGTAGATCCTGAGAGTTCTCACCACAAGGAGAATTGTTTTTTCTTTTCTTTCTTTGCATCTATATGAGATGATGGATGTAACTAAACCTGTTGTGGTAGTCATCTCACAATATATGTAACTCAAACCATCATGCTGAACACTTTACGAGTGTATGCCATTTTATTTATTTTTTTATTGTCATTCTGGGAATTTCAGGAGGGAATAAGGTAACAGAAAGTATCTATGACTATGAAGTATATACTTCTCATGTTAACACCTATCTTTAAGTGAGAGTCACAGTGGAAGCCTTCAAAATTGAGTAAAATTTCTTAGTTGCCACAATTCATTCTACTGCCAGTTGAAAACCTATGTCAGTCTTAAACTCTGAATAGCAAAGACTGCCAAGGTTTTAACCTGTTTATATTTTGGTGCTCCATACAGACAAAAAGAAAAAAAAATTGCACAGGGAAAGTAACTTTGGAAAGGATAAATAGAATGCCTCCATTACATACTAACAGATTGATTACCTAGTTGGAATCAATGGTGACAACCCTTTGGGACATATGCAATGATGAACTGTCTGTCATATTGTATCCATAGCTAATTTGGAGAGGGCTGGGGCACTGACATCGAATTTGGACATAGAATTTGGGAATGTCCCATAGGATATCTTTTTGAAAATAAATTCCTTGGAAATATTTCTATCAGGTATATTCGTGGAAGCAGTTTCTGCTCAGGCCCAGATGCATACAACCTTTACCTTTTCATCAGGTCCAATAAGGGCCTATATGAAGAACTGAATTTTCCAAACGTGATGGATATGTCAGGTAGCCTTCACAGCAACAAGCATAGAGATGGAACTGTAATCTCATTTAGAGTATTCAAACATGAGTAAACTCATGAGGTAATGAAAAAGCAGCAGCAGCCAAACCACCTTGTCATAGCCGGCATCAGATGGAGCCTTTTTTAATTTCCTTTCAGATATTTAACACCATGAGGCAATATGGCTGAGAATTAATTGGTTTTATTTATTTTAATGAGTTGGTTTTTATAATTTTATAATTATTTATTATAATGAGTTGGTTTCTATTTTATTTTATTTTTATTGAAGTATAGTTGATTTACAATGTTGTGTTAGTTTCAGGTAGACAGCAAAGTGATTCAGTTATATATATATATATATATATATATATGTATGTATATATGTTCTTTTTCAGATTCTTTTCCTTTATAGGTTATTACAAAATATTGAGCAGAGTTCCCTGTGCTATATAGTGGGGTTCTTGTTGATTATCTCTTTTATATATAGCAGCTTGTATCTGCTGATCCCAAACTCTTAATTTATCACTCCTCCACCCCCTTTCCCCTTTGGTAACCATAAGTTTGTTTTCTATGTGTGTGAATCTATTTCTGTTTTGTAAATAAGTTCATTTTTAGCATATTTTTAGATTCCACATATAAGTGATATCATGATACTTGTCTTTGTCTGACTTCCTTCACTTAGTATGATAATCTCTAGGTCCATTCGTGCTGCTGTAAATGGCATTATTTCATTTTTTATGGCTGAGTAATATTCCATTGGATATATGTGCCACATCTTCTTTATGAGTTGGTGCTATTTTGGGAAACTACCATCATGCCTGAACCTAAGGGGACAACTTTAAGATGAGTTTCAGAAACCCTCTGAGGATGATCCTTTTGGAAAAGAGAAGGTTGTTTCAGAGTCACTGGGAGACAGAATACTAGGGCATAACAAATAGATGTGCCCCGCCTATGACTGTTAGAAAGTTTTCAGACTTTTTGTTTGATGTGCCCGTCTTTCTGAACCTGCCCCGTGGGGCGGGGGCACATCATTCAGAGGGCAGAAAGAGCTAGGCTTGCGGTGCAGGGAGGGGCACACCACACAACCCGGTTGCCAAGTTCAGTCTTAACCCCCATCCTCAGCTGGGCGGCAGAAGAATGGGAGCACTGCACCAAAACCTGCGGCAGTTCCGGCTATCAGCTCCGCGCCGTGCGCTGCCTCCAGCCGTCCCACGACGGCACCAACCGCTCGGTGCACAGCAAGTACTGCGTGGGGGGCCGTCCAGAGAGCCGCCGGCCTTGTAACAGAGTGCCCTGCCCGGCCCAGTGGAAAACGGGGCCCTGGAACGAGGTGGGTGTGCGAATTCTGTGTGCGTTGGCAGGGGGCGGTGGGGGGGGGGGAGGGGTAAGGACGTGAAGTATATTTTAATTTGGCTTCTGTATCAGGTAGGCTTTGTGTGAATTGCAAAACTGTCACATATTTTGGAAGCATTACGCATCTGTAGGTATTAGGAAAAACTCACAGTTTAAAACAGTGTTTGCATGAAAGATTAGTTGATGGGGGCAAACCACGTTTGGATGTCTTGTGACACAGAGGCCTCTGAAAAGTGACTGATCTTCTGTCTGGTATTTTTTCTGAACTGCACCTTTCCTCCTGGATACATTCCAAACCCCTGACCTTGAATGCAGGGCCCTGCCCCATTTGACACCACACGAATGCTTCTTTTTTTTCTTTTTGTTGAAGTGTAGTTGATGTAACCTTAGAGTACCTTAGAGTCAGGTGTACAACTTAATGATTGGATATTTGTATACATTGCAAAATGACAACCACAATAAATCCCATGATAACTCTTCTTTGTTCATCTTCCTTTATTCTAACTGTTTGTCCCAGTCTGAGTAAACTGTTTACTGTTTCAAAGACCATGCTGGTCTGAGCCTCCTCCCTTTTGGCTGGCTTGCCCCTCCCCCTGCTCCTATGTGACCATATGCCCCTCATCCATCAAGGCTCAGCTCCATGGTCCAAAATACCACCTTCCAGGGCTGCCCTTCCCGGCAGTCCTTCCTCCACATTCCAAAGGCAAAGAGGCCTTCCAGTGGCTTGCTGATCACAGCAGTGTACTGTAACTCCTGTCTTTGAGCCTGTGCTTGCCACTAGTCCATGCATTTCTCAAGAAACCAGGTGCTTTGCTTCCCCAGCGCCCAGTCGGTGCCTGTCCAAATGACGTCTCCTTGGTGACAGGCTGAGTCAGTGTCTCATTGCCCGTATTAACCACAGTTCTTTGATATATCTAAAAACTCCAAATGAAGAATCAGGGGGCGATAGTAGAGTGGCTCGGAGGAAAGGGCAGCAAAAAGTAGACAGAGGACAAAGGAGGGAGTGGAGAGCAGGCCCAGGAGGGAAGGAACAGGCAAATGAAAGTGACCTGCATAGGACCTTAAGGATAACTCATGTCTTGTTCCCCTCAGAGTCCTGGAACAAGCATCCCTCCTCTACAGCTCCTACCTAGATCAATAGCACGGCTGCTTCTGGGCTTAGTTTTAGAGGAGTTAGCCCATTCCTTAAAGAAATGAATTTGTGGGAAAAGAGTAATAGTAGCTCCAAAGAGGTTTAATTAACCAACATAGCATGTCAGTCAATTCACCATTTGTAAGGAAATTAAAAAATAAGAGAGAATGGGAAGCTCAATCTGTGACAGGCTCTCTGAAAACGGGCTCCACTACTGCTTTTAGGAACTACGGAAGGAGTTACATTATAACAATGACTTGTTTGGCATCAAATGCTTACTATATGCCAGGCATAACTGTTTTATATACATTGTCTCCTTTGCCTTCATTTAGTCCTACAGCAATTCTATGAAGCTTTCAGAGAAAGAACAATGCTCCCAGGGTAAAGCTAGGATTCTCTGTCTCCCAAGTCACTGTAACACTGGGCCGTAGAGAAAGAACTCCAGAGCTGTGTATGCGTGTGTGCTCGTGTGTGCATGTGTGTGTCTGAGTGTGCACATGGGGAAAGGAAGAAAGACAGTCCTGGTGGAATAAACGTCTATAATCACAGCCTTTGTTTCTGTAGTGTTCGGTAACCTGCGGCGAAGGGACAGAGGTGAGGCAGGTCCTCTGCAGGGCGGGTGACCACTGCGATGGTGAAAAGCCTGAGTCTGTCCGAGCCTGTCAGCTGCCTCCCTGTAATGGTAGGTGTGACACTGATGGATTTCACTGTTCTGATCATGGTTTTTGAGCCTCAAAAAGCAGAACTTCCTTTCTGGGCAAGCTCTGGCATTTCCATTTGCTTACTGAAAAATGACTAAAGGAAAACACCCTTGAGATATTAGCTTAATAGAGTTCTTTAAGATGGGTGTCTGCGGCAACGTCCCCTCCATTTAGTTATCATAACCGCTGCGGCCTCTGTGGTTCCCAGTAGGCAGTAATGCTGGGGTGAGGGCCGTGTCATGTGTATGTAGCTTCTGTCAATTTGTGTTTCTAGAAGCTACGTGTTTTCTCTCTTTGATTTTCTTTATGACTTCACATCATTGTCAAAGGCATAATAATGCAGAAGGTTTGGCAATACTTTACTAAAATCATTCAGTTTAGGCATGTGGATGATAAATGTCGTTCACAAAGCCACTTCCAGTACCTGCTCATCCATTTTCATAGACTTGAACAGCGTGCTTTCAAAATAGATACCTTGTGCCTATGCTAAAATTTGCCTTACTCTTGCCATATTGCAAAAGCGGAGTCTCGTCTCTTTAAAGTACAGATCTTCCTCAATTTACAATGGAGTTACATCCTGATAAACTCATCCTAAGTTGAAAATACTGTCAGTCGAAAATGCATTTAAAACATCTAACCTACTGAACACCATAGCCTAGCGTGCTCCAAACACTTACGTTTGCCTATAGTTGGGCAAAATCATCTAACACAAGGCCTATTTGATAATAAAGTGTTGAATACCTCATATAATTTATTGAATACTATACTGAAGGTAAAAAACATAATGGTTGTCTGGGTACAGAATGGTTATAAGTGTGTCAGTCATTTGCCCTCGTGGTCGCCTGGCTGACTGGGAGCTGCAGCTGCTGCGCTGCCCAGCATCACAAAAGAGTATCATTCCATGTATCCCTAGCTCAGAAAAGATCCAAATTCAAAGTACTACTGAATGCATATGGCTTTCACACCATCATAAAGTCCAAAAATCGTAAGTAGAACCATCATAAGTCAGAGGACATCTGTATAATTTCATTTGCTATTGTAAAACAAATAGCATATATTGGATGGTTTCAGTTTCTATCACTGTCTCCTTCTTCCTCCTTTTCTGCCTCTCTCTGCATCTGTCTGTGTCCTTTGTGTCTCATTTTGTTTGTTTGTTTGTTTGTTTGTTTGTTTTGCGGTACGCGGGCCTCTCACTGTTGTGGCCATTTCCATTGCGGAGCACAGACTCCGGACACGCAGGCTCAGCGGCCATGGCTCATGGGCCCAGCCGCTCCGCGGTATGTGGGATCTTCCCGGACCGGGGCATGAACCCCTGTCCCCTGAATCAGCAGGCGGACTTTCAACCACTGCGCCACCAGGGAAGCCCTGTGTCTCATTTTCTATCTCCACTTTTCTCTCCTCTCCTTTCCTCTGTGGGTTTCGCTCTCTGTCTCTGACTTGCTGTCACTTGCTGTCTGTATGTTGCTCACTTTCTGTATATATCACTCGTGCTTTTCCACCTCACTCTTTCTTTTCATTCTCTCTTTCTCTCCCCCCCCCAGTCTCCCTACCTCTACCTCTTTTCTCTCTTTCTCCTGCTCTCTCCCTTTCCTCTTCTCTCTCTCCTCATCTCTTCGTGACTCTCTCCTTCTTCTCTATTTCCCTCTTTTTCTCTCTGACACTCCTCCTTCCCCCTTTTCTGGCACATGTGTCTGTCAGTGTCTCTCTTTCTCCTCCACTTTTCTCTGTCGTTCCTCACCCTCCCTGCCCACCTCCCTGTCTCTGCCACTCTGCATCTGTCTCTCCATCTCCCCGTGTCTCTTGCCTTCCCTGCCTTCTCTCTGTCCCAGTCCCCGTGTCCCTACCCCTCTGATTCTCTGTGCCTGTCTCTCTCTCCCTCTCTCTCTTTGTATCCTCCCACTGCCTGTCTACTCTTCCAAAGAAACCTTATAAAATATTTCTTTGTACATTTTCCTTTGAAATGTGGGGTGGCATGAACAAGTATGACCATGAGGGGGAGACAAAGGACTTATATATTTCATCATTTTTCTCTGGAAAGTATATTTGAAACTTCAAATCACAAGTAAAAGCCAAAAGAACAAATTTACCTAGTTAGAAGCTATAACATTTCCTGTCACCGTAGTATTTTACTCTTACATAGGCATTACTGTCAGGAGGTTAAACACTTTTCGAGTAAGCTTTATTGATCTTAATAACTGGTAGAGGTATATATTTCTGCAGATATGCCCAACTGTCAGCAAGAATTTGCTTGATACTTTTCCTTAAGCCAAAAGAAAATGTTATAGGCATAGAAAGCTATAGCCATAGAAAAAATAATTCAGATAGGAAAAGGGATTGATACTTGAGGTGAAACCCATTAATGTGATTCTCAGGCATTTACAACCTAATTAGATTATTATCTTAGCTAATATGAATTATTCAAACACATCATACTGTATCATAGATGTGTAAATGTGAGGAAAATACAAGTCATTCCACAGCTTGGGAAGTGGGCATGGCATTATAACGCTAACAAAGGTGGTAAGTTTAGCCTGTTTTGGCCCTGACAACTGACCCTCTTTTTTTCCCCTCGAACTTTAGAAAAGGGATTTAATTTCTTTGGCAAGTTATATAGCAGGTTCCTTACTTAGCAATGTAGAATCACCTAATATTACATTGTAATTTTAAGTGATTATATCATATAAATGCCACAATTTACAATTCTTTGCATTTATTAATTGGATATGGGATCAGTATTCTGTGTTGGACTGTGTGCATGGGCTCTCTGCATAGGATATGCTCTGGAATGGCTGAAAAGAAATACAAACTAACATTTTCATGAGCTCAATGTTTGGATTTTTTGAAATCTAATTCTTATAACCTATGATCAATAAAATTAAAAAATAATAGAAATAGTCTGTACACACACACCTACCAAGTGTTTTGTGAGTGTTAC
The DNA here is from genome assembly GCF_011762595.2 of Tursiops truncatus. Classification (NCBI taxonomy): domain Eukaryota; kingdom Metazoa; phylum Chordata; class Mammalia; order Artiodactyla; family Delphinidae; genus Tursiops; species Tursiops truncatus. Next base: position 88,360,155 of record NC_047038.1, on the reverse strand, counting down.
TTTAGTACTCTTTAAAGTACTATCAATTCAATGAAATTAAAGAACCATGAATTGTTCATAAGAAAGTTGGCACCCTTTACCCAGATTTGTGCTTTCAAATAACAAATAACCTGAGAACGTTCAATGGTAAACATGAAACTGTTGCCTTCACTCTGGAGAATGTTCTCCAAATCAAAATAGTATCTTGATTTTTCTTTTGGTAATATAGTTTTAAGATTTAATATGTTCCAACAGGTCTTTAGTATTTATTTTGATTTTAAATTTAAATTTAATATAGAGGCTACTCTATTATAAAGAAAGAACTATCATAAAATTTAAAAAACCAGTGCCCTCTATATCTTAAAAATATGGTAAAACTAATTCTATTTTCTCATTCTAAAATCAGATATGTATTTCTACTAGGAAGAAAAAATTACCCTTGATCTGAAGACTCTTGATGGAGATGTGAAAGTGCTGGTCAATTCAAGTGCTTTGCACATAGAGAATACTTATTTTAGTAAATTCATCCTAATATTCATATTTTTAACGTGAAGTCTAATGTGGCAACTCCCATAAATGTTAGCTTTTACTTAAAATTTTTTATATTCATATACGATTTAAGTTTCTTCCCTCCTTTTATTCATTTTTAGTTATATTTATATTTAAAATGGAATATAGTTGAAATACAGTACTATGTTAATTTCAGATGTACTACCTGGTGATTTTGCATACACTATGCATAATGTATTTGCATACATTATGAAATGATCACCACAATGAGTCTGTCCCCATAGAAAGTTATTAACATGCGACTGGCGATATTCCTTACGCTGTATGTCACATCCCTATGGCCTATTTATTTTATAACTGGAGGTTTATACCTCTTAATCCCCTTCACCTGTTTTGCCCCTCCCTCAGCAATTGCCCATTTGTTCTCTGTATCTATGATTCTGTTTTTTGTTTTGTTTGTTTTGTTTTGTTTTTTAGATTCCACATATAAGTGAAATCATACAATATTTATCTTTCTCTGTCTGACTTATTTCACTTAGCTTAATGCTCTCTAGCTCCATCCTTGTTGTCCTCCTTTTATGTTTGGATGTATGTCTCATTTTGTTGTCTTTTAATCTTTGCAGATGAGCCATGTTTGGGAGATAAATCCATATTCTGTCAAATGGAGGTGCTGGCGCGATACTGCTCCATACCAGGTTATAACAAGTTATGTTGTGAGTCATGTAGCAAGCGCAGCAGCACCCTGCCACCACCATACCTTCCAGAAGCTGCTGAAACTCATGATGATGCTATCTTTAACTCCAGTGACCTCCCCGAATCTCTAATGATGCCTACATCTTTGGTTCCTTACTATTTAGAGACTCCTGCTGAGAAGAAGAAATCTTTGAGCAGGATCTCTTCTGTAGGAGGTCCAAATGCACATGCTGCTTTCAGGCCAGACAGTAAATCCAGTGGTGCTAACCTACCCCAGAGGAGAGCTCAGCCAGCAGAAAACAAGACTCTGAGACTGTCCTCCCCACCCACCAAGAGTGGCCACCTCAGTTCATCTCCACAAATGGCTGCTGCCCCCTTCCTTGCAGCCAGTGATTCCATAGGTGCTTCTTCTCAGGCAAGAACCTCAAAGAAAGATGAAAAGATTATTGACAAGAGACGTCCGCTAAGATCATCCACATTGGAAAGATGAGAAAGTGAAGCCAAAAGGCTAGACATCAGTGGAAAATCTGGACAAGCTCGCTCTCCCTGTGGTGCATACAGCTTGTTTAAAGTGGAAATCTCCATAAATCATCAACTCATTTTATCTGTACGTGGAAGAACAAAAAGTGCTGGTTCACTTTCTAGTTGCTTTCATCCTCCTTTTGTTCTGCATTGACTCATTTACCAGAATTCATTGGAAGAAAGCACCAAAGATTATTAACCGAAGGAAAGTAAGTTGCTAAGCGTGTTGGTCATTTTCTAAAGCAGAAAAGGGACTGGAATCAATTGTGCATATCAGCTGATTTTTTTGTTGTTGTTTTTAAAAAGTTACAGTAAAAATAAAAAAGAGGTGCCAATGGTTTACATTTTAACAAAAGGTTTTGAAAATGGAGCAAAGAATTCTTAGACTTGTATTCCTATTTATCTATATTAGAAATATTGTATGAGCAAATTTGCAGCTGTTGTGTAAATACTGTATATTGCAGAAATCAGTATTATTTTAAGAGATGTGTTCTCAAATGATTGTTTACTATATTACATTTCTGGATATTCTAGGTGCCTGTCATTGAGTATTGCCTTATTTGACGTTCTATGAGTTGATTTTCAAAGCAGAATATTACAAAGAAGTTAGAAACACCGCTACTGACAATACAAAGGGTTTTGTTGTGTGGTTTTGTTTGATCAGCAATGTGACACCTAAATTACAGAACAAGAAAAAAAAACAGATAAGCTGCAGATATAGAGATTTCAACTTACCTACTACCTTCCATACTTTAAATAAAAAAGAATAAGTTTGGTGTCTTAGTATACTTGCAGTCACAGGGAACAGAGACCAGTAAATGAACCTGTGCAGGACAAAATGGAAACCCTTTTACCAGGGCCTCAAAAGACACCATTGAATTGTCCTGCTTTCCTGTGTTGTTTTTAATTGTCCCATTGTTGACATATACAAACAGGTATACTCAATGTACTGTAATTATTAACAAAGGAAAAATGTACTGAGATCATTTGTTTGTATGTCAGTAGCTGAGAAAAGCAGCGTTGAACTAGAAATAACAATCAAGTATAGCAGGGCTTTAAAAGGGCTCTGGAAGCAGCTTCAAGAAAGCATTTGTCGATGGTTGCAATATTTATTTTCCTCATGGTTCATATCTACATGTTCACAACCACCATGCATCTGACTGCAATAATGTGCTAGTAATTTATGTCAGTGATCACCTGACTCACAGTGAAGCCAGAAATGCTCTCTCCAGGGAGTAGATGTAAAGTACTTGTATATAGAATTCAGAACTGAAGATATTTATTAAAAGTTGATTTTTTTTCTTGATAGTATTTTTATGTACTAAATATTTACGCTAATATCAATGACATATTTTGGTAAACTAGAGAGACATAATTAGAGATGCATGCTTTGTTCTGTACATAGAGGAGAAATTTAAGCAAACTACAGCAGCCAAATCAAAGAGCTAAAATTGAACAAAATTGATGTTATGCAAATTTTGCATTTTTAGAGTAGTTGATGCAAAGTTGGTAACTTTTTCCCCTTTGACGAAACATAAAATAGTATGGGCTCAGATAGCTAGCTGTTTAATGAAATAGGGAATTAAAAACACCAAAAAAGAAGTATGTGAAGGAGATAAATACTTCATGAATTACACTTAAAAGAAAAAAGAAAGATAAGTGTTGACAGCACAATGATTTGGAGGTCAGTTCCTGAACTGTCTAAAAATACATTATGCAAACTAAAATATAGATATGTTAATTTCTCAAAGCACAGAATGTGCAAGAACGTTTGCCTTTTAACCATGGTAAAAATAACAGCTTCACCTATTGACTCTATACCTCTAAAGAATCGCTGCTACTTGGTGCAAGACTTTGAAAGTCAAATGAATTAGGTGAATTCCAGATTGTAAAACAATCCCTGAACCTCAAATAGAAGTCATTTTTTTCCCCTAAAAATTTCCCGAGCATGAAATTCTCCTCTAGTTTGCTTGCGTGTGCATGCATCTGGTCCACAGGGGAACACAGAGAAACCTGGTCACACACATACACCTCCCATAAAGATGTATATATTCATTACATTTCTGATCTTTGAGCTTCCTTTTCTACTAAGCTAAAAATTCCTTTTTATCAAAGTGTACACTACTGATGCTGTTTGTTGTATTGGGAGCACGTAGCAATAAAAATGTTAACAAAATATAGAGCTGGCTCAATCGAGATTTTATCATTAGATTCATCACTGAGTAGTGGAAACATGTTATTTCCTCCTACAAAGTGAAATAGTATCAAGTTCATTTGCTACTTGGACTTTCTCTAAAGAGACTCAAACAAAGTGACCGTGTCTCCTCTTCTCACATCAGGTTGTATCATAATATTTTTTAAATAACATTTTAAAAAAAAGAAAATAAGAGGTTACGGGAGTGGCTTTTTGCCTAAGTCCATCCCACAGAACTTGAAGAGACAGAAAGTGGCAATAATGCTAGGGGTATGAGAAGGAAAAGGGGCACTTCTGTTTTTAAAATGTGTCATCCCAGGGTAGTTTTTAGAAAAGCAACCCTCAGCTTTGAACCCTGAGGATTGGTGGGAGCACATCACCCCAGGACTCAGGAGTGTGGGAAGGACAGGACATCCCAGAAGAGGGCATTTCTTTCTGTAAGAGGGAGACACTGTCTTGCCACAGTTCCCAGTCTAAACTGCAAAGGCAGACAGATTCAGGTTTGAACTCCACCGACCACTTCATACCTGAATGATCTTGGGTTGTCTCACTAGATTTCAGTTTCCTCATCTGTAAGATAGGAGGCAGAACTGTCAAGCATCATTGTGTGACTGCTGTGAGAAATGAGATAAGTAAAGCTGTTAGGGCAGGGCTTCACACTTAGTTATTCACTAAAATATTAAGTATCATCTTTGTCCTTGTAACTTCCCAAGCCTCCTCCCCATCATCTTCATTATGTAACAAAACCACAGCTTTCTTTTAGGGTCTACAGGTAGTTTGACTCATGATCACTATACCTCATTAATGGTGGTAAAGAACATAGTTTCAGGATCTAAAGACAAACAATTTAGCTTTAAAAATTAATAGGAAGGATAAACTCACTACAAATGATCTCCAGTCATTGATTTTGAAGAATTTTAGCAGAATATACCCACTCTACCTTTGCAAACAATAAATAAATAGACTAAAGAATAAGTATGTATTTCTGCAAAGATAGTCAGTGGTGCAGTAATGCCCCCAAATTATTAGCAAATAAAACGTTTGTCATGTATTTACGTTAATACACTTTGCAGAAATATCAAGTCATTCCTCTGTACCTACCATGAACCCACTTAAATATAAGATGTAAGAGAAAAAATCAAATAAAAATGATGAAAACATAGATAAGCCAGAAAGGACATTACTTGTTTTTAAAAATAATAAATAAAGAAAATTAAAAAGTAAAAGGCTAGGGGAGGGATAAATCAGAAGATGGGGATTGACATATACACACTACTATATATAAAATAGATAACTAATAAGGACCTACTGTATAGCACAGGGAACTCTACTCAATACTCTGTAATGACCTATCTAGGAAAAGAATCTAAAAAAGAGTGGATATACGTATATGTATAACTGATTCACTTTGCTGTACACCTGAAACTAGCACAACATTTTAAATCAACTATACTCCAATAAAAAATTTTTTGAAAAGTAAAAGGCTAAAGTAAAACTGCATAAAATGCAGTAAAATATAAAAACCATCCTAGGGTACACAGGCATTATCAACACATCGATTAATATTAGAAAACATTTTGGACCCAGACACTTTTGAATAATTCACTTAGGGCTAGTGATAAAAATATTAAATTAAAATACTGCCTACCAAGCAAAGCATAATCTACTGAAATGAATTTGTCATCAAAAGCACAATTCTAAAACAAGGTGCTATAAATTTCTGCAAACTGACTGTAGAGTTTACCAAAGAATCAGAACTTCCCCTAAATTTCTCCCAACCTGACATAAGGCAGGTGTGTAAAAAGTTGCTCATCTACTTCGTGGTGAACCCTAGAGTTGCTGCCTTAACACTGTTGATTGGAAAGGCTGCTCTTTTCCAGTCAACTCATAGTTTCAAATAAATTGTTGATTTGACCAATTAGCTTTCAACTGTTTGATTGTTAACAGTGCACCTGGGGCTGAGTAGTGTTGTGTGTCATGTTTTAAACTGCCAAAACCCCCAAAATATCCTGAGGTCAGGGAACAAAATAATTATTCACAGCCAAGTGTTATTCACACTCAGATCACAAGTGTTAATATCCTGCCCTATAGGATCACTCCAGAAGCTTAAACCAAAATAACAAAGCTCTTCTACAATCCACTACTGAAGAAACAAGCGGTGCTATCTATCTGTAGATAGATAGATAGATAGATAGATAGATAGATAGATAGATAGATAGATAGATAGATTCTTTGTGTGAATATGCTAAATATATCCACACAAAGAATAATTCTTTTCAAAAATTAGCTGTTTGGAGACTTACAGGGAGAGACTTTCACTAGTAGTTCAAGGCTGAAACCAAACTTCTCCATTGTGGAAGATAAAGGGACAGTAGATCTGCTTTCTATTCCTATGACAAAGCAATCAGAGTGCTAAACTTCCCAAGAAGTTATGGTGCCCTGGCTGAGAGTGGGGGCAGTAAAGTCAGACTGCTGGTCTAAATGCTAGTTATACAGCCAACAAATTGTGACCTGAGTGAATGACTCGATGTGCCTAAGCCTCAGTCTGTTCATCTGTAAAACGAGGATGATGATGATTCATGGGGCTGTTTGAGCATAAAATTAGATAATCCAGAAAAAGCCCAGAACACAGGGCCTGACAGGCACTAAGTGTTCAATAAAAGTTTGCAAGTATTATTTCTTCCAGATAATCTTTTAAAAAAGGTATATATCTTTATATGAATGACCAACAGACCTCAAAAGATTCAATTTGATTTTTTTCAAATCAAGATCACAATTTTCACAAAGTCTCATCTGCCATTGGGACTTTGATAGGGATTGCACTGAATCTGTGGATTGCTTTCGGTATTATAGTCATTTTCACAATTTTGATTCTTCCAATCCAAGAACATGGTATATCTCTCCAGCTGTTTACATCACCTTTAATTTCTTTCATCAGTGTCTTATAGTTTTCTGCATACAGGTCTTTTGTCTCCTTAGGTAGTTTATTCCTAGGTATTTTTGTTGCAATGGTAAATGGGAGTGTTTCCTTAATTTTTCTTTCAGATTTTTCGTCATTAGTGTATAAGAATGCAAGAGATTTCTGTGCATTAATTTTGTATTCTGTTACTTTATCAAATTCATTGATTAGTAGTTTTCTGGTGGCATCTTTAGGATTCTCTATGAGTAGTATCATGTCACCTGCAAACAGTGACAGTTTCACTTCTTCTTTTCTGATTTGATTCCTTTTGTTTTTTTTTCTTCCCTGATTGCTGTGGCTAAAACTTCCAAAATTATGTTGAGTAATAGCAGTGAGAGTGAGCAACCTTGTCTTGTTCCTGATCTTAGAGGAAATGGTTTCAGTTTTTCAATATTGAGAACGATGTTGGCTGTTGGTTTGTCATATATGGCCCTTATTATGTTGAGGTAGGTTCCCTTTATAACCACTTTGGAGAGTTTTTATCATAACTGGTTGTTGAATTTTGTCAAAAGCTTTTCCTGCATCTATTGAGATTATCATATGGTTTTTATCATCCAGTTTGTTAATATGGTGTATCACATTGATTGATTTGTGTATACTGAAGAATCCTTGCATCCTGGGATAAACCCCACTTGATCATGGTGTATGATCCTTTTAATGTGCTGTTGGATTCTGTTTGCTAGTATATTGTTAGGATTTTTGCATCTGTGTTCTTCAGTGATATTGGCCTGTAGTTTTCTTTCTTTGTGACATCCTTGTCTGGTTTTGGTATCAGGGTGATGGTGGCCTCATAGAATCAGTTTGGCAGTGTTCCTCACTCTGCTATATTTTGGAAGATTTTGAGAAGGATAGGTGTTTGTTCTCTCTAAATGTTTGATAGCATTCGCCTGTGAAGCCAACTGGTCCTGGGCTTTTGTTTGTTGGAAGATTTTTTTTTTTTTTTTTTTTTTGGTTGGAAGATTTTTAATCACAGTTTCAATTTCAATGCTTGTGATTGGTCTGTTCATATTTTCTATTTCTTCCTGGCTCAGTCTGGGAAGATTGTGCTTTTCCAAGAATTTGTCCATTTCTTCCAGGTTGTCCATTTTATTGGCATAGAGGTGCTTGTAGTAATCTCTCATGATGCTTTGTATTTCTGCAGTGTCAGATTTCACTTCTCCTTTTTCATTTCTAATTCTGTTGATTTGAGTCTTCTGCCTGTGTTTCTTGATGAGTCTGGCTAATGGTTTATCAGTTTTGTTTATCTTCTCAAAGAAACAGCTTTTAGTTTTATTGATCTTTGCTATTGTTTCCTTCATTTCTTCTTCATTTATTTCTTATCTGATCTTTATGATTTCTTTCCTTCTGCTAAGTTTAGGGTTTTTTGGTTCTTCTTTCTCTAATTGCTTTAGGTGTAAAGTTAGGTTGTTTATTTGAGATTTTTCTTCTTTCCTGAGGTAGGATTGTAATGCTATAAACTTCCCTGTTAGTACTGCTTTTCCTGATCCCATAGGTTTTGGGTCGTTGTGTCTTCATTCTGATTTGTTTCTAGGTATTTTTTGATTTCCTGTTTGATTTCTTCAGTGATCTCTTGGTTATTTAGTAGTGTACTGTTTACCCTCCATGTGTTTGTATTTATTACAGTCTTTTCCTGTAATATCTGTTGTGGTTGGAAAAGATACTTGATGTGATTTCAATTATCTTAAATTTACCAAGGCTTGATTTGTAACCCAAGATACGATGTATCCTGGACAGTGTTCCATGAGCACTTGAGAATAAAGTGTATTCTCTTGTTTTTGGATGGAATGTCCTATAAATATCAATTAAGTGCAACTTGTCTAATGTGTCATTTAAAGCTTATGTTTCCTTATTTATTTTCATTTTGGATGATCTGTCCATTGGTGAAAGTGGGGTGCTAAAGTCCCTTACTATTATTGTGTTACTCTCGATTTCCCTTTTTATGGCTGTTAGCGTTTGCCTTATGTATTGAGATGCTCTTATGTTGGCTGCATAAATATTTACAATTGTTATATCTTCTTCTTGGATTTATCCCTTGATCATTATGTAGTGTCTTTCTTTGTCTCTTGTAGTGGTCTTTATTTTAAAGTCTATTTTGTCTGATGCAAGAATTGCTACACCAGCTTTCTTTTGATTTCCATTTGCGTGGAATGTCTTTTTCCAACCCCTCACTTTCAGTCTGTATGTGTCCCTAGGTCTGAAGTGGGTCTCTTGTAGACAGCATATATACAGGTCTTGCTTTTGTATCCATTCAGCCAGTCTATGTCTTTGGGTTGGAGCATTTAAGCCATTTACATTTAAGGTAATTATTGATATGTATGTTCCTATTACCATTTTCTTAATTGTTTTAGGTTTGTTATTGTAGGTCTTTTCCTTCTCTTGTGTTTCCTGCCTAGAGAATTTCCTTTAGCATTTGTTGTAAAGCTGGTTTGGTGGTGCTCAGTTTTCTTAGCTTTTGCTTTTCTGTAAAGGTTTTAATTTCTCCATTGAATCTGAATGAGATCCTTGCTGTGTAGAGTAATCTTGGTTGTAGGTTTTGCCCTTTCATCACTTTAAACATGTCCTTCCACTCCCTTCTGGCTTTTAGAGTTTCTGCTGAAAGATCAGCTCTTAACTTTATTGGGATTCCCTTGTATATTATTTGTGGCTTTTCCATGGTGCTTTTAATATTTTTTCTTTGTATTTAATCTTTGAAAGTTTGATTAATATGTGTCTTGGCGTGTTTCTCCTTGGCTTTATCCTGTAAGAGATTCTCTGCGCTTCCTGGACCTATTTCCTTTCCCATGTTAGGGAAGTTTTCAACTATAATCTCTTCAAATATTTTCTCAGTCCTTTTCTTTTACTCTTCTTCTTCTAGGATCCCTATAATTCGAATGTTGGTGCATTTAATATTGTCCCAGAGGTCTCTGGGACTGTCCTAAATTCTTGTAATTCTTTCTTCTTTATTCTGCTCTACAGTTGATATTTACACCATTTTATCTTCCACGTCATGTACCCATTCTTCTGCCTCAGTTATTCTGCTACTGATTCCTTCTAGAGAATTTTTAATTTCATTTATTGTGTTGTTCATGACTGTTTGCTCTTTAGTTCTTGTAGGTCCTTGTTAAACGTTTCTTCTATTTTCTCCATTCTATTTCCAAAATTTTGGATCATCTTTACTGTCATTATTCTGAATTCTCTTTCAGGTAGACTGCCTATTTCCTCTTCATTTGTTAGGTCTGGTGGGTTTTTACTTTGTTCCTTCATCTGCTTTGTTTCTTTGTCTTCTCATTTTTCTTAACCTACTGTGTTTGGGGTCTCCTTTCGCAGGCTGCAGGTTCGTATTTCCCGTTGTTTTTGGTGTCTGCCCTCAGTGGCTAAGGTTGGTTCAGTGGGTTCTGTAGGCTTCCTAGTGGAGGGGACTAGTGCCTGTGTTCTGGTGGATGAGGCTGGATCTTTTCTTTCTGGTGGGCAGGTCCACGTCTTGTGGTGTGTTTTGGGGTGTCTTTGACCTTTTTATGACTTTAGGCAGCCTCTCTGCTAATGGGTGGGGTTGTGCTCCTGTCTTGCAAGTTGTTTGGCATAGGGTGTCCAGCACTGTAGCTTGCTGGTCATTGAGTGGAGCTGGGTCTTGGCGTTGAGATGGAGATCTCTGGGAGACTTTTGTCATTTGATATTCAGTGGAGCTGGGAGGTCTCTGGTGAAGCAATGTCCTGAACTTGGCTCTCCCACCTCAGACGCACAGCCCTGAGGCCTGGCTGGAGCACCAAGAGCCTGTCATCCACATGGCTCAGAATAAAAGGGAGAAAGAAAGAGAGAAAGAGAGAAAAAGAGAGAGAGAGAGAGAGAGAGAGGGAGTGGGAGAGAGAGGGAGGGAGGGAGGGAGGGAGGGAGGAAGGAAGGAAGGAAAAGAGAGAGAGAGAGAGGGAGGGAGGGAGGGAGGGAGGAAGGAGAAAGAAAAAGGAAAATAATTATTAAAAAATTGTTTTAAGTAATTAAAAAAAAATAATGACAGAAGAGAACAACCAAACCAAAAAACAAATCCACCAATGATAACAAGTGCTGAAAACTATACTAAAAAAAAACAAAAGGGGACAGACAGAACCCTGGTGAAATGGTGAAAAATGGTGAAAGCAAAGTATACAGAAAAAATCACACACAGAAGCATACGAATACATACAAAAAGAGAAAAAGGGAAATATATATGTATATATAATATATATAATATAATTATATTATAATATAATATATATATAATATATATATTATAATATAATATAATTATATTATATATATTATATACTATATAATTATATATTAATATATTAATCATATATTCTATATATTATTATATTAATTATTAATTATATATATTAATTATATAATTATAGTATATATTATATATATAATATAATATAATATATATATATATATATCATTGCTCCCAAAGGACACCTCCTCAATTTAGGATGATTCATTGTCTATTCAGGTATTTCACAGATGCAGGGTACATCAAGTTGATTTTGGAGATTTAATCTGCTGCTCCTGAGGCTGCTGGGAGAGATTTCCCTTTCTCTTTGTTCGCACAGCTCCTGGGATTCAGCTTTGGATTTGGCCCCGCCCCTGCGTGTAGGTCGTCTGAGGGCGTCCGTTCCTCACGCAGACACGACGGGGTTAAAGGAGCCGCTGATTGGGGGCTTTGGCTCACTCAGGCCAGGGGAGGGAGGGGTACGTATACGTATGCCGGGCGAGCCTGCGGCGGCAGAGGCTGGTATGATGTTGCAACAGCCTGAGGCCCTCCGTGTGTTCTCTCTGGTAAGTTGTCCTTGTATCACGGGACCCTGGCGGTGGCGGGCTGCACAGGCTCCCTGGAGGGGAGGTGTGGAGAGTGAGCTGTGCTCGCACACAGGCTTCTTGCTGGTGGCAGCAGCGGCCTTAGCGTCTCATGTCCGTCTTTGGGTAAAGCGCTGATAGCCGCGGCTCACGCCCGTCTCTGGAGCTCCTTTAAGCGGCGCTGTTAATCTCCTCTCCTCGCGCACCAGGAAACAAAGAGGCAAGAAAAAGTCTCTTGCCTCTTCGGCAGCTGTAGACCTTTTCCCGGACTCCCTCCCGGCTAGCCGTGGCGCACTAGCCCCTTTCAGGCTGTGTTCACGCCGCCAACCCCAGCCCTCTCCCTGGGCTCCGACCTCCGAAGCTCGAGCCTCAGCTCCCAGCCCCCACCTGCCCCGGCGGGTGAGCAGACAAGCCTCTCGGGCTGGTTAGTGCCGGTCGGCACCGACCCTCTGTGCGGGAATCTCTCCGCTTTCCCCCCCCACCCCCGCACCCCTGTTGCTGTGCTCTCCTCCGAGGCGCCAAAGTTTCCCCCCTCCGCCACCCGCAGTCCCCGCCCGTGAAGGGGCTTCCTAGTGTATGGAGACCTTTCCTCCTTCACAGCTCCCTCCCAGTGGTGCAGGTCCCGTCCCTATTCTTTTGTCTCTGTTTATTCTGTTTTTTCTTTTGCCCTACCCAGGTACGTGGGGAGAGTCTTGCCTTTGGGGAGGTCTGAGGTCTTCTGACAGCGTTCAGTAGGTGTTCTGTAGCAGTTGTTCCACATGTAGATGTATTTCTGATGTATCTGTGGGGAGGAAGGTGATTTCCGCGTCTCACTCTTCTGCCATCTTGAAGGTCCTCCTGATCAGTATTTTTGATATTTATTGAATCACTAAGAGTTAGCATTCTTGTTTAAGAATAAAATTGAGAAGGGTAATGCATTTGAAAAACGAGCATGGATCTCCATGACTAATCAAATTAAGACATTCTTAAAGAAGGGAAAATGTCTATAATTGTTGAAATGAGAAAAGCAGGTTATGGCATGGTGGTTAAGGGCATGCTGTTTGCAGTCAGTCTGCCTAATTCTATCTCAATCACAAGCTTTATGACCTGTAAGTTACTTTAGTCTTTTATGCGTTAGTTTTCTCATTTGTAAAATGGGGATGATGATAGTGAAAATATCCATGTCTCAGGTTTGGTCTGAGGATTTGTTGAGGCAGTCTATGAGAAACATTAGTCCTGTACCTGATACATAGTGAGCACTTAGTAATTTGTGGCTAATATCATGAATTTACTAGTGATAATTCATCCATGTGATAAATATTAAGCGCTTACTCTGCCTCAGCTACTAATAGACAGGCACTTTTACTACATAAAAAAATAAAGCAACAGATTCTGGAATATAGGTAGAATGTAGATTAAAACAGAAGACCCAGAGACCTTTATATAGGTCTAGTCTTCTTCCAAATAGAATAGGATGGTGGGCGAGTTTATAAGCCTCGTGTAAGAGAACACTGGAGGCAGAAGATCTGCCTGAGAATCATCAGAAGGAAAAAGACTTTCTTCCACAAAAATATGAGTGCACATAAAAGGGGCATGGTATAGCAACTGAACAGAAAAGCCATAAACTACATTGTTTTCACTATTGTATTCTTTGGTGTTGATTGATAATTCTAGTGGACTAGAGGAAAGGGCATTTCTCCTCACCCCAAAGTGAATTCTCTCTTCTTCTTTTTATTTGCAGCCTGGGAGTAAGTACCTTAACTAAAATTTGCATGTAGTTTTTCGTACATTGAAGATAGAGATTTAAAATGTTAATTCTTTATCATAGAATTAATTTATATACTGCATGTTAGCATGTGGTGTAATCTGTGAAGCGCCACACAAAGGTTAATTATTTTTATACCTTGTATAAAATCTATTTATAAAGATATCCCTCCTCCAAAACAATAAGCCGTCTTGAAAATATGGATTATGTCTCATTCACTTTTATGTTCTTAACACTCTCACAAGGCTAGATGAATATTTGATAAGTGAATAAGCATGCTTCAAGAAGGACTGTGTGAAATCTCATAGGCAGCCCCACTTCTTTACTCCGTGACCTGTGTCTCACAAAGATAAAATCCGGTTAAATGGAATGTGACTGATTGCTTTGAATATGAAAAGAAAGAAAGAATTGGCAAGATAAGTACATGGGTGTTGATAGGAAAAATCAGTTCTAATTTTGCCAAGGTAATGGGGAACAGTGAGAAATGAGGGTTTCCAAGATACTTTCACATTAACTGCATATACTCTCTGCTGCCTTCCTGGGTCTCAGCTAACCGACTTGAATACTCAGTGGGAAATCGGAGGTTCTACGGAGGAGGACGTGCCTATGTCAGTTAATCTCCTCTCCTCGCGCACCAGGAAACAGAGGCAAGAAAAAGTCTCTTGCCTCTTCGGCAGCTGTAGACCTTTCCCCGGACTCCCTCCTGGCTAGCTGTGGCGCACTAGTCCCCTTCAGGCTGTGTTCACGCCTGTGTCACTTTCCGAATACTCATTACATTTGTCTATATAGAAAATAATTTCCACCACACTTTTTGAAATATGAAATTGAATAAAGTAAATAATTCCTTTACTTAATGGTGGATTTGAAAAGATGAAAGCTATTCAATTTGTGTGTTTATTTGATTTGTGAACACTTTTCACATATTAATTCACTCTAATTTTTTTTTCTAAAGCCTAAAATGCTTTTTGCTAATACATCCATAATTGAAGACATTCCCCAGGGCAAATGATGTCATGAAAATAATTCTGGAATTACCCAAATTAACAGTGAAAGTTTTTTGACTTAAAAAAGTGTTCTATTCTTTGAGTAAGAAAAAAAAATTTTTTTGACTCCAAACCTATAGAGATTTCCAGACCAATATGATAACCTGCTTGCAAGGACTCATACGTTCTCTTCAAAACTCCAATTAGAAGTTCTAAAATGATAAAGAAGTACAAAACAATTTAAAACCAAAGATAATTCTCCATTAAAAAAATGGGGACAGGAGAAGTTACAGTTGCAGGCTGCTAATTTTGGATTAACTGAGAAACCTAAACACTAAAAATACCATCCAGGGAAATAGTTACAGGCTTTGGAGGTTTCCCCATCTAGCTGTTAAGGACTAGTTTGTTGCTGACCAAAGCTCCCAAGAGTAACTGAAGAGCTGAAGGAAAAAAGTAGCAAAACAAACATCCCATCTGTTGGAAAGCTTTGGACTGCAGTTAAGGCAGTCAAGAGTTAAGGAGCCAAGATTCCAGAGAAAAAATGAAACTCACTGTGATGAGTTTAGTATTCTTTAGATATGCTTAGAAGTCAAGCAGAAAATGGTTGTTAAGAGGTGAGGAAACTGAATAGAGCTTTAAACAATCTTGTGAGCCATTGAACAAAAATAAGTTGAAACTGGACAAGGCAATGACAACAAAAAAATGAAGTGTAAATACCCAAGAAAGAAAGGCAGAAAAGTGAGCCCAATTGCCTGAGCTGCTTTTCTCCTTACAGTGTTTGTTGATTGATTTCTAACTGGTTGGAGCCAGAGGGCAGAAATACTGAGCAGGAAGTGGCTGCTTAGAGGTTGAGAATGTCCCTCGTGGTGGGAAAGCCATAGTGTTCTTCAGTGATCTCTTGGTTATTTAGTAACATATTGTTTAGCCTCCACGTGTTTGTGATTTTTACGTTTTTTTCCCTGTAATTGATTTCTAATCTAATAACATTGTGGTCGGAAAAGATGCTTGATACGATTTCAGTTTTCTTAAATTTACTGAGGCTTGATTTGTGACCCAAGATGTGATCTATCCTGGAGAATGTTCCATGCGCACTTGAGCTGATAATATGGTAAAACAATATTTTTAGTAGATACTGTAAGGGTAAATCCAGAAGAAACTGTGTACAGTTGGTAAACATTTTTTCTCACAGGGGTGTGGGCTCGCACTTTTGAAACTACTTTCCGTGTGTAGTATTGTAGAACAATAATTATGTAGTCTATACTATATATTGTAGTAAGGAGAGCCAGGTTTCCTACTGTCAGAGAAAGAAGTTAGAAATGAGTGAAGAAGGAATGCTAGAACGCTGGAATGAACACTATGGTTTTGGATTGGAATGAATATGAATAGATATAGATATATAGATATTGTTAAAAGATAAATTGAGGCTCATTAAGTTTTCAAGACTATTTGAGCAAACATCAATTTGAATTGAGCAGTGGCAAGGTGAACATGGTTAGGAGCATTTTATCAACAGTAGCAGGAGACAGGTTTTTATAGAGCAGACATGGAAGAAAAGCAAGGAAATTATTTGACTGGCAAGAGCTTAAGTGGTGTCTTATTTGGGAAAGCCTAGCTGGCTGTTTTTTATTCTTTTTTTAACTGAAGTATAGTTGATTTACAATGTTGTGTTGGTTTCAGTTGTACAGAAAAGAGATTTGAAGATATATATATATATATATATATATATATATATATATATATATATATATATATATTCTTTTACAGATGCTATTTGGCTGTTTATGATTGGTTGTTCTTGAGCTTCATTTTCTCAGATTTGAGTGCATTGATTCCGGCTTAAGTTTTGGTTTACTTACGTAATGCCCTCCTTGCTTAGCTATTTTAACATTATGTGTGTGTGTATATACATATATATATATATATATATATATATATGGCTTAAAACAACCCAAATAGGTTATCTTATTGTTCTGTAGATTTGAAGACCAATACTGGTACCACTAGACTGAAATCAAGGTGTCAGCAGGCATTTCTTTCTAGAGGCTCAAGGAGAAAAACCATTTTCTTGCTTTTTCCAGCTTCTCGACTACTCTCTCTGGGTCTTGCACATAGTCCCCTACATTTTTTTTTTGAATTTTATTTTATTTATTTTTTTATACAGCAGGTTCTTATTAGTCATCAATTTTATACACATCAGTGTATACATGTCAATCCCAATCTCCCAATTCATCACACCACCACCACAACCCCCTGCCGCTTTCCCCCCTTGGTGTCCATACATTTGTTCTCCACATCTGTGTCTCAATTTCTGCCCTGCAAACTGGTTCATCTGTACCATTTTTCTAGCTTCCACATATATGCGTTAATATACGATATTTGTTTTCTCTTTCTGACTTATTTCACTCTGTGACAGTCTCTAGATCCATCCACGTCTCAACAAATGGCCCAATTTTGTTCCTTTTTATCGCTGAGTAATATTCCATTGTATACATGTCCCACATCTTCTTCATCCATCTGTTGATGGGCATTTAGGTTGCTTCCATGACCAGGCTACTGTAAATATTGCTGCAGTGAATATTGGGGTGCATGTGTCTTTTTGAATCATGGTTTTCTCTGGGTATATGACCAGTAGTGGGATTTCTGGGTCATATGGTATTCTATTTTTAGTTTTTTAAGGAACCTCCATACTGTTCTCCATAGTGGCTGTGTCAATTTACATTCCCACCAACAGTGCAAGAGGGTTCCCTTTTACCCACACCCTCTCCAGCATTTGTTGTTTGTAGATTTTCTGATGATGTCCATTCTAACTGGTATGAGGTGATGCCTCATTGTACGTTTGATTTGCATTTCTCTAATAATTAGTGATGTTGAGCAGCTTTTCATGTGCTTCTTGGCCATCTGTATGTCTTCTTTGGAGAAATGTCTGTTTAGGTCTTCTGCCCATTTTTCGATTGGGTTGTTTTTTTTTAATATTGAGCTGCATGAGCTGTTTATATATTTTGGAGATTAATCCTGCGTTGATTCATTTGCAAATATTTTCTCCCATTCTGAGGGTTGTCTTTTGTTTATGGTTACCTTTGCTGTGCAAAAGCTTTGGAGTTTCATTAGGTCCCATTTGTTTATTTTTGATTTTATTTCCATTACTCTAGGAGGTGGATCAAAAAAGATCTTGCTGTGATTTATGTCAAAGAGAGTTCTTCCTATGTCTTCCTCTAAGAGTTTTATAGTGTCTGGTTTTACATTTAGGTCTCTAATCCATTTTGAGTTTATTTTTGATGTTAGGGAGTGTTCTAATTTCATTCTTTTACATGTAGCTGTCCAGTTTTCCTAGCACCACTTACTGAAGAGACTGCCTTTTCTCCATTGTATATCCTTGGCTCCTTTGTCATAGATTAGTTGACCATAGGTGCGTGGGTTTATCTCTGGGCTTTCTATCTTGTTCCATTGATCTGTGTTTCTGTTTTTGTGCCAGTACCATATTGTCTTGATTACTGTAGCTTTGTAATATAGTCTGAAGTCAAGGAGTCTGATTCCTCCAACTCCACTTTTTTCCCTCAAGTCTGCTTTGGCTATTCGGGGTCTTTTGTGTCTCCATACAAATTTTAGAGATTTTTTTGTTCTAGTTCTGTAAAAAATGCCATTGGTAATTTGATAGGGATTGCATTGAATCTGTAGATTGCTTTGGGTAGTATAGTCATTTTCACAATGTTGATTCTTCCAATCCAAGAACATGGTATATCTCTCCATCTGTTGGTATCATCTTCAATTTCTTTCATCAGTGTCTTATAGTTTTCCACATATAGGTCTTTTGTCTCCCTAGGTAGGTTTATTCCTAGTTATTTTATTCTTTTTGTTGCAATGGTAAATGGGAGTGTTTCCTTAACTTCTCTTTCAGATTTTTCCTCATTAGTATATAGGAATGCAAGGAATTTCTGTGCATTACTTTTGTATCCTGCAACATTACCTAATTCATTGATTAGCTCTAGTAGTTTTCTGGTGGCATCTTTAGGATTCTCTGTGTATAGTATCATGTCATCTGCAAACAGTAACAGTTTTACCTTTCTTTTCCAAGTTGTATTCCGTTTATTTCTTTTTCTTTTCTGATTGCTGGGGCTAGGACTTCCAAAACTATATTGAATAATAGTGGTGAGAGTGGACATCCTTGTCTTGTTCCTGATCTTAGAGGAAATGCTTTCAGTTTTTCACCATTGAGAATGATGTTGCTGTGGGTTTGTTGTACATGGCCTTTATTATGTTGAGGTAGGTTCCCTCTGTGCCCACTTTCTGGAGAGCTTTTATCATAAATGGGTGTTGAATTTTGTCAAAAGCTTTTTCTGCATCTATTGAGATGATTATATGGTTTTTATTCTTCAATTTGTTAATATGGTGGATCAAATTGATTGATTTGCATATATTGAAGAATCCTTGCATCCCTAGGATAAATCCTACTTGATCATGGTGTATGATCCTTTTAATGTGTTGTTGGATTCTGTTTGCTAGTATTTTGTTGAGGATTTTTGCATCTATATTCATCAGTGATATTGATCTGTAATTTTCTTTTTTTGTAGTATCTTTGTCTGGTTTTGGTATCTGGGTGATGGTGGCCTCATAGAATGAGTTTGGGAGTGTTCCTTCCTCTGCAATTTTTCGTAAGAGTTTGAGAAGGATGGGTGTTAGCTCTTCTCTAAATGTTTGATAGAATTCACCTGTGAAGCTAACTGGTCCTGGACTGTTGTTTGTTGGAAGATTTTTAATCATGGTTTCAATTTATTACTTGTGATTGGTCTGTTCATATTTTCAATTTCTTCCTGGTTCAGTCATAGAAGGTTATACCTTTCTACGAATTTGTCGATTTCTTCTAGTTTGTCCATTTTATTGGCATAGAGTTTCTTGTAGTAGTCTCTTAGGATGCTTTGTATTTCTGTGGTGTCTGTTGTAACTTCTCCTTTTTCATTTCTAATTTTATTGATTTGAGTCCTCTCCCTCTTTTTCTTGATGAGTCTGGCTAATGGTTTATCATTTTTGTTTATCTTCTCAAAGAACCAGCTTTTAGTTTTATTGATCTTTGCTATTGTTTTCCTTGTTTCTATTTCATTTATTTCTACTCTGATCTTTATGATTTCTTTCCTTCTGCTAACGTTGGGTTTTGTTTGTTCTCTTTTCTCTAGTTCCTTTAGGTGTGAGGTTAGATTATTGTTTTTTTTTTTTTGCAGTATGCGGGCCTCTCACTGTTGTGGCCTCTCCCATTGTGGAGCACAGGCTCCAGACACGCAGGCTCAGCGGCCATGGCTCACGGGCCATGCTCCGCAGCATGTGGGATCTTCCCGGACCAGGACATGAACCCGTGTCCCCTGCAGCGGCAGGCAGACTCTCAACCACTGCGCCACCAGGGAAGCCCGAGGTTAGATTTCTTATTTGAAATTTTTCTTGTTTCTTGAGGTAGGCTTGGATAGCTACAAACTTACCTCTTAAAACTGCTTTTGCTGCATCCCATAGGTTTTGGATCATCATGTTGTTTTCATTGTCATTTGTCTCTAGGTATTTTTTGATTTCTTCTTTGATTTCTTCAGTGATCTCTTGGTTATTTAGTAACGTATTGTTTAGCCTCCACATGTTTGTGTTTTTTACAGTATTTTCCCTGTAATTGATTTCTAATCTCGTAACATTGTGGTCGGAAAAGATGCTTGATATGATTTCAATTTTTTAAAATTTACTGAAGCTTAATTTGTGACCCAAGATGTGATCTATCCTGGAGAATGGTCCATGCACACTTGAGAAGAAAGTGTAATCTGCTGTTTTTGGATGGAATGTCCTGTAAATATCAATTAAATCTCTCTGGTCTATTGTGTCATTTAAAGCTTCTGTTTCCTTATTTATTTTCATTTTGGATGATCTGTCTGTTGGTGTAAGTGAGGTGTTAAAGTCCCCCACTATTATTGTGTTACTGTCGATTTCCTCTTTTAGAGCTGTTAGCGGTTGCCTTATGTATTGAGGTGCTCCTGTGTTGGGTGCATATATATTTATAATTGTTATATCTTCTTCTTGGATTGATCCGTTGATCATTATGTAGTGTCTTTCCTTGCCTCTTATAACATTCTTTATTTTAAAGTCTATTTTATCTGATATGAGTATTGCTACTCCAGCTTTCTTTTGATTTCCGTTTGCATGGAATATCTTTTTCCATCCTCTCACTTTGACTGTGTATGTGTCCCTAGGTCTGAAATGGGTCTCTTGTAGATAGCATATATATGGGTCTTGTGTTTGTATCCATTGAGCAAGCCTGTGTCTTTTGGTTGGAGCATCTAATCCATTCACATTTAAGGTAATTATCAGTATGTATGTTCCTATTACCATTATCTTAATTGTTTTGGGTTTGTTTTTGTAGGTCCTTTTCTTCTCTTGTTTCCCACTTAGAGAAGTTCCTTTAGCATTTGTTGTAGATCTGGTTTGGTGGTGCTGAATTCCCTTAGCTTTTGCTTGTCTGTAAAGCTTTTAATTTCTCCATCGAATCTGAATGAGATCCTTTCCAGGTAGAGTAATCTTGGTTTTAGTTTCTTCCCTTTCATCACTTTAAGTATATCATGCCACTCCCTTCTGGCTTGTAGAGTTTCTGCTGAGAAATCAACTGTTAACCTTATGGGAGTTTCCTTGTATGTTATTTGTTGTTTTTCCTTTGCTGTTTTCAGTAATTTTTCTTTGTTTTTAATTTTTGCCAGTTTGATTACTATGTGTCTCAGCGTGTTTCTCTTTGGGTTTATCCTGTATGGGACTTTCTGCGCTTCCTGGACTTGGCTGGCTATTTCCTTTCCCATGTTAGGAAAGTTTTCAACTATAATCTCTTCAGATATTTTCTCTGGTCCTTTCTCTCTCTCCTCTCCTCCTGGGACCCCTATAATGTGCATGTTGTTGTGTTTAATGTTGTCCCAGAGGTCTCTTAGGCTGTCTTCATTTCTTTTCATTCTTTTTTCTTTATTCTGGTCCCCAGGAGTGAATTCACCATTCTGTCTTCCAGGTCACTTATCTGTTCTTCTGCCTCAGTTATTCTGCTATTGATTCCTTCTTGTGTCATTTTCATTTCAGTTATTGTATTGTTCATCTCTGTTTGTTTGTTCTTTAATTCTTCTAGGTCTTTGTTAAACATTTCTTGCATCTTCTCGATCTTTGCCTCAATTCTTTTTCCAAGGTCCTGGATCATCTTCACTATCATTATTCTGAATTCCTTTTCTGGAAGGTTGCCTATCTCCACTTCATTTAGTTGTTTTTCTGGGGTTTTATCTTGTTCCTTCATCTGGTACATATCCCTCTGCCTTTTCATCTTGTCTATCTTTCTGTCTCCCCTACATTTTATAACCAGCAATGGGGCAGTATCAAATCTTTCTCATGCTACCAGCTTTCTTTGACAACAGCAGGAAAACATCCTCTGCTTTTAAGGACTCATGTGATTATATTGGGCCCACCTGTATTAATCCAGATGGTCTCCTCATTTCACAGTCCATAAGATAATCACACATGCAGCGGCCCTTTAGACATATAAGGTAACGTATTCACCAGTTCTGAGGATTGTAGTATAGAGATCTGCATATGTCAGTATATGCTTTATATATTTGGGGGCTATCTTGTTATCTGCTTATACTTACATGTAAGATCAGAATTTTTTTTACTTGTCTTATGAAATACAACTTTTCTCATTATGTAATTACTGATTTTATTGTTAGAAATGCTATTTATGTCTCAACACTTAATTTGTCTCATGTTAAAATAGCTGTAGCAGCAAACTGTCAATGGTTAACTGCAAAGAGGAGGAAAATTACAGGAGTGATGGAAAAAATACATGACATAAAATGTGAATCAAATCTTAGAAAGCAGGTACTCCCAAGAAGATTTAAGGAAAAAAATGAAGCAAAAGTAGTAACGAGATCTATGACAGAGGAAATTTTTTCCGATTAAAAAATAAACATGTAAACACAACCTTGAGCCTGAACACTGCAAGAATTCTGTATATTCTCATTAAAAATAATGAAAACATCATCCTTGAAATTTAAAAACAAACAAAAACTCTCACCTGGGACTCAGTTTAAAAATATAAACCATAATAAACCAAAATCCAAGTAAGCAACCCTGTGGCAGAAGTCAGTGTGATTAAATTTTCCCGTTCGGTGCTAACTATCGGAAATACCGTGCTGAGGGGAAATTTACGAGGTCATAATTTCATACCCAGTCAAGCTTTCACTCCTGTGTGAAGAGAAGAAGTCTGAGATATGCAAAGTACAGCTGTTTTAGAAATCTTGACTTAATCCAGAGTAACTCCTTTTATTCCCCACCTTCTCCTTAATTATTTGATTCTTTATAAAGTGGAATGCAATTCAGATGAGGAATGCAATTCAGAATATCAAAAAAGATTTTACCAAAGAAGAAAGACTTCCACTCAAGATGATATAAACAATACTGGGTGACTACCAGGTCTTGTGAAGGTTGGTTGCCCAGGCCCATTCCTGCTTTAGATTAAATGCTCATGGAGTCAGCTCCCTCCTTAGGGACAGAAAGCCACTGTTGTTCACAGTTGACAGTGCCTGTCAAATGCTTCCAGTGGAGAAGTTGTCCTAACCACCCATTTGTAATCCACATGACTGACAGTGATTATTTCTGAGCATATATATATATTTTTTTTTTCCAGTAGGGCATTAAAAGCCAGGCCCTCTCTGCTACCTAGTAGACATGTCACAAAATAGCAAGAGGCATCATTTTTTTTGGACCTAGAAGAAAAATTTGAATTTTGGAAATGATTACCCTTGGATTCTTCCATCTGTCTTTCAAAAGCTGTCTTGCAAGATTTATAAATTTGCTCTTGGGTGGGATTCCTCAGGGCCTTGTATTGTCCTTGCTGTAGAGTCATGTGGTGTCAAGAGCAAGAGCTTATCAATTCCATCTCTTCTCAGACAAGGAAGAATAGCATCATGGTAAAAGCCCAGAGGCTCTATCAGCTTGCAAAGAGAATTTTTCAAGGCTTCCTGAAATTACCACTTACGTAAACTTCTTTTAAAAGAATACAAGATATCATTCAGCTAAGAGTTGAGTAAAGTAATATTAAAAAAGAATGGGAAATTATTTATAAGAAATTAGTGAATAAATGAAACCAGGAAATTAATAAATCATATTCTTAATATATGAAAAATTTTCTTATGAATTGATTTAGTAAAGTAGTAATATCTAAAAAGACGTGTCTAAAACATAAATTATGGGCTAATAAACATAGTAAGTATTGTCTCACTAATAATAAAAAATACAATTTAAAATGGTTGTTGTATCATTTTTTTGTCTGGTAAAATAGAAAATACTCAAAAAATAAGAATACTTGCTGGCATGACGGGAATGTGTTAAAGATACAGTGCAGATGGGCATAGCAGCCAGTAACCCAACCAGTTCACAAAAGTTTACTTGCGGGTGAATAAGGGGCCTTTTGGGAGATAGCTCAAGCTTGTTTGCTCTGTCTGACACTTGGACCAGATAGGCCAAGGAGGAATCGATGTGCAGGGTATTCAGGACACTTCTGTGAGTGAGAAAACTCAGTGAGCTGACCCAGAACTTGTGATTAGCATGGCTGCTAACACTACAGATCCACATCAGCACACAAGGCTGGAGGAGACACTGATAGATGGAAAACTTTCCGAACCACTGAGGACCAAGCAGATCTCTCAGGGGTCTCCTCATTTACCCATTCATTCAGCCAAGGAAGTGTCCCCTACTTTCATGAGCTTATTTACTGTGCACCTTTGACAATTTGAGGGATCTAAAATACCAGTGGTGACACATGGTAGGGTGGCAGTGGTGGTCACTGGAGACCACAGTGACCAGTGGAAAGAAGTGACATCCAAATTATATGGGGTTTTTTGAGTAGCATTCTATATGTTTTTATTTGTCCTTGTTTTACTCCCAGTTCAAAAAAGACAGTGATTTATGATAGCAATAGCATTAAACTTTATTATAGAGAACCTGATTTCTAGACCTGACTTGATTACATAATATCTGTGTGATTTTGAGAAAGTCTTTAGCTGTGAAATGAAGGCTAATTTTGATCATTATTTCTATAAAAATTTAGCCATATTGTTTTAAAGGGTTGTTAGTAATTATCAATATACGACTGGGCCCTAACACTGTTTCTAGCTACATAGTTCTGAGCATGGCATCACTTTGCAGAGTCTTAGTTTATGTCTTGACAAAATGGACAACTATGAATCACTGAACGCATCATCACTAAGTCTTCTATATTGTAGCAGTGCTACAAGCAGCAGTAATCAGGCAACACAAAATGAATCATGATTGAAAATAATTCCACAGTGCTCTTTCTGGGACTCAGAATCACTTACGGAACGATGCCATGTTCTGCTGCTTGTAGCACTGCTCTGTGATGGAAGGCATAGGTCACAAAGGTTTGGTTTGAGGATTAAATGGAGACACACATGTAGAATCATTTGGCACAATGCCTGGTATGTAGTAGGTGCTCAGTAGTTGTTAGTTTTGCTCCCTCTGCGGCCTCCTTTCTCTACTACAATTATTTGGCATATTACTACTCCAGTAATTTAAAAAGTTATCTTTAAAAATAGCAGCTGTCCCCAGATCATTGGAAAGAGCATAGGTTTTAAATCCAAAGACAAGGGTTCAACTCCCAACTTGACTAATAAAGTTCTAATAGGGTTAATTTGGTTAAAACACAAAAATCCTGGAGCCTTATTCTGCTCATATTTAATAATAATGAGTCTTCATAAGGGAATAACATGTAAAAATGCATTGAAATTATAAGTCCTATGCAATAATACATTTAAACCCAATTATATGAATATTATTTTCTCTCAAGTTATAGTAGCACACATATTTACATGTTTTACATGATTATAGTATATAGTGCATATATGATAAAGCTTTATATGTTTTCACATACAGTATCTAAATTGAAACCCATTATTAATAGTCCTGTGAGACTGGAAAGAGACAGAAAAGAATACACACACACACACACACACACACACACACACACAAGCAGTATTGCATACAGGGCTACACATTTCCATTATTATTAGGAATTCTCAATTTCTGGGTGCTGATTGATCATATATTGTATAACTACCACTGGTACAAGATGTTTCAAGGGAAAAAAATTTGCAACAGAAGTGGAAACAAAGTACAAAATGAATTTTCAGTGGTAACACTCATAGGTTGATATAGGTCTATTTTGCTGAGTGACAAGCTAAAGAAATTTAGTTTTATTCCAATAACATACTAAAATCATGCTAAATTTACAATCATTTACTAAAATTACAGTATACCACCATACATTTTTTCAACCTTATTCATTCAATCAGGAAACATTTAGCAAACACCTATTATGTGCCATGTATTCTAACTTGGAGATCAGAACATGGTCTGTCCTGAAGGAACTCTCAATCGAAAAGGGCAATGATAATAGCCCCTACTTATGTAGGGTTTAGTATGTGGCTGGGCCGACTCTAAGTCCTTCACATATATTCACATATTTAATTCTCTGTAGAATGGGAATAATACCCATGTTACTGTTTTGATTGGGAATTAAATGTATATAAAGCTCTACCACATACCTAGGGATATATAAATAAGTGTTGTTTTAGAATTTTTTGAATACTAGTAATAGGAAATGATTTGAACTAGGTTAAGCAAGAAAGGATGATTTTTGAAAGGATACTGTGGGTTCTCTTGGAAACCTCAGAGCAGGAATGCAGAGGGACCTCAGGAAGAGTCTGCAGAAGATAAACCAGAGCCAGAATCTCCTTCTGTTCCCTCTTTTTGCTGCCCACTGGGCATCTGGCACATCCATCTTCCTTTGCAGACCAGCTTTCTCATTTTTTCCTTTTATTTTCTCTGCTCCACTGTGCCCAAGATGAGTAGGTGGTGGCCACCTCACATTTTCTTTCATCCTTATCTTCTCCCCTTATTAATCCACGTTGAGTCAAGGTGTACAACCCTGACCCACCCAATTATTTCCAGAAATGCAGGATCCTATGGTATAAATAGGGATGCTGGGGGCTACACCTGTGCTAAGAGTTTTTAAAAATATGGGTGTGAATTGGATAGACTCTTCAAAAGATGCCCTAAAATTTCCATGAGATACCACAGTATCCTTATTTAAAAGGCCTTAAAAATTACCATTCACAGAATAGAATCAGAAGAAAAATTGAAGTAGATTCATAAACGTGGGTAAGGCCTGTACAACATTATGAAGCTCAAATAGGATTTACACACTCTAGTGACCGCTACAAACAATTTACTAAATTGCTTATGCTTAATCACGACATACCACCTGAAGCAAGTGAATGGTTGTGTACTATCTGTATATGGTTTTTGTGCCTAAATCAGTAAGTTGAGATTTTAGGAGTACCTAGTTCTGTAATTGTCGGCTTGTGAAAGAGACTCGACATGCTTAATGATGAACACACAGAGGAAGTAACTTTAAAATCCTGTATTTACAATTAACTGTTCTCAGATGTAGTTAAAATAGTTAGTGCACTTCTCTCCGAGGTAGTACTGAAAGAGTGCAGAAATAAAGGAATAGTCGCTAATTTGCATGTTAAGAATGGCAGAAAATAATTGTTTATCACAGTCAGAGTAGTAAAATTTACCATGGTGAGTTAGGATATTTCTTTATACACATCATACTGTCAAAAAATTAAATTGGGGGCTTCCCTGGTGGCGCAGTGGTTGAGAGTCCGCCTGCCAATGCAGGGGACACAGGTTCCTGCCCCGGTCCGGGAAGATCCCACATGCTGCGGAGCGGCTACGCCCGTGATCCATGGCCGCTGAGCCTGCGCGTCTGGAGCCTGTGCTCCTCAACGGGAGAGGCCACAACAGTGAGAGGCCCGCGTACTGAAAAAAAAAAATTAAATTGGTAGTTTGTCCACAAAATTATTTAGAATTCCCTGGAGTTATTTATCTTTCACAGATGCCATATTTTTATATTAATAATGACCTTCAGAGGGAGAAAGACATCTGTACTGAATAGTTAATCATAAATTATAGAAAGACATAAAATCTTTTCTGACAATTAACATTTCTTCTTTTCTGTTAAATGTTATCCCTATTGTGTTCTGATCTTCAGAGGTATTAATAACTATACTTACATCTACATTTCCTCTAAAGTTATGTAAAGTTTCAAATAGATGTTTTAACTAAACAAAATAGGTTTCCTAGCCTGTGGAGATTGACTATTATTTTGCTTACAAAACTTTTTCTGTATTAGAATGAGATATAGACTATCAGAAAAAGGGCTCTAGCATTCCATCATTTCCAACTTCCCTCACAAGTCAGAAAGTTATTTCTATTTTTGTCTGAAGAGCTCTAATTACTTGAAAAGTTTTTCCTTGTTTCTGAGGTGAAATCTTCTTCTGTTAACTTCCATGCCTAATTCTTGCTTTTGTCCTTTGAGAGAAACAAACATAAGGAAGAGTTTTATAACCCACTTTGGTCTTGTATTTCCCAGATTAACTAATCTCAGAGTCCCCAAATGTGCTTCATATAATGTGGTCTCACTGTTCTCCTTGCTTTCTTTTGGATGTTCTAAAATGTGTCCATGGGACTCTTACAGTCACTGTGCGAAGTATAAGTGAATCTATTACTTTCCTTGATTGGACACTATAAAGCCTCAAGTTAGTACATATTTCTTTATGGTTGAAGAAAACCTGGTCTCAACTATCCTATAGTCATGTAATTTATGTTTTCAACATAAACCCCTCTTCCCATTCTGTCAAGTTTTTCGGTTACTCTTCAGTCATTTGAATAACAAAGCACATGAATTCTTTATTCCATGAATTTTACATTCCAGCTTTTTGACTTTCTCATGCATGTATTTGGTGAACATGTTTTCTATATTGAATCCTGGAAATGTTTTTTAAACTTGACTGATCATCTGACTTTTATATTTCCTGGGTTTATAACTGGAGATTACAATTTAATGGATCTGAGGTGGTGTGGGACACAGGTATTTTAACAAAAACTTTCCTAGATAAATATGATAATCAGTTATATTTGTCATCACAGCTACATATCAATAATGAAAGTACTGAAGACTTGTATAAAAACAATCTAGTGATCATTAATTCATTCCTTTTATGTATAAAGGAGAAAACTGCAGTAAAGAGAAACATTGTAACTTGTCCTAGAACTGATATGAGAGGAGTGAAACTAGAGCTCAAGATCCCTCCCTTGGTCCATGGCCCTCATCACCACATCACCTGGACTCTCATATTAGCCACTGCCTTCATATATGGTTTGTTTAACTAGATATCCATCTACAGTATCAAAAAGGATAATCTTGTTCACAATGATATTATGATACATCTACATATTTTTGGCTCACAAATAAAATTTCCCTATCTCCAAGCATTATTGGATGACTTCAACTAACGGATTTAGAATGACATACAGGTTTATGCTAATGCACACTTTCAGAATCATAGACTTAGATTAGAGGGATAAGAAGGAAATGGGTAAGCAACAAATTTGCAATCCATTTTCTCCCTTACCTAGAGAAACACTCAAGGAAAGAAACAAGGTAGCCTGATCAAATTTTCCTGTAAACGTGCTAATGTCAGATATGCAGGTAAACAGTCTAAAGTCATTGCCAACAGGAGAATCTTTCTGTGGAATCCTTCTAGCAATATGACCATGGCTGTTTG
Organism: Tursiops truncatus; assembly: GCF_011762595.2. NCBI lineage: Eukaryota > Metazoa > Chordata > Mammalia > Artiodactyla > Delphinidae > Tursiops > Tursiops truncatus. The sequence continues at coordinate 88,331,063 of NC_047038.1, read as the reverse complement.
GGATCGCTTACTCTAAAGAAAGCTAGGGATTGCAGATTTATAAGGCATCATTCCCTGGAAAATGTCACCTAGGCTACGTACATGTCTGAGTATACATGGAGACATTGTATGACCTAAATGGCTCCTCTGTGTAAGTGCTATGACTACAAACATTGCTTAGAGAGCTGTATTCTAACCTTTAGCTGGAGCAGCAAGAAAGGACCCAGGGAGCTGCAATAGAGACCCTGGATTTCTCCCTGCTCCACCTGTGCTTCTTAATTATTATGCCCTTGAAATAATTAGTAATTCTTGATTCTCATCATGGTTTCTGATTAGTGGGTATCTGATTGAACTGTTCAATCCTTTCAGTTAAATCAGATTGTCACTGTGGCACTATTGTCTTTTGGACAATCATAAATCATAATGATTTATAAATCAACCATAAATCATAATGGCTAACACACTTGGTAAGAAAAAAAAACGATGAGATGTGTTATGGACTCAATGTTTGTGCCTCCCTCACCAAAAAAAAAATCATATATTGAAGCCTTAACCCTCAATGTGATAGTACTAGGGTGCAGGGCACCTGGAAGAAAATAAGGTTTAGATGAGGTTGTGAGGGTGGAGCCCCCATGGTGGGATTAGTGACCTTATAAGAAGAGGAAGAGACTAGAGCTCTCTCCATCATGTGAGGACACAGTGAGAAAGTCTGCAAGCCAGGAAGAGGACCTTCACCAAGAACCAAATCTTCCAGCACCTTGATCTTGGATTTCCCAGCCTCCAGCTCTGTGAGAAATAAATGTCTGTTGTTTAAGCCTCCCAGGCTAGGTAATTTGTTATATAGCCCAAGCTGACTAAGACAGGATGTAAAAACATGATGATAACTAGCTATCAGGATGGCTGCCTACCCATCCCTGGACGGAAGTAGGAAAAGCCTTGGGGAGAAAAATCTTACTCGTGGAAGTTAAAGGAAATAGACTTAGATCTGGGTGAAATACCTAAGGAGAGAAAGAGAGTGGCAGGCAGAAAAAAAAAAAAAATCAATGAAAATTTTAATAGCCCTTTTTAAAGCAAGTCCACTAAAAGATGCAGCAGTTGGAGGAAAAAAATCAGTAATATCATTTTTTCCCTGTTACTGGGAAGCCTTCTAATGCTTTTCTGGCAACCTGGGAAGATGTTATATTTACTTACCAAGTAATTCAAGTGATTGATCAAACTCTAAACAGGTAGGTGGAGGCCAAGACTAGATGACTACAGAATCCAAGCGTGTTCTGTTAAGATGAGGTCACTTTCCAGAGGTTACCAGCAGAAGGCTGGCAAATCATTCCTGGCCCGTTGTAATGATGGATACTGAAGAAGAGAAGAAATTGTGTTTGATGACTGATCTCCAAATGGCTAAGAACTTTTATGAGGAGACATATCCAGATGGTATGACGCCTGACCGCCTACGTTTCATGAAGGTGGGAGATTGGCCAAATTACTCTGAAAAAGGTATCTGACACATCTCCATCTCAACCCACAAATTAAATACTCTTCATGAAGCGGTAGGCATTGTCTGTGTGTATGGGAAAATATAATTAAAAATAAAATCTCCTGCTAAGCCAGAAAATCTCTCAAAAAAGGTAGAAGAGAAAGAAAACAGTTTTATTACTGAATAAGCATTAAATCAGAATGTGATATGTGTTACAGGTAATTCGCTCCAGAGATTGCAAAGACAGAAAGAAATCTCACCCTCTTATATAGCCAAGCAGATAGAACTTGTTTCAGACATACCCTCAAGAGGAACGATACCTAGTTCTCAAGTAAGAGGATTCGACAGCACTATTTGTCATAGATAGTTCATCTTAAATACACTTGTTAATTGGGGTGGCCATCTGGGTTTGGGTTAGCTAACTGACTTTATCCAAAAAATAAACAAACTTCTTACATTTTTATGACAAACTTTTGGATTTGGACTCTTAGGAAGCAAAGGATTGTATTAGAGCCAAAATATCCATTTTGCATTGCTCTCTAGGTTCTGCCGCACTGGCAAATCATTTGCGTTTTTAATACTTTTACATCTTTTGGGTGAGACCAATTTCTCTACTTTTTTTTTAATAACGAGAAAAAATACTAGAAGAGTCGTGAAACCCTTGAGGAATCCTTTGACTTAAATATTGGACACCATAAGGAAAAGGAAACAAAAATTTAAACTCATCTGCTAGAGGAAGAGAAGGAAAAAGAGAGAGAGAGAAAGAAAATGCAGAACATAGGTCAGTTACAGAGAAGGAACTTCGCAGATAAGTGTACTGAAGTTAGAACAGTTGCATGGTTAGGAACTACAGGGATTAATGGCTAAAATCTTGTACAAATCTATACAATGGTTGCCCATGTTTATCAAATTTACCTCTTTCATTACTGGCACTGTGAGAATGTTAAGGGGGATTTTTCCCTTGCCATAAACCGAATGTGTCCCCCCAGATTCATATGTTGAAATCTAACCCTCATATGATGATATTTGGAGGTGGGACATTTGGGAGGTGCTTAGGTCATGAGAGTGGAGTCCTCGTGAGTGAGATTAGTGCTCTTATAAAAGAGATGCTAAGAGAGCCCTTACCCCTCCCACCTTGTAAAGTCGCAGCAAAAAGACCACTGTCTGACCCAGGAAGTGGATTCTTACCAGACACCTCATCTGCTGGAGACTTGACCTTGGGCTTCCCAACCTCCAGAACTGTGAGAAACAAGTTTCTATATTTATAAGCTACCTGGTCTATGATATTCTGTTATAGCAGTTTAAATGGACCAAAACACCCTTTTAACAATTATTTATTTTTCTAATTCTTTTATAACTGGTTTTATTCCTTTTAATTGGCGCTTGACAAAGGATACTGTTTTACACAAAGGCATGGATTATCTCTCTGGTAAACAATTATTATTGGTTCTATTACCTTGAATTAAACCAGCATCATTATTCCCTAGGGCTCTAAGTGATGCATCAGTTTGTTTCAGCTCAGGGTGCCTGTCTAGCACAGTGTAAGACTGCCACTCTTTCCTGTACTCCTTTTTCCCAGAAAGCACAGAGTAACCAACTCAGGGGGTCTTTTCCAAGGAGCTCCACAGACACTCCATCCAGAATAGACTATGGTAGATTTTAAATTGTACAGCATGTCTCTCCCCAACAGGAGAATCAGGAGAAAATGAGAACACATGTTCCTAGTAAGAGGCTCTGCCTGAATGATGGAGGGAAAGGAACAAGTAGAGAGCTGACCTAAGATACCAACAACCTGTATTGATCTATCATCAAATAGAAAATGAGAAGTTCCCAAGGAAACTACAGAATAAGTAGCAAAAGTATCTATCAGAAAAGGCAAGATTGATTACCCTGAGGAAAAGGTATTGACACATATGGTTCACTGATTTCCACCTCTAAGATTTCCCCAGTTGAGCTATTTTGCCGAGTATTTTCTCAGAGTTTGTCCTCCAAGACTCTCCTGATTCTCCTGTCCCTGCAATTCCTGCATCCTGCGGGTGAATCTTCTCACAGAGGCTCTCTGCCATCCCGGCTTCTCGCAATAAGGACATCATCTCCCTTCTTCCTTTCTTCATTTTATGGGCTGTCCAGAATAGGGGTTATTCCCTTTCAATAAACAGTTCTAACTGAGCTGCTAACACAGCAGTTTTTAATGTATTCTTTCTTCTTTATCTTTCTCTAGATTGTCCCCAAAACTAAGTAGCTGCTGTTAAGATTTGAGTAATAGTCTGTTCTTGCGATCTGTGACCTTTTCCCTAATTTGAGTTTGAATAGTCAGCCAGAGAGCTGAGACAAAAGTGTTTAGGGCCACAGGACATTTTGATCTGCTCTTGGATCCATGCCAATACATTTCAAGAAAGCCTAAGCAAAACACTGGTGGAAATCAATGGGACATTCACCTGTCTTCTGGGCACAATGCTGCACCTTCTCCCAGCTCACCTTTAGCAGAAAGGATTCAAGGATGGACATCAGCAGCCCTCTTCTGGGTCTCTAACGCCCTTAGGTCTTTCGTAGTTGTGGGAGGGGAGTGAATAGTCAGCGTCACTTGGCTACCATATCCCTTGATGCGTGATCCTCCTTCTGACCCCTGACAAGCTTGCTCCATGAAAGAAGCAGAGTCTGCTGGTCGTGTAATTCTGTGCAGCTGCTGATTGCCTAATTCCACACAGTAGACAGTGCACAACTCTACGTGTGCGGCTGTAAACTGAAAACTTGCTGCAGAGTGCTTCTGAAAACTTCTGGGGCACAGGGGAAAAGAAGTCTTTAAATGAATAATACCTGTTAGCAAGAAAGGCATGTGAATACCTGGGAGCTGTGGGTAACTTCTCAGTGGCATCAATTTTGCTGGTGATACAAAAAGGAAGGAAGGGCTGGTTTTTCTCCCTTTGGGACCAAAAAAAAAAAAAAAAAAAACTCTAGCTCTATCTCTGTCTCTATATCTATATATAACTTTGGTTTCTCTTCCATGTTGACATCCATCAGCTTAATGTTTGTTTGCCTTTTCCCAAATAACTAGTGCAGCTACTCCTTATCCTGTCGCCTTCATCTGGGGGCACAGTGTTTTATCAAAGTTCTCAATTATTTCCAGATCAAGTCACTTCTTCATGTCTGCTTTTCTAGCTACAGGGTGTGTGACTGTGTGATGAGAAGAGATTCCTGGAGGTGGAATGTGGGCTGAGACAGGAAGGGGACTTAGGGGTGAGTCATGAGGTACACAATCCCTTGTCCTCCAACAGAGCAGCGAATTTGTTAACTGATTAAAGAGGTTGTACCCTCCTCCCTCTTTGCTAGGAAATCCACTAATCAAGGGAACGACTAGTCTAAAAGATCATCACCTCTCCCTTTCCAGGAGTCAGTGTGAGGCAGAAAAGAATAATGAAACGCAGGGAGAAGCAGAGGAAGCAGGGACAGTAAAGAAAGGAGTTTCTGTGAAAGGGACGATGCCTTTAATTCTTCCATTTTTCTTCATTTTTTTTCTGGCTACCCAAATGGATTCATTTATTTTTTTCCTTAGACTAATATTTATCTCATAAATTCCAGACATTTATTTGCTTGCGATGAGGTCTAATACCCCAGCAAATTCATAATTTAGCCACATCAAAAGAAGTATCCTCAGGTAACAGCAAGACTGGATTCTTATATACCCCCATTCCAAATATGACAAAGATTTTAGCTTTATAAGAGAGAGACCTGCAGGCAACATTCCTAGCTTCCCATATTTTCCAACCATATAGTGATCCTGAATGGGATTCTATCAATGCTTATTCAATTAAAAAAACCCTTAAGTTTGGAGAGGGTGTTTTTTGCTTGTTTGTTTTGTTTTGTTTTTGAGTATTATTTTAAAAGAGCAAACAACTAGAAGGGAAACTTTATTATTCAGGGTCTCAGATCCGATTGTTGTGTGGCCATAAGACTGTTCTGGTGGCCCATTCAATTCAAGAACTTCGGGACTCATTCTCCTTACCAGAATTGTCGAGGAAATGTAGTCAAAACTAAAATCTCCTGCCAAACCAGAAAACCTCTCCAAAATGGTAGAAGGGAAAGAAAACAGTTTTGTTATTGAATAAGTATTAAACCAGAATGTTATTTGGTCACAAGTAATTCACTAAAGACACTGCAAAAACAGGAAGAAATTTCAGCCTTTCATGTAGCCAAGCACATATAGTCCATGACATACGTGTTCTCACAATAAACATTATCTAGTCCTCAATTAGGAGGACTTAACAACACCTTTTGTCACACAGTTCATCCTAAATTCTCTTGGTAATTGGGGTGCCCAACTGGGTAATTAGCTTTATCCAGTGGAAGAAGCAGCTTCTCATACCTTCATGATAGGAGGGAGTATTGAGTGAGGCGCCTGCATAAGTTCAGCCCCTGCCCTACCACAGAAACTGGGAGATAGGGGCCCTTGCTTCCTTGATGGTTACATTTCAAAGAGATGACTCCCAGGTCCTTGAAAAAGACATTCCTTAGTTATAAAGCAGACAAGAAGTTAATTAACTTTTAAAGTGATTTGGGTACATTTCAAAGAGACAGAGAAAGAATTTTCATCGTAAAGTTTTCTAAAGGAAATGCTCTGAGAAAAGAAAGTGGGGAGAAGTCTCTTATCTTCTACAAGGAGAATTAAGCCTCTTATTTTAAATTTGTATTTGCTCTTCTATTTGCAAGAAGCCCTAGAGGAGATAAGCTTTATAACGTCAGGGGGATACAATTTAATCTTGGGTGCTTTGTGTAATCATGTTCTAGGGAAGCTAAAATAATGTTTAGGAGGCAATGACTGACCTGCTGGCTCATGTGGACAAAAAAAAAAATGTTGTCTGCCATTCTGGTAAACGACAAATGTTGCCTGCCATCAAGCCATCAACCACTGTAGCTGCCCCTACTGGTGCACCCCGGGGGAATCCAGGATGGAGAAAAATAGAATACTGGCCCTAGATAGTTAAGATGCTAAAGGATCTTAACTATCTTAAGATGCTAAAAGATAGTAAAGGAATAATTTCAGTAGGCCCAGACTCTTGCATCTTCCCATACATAGAAAAGTACTAAAATCATTAATTTGAGGTGTCTGTTTTTTCGTGATTAGCAATTATATTTTGATGTTCAACCACATGGTTTTTAAAAATTTTTTGTTTGGTTTTTCAGCAAAAACTCCTATATCCTGCCTACTCCCTTACCTCTTTGTAACATTTATAGTTCTGAGAACATGCACAGTTTTAATCAGCCATGCTAAATCTTGGAATTCTCTGAGTCTTCTTTGTAGTAAACATTAAGAATCCCAAAAGAGCAAGTTATATAGAGATTTAGGGAAATAATTAAAAGGATCAAGTAAATGCTGCTTAGAGGGAGATTGGAGTGATGAGTCAGATGCTTTGGTCAGACCCCTAAATCACTGCTCTGATTAAGGAAATGAGTGAGGCTAGAGTTTGATTCCCACTAATTCCCTTTTTAATAGCCTGTCTGGTCATACCTCAGGTAACTCTCAGTATCTCCTGGAGATTAACAATGGAACATACCGGGTGATTGTCCTATTGCTCCAGCAATATCTGATATGGTAAAGACTGTAGAAGTACAGCATGTTATGGGTCGGGGGGGAGGGGGTAGAGGGAGAAGTATGGCCCTATAGACTCTAGGGCCTTCTTTGTGACCCCAGTATTGGAGTGCAGCCAAATATTATTTGCAACCAGCAGATACAGGTAGAAAGCAAATGACTACACATGGAGACCACTGGGTTCACACTCAGAGGCTGCCTGAGATCTCTGCTCCTTATAGCCCATTGGAAAGACAATTTCTAGCTTGATTCCTGGATATTTGTGGAAACCCTCCGCACTACGGAAGACTATCAGAGAATCTGAGGCCAGAAAAACTGATCATATCTTGGGTGATATCAGAAGGACATTTGAATATTGATAGAGCAGCATAGCAAAGTTTACTCAGTAGAAGCAAAATAATCAGCAGCACAGTGGGGAAAGGGTAATTGGGAGGAAGGGGTCTACCACAAACAGGAATGTAACGGAGCAGGACCCTTGGGGTCTTCCTGGGACAGAACCCTCCTCCGTATCCTCTGCTGTAGCTCCTCTCTGAAGTACCCAGATCCCAGATAATGGTATCTCATGCCTATTTCCTGAGTTTTTCAGATGCTAAAACCCACCATCAAATGGAAGCATTTAACTACTTGATGATCAAGAACATGTAGCTCCCAGACCTTGTGGTGCCTAAGGATTGTTAATGTTAACTGCCCTGTTACCTCACCATGAACCAGTCAGAGAACTGTGCATGAGCTGATCATATACCCTGGAACACCCTGCCCCCTCTGCCCTCCCCCCGCCCCCACCCCCACCCCGGCCTTCAAAAATGCTTTGCTGAAACCCTTCAGGGAGTTCAGAGCTTTTGAGCACGAGCCACCAGGATCTCCTTGAATGGCCCTGCAATAAAACTTTCTCTGCTCCAAACTCTGACGTTTTGGTTGGTTTGACCTCGCTGTGTGTCGGGCACACAAACTTGTGTTTGGTAACAGGAACAGTTTGCTTCACTGCCTGAAGAGCTGAAACTAGACCCCTCTGTTTTCATATCAGTCTCATTGTTCTGTGGGCTGTACCTTATGATCCCTCACAGCTGAGGCAAAGCTGGCTCCTGGTTCACAGATGGGAGTTCTCAGATTGGGGGTTATATTGCTGTTTGGAAATCAACAGCATACATCCCACAAATGGGAAAACCTTAACGGGAGAAGGCAAGGCCGCGTCTACACAATGCTGAGAACTGCTTGCGGAAGGTACTTCTGGCTCCAACTCTCAGAAGAGTAATTACATATTCATGGTATCTTGGGCTGTAGCCAATGGCCTTGCTTTAAGGTCAAGTAAATGGGCCCTAGATGACTTAATAAGCCATTAAAGAACACCTCCAGATGAGCATTCAGCTATGGAAATTGCTGTGAAGATTTAGGGAAGGAATTAAAGTGGGTCCAGGAGATACTGGCTCAGAAAAAGGTGGGAACAATAAGCAAATGCTTTGGGCAGAACCCTAGAGCTCACTGCCTGGATTCACAAAATAAGCAGAGAATATGTGTTCTCAGGCCATGAGCTAATGGGCAGAGAGGGAACATGTTCCCTTTGCACCTGACAGAGGGACTAATGTGATAAGAAAGTGGACACAGTATGGGTAGAAAAAAAAATTGCTTGAAAACGGATATGGGAAAAGTTCTTCAAGGACAAGTGCCAGTGTTTAAGTGGATTAAACTAAACCTTTACCACAGCCCCAGGGGTCTGCAGTGCTCTTCTCTTCTACTTGAAGCTTTCTTTTCCTGCAATAGAAGTAACCTCAGATTATAACCTAAATTTTGGAAGAGTGGATTTCCTTTTAATTTACCCACCTTCAAATGTCTTCTATAAAGTATGCATTTCTGAACAAAGTTCAAAATACAGAGTACAGAGATAGGTGAAGAAACCAAATAATATATGAGCATACCGTATTCTTTACCATCTTCAAGGCAGTGGTCTCACTGAAAATTGGAATGCATAATTAAAACACTCAAAAAAAGTGACATAGAAGTTTTTAAGGTTGGCTGAGCTATTTAAATGATCATGTCAGATTAACAATGAGAGTACATAAGGTAGGAGCCCAACTGGAAAGGTTTCAGGGATCAACAGTAGGAATTGGGAGATCAACAGTAGGAACTGGGGGATAGGTTAGAGGATGAGAAAGGATTTATCTTTCCTACACAACAAAGCTTTCGTTTTGCCTCATCCTGTTGTCCTAGGCCAGGGTTTAAATTTACATAGCCCCCAAAAGATTATATAAATACCAAAGATCCAATATCCATATCACTAACTTTGATGGTATATATTCCTCAAGATACCCCAATTATAGAACTGGTCATAAATTCACCCCATGTTCCCAAATTATGGCTAAACTGAATATGGCCCCATTACTAAGTGGTAGAAGTTCTGTGTTTCTCTGCCTGTTTAACCTACAACTGCTGTAAGTAGGGCCAAGGAAAAGCATTAGTAAGAATGATACTATAGCTGGTTCTATGGCTAAACAGTACCATGGAGGAAAAGATATTTCAGGACGTGTTATAACTGGAAACTAAAGATTATAGCCAATGGAAGGGTGCTCATAAGTAGATCAGTGGATCATGCCAGATGGTGGGGCGAAATAAAGTCAGGAAATTCCAAGAAAGCAACTCAGAACAAGAGATCATACTAGTATCTTTATTTAATGATTGATAGGTAATTTACTTATTTATTGGTATAATTAAATAATAATATATATTTAGTTAACATTGCTGTATATTAATAAATGTAGTTTGCATAAGATTGTTGTATTTATTTGTAACAAATCTGAATGGTGACCAATGGCTAGTGTGGAGGAAATCTCTGAAACTGTTTTCTCCAGCAAAAAATTTTAAAGCTCTATCTATAGTTTCCATCTCAATTATCTGGATAAATGTAGTGACATGAGGCTGCCTCATGGCTCATCATTTTGATAGTCGACCCTGTGAATAAATGGACCAAGTGCTGGGAGAGGGCTTGTACCCTCACAGACGATAGGCTATTCTGAACACTATGGAATCTGATGTCTTTAAAATTTAATGGCTAGGAGTCTAGAAGGCCAGGCTACTAGGTATATATATAGGAACCCTACAGTAAGCCTAAATTATGACAGGATATCACTGAACAGTGAGGCCTCTAGGATTTTTAACTAGTAGCGTAGGTAATACAAAGTTGCTACCTTTGTGGTTAACAGACAAATGAAGGGCTGACAATGATGCTTCTATGATATGTATAGGTATGTCTACAAAAAGCATATGAGTATAGAAATTACTGAACAATGGCTTCAGGTTGCTACTCTAGTCACTGCGGATATGTGATACATGGAACTTGCTTATTTTGGGAAGGAATGGGTATTTTTAATTGATGTATGGTACCTAAAGTATTATTTTAATGTCTCTGCTACAGCTCTATAGTAAAACAAAAGCTTGATAAGCTCACAGGTAAATAAAGAAAGAGACAACTCCCAAGAAAAGACAAAATTTAGGGAAGTTGATTTGAAGTTTCAATGCATGTAATACCCATAGAAACTAGTCAGAAACAGAAGTGAATTTCGTATTGAAAAAGTTACACAGATGATAAGCCATCTCCAATACACATGTAAAAAGTTTTCAATTACTGTGGATGATGAAGGAAAAAGAATTATTGAGCTAAGAGAATATCAAAAGATTTGTGAAGAGATATGGCCATGGTTATGCTTTGTAGAGGGAATCTAATTATAATAAAATATTGTAGAAGATGTTGTAAGAGAAATAACAAAAATATACCTGAGAAATGTGTAGCAAAGAGATATTTACACAGGTCAGAGTATGAACTGGGAATTAGATGGTTAAGAGGCGAGTCTGAATTCCATTTTCTCCCATTATTAAGTGTACTGGATGGAATAGCGTCAACCCAAAATTCATGTTTAATTGGAACCTGTGAATATGCCCAGATTTGGAAATAGGGTCTTTGCAGATGTATTTAAGATGTAAGTTAAGATGAGGTCATACGGAATTTGGGTAAGCCTCAAAACCAGTCGTTGGTGTTTTTATAATGAGAGACACAGAGACACACAGAGAGGAGAATGCCACATGAAGATGGAGGCAGATATTGGAATTATATTGTCACAGCCAAGGAATGCCAAGGAGTGCCAACAAACACCAGAAGCTAGAAGTGAGGCATGGAACAGATTCTGCTTAGAGCATCCAGAAAAAGCCAACCTCACCAACACCTTGATTTCAGACTTCTAGTCTCCAGAACTGTGAGGCAATAAATTTCTGTTGTTTTAAGCCACTCAGGTTGTGGTAATGTGTTGTGGCACCCTAATACACCATGAGACACATCAAGGGAAAATGAAGATAAACTGGTTAAGTCTCCTTGTACATATAGTAATCACAGATGTCCTCTTGAATGAATGCTAGCTAATGAGAGAGTTCTTCACTATAGAATGTTTTAGCAGGATGTGCCTGATTGTCTAGGATTGCTTATGGTTAACAAACCTGAAATCTATGGATTTATGGGGCATGGAAAATGTTATATAAGACATGCAAGTCTCTGATTATAAAATGGAGATGTTTCATGACTTAAATAGCTCGCTCTGTGTAAGTGATATGATTGCCCACATCATTTAGTGGTCTTATGTGTTTATCTGGGGCCATGGCATACCCAGATATTGCATTGGAGGTTCCAGACCTTTCTTGCTTCACCTGGGTCTCATAATTACTTTCATTTTTGAAACTTTGTAAAGCCTGATACTGGAGATCTCTGATTCATAGGTAGCTGATTTGACAGTCTAGCCCTTTGTTATCTGATATGTCTCAGAAATTACTAACTCATTTATTTTGTTACAGATGAAGAAATAGAGCAATAAGTTTTTTTGTTTTATTAGCAATTTTACTTTCTTAACCATTACTTATTGTTGCATATGAATAATTTTATTCATTTATTATGAACAACCTACTTTTGATCATATTGCCATTTTAATACCAGTATTATCATCTCAGTGATGCCAATGACCTATTTGTCACCAGGAGTAACATTTCAAGTTCAGGTTTGTTTATCACCCACATTCTATAAACTGGCATATAGACCTTTAGATTCTAAATTGTTGCTCATGATACTTGGCTCCTTTGATGCGCACTGAGAATTACTTGGAATCTTTTTTCCCCTATGCTGTGCTTGTTCTCTATATTCGTCAAAGTTCTGCAGAGAAATAAAACCAACAGGGTGCATGTGTGTTTGTGTGTGTGTGTGTGTGTGTGTGTGTGTGTGTGTCTGTTTGTGTGTGTTTGTTTTAAGGAATTGGCTCACGTGATTATGGAGGCTAGGAAGTCCAAAATCTTTTGGATGGGCTGGCAGGCTGAAGACCCAGGGAAGAGCTGATATTATAGTTTAAGCCGGAAAGCCATCTGCTGGCAAGAATTTGTGATTGCTCAGGGGAGGTCAGTCTTTTGTTCTATTCAGGCCTTCAACTAACTGGGTAAGGCCCACCCACTTGGTGGGCAACTGCTTTACTCAAAATCCAGAAATTTGAATGATAATCTCATCCAAAAATACCCTCACAGAAATATACGCAATAATGTTTGACCACATATCTGGGCACTGTGGCTCTGCCTAGTTAACCCCTAAATTAGCTATCATGTTCTCCAAAGTGCCCATCTTACAGTTTTGCTTGGATATTTTCATCTCTTTTTTAAAGATTTCATTTTGTACCTTTATTGATCATTTTGATAATTCTCCAAACAAATGTATTTGTTAAGCAAACACTGGAGATCACACACATCCAGTCCTATGGAATATACTTTTGTGAGGAAATGTGCAGAGAGTAGCAATATCAGATGTGTGTGGGTATACTGTTGCTCATAGAATTCTGAAATAGTGCACAGGGATCTAGTCACACAAGACATCAGACTTGAGGGATAGGGATCCTGTCTTCCATGATATGGAATTTTAGCTGCAAGATCAGAGAAGCAAGAGTCCCTGCCCTGTTGTAACTGTGGGTTAGGATCAAGTTCAACTCTGCCACTTTACATTCATTGGTTGAAAGGTCACCAACTCCTCTTCTGGTGTGAGGAAGAGTCTAGGATTTGTCTTGCATATGTAGCTATATAGCATTGTGGGCCAGTGGCCTGATCTGCCACCTCAATGTTCTTCTTGAATTAATTGCCTAAAGGATTTGGCTATAGTTGGTTTCCATGGAGCTGTGTTGGAAGCCAACATCTTCTCTGAGTCGACAATGTGGACAAATTAACCCTTACCTAACTTAAGAAATTTTTTTTCGTTTATGAAATGCACTTTATGAGATGCACTTATCTATGGCTAACAGTGAGTGCATTTGTTTCATAATCTATGATCTAAAAATGAAAATCCTTTGAAACTGTCTTAATAAGCCATCTACATCTTCATTTTTCATAGTTAATGTTTTTATACCTCTGTCTCCACAAGACTCAGCCATCCATTTGTCAGGTGAGGTTTGTCATCTTCAGATACTTGCTTCGGAATGCCAGCACACATACCTTTGAGGGTTGTCAGATCACTGATAAGTGACATGTACCCTTTTCAGCAGAGTGTCTCAGTCATTAATCACAATGCGTGGCTCTTCCCGTGGGGGCTGGATTGAAACATGTCTTCTGTTTGGTTATGCCTGGGAGATTTTCCTAGTTTCTTGAGTAGGGTTCTACTATTTACTTAGAATGGTGTTTTTCACCCCTAGCTGCATATTTAAATCACCTGGAAGCTATAAATCTAACAGTGTCCCACTACAGACCAATTAAAAGAGAATGGGGATGGTGATCAAGTATCAGTGTTTCTTTAAAACTTTCCTGGTGATTCTAATGGACAGCCAGAGTTGAAAGTCACTGCATCAGCAGAGTTCTCCTCACACACTAAGATAAAATGGGTCATCTGTCCATCTTGCTAAAGTTCAGATTCTGAATCAGTATGTTTGGGGCAGGGCCTGAGATCCTGTATTTCCTGTTGGTGCAGCTCTGGGAACCATACTTTGAACTGCAAGGTGAAGTTCTTGGTTTCCTCTTAATGGCTTTAACCTCACGTTGAAACCTGTCTTTTCTTTATTAATCAGTATTAATCAAGTGCAAATGTTATGGACAATATTTTTTTTCTCTCTTCCATGTTAAACAGCAGCAATCCCTTGTGAGCTGCAACTTTGGGCTTCCTGTTTTTGTTCCATCTGAATGTTAGAGCCAAAAAGAACCTTAGAGAAGACCTAGTCTGGTAGTTTCAGAGATGCTTCCAGAGCCGGGAGGCCTGATGGACACACTTGGGAAGTGTGGAGGAAAAGGGGGTGGGTGCAGAGGAGCCTGAAAATCTTGTATCCATTCCAGTGAGGAAATTCCACTTTTTTGACTTGTTTTATCTTCAATGTGTTATTTCAGTTGAAAGGTTTTTCAGTTGAAAAAATAGAGAACCACTCACTCTGTCATTTCAAAGATGAAAAACCTGAGGCACAGATGGTACGTTATGTACTTAAGTTCATTAAATATTCAATAACAAATTCATGAAGTTTCTGAGAATGAAAAAAATCACTTCAACACTAAGTTATAGCACCTGTTAACTTTACAGCGTGAAATGGGATAAAACTATCTCATGGTAATTTTGCTTTTCATGTCTATTAATATTGCATGTCACATTGGTGTTTATGCATAGGTGAGTCATCAAATATACAATGGAAGAAATTCACAATAATACTTGCATGGCTCCAAGCGTAAAGGAGATAATGCAATAAACCAGGGAATGAAAGGACTAAATCATCTGTAAATACCCAACAGCTCAGCTAATGAGCACAAAACAAAGCACATATTGTCATTCCCTTCCCATTATTTCTCCCAGCTGTTCTAAGAACTTACTTGTATAGTAATCAGACGTTACTGTATACAGCATTTTTCTTAAATTTATAATTAACCTTGATCTTCTCTTCTTTTTGGAGGGGAGGAAAAAAATAAGACATAGAACTGCACAGTAGGGGCAAAGAGATGGCTTTGTCATCATCTTTCTGTAGTTACCCCCTGTAGTGGTGGAGAGCATCATGCAGCATGGCCATTGGGCAGCACCCAGAAATGCCATACCTGAGTAAATACCATAAGCAAAGGAAACCTACCACAGTATTAGCAGGGGAAGATTTGGTATATGCTCCTCCTTGATGCCAGTCATAGGCTTTGCTCGTATTCATATTTGGAGAAAAGGGGAAGCAAGTGCTATCTGCTGACACCTAGAACAATTCATTTGGAACCATGGGGTCAGAAGATGTATGCGTGACTTTCTAGGGAGTAGCAAATCCAGGGCAGAGTGGGCACAGGTGTGTCTACCTTCTGTGGTCCGTGTTATCATTTCACATGCTATGGAATTCCAACAATTTTATGTTTCTTTTAAAAATCAGATTTTATGTTTGAATTTATAAGACATTAATCTTAAATTATCTCATTTCAACACATTTAAAACTAAAACATAATGCAATTATAGTTTAGCTGATAGGCAGATGCTTCTGGATTTGGAGGTAGGAGAGGATACGAAATATGATGGGTGGGTTGGCAGGACCTGTAAACCTTGCTTCTTCAGGAAAAACATTTCTCACTTCTCTTCAGTCTTCCTCTGTGTATGTTCTGTATTCTTTTGTGGTTCATCCATCAATGTGATTCTATCTACTTCCCATCTTCTATATATTTGCAAAAATACCTTATATGCTAATTACCAGTTCGTGTCCTCAGCAATGTTATGTACGTATCGCTTTTTGCATGTTCTGTATTAAAATTTCAATGTTATATGAGATACAAGGAAGATAATCAGATTTGTTCCTTCAAATACTTTAAACACTTAACATATTTTCAATTTTTAAAATATATTACACATCCTTGTTTCATGTCACATGTTACATCAGCTTCCCAAGCATGAGTATTAAACAACAGCAAACTAATCACAAAATTATTTAGAGTTTAAACTCAGGTTTTTACAACCTTGAAATGAATGGGGAAATGCTGTAGACATAAGTCAGAAGGACATAAAACTTTAAGACATTAGTGTTCCTGTAGTTTATTAGATTCTCAAGGACAAAAAAAGTTCTGGAGGATGAATAGTAGTCCAGCAAGTAGCAGTTTACATATATTACTCTTAATTTTGAGCATTGGGTCTGATCAAGAGGCAGCCCAATTATCTCACTCTTCATCTGTAATCTTGCTTGGGGTGTAGTTTCTAAATCGCTGACCTTGATCAGAAGGCCCCAGGCAAACTCTCTCCTTAATTGCCCCGTTTTACTTGTTTATGCCTCACACTGAGTTCTACTTACAGCGCTTGTCTTAGACCTGCCAGCCTGAGCAACTTTGACTTGAGCACATAATTTCAAGGCTCTTCATATGCATCAAATGTTTTTCTTATGTGAAATCAGACTCCTGATAAACTCCTGTGGTTTTATGACATTTATTTAACCTAACCTTAGAAAAATTAAAAATTTCATTCCATAGGAAACCTAATTCTCATTCTCCATCTTTCACAACAGTGGATATTATTACATTGAAGAAAACACCCCAGAGAGGATATGCACAGAGAAGTTCGCATTTCTCTGATTTTAGCAGATCCAGTTCTGAAATTAGCTGTTAGGCATAATTCAATTCAGCGCATCTTGATTCCATGCTAGATACTGGTCATGGGATGGAGGAATAGGGCTGCACAAACTGTATATGCCATAAGCATTAAATCAACAAGCTTACAATTTCTCTAAGGAAAAGAAGAAAAACTCATAGAATGGTTAGGAAACAATTTAGGACAGCATATGATTAGATTCTAATATATCTGATACAATACATGCGGTAAGAATGCATAAAATGGAAGGATTGTTTGTCTCTGGGTTTCCCAGGAAAGACTTCATATTGAACTGGGTGTTGAGGGGGAGTATATGATTTGGCTGCCTTGAGAAGGATCAGCATGAATCTAAAACACATGCACCAGTGTATACTCAATTTAAGCTGAGCTACTATATGTGGACTGGCACTGCATGGACCAAAGCTTGAAGGAAAGCAGAGGGACAGTGAACTAAGGACTGAACCAGAAATCTAATAGATAATAGATACATGAAGGAGGGATAGTGTTGGGAAACCCGCTGTCTTGGGTAACAACAGGGAACAGTTAAAAGGCAGCCCTGTTTCTGCATTCTCTAACTTGGAAACAGAGATGCCAATAGATGTCAGACTTAACATGCTTTGTAAGTGCAGTAAAATAAATGAGTAGTGATTTTAGAAAATTCCTCAATAGTCACATTAGATGGTACTTCAAAACTCAAACCTGGGGCTTCCCTGGTGGCGCAGTGGTTGAGAGTCTGCCTGCCGTTGCAGGGAACACGGGTTCGTGCCCCGGTCCGGGAAGATCCCACATGCCGCGGAGCGGCTGGGCCCGTGAGCCATGGCCGCTGAGCCTGCGCGTCCGGAGCCTGTTGCTCCGCAACGGGAGAGGCCACAACAGTGAGAGGCCCGCGTACTGCAAAAAAAAAAAAACCAAAACAAAACAAAAAAACCCTCAAACCTGACTTTCACTCTGCGGAAAGGGTACACTACCACTTTTACAATGCCCTTAAAAATTTTTCTCTTTTTTTGCCAATAGCACAGTACTTTCTGTCAGAATGATCTCTTTCACCATTCACCTCAAATTGAGAACGGGTGCAAGACAGCTCCTAATTAATTCCCTACAGAAAACATAAAAGAACAGCTAAGGCTCTTTATCGTCTTGTCCTAAAGCTCTGTAAAGTGTTGGAGATAACCAAGATAACAAAGTGAGTACATTTCCCACATGCAGGACTCACTGTAGGCTTAAAATTTTTACTGAATCAGGTTCAGGTGCTCACCAACTGAAAATCAATGTGTGTGAGAGAGAGATGTTCGTAGAAAGGAAAGTTGCTTTTAATCAGAATGCCGGCAGTCTGGGGAGATGGTGGACGCAGTGTCCCCCAGAAACGACCTCCAAGGATTTGGCTCGGCCATGAAAGCTTTTAAAGAGACACAGGGAAGTAATCTCAGTTAATCATTGAGATAGGGGGTCAGAGTCATGGTCATCCCTCACCGTGTGCAGGCTTTTGGGCAGGCTTGTGGACTTCTTGTGATTTTTCTGTAGATGCTATCTTGTTCACACTGTTCAGGAGATTACAGAAGGGGAAGCTAGAGAAAAGATCTAGTCATCTGTTAATTACTTATTCTTCACTTCTGTTTCTTTGATCTACAAAAAGAACCAACAGATTAGGCAAGGTATTGTGTGATCAAAAGATTTGAAAGGTGTGCTAGGGCTGGAGATGAGTAGAGCATGGGGGTCCTGGTTTAAGGTTAGTGACAAGGCAAAAGGGTGCCTCCTGCAGAGAGCTCTTTCCTGCCAAAAGCTGCTTACAAAATGACAGTGGTAGTAACAATACCAAATGCACCTGTTTTCCTAAAAAGGCAATGTGGGCTTCTATGAAAGTATGTATCTTTCCTTTTTAATCCAATTTATTAACAGTGTCTTCCACAAAAAATATTTCAATCTGTTTCTTCCACAAACCACCATATGCCAAGGCGCATTTGTAACTTTGATCCTGTTTGACCAAGAGATGTTCTCTTACAGATTATTTGCCCTGATCATTGTTTTATGTATTTAACATAATAAAGCATTTTCTAAAACTATTCCAAATCATGCGAAGATACTCAGATTAGTTTATCAAAATAACAATTTAAATATTTCAAATTGTTTTCTCTTTTTCCTCCCACTGCCTTTCAATTTCCAAATATTATGGATTTTTCTGTCAGCTTGCAACTATTTCTTTCTCCATTTTAATAACAGTCCCCACAAAAACAATTTAGAATGCCTTTTTTTTTTTCTGGCTTGAGCATTTGTCTGTTACTGTTACTGTCACATAAACGTGAAATAATCTTCATCTTCTAATCACATCATGTCCAGAGTCTACCATATCACTCTGTTAACTACCAAATAAATTTTCTTTCATTTGGCATCTGAAATTTTAGTCTCAGCAGAAATATCTGAGTTTCTGATCTCTAACAGGAGAAAGGTCCCAGAAAGGACAATGAGAACATTTAAGTACGGTAGGAGATGAACTCCTTGGGAGTAATAATCCAAAAGCTAAATGAAGGAAGTTTTCAGAAGGAAGGAATGAATGATCAGTTGGCAAAAATACTGTTGAGAGTTCTGGTAAAATAAGGCCTGATCATGACCTTATCATAGCCATTGGATAGCAACATGGTGGTCAATGGTGACCTTGACCAGAGCACTTTTGGTGGAATGGGAGGGATAAGAGATTGATTGAAGTGGTCTCCATGGAGATTGACTAAAGAAAGTGGAGACATTGACTTTAATAAACCTCTTGAGAATTTTTCTGTAAAGTGAAGCAGAAGGATTTGGAAAGAGGTGAGAGCTCAGGAGAAAGTTTCTGTGTTTGTTTTTAGGATTGTAGACACTAGAGTATTTTTGATTCTCAAGACATGACCCAGTAAAGAATAAGGCAAGGAATTTATGATGCATAATCACGGGAGGAAAGCCTGTGGATAAATGAGAAAGATGACAACCAGTGCACAAGTGGAAAGTTTGCCTTTAGATAGGGGGGCAGTAAATGGCAGTAAAATTGGTAAATTCTGTGATTATTGCAGATGGAAGATATTTTCTGACCCTCTCAATTTTGCCTGTAAAATGAAAAGTAAGATTACTAGCAGAATTTCTAGTCTTCAAGTATTCTAATATTTTAAAAAGCCCACTTTATTATTTTTCTTAAACATTTTTTGCTTGCTTGTCTGTTTGTTAGCAGAGATCACATCATGAGCAAAAATACAGGGATGAAAAAGGGCTCAAGATTGTTCAGAGAATATATACAATGGAATATTACTCAGCCATAAAAAGGAATGAAATTGGGTTATTTGTAGAGATGTGGATGAATCTAGAGACTGTCATACAAAGTGAAGTAAGTCAGAAAGAGAAAAACAACTATCGTATATTAATGCATATATATGGAACCTAGAAAAATGGTACAGATGAACTGGTTTGCAAGGCAGAAATAAAGACACAGATGTAGAGAACAAACGTATGGACACCAAGGGGAGCATGTGTGTGTGTGTGGGGGGGCAGTGAGATGAATTGGGAGATTGGGATTGACATATATACACTAATATGTATAAAAGAGATAACTAATAAGAATCTGCTGTATAAAAAAATTAAATTAAAAAATTTTAAAAAAAAGAAAGATTGTTCAGAGAAAAGTTTATAGACTTTGGGGCAGGACTAATCTGGTACACGGCAGGAAACAGCAAGAGGTGATCTTTGGAAAGTAGGTCAGTGATGGAACAAGAGTTGCCTTTACATTTGAATGTGTGCAGAACTAGGGCTTCATTATGCAGATTATGGGGAATTATCATTAATCATTAAGCAGGGGAATAGCCTGATTCAATATATGTCTTCAAAAGGGATTTGTAGAAGATGCTTGGAAGGAAATCAGAAAGCAAATCAGATTTAATGTCTTTGATAATCTCACATTAAAGCCTTTTCAGACATAAATCACAGCAAGATCCTTTTTGACCCACCTCCTAGAGAAATGGAAATAAAAACAAAAATAAACAAATGGGACCTAATGAAACTTCAAAGCTTTTGCACAGCAAAGGAAACCATAAACAAGACCAAAAGACATCCCTCAGAATGGGAGAAAATATTTGCAAATGAAGCAACTGACAAAGGATTAATCTCCAAAATTTACAAGCAGCTCATGCAGCTCAATAACAAGAAAACAAACAACCCAATCCAAAAATGGGCAGAAGACCTAAACAGACATTTCTCCAAAGAAGATATACAGACTGCCAACAAACACATGAAAGAATGCTCAACATCATTAATCATTAGAGAAATGCAAATCAAAACTACAATGAGATATCATCTCACACCAGTCAGGATGGCCATCATCAAAAAATCTAGAAACAATAAATGCTGGAGAGGGTGTGGAGAAAAGGGAACACTCTTGCACTGCTGGTGGGAATGTGAATTGGTACAGCCACTATGGAGAACAGTATGGAGGTTCCTTAAAAAACTACAAATAGAACTACCATATGACCCAGCAATCCCACTACTGGGCATATACCCTGAGAAAACCATAATTCAAGAAGATTCATGTACCAAAATGTTCATTGCAGCTCTATTTACAATAGCCCAGAGATGGAAACAACCTAAGTGTCCATCATTGGATGAATGGGTAAAGAAGATGTGGCACATATATACAATGGAATATTACTCAGCCATAAAAAGAAATGAAATTGAGCTATTTGTAATGAGGTGGATGGACCTAGAGCCTGTCATAGAGAGTGAAGTAAGTCAGAAAGAGAAAGACAAATACCGTATGCTAACAAATATATATGGAATTTAAGGGGAAAAAATGCCATGAAGAACCTAGGGATAAGACAGGAATAAAGACACAGACCTACTAGAGAATGGACTTGAGGATATGGGGAGGGGGAAGGGTAAGCTGTGACAAAGCGAGAGAGTGGCATGGACATATATACACTACCAAATGTAAAATAGATAGCTAGTGGGAAGCAGCTGCATAGCACAGGGAGATCAGCTAGGTGGTTTGTGACCACCTAGAGGGGTGGGATTGGGAGAGTGGGAGGGAGGGAGACGCAAGAGGGAAGACATATGGGAACATATGTATATGTATAACTGATTCACTTTGTTATAAAGCAGAAACTAACACACCATTGTAAAGCAATTATACTCCAATAAAGATGTAAAAAAAAAGCCTTTTCACATTGTGAAAATCAATGGATTTTTTTTTCTCCCTGGGAAGATGTGATAAATCCATTTTGTTCTAAATGTTTTCTTCTAGCAAAGATACCAGTAGATAATTGGGAGTTTTACAAACAACAGCAACAACAACAAAATGCTTGCAAATACAAACACACACACACAACACTCTGTGTGTAATTTTGAATCAACTGGATTCAATGAAATTGATATAATTAACTCAGCTTGTTCTGTTACAGATTCTCTGCTATGCACAATATTTTAAAACAAAGATCTCTTTTAGTGTTTTAGCACAAGTTTGTACCTTTCCATTTCATCCAGATGTACAGAATAGTAAAGTCAGTTTCTTGTACCATTCCTTTGAAATCTTCAACACTGAATGATTTTGGTTTATTGTATGACAAGAGTATGACAGAGAGAATATATACATCACCACAAAATCGGTCAAAAACTTGTAAACACTTTTTACAATTTATTTTAAAAGCAAAATTATTTCTTTCCCAGTTGGTTCTGTTAACATTTGTTTGTAGAAGGAAAACTTGGTTTACATTGTTTATTTATTTATTCATATGTATCAAGTGCTCGTTATCCTGGCACTGCTGCAGGACTGTAGTGATGGATATGCCAATAAATGATTGAAAACTAACACTTTGGAGAGGAGGAAATTGGTCCCCAGATTACTGGTTGGGGAAAGAGTATTTAATTAGGGCCAGTAAGGGGCTAGCATACCAAGATCTCTCAAGTTCCTAGTACTTTAGTAACTTTAGTTGATTAGGATAGGTTTTTGTTTTTTGGTTTTTGTTTTAATAAGTGTTATTACTCTACTTTTTTTGTAATTAATTGATTGATTTTTGGCTGCATTGCGTCTTTACCGCTGCGCGTGGGCTTTCTCTAGTTGCGGTGAGTGTGGCCTACTCCTCTTTGTGGTGCTCGGGCTTCTCATTGCGGTGGCTTCTCATGTTGCAGAGCACGGGCTCTAGGTGCGTGGGCTTCAGTAGTAGTTGTGGCTCGCAGGCTCAGTGGTTGTAGCTTGTGGGCTCTAGAGTGCAGGCTCAGTAGTTGTGGTGCATGGGCTTAGTTGCTCTGTGGCATGTGGGATTTTCCCAGACCAGGGATCCAACCTGTGTCCCCTGCATTGGCAGGAGGATTCTTAACCACTGTGCCACCAGGGAAGTCCCTGGTTAGGATAGTTGTAATGAAACATAGAATTCAGTTTTGATATCTCCCAGGTAAGACCTGTGAGAGAATTCTCCTTAAAAGGCAAGGGACCAAGGCAAAGGCAAGAGTCTGGATATTTTTATCCTTTTAGTCCATAAACATAGGTTTATAACAGCAAACAGTGTATCTCATTCTGATTCAACGAATGTTTACTGAATGGCATCATGCCAAGAGGACTTTCTCCCAGTAGCAAGGCAACCTCAGAATAAAAGAGGCTGTATGTGCAGGATCAGATGCAGAAACTGAGAGTAAAAGTGCCCAGACTTTAGCCAGGGAATCGTCATCTATATTCCATGAAGAATGAGTTAGCCTCTAACTGCACATCTGTCACACAGAAGGCCCATGAAGCCAGAATACAGTAAGAACTTTTCACACATCAAGTAAGAAATTTCCTGCTTCCCCACCTCCTCTCCATCTCTAACGTGTCAATTTCCCCACGCCTGCTCCTGCAGGAGCCACCAATGGTGGGTGAAGAAGATGAAAGCAGACATTAAGAGGCTGATCACGCTTCTCTGCCCCCTGTATGTTTCTCTGCCTTGAGTGTACGTGAGCTGGAAGGGGAGCAGTTTAATTTAAGATGGTTTTAAAATTATACTTGATTAGACTAACATTTTAGTACCCAGGAAAATTGATTATTTATTAACTGAGAATAAGCAGAAAGGCTGGGGGACCTATTAGAGACACTCTCAGAGCCGAGAGGAGAATGGATCCACAGATTCGAGTCTGGAGGGCAACGAGAAAACAAACAAGATGTCTTTTATTTGAGCCCAGCTCAGTGATTAAACATATTCATTTTTGTTTAACTGTTGTCAGTTGGTACAGACCATGGTGATTAGCTATATAGCTAAATACACCACAAGCTCCAGCTGAGAAGGGGTTTACCTCTAATGGCTATGCCAAGGCAGCAATGTTACTTTTATTTAATCAAATCCATTCTGTAAGAAGGGTCAAAGCAAACAAAATAGTGTGATTAAAAGTAGCCGTGCTTTTCTCTGAGAAGATCTCAAGAAGAAAAGGAAAGAAGGTTAGAGGAGAAACAAAGATGCTATGTATGAAAATAAGAAAAAAGAATGGAATCATAAGACTATACTAGGAAGACCTATATGTCTTAGCATGTTATAGACAACCATCCAAATCTGGTTCCAGCTTCTTTCATCATACAAATTTCTCCCTCTTCCTGTCATGTTCCTGCCACAATGTCTTTCTCACTCTTGCCTAAACGTACCGGGTTCCTTTCCAGCCGTCCTGCATCCAATTCCTTGTTTAGCCTGGAATGGCTTCTCCTTCAACCTGATTATGCCTCTGCCGGTTCTGCCGTTAGCATCTGAGTTAAAGGTCACCTTTTCAGTGAAAATGTCTGTATCTCCCTCAGGCTGAGTTGGACATTCTGGACTCTGCCCCTCTCTGAGTTGTTATTCTTTGTCTACTTCACTGTAGATGCATCTTCCCCCCCTGCACCACAGCTATTTGTTGGCATGCTTATCTCCTCCACTAAACTCTGAGTTGCTTGGAGATAGCTCTGAGTCATTTATTTTTATCCCCAGGATCTGGTAACTTCCTCACACAGATTAGATGATCTGAGGTGTTTACTTAGGTAATTAACATGCTCATTAGGCAGCTGACTAATGACAGGATAAGGAAAAAATCACACTGTTGGTATATATCGTTAAGTACCAACCTCCATTTATTTTTTTTTCTTTTCTTTTTTTAAATTTATTTATTTATTTATTTTTGGCTGTGTTGGGTCTTCGTTTCTGTGCGAGGGCTTTCTCTAGTTGTGGCGAGCGGGGGCCACTCTTCATCGCGGTGGGCGAGCCTCTCACTGCCGTGGCCTCTCTTGTTGCGGAGCACAAGCTCCAGACGCGCAGGCTCAGTAGTTGTAGCTCACGGGCCTAGTGGCTCCGCGGCATGTGGGATCTTCCCAGACCAGGGCTCGAACCCGTGTCCCCTGCATTGGCAGGCAGATTCTCAACCACTGCGCCACCAGGGAAGCCCCCTATTTATTATTTTTGAAAAGGGCTCTCAGCAATAGGAATAAAGAAGAGAGTGGGATTTCCAGCCCAGAATTAGACAATGGCACTGAGCCGTTCTCCTGCTGTCTTTCCCAGCACTGAAGACTTCCTCCAGGCAGATGAGCCTCGAGGCAGGGCAGTGCTTTAGTAAGAACATTATGGACTAGACAACTCATAGTTGGGGAAGTGCTCTATCCCCATTAAAGGGGCGACTAGAAGGTAAAGATGCAGAAATAATGAAGATGCAGTGCTGATGAATTGGCCGCCCAGTGTGCAGCTGAAGACTATCTGCTTTGCGAGTTACTCTTTAACTATGGGAGCAGGTGCTGTCTATGCAAAGCCTTAATTATGGTCAAGGAAATACTTAGTTTTCTAAAATTTCTCCTTAAAGGAATGCTTCTACCATTCTCTTCCTCTTCCTGTCTTCCCTCATCTATAGAATTTATCTTTCTCTGTCATTGCTTTACTCTCCTTCAAAATAAAAACTATTTTTCCCTAAAGGATATAGGTGCATTAGCTCAGATTCAGGTCTGTAAACAATTTTACACCAGCCTTGGATGTTTTTGACACTAAGTCAAATTTTTTTTGGAGTTATATGGCCATACTTGCTGTCTATGCTTCCTGCAGATTCCTATATTCTGTGACTCTTTGAAGGAAAAAATTGCATGTCCTTATAATTAGAAAAGATTTTCTTAGGACATGCAGTTTTTTCTCCTAGACAGACTAGGTATTTGTTTTTTAGTATTTTAAATCACAAAATTAGAATAATTTATGTGTATTTTATTTCTGTATAGTTTGATGTCATTTTATTTCCATAACTTAAAATTTATTTTAAAATGCTTATACAACAGTGTGTTTTCTAGAGCAACAGAACTTCATGGAGGTGACTTGTAATTGTCCAGGCTTCCTCAAAATTGTCTTCATAAAGAGTGCATTGGAATATTTATCTAATGACATATACTACCTACTTCCTATAGCTCATGAACTACACCATGACAGTGGAATATGCAATACACTCAGTCCAACTCATCTGAACATACAAAGCATCATTTCCTTTAAAGAACTGAAATCTCATAAATAGAAAGATGTAACATTTCTTTGAACGTTACAAGAAGAGATGATGAACATGACTGATTTTAAGTACTTAAGACTGAAAACTATTTACTTAATGTTCCAGTAAGTCTACCTAAGAATTTTAAATATTGATAAACTTGATGGATTATCTTTGCACTATTGTCTCTGGTCCCTGGGCTTAAATAATGAGTTGTTACAGTCTTATGCACATACGATATCAAATATCTTGAAATATTTGCTACTTACAGTGAAATTATTTGCCACAGTTTTCCATATGTACCCGATATTGCATTACTCCCTATAAATAATGTGATAAATACATTATTTCCCTTTCATCAATAAGGAAAGTGAGTCTTAGAATACCTTAGTAAATTTCCTTGCTAGTTATGTAGTTAGCAAATTGCAGAGTTAAAATTCCGATGCCTCAAACTCCAGTCTGTGCTATTTATCTACCATCAAAGTGCCTTGAATGAGCAATGCTATTTTTACTTAATATTTACCTGCAAATAAGAATTCATAAAAGGGTTTTTAAACAAATTGATTATTTTTATGGGTTTTGGCATTCGACACTCCTGAATTTAAATACTGGTTTCAAAATTATTTGTTGAGTAACCTTATTTGGCCTCTCTGGGCTTCATTTTTCTCATGTGAAATGTGGGTAGTATATACTTTGCAGTCATAGTGAGGATTAAATGCAGTAGTGAATGTAAAGTACTTGTCATGTAGTAAGATCTTAATACAAGGTGACTATCATTATCTCAGGCTGGCCTTTCAGATTTTCTAACAGCATTAACAACGTGGCATCCTTTGAAATTTCTGTCTTCTGTTATACATTATCAAGCATTTAGAAAATACTCTTTCAAACTGGGTAATAGCCCTCACAGAATAGTATTTCCTAAGTACCATCGTCGGACTAAAATTCAACTAATACAGTTTACTAATTGCTTCAAATATACTACCTAGTGGGATTCAGACTATCTAAGCTGGTTGGGTTGGAATCTTTGGAATGGCAACAGGAATCCTGCATAGTTTGCTAAAGAATTTCTCCCTCTGAAAAGTCAAAAGCATTTCAGTTTGGATTGCTTTGCCCATCGGTTATCAACTGAGATTTTTGTCACCGTCATTCTAGTTAGCATTCTTCCAAAATTTCTAATAATTCCTCCCCCAAAATAAGTATCCTCTGGAAAGAGGGAAGTAGGACCATGTACATGGGTCTGCTGGCGTTTCATAAGGCAGAAGACGCATCAGCGCTATCATTACTGCTGGAAATGTGAAAAATCACATTCATATTTCCCTTAAAAAAATGAACTGACTTCTGAGTTTATCCTCATTTCTTTACTGGCCAGGAAGAATACTGAATGATGTGTGGACAAATGCCTCTAAGACCCCAAAGTACTATTTTTACGTGGTAAATTATTATTTACCATCTTCATTACCACTGAAGGAGTATAATCCTAGAAAGATTGAGTATGAAGTTACACGCGTGAACGCTATATGTCGAGTGCATTTATTACTTGTGCCTGCTCAGCATGAGCCTTCATTTCCAGTTTTCTAGTCATAATGTCACAATTTTTTTGGTGTTTGTGTGGTGGAGGGCATACATCTTAAGGTCCTGTGGTTTGTAAAGGGATATCATCAATATCCAGGGGTGGGAATGAAGCTGTAGCTTGGGCTGTCAATATGTTTTATCTCCCTAGACAAAATCCCTATCACAAGAAGGATACGTACCTGGCTCCATTAAATAAGATGTAATCCTCAGATTTCTATGAAAACTATTTGGGGAAGACACAGAGTTCTATTTCCATTAACATTACCAAGATTTTTAGATTGGAATCTGGGACTCCGAGAATCCAGCTAGCTACTATAAGGAAATTATGTGCTTGAGAATTCAGCTAACATGGAAAAAGTCAGAGCCAAGAGCTGGAGAGATAGGTTTTAGACAATGTCTTTAGAGCACCTGGATCAAGTCATACCTGAGTTGCCCACCACTGGATATTCAGGTAATATGAGACAATAAATTCCCTTCTTTTAAGTTCAGGCTCTATTACTTGTAACTCAAAGAGACCTAATACAGAAATTGACTGGTAGAAGTGAGGTGTTCCAAGTGGCTGGGAGGATGGAAAGAGTCTTCTGCTAAAGGCCTAAGAAACTTGACTTCATAAGACCTATGGCTTTGGCTACTAGCCCATGAAGTTGTAAAAATGTATTCTGCCAAATAAAGAGCTGAGATTGCTAAACCACTAAACCACTAACATAGTTCCCACAGCCCTCTCTCCAACCCATATTAATAAGAATTTTAGGGTGTTTTCATCATGCATCTCCTCAATAATGGGAATTCTTCAGATTTGGCCACAGAATATACTACAAACCAGTAGTTACTATATTTTTTGCCCTTTCCCCAAACAGTAATTTTATTAGGATTCATACTTTTTTTTAGTCATTGTATATCATGTGTATTGAGTATTATTAAACTTATCACAGCCATTGGTTGCGTGTCCTGAAGATCCATGATTAAGAGTGAATCACATCACTGTGAGATAAGGACCTAGAGTTGGATTCAGTAACCAAACATGAATTTGTGTCATCTCATTTTGGAAGTGGCTTAAGGATGTCTGTAGTTGTATGTGTTAGGGCTGTGTTTCATTAAGTGGAAGAATATTCATAATCAAGTGTTCGGGAAGAAGACTGACTTTGATAAACCATGGGATAAACTGGAGTTTATTGAATTTTGCCTTTCCAATATCCATTTCTCTTCTTTGGATAACAATACCTGTTTTCTTTAAAGGAATCCTTTATCTCAGCTCATGTAGTATATAAGGGAAGTAAAAAAAAAGAGAGAGAGAAATTAACCAAGAGGATGAACTGGGATGAGGGAGAGTTTTACTCAGAGAGACTGCATGGGGAAGAAAAGGTAGCCGAAGATGGAACTCTGTGGACAACATGGTGGAATAGAGACATTTCATATTGCTTTTTATGAAGTTTCTCTTTATGGTATGTGATGTGCCCTTTTTTCCTCTCTGGCTATGTGTAAGAGTTCCCATTTACACAAATTGAGTGGATTTATTTTGGGGAGTGAAGAAAAGTGTTGAATCCTGCCCCAAGGTTGGAATAAGACAAGAACAATACAATGTTGAAATCCAGATATAGCTATAAGGTCCTAGTTATATCTGGGTTATAATCATATAAATGGAACTTCAACAGAAAATAGAACACAGATGTTTGCGATTGATCCCATAACAAAAGGATCTTGAGGAAAAATCACATTGGATGATGAATGGAGGAAAAGTTACTCTTGATAAATATGTGTGCAGTGTCATATGTTTCTAGAAATTTCCATACCTTGATTCAGTCATTCGTCACAACACCTGTAATGCAAATGTCACTATCAAAATTGATCTATACATGAGACAACTGAAGCTCAGAGAGGTCACCTGTCTAAGTGTATGGGCATTTAGTACACAGAATCTGAATTCTGGTCCTTTGACTCCAAAGTCTGACTCCTTTTAAAATAATAGTCGGTATAATAATTGTAAAAAGGTTATGAATTTGGGAATAAAAACAACTTAAATGTGCAATGTCATTTGCTATTTTGGATATTATTTTTAAATTATCTTAATATTTACTTTACTTTTACATTGTGTGTTACTTCACCATTTAGTTATTCGGCAGCACAATTTCATTAATTTCCCACAGTCTTTGAAGATGTATACTTGACAACTCTCTGTTTACATGGAAAGATCTTTAGAAGAAATAGGTGTAGCTTTCTTCTTTTTGTAATGAGGTAAATACTCTTTTGGAAAAAGTACTGCTTGGAAAAGAAAGATAGCTAGAAATATAAAAGAAAGCAATGAAGTAGAAGAAAGTCATGATGCATGTTATATTTATTTTCTGGCACATAAGGCTCAATGAAAGATCAAGTTTTTATATTGTTGTTTGTCTTTAATGACCATTGTCCAAGTGGCCAATTTAGAACAGTCATCTTTAACCTCTGAGTTTTATCTAAGTAGTACTAAGCCTCTAAAAAATTGGTAATAGGCATTAATCTGATATGAACTGTGTTTCCTCTTGATAAATGGAAGAGTACTAGGTATAGTTCTAATCTATTTATGTATGGTATTGCATTAAATTTTCAAATGATTTGATTATTATGTCCATTTTACAGTTGAGGAAACTGAAGTATTGAGAATTTCAGAAATCGATGTCTAGATGGCAGACCCAAGATGCAACCCCAGACAATCTGAATCCTGAATAAATATTTTAATTGCTTCCCTATGTTAATACTTAATATTTCTAAGCTTCAGCTTTTGTGTCTGTCTGAAAAGGTGAATATTGGTGACACTCACTTCATAGTATATAAGGATTCAATGAGATGATTCCTGTAGAACAGTGCCTGCCACATAATAAATACTCGTTAAATGCTGACATGGGTTAGAATATGGCTCCATGAGTCACTTTGTTATGCAACTCTGGACAATTTCCTTTACTTCTGTGAGGTCAATTCCTCATCTGTAAAATTGCTACTATATGGTAATAAGGTCCCCATTAAACTGGACCACTAACATCAGGTGCAAAGTTAACATCTATATCCTTAAGCCAATGTATTTTTGAATTCCATCATAGTGGCTTAACCTTTACCCTCATATCTATGCATATACATATACATAGTCACACATCAAATAGAGTAAATGTTTGAAACATGTCTGATGGTCAGAGATTAATATCCTGAATTAGGGAGCACTTTTACAGATTGCTGAGAAGGAAAATCATGTAACCTAACTGACAAGATAACAAAGGACATGAAGAGGGAATTGACTAAGAAGGAAATGCAAATGAACATGATGGGGTTCAGAGGAGGTCATTCCAGAACGTGCCACTTTGGCATGTGGTTATTTCAAGCTGAACGTGATTAAGGCCTGACAGACTCAAGAAGAGCTTTTTATCTGTCCCTTAACTGTCTAAAAGAATTTAGATAGGGAGCCTGTACCAGGAAGAGAGCTATTACCAAACATATTTTTTTACATAAGAAAGACTTTGTATGGCATGACAAACATTTGTGTAATAAATATTTGCTCTTCCCATTTTCCTGTGAATAGTCTTCCTCTCCTTTGAAGTCTCAACCCCTACCCCCCTTCTCCTTAGCTCAGGATGACATATAAGCCGCAATTGCCTGACTGTCCAGGAGCCTCTCATGTCTTTGTGGGGCTCCCATACATACGTAATTAAATTTGTTTTTCTCCTGTTACTCTGTCTTATGTCAATTTAATTATTAGGTCAGCCAAAGAACCAAGAAGAGAAGGGAAATGTTTTCCTCCCCTACATATACAAGTGAAGATAAGTGAATACAAATGAATCAAACTGAATAAAGATTAATTTAACGTCCAGCTGCATAACAATGAAATGAAATTAAACATGGGGATACACGTTCTATCTTACTAAACTAGCAAGAAAAATTTGTTTTATAGAGTATGCAATATTTGAGAGTGTGTGAGTGAGCAAACACTGCTAAGGGAAGTGTAAAATATTAAAACCTGTTTAAGAAATATTTGACAATGTGTATTAAAACATTAACAAATGTACATGCATTTTAGTCATGCAATTATGTTTTTTATGAGTCTATTCTAAGATAATTATAAATATGCCCAGTATTATACAAGGTATATATAACTGCATCATTTTATAGATTTAAGAAGTAGCTTATATTTTCAGCCACAAAGAAGAACTTTAATAAATTAAGGAATGGTATTAACATGAATAAAATATTTGAAGAATATTAAACAACATGGAAATGTGTTCTTGATACACAAATGAATAAAGTTATAAATGAATAAAAACTTACAAAGTACATGCCCCAGAATCCTAACTTTGCTAAAGAAAGCATGTACACCTGCCCCAAGATGACAGAAAGAATGGTTATCACTAGGTGACCAGATAAATCGTTTTATTTCATCTGCTTTTCTAAATCATCCAGTGTTTCCATTATATTCTGAATTCTTTTCAAGATCTAAAAATAAAATATAACAATCATAAATAAATTAGAATGCAAATTATTACTGGAAAATATTTGCAACTACTTAATTAATTGGTTCAATAAATATTTATTGTGCATCCATTATGTGCCAAACACTTGCTCAGGCAATGGAGATACAGTGACACACAAGACAACATTCCTGCCCTTATAGTGTTTACCTTCTGGTAGGGCATATGGATAGTAAACAAGTAAATAAATGAGTTCTGAACATAATTACAGATAATGACAATTGCTATGAAGGAATAAACAAAGCTCAGGGGAGTTTTAGTTTGAGTCCTAAAGGATGAGAGAGCCAGCCTGTGGAGGCCAATGGGAAGAACATTTCTGGCAGGAAGAAAACAGGTGCAAACCCAGAAGCAGCAAAGAACTTGGCAAAGATAGAGGAGCATACAGGCAGGCAGTGTAAATGATGAGAGTTGGGTTTGAGATGAGGTTAAGAGGTGGACGGGGGCAGAAAAGTAAAGGTGTATAAGTCTTGGTAAGGAGTTTGTTTTCTTTTCCTAAGTTGAAAAGAAATGACTAATGGCTTTTAAGCAGAGAAGTGACATTATTTTTATGTTTTTTAAAAAGATCATTCTGCCTGTTATTGATGGCTGATACAAAAAATGCATAGCAATAAATAAAAGACAAAAACAACAAAAATACAATGGGAAAATGGCCTAAGAATGGGAAGAGGAATAAATACAAATTACTAAGAGACCGAACAATGTTCAGCTGCACTAGTAATCAAAACAACAAATTTAAATGATTTTTCACAATTAAGTAGCAAAGTTGAAGAAAGAAATTTAATGTGGTAATGATACTGTGAGGTAGGCAACAACAAAATAATCATTCTTAAATAATCACTCTTGGCATGGCAAAGACATACATACAAGATGCTGATCTAAGTTTTGTTTAGAATAAGTGTTTTCACTGTTTTTTTTTTCCTTAAAGAGGAATTACATGTAATTTTTGTACTATTCTGTACTTCATGAAAACTCTAAAAGTATCAGGTGTTGTTTTTATAATACCTGTTTTTATATTTTATAATGTAATTTTTATTAGTTTTATAATCAGAAAAATGGTCATTGAGGAAGTCCCAAATAAGTTCTTCATAACACATAGACCCTATGCTGTAGTGGAAATAATGAAATTTGAAAAAGGTTTTGGAAATATGTAACACATACATATTCAAATATCATATAGCATAAACCAATTGAAAACTGAACAATTATTTTCTCAAAGGCCTATAAAGTTGAAAAGCTTTTAGCCTGAACCATGTTAGTGATTGGAAAAACATGATAGGTCCAGGCCCAGAGATTTATTTTTATTTGCCAAACTATTTGTTATTTTATAATTTCCAATTTTCTAAGGACTATCTCATCCTAGAATAAAAGCTAGAATTTACAACTATTGTCACTACATAATCGTAACCTAGCAGAATCCAGGGGTTCACCATTCTCTTTTTAATAGTAGTATTAACTTGCTATCCAGTAGGACTTCTGTGCCTAACATTTTGTGCCCCGTAGGAGATCTGGGATAATCAGTCTTGCTTTGTTCAAACTTTATGGGAGTCTTATGATGATTGTTGAACATCTCTGATTAAGCCCTTTAGAAGAGAGCTGCCATCCTTCTGCCACCTGCTGCATTATTAGAAGCTTTGTTTCTTTATGTCAGAGATTCTGTTAGAAAGGAGGTCAAGTTGGGATCCTGAATCACCTCTGCAAGAAACATGGGTTCAGCTAGGGCTTAAATTCATTTATGAAAATATTAAAAAGCCAAC
Source organism: Tursiops truncatus (assembly GCF_011762595.2). NCBI lineage: Eukaryota > Metazoa > Chordata > Mammalia > Artiodactyla > Delphinidae > Tursiops > Tursiops truncatus. Next base: position 88,297,192 of record NC_047038.1, on the reverse strand, counting down.
AATAACTCCTGTGGAACAATGTTATGACTTTACCAACTTTGTACTCTTTGAAAGGAAAAAAAAATCAACTTTTAATTACAAAGAAATACAGTGTCCCTTTATTTGCTATTGCAGTTCTTATTTCTAAGAAAGCTAAGTACATTTTAAAAGCACAAACAGATAAATAGTTCTGTAGTCTAAAATTTCCAATTCAAAAGCAAAGGGAGAATTCATAAAATGTGCTCTCATGCAAAGAACTGCCCATTTATCACCATTTGAAGAAAATGTATATGTGTGTATGTGTGTTGCATACATATATATACACATAAAACACATGCTTGATTCATACACAAATAGCTAAGTGGGAAAAGATCAGGCTTTGAAAACTGGTCCTAGAAAATTGATTTATCCAGGCAAATTTGTATATGGGTCTCTGTATGTATTTTAAATACAGTAAGATTGATTACAAACAGAAGTTCATTTTGTTTACTATTTTCCAGAGAGAGCTTCTAACATTCTTAAGAAGAACTGAAGTACAAAGCCATAAAAAGCAACAGTATTTCACCATATAACACACAGTAGAGTTAAAATCATCACACCAGCTCCTTTTACATCTCATTGCTATCGGTAAGTTCAAATTCTTGATCATTAATTCCTGTATGGGTTTTTCAGCACTTTTCCTACAAAGCACAATATCCTCATGTGTGTGTGTGGGTTTTTTTTAATAAATTTATTTATTTTATTTATTTATTTTTGGCTGCGTTGAGTCTTCGTTGCTGTGCACAGGCTTTTCTCTAGTTGTGTTGAGTGGAGTGTAATCTTCGTTGCTGTATGCGGCCTTCTCGTTGCGATGGCTTCTCTTGCTGTGGAGCACGGGCTCTAGGTGCGCAGGCTTCAGTAGTTGTGGCTCGTGGGCTCTAGAGCAAGGGATCAGTAGCTGTGGCTCATGGGTTTAGTTGCTCCGCGGCATGTGGGATCTTCCCGGACCAGGACTCGAACCCGTGTCCCCTGCCTTGGCAGGCGAATTCTTAACCACTATGCCACCAGGAAAGCCCTCACGTGGGTTTTTAATTGTAGATTCCTGAGCTGACAGATGAGATATGTTGATGACCACGTTGTTTTTAGCTCTTAGGGTGTAGGCTTCCTTGGGCTTTTCTCTTTTTTGGCAGAGATGGAGACGAAAAGCATCTTGGAAACCACGGCAAAAATTCTCATTGAAGAAACCATAAATGATGGGGTTGATGCTGCTGTTGCCAAAGGCCAGCCAGTGTGCCAAAGGGTAGATGTAGGTGTTGATGACCCGCAGTTCATTCAGAGACAGGTCAACGTAGTGTGAGAGCATCATGAGTCCACAGAGGCAGCCAGGAGAGAATGAAAAGCAGGGCCACAGTCAGGAGCATCTTAATGACCTTCTGCTGCTTCTTGGTCACCACGTGCCACTGTTCCTGGTTCTGTTTGCCTGAGTGGGGCACTGTTGTCTTGGAGAGTGCAATTCCAATCCTTCCATACATGATGACAATGAGGGACAGGGGAGCCAGGTAGATGTTAGCAAACAGCACAGTGGTATAGATCTTCCTCTTTCCCCGATTTGGCCAGTCTCCCCGCCACCAGTAGACTGGGCTGGTTTTATTCTGGGAGTTGAGTCTCACTCGGTAATATTTTTCTTCCTGTACGTGTAACATTATTGCAGATGGGGACATAATGGCGATGGCCAGGATCCAGATGATCGTAATGATGACAAATGCTGTCTTGATAGTGAGCTTTGGTTTAAAAGGGTAGAAGACACACTGGAACCTGTAATTAAAGGCAAATATCAGTGAAGGACTGCCTCATAACTTCTGACCAAGTCATTAATTAAATTTATTTCAGTAATTACAGTCTTCCATACATATTCGCCCTCGAATATAGAAAGTTACCATTAGTAGGGAGGCGTGCATTACCAGTTTCTGTAATTAATATATGAGATAAATTTCAACTCAAAAAATTAATGAGTGGAGTATATCAGACACTATTAATAATCAAAGTACTATTGTAACTAGTCAACATTGAGCATGAGCATTTAATATTCTGTTCCAGGCTCCTTTCCGTTGGTTTGCATGGATTCCCTCTGTAAGCTTTCTTATTTAAAAGATGGGAAAAAGGCTTAGAAAAGGTAAAAAATCTTGCCCATAATTACACATGATTTTTACACATGTATTTTGGCTCCAGAGCCCATATTCTTAAATGTCCCTTCATGCCCTTCTGTGGTCCCCTCACACATGATCTGTGTGCTTGGCCATGCAACTTGCTTTGGCCAGTTAGTTGAACATTAGCAAGCATGGCATAAGCAAAAGCGTGAGTGATTTCAGCTACAAGGCACAGAGTAGGAGAACCACACAGAGGCACCCAGCCAATCCACAGAGTTGTGACAAATATTAAAAGCATTACTGTTTTAAGCCACTAAGTGTTTTGGTGGTTTGTTTCACAGCTATGAATCTGATGAGAGCTCCCATGATGAGTTCTGTTTATGCACCTTCCCAGTGTTCTGTGTCCTCTGTTGAGCATGACAATGAACAGTATGTAGAGTAAGCCTGATTCATTTTACTGCTATTTTGTTATTGTGATTCTTAATTTTGTTATTACTGATATTCATTATGTTCATTATAAGATAATCATACTATCATATAACTGTATAACATTTTATATTTTTCAAAGTACTATCATCTATTGAATCTTCTTTGATTTTTGTGATGACTCTATAAAATTGAAAATTAATACTTTCCAGATCTGCAGGTAAGGAAACTTAGAGCTTTTAAGTGGCCCATCAGCAACTCCAAACAAATTTATCTTATCTTTATATAATGACTAGTTATCCTGAGCTTTGACTGCTCCACTGTCCTTCACTGACGGTGTAAGCTCTTCTGTCTTAAATTCCAAGTTTTCATCTAGTCTTCTAATCAGTGAATTCTCCCACTTACTCACCCTTAAATTATGGGTAACTTCAAAGGTGCAATTCTAGGTATTTTGCTCTTTTTGTAAACCAGCTATTGAAACTTCAAATATTAGTTTTTCATTTATTCATTCTACAAATAGCCTATGATATCTTGTTAATAGCAGCCCAAACTAAAACATGCATCATCCCTAATTATTTAATCTTAAAATATGGAAACTTCGGTAGTTTTATTTTATTACTGAACCCTTAGTGTGTGTGTATATAATATATATATATATATATATATATATATATATATATATATATATGTAAGTCTTGCTCTTAAAGGGGTACATATTATGGCTACAATTTTAAGCAGATATACCCAAATTTAGTAGATTACACATTTTTCACTGGTTAGGTGGATTAGTTGCAGATATGCCCAATTTTCTGGATTCAGAGTTTGGTGCTGACCTACCTATCTACTGCTATTGCAGCTAAAGTAAAGACTGAAGCTGCAACGGATATTCCCTGGACCAAGCCACTGATCTTGCACATTGTACTTCCAAAAGGCCATCCTGAAAGGGAAATGGAACAGTTAGTCTTTGGAAAGATCATATACATATTTTTTAATTTCACTGAAATTATGAAGAGAAAGACATGAAATTAGACAGATGCAACTGTTTCCTAAATGATATTCAGGGAACAATCAATGTTTCCCATTATTTTCATTAATACATTCAGATCTCTGTTTTTCAGTATACTAATAAGGTCAAAACTTACACAGTAGTTTCAACATTCTATACACTGTAATAAATGTTTTGCATCTATTAACATATCTAATCCCCACAACAGGCTTCTGAAGGCTTTATTATTCTCCTCATGATATAGAATATGTAACAAACATACAAATTTCACATACCTTGCCACACAGCTAGTTAGAAGCATATTAAGGATTTAAACCCTAGCAATATGGTTCCAGTGTCCAAACCATTAACCCTTATGCAATAATGCCCTTTAAATGAATAAAACAGGAAGAATATTTTTTCTCTAATTTGGAAATGTATTCCATAAATTATGAGGAATCAGGCGTCACATGTATAACAAACAAAGTTAATATTATATATAATCTAATGACACGATTTACCTCAGAGGTACTTTGTTATGGAGTGAATGTGTTCCCTCCCAAATTCATATATTGAAGCCTTAACCCCCAATGTGATGGTATTTGAAGGTGTGGCCTTTGGGAAGTAATTAGATGTTGATGAGGCCATGGGGATTATGCCACATGATGGGATTAGTGCCCTTATAAGAAGAAGAAGAGAGCGTGAGACCTCTCCCCATGTGCATGCACTGAGTAAAGGCCATGTGAACACACAGCAATCTACCAATCAGAAAAAGGACCCTCACCAAGAACCCAACCATGCTGGCACCCTCATCTCAGACTCCTAGCCTCCAGAACTGTGAAATTAAATGTCTGTTGTTTAAGCCATCCAGTCTATGGTATTTTGTTGTAACAGCCTAAACTGACTAAGACATACTTGGAGAATAAAGAGCACTTTGCACAAACAAAAGTAGTCTGTTTGAATAACTTCCTAACTGAACTCCAATTACTAGAATGTTTATAAAAGAAATTGGTAAAATTATTATATTTGATATTTAATATCAATCAAATCAAATTTAGAGTTTGATATTCTATACACACCTCTGCTATTACAGGAAAGTAACACTATTCTTCCATTAGCAAATATTCTAGTTTCCCAAGAGATGAATGTTACATATTGCTCAGATTTTTTTAATTTATCTTTTAAAAAATATCCTATAGCTTATTTAAAAAATACTGTTATCTAATTAAAGCTATTACCAGTAACCTAAATAAGCCAAGCATACTTAAAAAATCATTCTCTCGTCTATCCAGACCATCTTAAAATTGGTGCTTGAATGGCTTTATGCCACAGTGATGCAGGAGGATAGACTGAAAGTACATATACACTCTGCACGTGCTCCTAGTGCTGGTAGAGAGACCCACTCAGCTCCAGAATGCAGCTGCCAGACTTCTAATCCCTATGGCTGTAGATTAGAGAATTTCCTTCTGGGGCAAGTGATCCTTCCAAGAACACTGACATATTTTCACTGGCAGATTCTGATAGCTGTGGATTTCCCAATGAATGACCCAGACTAGTGAAGCCGAGAGTGAGCCTAACCTCAAACCCCAGTCCTGCAGAGGTTCAAAGCAGCCACATAGTACCTCACTCTGAAATACAAGCAGCTAAATAGTAGTTGACTATTAGGGAAACCTCAACCATAAAAGAAAGAAACTGAAACAAATAGGAAGAATGAAACAGGAGAAAACTAATCTGAATCAGGTAGACAAAAAATTAAGAAACAAAGAAAATTACTACTCATAACCTCAGAGATAAAATACATTTTGTCCATGAAAAGTATGTGCATGATAGTACAAGGAACACAAAGAATATAAAACTAGCTCAAAGGATTTAAAATGTGATAACAGAAATGACTGTTGACTTTATGTGTTAATACAACAGATATTTATTAAGCAGGTACTATGCACCAAAACTGTACTGGGAGGTATAGATACACTGTTCCTGTACTTCCAGAGTGTATAACATAGTGCTAAAGAAGTGGTAATACGGGGGCCCAGAAGTACTCTAGGGTAATACCCGAACCATGACTTATGTTGCACATGTAAATTACCACTATATGAATGAAACTACTGCTTTGTGAGAAATTATTGCTTCTGTTACTCCATCTTCCATCAAAAACTGTTGGAAATCTCTCAGCCAACCACAAGAGGGCTTAAATATCTATTTATATTAGATTGAAGACATTGCATCAGTTGAAACCACACGTTCTTTGAACTTTACAGCCCATAATATTCTTAATATTTTTACTATATGTGCCCTGAACTGTTAAGCAAATTCAAAGTCTTCAGTAAGAAGTGTCACCATTCACTGATGACCTTCAGTGAACACTCTATAAAAATAACAGCTTCCACACTTCATCTCTGTCACTTGTTCTATTTTTCTCCATAATTCTTTTTATTCTCTGACTACTTATATAGATATTTGTTTGTTGTTTTTATCCTCCTTTAGCACGTAGACCCCATGAGAACAGCTACTTGGAGCAGTTCTTAGAACTCCATAAATATTTGTGAATGAATGGATGACGCTGTGATGGCTTCAGGGATATGGGACAAATATTTTCTCATAGTATGTTTGAGCTGCATGCAAATCAACATACCTGCTATAATATTGTCCAGCAGCGTGATAGGCATACAGAATATGCCAACTAGTAAATCACTTATGGCCAGGTTCAAGGTGAAGAAATTAGTGACTGTGTGCATATGTGTGTTCCTCATTACAATAAAGCAAACCACTGTATTGCCCACCATGCATAGGAAGAAGGTCAGAAAGTAGGAAATAATGAAAATCGCTGCCACTTGAGGCTGGTGAAGATAGTAGTTCACATAGGTGATATTGCTATCCGCGTACAGATCATGCTTTGTGTCACTGACACTCCAAATGGGATGCCAGTTTTCCGATGGGTTTGAGTCCCAGTTTTCACTCATGATGGACCTGAACAAAGAAGAGGCAGAAAAGAAAAACATGATTAGAAACCAGGAGAACTTAAGTTTAAGAGAGTTTAAGAGAGATGCTTTTAAAATGCTACGGAATTTTTTTTTTATTGGAGCATACTTGCTTTACAATGTTGTGTTACATCTGCTGTACAATGAAGTGTATCAGCAATATGTATATATATTGATGGGCCTTCTATAATAATCTATAAATTTTGCATAAAAATGAGTTATAAATAAGGCATTCAAATTATTAGGATTTTAATCAAGAGCACTTGAAAATTCCACTTTGTGCCACAAGTAACAATTATATTGCATTTCCTTGATATACTCTATATTATTCACTTCTTTGCTATACCTTCTATCCACTTGTGAAGTTTCAAGGGAAACACTCCAAAACTCCTCTTCCTCCTGCCTTCAGGTATCATAACCTGTCAAAACCTACTTGTTCTGCTAACTAACATTATAACTCACCTGCCATGAGCTTTCCTGATATTTGAATGAGATTAAGTATCTACATCTTCAGAAGTTCCATTGAAATAAGCTTCTTGTATTTTCCTTGTTCTGCTTTGACTCAGTTAATTGGATATTCTTTTCTTTTTTTAACATCTTTATTGGGGTATAATTGCTTTACAATGGTGTGTTAGTTTCTGCTTTTATAACAAAGTGAATCAGTTATACATATACATATGTTCCCATATGTCTTCCCTCTTGCGTCTCCCTCCCTCCCACCCCTCCAGGCTGTCACAAAGCACCGAGCCAATATCCCTGTGCCATGCGGCTGCTTCCCACTAGCTATCTACCTTACTACGTTTCTTAGTGTGTATATGTCCATGACTCCCTCTCGCCCTGTCACAGCTCACCCTTCCCCCTCCCCATAACCTCTAGTCCGTTCTCTAGTAGGTCTGCGTCTTTATTCCTGCCTTACCCCTAGGTTCTTCATGACATTTTTTTTTCTTAAATTCCATATATATGTGTTAGCATACGGTATTTGTCTTTTTCTTTCTGACTTACTTCACTCTGTATGACAGACTCTAGGTCTATTCACCTCATTACAAATAGCTCAATTTCGTTTCTTTTTATGGCTGAGTAATATTCCATTGTATATATGTGCCACATCTTCTTTATTGGATATTCTTTTTATACACTTCTGTATGTTGACATAGCCACAAAACTGTTAATTTCTTAAAATAGGTCTGGGTTCCTTATCTTGGTTTCACATAGTATAATTCAATTCACATAATATGTATTCAATAAATATTTATTTAAAATGTATCAATCTTAAGAAAGACATTTCAATCAATGCGTGTCAGAGGTCCCCAAGAACACTCCCAGGTTTGGTGGTTTATTAGAAGGACTCACAGGACTCAGCATATAGTATATTCACTGCTAATATTTATTATAGCAAAGGGATCCAAAGCAAAATCAGCAAATAAAAAGGCACATGGAGTAAAATCTGCAAGAAACAAGGCACAGGCTTCCAAGAGTCCTCTCTCAGTGGACATGCTTAATTCCTCCAGCAACAAGTTTGAGTTTGACAACATGTGTGAAAAGGTTTTTAATTAGAGAGTGGTCATATAGGCAACTTCTTTTTAGTATATATCAAAATTCCAGACTCCCAGATGGAAAGTAAGCGTGCAGCATGAACTATGTGGCGTACAAACAAACTAGGCACAGTGAGCCACTCTACCATTTAAGGAAACTTTATATCAGTATAGGCAACTGTTTAGAATTTAAGTTCCCAGACTCTAACCCAGAGCCCAGCTTGCAAGCAGGCCTTTCTAAAGACCACAGTCTCAGGCGTACCTGTTAACTCTTTTTTGCATGCCCTGTAAATTGGACAGAAGTTTGGTTATACGTGTCCTTAAATGAAAATCAATTTGACAGTGGAGTAAACAAGTTTGTTACTAATATAAAATAACTCAAAGAGGATCATTTTTCTCCAACAGTTCCCATTATTTTGCCATTTAATTTCTTCCCTTTCCTCAAATTTTTAAAATTCATCTTTGCTTTTCTGTATTTCATATTCCTAAGGTGAAATAAAAACAAGAAGTGAAAAGCAAAGTGAGCAAGGGATGAGGTGAGGGCTTGGAGAAGAGAAAAAGAAAGGAATTTGAGTAGAACCAGATGTAGGCTGCTATACAAAGTCAAGCTGAGAATGTCTTTGGGGTCTGGAGACACACTGAGAATACCTACCAGTTTGAGAAAAATCATTTCAGTCAAAGTCTCCAAAAGAGAAGCCTTCACACAAATATTTAAAGATATTTGTACCTAAGACAAGGAAGCACTTTAAATACAAATGAGAAAGGTATGAGAAAAATGTAGGTAGCTTAGAGTTACTAATAAAAACCATCTGTCTGTGGATTCAGTTAGAGCTGGCAAGCCTATGGGTAGAGTATATCATAAGACGTAATGCTTTATATTTGCACATTCTTTTTTCTTGTACCTGGCCGAAAGCAACCATGTGTGTCCAAAGCAGATATGCATCCATGGTATATCTGTTGCGATAAGAGTGTTAGGAGGGTTAAGATGGAATCTTCTGGTGTATTAAATTAAACTCCATGTCAGCCATTTGAAAGAGAAGTGTCTCTTTTCTTCCAATAGATTTTTGAGAAACTAAAATCGTATTTTGTTTTGGGAGTCAACATGGGTTTCACTATTCCTGTTATTGGCTTGCTAACTATGTTTGGCAAGACAGCATGCAAAATGCAATGCAGAGTCAAACAAAGAATCTGTCGTATTTAAGTGTTATTTCCTCCTGACATGCAATTATAAAACTTTTGTACATGAGGTCATAGTGTTGGCCATTAGATTGACCTATAATAATGTGACTTTGGGGACAACATCATCACCCATAGTATTACTATAGTGAGGCAGAGAAAAGTCAGGTCCTGACTGATCCTAGGGAAACTCACTTATCTCAGTGTAATGCATCAAAGACAACTGCTCTTTGCTGTTCATACATCTGGCATCTTTCTCACTGGGCACTTAAAAGTTCCATACAGTTGATTAAAAAGTTTAAAATAAAATGTACCCCTGGTTGAACACCTTTAAAACCAAAATTATTTAAAGTGTACTCTGTGAATCATATTCATTCCTAGATGAAATAATATAAGGAATAAGAAAATTGAGTATACCAGTTTTAGGAAGGCAAATTTACACTCTACCCATACTGATGATTCAGTAGTTTTCGAATATTTCATTGAAAATGTGTGATGTCCTTTTAATAACAGAAAGTCTGAATTTTACAAGTTAGTATTTACATGTTAAGTAACTAAATTGTAAACATAAGCCATTTTACCATGAATTAGTCTTATATTCTTTATTTCTACATGGGAAAATATGTGATAAATAAAATACTTGTTTGTGAGATTTCTTTACCATTCATTCATCTTCAACTCTGGAGAGAAAACAGATATAATAGGACAAACTTCATGAGCTCCATTTAGAGCCCCAAGTTACCACAACTTATTCAAACTCCTAGCTATAGGAAGAGACTCTAGGACTTCAAGAAGAGAAGTCAGGGGAGGAAGTTATTCAAAATTTTTTTCTTCCTGTAATTGTACTTGCCAAAACACTAACAGTAGATTACTCTGGGAGATGGAATGGTTGGATATTATCATTTTCTTTTTTTTTTTTGCCTATATATTTCTCAACTTTTTCCTGTTTCCAGATTTTTTTTTTATAGTCTGGAAAAAATGCTTCCATATTATTCTCTGAATTCAACTATACAGAATAAAACCAGATGACATAGCTTAAGCTCTTCTTATAAGTTCAAAATAGTAATAGGTCATATACTGGCTAGAAATGATATTATTTTACCCCAAATAGTTGTATCTTCCAAATTTCAATTAGGAAAGAATCCATAAAGACTCTAATTTATTAGGTTTAAATATACTGTCTCACACATATCATAGAAAGAATTGGTCATCTGAAAGAACAGTCTATATTCTTTATGCTTGTATCAAAGACTCATTAAAGGGACCAAGTTGGCAATTGTCATCAAGCATTGGCTACTTAGACTGTCAGACACACCAAAGCCAACTATGGCCAGCACTCTTCATTTTTGTCATCCTTCTCTCTTTGGGCTTTCTCCTATTGCCTCTATTATTATTTACTGTATTCGTCATGTTTTCCTTTTAATTTCCGTGTATTTATACAAGGAAGGACTTAAGGACAGGAAGGTGGCAGTATTTACTTCTATCTATGTTGGATTTTCTAATCTAAACTCTGATGATTATCATTAAAAGGTATTACAGTTATTAAGTAACTAAGTTAATAATTCTTAACTGAGTAGACTAAATGCAAGCAGTTATGACAACTTAGATTGCTAAAATAACTGAAGAGGAGAGACAGAGAAAACAGCGAGAACAAAAATGTTGTAAACACACATGCTCAAACTAGGGGTAAGTCAATGGCAATAACTACAAGACATATAGTAATACCACCCAATATTTCAATTTTCAAAGCACTTTCAAATATATCACCCTAGGACACCAGAATCATGGAAGCATAAAATGTCCCTCCTTTTTCCACCCCCTTTTAACAACTAAAATTTGGCATCCATTCATGAACAAAAGTGCCTCTGCGGGAGCTGTGGGATCCAGCACCAAATGCCAAGGGATTCCGGAGGAGTCTCGCCCCCCTGTGCAGTGCTTAATAGGCAGACAGACTTCATACGGGGCTTTGGAAGCAGCAGGAGCCCATGAACTGGCTCCAGCTCTTCTGAGCCACAGTCTGGGAAAACGTGCATACTGATGATATGGGAAGACACCACAGAAGGGAGAGCTTTTGTAGAAGTCCAGGCTGAGGAGAGATTCCAGCACTCCTTTGGATCAAAAAGAGTTTGGAAGCATCAGAGAGGGTAAGAGGAGCTTTGCCAGCATCACCCTCCCATCTGGTGCTGATTAATAGCCAATATTGGGAGAGAACCCTTGAACTTCTTTTCTCTGGAGAAAGAAGATTGGATTCTCATTAATCCATATTGTTAAAAAAAAAGACACATTGCCCTGAGTGATACTGTAAGTTTCACTAATGTACGGTGTGTCAAATGTTACATAAATCTCTGTCATAGCTAAATGGTGTAATAGAGTGTTTGTAAGTTCAGTGATATAATTAAATGAAAATCAGATGTATGTAAATGATGCTCCCCGAGATAAAGAAATGCTTTACAAAGCTGAGTTGAAACCTCTGATTGATATAAAACGTGTTAAACTGGATTTTCCAGAGGAGAAAGTGAAGTTGACTTTAGAAACATTGCACATTCAATTAACTGTCTCCATTAAATCATATCAGAAGGTTCAAATAACTGTGCACAACTGAAGGTATCAGTAATCGAAATGGCAAAAGGATATCAGAAGAGCTTGAACGAGTTATGGTCACTGTGAACATGCTTTATTCCTACTCCTCATTGGGTATTTCAAATCTTGGTGGTCATCAAGGTATTAGAAACATTATTCTTTGTTTAAAATATTAAAAAATGTAGTCAGACAAATAATAATAACGTTAGAATTTTGTGGCCAAGAAATAGTAACTGAGGTCAGAGAGTGAACTGATTGAAGGTGTTGAAGAAGCTGGCTGGTAATCCACTTTCTCCCAAACCATTGGGAGAAAGCCCCCAGAGAAAGAAAAGAAGGCTGATGATTCAGACTAATGTTCTTCTGGATGCAATAATAGGACATCCAGGTATAGTAATGCTATTTTCTAAGATGATGGCCTTTGAAGAGGTATGACTCCCTAGAAAATGTCATGTAAGCTGAGATATAAAATGGAGATATTTCATGGACTGAACACTCACTCTGCTGTGATAGGTGATAACACAAAACCTAACTTAGAGACCTCATCTTTTACTCTGGGCCAGAGAGTGAGCATCTAATGCAGGAAGAGGGGTCCTAAAGAGCCACCTTCAGTGTCCCAGACCTTCTTTGATTAGTCCCTTTAATTGTTTTATATCTTTGAAATTATTAGTAAGTCATGAAAATGAGTAAGATCTCTGATTTCAAGAAAAGTAATTCAGGTTTTAGCTATAAAATACAATATGCACAGAGAATTGAATAAACTTTCAGGACCTTCCATCTAGAAATGTGCAGTCTAATATTTCAGTCTGTCTCCTACCGGCATTTACACTATTTTTACATAAATGTCCTGGGGAGAATGATAATATTATTTTTAAGGAGGTAACACCTTCTGGGGTGAGAACTGTTTCACTTAGAAAAATACTTGGAGGAGTTCTCTTCGTGTGAGAAGGCGACTGTCCCAATAAAACCTTACCCTCTAGGTCATAATGACATTGAGTAGAATACCCCAAGATAGAGTTAAGTACTTTATTATCCTTAAATTTTTTATTACCTTAGGTACTTTATTACCTTTGAGTATTTTGATATCACCTCTGTGCTGGGAACTATGCTAATTGCTTTATGTGTGTCATTTAATCTTTCCAGTATGAGGTAGCTACTAACTATATCTCCATTTAATATATAAGGAAAGTAAGACTTTCTTAACTAAAAAGTTAAGTAACCTGACCCAGGTTCCACAGCTAATAACTGGAAAAGTTGGGAAGCATATAGAGAGAGTCTCCTAAAAGTAGAGGGTCAGCAACATAGCTGAGGGGGTGAACCACTTGAGAGTTGGAAACTGACCAGAAAAAGGTTCAGTGAGATGAATATGACCAAGGAACTTCTAGAATCTATCATGTCTAATATTTAATTTTAAACTAACTTTTGTACTACTCCCTGCCTACAACCCCAAATTGTCAGTGAGTCTATTAAGTATAACTGCCTTTGCGGGAGACATTTTTCAATTATCAAGGGAAATGTTCTAATGTTTGGGTTAGTGTAGGGCAGAGAGAAAAGAGAAGATATAAAGGAAAAGATAGGAACAGGATTGCTTCATATATATCCAGAGAAATCCTGGAGATACTGGGAGGGGTGACAGGTGGATTCTGGATCTCCAAAGCACATGGGATGGAGACAATTTTATTTGAATATAACAGCTACATTGAACAAGCATAACTTGTGAGATGCAATGTAAAAGCAACTGTATTTGTTTTCCGCTGACCCTTTAATTTTATTATTTGAGGCTAATTTCGCCATTGCCCCTGGGTAAAATTTGGAAGAAGTCTTAATACTTTCTAATCATTTTCTGATGATAAAAAGCAGCATAGTTCTTAATATAGCCAGACAAGTATAATAAACAAACTTTTAAATTTCCACCAAGGATGCCTCCTTGTCTGCTCTCTTTGCTGACCTGCTCTAGCATATCTCCACCTCCATCTTGTCAGTCTCAGTTTCCATCCTTGAGAGTTGTAGGTGGACAAGTTTAGGGAGATGGAAAGGAGCAGGAAAAGTCTCACTTTTCTTTCTAGGGTTGCCATGAGGTGTTCCTTGGACTGGACCAAGTTTTAAAGCTGACCCTTACTTCTGTGGGCACTTTCTTGGGCTCTTCAGAGACACAAACTATTGCCATGGATCTCTCATCGATAGTTCTCTTCATGTGAGGAAATTCATCTCTGGTGGCTGCTGGCTCTTTTCTCAGCCTCGAGAAATCCTACAGTTCACCCTGCTGTAGAGCATCAGAGTGAACCATGGTTCAGGTGTGTCAATCACCTCAGCCCACAGTTAACACTTATGCATCTTTTGTCCAGAAAGACTCTAGAAGTGAAAGCTGGCCAATGCCACCAACTCTGTCATTCCACCATCAGTAAAACAACCAGCCAGCCAGGCCCTGGCACTTTGGATCTAGTCTCCAGTGTAAGGCAGACTCAAGTCTGCTGTCTTCTCTGAAACATTAGGTGCATCTGTTAAACTCTCTGTGTGTCTCCTTTAGTCCCTTTTCTAAGCATGAATTGAGGGGCAAGCAACCCCACTCATCCATCCTGCAAGTAGATGACTCAACACACCTCAACAAACCTCTCTCCCTATCCTCTTCTGATATCAAATTCTGGGCCTACTTATCTCCTCAACCTGAGAATAAATGTTTCTCCTGATCCTCCTTTACAAGTCTGCATGGTGGTCCCATATAATCATCTTGGGATTTTTGGCTGAAACTAAAACCGGAACAGTTCCATTTTAACATTCTGTTATGTAATTATCAGAAGGATAAACCCCAAAGGCCTGAGGATTTGCGAATATCCTAGCAAGTGGCACTCATGTTACTTAAAAGTTTCAAAATTGGAATTGTATTAAAAAGATATATTTGTATTCTTTTTTATATATAGGAAAGTTAAAAGAATAAATCCTGAGTTCTCATTACAAGAAGTTTTTTCTTTCTTTTTGTTGTATCTTTATGAGATGATGGAGGTTAACTAAATCTACTATGGGAATTATTTCACAAGATATATAAATCAAACCATCATATTGTACACTGTAAGCCTGATATGGTGATATATGTCAGTTATTTTCCAATAAAACTAGGGGGATAAAAGGATATACTGTATTTGAAATTCCAATTGGTCCTAGACATCCCAGCCCACTTTATTCCACTCCCAGCTATATATGCTTTGGGGTTGATGAGGTTTCCATCTTGGATGATTTGAGTGGAAAGTGAGCACAGGAGTATTTAAACTAGGTAGTTTACCACTCTTCAGAAGTGTATTAAAACCTTCTACAATTTCAACCACGGATTTCACCGTATATCGTTTTACAACTGGAACCATGTAAAACCTGAAACTAAGTAAATGTACTCAAAGACTTGTACTCTTGACCCAGTTAATAAATGTAAAAACCATAAAAAAAAAAGCCTTGTAAGCCTTTATGAAAAAGAGATAGCTGTACTATGGGTATCCTGGAAGCTTCAAGAAATTGAGATCCTCCTACTTATTATGAAACAGGGTCCCATGCCTGAAAAAGATGGGGAAAAAAAAAGCCAAAAGTAACAGACTTATCATCAAAAGGAGCCTAGGACTGATGGGGCACAGTAAGAGCTTTTGTTCTTATGGTAGCTTGTCTCCTTCCTGTGTAGGAATGTGTTACCATCCACAGAAATGGAGAGAATTAAATGCAGCTGAAGGCTCAGGTGGCTGAAGCAGAGATCCAGCTGAGCAGAAACGAGACTTTGCTATTTACTCCATCATAGTTTTTACCATTCCAAGACCTCTTCATTGCCAGGGAGCCACAGTTAGACTGTTCATTAAATATTCCACCAACAGTGCCAATCCTCAAAAACATTATCACCTTTTGAGATTACTGCTATTTTTCTTAGAACACATGATCAGATCAACATTTGCTATTTAGGGTAGCTTTTGATTGGGTCTGCTTTAACTTCTCATATTAAATGAGATGTGTTTCTTGAATGACTTCTGATAAGATTCATTTGGAAAGTTTATTTTTTTTCTGATGAAGACAAATCAACACAAATTATTAATGGGTGATATTTTCTATTAGTACAGTTTAGAAATGGCATGGCACTATAACTTAGTGTCTCTTTGTATTAAAGTCAAGGCTTCATAGGATTTCTCTTTTACTGTAAACAATTCTTAGATTTTAAATTAGTAATTGAGGGGCTCAATGAAATGGTCTTTTTAATTTTCAAAATAGTCGAGAAGGCTCCCTAAACAGTTTTTTGAATCACATTATAGAACTGGCTCTCAAAACAAGGCAACTCTTAACAAATCCTTTGTGTTTGCATCTTCTAAGTTGGTCTCAGCCTATAATCTCTCCTTGTTCATCCATCCTGTATATTAAGTTGTAATTATAGTAATATAGTTTAGTAATTTCCTAAAATAGTATATTTTTTGTGTTTTCCTACTCTTTAGCATTCTTCAAAGGCTTCTCACTCCTACCAAGTGAAGTCCAAACTCATTAATCTGACATTCAAGTTCCTTCACAAACTAAACCTAATGGATCTCATCACCCTTATCGTCAATTCTCAATACTCAGGTTATTCCACTAGTAGAACTAAAGGACTCAAATAGCTAAGGAGAATGAACCCATACCCATTAAATTTGTGGGAGTAGCTTAAACACTTAACAAATGACTTATAAGTTTTCACTTCACAATATATCTGAATTTTTCAAAAACAAACATCATACTTGCAATTAGTTACTTCTGTAAAAATGTAATATTTCAGGAAAGTATGCTGCATGTCTTGTGGCTTTGTGGAACTCCTGGCTAGCAGCCTTACTCATGAGTATCCCAGTTGGAGAATATATGTGCAGTTCTCCTCAAGAGGAACATTCCACTCCAGCTAACTTTTTTTCCACACATTGTTCCTTGAGGGTGTCTTAGAGTTTTCCACTTCTTTGCCTTTGTACATGTTTTTACCCATTTTTTAATCTTTACCCAGGGACATGTCCCTTTTGCTCTGTCTTCTTTAAACTCACAGCATAAATCTTATCTCATCTAGGAAATTTTCATTGACTAACCTAGTGTGAAATAGATATTCTTCCCCCAAATCCCTAAATCACTCTAATTTTATGCCATGTATTTGATTTTTGTAAGTCCTTGACTATCATGATATCTCTTATATCATATTGTATATAAGCTGTTTAAATATCTTACTTATGTATAGCCTTGTTTAAATATCTTATGTACCTATATCCAGTTCCTCTAATTTAAGTGTTATTGCCTGAGGGAAAAATGTATTGTAAATATCTGTCTCCCCTGAGGACCTACTCTATTCTCCTCTAGTCCTTTTTACAGATTGGATATTTAACATAAATATGTTTATTTTGACTTTATCTTTGGAATCTTAGATTTCATGGGACTAAGTATATCTTTATCAAGAATTAATGTACAGAAGTCAGTGAACTGCATGGTATGTGAATTATCTCAATAAATTTGTTAAAATGAAGTAATGTGCAGAACAAAGAGATTTTTGTGACAAAGTATTTATTTAATTTTTCTTAATGGAACTTTATTATTTAATGTATAGATAAGTGGAAATAGAACAGATATTTCTTTTTCCTCTAAAGAAAACTAGCTCTTAAAAACTGTTTTCAAATAATTATATTTTAGCAACTGGATACTGTCATTGACAAGAAAATGGAATCATTTATCTCAATATGAAGTTATGAAAAGGGAAAATGCATAGAAAGATACTTCTCAGACCTCTGAGTTCTGCCTAGATTGTTGAAAATAACAGCCCTAAAGTAAACCATCTTCTTGCCAGTAGTTTTCTAACAACACTTAGGAAATTTCTGAAGTCTACATGTCCCATTCTTTGCTCTTTGATGTGTTCAGTTACAGCATAACTACCTTTTTGTTCAGATGCCATATTTTATTACACTTGTCAAACAAATTCAAGAAATTATATTAATAGGAAACCTCCTTTCCACAAGTCAATATCGTAATAATGATATGCAAAGGAAAAAAAAAACAAGTAAACCTTCCTATCCTATCTGAGCTTAAAGATAACAAACAAATCGGGAAAAAATTGATACTGTTACTATTATTATTGTTTTTGTAATATTACTATTATTGTTATCATTATCATTATTATAGAGATAGGAATTTTCTAATAGCTAGAATTTTATTGAGTCACATATTAGCTTCTTTACATTTATTATTTCAGTTAATCATCCCAGCAACTCTGAAATTCATGTATATTATCCCTATTTCATAAACGAAAAGACTGAAAATTCAAAAGATTAAGTAACTTATTCATCATCATACAGAAAATAAGCAACAAAGCCAAAATTTGAATTCGTTTGAATGCAAAGTCTATACAGTTTTATTATCAATTCTTAAGTTACGGACTTAGTTCTTGAGTTACTGATTCATCTTAGTTTGAAGTAACCAATTTCCTCACTTGTAAAATATGAATATTTTATGGATAATTAAAAACTATTAATTTTTGAAGCACAGAATATTGAATATTGAAAATACATTATCTGAGCAGCAGTAGAATGATCAAATATTAAGTTCGATATCAAATTTATATACTGTGGAAATGAATAAAGGAAAAGCCCCATTCAAAATGGAATCGGAAAGCCCTGAAGGAAGAGTGCTCACACATGTACCACACATGCACCACTCGTACCACCTGTGGTAGCATACTTTACATACCCCAGCAGGAAGAATCTTACTTTATATACCCCAGCAGGAAGAAGGAAGATTTTCTCGATGCTTAGCAACAACCCAGCCAATGAGAAACTGCTGCAACTCAACCAATGAGAAGCCACCACAACCCCGAATTCTTGCTCTCCTCCAGTGAACTTTCATTCAAAATACCCCTCCCAAGTTCCTCCTTCCCTCTACAAAAGAACGCTCTCCTGTTCTGTGCTCCAGACTTGCCTATGGTTAGCCAGAGTTTGTCCCAAGTTGCAATTCCTCTACTATTCCTGAATAAAGTCGATTTTGCTGGCTAAACCACTTAACCTTTTTATTATAAAGGTTGACAATATCAAGTATGAAATTAGAATTTAAACATAAATAACCTAAAATTATTTTTAGGGATCAAAATATTTCAGAATTTCTGAAGGAAATTCAGACGTCAGGTCTGTGTTAAGACTACTAACATTTATTTACATGTGCAGGCATGTGGAGTGAAATGGTGAAATGGGGCATCTGGTTCCTTCTTATCCCAGATTCTGGCTCTCATTAAATTATCTGTTCCTTTTTGCCTTCTTGGCCTCTCCCCTCTAAATTTTCAAAGTACACTTATGTTAGACTATTTGATCTGGGATGATGTTGGGGAATTGCAGCAGAGCCAGAAATGGAAACAACCTTAAATTGAATGTTAGATAGCATTTTCCTTAAATTCCCCAGCCGTACCTACCATAATAAAAGGTTTTGCTGGGGAAATTTATTTTAACCTCAACTGGTGGGAACTTCTCTTACCCTCCCCATTCATTCCCTTCAATTTTCTCTCTTCCAGGAATCCTAGCCATCTGCTTCCAGAAAGCAAACAAATGCCCTTTTATCCTCAGTCTAGGGAAAAATCTCAAAGTTTTGTTATTCAGAAAGTTAATTTATTTCTCTGACTTTTCTAGATCCTTTACAGGGGTTTCACCTGTCACAACTGAATAAAGATTACCTAAATAAGAGAATAATTTACTAATGCTTAAATCCAAGCAACCTAAATAACCAGCAAAATTTCAAGTTTTGGTTTGCTTTTCCTAGATTATATTTTTAGCCAAGTCTGTCTGCTCCTGCAACAATCTCTATAAGTAGAAAGTAGTAGAAAATCATATTAGCTGTCTTTCCAGGAGAAACACCAAGGTCCATGGAAACTCTTTTGAATGTTATTTTGTTTTAATTTTTCTTTCCAGTGCATTAGCAACAGCAGCAAACAATAAGGCTTTTAGTAAAGCAATTCACAGACTCTCTAGTGGGTCTTAAACATATTTCTAGCAAACTGCTGTGTGGACCACAACTCATATTTTTCAATGATCAGAGGTTAGTGTTAAAAATTGAACTACCAGCTGTCATGTATCTTCAGGGCACACCCCACACATCAAAATACTCATGTACATCACTGAAATATTAGCATGAAATAGCCTCTCAACTGCAGCAGGTGTTTCTAATGGAGTCTAACATTCTATTAATGCTTCATTGTTTTTTAAATAGTTTTGTTTCCTTTTTTCTCTCAATATTTCTAAGAATATTTATAAGGAAATTACAGACTTGTAAAATATTTACTAATTTTCTTGTCTTTAAATATGAATATCAAAGTTCATCAACAGTTTAGTCATTTAAAAATATATATTTTTTTGTTCCCACAGGATACATAACTTTTTGAAGCCTTGTGTCATCTTACACTGTTTATATTCAACTCAATCTCTACCAATAATCATTTTTCTTTTTATTCTGCATTAGCGATAAATTGTTAATACTCTTTCAAAATGTTTTTCTTTAAGAGGATCCATTTTTGAAGAATTGCATACAGTATGAGTAATGTGATTGTAAAGTATTTTGAATATTAAACAGAACTAATACAATCCATCAATTTCAATTTTTTTCTCTGTTATATAGTTTAAAATGTTCAAGTATCCAATAAAGATATATAAAAAATAGATTAAATATATCTCAGCTATGAAAAAAATAAAATGTTCAAATAAATAGACATAAGATTATTTTCTTAGAATCAGGAAAAAAATCAGAATAAAAACCCATGTAGTTATATGTAGATTACTTCTCTGTATCTGAATTTCCAGAATACCCTTACCTAATTAAGTTCTATTTTTTAATGGTCAGTTTATCAGCTCACATGCTAAGAGGCCTCAGTAGAACATTACAGGTGGTAAGAATAGCTTAAAATAATGTAGCCTGCCTATAGTCAGATTGACAGAAATAGAGTTGTTAATGACATCTGGGTTCCAAACCATCAGAACTATTTACTTAGAAGACTTTGAGGGCTTCAAAAAGCTGAAAAGTTTTCCATATTGCAAAACAAAAGGGGTCTAAATCTTTGTATCCTGTCTAAGCTAGTTCATGGACTATTTTAAAAAAATACTTTTAGCCTTCAGCAGAGAGCAATGATTGATACTTTGATCACTAAGCATGTAACAGGTGATACCAAGGAAAAGACATTTATTTTACACTTACTATGTCTTGGTACTCAGTAATTCTCTATGCATTATTTCACATAAAGAATGTTCACAAGGGGGCTTCCCTGGTGGCACAGTGGTTGAGGGTCCACCTGCCAATGCGGGGACACAGGTTCAAGCCCTGGTCCGGGAGGATCCCGCGTGCCACAGAGTGGCTAAGCCCGAGCGCCACAGCTGCTGAGCCTGGGCTCTAGAACCGGCGCGCCTGGAGCCCATGCTCCACAAGGGGAGAGGCCACCGCGTTGAGAAGCCCACGCACCGCAGCGAGGAGTGGCCCCTGCTTACTGCACCTGGGGAGGGCCCACATGCAGCAATAAAGACCCAACTCAGCCAAAAATAAATAAATGAATAAATTTATTTTAAAAAAGAAAAAGAATGTTCACAAGGACCCTGTGGGGCACACTGATGACCAGCAGTCATTACTGAGCATCTTCTTAGTATGTGTCACGCAAGACAGACACAGCTCCTGCCCTCTTCCTGTTTATAAGATGAGGAAATCCATCCTTCTACCCCATTCTTTCCTCTCTTAGATTTTGGCTTGCTATGACGATATGCATATATGTCTTAACTGGCAGTCTCAGGAATTACCAAAATGTCATTTGATTTTTGCCCATTCATGTCATTTCAAAATTTTAGTTTTCTCTACTAAGACATCATGTACTATGGAGAGGGGTGGAAGGGTAGTCATTGTAGGGCGGTTCAGAGGCTTTCATTTTTAATTAGATAGCAATTAACAACTCTTTACATCTAAATTGTCTCCCAGATCTAATTCACTGAACCTGACATAATTCAGTTGCTCTTCTTAATCAGTAATTATGTCAATAAAAAGTGAAAAAATGTAATAGAACATCATTTGCCCAGGCAAATATGCAGAAACAAATCTAAAATTGAAACATATTTTATTCTGTGATAATCTCAACATGACATATATTTAGTTGAACAAAAGAAAAAAAATAGATTAGGGCATGTAAGGGAAAGGGAGGAGAGTAAAGAAAAATGCTGGGAAAAAAACCCAAACAACCTCATGGCTAAATCTTGAAATGCAAAATATGAAAAAGCAAAAATCCAAGTTATCGATCCTTTGTCCCAATAGACTTTCTTTCCTCCTCTTTCATAGTTGAAGATTATTTAGTTTCCTGGAAGTTTGAGATAGCAATGACATAAATAAGCTGGGAGCAAACAATAATAATAGTTCTATGTTTGGCTGAGGGCCATCCTATTGAAGTAGTATTGGGAGTACAGTTCTTTTCCGAAAACAACCACTCATCTGCTACCATAGGCAGTGTCAGCCAGTCTCTCACCCACTAAGTCTGTGTCTTTAGTCTCCAACTCATGGTGGACTTCTTAAATTCCCTCTTACCTCCATCCCACTCCCTGACTAGGCTGGATGTTGGTAGGAATATCCCTGTCCTGCTTATGAAGTGTGTATGTTATAGTAGTAGTCTGGGGAAACCTTAGGCAAGGGAAAATGCTATAGTCCTTCTCTAATTTTCTCCAACAAAATACCCTCTCCAAGTGTTCACTGAACTCTTGGCCGCTCTAAATTTTTTCAGAGGTGGGTAGTGGGAAGTCAGCTAAGAATTACTAAATCAATTATTAGCCTTCTCCTTTGTATGTCCTAGTCAGGTGGTATATCAGTAAGGGTTCATCCAGGAAGGAAGAACCATATGGGACATGGGATTATTATAAGAATTATACTTTACACCAGAGGTCAACAAACTTTCTGTAAGAAACCAGGGAGTAAATATTTTTGGCTTTGTGTGCCAAAAGTTCTCTGTAATAAACTACTCAACTCTGTTGTATAGTACAAAACAGCTGTAGACAATACATAAACAAACAAGCATAGCTATGTTCTGATAGAACTTTATCTTTTTTAAAAAAAAAAAAAGGAAGTAGTAGTTTGCGCATCCCTGCTGTCTGCTCCTGACTCCTTCTAGTGTATTTTTTATTTCAATTATTGTATTCTTCATCTCTGGTTGCTCTTTATATTTTCTAACTCTTTGTTTAAAACTTCTGCTCTGTGCATCCATTCTCTTGAGTTCTTTCATCATCTTTACGATCCTTTTACTCTGAACTCTTTGTCAGGTAGATTGCCTATCTCCACTTCACTTAGTTCTTCTAGGGTGTTATCTTGTTCCTTCGTCTGGAACATGTTCCTCTGCTGCATCATTTTGTCTAAGTCGCTATTGGTATTTTTATGTGTGTGGTAGGTTAGTTACATTTCTCGACCTTGGAGAAGTGGCCTTCTGTAGGAGGCATTTTATGCATCCCGGCAGTGTACACCCCTCTCATCACCCAAACTATATGCTCTATTGGTTCCCCCTAAGAGGGCTTCTTGGGTCCTTCTGTCATGGCCGTCCAACTATGTGGGCAGCCTGGACAGCTTGGTTGGCCCCTTTGCCTGGTTGGTTGCCAGGTCCTGCCTTGTGCAGATGCTGGCTTCTCATTAGCGGGGCCTGGTCATGAAGCAGCTGACTACAGAACCCCGGCGGGCCCCAGGGCTAGTGCTGGCTCGCTGGTGGGCAGTCAGGATCCAGAAGACTCTGGGGCTGTTGCCCACCACCACCACTAGTGGGTGAAGCCAGATCCTGGGGTTAGTAGTCTCCAGATCTGGTGTCACATTGCTGGGGCCGGGGGGTAGTTCCTGACACAATTGGGTTTGGGGTCCGGGGTGTCCCGAGGCTTCTGTTGGCCTGCTAGTGGGCATGGCTGGGTCCCAGGTGGTCCCAGGGTAGGGTCTGGTCTGCTGTGGGCAGGCTGGGCCCAGAGACTGCAGGATTGTGGTTTTCATGGGCCTGGTGTCTGCCCCTGGTGGGTGAAGCTAGTTAAGAGGCTCTTGCAGGCCTCCAGGAGGGCAGGATGGGTGCCTGACCACCGGTGGGTGGAGCTGTGTCTTGGCACTCAGGTGTGCAGGGCCTTGTGTAGAGGCTTGTCTAGAGACTTCTGTGGGTTCAGAAAGTCTTTAGGCAGCCAGTCTGCTCATGGATGGGGCTGTGTCCCTGCCTAGTCAGTTATTTGGCCTGAGGCGTCCCAGCAGTGACACCTGCAGGCTGTTGGGTGGGACCAGGTGTTAGTGCTAATGAGCCAGAGGGCGGATCTCACCAGGCGCCTGAAAGCAGCGTCTTCCGGCTTCCACAGGATAGAAGGAGTTTTTGAGTGTGGCTGCCAGTAGGCTCGAGTCTGTGTCCCCAGCGTGAGCTACAGCCACCCCCAGCCTCTCCAGGAGACTCTCCAAGACCAGCAGGTAGGTCTGGCCAAGGCTCCTATCAAATTAGTGCTTTAGTTCTCGTGAGGTGCGTGTGAGGTTTCGTGTGCATCCTTTAAGAGCGGAGTCTCTTTTCCCCCCGGGTCCTGTGGGGCTCCTGAAATTAAGCCCCGCTGGCCTTCAAAGCCAAACGCTCCGGGGGCTTGTCTTCCTGGTGCAGGACCCCTGGGCTGGGGAGCCCAGCTTGGGGCTCAGAACTCTCACTCCTGCGGAAGAACCTCTGCAGTATAATTATTCTCCAGTTTGTGCGTCGCCCACCATGGGGTGTGGGACTTGATTGTATTGCGAGTCTGCCTGGCTCGTTGTGGTTCCTTCCTGTTGTGTTTAGTTGTAGACGTTTTCTGGTAGATTTTGGTCTTTTTCATAGATGGTGGTTTTGCAGATAGTTGTGATCTTTGGTGTGCTTGTGAAAGCAGGTGAGCTGAGGGTCTTTCTACTCCACTGTCTTTTGGCCTTATCTACATCAGTGTGGTTTTAATTTCCATTTCCCTAATGGTAATGGTGAGCATATTTCCATGTGTCTGTTATATCGTCAGTGAGTGTTTGCTTAAATCTTTTGCCAAGCTTTCACTGGGTTTATTTTCTTAACGTTGAATTTTGAGAGATTTTTATATATTCTATATACAAGTCATTTATCAGATGTGTGGTTTGCAAATATTTTCTCCTAATCTGTCCTTCACCAGTTTTCTCCAATAAAATACCCTCTCCAAGTGTTCACTGCAATTTTGGCCTGTCTAAATTTTTTCAGAGGCGGGTAGTGGGAGGTCAACTAAGAATTACTAAATCAATTATTAGCCTTCTCCTTTATATGCCCTGGTCAGGTGGTATATCAGTAAAGGTTCAGTCAGGCTTTTGAAGAGTTGAAGTTCGTAACTTTTATGAAGTCCAGTTTATGAATTTTATCTTTTCTTAACCAAGGTCACAAATATTTCCTCCTATTTTCTTCTAGATGTTTTTATACTGTTGAAGTTTTACATTTAGGTCTCTGATCCATTTTGAGTTAATTTTTGTACCAATACCACATTGCCTTTATGAATGTAGCTGTATATCAATAGGAAGCCTTAGCATCAAGTAGAGTGATTTCTTCTACTTTCTTCTTTTCAGAGTTGTTTTAGCCATTCAAGGCCCTGTGCCTTTCTGTATAAAGTTTAGAATAACCTTGCCTATGTCCACACAAAAAAATCTTGTGTGGATTTTAATAGAAATGAGATAAATATATAGATCAATTTGGGGATAGACGTGGAGATCAATGGAACAAAATAGAGAACCCAGAAGGAAACCCACACAAACATACCCAACTGTTTTTTGCCAAATGTGCAAAAGCAAATCAATAGAATTATGCTGAGTGGAAAAGATCAATCTCGAAGTTTTTTATACTATATGGTTCATTTATATAACATAGAGATCACAAAATTCTAGAAGTGGGGAACAGATCAGTGGTTGCCAGGGCTTAAGGAAGTTGGAGAGAGGAGGTGGTTATTGCTATAAAAGGGTAGCATGAGGGATCCTTGAGCTGGAACTCTTCTGTATCTTGATTGTCATGGTGGTCAAACAAATCTGCACATGGTATAAAATTGCCCAGAACTAAAGACAAACACACATAAGAGTATATAAGACTTGGCAAAATCCGAGTAAGGTCAATGAATTGTATCAATGTCAAACTCCTGGCTGTAGTAGTATACTATAGTTACGTAAGACGTTACCATGTTGGGAAACTTGGTCAATGGTAACATGGGATCTCTCTGTGTTATTTCTTACAACTGTATGTGAATCTGCAGTTATCTGAAACTAAAATGTTTAAAAAAAGAGGATGGAGGAGAAATGGTTTGGTCTTACTTACCTTTGTTTCTTTAGATCCTAGTGAAAAAAATATATTGTATGCTTTCAAATACTGCTGTTTGGATGATAGTCTTTGTTAGTGGTATTATGCATGCAAATCCTCACTCTAAAATAAAACATGTAGCCAGATACTCAACATAATCAACTTTTATTACAAATTAGCTGCAATGAAGAAATAGAAAGCATGATTTTTAAAATTATATTTTAGTGATGGGTAAGACAGTCTATTACTGAAGAACTCCAAAACATTTAAAACATGATAATTTATGCCTGATAAACTATGACATGTCTTATGAAGCAAACATGAAGAGGTAACGCATCAACTATACATTATAAGGAATCAGATACCATTATTTTCCTAATTTATACGTGCTTTTTATTTTTAATATAAGAATGGTTCTATCAAAAAGAAGAGGAAATGTCACCAAGATACCACCCCAATACATACAAACAACATAAATGACCTTTAAAATCTCTATATGGAGATGGAAAACTAAACTTAATTTACACTCACTTCATCTGAGTGAGATATCTTCTGCGGCAAATCTATTTTTTATAAGAATACGTCAGTTAATACTGGCTCCCTAGGAGCTAAGCTGTGTGAAAGAACTGCCATAGCCAAACAGGCAAATGGAATGAAGTGAAAATTAAAGCCTGGAAGGTTTGCCGTAGAAATCAGACACATCTGTGCTAAGAGATTTGATGGTTCCAGATGAAGCTCTTATCTGAGCCGTGAGTGCCTTCAGGTGAGGGTTTTAAGTGGCTGCCTGGCAAGCTCTGTAACACTTCCATTTTTAGTGTTAAAAACTGGCAAAATGAACAACATTTAGGGATGCTAATTAATATTCTGCCTCTTTTTAAAAGAACTTCATTTACCCCAGGACTAAAATCCTGGATGGAATATAAATTTTGTGTTCCCCTCATTAATCTGGAAAGAGAGAAGCAAGGGACCTCAGTTATGTGAGTGTGGTGAGTAGTAGAGTGGTTGAATGTTCCTTCTCTTTATATTTAATTCTACATTTTATTACAGTTAGCAGTTACTTTTCCATTTGCCTGGTCTCTCACAGCCCCTGGAAGAGGTAGTAGGAGTGCTCAAAGTATTCCCACAGTATGTTGTATAGGGACAAAATTTTTTTCTAATGTAGTTTATGCCCGCAAACAGAAAAATGTAATAAATGTATCATGTCACATACATGGGTTACAGTGGTGAAAGCCTGGAAGAAAGGAACTCAGGAAAGGAGTATTTTTATTTTATTTTATTTTATTTTAAAATTGTTACTGGAGTATAGTTGATTTAGGAAAGGAGTATTTTTAAATAGCTTGAATGTGAGGATAAATATAGGGGTAGAAGATGGAAACCTAGCACATATACAGAAGATATTATTTTAATAAAGCATTTTATTTTACATACCTGGGCAAGTCATTACTAGATACTTGGGGGTGGGGAGAACATTTTCTCATTTTGAAGAAAATATAAGATTACATTTAGATCATTTATTACTTTGCAATTGAAAGGGCAGTATTTTACTCTTTCTTAGAAATTCTGTTTGCTATAGGCAGCATCATTAAGCATTTAAAATATGTTTTGTTGACCATGCATACTGCTGCTTCTGTTACCTTTTATGATTACATTATAGATCTGTGGTCTAGGAGTGCAGCAAAAATGATGAGTGATCTTTCGGGATGATTATCTCATGGACTCTCCCTCTTACTTAGATACATTAGGTTAAAATGACTCACAAGCTTGCCTATCTATCTAGCACTCACTCATCATTTTTCCTGAAGAAGAATAATACTGTCTTTCGTCCATAGTGGCGCCTACCTCCACTCTACAATGAATCTGTACTTGCTAAGGTCACCTCCTAACGGTCAAAGCCAATGACTTCTTTTCAGTCTGAATCTTGACCTCTTGTCTGTTCTAACACATTTGATGGTTAATATTCATTTTGCAGGTACATGCTTGTTAGGGGAGTAGTTTGCATGCAGGTTTCTTAAGATGAGATGTAAATGAATGCATAAAATCAATTTTTTTAGACTATAACAATTTAGTTATAAGAGAGAAAATAATGAGCTTTTCCCAAATATCAAAAATACAAAATATGATATCTCACCCAACTCTCTTTCCTCTTGCAATGAATCCTTTCAGAGTAATTTTTCCTATGACATAGACCAAATTAGGTTATTTCATTTTTTTTTTTTTTTTTTTTGCGGTACGCGGGACTCGCACTGTTGTGGCCTCTCCCGTTGCGGAGCACAGGCTCCGGACGCACAGGCTCAGCGGCCATGGCTCACGGGCCCAGCCGCGCCACGGCATGTGGGATCTTCCCGGACTGGGGTACGAACCCGTGTCCCCTGCATCGGCAGGCGGACTCTCAACCACTGTGCCACCAGGGAAGCCTAGGTTATTTCATTCGTTAACACAAAAATGGATTAGTGATAAACTATTAGAAAAAGGCTCCACAGAGTAGCATTTGATGACTTGTTGCATTCGGCATTTACCTATCTTTCTAGACTTAACTGCCCAGCACTTATGCCCTCCGGCCTCAGTGACCCTTTTGCTCTTTCCCAAACACATAAAGTACTTCATTCCTCCCTGCCTTGGCTATCTGCTCTCTGCTTTTTCAGGCCACACTCCTTTTCTTACAGCCCAAAATCCTACTCAACTGTCAAAATTTAATGAAATGTCAGTTCCTGCATGTCTTTTTGATTTTTACAGTTAATTATACTCTTCTCCATGAACCTGTAGCCTCTGCTGGGTGAGATTACCAAACAGTGTTTACATTCATTGCATTCAAGTTTGTTTCTTAAACATGTTAGTGTATGAGAAACACCGGGGCCTGAAGGGGTGGGTTCCTGAAAAAATACAAATTATTAGAGAAGTAACCTCAGATCTGTTGAATCATAATTTCTGTGGATGATGTTCAGAATTATGTTTTTCCCTCATTGAGTTTCAACATTATTTGCTTCTGATATTTTACTGTAGGTACTGCATAAAAATAACAGAAAGAAAAGAAGAAAACCTTTCCGATGCATCCTAAGATTTCATCAATATTCTCATTTATTCCTGAAATATTTTAATTTTTGTTCACAAGCATATTTAATTATTATAAGTTTACAATATCATTGATACGTTTTATATTCTGTGCTCTGATTTATGACTTGGATATTTTCCATGTTGCTACAGTGTTTTCTCCTTTAATTCTCCCTTCCCATTTCTCACTCCCTCAATCATTATTACATGATGTATCGATATAAGGCTACTATGCATCATTCCACACCATTCTCCATCTTCGATTCTGTCGTAACGTGTATTTTTTTAATACATATTTTAGAATAGTTTTAGATTTACAGAAAAAATTTAGAGGATAGTACAGAGTTCCCATATACTCCAAACTCAGTTTTCCTTAGTATCAATATTTTGTATTAGTATGGTACATTTGTTAAAATTACTGAACAAATACTAATGCATTATTATTAACTAATTCACATTTCCTTAGTTTTTACCTAATGTCCTTTTCTGTTCCAGAATCCCATTCACAATACCACAATACATTTAGCTGTCACACCTCCTTAGGCTCCTCTTGGATGTGACAGTTTTTCACACTCTCATTGTTTTTAATAACCTTGACAGTTTTGAAGAGTATTGGTCATGCATTTTGTAGAATGTCCCTCAAAATGACATTTATCTCATGTTTTTCTCATGATTACATGGAGGGACCACAGAAACAAAGTGTCATTCACATCATATCAAGGGTATCTATTATTAGTAGGACTATCAGTTTTGACATTGACTTTAATCTCCTGACTGAAGTGTTTGTCAGGTTTCTTCACCATAAAGTTGCTTTTTCCCCCACTATTCCGTATTGTATTCTTTGGAAGGACGTTACTATGCATAGCCCACACTATGCATAATAGGGCTCCAGCTCCTTGAAGATAAAGTAGCCAGCTATATAAATTATTTGGAATTCTTCATGAGAGAGTTGTCTCTTCTTTACCATTTCTGTATTCAGTTATTTGTTTATGTCAAGATGGACTCATGAATATCTATCTTATACTTTGGGTTATCATTCAGTACTTGCTCGTTTATTTTGTTGCTCAGATTGTTTCAGCTTTGGTTATTGGGAGCTCTTGAAGTTGTTTCCTTTAACATACACCCTGACCTTTTTTTCTGGGGTGGGGGGAGAGGACATTTACTTACTTTCTGGCACAATGAGATGCTTCAGGTTCACGTTGTGAATTCCTTGCCCCAATCCCATGATCAGCCTTTTTTCTAAGGAGCCCTGATCATTGGAGAATGGTTTTAGAAACTAAGATCTAGGTCCAGGTGTGTTCATTGCTACTGGGGAAAGGGAAAGAACAGATCATTGCTTCTGATAGCTTCTGTCAGCCGTCTTAGCTGACAGAGCAAGGAAATACAGACATGTACACTAACTCCTGTATATACACACACATCTACGAATATTTCTATATGTAACCATGTTTATCTGTATTAACCTAAATGTGAGTTCATACTGGTATCTCCGGCTCTAATTCATTACCATATGCATCATTGTAGCCTTCTCCCCATGTTTGTCTGTAATCTCTTACTTCTAAGTATTTTTGAATCATTCATTTAAATGTACCATTGTAATCTTTTTTGCAGCTAGCTTTTTTTGCCTTTAAAATAGTTCTTAAAACTATTTCAGTTGAACTGAAATTAGTTCTAAATTGTATTTTGATACAAACTCTTTCATGTTACAGATACACTCCAAGAGGAGATACCCCTGAGATGTGCTTAAAAATGAGTGATTTATGGCATATGTTACTAGAAAATGTAGGAGTTAGTTTTATTCAGTAGTTTAGCATCAAGAAGAAACTAGTTTGTTTCTGTCTGTCTACACTTGTCTTCCATCATGTTTACTTACTCTAAAGATGACTACCTTTCATGTTTCCAGCGTGGCTCTCAGTTACTCCCGAGACCACATAATCCTCATCCCCATCCAGGAAGAAAGAATTTGTCAGAAGCATCTTCTAAAAAAGAGGCAGAAAACTTCTTTCCCAGAAGACCCCAGGAAAACTCAATTAGTCTCATTGATTTGAATCAGTAACACCACCGTCCTTGAACTAATTATTGTGGTCAGGTGATGATACTGCACTGATTAGCTGAGGTTGCACTTATATGGTAAACACTAGCTACATGTTACTATTTAAATTTAAATTACAGTTAAATAATTTAATTTTCATAGTCACACTGCCACATTTTGAGTACTCAGTAGCCTACTAGCTTCTGGCTACTATATTGCACATTTCCATCAATGCAGAAAGTTCTATTTCATAACACTAACATGGCCTCAGTTGTATATCTCAAGCTTAAAACGAGGATAGAGTTAGCTGTCACCATCTTTCAGAGAGCATGGACTGTTGGCATGGGTTAAAAGGGGTGTATATAGGAAAAACTGCCAAATAAAAATAAGGTTGTTTCTAAGAAAAAGGAAATGGATATTAAGGAAGCAGTTACGATGTCCATTACAAGTACGCAACAGGTTTTTCAATCATCATTCTACGGTTACGCATCCACTTTACCTCTATTTCTTAGTACTCCATGTTGTAATCCAGTCTCATACAAATATCCTTACATTCCTGTGCTGTTTTTCCCTAGGGAATGGATTCCTTGGAGTAAAATGTGGAGCCAAAGAATACATCATTTTTTTTTAACATATTTATTGGAGTATAATTGCTTTACAATGTTGTGTTAGCTTCTACTGCATTACACAGTGAATCAGCTATATGTATACATATATCCCCATATCCCCTCCCCCTTGAGCCTCCCTGCCACCCTCCCTATCCCACCCCTCTAGGTGATCACAAAGCACCTAGCTGATCACGCTGTGTTATGCAGCTGCTTCCCACTAGCTAGCTATTTTACATTTTGTAGTGTGTATGTCAATGCTACACTCTCACTTCAGCCTAGCTTACCCTTTCCCTTCCCCGTGTCCACAAGTCCGTTCTCTATATCTGCATCTTTATTCCTGTCCTGCCCCTAGGTACATCAGAACCATTTTTGTTTGTTTGTTTTTAGATTTCATATATATGTGTTAGCATATGGTATTTTTTTCTTTCTGACTTGCTTTGCTCTGTATGACAGACTCTAGGTCCACCCACCTCGCTACAAATAACTCAATTTTGTTTCTTTTTATGGTTCAGTAATATTCCATTGTATACATGTGCCACATCTTCTTTACCCATTCATCTGTTGATGGACACTTAGGTTGCTTCCATGTCCTGGCTATTGTAAATAGTGCTACAATGAACACTGGGGTGCATGGCTCTTTTTTTTTTAACATCTTTATTGGGGTATAATTGCTTTACAATGGTGTGTTAGTTTCTGCTTTATAACAAAGTGAATCAGTCATACATAATAAACATATGTTCCCATATGTCTTCCCTCTTGCGTCTCCCTCCCTCCCACCCTCCCTATCCCACCCCTCCAGGCTGTCACAAAGCACCGAGCCAATATCCCTGTGCCATGCGGCTGCTTCCCACTAGCTATCTACCTTACTACGTTTGTTAGTGTGTATATGTCCATGACTCTCTCTCGCCTTGTCACAGCTCACCCTTCCCCCTCCCCATAACCTCAAGTCCGTTCTCTAGGAGGTCTGCGTCTTTATTCCTGCCTTACCCCTAGGTTCTTCATGACATTTTTTTTTTTTTTTTGCATGGCTCTTTTTGAATTATGGTTTTCTCAGGGTATATGCCCAGGAATGGGATTGCTGGGTCATATGGTAGTTCTATTCCTAGTTTTTTAAGGAACCTCCATACTGTTCTCCATAGTGGCTGTATCAATTTACATTCCCAGCAAGAGTGCGAGAGGGTTCCCTCCCTTTTCTCCACCCCCTCTCCAGCATTTATTGTTCGTAGATTTTTTGATGATGGCCATTCTGACCAGTGTGAGGTGATACCTCATTGTGGTTTTTTGATTTGAATTTCTATAATGATTAATGATCTTGAGAATCCTTTCATGTGTGTGTTGGCCATCTGTATATCTTCTTTGGAGAAATGTCTATTTAGGTCTTCTACCCATTTTTGGATTGCGTTGTTTGTTTTTTTGATATTGACTTCATGAGCTGCTTGTATATTTTGGAGATTAATCCTTTGTCAGTTGCTTCATTTGAAATATTTTCTCCCATTCTGAGAGTTGTCTTTTGGTCTTGTTTATGGTTTCCTTTGCTGTGCAAAAGCTTTGAAGTTTCATTAGGTCCCGTTTGTTTATTTTTGTTTTTATTTCCATTTCTCTAGGAGGTGGGTCAGAAAGGATCTTGCTGGGATTTATGTCATACAGTGTTCTGCCTATGTTTTCCTCTAAGAGTTTTATAGTGTCTGGCCTTACAATTCAGCCTTTAATCCATTTTGAGTTTATTTTTGTGTATGGTGTTAGAAGTGTTCTAACTTCATTCTTTTACATGTAGCTGTCCAGTATTCCCAGCACCACTTATTGAAGAGGCTGTCCTTTCTCCATTGTATATTCTTGCCTCCTTTATCAAAAATAAGGTGACCATATGTATATGGATTTATCTCTGGGCTTTCTATCCTGTTCCATTGATCTATATTTCTGTTTCTGTGCCAGTACCATACTGTCTTGATTACTGTAACTTAGTAATATAGTTTGAAGTCCAGTAGCCTGATTCCTCCAGCTCTGTTTTTCTTTCTCAAGATTGCTTTGGCTATTTGGGCTCTTTTGTGTTTCCATACAAATTGTGAAATTTTTTGTTCTAGTTCTGTGAAAAATGTCATTGGTAGCTCAGTAGGATTGCATTGAATCTGTAGATTGTTTTGGGTATTATGGTCATTTTCACAGTGTTGATTCTTCCACTCCAGAAACATGGTATATCTCTCCATGTGTTTGTATTGTCTTTAATTTCTTTCATCAGTGTCTTATAATTTTCTGCATAAAGGTCTTTTGTCTCCTTAGGTAGGTTTATTCCTAGGTATTTTATTATTTTTATTGCAGTGGTAAATGGGAGTGTTTCCTTAATTTTTCTTTCAATATTTCGTCATTAGTGTATAGGAGTGCAAGTGATTTCTGTGGATTAATTTTGTATCCTGCTACTTTACCAAATTCATTGATTAGCTCTAGTAGTTTTCTGGTAGCATCTTTAGGATTCTCTATGTATAGTATCATGTCATCTGCAAACAGTGACAATTTTACTTCTTCTTTTCCGATTTGGATACCTTTTATTTCTTTTTCTTCTCTGACTGCTGTGGCTAAAACTTCCAAAACTATGTTGAATAATAGCAGTGAGAGTGGGAAACCTTGTCTTGTTCCTGATCTTAGAGGAAATGGTTTCAGTTTTTCACCATTGAGAATAGTGTTTGCTGTGGGTTTGTCATATATGGCCTGTATTATGTTGAGGTAGGTTCCCTCTATACCAACTTTCTGGAGAGTGTTCTTCATACCTGGGTGTTGAATTTTGTCAAGATTTTTCTGCATCTATTGAGATTATCATATGGTTTTTATGCTTCAGTTTGTTAATATGGTGTACCACATTGATTAATTTGCATACATTTAAGAATCCTTGCATTCCTGGGATAAACCCCACTTGATCATGGTGCATGGTCCTTTTAATGTGCTGTTGGATTCTGTTTCCTAGTATTTTGTTGAGGATTTTTACATCTGTGTTCATCAGTGATAGTGGCCTGTAGTTTTCTTTTTTTTTGTGACATCTTTGGTTTTGGTATCAGGGTGATGGTGGCCTCGTAAAATGAGTTTGGGAGTGTTCCTCCCTCTGCTATATTTTGGAAGAGTATGAGAAGGATAGGTGTTGCTCTTCTCTAAACATTTGACAGAATTCACCTGTGAAGCCATCTGGTCCTGGGCCTTTGTTTGTTGGAAGATTTTTAATCACAGTTTCAATTTCAGTGCTGTGATTGGTCTGTTCATATTTTCTATTTATTCCTGGTTCAGTCTCGGAAGATTGTTCTTTTCTAAGAATTTGTCCATTTCTTCCAGGTTGTCCATTTTATTGGCATAGAGGTGCTTGTAGTAATCTCTCATGATCCTTTGTACTTCTGCAGTGTCAGTTGTTACTTCTTTTTCATTTCTAATTCTATTGATTTGAGTCTTCTCCCTTTTTTCTTGATGAGTCTGGCTAATGGTTTATCGATTTTTTTTTTTATCTTCTCAAAGAACCAGCTTTTAGTTTTATTGATCTTCGCTATTGTTTCCTTCATTTCTTTTTCATTTATTTCTGATCTGATCTTTATGATTTCTTTCCTTCTGCTAACCTTGGGGTTTTTTGGTCATTCTTCCTCTAATTGCTTTAGGTGTAAGGTTAGGTTGTTTATTTGAGATGTTTCTTGTTCCTTGAGGTAGGATTGTATTGCCATAAACTTCCCTCTTAGAACTGCTTTTGCTGCATCCCATAGGTTTTGGGTTATCGTGTTTTCATTGTCATTTGTTTCTAGGTATTTTTTGATTTCCTGTTTGATTTCTTCAGTGATCTCTTGGTGATTTAGTAGTGTACTGTTTAGCCTCCATGTGTTTGTATTTTTTACAGATTTTTTCTTGTAATTGATACCTAGTCTCATAGCATTGTGGTCAGAAAAGACTTGATATGATTTCAATTTTCTTAAGTTTACCAAGGCTTGATTTGTGACCCAAGATGTGATCTATGCTGGAGAATGTTCCATAAGAGCTTGAGAAGAAAGTCAAAGAATACGTATCATTTTAATCTCAATAAGTAGTGTGTGCTTACTCTCTAATGAGTCTATGATTCCCATTTCAATGAGTAATATATGAGAAGGGCCCTTTAACTATACTGCTGACAGCAATGAGGAAGTTTGGCATAGTGGCTAAAGCCACAATCTCTGGAGCCAGGCTGTTTGGGTTCAAATTCTAGCTTTGCAACTTTTTAACTGTGACTTTGAGCAAATTACTAAAACTCTACGTTCCTCAGATTAACCAGGTGTAAAATGGGAATGATAATAATAATAGTATCTAAGTCATATACTTGTTATGAAGAATAAGTGGAGCATGAGAACAGTGCTTAGTATGTAATCAGTGCTTGATAAATGTCAGCTATTATTAAGGGGAGTGGGTATGATCACCCCTCTGACCTTTAATATTAGATCTTATTTCTCTTTCAATTTCTTGAGAAAGAAAGTTTTCTTCAGACCAAGGACTTTTCTCTCATTTATTCCATAATTGCTTATTATTTCTCCATTCCTTTTTCTCCTTCTAGAATTAATATTATTTTCATTTTAGGGTCCATTATTTCCATATCATTGTTTTTTATCGCTTCGATTTTTTTCCAAGAGCAATTTCTTTAACTTGATATTCCAGGTCACTGATTCAATTCTCAGTTATTAAACATTCTCTCTTTCCACTTGCCTACAGAATGATTTGATTCCAAAATAATGATTTTTATTTCCGTCTTTTAATGCTCTGTGTTAAATTTTTTAAATGTTCTTGATACCGTTTTTGTGCAAACTATCTCTGGCATGTTCAGTAGTTTTGTTTTTCTCTGAGCTGCCTGTGCTGGTGTTTTGTTTCACATTTCTCTCGCTGACCACTGGGCCCCTTAGATGAATTGACATTTGCCTACTCATGTCCCTGCTCATGTTTGGCAAGCAGGTGAGGCTGTGAGCATCTCTCCAACCGCAGCACACCTGTGGGGTAGGAGTAGGGAACAAGAGTCCCCAGCACTGTGGGCTAGTGCTGTGCTCATCGGTAAGCTGTAAGCCTTTGCTGAGGCACTTGAAAGTCTTTTGTTCCTAGATCTCTCTGGTGATAAGCATTAGTATTTCTTAGTCTCAAGCACAGGGATCAGTATATCCCTCCTATGCAAACTCGCCTGTCATTCCGCTGGGCTGAAGTGTCCTCCACAATTTGTCTCTTGCATACATCATCAATTTCATTTTTCCTCATCATCCATCTCTTCCAGAGTACCAGTACTCCTGATGGATGAAATTGCTTTTACCATATTTGGAGGCTGTTTCTAAAATAGCCCCAATGATCTCTGCCTCCTGTTGTCTATGCCCTTGTGTAACCTCCACGCTCTCTTCCTTGAATGGGTGCTGGACCTAGGGACTTGCTTTTAATGGATAGAATATGACAGAAGTCATGCAAGTCACTTCTGAGGTTAGGTTACAAAGGACTGTGACTTCCATCTTGCTTACAGTCTTTCTCTGGCTCTTCTTGCGTATTCTGATGAAGCAACTGACAAGTTATAAGCTGCTTAGAGGGAACAGCAAGGAATTGAGGGAGACCTTGGGCCAATAGCCCACAAGAAACTGGATCTTCCTAACAACCATGTGAGTGAGGTTAGAAGCAAACCCTTCCCCTGCTGTGCCACCAGATGAAGCCACAACTCAGGTATTTATCTTTACTGCAGTTTTGTGAGAGATTGGGAGTCAGAGGACCCAGCTGAAACATACCCAGTTGGTTCCTGACCCACAGAAACTGTAAGATAAATGTTGTTCTTTTAAGCAACTAGGTTTTGAGATAATTTGTCTGCAGCAGTAGGTAACTAACATACCATCATTGCTATCATATTTTATCTCCATCCTCTTCTGTCCCAGAGCACCTATGCTCCTGGTAGATGGAGTTTTCCCATTTTGAGTCACTTACACACATCTCCATGCCTTTGTATACACAATTTCTCTTTACTTATGTCACCCCCTTTTTTTTTTTTCCCTAACTGGTAAACTATAAACATAAATTGAGACCCAGTCACTGACTTCATCCTCTGTGATTCATTCTCTGATCATGTGGGCAAATTTTATGATTCATATCTTAATCCATATGAAAAGCAGAATAAAAGCATATTAACAGATATTTCATTTGGCCAAAACTGTATCCCCAGCACCTAGTAGGGTGACTGGCACATTATAGGTGAAAGACTGGATTTTCCTGCACTAACTTGAACCTCCTCTTCTCATAGTTTTTTCCATGTCCTATTTCCCCCAGCTGGAAAACTTCACTTGGTCCAGAGTTAAAGTGGAGTTACTGAGAAATAATCACTCTTGTCTTCTCAAGCAATACTGTAGATGATTTTATTTTTATTTATGCCAACTAATATTTTGTTTTGAAAAATTTCATGTTGAATGTTTGAAACTGTATTGCTTAACATTATAACATTTTTCTCTTACTTTTCTTCAGATTATCTCCACACCCCCAAAATACTTACAAAAGTTTTTTTCCACCTTAGTTGCTTCAAAGCTATTTCTTCAGAGGCTGACTTCCCTGCTGCCCAGCAATACTAAAGAGAAACCATTCATTTCTTCAAATTGCCTTGTTTATTTCAACATAGGCAGCAAGTAGATGTAGAACATAAAATGTTAAGAACGAATAAGTTCCTCGGACTTGTATGTATTGCCTACAGATTCTTAAGGAATAAGAAACACAAGCCTTCTTTTGGTTATGAAAGCAGATATTTCAAATTTTCCCTGAATTGTTTTTGAAATCTTTGCATATTTAGAAAAAAAATCAAAGACATCGTAATGCTGCTTTTCTGACTTTGCTAAACAAAAATACTTTTTGAATTTAAGGATCCATACTGCTAATTTGTGTCATGCATACTTATCTATTGCTATAAAAATGCTGTGTAACAAACAACCATACAAACTTAGAGGCCTATAATTTTGTTTTCCTTCTAAAGGCTATTGGAAATTACGTTAATCTGAACTGGGCATAGTGGGGTTCACCCACACACCTTTGAAC
Organism: Tursiops truncatus; assembly: GCF_011762595.2. Lineage (NCBI taxonomy): Eukaryota > Metazoa > Chordata > Mammalia > Artiodactyla > Delphinidae > Tursiops > Tursiops truncatus. Next base: position 88,258,421 of record NC_047038.1, on the reverse strand, counting down.
AACTATAGGTTGGCTTTGCTCTTATTGACTGGGCTTTCTCAGGTATCTGAGGCTTTGATTGGTACAACTAGGCTGAGTCAGCTCTGCCTCAGCTGTCTCTACAAGTCTCATCCTCCAGTAGGCTAGCTGGGGCATGGGCATGTTCTTGTGATAAAGACAGAGGAGCAAGAGAGAGTCAAAGTCACAAAGGCTCAAGTCCTGAATACCATCACCACCTGTTGTCAAAAAGTCACGAGCACAGCCTAGATTCAAGGGGTAGAGAAAGTCTCCACCTTTTCATGAGAGAATCTACAAGTTCACATTTGAAGGGTATAGATACAAGGAGGGATGAAGAATTGCAACCATTTTTTGTAATCAATCTGTTACAGTATATTTACTTTTGAAAGAATTTAAAACATAAAGAAACTATAAACTCAGCTTGTGAAATATTTAATTGATTACATTGCAATCAATGTTTCTGGAGAAATATTCTAGAGAAATTTAAATTGTAAGATCGTAAGTTTTTGTTTTATTACTTTATGGGTAATAAGTAAACCTTTGGAGATACTTTTATTATTTAAAGATTCCTAAAATGGACATTTTAAAGAAACCCATTTGTGATCCTACCTAGATAAGGAAAGAGCTAAGTGCTAAAAACATTAAAAAAATTTCCTTGGCCTTCATGAAAAAGTAATAAATAATGATTAAAGTGTATTAGCCTGAGCCTTCAGATAATAATGCCTCCCTTACCCAAGAACAATGCTAATTAGACCTAAACTAGCTGCTAGAATACGTTGCCTTAAACATAAAGTATCGATGCACTGGGAGATGTTAAATTATTATGACTCATGTGGGAAGGAATACCTAAAAAGAAGAACTCAGGTACCACACAGTTACAAATAGATTATTTGATGCCAGATCATTTTATTTGGATTTTGCCAAAACCATACTCTACATTTAGATTTGAATAATGAGAATTCCTTAACCCACTGAGCTTTACTCTATGCCAGGCATGTTATACACAGTCTATGTGCATTAACTCTCAATTTCTTTGAGGTAGGGAGATTATCTACATTTCACAGCTAGCACAACCGAGTCACAGAGAAGTTAGGTGGCCTGCTAAAGGTCACACAACTGGCAGGTGGAGATGGTGGAGCCAGAATCTGAACCCAAGTACTCTGGCTTATACTCTTACCCACTATGTCAGATTGCCTGGTAATAGATGAGCACCATTCTCACCCTTGTCTATATGCTCCCTGATCACAAAGGCTGGAAACCGAAAAACGTATTTTGCTCTGGGTTAGATCAGCAGTGAAAGGCAGTTATTCAATACATGAGATTTGGAAGGTGGAGGAGAGCTAGGAATTGTACTGTACTCCTCCAGCTGTGTAGATGGGCAGATATATGGGCTTCAGCAGATATAAAGTCTTTCACTAACCTCAAGCTTACACACACACACACACACACACACACACACACACACACACAAACGATGGAATATTATTCAGCCTTAAAAAAGGAAGGAAATCCTATCATCTGTGACAACACGCATGGACCTAGAGGATATTAGGCTAAGTGAAATAAGCCAGTTATAGAAAAATAAATACTGCATGATTCCAGTTCTATGAAGTATCTAAAATAGTCAGACTCTTAGAAGCAGAGAATGCAATATTGGTTGCCAAGGACTAGGGAGTGGGGGAAATGGGGAGTTGTTATTTAATGGTTATAAAGTGTCAGTTATGCTAGATGAATACATTCTAGAGATCTGCTGTGCAACATAGTACCTACAGTTAACCTTATGGTATTGTGCACTTCAAAATGTGTTAAGAGGGTAGATCTCATGTTGTGTTATTACTAAAAACAAAATAAAACAAAAACAAAGAGACACAAGGAAACTCTGGGAAGTGTTGGATTTATCTAGTACCTTGATTGTGGTGATGGCATCACAGGTGTTTGCATGTGTCCATACTCACTAAATTGTACACATTGAATATGTGCAGTTGTTTGAATATCAATTACACAAATCAGTAAAGCTGTTAAAATACAAATTAAAAAAAATTTTAAGTGGGAAAAAAAACGAAGACAGATAGATTTCGGAGAATGGCAAGGTTTTTTTGTAAATTTAAATCAGATATTGATTCCATTGCCTCTGCTATTCCAGAAGTACTTCTGCGAAATAAATCAGAGCCCTTGGAACCTGGGCTGCAGCTCTTTATCTAAAAAATATCTTTTTCCATGTAGACCGTCAAAGACTACAAGAAATAGTTTGCTTTTATGTGCCGAGACAGTAGCATATATTCACTCATGACATACCTCAGGGCCATGTCAACCTATGTCAATTCTTCAGCTCTGTTTTATAATCTAGTTTACATGGAACTTGCTCACATTCCTGTTACTGGTTTACTAAAATGATAAAATCATATTAATTAGACCTGGAGAGCAGAAATTGGCTAATACAGTAGATGCCTTGATAAGACACAGGAGTACAGGAGGGTAGGAGATAATCCCCATGAAAATTCAGGAATCTGCCATCTTAGTGAAGTTTCTGGGAGAATAATGGTCCAAGGCATGAATGGTTATTCACTCAGAAGGGGAAGCCAGTTGCTGTATCTTGTACCGTCAACAACTGAGAAGCATAGCACTTGATGGGCTCATGTGACTTTTACAAACAATATTTATTAATAGATAACTGATGTATTTGCTAAATAACCCCTAATATTGCTAAATTTTAGAGGATCCCAGAGCAAGAGGTTTTGCAACAGATTCAGGCTGTGGGTCCCGAGCTACCCTGCCACCTGGCTCTTAAGGTTGTATAGATCCAATTGTGCTTAAAAGATTTGTGACAGACCGGGATAATGAATGGAAGTCCTCTCAACTCTAGGGTGAGAAAAACGGAGCCACACCTAAGGGTTTTACAGAAAATCCATATTCTCTTATGAAAATGTCAAATTCCCTTTTCAAAAACAGTTTTTAGCTGGCTGCTGTGCTTAGGTTGAGACAGAATTGCTGACAGTGGAAAAATAAATAAATGACCATGTGACCTGATTTGTCTGTTGTGGCCTAGGTATTATCTGGTCCACCAAACTTTATGGTGAAATTGGTATATATATGATCAGACTTGAGTAGGTCCTGAAATTATAAGTAAGTTATACAAATAAAGTTCATCTCCTATCACATCTGTTCTTGCTGTCTCACCACCTCTCCCTCTAGCCACACCTAAGGCCTTTTGAACAATCCCTCACGACAAGCTAAGTAGTTCCATGGGATGTGATGACACCAACCAGAAGAAGACAGGAGTGGCTCTGAGGGGCATCAGGAGAAGGAAATCTTCCCAGTGGTAGCAAATTGATTAGTGCATCACGTTGTGTAGTTTTTCTGTCTTGAGAGATTACCAGAGATATGGATACATAATGATTAATTGTCAGTGGCTTATGGACCAATATTGGAGGACTGTACTGGGTCTGGGGAAGAAGTATACAGATCAAGCAATTTAAATGAGCACAGGTTGTAAGGTTATATCTCACACAGATGCCCACCAAAAGGAGGCTCTCAGTACTCAGGTATATAATATGACCTATTCCAGTTAGTCACTCAGCCTCTTTCCCAAGCCACCCTGTGGTTAGTTAATTGGTCTATCATCAAAGTATCCATGGATATTATGTCTGGATTCAATAGCATAAATCTCCCTTCTTTGAGACTAATCTGGCTAACACCATTGCAGTAAGTTTCCTTTCTTACAAACATAGACTCTTACAATAGATATGGATTTGCCTTTTCTTGTTGAAAAACTTTTGTCAGCACTATTATCTAAATACTTGATATATTATTCATTTTCATAGTATGTTACCCGTTATGCTTCTGCTCCAGAAATATAGGAGAAGGAGGAAAGCAGTCATATGGTGCCTGATGGCTTCACTGGTCTTTCCATGGAATCTATCATTCAGAAATAATGGGCTTTATTAAGAAGTAGACTGTCTCCTTGAGAAATAACAACTTTCAGAATGATGCCAGTCCTACAAATTAGTCTATTTTCTCTGAAACACAACCATTAGATGCTGTTTTTTCCCACAACAGAATACACAAGCTCTTATACCAGAGGGTAAAAGTAGCAGTGACTCTTTACTTTAATACTCATAATAACCCAATTGCAAAATTTTCCATTCCAGCCCTCCATCTTTAGGCTCTTTTGGTTTAACTTTTTGGTTCTTAAAGAAAAGTGCCACTACCGGGGGACACAAAAATGGCTCCCATGAACAGGTGGTTGAGATCCCACTTAACTACTTTGGGATCAGAGTGTCATTAAACCAAGAGGCAAAGAAGGACATGACTGTACCAGTTTAAGTAGTTTATCAGATTATCAAGGGGGGAATAGGGTTGTTGTTATATACAATGAAGGTATGTCTAGATCCTAGAGGATTTTCTTAATACTTCCATGTTCAGTGGTAAAACTGAGTGGAACCTACACAACAAGGACACCAAGAATGAAGGTTTGTGTCAGTCAGCTTGGTAGAGAACACAGCCTGTAAACATCCCTACTGAGATCAAACCAACAATGAATAAGTAGGGAACAAAGTTATAAATACCATTTCTGGTCTAATGACCAGGTGCATAAATGAAGGCTGTATTAACTATGAATTCTTGCCTTTTTAGGAAATATATTTGTGTGTGTGTGTGTGTTCATATATGTTTGTTTATATACATATACTATTTTAACCTCCCTTTTCCACAAGTAATATTATATAATGTGTGGTCGTAGTGGTTAAATTTAGAATTAGTCTTCAGATTACTGGATATCAAAGGGAAATTGTGGCAATTCAAAGAGGAACGAGCAACACACAGTAATGGATATAGTGATTGACAGGTTTCCTATATTTCGGGAGGGGGTAAGCACATCTTCATTTCCATGAGAGAGATTCTCACTATTTTAGACAGAAGACTTATGTTGTTAATCTTGTAATTTGGAAGTCCAATATGCATAGAAAGATGTGTAAGAACGCTGAATAGCCAAAGGGAAGACTATCCCATATGGCTGTTCCCAACTCATCAGCATTTCCAAATGCTTCAGAGCACTTCTTTGTATCTAACCCTGCCAGCAGAGTTCCACATTAGACCCTGACAAGAGCTACTCAGATGATGTTTGGAAGGCAGTTGAGATGTAAAAGTGATACTATTACTCCTCTGGCAGCAAAAAGAAGTAGCATGGACTTTGGCAGACTCAGGGCATTCTTGCAAGTCAGGCACCTTCTGTGACAGGGAGCTGTGATCACTGGTAGCAGTTTCTCATGTGTCCTGACGCTCTGAAAGCTTGGCGTCAACTTGAGATCTAGCAGCAGTTTTCCTTGACTTTCATTCCTCCAGTTCTCCCAACTATTTTGCAAGCACCTAATAATCTGTATCAAATTTCTTCTTGCTAAAATAGTTCTCTGGTTTTCTAACTGTAACCTTACTGTTACAATACCCATAGGCAACATTGCTTCTTCAATATAAACTTTTCTACTAAGTAACCTTCCTCAAAATCAGTTATATTTCTCTTCCATATTGATCATTCAGTTGCTACAGAAAGATAAATGGCATATTTTAATTCATATAAAAGTTTGGATATTTCCAGGGATAATTTATGTAGTTCAAACTTAACTATAAAATGTCTAGGGATTAAACAAAAATAGAAAAAAAAGATATAGATATCTTTACACATTTTAAAACTGCAATAACAACAAAAAAGAGTAAATTAAAATATTCTAGTATATTTCAAAATTGGTGCTTGTGGAATCCTGAAAATGTTGACCTACAATAATTATTTCTTTTAAATTTTTGAGTCATATTGTAAAGTCTCTGTTGCTTTTTTATATTAATTTGGCTTAATTTTCTCAAATCTTGAAGTGATCCACAAAAGCTGAGCTAATATTTTATTTTTAAACAGTCAATATTTCTATGTAAATGTTTTTTAAGTTAAAAGATGAAAGCTACTTATGATAATAGTGACCATGAAAACAAAAAATTCAGAGTTTTGTATTATTCTGTTGTGTCCTTTGCATTGTCTAGTAATTGTGTAAATTCCATCTAAGGTAATAGTTGACCTAATAGTCTTCTATGCTTTGCTATTTGCTAGCATTCTTTTTGAGAAAACGTAAGCATTTTTTTCTCTTTTGTAATAGGATCTTGTTTGCTTATAGTGAGAGGAACCCATATACAGTATATGTAATTCCAGATATTTAGACCCATTGCAGTATAATTCATTCCAGATATTGAGACTAAAAATAAAAACACTAATGTGTGGGAAAAAAATCATATTATCTTTTTTTTTTGAAATTTAGGTAGCAACCTTTCATATTTTGTTTCTACCCCTCAACTAAATGCATTTTTAATTAAAAAAGGAATAAGTCCTTTAGAATATGTCCACTTTGCAAGATCCAGCCCCAGTAAAAAAGGATTGGAGAAAGACAAGTTGTTTTTTTATATGCCAATAACCTGAGGAATCATCTGATAGGCTCTAAATATTCTTCCCTGTCTTACTTTTATATCTTATATGAGAAAAGGAGGGAGGATAATTCAGCCTAAGAAATATTGCCTTATTCTAATTTTACCAAAAAATATTAGGGCTATTACTTCACATCATGTCAAGCTTATAAAATAGGCAAAGCTTTTCATCAATTGTGGCAGTGAGACTAATCCCTTGGTTCCTTTCTTAAACCCAAAAAGTGCGTTTTGTTCTACTTCCTGCTAAGTGGCTGTAATTATTGTTTTGTAGTTGTACATTCATTATGTGAAAGAATGGACAACTGTCTTTGCAGAAGAACTGATTCAATTACAGTTTAAAAAAAATGATAGCCTTCCTTCCCATATTAGGTTGACCTTTTAACATTGTCAGTGACAAAGAGAAGTCTTTCGCTGGTTAAGAAGAAAATAAATCGGTAAATTTTGTTGTGCAACAGCTTAACTTTATCATTACCTCCAGAATGTACCAGCAGTGGGAAAAAAAAACATAGAATTTTTAAAAATTAAAGAAATGGATTAGCTTTGTGACAGCACATTTTTAAATTGATATGAAAACTTAACCTATTGTTCTAAAACATACGAGGGCTACGACAAATAGGAAAAACAGATTTTGAACCTTTAAAGCATCCCATCTCTGTCCCAGAACCTTAGTGCCTTTTAGCATAGCAACTACTACTAATACCTCCTACTGCCAAGACCTTCTTAGTTCTCTTAGTTTTATCATATACAAGTTCAGCTTTCCTTTCCCAGAAGTTCCACTCAACATTTTCCCTAATTTAATCTGGCTACTGCATTCTAACCAAAGCATACTTAATGAAAACCTTAGATCATACCAGAATACTAGTTGTTTATGACACTGCTAGCTGCCATAAAATAACAAGGAACATAGAAACACATATCCCACTGTAACAAAGTTCTTTCACCAGTCAGCAACCTAGCCATCATCTCTTTTTCTAATCATTAAGTGCAAGTAACACCACTATCACATAAATTTTCTTTAACGGCAATTAAGATGATACAAGAAAACCCACATGTCTAGATAAAGACACAATCTAATATTGGGACACCAGGACATGATGGCAGCACTCTTTGATGCATGTTGCAGGAAAACAACTGGCATGTTCTAATGAACTGGTCCTTAAACTCTAACGTGGTTTAATTCCACAGCAGAGTTAATCTTTATCAAAAACAGATGAAACTCTAAATAGAAAACTCAGTGAAATAATTCAAAGTAAATTGTTAGCAGTCCGGAAATTTTATTTTTCCTAAGCCTGTGCACAGGTTGACGAGGAAGCACAGTGATTATTCTCTAACAACTGATACTTTAGAAAACCAGTCAAGTTGCTAGATCTGTTGCCAACGGCCAGTATACATAAATCAGGGCATATATATGGAATCTAAGAAAAAAAAAAAGAAAAGGTCATGAAGAACCTAGGGGTAAGATGGGAATAAAGACACGGACCTACTAGAGCATGGACTTGAGGATATAGGGAGGGGGAAGGGTAAGCTGTGACAAAATCAGAGAGAGTGGCATGGACATATATACACTACCAAACGTAAAATAGATAGCTAGTGCGAAGCAACCGCATAGCACAGGGAGATCAGCTCGGTGCTTTGTGACCACCTAGAGGGGTGGGATAGGGAGGGTGGGAGGGAGGGAGACGCAAGAGGGAGGAGATATAGGGACATATGTATATGTATAAGTGATTCACTTTGTTATAAAGCAGAAAGTAACACACCATTGTAAAGCAATTATACTCCAAGAAAGATGTTAAAAAAAAAATTTTAGCCGTCCTAATGGCTAAATCCATAGGTATATCATTTTGGTCCTAATTTGCATTTCCCTGAAGTTGAGTACTTTTTATGTGCTTATTAACCATTTAAAATCTTCTTTTGGGCTTCCCTGGTGGCGCAGTGGTTGAGAGTCCGCCTGCCGATGCAGGGGATACGGGTTCGTGCCCCGGTCCGGGAAGATCCCACATGCCGTGGAGCGGCTGGGCCCGTGAGCCATGGCCGCTGAGCCTGCGCATCCGGAGCCTGTGCTCCGCGACGGGAGAGGCCACAACAGTGAGAGGCCCGCGTACCGCAAAAAAAAAAAAAAAAAAAAGCTTCTTTTGTAAAGCATCACTTAAAATATTTTGCCCATTTTTATATTGTGCTGTTTGTCTTAATGTGTTGAAAGCGTTCTTCATGTATTGCAGATAAAAGTCCTTCATGAGATATATGTTCTATAAATATTTTTTTTACAATTTGTACTTTCTTTTCCTTAATGGTGTCTTTGAGGGGCAAAAGTTTTCAATTTTGTTAAAGTTAAATTTATCAGTTTTGGGAACTTATAATTTTTGTGTGCTAGATAAGATATACTTGCTATAAGGTTTCAAGGATTATTCTTACATATTCTATAAATGTTATATCTTAGACTCCACATTCATGTATAAAATCCATTTCAATTTGATCTTTTCTATATGGTATATGATAAAGATTGATGTTCATTTTTTTCCCACAGAAATATTCAGTTATTCTAGCACCATTTATTTAAAAGGCTCTCTTTCCCCATTCATTTATATTGGCATCTTTGTCGAAAATTTACCGTATATATATGAGTCTATTTTGGATACCATCTATTCTTTTTTTTTTTTTTGCGGTACGCGGGCCTCTCACTGTTGTGGCCTCTCCCGTCGCGGAGCAACAGGCTCCGGACGCGCAGGCTCAGCGGCCATGGCTCACGGGCCCAGCCGCTCCGCGGCATGTGGGATCTTCCCGGACCGGGGCACGAACCCGTGTCCCCTGCATCGGCAGGCGGACTCTCAACCACTGCGCCACCAGGGAAGCCCACCATCTATTCTTTTCCATTGAACTCTATACCAATATCGCATTGTCTTGACTAATATATATTTGTAAATCTTGAAATCAAATTGTATAAATCCTTCAGCTTTGTGTTTTCTTTTTTTAAAAAAAAAAAACAAAACAGGGCATATATAACATCAGTGTTCCAGCCAGAATGATATTCTGGGACCAGACTCCTCTCAAGTATAGAAATATATTTTCAAAGTTTTAAATTTTTTATTTTTAAGTGATTCCAGACTTACAGAAAAGTTACAACAATAATAAAAATAGCTTCCATATAGTTTTCACTCAGATTCCCCAAATACTAACATTTTGCCATATTTATCATTGTCTTTCTATATATACATAGTATTTTCTGAACTCTTTGGCAGTAAGATACTGATATAAGGCCCCTATGCCCATAAATACTTCACTCTACTACACAACTGCAAAACAATAATCAAAATCAGGAAATTATCACTGATAGAACACTATATCTTATAGGTCTTACTCAGATAGTACCACGTCCCAACACTGTCCTTTAGAACTAAAGACATTTTTCTCTGGCTGTGTCTTTCCATCCTCCCTTCCTATCTTTCATAACCTTGACTTGCTGAAAAGTATTGCAGAATGTCACTCCATTGTCTAGTGTTTCCTCAGGATTAGATTCGCATTCTGCATTTTGGGCATAAGTACCTCAGAACTGACCTTGTACTCTCCTCAGGGCCTCACAGAAGGAGGCACACACTATAGATTTGTACTGTTACAGATGATGTTGACCTTCATGTACCAGGATTCTCCATTGTGGAGTTTCTTTTTTCTCTTTGCACTTAAAAATACATTGTGGGGATATATATGGAATCTAAAAAAAAAAAAAAAAAAGGTTCTGTTGAACCTAGGGGTAGGACAGGAATAAAGTTGCAGACTTAGAGAAGGGACTTGAGGACACGGGGCGGGGGAAGGGTAAGCTGGGACGAAGTGAGAGAGTAGCATTGACTTATATACACACTACCAAATGCAAAATAGCTAGCTAGAGGGAAGCAGCCGCATAGCACAGGGAGATCAGCTCGGTGCTTTGTGACCACCTAGAGGGGTGGGATAGGGAGGGTGGGAGGGAGGCCCAAGAGGGAGGGGATATGGGGATATATGTATACGTATAGCTGATTCACTTCGTTATACAGCAGCAACTAACACAACATTGTAAGGCAATTATACTCCAGTAAAGATGTTAAAAAAATACATATATTGAGGGGGATATTCTGAGATAATGTAAATATCCTATTTTTCGCTGTAGTGGGTTGAATTGTGGCTCCCCAAAGGTTCATTTGGAACGTGTAAGTGTGACCTTATTTGGAAAAAGGGCTTTTGATTAAGTTAAGGAGCTACAGATGAGATCATCCCACGTTTAGGATGGGTCCTAAATCCAATGACAGGCAGCCTCCTAAGAGAAAGGCAGATGAAGGAAGACTCAGGCACACAGAGAAGGTGGCCACGGGAAGACCCAGAGAGACATTGGAGTTATGCCACAACAGGCCAAGAGTGCTTGGGCCACCGGAAACTGAGAGAAACAAGGAAGGTTTCTCTCCTAGAACTTTCAGAGGGAGCATGGTCCTGCCTGCTCCTTGATTGCAGACATCAGGCTTCCGGAACTGTGAGAGAATCAATTTCTGTTTTAAGTTTCCAAATTCATGGTAATATGAACAACAGCCCTAGGAAACTGATACGGTCAGTAAACCTTCACCCACCAGTGTTAACCTTCATTGATGATTCCTGTCTGAGTCAGTTATTATGATGGTGGTTGCCAAATGGTGTGTTTTTAATTCCACAATTTCTTCTATATTAATTAGCAATCTATTATAAGGAAGAACTTTTGTTTATTTCCGTACGCAGTTACAGATTCTTCTATTATTCAGTGAGTTATAATGTGGGTTTTTTTGCAGTATTATTTAGGTATAATTTATATACAATAAAATTCACCCATTTTAAGTGTGTAGTTTAGTGCACTGGGCAATTTCTTATGGTCATGTAATTATCATGGTAAAGTTATAGAATATTTTTTTTGTCATTCTAAAAAGTTCTTTAGTGCTTCTTTCCAGTAAATCTCTTCTCCCCAACCCTGGCCCCAAGAAACTACTGATCTGCTCTTTACCACTATAGTTTTGGTGTTGTTTTTTTTTTTTTTAATTTCACATAAAATCAAACAGTATGTGTTTTAAGATTTGACTTTTTTACACTTAGCATAATGTTTCAGAGATTCATTGATGCTTTGCATGTATCAAGAGTCCGTTACTCTTTGTTAATGAGTAGCATTCCAAAGTATGTATATACCAGATTTGTTTATACATTCACCAATTGAAGGACATTTGAATTGTTTCCACTTTTTAGCTATTATGAATGATGTTGCTATGAACATTTGTGGACAAGTCTTTGCCTGTTCATATATTTACATTTCTCTTGCATAAATATCTAGGAATGGGAATGTTGAGTCACAGTCTGAGTGTGTTTAATTTTAACGAGATAATGTCAAACTTTTTGCAAGTGACGGATCCTTTGTGCATTCCTACCAGTAATGCATGAGAGTTCCAGTTCCTACACATCCTCATCAACACTTACTATTGGTCAGTCTTTTTAATTCCATTTACTGGAACATTGGAGTAGAGCGGTATTTCGCAACCGTTTTTGTCATTCCGCCCTCCCATCCAGAGCCATCTTAGATATTATTTTCATAATCACCCACCATAAAATTTTCATACCATCTGTTTTGTACTGTGTATATCTTTGATTTACATCTATGTATGTATATTTGTGTTTTATACATAAAAAGAGAAATATTTTTTTACCTCCCCCAAAGACTAATTTTTTACCCCCTTGGAGGTGATAGCACCCCCATTGAGAGTGCATGGTATAGAGGTGTCTATAGTTTTTAGCTTGCTTTTTTCATGGATTTCAGGATTGTGAGCATCTTTTCATGTGAAAAGAGAGAGAAATCCCATATCTATGAAAATCCACCTTAAATAATAAGTTAGCTAAAAAACTAATTTAGCAAGTCTTAGAATATAAGGTCAATGTACAAATATCAACTTATTTCTATATATTGGTAATGGACAACTAGAAAGTAAAATTTAAAAAACTGCTTGATTTTCAATGAATCAAAAAATGAAATATATAGGAATAAATATAAGAAAAGATGTGTAAAACTCATACACTTAAAACTATAAAACTTTTACTGATAGATATTAAAGAATACTTTTCTTGTAAATATTACTAGTACTATTGACATTTTAAGTATTTTTACTCCTAGGACAAAATTTCTCTTTCTGGATATAATTTTAGTACAATCTTAGGCTTCCTGTTCTCCAATTCTCTTTTCCATGCTGTTTCCACCCCACCCCCACCCCAGATCCACTTTGCTCTCCACAAAGGGTTGAGGGGGGAACCTTGAGAAACATCTCTACTGGAAATCGGTGTCTGTTGTTTTCTGCTTAAAGATAGCTTTGTTTGTAGCAGTCTCTGTCTTCTGGCTAATGGCAATGGTATACTATGTGATAGTATTTGTTCTTGTTGGTCTGTACAGTTTGGAGACTCAGACTTATACACAGAACCCTTAACCTGACTACCCTGGATATAGCCTACATATTGTTTTAAAAATAAACCAGCCTTCCTAAAGGGAAAATGTGCTTTAACCTAGGGTTAAACTTCATAATTGATGTGCAGAAATAACACACTAGATGGGATAGTTGTGGGAAGAAGAAAAAAACTTGTTACCGTCTTTTAAGTAACTCCAGTGCAAGTGAATAATGCATTTTAATTGAAACTAGTGCTCTATTAAGTCCCTTCTCTTATAACTTATGAGATTTATCACTAATAATATCAAATTATTTCTTCTACAATTACTGCATTCACACTTGGTCAGCCTTTACGGATAACGGTAATATAAAAAAAGGAAAATTTTAACAGTTTTCTCTTCTATGCATATATTAGTGCCTTGCATAGATGGACAAAGAAAAGCCACTATGGTATTGGTTTTCCAGCTAAGGAGATGCTAACGTGAGAACAATTTTAATTATACGTCTATAAAATAATTGTTCTCATTGAAAATAAACCAAAAATGTTGAAGACTTTTCCCCCCAACTTTTTGGTATTCTATTTAGATAAAGCCCACTAAGTTAATGTGTGACTATAGTTTTATTCTATATTGAGCTTGTATCTACTTCACCTGAAAGGCTACATCTGTCTTTGTCTAATATATGATCTGCAATATCTAATAATTGATATCTGGAATTCTTGATATAAACATGAATTTATAATACCCAAGAGAACACAGCTTGTGACGCACAGCTTTGTAAGATTAATCTCTTAGTTATCAAATCCTATCATGTTCAAGGCTAAAGTTGCAACAGACTTAAAAAATTCTCCCACCAAACGTCTCCCAGCTGTTTAAAATAAACACTAAACAACATACTCTAAAGATGGATAGCAGTCTGTTTTCTATAGCTTTAGCTAAAAGATAATTTCCTAGGCCCTTGTGCCCATATTTACCAAAATGACCACCCTAAAAAATATTATTGCACTATACCCTGGCAAGCTAAATTAAAATTTTGTTCATACTGAATGCATTGGAACACACAGATAACCTTTATGAGGACACAAAGTTGAAAACTGCTCTCTAGGTCTAACAAAAGGCTAACCAAAAAAGCAACCCACTCTTGAAACTGAGTGTTATCAGATTCTATCTAATAAATGTACGGCTCTTGTTTCCAAACAACAATTTTAAGAGGAGGTGCTCTAAGTGCAAACAGTTTTATTTTTGAAGTGTTATCCTTGTTACTCACTTGTGTAGAAAAATACCCAACTATGCTGTGCAACAGAGCACTGAAACCATCAAACATAAGGTTAAAAGGTAGGTTTTAAAAATATTTGAATATAAGAGATAAGTACTTTCAATTTTAATAACATGTTCCACAGAGAACAGGTCAGTTGACCTAGTAGTACTACCCATAATGCTTTACTCATAGAGTTTTTAGGGGAATGGGAACTTTCTTCCCTTTCTTTATTGAAAGCTTTATTGCTATGGACTTACCTACATTTCTTCCTTTAAGATCCTCAAAAGTTGTGAACTGCAGTAGATGGCAGTATTCTAAAGCAGAGAAGACATCAAGGTGGAGGATAAGAAATTTCACTCCTCATCTTGGCTGTCCTTAAATTATATGACTTAATATTTATATATTTTAGTTGGATAATCTATAAAATTAAAAAGAAAAATCAAAATTATGTCTAATGTTCTTTCTAGCTATAAAATTCACATTAGCTCCAATAAAATGCATGATTGCTGACTGCTAGTGGAAAAACAGTGTGAAAATATTGGAAAAAGGAGATAAGGGAAAAAAATTTTGGTCACATTACCAAAGTACTGTAAAGAAAGAGTACTCATATCTCTAAGCACCAATCACTTCATTTAAAACGTAATTTTCTCACATAAAAGGCTATCTCTCTGCAGTTGTAAATCATTAATATGGATATTTTTCTTTTAGATATTCCCAAGAAATTTGTTTATTTTTCCATTAGGTGCTCCTTTCATTCTCTCACATGAGAGCTACAGTTTTATATGGGCATAGATGTATTGCAGATTGGTTCAACTAACACTTGTGAGAAAATAAGTAGCAAAGAAAAATTAACTGTTGCAACTTATGTTTTAAGAATTATTTTTTCCAATTAAAAAGAATGCTTGATAATTAGAAAATACAGAAAATGTAAACAAAAAAGGAAAACCCAAATTACTATCGCTAGAGATAACATTCCTTCCGTCTGATGTTTCCGCATGGAGAGAGCTTTTCTCAGATGAACCTTCTGAGTCTTCACTCACTCCTCCCCTGATAAGACTCGGAGTCTGGGAGAAAAAAATGAACTTAAGAATCTCTGGCCTTTTTATTACTCTCTTTTGGAACTTGCTGCCTATAAAGGATCATATGCTCTGTGTTCATAAAAATTTTATGAACTAGGTTGTCTCCCTGTGTTTGAGGAATTAAGTGGAAAACTGTCAAATTTAGGAATAACTCTTATAGCAAACCCCCTTGCCCACAGCCGCACCACATTCTCAATCAGCAGTTTCATCAGTAATGAAGCTATTCTTTTTATAGAAGTATAGTTGATTTACAATACTGTGTTAGTTTCAGGTGTACAGCAAAGTGATTCAGATAGATAGATAGATACTGGGTGGGCCAAAAAGTGCCTTCAGATTTTAAGTAAAAAGTAAAAGACACATTTTTCATTTTCACCAAGAACTTTATTGAACAATGTATCCACCCTTTTGTTCCACTACATTCTGCCATTTTTCAGGCAACTTCATAATTCCATCTTTCCAAAACTTTTTACCTTTTTGAGCAAAGAACTGTTCCAGGTGCCTTTTACAGTCTTCCACGGGATGGAAATTTTTTCCATTAAGAGAATTTTGTAGAGACTGAAATAAATGGAAATCTGAAAGTGCAATGGCTGGTGAATACGGCAGATGAATCAGAACTTCCCAGCCAAGTTGTAACAGTTTTTGCCTGGTCATCAAAGAAACATGTGGTCTTGAGTTATTCTGGCAGAAGATTATGCATTTTTTTGACTAATTCCGGACGCTCTTCATCGAGTGCTGCTTTCAGTTGGTCTAATTGGGAGCAGTTCTTGTTGGAATTAATTGTTGGTTTTCCAGAAAGAGCTCATAATAGAGGAGTCCCTTCCAATCCCACCATATACACATCACCGTCTTTGGGTGAAGACCGGCCTTTGTTGTGGTTGGTGGCGGTTCATTTTGCTTGCCCCACAATCTCTTCCATTCCACATTATTGTACAGTATCCACTTTTTATCACCCGTCACAATCCGTTTTAAAAATGGAACGTTTTCATTACGTTTCAGTAGAGAATCGCATGCAGAAACATGGTCAGGAAGATGTTTTTTGCTTAACTTATGTGGAACCCAAACATCAAAGCGATTAACATAACCAAGCTGGTGCAAATGATTTTCAACACTTAATTTGGATATTTTGAGTATGTCAGCTATCTCCTGCATGGTATAACGTTGATCGTTCTCAGTTAATGTCTCAGTTTGATCGCTATCAACTTCAACTGGTCTACCCAACCGTGGAGCATCGTCCAGAGAGAAATCTCCAGGACAAAACTTCACAAACCACTTTTGACACATTCGAGCAGTCACAGCACCTTCTCCATACACTGCACAAATCTTTTTTGCATTTTAGTTGTGTTTTTAGCTTTCTTGAAATAATAAAGCATGATATGCCAAAAATGTTGCTTTTTTTCTTCTTCAATATTAAAATGGTTACACAAAAATTCACGAATTTTAATGTCTTTTTTTAAATGCACGCTGATATGACAGCTGTCACATGCAATCTAACAAAATTGTTTCTAATGAACTTAAAGACAACTAAGTGCTACTAGAGACATCTTATGGAAAAAACCAAACGAAACTTTTTGCCAACCCGATAGGTAGGTAGATAGGTAGGTAGGTAGATAGATAGATAGATAGGGATATTGTTTTTCAGATACTTTTCCATTATAGGTTATTACAAGATGTTTAATATAGTTCCCTGTGCTGTAGTGTAGGTCCTTACTGTATATCTGTTTTCTGTATAGTAGTATGTATCTATTAATCAAAAGCTCCTCATTTATCCCTCCCCCCCTTTCCCCTTTGGTGACTATAATTTTGTTTTCTATGTCTGGGACTCTTTCTATTTTGTAAGTATGTTCATTTGTATTATTTTTTAGATTCCACATATAAGTAGTATCATATAATATTTGTTTTTCACTGTCTGGCTTCACTTAGTATGATAATCTCTAGGTCCATCCATGTTGCTGCATATGACATTATTTCTTTCTTTTTTATGGCTGAGTAATAGTCCACTGTACATATGTACCACATCTTCTTTACTATTTACCTGTTGATGAACATTTAGGTTGCTTCCATGTCTTGACTGTTATAAACAGTGCTGCAGTGGACATGGGGGTGCATGTATCTTTTCGAATTAGAGTTTTCATCTTTTCGGGATATATGTCCAGTAGTGGGATTGCTGGATTATATGGTAGCTCTATTTTTAGTTTTTTAAGGAACCTCCATACTGTTTTCTGTAGTGGCTGCACCAATTTACATTCCCACCAACAGTGTAGGAGGGTATAAAGCTAATATTTTGATGTCTCTCTACCTTACTTCTGCATGTATCTCTAAATAGCTCCAAACTCAGGTGGACAGAAAGGAAGTTATTATTAATTTTAAAACCTTATAGAACCCACACTATTAACATGTCAGCATCTTTCTATGATTTTTATTCATTCATTCATACATTAATTCATGCATTCATTCAGTATGTTCTCCTATTAACTAAACACAATACTCAGACTTTACCAGCCTACATAAAGCTAATAGTTCTGCATAAAAGACAAACACTAATTAACTACAAGGATGATGAGTTGTATGAGTGGGGACCCTGAGCTCTAGGGCAAGCATATTGGAGAAATCTGTCTAACCTGGACTTGACAGGTCTCCTGTGGGAAAAAGATGAAGTCAGTACCTGAAGGATGAGTCATTAAATTTAGGCAGGGGTTGGGCAGGTGGGAAGAGGTCAGTAAGGACTGCAGAAATCAATATTCACCAAAACCGAGAGGAAACAGAGTCTGGCAGAAGTTCACTGTGGCTACAGCCTAGAGATGGAGAGGTAGCATAGTGCAAGGAAAGCTCTACGTAATATATAGGTTTGACCAAATCAAAAAGCACATTTTAGGCTGTAATAAAACTTGGATGGAGGGTGGGAGGGAGGGAGACGCAACAGGGAAGACATATGGGAACATATGTTTATGTATGACTGATTCACTTTGTTATAAAGCAGAAACTAACACACCATTGTAAAGCAATTATACCCCAATAAAGATGTTAAAAAAAAAAAAAAAACTTGGATGGTACCCTAAGGGCAATGGATGTAAATATATACTGACATAACCAAACATTATTGTTTATGGAGTTTTTTATTCAGCATTTTTGGTTTACTAGCAATGAAATAGTGTCAATTTATATTCAATTGTATGTCAAAATTTTTCCCAGTGACTAAATACTATATAAAATACTATATAAATACTATATAAAATACCTTTATATCTACACTAAATTATTTTGATATTATCTAAAAATTTACAGTGCTACACCTGCAACATATACAGTGACTGTTTCACTAATATAATTTTTTTTAATTTGGTTATATGAGAGAGCAATAAAATTGTATTTTTTGCTTCAACATTTTAAAAATTATTAGTGAAATGGCAGAATCTTTTTATGTATTTTAAGCCATTTACATTTTCTCTTTTATAATTGCTTTTTCATGAAACTTGTCCATTAATACATGAGATCTTAGTGTTTCTCTTACTGATTTACATGAGCTCTTTATTAAATAATATTTTAATCCTTTTTACATTTTTATAAAACTTTGCCCACGTGTCTGGCTTTTCAATTTTAAGTTCTTCAGCTTTAAATTTTTACCACATTTTTATCTTTTTATTGTTTTGAAACATTTTAAATATAAAGGTCATAATATTACAGGTAAGACTTACGTATTGACAAGTATTAACATCTGTCTTATTTGTTGCAAGACTGTTATTTTATGAATGAAACATAATATGAAGTAAAGCCTCCTACTGCTTTGTCCTTTTGGTTTCAGGCAATCGTTATGAGGCTCTTATTATGTATGATTTCATTTTGTGTTTTACATTCTCCCTACAAACATTTGCAAGCATTAAAATGTATTGATTTGTGGAGATTTGGTTTGTTACTGATTTCCAGTTATCATAGTGTATATTTAATTCCGCAACTTTTTTCTTTTGAACTCAGTATAGCGTTTTCAAGATTATTCCATGTGCATATAGATAGATCTAGTTCATTCTTTTTACTCTCTGAATAATAATAATAATGAACATTTAATGAATTCTTTCTGTGTAACAGCCACTGTTCTAAATACTTTACATGGATTAACTTGTTCTATACTTAACTCTTGAGGTAGGTATTATTATCCATGTTTTACAGAGCTGCAACAGAGGAAGGACAAATAGCTCTCTAAAGTTATGACAGAGCAGGACTCAAATCCTTCCAGAATCTCTCCATTAACGAAGGCATGGCAGCTGCTCTTTGGCCTAGCTGTAGTATTCATCATATGAATATTTACCCATTTTCTACTGACTTAAGTTGTTTCCATTTTCAATTACAGATAATACTGTAATTAACATTGTATGACAACAAGACTTAATACATGTCTCCTTATATGCATACATCAAGCATGTACATTTTTAATTTTACCAAATCTGATCACTTTCCAAAGTGATCAGACTAAGTCTCCATTGCTCCAGATTCTCATCAGTACTTGGCTTTGATAGACTTTCTAAAATTTTTCAATCTGATGGTTGTAAAAAGACACCTTGTTTTAATTTTTTTCTAGCTTCATTTAAAATTTTTATAATTTTATTAATCACCCAGATTTGGCCTCCACTTAATCCTGGTTCAGGTTACATATAAACATGGCATTGGGTCTCCCTGGGTACTCCAGAACAAAGACGTTTTTCCTTTAAAATCCAAAATAACATTTTAAAGAAACATAAGCCAGAGAGCTCAAGGGGGAATCAGCTGTGTAATATTCCATATAGCTCAGTCCCTCTTTAAGGCTGGGTTCAAATGTCTCTACGTTGCTTTCATTTATTTTTTTACTTTTTTCTGGCTTTATTAAGATAATTCACATATAGTAGCATTGTGTAAGTTTAATGTGTACAACTTGATAATTCAATGTACATATGTATTGCAAAGTGATTATCACAGTAGGGTTAGTTAACACCTGCATCACCTCACATAATTACCCCTTTTCTTGATGGTGAGAACATATAACATATAAGATTTGCTCTCTTAACTTTTAAGTATATAAAGCAATATTGTTAACTATAGTCACCATGCTGAACATTAGATCCCCAGAACTTAGTCTTACAACTGGAAGTTCGTATGCTTTGACCAAAATCTCCCCATTTTCCCTGACCCCCAGCCACTGCCAATCACCATTCTACTCTGTTTTACTATGAGTTCAGTTTTTTCAGATTGCACATGTAAGTGAAATCATACAATATTTGTCTTTCTCTGACTTATTACACTGAACATAATGCCCTTAAGGTCCATCCATGTGTTTGCAAATGTCAGGATTTCCTTCTTTCTCATGGCTGAATAACATTCCAATGTATATATTTGCCGTATCTTCTTGATCCATTCATCTTTGGTTGGACACTTAAGATGTTTCAATATGTTGGTCATTATGAATAATGCTGCATTGAGCATCGGGATGCAGATATCTCTTTGAGGTAGTGATTTAATTTCCTTAGACTATATAAACAGACATGGGACTACTGGATCATATGGTAGGTCTAATTTTAATTTTTTGAGGAACCTTCATACTGTTTTCCATAGTGGCTGTACCCATTTATATTCCCACCAGTATTGCACAGAGTTCCCTTTTCTCCACATCTGCACCAACACATCTCTTGTCTTTTTGATACTCCATTCTAACAGGTGAGGTGATATCTCATAGGCTTTCTTCACTCTTTTCACACGTTTTTCTTTGTTCTCTTCTGACTGGATACTTTCAGAGGTCCTGTCCTCTACTTCACAGATTCTCTCTTCTGCTTGATCAATTTTGTTACTGCAGCCCTCTACTACACTCTTCATTTCATGTATTCTTCAGCTCCAGAGTTTCTGTTCAGTTCCTTTTTTTATGATTTCTGTCTCTGTTAAACTTCTCATTTTATACATGTATTATTTTCCTGATTTCATTGAATTCTCTTTCTGTGTTTTCTTGTAGCTCATTGAATTTCTTCAAAACAGCTATTTCGAATTCTTTATTGGGTAAATCACAAATCTCCATGTCTTTTGGGTCAGTTACTGGAAAATTATTGTGTTTCTTTGGTGGTGTCATGTTTCTTTAATTTTTCATGTTCTTGAAAGTCTTGTGTTGATATCGTCAAATTTGAAGTAGCAGTCACCTCCAGTGTTTGTTGACTCACTTCAGTATGAAACCTTCCATCAGCCCTGCTAGGGTTTGAGGAATTTGCATGCCCTCTGTGGATATACTTTCTCCACACTTCTTGCTCCCTTTTGTGGCAGAATCCTTAAGCTTATATACCTTCTGATCCTGCCAAGCCAGACTGAGTGCTGACAGTCTCCCTTTTGTTTTCCCAAGGGCAGTGCTAAGTGCTCGTTTATTGTCTCTCCAAGGTTTACATGTTTGGGCCAGCTTATTGTATGTGCCCACTAACCTTCTGCAAATCTCACTCCAGTCCCTGGAACTCACATAGGGAGCTGGCCATGTGGTGGGTGGTGTGTGTGGGTGGGTGAGGCATGTGGAGTACTGGGGGTGCCAGTGGGACAGGGAAATCCACAGGGGAAGCTTCCCCAGTGGTTTATAGGCAGGCCTCCCAATGGAGTCTGTGATATGGGAAGTGGATCCCCATCTGTTTTGAGCCCTGGCTGGAGTTCTCCTAGATGCTCATTGCCCTCAAGTCATGCAGTTCATGACTCAGTACTCTGAATGGGGCAAGGGATGAATGAGCCTTTTTGGCAGCATCCCATGCAGCTGGGGAAGCCAGGTACTCACTCCCATGCTCTCACTTTCCCCACGGCAGAAAACATGGGCCAAGAAGGGCTCTCTTGGGACTCAGCTCTGCCTCCTGGGGGCAGGGTGGTATGAATAAAGTCAACCTGTTCCTCTTACTGTCTTCAATGTGTCTAATACCTGGTATTTTCCCAATGGTGTGCTAGAACCACTGGCCTCCTGGAGTTCCCTAAAGGCTCTCTCACATGTGGGTGATTGGCTGAATCAGTGTTCTTCAGATACTCCTGGTTCAGGGCCCAGAGGGGCTGGAGCCAGTTCACAGGCCACGTCCAGGTTCACAGCATCCAGAAATGGCACCGAGGTCTGTATGTCTGTAACTTGATGCATGAGTGGGTGAGACTCCTCCCAGGTCCCTTGGTATATGGTGTTGACCGAACAAAAGCCAGACAGGGCTGTAGCTGGACATTCAGGGGTACAAAGTCGCTTCTGGGTATTCAGCCAGGGCCAGGGTTCACAAGGCAGCTGCCTGAGTACAGGCCTGTCCCTGTCTTCTCAAAACAACTCTCTTCCTTCTTGGACTGCACTGGGGTTTCACAGTCTGCTAGCTGGATCCCACAGTTACCACAAAGGAACTTTTGTCCACAGATGAATGCCAAATTGTTGTTGTTGAGTGGAGCATATATGCAAGGGATGTCTTATTCATCCATTGTGCTAATGTCATTCTATCTTGTTTTAATTTGAATGCTCTGATTACTAGTGAGTTGGAGCATCTCCTTTTTTTACATGTTCACGTATCATTCACGTATTCATTTTCCTTGCTTATTTTTTATTGGGTTGTGGTCTCTGTATTGATTTTCAGAGTTACCTATGTATACTTGCCATATTCTTTGGCTATAATAAAATTAGATATAAATAATTAAAAGGTCAGTAACACATGCTAACCATTTGGAAACTAACAAAAACACTTCTAGATAAACCTCAGTTTAAATAACATATAAAAAAAGAAAAAAACTCTAGAAAGCAATGAAAAATAGTTTTTAAAACAATATATTGCCTTAGCTTTAGTAGAAATTACAAAAATAAAAAAACTTGAAATATTTATCTGAAGAAATTAGAAAAATTACCAATAATATCAGTCAAAATTATCAAAATTACCAATTATCAATAATAGGGAAAGCAATAAGGAAGATAGAATGAATAAAAACAATTTGTCAAATGAAAAAATACATTTTAAAAAGCTGAGTCTTTGAAAAACTCAACAAAATTATATAAACTTTTCTTGAGCCTTATTAAAGACAAAGGCAAAAGAACAAACTAATGAGATAAAAAATTTTATGTAATAAAAATATTATGCTACAGAAAAATAATTTATAGGAGAATATTTGTATCTATGGCAACAATTGCAAATACCTAGATGGATGATTTCTTAACACTTTAATTTAACAAAATTTTTCCCAAAAAGAAATAGTAAACTTGACTAGACTAGCAGAAGTAAATGTAAAAATAATTAAATGGTAAAATAACAAGGTTCAGAGAAGAACTCTATTAAACCTTTAAAGAACAGACAATTCCAAAATTATTTAAAATCTAGACAACAGAAAAATACAGAAAATTCCTCAAATTGCTTTTTTGTAGTACACACACCTTTATTTTATTTTTTATTGGGGTATAGTTGTTTTACAATGTTGTGTTAGTTTCTACTGTACAGTGAAGTGAATCAGCCATATGTATACATATATCCCCTCTTTTTTGGATTTCCTTCCCATTTAGGTCACCACAGAGCACTAAGAGTTCCCTGTGCTATACAGCAGGTTCTCATTAGTTA